>NC_056684.1:3525000-4800000 GCF_018350215.1 Panthera leo
TTCTCCGCTTCGTCTCCCTGCCTTCCGCATCCCCTCCCCGATGCCAGGCTGTGGCCACGACGGACAGTGTGCCGTCCCCCGGACTCCCCACGTGCCCTCCGCCTGCCACGCCCCATCCTTCATCCGGCTGGCACTGACGCTTCATTGCCACCAGAAGCTGCCTCTTTAGAGAAGAGGAGGCTGGCTGTCATCCTGCGTCCTGTCACCCCGACCGTGCTGTCACCGACACCTCGCATTGCCGTTTCCTTCCTTATTTCCATCTCCTCCGCGTGGGGGCGGGGGGCGGTGTCTTCCTCACTGCCACACTCCCCAAACCCAGCACAGTCAACCCTGACATGCAGTAAACACTCAGTACGCACTGAATACGTACAGAAATAACAAGACGATTAAAGAAGCTTGGAGCAACCGTAGCCGACCTTCTCGAGGTCGCCGGACGATTAGTGGGGAGCTAGGACTCAGATCTGTGTACGCAAAGAAGATAGACTGTTTTCTCGCTCTGCCTCCCAGAAGTGACAGTGATGGGTGAGGGAGAGAAGGTCTAGGAAAGCGGTTCGATTGGTCTGTCCCTTTCCGGAAATGACACCGAGGGGCCAGCACGGCCCTTCCCTGGCCACGTGCAGCAGTCTTGAGTTGGAGTGGAGGAAATGAGTGGGTATGTCAGATGTAGAATCTCAGACATCTCTGGCTTCAAGGGCCCTTCTAGATAATTCACCCAGCCTCTGGTTCACCACCTGCCTCTCATCCCAGCACTTCTTGTGTGTGTGTGTGTGTGTGTGTGTGTGTGTGTGTGTGTGTGTATTTATTTTTGAGACAGAAATAAAGAGAGAGAGAGTACAAGCAGGGAGGGGCACAGCAGGAGAAGGAGACACAGAATCCGCAGCAGGCTCCAGGCTCCGAGCTGTCAGCACAGAGCCTGACGCGGGGCTCGAACTCACGAACCGTGAGATCGTGATCTGAGCCGAAGTCGGACGCTCAACCGACTGAGCCCCCCAGGGACTCCTCTCATCCTGGCACTCCTTGACCACCTCCATTGGCACAGCCTCCTTGTTGAGCACTTATTCATTCCCCTTTTGAAAGAAAACAGTCCGACAATTGTTAGAAAAGACTAACTTTCATCCTATTGTAGACATCCATGCGGCAATAAGATTTTTAAAAATCAGTATGTGTGAGCGAATATTATAATTACCTTTATTTGCAAGGCTGGTTTAAAACCCATAGATACATATGCCTATTGGTGTTTGTGGAAGTGTTTTCCCGTTAGATATTTTAAAACAGTCCCGTTAGAGACCGTCTGGCCTAAGAACTTTCACAGATGATGCGTTACTTCTAAGCGGATGCCTGAAAAGTTATCCCAGGACTTTTGCTGTATTGCTGCTGTTGAAAGCTGCTGGCTGGCTGTGTTGTCTCTGTCTTGTGAAAAAATGTGGGGTTTTGTTTTAAAATTAGATCCTAGGGTTAATTTCGAGACTATGCCAAGTGTATGTTCCAAATCCACTCATTCTGTCGGACCTGTAGGAGCGCATCTGGTCTGTGTTCGCCTCGCCCGGCTCCTGATGGTGGCATATGTCCGATCCCTTTGATTAGAGAGAAGGGTTTGTTAGGATGTCATGTACGGCATATCAAAGGAGATGAGGCACCCGTCTGCAAGTCAGATGACAAAACGGGGCGATCGGGATGGGTCGGGCTCAGCGCATGTCGTAAAGAGTCGGCTCAGGGGAATGAGTCCTAATTTGGGAAAGCGCTCGTGAGTACTGGTTTTGGTAATCATCACACACGAGTCCCACGGTCTGTCACGTTCAGCGAGGCAAAATAATTTCCCAAATGTCCTTCTCCCCCTAGCTCAGAATTCCAAACAAACCGTCGAACCAGCATGGCAAGGGAGATTCTGCAACATTTGGCAATAATTTGCCACAGCGGGATTTGCCCAGCTGTGCAGTCAATAAGTCCAGATTAAGAAAGCACCTTACCTTTAATCAAAGCATGAGGAGGAGTTTTTGTTTCTGAACAGGAAGGCTGCCGGGGAACATCATTTCCTTTTTTTATTGGAATCAAAATATACATTGTTTTCTGTGTTCTTGGTAACCTGTAGAGGAATTGATTTCCACCAGGGACCATCACATACAGTTTCTCTATCTGAGACGTAGGCTGTCCATCTTGGTTTTGAGATGCTGGGGACAGAAATGGCGCGGTCCGCCTGGAGTTACCTCCCAGACCTCGAAGCTCTGGCTGCGTTGAGTGCGGGATAAGCCAGCAGCACCTGCTCCCTGCGGAACCTTGTCACAACACAGGACCTCAGGCCCCACCCCAGACCTACTGGATCAGAACCCACATTTTAACCTCATGGTTCAGTCACGTGAGATGTTGAATTCTTTTCTTTTCTCAGCCTGATTGTTTTTAACGGAGAAAATTATGTCAAATGGCAAAAATCTAGTAGTCCCTCTACACAAAGAAACAGAACAGATTCCCTACTTCCTTCCTTTGTTCTTTTTTTTTTAATGTGGATTTTTCCCAGCTTCGTTACATGTGCTTGGCGAATAAAAATTATGTAGCTGTGCGTGTCGCAAATCACCTTAAACTTACGCAACATGGTGGCAGTTGTAGCTCAGTAAAGCTGGGGATAGTTGTATTCCATATAGATTTCCTCAACATCTTTAACCCTTTTCTTCCTCCACTCAACAATTATTGAGAACCGACTATGTAGAAATAAACCAAATCCAAATAACACAAGCAAAAGTCTATTCTGAACCCGCTGTAGAACGGGAGTCCATTCCCGTCACTTGCATTGGGGCAGAGACTCGAAGGCAGGCAGGGCAGGGGGCAAGATTTACCGTGGAGAAAGGCAAGGCTTCAGGTGTGGCCCGACCGGAGGCTGCTGGGAGTGGGGAGGCGGCAGGTGAACTAACCAGAAGCAGGACATCCGATGTGATCGGTTAGGGGTCATATCTGGCTGGCTCTGGTTGGTCCTAAGTTGGAAACAAAGACAAAATGTAAGGAAGCTCTTAGTTATTCGTGAAGTCTGGCCATTCGGGGCTGATTGTGAAAGAGCTTAGCTTCCTGGATTGCTGCTAGAGACAGCAGTCTGGCCTCCTGCATGTCTGGCTTCTAGCAGCTTCCTAGACTAATTACTGCAGATAGAATGATTGGTTTCCTGGGTACGTTGCTGCAGGATGGAAGTCACAGTTCTGTTTTTTATACTTGGTCTCATCATTGTCTGTGTGCAGGTAACGCACACGGTCTCGGGTATATCCCAGGTGCTTGGTGCTGGCATACAAAGCCATATAAAAGTAATGTCTGCTCTCAGGGAGCCTACTGTCTAGTCGTTACCATTGTTACTAATATAGAAAGGTTCTTTTATGCAATAAGACACGAAAAAGAAATGGGGAGCAAAGATTGGGAAAGAAGTTTACCCATGTCATTATTTTCATGTGGCTTCATTGCTGTCTTCGGTATTAGCCACTGGGGCAAGACATGCTTTTAGGCCAGTGGGTTGATAGGGGAGGGCAAGAAGTAACTTATTTTATTGCTGAAATTGTAGTGACGAGAATATTACAAAGACCTGTCTGTGTGGCACCCACAAGGCCAGGTGAAACGTGACCATCAGGAGTAATTGTAGTCTCTGAATGAACCACATTCTGTGCTCCCCAAACTGGCTCTGGGAGAGGAACTGCATCCCGTCCATAGACTTGGACAAGACATGCCAGAAGCAGGGCTACTGCTTGAGGAACCCACAAGATCACCCCAAGGCAAGCATCTTCAAGATCTGCCCCCTCCTCTTTTAGGGTCTCATTACTATGCTTCCTTTGCCACGGGTGCTGGTGTAAGACACAGCCCCAAGAGTTGCCTTCTTAAGGCAGAACCCTGATAAAAGCGTGGAAGGAAGGACAGTCAACTCGTTTTCCTCCTAGTCCCTGAAAAATCAGTATCTCACCGGCTCCTCTGCTCAGAAGAAAGAAGGGCCAGTGAAAATGGGGAGCTGGCTTTGTTCTCTGACGGTTCAGAAGGTAGAGATGCGAGAAGGTTGAGGCAGCCGTATTCCGCGCGAGAAGGGACCATGTCGCAGCTGACCTACCACAGCATGAGCTGTCCCAGCAGTGATGTGCTTTCCACCCATGAGACGGAAAGCTGAGTAACTCTTTGCCAAAGATGGCGGCAGTGCTAGGGAGAATGGGGTGGACCGTGTGGCAATGTCCGCAACATCCACCCCTTACCCACACCCCACGGTGTAGCACGTGTGATAGGAGTGCTCCAAGAGCGAGTTCTTTTTGGTCTAAGCCAACCAGGACAATCACACATCCTTTGTCATTGTGATTGCCTGAACTACTCAGTCCATAGCACTCTCCCATGAGCTTGTGACCCAATTTAGTTCTCTGGACCATGAGATGAAGCACTTCCAAAAAATAAAAATGCTGACGTTTCCAAGAGCACTGTAGGCAAGGACACTCTCTGATCTTCTGGAGGGCATGGTGTGCACCTGTGAAGTCAGGAACTGTCATCATGAGGGAGACCAGCTTTAGAATGAAGCTTTCAGAGAGGGTGAAGTCAAGAGCATAAAGATAGCAAAAAATTACCATCCTTAAGTTCCTCACTAAACTGCTGGATCAAACCAACCCTGAAGCCCACCCAACTACTTCTGGGCTTCCAGTTATAAAAGCCAATAAAACCCTTTATTGTTTGGCCTACTTTCAGTTGGGTTTTCTGTGTTTCAACCTGGAACAGAACTTATACAGAGGGGGTTCCTTTCCTGGAAGAGAAGCAGGCCAAGTTGACTTTTGAGTATGACTAGGATATTTCATACTTCCAAACATTTCTCAGACAAGATAAACATCCCCGTCAAAGACTACTGCTGAGCGAACAAATTACATACTTAACTTTAAATTCAAGAAGCTAAAATAGAGAACCCAGACTCTCTGGGCTTAGGAGTACTTCCTTCTCAAATATGTAAAGGGACTGAATGGAGTCTGGGGGACAGAGAAAAAGAGGGAGAGGCTTGGCTAAGGCCTGCGATATTCAAGACTTAACAATACGTTAATTTGCCCAGTATTTGACACGGCCGTGGCAGTGCCCTGTTTGCTTATAAATTTGGTTTTGTTTGCTAGCAGCAGCCCTGATGCTTCTCGGGCACATCAGCATCCCAGCCATAAATGATGATTAAGGTTTCAGAAGGCTTAGGCTCTACCTTTTCCCTAAAACTCTTAAAATGACCTCCCCCTCTGCAGGCAGCCTCCCCCCTCGTGTGTGTGCTTTGCACACCAGGCTCCGTGTCAGAGCCCTGCAGCCGACTGAAACACTGTAAACTCTGGGGGTCCGAGATAACTATTCTTAAAATAAATAAAGCCGAGGGAAGACGTGAGCGTCCACAGGGATATTCCCCCCTCTAGGTCTTGGTTCTTTTATCTTCTCTGGCTGAGAGGAGGAGCCCATTCCTGAACCTGAGCTTGGACCTACGTGTGCCTGTTAGGATTCCAGAAACACCAGGTCGTGTTTCCTCCAGAGCAGGGGCAGGAGAGAGGGGCTGTCGTTGCTCTTGCGAAGAGGAGGTCACGGGCTGTGGGAGTCCTGGGATTATCAGCCGGCCTCGTGGTAGGGGAGGTGTCCAGAGAGGTCCAGGAACCTGCTGCTTCTCAAGTCTGCGTTGGCAAACACGGGTGGGGGTGGGGCTGCCCTTCCCCTGAGATGGGAGAGCTGCCCCAAGCTGAGGCCAGGAGGTGGCAGCGAGCCCCCTGTCCCGTGTGAGAGGGCACAGGGTAGAGGAGATGCTGGGGACCCCGGGATGGTGGAGCAGAGGGCTGGCAGGCCTCCGTGGATGCCTCTACCTGCCCGCTCACCACCTGGTGTCCTCCAGTCAACCTCCCTGCCAGACAGTCCCCAGGCTGCCATGCAGCCTCAGACAGTGGCTGTTAGGATGCTTCTCATGAGTTAGTGACGGGCTGCCCCTGGCACCCTAGGCAGAGGCCAGACCTTCCTCCTAAAAGTGCTTTTTGAGCCAAACCTTAGCCTCGCCCCTTCTCTCCCTCTGCTGTTCCCCAGGGGAAGCGTTCCGGAATGTAATGGCTTAGCATGATGCTTAGCATACTTTTAAGGTCTCAAAAATGCCAGCCGCTGTTGCTGCTATGGGCCCGCCCTTGCCAGCTGTGCAAACACAAAGCCTTTAAAGATCACCAAGAATCCACTCCCACATTGATGGGTTTTCCCAGACAGGCAGCCCTGACTCAGGTCAGTCGTCTTCAGTGCCCGCCCTCCACCTCTCTTCAGTCCACCCCCCCCACCTCTCCCACTGGCAAAATGCAGACTGGCAAA
This sequence comes from Panthera leo, assembly GCF_018350215.1. Lineage (NCBI taxonomy): Eukaryota > Metazoa > Chordata > Mammalia > Carnivora > Felidae > Panthera > Panthera leo. The sequence continues at coordinate 3,531,298 of NC_056684.1, forward strand.
GGGGGGCCCAGAGACAATGATGTCAACCAGCCCCTTTCGAGGTTTCAGTACCGTTCCCACCCCCTAGCCGACGACCCTGTCTCCACCTGGTGGCTCTGATGATGGACAACTGCCCTTTGTCTCTCCGCAGCACCCCCTGAGTGCCTCCTCCCTTACGTCAGGTTCTGTTCAGGGGTCACCCCTTGTTCTCCTCCCCCGGCCGCCGCTGTCCCCAGAACAGCGGCTGACCCTAGCGCCAGCCCCTCCCTCTGCCGTGGGACCAGATGACCTGTGAGAACTCTGTCGCCTACTGACAGATGCAAGGCAGGACCCGCGATGAGGGCAAGGGTCTCCCCCCGCCTCCAGTGCCCTCGAGGGACCCTGGGACACCTTTGGTTTGGCCTCTTGGCCACAGGAAACATGTCCCAAGTAGTTGTGTTAATAGAGGGCTGAAGAGGCCCAGATGATCCAATGTCGTGAATCATGGGGAGACGGCCTGTGTGTTGCTGGTGGTGGTGACTGAGGGTGCCCTGGAAAATAGCTTCAGACATAACATCGGAGGCTTGAACTGTTGTCTCGGGGTTTCCCATCTCAGATCCCCCATCACCTCCCAAACAGGGGTTGGAGGAAGGGAGTGGGCATTGATCCTTGGGTTCTAAGAGATCTTCACCTGCATTTCGTTACAGAAGTTGATTTAGGACCCCAGAGCCTTAAACGGGGAAAATACTCTCAATATGTGTCCTACAGGTGGGTTGGGGTGGGGAGGATGATGGATAAATAATGCTCCTTTTTTTTTTTTCCCTCTCCCAAATATGGAACCAATTGATAAATAGAAGACATGTGAAACAGATGGGTGGAGATTTAACCCATCAGCTTTGTAATTAACGAGCTGATTGGAAAATGCGTCTTGAGACGCCTGGCCAAAAGGGCTCGCCAGCCCTGGCTTCGTACGTGCCCCTCCGTGTTGCCCCTGGACAGGCGTCGGGACAGCCCACGTGGGGAAAGTTCAGGTCAGTAATCGACGTCCTCACCCAGGATGGCAGCCTGGCACCTGTCCCAGGTAGAGGGAAGGAGAGTAACGGGCCTTTGAAAGATTGGTTCCTCCAAATGGGAACCAGCGTACGTCAGCCTCTTTTTGATCTGGTAACTCGGTCCATCCCTATGAAGAGAGTAAGGATCAAGATTAGAGGCAAGAAGTTCCTGCACTAGAAAACATGACAACAAGGGAATGGATGGTCTTCCCCAAACGTGGATGAAAGCCAGGTTTGCTTTAGACCCTGACATCCCTCCTCCCCCCACAGAGAATCATCATGACTCTTCCGATAAGAGTTCTTAGCATTTGGGGGCACCTGGGGGCTCCGTCGGTTAAGCATCCAACTTCAGCTCAGGTCTGATCTCGCGGTCCGTGAGTTCGAGCCCTGCGTTGGGCTCCGGGCTGACAGCTCGGAGCCTGGAGCCTGCTTCCGGTTCTGCGTCTCCCTCTGTCTCTGTCCCTCCCCCACTTGTGTGTGCTCTCTCTCTCTTTCTCTCTCTCAAAATTAAACCAACATTTTTAAAAAATTTAACAGTTAACATTTTGGAAGTCAGGAGAGTCTGTGGACAGATGAGGTCATGTGGCATCATATACGGGTACAAGTCGTGGGGCCGACAGCTGTAGTCACTAATGACACTACTGGACAGGGAGATCACCTCCTTGTCCCACACCTTGCAAGTCCGACTCCTGAGTCCTGACCACGGCTTGGGGCAGCCGCGGGCTGAGCCTGGTGGGGGGTCCCGGACAGTCCTGTGTCTGCATCTGCCTGGAGGCCTCACCCGGCATGTCACTAAACCTGGAGGGAACACTGGGACATACCCTGCCCTCGCCTGGATCCTGCCTGTTGATTCCTCCTCACCTTCGGTCTTAGGTCCTTAGCTCATTGGCCGTTTTCTCAGGAAGGCTCTCCCCCTGCGCCCCCACCCCTGCTGCTCAAGCCTTGACTGGCCACTCCCACAGAGCCACATTCCCGTCCTTTGGGATATCTGCTTGGGATGTGGTTTTGTGCTTGTTGGCGATGCGATCCTTTGGTCAATGTCTGTTGGCCCCAGCAGACCATCAGCTTCGGGAGGATGGAGATTGTGTCTGATTTCGCCTCCTGCTGGATCCCCAGCACCGTGGCTGGCACATAGGAGGGGCTCCAGTATTTGGGGAATAAATGAAAAAGGGAATGATTTTCCTACCACACCAGAGAACAAAGATTAAAGCCGCGGTAATGCACAGCAAGACTGAAAAGAGTCACACACAAGAGTGAGTGGTCAGGAACTTGAACTCTCAAGGCACTGCCTGGGAGTCCAGTCACACTTTTCCACCATTATTAGCAGTGTGACTTTGGACAAACTACGTAACCTGGCTTCCGGTTTCTTTTGCTGTTATCTGGGGATAAGAGGACCAGATCCACAAAGTTGTTGTGAGGACGGACCGCACGTATAGTGGCTAAAACAGTGCCTGGCACACGGTGAGGACTCAGCAAACGTTGGCGATTGTTTCTCCTCCAGGAGGGAAGGTTGGTGGATACAGAAGTTGAGAAAGATCCAATAGGGCTTATATTGTTTCTTGAGCTAGAAGGGAAGGTTATCTTGGCGATGGGGTGGAGGAGGAAGGAGATGGGGGTTTGAAATGGCTGTTACGGGATTGGGAGTGGGAGGCGGCCTGACTGCAAGGCAGAGCTGGGGCCCAGCTGAGGCTGGACACTGTGGACGTGGGACAGCACCAACCAGCGGAATCGAGCAACTTCCCATCAGCTCTCGGCAGCCAGAGGAGGTGTGGGAAGACGGGGGTGGGACCGGTCCAGGACTGTGGTTTTGTAGGGTGGAAATCTCAGAGTTAAAAGCAGGGCAGAGGCAGAATATCGCCAAGGAACAGAACCTGGTACCTGTAGGAATTTAGTGTGTGATAAAAGTGACAGTTCCAATAAGAAAGGAAAAGATTACTCCATAAACACTACCGGGGGCCATTGGGTAACTCTTTGGGGAAAAGGTAAAGTTAGATTTTTGCCTAATATATCCAAATAGGGGCGCCTGGGTGGCTCAGTCGGTTGAGCAGCCGACTTTGGCTCAGGTCATGATCTCGCAGTCCGTGAGTTCGAGCCCTGCGTCAGGCTCTGTGCTGACAGCTCAGAGCCTGGAGCCTGTTTCGGATTCTGTGTCTCCCTCTCTCTGCCCCTCCCCTGTTCATGCTCTGTCTCTCCTTGTCTCAAAAATAAATAAAACATTAGAAAAAATTAAAAAAAAATAATAATATATCCAAATAAATTGTAAATAAATCAGAGGGGAATGCAGAAGACAGTGAAGTAAGAAGGAGGAGGAAAACTAAAGAAGCTTGAGGTGACAATGTATGTGATCTTGGCAAGGGGAAAGCTTTCCCAAGCCCAACAACCAAGTCAGAAGCCATCAATGAGAAGATTAATATGGGCAGAGGAAATGTAAAGCCTCTCTCTAAGGCAGAAAGCTTTATGAAAATTAATTCTCTGAGTTCACACTGGGGAAAGGATTTGCAATATCAATGAGGAAAAAAGGAGTTGTGTCTTCAAAATGAGTGTCCTGGATTTGAGTCCACAAGAGAGGAAGGCACAGAGAAAAACAGACAAGGACCTATGCGTAGGCATTTACTGAGGAAGAAATGCAAATATAACAAACATGAAAAACCAAGAAAATATTAATCCTGTCTTAAATCTTTGGAAAAAAAAGAAAAGAAAAGAAAAGAGTGCTCCATCAATAAAGTCGGGAAAATTGGCCAAACTTTTGAAAAAGTAAAGTTAATTAGCTCCTCAGTTTAATTCGGACATCAAAATAAATGCAAGAGGAATTAAAAATATAAAAGTAAATAAGAAAATTATAAATGAGGGAGTATAGAAAATTATGTTTTTTATATTGTTGATACGGAGAAAACTCTTCTTGGTGTAACACCAAAGTTGACAGTTTTGACTACATTAACATTTAAGATATACATAAGACCAAAAAATCCAAATTAAAAGAGAAACAGGATTGGGGCACCTGGCTGGCTCAGTCGGTTAAGCGTCCGGCTTCGGCTCAGGTCATGATCTCGCAGTCTGTGGGTTCGAGCCCCGCATCGGGCTCTGGGCTGACAGCTGGGAGCCTGGAGCCTGTTTCGGATTCTGTGTCTCCCTCTCTCTCTGCCCCTCCCCTGCTTCCACTCTCTCTCTCTCTTTCTCTCTTTCAAAAACAAAGATTTTTAAGAAAGAGAAAAAAAAAGACAAAGAGGGATGAAGTCTTTATAGCATGACAAGCAAAAGCCTAATATTAATATCCTATAAAGAGCTCCAAAAGGTTGGTAAGGAAAAGGTGAACACACCAAGTAGAGAATGCCCAACGTCTGGGACGTAATAAGCATCCAGTAATAAAATAATTTATGTAAACAGGCAAATTTCATAGGAAGAAATGAAAATAGTCAAAAGATGCTCTGATTGCCCTTACTAAAAATCAAAGAAATGGGTATTTAAACAGCTAAAAATGACCACTTTCTACTTGCAAGTTGACAAAGATTACAAAAGATGGATAATACCCATTTGCGGGGTGCAGGGGGAGGTCCGGAGGGGATTGTGGGGGAGGCTGGGGAGCTATAGACATTCTCCTGCTTTGTAGGTGGGAATGTAAATTGAAACAACCTTTCTGGAAGACAACTCGCCAATGTGTATCAAAGCCTTAAAAATGTGCATACCACCTGCCCAGCAAGTATCTTCCTAGGAATTCATCCTCAGAATGAGGATATGTGTGTGTGTGTGTGTGTGTGTGTGTGTGTGTGTGTGTGTGTGTGTGTGTGTGTGTGTAGATTTCTCTGGCTGGTCTACACAGGTTTTAATTGTACGGCTCATGGTTGTAGGCCGCCTTAGTGGCCAATAGAAGAATTGGTTACACAATTTCTGTCGGGCTTATAGGAAAGGCATGCTAAAGTGACATTAGAAAATAATGTCAAAGAGGGGCGCCTGGGTGGCTCAGTCAGTTGAGCGTCCGACTTCAGCTCAGGTCACGATCTCACCGCTCGTGAGTTGGAGCCCCGCGTCGGGCTCTGTGCTGATGGCTCAGAGCCTGGAGCCTGCTTCGGATTCTGTGTCTCCCTCTCTCTCTGACCCTCCCCCACTCATGTTCTGTCTGTCTGTCTGTCTCTCTCTCTCTCAAAAATAAATAAACATTTAAAAAAAAAAAGGAAATTTTGGGCGCCTTGGGTGGCTCAGTCGGTTGAGCGTCCGACTTCAGCTCAGGTCATGACCTTGTGGTCCGTGAGTTCGAGCCCCGCGTCGGGCTCTGTGCTGATGGCTCAGAGCCTGGAGCCTGCTTCCGGTTCTGTCTCCCTCTCTCTCCGCCCCTCTCCCACTCATGCTCTGTCTCTTCCTCTCAAAAATAAATAAACGTTAAAAAAAAATTAAAAAAAAAAAAAGAAAAGAATGTCAAAGAGCGTTTGTTGACACGAGAAGCGACTCATAGTGTACTTTTAAGGGGATACAGTGAATCACAACGTAGCGTGTTTACGTAGCGTGTTTACGTAACACGGAAAGTGAAGAGTAGTTCCCTGTGGAGAAACGCTTCCAAGTAACCTTTGTTGTCCCCTCCTGGTTCCTCTGTATCGTCCACATTTCCTTCACGAGCAAATACTGAGTTGTAATCCGAAGACACGCAGCGAGTGGTATTCTATTGGGGGACAAATGAGAACTGTAAGGACTAAAACCCCATCTGCTTAAATACTCCGATTCTCTCCGATCTCTCCGGCCTGTGGACACCAATGTGGGCACACCATCAGAGGTCATTCTGTGTCAGTGTCTCGTGACCCATCTCGGGCCACTCTTAGCCGCCTGGAAGCCCCGCTAGGTTATTTCCGGAAGGGGGGGAGGGTGTGACAGATGCTCACCGTTCCTGTCCGCCCTCCTCCTCTTGCCGCTGTGAATCCACTTGAGGGCGCCTGTGACTGATTCTGTGACCGGAGGGACCTGTCTGGACAGGACGCCCGCCCATCCGAGGACTCTGCGTCCCGGGAGTGCAAACAGCAGGCCCTCGTGAGGCCCGGGCGCCTGGTGTCCTCACACGCCGAGCCCCTTCCAGAGTGAACAGCGGCCTCTCTCTCCTGTTCTGGTCACGTTTTGAGAGCTGGGCCCCCTTGTCCCCTGGCGTCTCTACCCACGCATGCAAACAGCCCCTCCACTTCTGCCTTCGGTCCTGCTTTCGGGAACCTCACGCCGAGTCCTGGCCCGGCCCAGCCACCACAGCCTGCTGCTTCTGAGACCATCTCCCCCCTCCTCGCAGCTGACACTGGGGTGGGTTCACGGGTTCGCGGGGTTCGCGGAGCGTGTGGCAAAGTGCACGCCTGGGCTCGCGTCCCAGCCGGGAAAGGTTTCTGTCACCGTCATCTGACTAGGATTCACCTGATCGTGTACCTTGTCGCTTAGGTCTCAGTTTCCCCAGAGACCCGGGATCCCACACCACCCACTGTGCTAAGTACCGGGAGGGTGCAATCACGATGGGGCTCGGGGTGGGTCTGCCGCTCAGGAAAGCGGGCTTGTCTGGTGCACAGAACAGGGCCACGGAACAGGCCCGCCCACTTGGCTCTGCTTTCTGCCGTGGACGGTGGACCCTGTCCTGTCTCCAGCCTCGATGAGGCCCGGAGGCCAGGATCCAGCGCTGCCTGGCAATGAATGCCCGAGGTGTTTGGTGAGTCCGGGAGCCCACGGATGGGGTGGAGGGCGGGACCATCTCCACTCAGTGTTTGGGGGACAGGAAATTCCTACCGGCAGGGTGACCTCATGCTGACGGGGCTGGGGAGCGTCTGCCTGGGGCTTAGTCTGGGAGAGGCACAGTGGCCTGTCCTGGGACGTGCCGAGGCCACCGCCTGCAGATTCTTCCCAGGAGGATGCATCCTGGAGGCTTAATGTCCTTGCGGACTCCAGAGCCTGGATCTGGCATACAGGCCGCTGCCCATCCAAACCCTTCCTGCGTCCCCTCCTGTGAGGTTGGGCCCTCTTGCGGTGCCTTGGGAAACCCAGACACCCCACCCCCCACCCCCCGCCATGTGGCTGCAAAACCAGCTCCTTCCACTGGAGCCTGGGTTTGGTGGGCCTGCTCACTCCGGACCCCTGGAGGGGGCTACAGGGGTGTTGGAGGCAGGGGGTGGAGGTGGGAGGTGAGAAGGGTGGCCTGGCAGGAAAATTAGGCTCAGGACTGCCCTATTTAGAACAGGGGGGACCTTGGGGCACCTGGGTGGCTCAGCCAGTTAAGTGTCCAACTTTGGCTCAGGTCACGATCTCCCGGTTTGCGGGTTCGAGCCCCGCATCGGGCTCTGTGCTGGCAGCTCGGAGCCTGGAGCCTGCTTCCGATTCTGTGTCTCCCACGCTCTCTGCCCCTCCCCTGCTCATGCTCTGTCTCTTTCTCTCTCCCTCAAAAATAAAATAAACATTACAAAAATTAAAATTAAAAAAAAAAGAACAGGAGGAACACCGATGCCTGTCCGGTCACACCTGGGCGGCCCTGGGCACATGTCGGTGGCTCAGCTCACCCCCAGGCCTGCCCTGGACCCGTAACTCTGGAATCAGCAATCAGGACATGCCCAGCGTGGGAATGTCCCTTCCGCGAAAAGCGGGGCGAGAAGCGGGCAGACCGTGGCAGGGACTCCTGGGCCAGGGCCAAGGGCGGGGTTGCACGCTCCGGGCGGAGGTGGCTCGGCCTGAGACACGCCATCACTGGTGGAGCCCACGGCTCCCGGCCCTGGAGTCGTCCTCCTCGGCGGGAACAGGGGCTCCTGGGAGAGGCAGAGACTCTGAGCTCAGTGCCCCCTGCCTCTGGCTGTCAAGCCACGAGCGGCATGGAGAGGTGGGTGACCTCAGCGCTCACGGACGGAGCCCTCTGCGGTGTGCACCTCCCTCTCCGCACCCCCAGGGAGGTGCACCGGGTGCATTGGATGGTGTGACCCAGAGCAAAGAGCTTGGGGGGTCAGATACCCCGTGGGGACTTGCATTCCTTGTCTGCGGTCTCTCCTGAAGACGTGTGATGAGAATGTACCTGATGGTCAGGCTGCAGACGGATGGATGTCTTGGTGGAATGACCATCAGGGCCGTCTCTGGTCCAGGTCTGGGGGGTTTGCAAGCAGCCCCTCGTCTCACCCAGTCCTGAAGGGCAAATTCTCACCCCCAGCGCGGGGCGGGGGGAAAATGGGTGCGCTCCAGAACGGAGGTGATCTGATCCTCAAGAGGGACAGTGGAAGGGGACCTGATGTCATAGGGAAAGGCAGTAGCTGCACCCCGTGCCCTCCCGGGGAGCTCAGTGGACGACCCACGATCACAGACAGCGGGAGCTGGAGCCTTGTCTCAGGCTAGAGAAGGAGCCCTATGGAGGGTGGCAGTTCGGCCGGGGCGGGGCGGTTCTTTTAAGCCTCCAGCTTTTGTCCCTTCGGTACTTGCTTTTATCGAAGGTTCTTCAGCCGCTTAGCCTGAGTGATGAACTTAGTAGATGGAAGTCTTAGGAGATGCACGACAGGTTGACAGTAAACGCTGTGAGTGTCCCAGCATTGAGGGGAAATGGGGAAACAGGGCAATAGAAAGCTGGGCACGGTGCCTGGAGAAAGCCTGAGCCCACACCCCCCTGGGCTGTCAGCTTGCCGAGGGGCAGGGATCTTTATCTGCTTTTCTGTCTCCAGCAACTAAAATAGGGCCCAGCACGCAGAAGACACCCAGCACATATTTGCTGAGTGAATGATGCAGGGAGGTGCGCCTCGTGGCAGAGCACCCCTTTTGCTGGGAACCAGTCCTGATTCAGCCCAGGTCTCCGCTGGCGTCACTCAGCCCCTCGGTCATGACTGAGGCTCCACCGGTGGCTGCCGCGTAACAGGAATGGCAGGTGTCGGGGAGGACACTGTGAATCAGACAGGATCTCTGCGCCCCCGGGGCCACTCCCAGTCCAGGGTGGGAAACAGACAAGAAGAGAGACAGGTGTCATCAGTGGGGTGATTGTTTGCGGAGAGGATGTGTGTGCATGTGCAGGGCGGACACAAGTGACAGGGACTGGGTGAGCCCGAGGAGATTCCGCTCAGTGCTGAGGAGCAGGACTTTTCGAGTTCCAGGCAGATCCGGGCTTGAATCCCAGCCCCACCCTGGAATAACTTAATCTAAGCTTCCGTTTCTTGTCTCCCTGATGGACATGATGCCCCCCCTCCTCGTAGTTTCGTGCGAGGTTAAAATTGAGGTAATTCATGCCAAATGCTCAGCCCAGGATCAGATATGCAGTAAATACTAGTGATGGGATTATTCCTATTAAGGTTTTGAAAAGGAAGTAACCGGGGCGCCTGGGCAGCTCAGTTGGTTGAGCATCTCACTCTTCATTTCGGCTCAGGTCATGAGCTCATGATTCGTGAGATCGAGCCCCGCATCAGGTTCTGCTGACGGTGAAGAACCTGCCTGGGATTCTCTCTCTTCCTCTCTCTCTCTCTCTCTCTCTCTCTCTCTGCCCCTCTCCTCTTCTCTCTCTTCTCAAAATAAATAAATAAACATAAAAAAGGAGGTGACCTTTGAGCTGGGGTTTAAAGGAAGGGCCAGAAAAGAAAGGGTAGCTCCAGGTGAAGACCGAGTGAACTTACGGTAACTAAGTGTGCCTCTCGAGGGGAGTAAAGATGAAAGAACACATTCGTGACCGCAGCTTGCCCAGGAAGGAACTAGAAAAGATCTGATGAGAAGAGTAGGGTGGGGTTTGGTGGGCAATGGGGGACATTTGGAATGGCCGCCTTGGGGGTGGGTGTAAGAGCTGCTGGGATGTGTCAGGAATCCAGTTATGAGGCTGAACATCTAGTATTTTAATGGGCCGGTCAGCAACGCTCCAGCCGGGAGTGAGAACCAAGGAGGCTTGACTGGAATTGGCATGGGTCAGGAGGTGGTGAAGAAGAAGAAGATAGGACCAAGAGACGGAGGGAACTCCTGAGTATGTCATTAAAGAGACTGACCCATGATTCCAGGACCTGGCTAGCACAGAGCCCGCCATGTGGACGTTATCCCATGAACAGTCGTCGAATTCATGAGTGAAGGAGGCAATGCCTGAAATGAGCCTGTGTTCCAGCTTCATGAAGAAAACAACTGAAGGCAGAAACAGGGGTCTGGTCATTGCCTGTTCAACCAATTTACTCAACCTATTGACTACTGATAAAAGGATGCTCGTGGGTCCTTGACTTCAGGGCAAGCACCATGGTTGGCCTGAACCATTTAGAGCAATTCTATTCTCTTCTGTTTTGGTCAATGAGACAGAAAGGAACTCTGGACCACGGCCCTTTTCTGTCAAAAGACATAGCTTTCTCTCCCTGCCCCTCTCCTTCCACCTTGAGCCACTAGTGTCAAAATACAGTATCTGGAGCCACCACAGTCCCGTTTGCAACCCCAAGGAGACAGGCAATGGCTAAAAAGCCAACATGTTGAGAATGACAGAGTATGGCTAGTACGCTTAGCTCCAGACTTCTTGTTAAGTGAACAGTAAACGCCGTTTTGGATGAAGCCATTTGGGGTTTATTGTTACTTGCAGCTGGGCACATCGTAGCGGGCACAATGGGCAGGGCCGCCATTTGCACAGCTCGCATTGTGGTCTAGTGGAAATGCCCCAGGGGTCAAGCAGTGTGGCCTCTAGTCAGCTGGGGAGTGTTGGTAGCCTGGGAAATGGGTCTGGAGGTCTTGAGGACTTGGAAAAGTGGGTAGATAGGACCTGAAAAGACAAAAAGACAATTCTTGAAGCACCTATGTTCCCAGGATTCTCTTCCCATGGGACTTCCGCCCCCGACCCCCGCACCCCTGCACTTCTCCTTCACAGACCACCTGCAGGTTCTGCTGCATCAGCCAGCAGGAACTGAAGCCCCTCTCCACCACCATCCCTCACTCCAGCCCCCTTTGCCTAGACCCTGCGGTCTTCAGTGGTCATTCTCTTAGAGTCTCCATCACTTGGCTTTAGGGGAGTACCTCCATTCTCCCCCCTTCCACATGGAGAAGGGGAGGAATAGCCCATACATTACAACCCCCTTGAAGCCAGAAACCTTCTCATGGCCCTTTCTGTTGGGGGTGGGAGAGCAAGTGAGTCTCTGAAAGTGGGATTGGTCCTTGCACCTCCCAGCAAGCCTTGCTGATAGTGGCCACTCTCCCTGGAAGACCTTGGATCCTCTCGACATTCAGCTGCTGACTTCACTGTGATTCCAAGACAACAGGAAAATCCCTCTCTCATCCTGTTACTGCCTGATTAGTCATCCACTGTCCCTGCATTCACATCCACAGTGGCAACACGTTGAGCCTTCTCTTGCTGCCGGATTGGAAACTTCTCAAGTTGGAGGTGCAACTATGCTGTATTTTCTGAGTCTTTAAGTAGTTCAGGCCAAACTTCTCTTTGTGTGTGTGTGTGTGTATGTATATGTATATGTATATCTATATCTATATCTATATCTATATCTATATATCTATATCTATATATCTATATCTATATCTATATCTATATCTATATCTATATCTATATCTGTTTTGGGGTCCCTTGAGTACTGTAGAAAACTGATGCCTTGTTGGTCGCTTTAGCCCAACTATTGAACTGTTGCTGACTCGTGTGTGTGTGTGTGTGTGTGTGTGTGTGTAATGGAAAAGTACTTTTTGATTGTCTTAACTTTGTGAGGACTAAACACTCCAGGGAGCCTAGACCAGCCCAGATGAATGATGTAGTTCCAGTAGGAGCAGCTGAGATCCCAACCACAGAGCAATTCTCCTAAGAGCACCCAGACGTCACTCACTCCTTCTAGAAAGCTTCTAGAATGCTACTTTGCTGGCACAGGGTGGGCCAGCGTTACATCATCAGGACCCAGCACAGTGACGGGCGCCCAATAGGTCCTCAACAATTATTTAAGGAATGGATGAATACTGATATCAAGTTCATTTAGCAGGGTCAGAGTTTGTGGTTAAATTTAGTTAAGAATCTTTGTTTTTTCTAGGGAGTTTGTGAATGATGGCTGATAGTGTTGTAGACAGTGCATGCTTTGAGAAAGATAGATACAGATTAATTATTTACGTCCATAGAAAGAACTACCAGCAAGGCAGGTAGGGCAGGACTTGGAAAGCATCTTAAGCACAGTTAGGTGCAAAGTGGGATTGGTGACCTGGAGTGGGCGATTTCGGGACACAGGTGAGAGGAGGTCAAATCACTGAGGTTTAAGGGATGAATGAGGGAACAAATGGAGAGAATCCAGGATAGGCAATTCTTTAAAGAAGCTTGGTTATAAAGGAGGCAGGATTTCTCAGGGGATTTTTTTGACTTCCCCTTCCCCCCCTCCCAGTACCAGGAAGAACAGAAATAAAATCAGCTTATCAAAGCACACCCTGAAGAAACAACAGATGTTGGTGAGGAAGGAGAAAGGGGAGCCCTCCTGCACTGTTGGTGGGAATGCAAACTGGTGCAGCCATTCTGGAAAAGAGTATGGAGGGTCCTCAAAATAAAAATAGGGGCGTCTGGGTGGCTCAGTTGGTTAAGCGTCCAACTTCGGCACAGGTCATGATCTCATGATTCATGGGTTTGAGCCCCCCGTCAGGCTCTGTGCTGACAGCTCGGAGCCTGGAGCCTGCTTCAGATTCTGTGTGCATGTGTCTCTGCCACCCCTCCCCCCCACCACCACTCGCTCTCTGTCTCTCTCTCTCTCTCAAAAATAAACATTAGAAAAAAAAATTTTTTAATGCAATAAAATCCAAATCTTTTGACAGCCTTCTCTTTCCCATCTCTAAACAGCCCCACTGACCACTGTCTCAAAAACACAAGGCAAATAGCACTTGGCCTCTTCATCCGTGGGTCCCTTGAGACTCCGGTGATGGTTACAGAGAAAAGAATGTGTATAACATACTACATATGCTTGAGGAGGGTCCCCAGAGCTCCAGGAGCCCACAGTACTGTGTCGTGAATCTCAGGTCTAGATCTCTACCTCGGGGCTGGATGGCCGGCTAGGATCCATGACTCCAGAACAACTCAAGAAAGAGGGTGTCTCGGTTCCTGTTTCCAGGGGCATCTTACTACACACTGCCTGGGAGACTCCTGAGGAATCCCTTCACTGCTTGACCAAAAGACTAGGAAAGCTCTATAAATTTTCATAAATTTACCCTGCTTTCCACTTGAAAATCCAGAGGGGTTCCACATGGGAGAGAAATGTTTGGGAATTCCTTCCCAGCTGGGCACAGGTGTGGTGTGGCTCGTCCCTCCTCTGCCCCCATCTTGGCAAGGGGAGTGGAGATGACGGAGGATTCCCTCCAGCCCTTCCAGACCCTTCCAGACCCTTCCAGCAGCCAGGGTGCTGAATGTTCTGCACAGCGTCTGCTCTTCTGGCCGAAGGGAGGCTTCCTGGCCAACGAGGTTGCTGGAGTCCGGGCTGTGGTCCTGGGCAGCTGCACACCCCCCAGCTGGAGGCTCCACAGGTCCTGAGACCAAGTACGCTGGCACCCCCCACTCCAGAGAAGGGGGTGTGGGCACCCTAAGCCACACCTTCACTGAATGTTTGTGAGGCTGTGGACTGTGCAGCTCCGCTTGAATTCCAGAATGAGTGAGGCTGAGGGTGGCCCAGCAGATGAGTGTTGTTGACCTGAACATTTCTGCTCCCCACCCCACCCCCTGTGGTTCTTCTCTGTCCTCTCTTCAAGCTAAATCTTCCTGGTCTTTGGATCAGTGGCTTCACATCTGGCAGTGAAAGCCACCTGGTAACATCTCCGATTAGAATGTGTTTTCACCCATGACCAATAAAGAAATGGAATTAGTAATCAAAAATCTCCCAAAAAACAAGAGTCCAGGGCCAGATGGCTTTCCAGGAGAATGCTACCCAAACATTTAAAGAAGAGTTAACACCTATTCTCTCGAAGCTGTTCCAAAAAATAGAAATGGAAGGAAAACTTCCAAACTCATTCTGTGAAGCCAGCATTACCTTGATACCAAAACCAGACAGAGACCCCACTAAAAACGAGAACCAGAGACCAATTTCCCTGATGAACATGGATGTAAAAATCCTCAACAAGATATTAACCAATAGGATCCAACAATACATTAAAAGAATTACCACAACCAAGTGGGATTTATACCTGGGATGCAGGGCTGGTTCAATATCCACAAAACAACCAATATGATTCATCACAGCAGTAAAAGAAAGGATAAGAACCATATGATCCTCTTAGTAGATGCAGAGACAGCATTTGACAAAATGCAGCATCCTTTCTTGATAAAAATCTTCAAGAAAGTAGGGATAGAAGGGGCGTACCTCAAGATCATAAAAGCCATATATGAAAGACCCAACACTAATATCATCCTCAATGGGGAAAAACTGAGAGCTTTCCCCCTAAGCTAAGGTCAGGAACAAGACAGGGATAGCCACTCTTGCCACTGTTATTCAACATAGTATTGGAAGTCTTCACCTCAGCAATCAGACAACACAAAGAAATAAAAGACATCCAAATCGGCCAGGAGGAGGTCAAACTTACACTCATCGCAGATGACATGGTACTCTATATGGAAAACCTAAAAGATTCCACCAAGAAACTGCTAGAACTGATCCATGAATTCAGCAAAGTTGCAGGATATAAAATCAATGCACAGAAATCAGTTGCATTCCTATACACCAAGAATGAAGCAAAAGAAAGAGAAATCAAAGAAACGATCCCATTTACAGTTCCACCAAAAACCATAAAATACCTAGGAATAAATCTAACCAAAGAGGTGAAAAATCTATACACTGAAAACTATAGAAAGCTTATGAAAGAAATTGAAGAAGACACAAAAAAATGGAAAAATATTCCATACTCCTGGATAGGAAGAACAAATATTGTTAAAATGTCGATACTACCCAAAGCAATCTACATATTCAATACAATACCTATGAAAATAACACCAGCATTCTTTATAGAGCTCGAACAACAATCCTAAAATTTGTATGGAACCAGAAAAGACCCTGAATAGCCAAAGCAATCTTGAAAAAGAAAACCATAGCTGGAAGCATCACAATCCCAGACTTCAAGCTGTACTACAAAGCTGTCCTCATCAAGACAGTATGGTACTGACACAAAAACAGACACTCAGATCAATGGAACAGAATAGAGAACCCATAAATGGACTCACAGACGTATGGCCACCTAACCTTTGACACAGCAGGAAAGAATATCCAATGGAATCAAGACACTCTCTTCAGCAAATGGTGCTGGGAAAACTGGACAGCGACATGCAGAAGAATGAACTTGGACCACTTTCTTATACCAGACACAAAAATAAACTCAAAATGGATGAAAGACCTAAATGTAAGACTGGAAACCATCAAAACCCTTGAGGAGAAAGCAGGCAAAAACTTCTTTGACCTTGGCCTCAGCAACTTCTTACTCAACACGTCTCTGGAAGCAAGGGAAACAAAAGCAAAAATGAACTACTGGGACCTCATCAAAATAAAAAGCTGCTGCACAGCGAAGGAAACAATCAGCAAAACTAAAAGGCAACCGACAGAAGGGGAGAAGATATTTGCAAACGACCTATCAGATAAGGGGTTAGTATCCAAAATCTATAGAGAACTTATTAAACTCAACACCCAAAAAAAACAAATAATCCAGTGAAGAAATGGGCAAAAAACAGGAATTGACACTTCTCCGAAGAAGACATCCAGATGGTGAACAGACACATGAAAAAATGCTCAACATGACTCATCATCAGAGAAATACAAATCAAAACCGCAATGAGATACCACCTTACACCTGTCAGAATGGCTCACATTAACAACTCAGGCAACAACAGATGTTGGCAAGGATGTGGAGAGAAAGGATCTCTTCTGCACTGCTGGTGGGAATGCAAACTGCTGCAGCTACTCTGGAAAAACAGTATGGAGATTCCTTAAAATATTAAAAATAGAACTACCCTACAACCCAGCAATTGCACTACTCGGTATTTATCCAAGGGATACAGGTGTGCTGTTTCTAAGGGGCACATGAACCCCAATGTTTATAGCAGCACTCTCAACAATAGCCAAAGTTTGGAAAGAGCCCAAATGTCCATCAGTGGATGAATGGATAAAGCAAATGTGGTGTGTGTGTGTGTGTGTGTGTGTGTGTGTGTGTGTGTGTGTGTATACACACACACACACACAATGGAGTATTACTCCGCAATTGAAAAGAATGAAATCTTGCCATTTGCAACTACGTGGATGAACTGGAGGGTATTATGCTAAGTGCAATTAGTCAGAGAAAGACAAAAATCATATGACTTCACTCATATGAGGACTTTAAGACACAGAACAGATGAACATAAGGGAAGGGAAGCAGAAATAATATAAAAACATGGATGGGGACAAAACCTAAGAGACTCTTAAATATAGAGAACAAACAGAGGGTTACTGGAGGGGTTGTGGGAGGGGGGATGGGCTAAATGGGGAAGGGGCACTAAGAAATTTATTCCTGAAATCGTTGCACCATATGCTAACTAACTTGGATGTAAATTAAAAAATAAATAAATTATTAATTAAAAAAATAAAAAATAAAAATATCTTCTGCTCAAAAAAAAAAAAAGATATATTTTGAAGGTGCCTGGGTGGCTCAGTCGGTTAAGTGTCTGAGTTCAGCTCAGGTCATGACCTCACGGCTTGTGGGTTCGAGCCCCACATCAGGCTCCCTGCTGTCAGCACAGAATCCACTTGGGATCTTCTGCCCCCCTCTCTCTCTGCCCCTCCACCGTGCATGCACTCTCACTGTCTCTCTCTCTTTCTCAAAACTAAACATTAAAAAAAAAAGATGCAAGAATGGAGTCCGAGCTCTGCCCCCCTGAGTAGGTGTCCCTGGAAGTGACTTCCCCCCTCGCAGGTGTAATCGCCTCGGATGTTGGATGGACATGCCAGCACCTAGCTCGAGGCGGGAGGCAGGCGCAGCGAGATGCCCTCCTCCAGGCAACTTGACAAGGGTACTCCATGGAGGCGATTTCTCTGGAAGACGGGAGGGGCTCTGTGAGCGCCGTGGGACCACACACGAGGCTGGCCCGGGCGCGCTGCGCTGGCGAGGCAGGGGTGAGGCAGGGGTGAGGCAGGGGCGGTGCGGTGCGGGCCGGCCATGTGCTTCTGCGCGGGGAGCGGTAGATAGCGCCCCTCGGCCGGGTCCCTGTGTGGTGTGTGCAGGGGTGAGGCAGACGGAGGGGGAGAAACCCCACCTCCATCACGGAGAACTGTGTGGAATGCAACAAGGTCAGGGACTCTGGAGGAACGGCGGTGGCGTCATTGTGGAACGTGCACGGTGTCCCGTGCGCGGTGACGAGGCCTCTGAGTCAGACAGAGCCCGGCTGGGATCCCAGCCCGACCACCTCTTGGAGGAGGGACATGGCAGGCCACCTTCCTCCTGGAGGAGTGAGAACAAAAGCCCGCCCCCTCGGGGGATGACCTCGGGATCCCGTGGGTCAGGAAAGCAGAGGTCGTGGCCATTTAAGGAACTGTTTCTTCGACACAGGAAGTCCTGACGATAGCATTTGAACAGCCCGCAAGTGAGGACAAAGATGGGAGGCCTGTAAGGGAAGGTCTCTCGTTAGCTCAGGGGTCAAAGGCCCAGGTACCCCAGATGGAACGGGGTCACCCATCCAGGGAAAAATCGAACAGCCTTCATTTCCGCTTCCGCACCCGGCTGCCGTGCCCTCTCCTCCCCTTGTTCAGAGGCTTATTCTGCGTCTACACTTGCCGCCCACACACCCCACCACTCCCTTCCTCCGTGACCACCTATGAGCCGCTCACCCCCCTTCCACTGAGGCTGCCCTTGCCTGGGTCGGCGGCGGCGGGGGGGGTGCCCAGGGACCCTCTAAGTGCTCCATTCAACAACCTCCCCGTAGTTCTTACCTTGCTGAATTCTGGAAGCCTCTCCAGTCCGTTCAGAAAACTTTTTTTCATATACCTGCTCGATTTAGGGCACAGAGAAATGCTAGAGTGACGGTCACATAGTTAACCACTTTCTCTTTGATTTCCTGGTTTTTACAGTACTTTTCTCTCTTCCTCCTGTACCGTCTGCTGGCTCACCTTCCCCAATCGCTATTTTCTTTTTTAATTTTTTAACGTTTTTTATTTATTTTTGAGAGAGAGTGTGCGAGCGGTGGAAGGGCAGAGAGACACAGAATCTGAAGCGGGCTCCAGGCTCTGAGCTGTCGGCACGGAGCCCGAAGCAGGGCTCGAACCTATGAGCCGTGAGATCATGACCTGAGCCAAAGTCGGACGCTTCACTGAATGAGCCACCCAGGAACCAACCCCCCCCCCCCATCACTGTTTAGGCCTGTTTCACATGGTCTGGGAGGCCCCCGCATGGGAGGTCACCGTCAGGCTACTCCCTGCCCTCTGTCCGTACTGTCCCTCCTTCCTGGCCCCTCCATTCCGCCCGGGGCTCTCACTCCTGGCCTCACTGTCTGGAACATGCTTCTTCCCTCTGAATCTGGCTGCCACTACTCGCCCTCCCCGGCCCCCCCAAGTCACCTGTCTGCACTGTTACAAATACAGACTTCTCGGGACCTTGCTTGGACGTCCTGAATCAGAATCTTGGGGGGATGTCCCAGAGTCCTACATTTTTACGAAGCTCCCTAGGCAATTATGATGCACTCTCACACTGAGAAGGAACAAAAAAATGAGAGGGTCTATTCTGGACGCATTCCAAGCAATAGCTGGCCAGGATTTAATGATGGTCCGGATATGGAAGGTGAGAGAGGGAAGAAAGCAAAGCCCTCTGGAATGTGAAACGGAAAGTGGCATCCCAGTGAACTGCAGAAACCCTGACCTGATTTTCGTGCGTGAGCTAGATAGGTCAGTTGTCACACCTTCAGTTTGACACATTAAGGAGACCCCAGTAGGAAATGAGTAAACCCATTGCGGCGGTATTTTTCTGAAAGTCACCATTTGTTTCAGTTCAGAACCATCTTCTGTTCTCCTCTACCTAACGAGGAAACCCGAGTTGTCAACCCAGAGGAAGGGATAAGACAAATGATCTTGAAGTCGGTGGGTCTTGGGACAGTGTTAACTCCCAAAAGGGAGAGGTAACTAGAGTCAAAGCGTGAGCTGAAAAAGACACTATTCAGTTGGAGCTCAAACTTATGAGCACATCTCCTTCTCTGTTTTCCAGAACAAGGATCCTAATTTATGTTTTTGAGTTGCAGGGGGCATAGTTATCCCTAAACTCCCGCCTCCCACTTGCCAAACATATTGAAGCCTCCTCGGAGAATCTTTGGAAACTAATCGGCATAGCTTACTTGTGCCTTCAAACACAACACAGCGTATCGATAAATTCTTTCTCTACAGAATCAGTGCTGTGATCACGCATGAGATGCAGGGCCGTAGTAAAAAGAGAAAGCGTATGGGGCGCCTGGGTGGCTCAGTCGGTTAAGCGGCCGACTTCAGCTCAGGTCACGATCTCGCGGTCCGTGAGCTCGAGCCCCGCGTCGCGCTCTGTGCTGACAGCTCAGAGCCCGGAGCCTGTTTCGGATTCTGTGTCTCCCTCTCTCTGACCCTCCCCCGTTCATGCTCTGTCTCTCTCTGTCTCAAAAATAAATAAACGTTAAAAAAAAAAAATTAAAAAAAAAAAGAGAAAGCGTGTTTCCTCGTCGTTCATGCTGTAAAGTCAGTCCATTGAGATCTGAGCTCGGAAATTACAGTCCGGTCTTACCATGGTCTAGCAATACAGAAAACGATCCCCGAACTCAAGTTGCGCCGTTGCTGACGAGAATGACAGGCGTGCAAGTGACAAATGAACCACTGGCGATTGGAGATAACTCTATTGTGCGTAACAAACCAACAGAGTGTTTTCTGCTAACGTGTGTATTTCAGGACCCCATGCTTTTGTAGATAGGAAAGTATTTAAATTTGCTGTCACATTCCTTTATAGCATTAAATCAGCAAAGCCCAGGCTTCTGCCATGACTGGAGCCAAATGTTATTTTCTAAGGAAAAGATCTGCGGGATCAGGGAAGTGTCAGGCAATTCATCAGGAGGAGAGACAAGACGCCAAGCCCTTAATGCTTGAGGGCATATTAGGTACTTAACCCTTTCCAAAAAATAGGAAGTTTTATTATTATTTTTTTAATGGGGAAAACATTTCTGAATTCAGACTTTCTTCTCTACGTAAAAAGCATTTGAGTCCTAAATTGTTTATTTAACATCTAGAGACAGATCCTGAGAGCTAGTAATCGGGTGAGGCAACTCCCTTCGCAGATGGGAAGCAGGGCGGGGAGCCCTGAGACCAGGTCAGTGGCAGAGCCTGGGATATGTCTCCTGGCCCCAAGGTCCCTCCACCACATAAGGACACCATGCACAGCCCCGCACTTCTGTGCACACTTTTACACCAAAGCAGTAGTTCTAACTCAGGAGACTTCTAGTGAACACCATCATAGTTAATTATACATCATGTGCCCAAATCCTGGAATAAATTCTAGATGGTACCTGTTATTATGCTCAATCTAAAATTATTTTTTAATTTTTTAAGTTTTTATTAGTTTATTTATTTTAAGAGAGAGAGAGAGAGAGAGTTTTAGTTTATTTTAAGAGAGAGAGAGAAAAAAAGTGCAAGTAGGGGAGGGGCAGAGTGTAAGAGGTGAGAGTGAGAATCCCAAGCAGGCTCTGCTCTGTCAGCACAGACCCCGACGCAGGGCTCAAACCCACGAACCGTGAGATCACGACCTGAGCCGAAGTCGGAAGCTTTGAAGCCCCCGAGGCGTTCCGCCAATGAGCAATTTGCATTTTGAAATTTCAGTTGTGGGGGGGGGGGGGTGGGGAATGGGTATATGCCGTTGTCACAACAGATGTTGGGTTCAGTTCGGGAAAGGTTCATGAAGGACTTTCTATATGTAGTCCCCCCCCCCTCCATTTGAGGATGACAGAGGGAGGCAGAGGAAAAGCATGGAACCAGCCTTCAAGGAGTTCACCGTCCAGCAAGAAGTCAGCCGGCCCAGCCAGATACTTACTACAGTGGGTTAAGTATGAACAGGACCGAGGGAGTGGTGTGCTGGAGGCCGCTGGCCAGAGCCCATGTCTTGCTAGCAAGTCTCATCCCAGTTCTGCCTTCTGAATCTTCAACTGATAGCTTGAAACTGACAAAGGCTCCAAAAGCGGGTTCTGGAGAGGCGATCGTTAAACACTTTACTGGTGTGGCACTAGATAGACAGTATCCCAGAAGAGATGGGTTTTGAAGGATGAATAGGAGTTTGGTGGAGGGAGGATCAGGAGGAAGGAAAGTCATCTAGCCAGAAGGGATACACGAATAGGGCCATTTCGTGTTTAGGAAATACAAGCGGATCAGTGGCTCTCAAACTGTAACATGCATCAGAATCACCTGGAGAGCTGATGAAAACAGGTTTGCTGCTGGGTCCTGCCCCAGAGTTCTGCTTCAGTGAATCTGGGGTAAGGCCCCAGGAGTTGCGTTTCTAACAAGTTCTCAGGTGATGCTGATCCTGCTTGCTGGTCGGGAACAGAAGTAGATGATAGAACTCCCTGTACATGCAAAACCTTGGATTTTCTCTAGCTCCCCACCTTTCAGAGTGTGCTCTGGGGGCCAACAGCATCAACGTTACCCGAGAGCGTGTTCTCAAACCACCCCAGACCTGTTGAATCAGGATCTGCAGTTTAACAAGATCCTTAGGTGACGTATGCATATAAGTTTGATAAGCGGTGTAGCCTACAGGCTCTCAGCCCTGGCCCAGAGTTAGAAGTACCTGGGGAGATTTCAAAAATACTTATGCCCAGGCCCTACCTCCAGAGACTTTGACTGAACAGATTTAGAGTGAGACTGGGCCTGGGTGTACTTTAAAAGCTCTCCAAGGGGTTCTCATGTGCAGCCGTGGCTGGAAGCCAGTGCTCGGAGCCATAAGCTCCAGGTAGGAGAAGGGATCCTCATCAGGGCACCTGCTGTGAACATTCCATGGTGAAAGTTTGAAACAGCAGCCAAAAAGCTACAAAGTCTCGCTGCTGAGAGCCGCTGGGGCAGGGACAGACAAGGTTGCTCTCTTGCTTGCCCCCAGACCTGCCTCCCTCCCACCCCTCCCTCTTCCTTCTGCTTGCCTTTGACTTCTCATTCTGTCTTTACTTTCTCTTTCTCACTGCTCCAGAGATATATGATCTTAGCTAACATTAAAAAAAAAAAAAAGACTCTCCCCATGAGCATATCGTTGCTGTATACAAAGTACTTTAACATAGAATCTCACTAGAGAGTATGAAAAGGAGAAAGCTTAAAGGCCCTTACATTTATCTTAGAAGTCACTGGGCCCTGATCCGTCATTTAAGCAACAGGTGAACTGAATGGTTTGGATTTTTCTCTAAGTCAAAACCCATACCAGCTGGTAATTGAGACGCTCTCTATTTGCATACGGCCCTTTGGCCGGCTGTCCTCCCCTGCAGCACCTTAGAACTTGACCCTACACAGAAAAAGTGAGCTTCTCACTCTGTTGCATGGGACACATGTATGCAGCGTGTGTTCTGAGAGCACACGTTAGCATGTACACACTAGATTATGTAGTCTTCTGGGACAGTTTGGCCGGTCCAAACGGCTTTGCCAACTAATAAAAGCCATTAGCGCTGAACTTCAAAAGCATTAGGCTAAATGAAAGAAGCCAGGCACAAAGGAGCATCTCGTGTATGCCTCCATTTGTACGAAATGCCCATAGAGATAGAAGGTGAATTAGCTGTTGCCTGAGGTTAGGGAGGGGGGTGGCAAGAACTGCAAATGGGGGGTTTGTGCTGGGGGGGGGGGTGGTAGAAATGTTCTACAGTTAGATTATGGTTACGGTTGTACGCTTCTATAAATATGCCCCCACACCATTGAATTGTCCCGTAAAATGGATGAATTCCATGGTCGGTAAGTCATACTTGAGTAAAGCTCCTTAAAAAGCAACACCATCACCCAACTATTAGCATTAGGCATTTCCCCACCTTCAAATATGCTTTATCCGCCCTCCTCCCCGTCGGTGAAGAGGAGCGAGCTGAGCAGACAGATGTTAATACAGACGGACCCGTGTAAGAAAACACTATGTTTACGTTGCCTGTGGTTTGAGAGCATTTTTGTCTGCCTTAAAAGTGCCTCGAGGTTTAGCAAGGCAAGGAGAGGAGGGAAGGGGAGAAAAAGAGGCAAGTTTAAAAAGAAAAGAGAGAAAAGCTATTGCACGTTGTTGAAAATAGCCGCCCGGAGTAGCTCCTGGGGGCTGGCTGGCTGGCTGGCCGGCGGAGGCAGAGCTCCGGGAAAGGGTTAACCCCGCGGGCGCCGACATCTGGCGGGAGCGAGGGCGTTGGCACAGCCCGGTCCGCCCGTACCAGTCTGTGCAGGGGAACTGTCCCGCCTGCTGATTTATCATTCCCTAATGTCACGGGGATGGGATGTTGAAATTGTGGCTAGAATGTGAAATACGAAAAACATGAAGATTATGATTTAGCGTCTGGGGAAGATCAGCGTTCGCTGGAGAACAGCTTGTAAATGGGAGGCATCCTTGGCAAGTGCCTGTGGTTTTCAGGACTCTGGGCACTCGGGGGAAGCAAGCTCGGGGAACCTTCTAGAACACACAGAGGCAAAGCTGGAATTCAGGAGGGCCCCGTGATGGAGAAGGTGCCGGCATTCGCCGGGAGGACCAAAGCAAAATTTTAATTAAACAGAGACCTGATGTTGAAGGATAAATAAAACCATGTGGGGTGTAAACAGCTTAAATCAGTGATTCAAATGACACCTGTGGATGTCTAGACATGAGGTGCGTCCTGATAATTTGTAGTCTCAGAAAAGAGCAGATGAGTGGGATAATATCCCCAAATTTTGCTCATTAAAAGAAATAATAGCTTGACGTTTAAGGACGTGCTAAATAAGGGACCTAGGGAGGAGAATGGTTTTAACAGTTACACGTGGAGGGAAAGGTGAGTTAGCAAAAGAAACACAAAATACACGTGTGTGTGTGTGTGTGTGTGTGTGTGTGTGTGTGTGTGCACGTGTGTTGCAGATGGTTGCCGTGGATGTCTTTGTACCTGAGAAAAGTTATTTGGAAAGAAAGAACAATTACTGAAGGAATGAAATAAAGGTCATGTAATAAAGAGGCTAAAATTCCTCCCCCCCCCCCAAAAAAAAACCCCAAAACACTGCATGGTTGTAAATCTTGCGTTGAAAATACAGACGATCCCCACCGTGTGTGGTTTCTTTCTTCCCGACTAGATTTTACATACCGTGTTAGGGTTTTTCCGCGTTTCTGCTTGTCAGCATCCCCCCCCCCCCCGCCCTGTTTACAGGGAAAAATGCAGTTTCCACTTTGTTCGTTGGTTAAAGAAATGAGCGTTGACAACCTTCCCCCTCAGTGCTTAGGGTTCGTGTTAATTACTTCCTGTCATACCCAATGTGTCTACATTGTGGATTTTAAGAATTGGCCTCGAGACATGGGCGTGCTGCATGGACGACTAAGACTTCACTGTTCATTCATTTGTTCACTCATCTGTTCATTCACCCAGAGAAACCACTGCCCCAGGCACACTGTATGGAAATAGGCGTGTCGGACCCTGCCTTCAGAAAGCACCCAGTCTGCCCAATGGGCTGACATCGAAAACGTGTGTGTGTGTGTGTGTGTGTGTGTGTGTGTGTGTGTCGTGGGGGGGAGGGATTGTTCTGAACCCATTTTGCAACAACGGATGGAAAACGTGACTACTAAGGAGTACTTTTTCTGTCCGGCAACGTTGGGCAGTGGGACTCTGCCCAGAAGTCAGAACTTCAGACGACTGAGGGTAATCAGCCTTCGGAACCAATTAAAAAACTATGAGAAGAATGTTTGCTGGGAATCACCCTACGACACAGGGCTCGCTCCCCTGCCGTCCTTGACCTCACTCGGTCATGCCGACCCTCAGCTCCCTCCTTGGCACAGGGAGCCGGGAGCCTGTGATGTTTTGGTCTGTTAGTTGTATAGCACAGTTTTACTGCTTCGGCCGTGTGATTTGAAGAAGACTGTGCTTTCCGCACAGTCCTTGCATGCCTCTGCAGCGGAAGGCGGTGACCCCTGTGGCAACATCTGCAGGGTGTGATGATTTGGGACCCCTTGGGACTCCTGCTTTCGCAGTGGAACCCAAGGTCCCCACACATAGTCCCAGAAAGAGGCTCTGCAAGCTCTTGGGCATTTCCAGGGCATGAACCATGCCCTCATGACCTTTTTTTATTATTTTTTCTTTCCTTTTTGTCTGTTATTTTTTCTCCTCTTGTTCTTTCTTTCTTTCTTTCTTTCTCTCTCTCTCTCTCTCTCTCTTTCTCTCTCTCTCTCTCTTTCTCTCTCTCTCTCTGTCTCTTTCTTTCTTTCTTTCTTTCCTTGTTTTTGTTTTCAGTCATCGTCTGGACAATTGAGGTTCCCTAAATCTTACTTCTAGGTGAGTGCAGTGTAACTGCATTTACAAACCTGCCCGTCGTGCTGGTATTTCTGTGGCAGAGGGAACTTTCCCTGTCGTGTCGCCCAGACTTCCGGAACGACGGCACAAAACCCACGCTGTGTTTCTTTGCATCGCCTGAGTTCGTTTTGTCCCTAAAACTGGTATCGGGGAATTCGGCAAATGTGTGTGAGCGCCTGCTCTGTTCCAGACCCTGAGTCGGGTGCTGGAGGAACAGAGAGGAAGCCCCTGTTCTTGCCAGGGTGGGGCTTGCCAGTGTATGCAGCTCCCTGGGAGAATGTCCTCGCTGAGCCCGCCGGCTCCATTACTCTCGCTCACGGGTGTGTGTGTTTTTCCTAGATGGGACCTAAATCCCACCGTCCCGTGAAAACAGAAAACGCTCTCAATGTTGCCCCCTATTCACGTACTCCCCAGATATTTTACGATCAAAGAGCGGCTGTTGTTTTCGATCCCAGATGTAATGCGTGCTTATGGTAGGAAATTTGGAGAATACAGGCAAGGATAAAGAAGGAACATAAACCAGCGTGAGTTGCCCCGCTTTGGAGGCAGCCACTGGCAACATTCTGGGCTGTTTCCCTCCGGTCTGTGTTCCACAAATACTTCCTGAGACCCTGTGCCAGGCACGGTGCTGGGGGCTAGGCCAGTGAAGGATTCTGTGCTCCCTGACTGAAGTTACAGATGGAGAGAGGGGGGGACCGTTGTCCAGTGTGGTGGCCTGAAGTCACATAGGGAAGGCACCTGACCTCGGGCACCTCCTCAGGCCCTGGGTATAGCAGACGGTTTCCGGCGGGAGAGATGTTTAAGGCGAGGCCTGCAGCATCGAGGGCAGCTGTGCGTGATGGGGAGGGAGGTAGTCCTGGGGGGAAGGCGTGAGTGAAATGTGGGTGTAGAAGGTGGAGGCAGAGGGCAGGGCCCCCAGGAGGAGGGGTAGTAAGCCAGGCCCTGCCGTGCACTGTTCTGTAGCTAAAAGATTGGGTCCCGCTTCTGTTTCTGTTTTCGGATTTAATTCTATAGCATGATCGTGTTTCACATTTTTATCAACTATTTTAATGGATCTATAATATTCCCCCAATTGATGAGGCATCATTTACTTTATTTAAAAGGAGAAAGAGAGGGGCACCTGGGTGGTTCAGTCAGTCGAGCATCTGGCTGTTGACTTCAGCTCAGGTCATGATCTCATGGTTGTGAGATCCAGCCACATCTTGGGCTCTGCTGACAGCCTGGGACCTGCTTGGGATTCTCTCTCTCTCTCTCTCTCTCTCTCTCTCTCTCTCCCTCTCTCTCTCTCTCTCTCTCTCTCTCTTTCTTCCTCTACCCCTCTCCCTCTCTCTAAAAAAAATAAAAATTAAATTAAATTAAAATTTAATTTAAATTAAATTAAATTAAAATAAAGTAAAAGGAGATGGGGGCCTGGGTGGCTCAGTCAGTTGGGCATCTGACTTCAGCTCAGGTCATGATCTCATGGTTGTGAGATCCAGCCACATCTTGGGCTCTGCTGACAGCCTGGGACCTGCTTGGGATTCTCTCTCTCTCTCTCTCTCTCTCTCTCTCTCTCTCTCTTTCTTCCTCTACCCCTCTCCCTCTCTCTAAAAAAAATTAAATTAAATTAAAATTTAATTTAATTTAATTTAAATTAAATTAAAATAAAATAAAAGGAGATGGGGGCCTGGGTGGCTCAGTCAGTTGGGCGTCTGACTTCAGCTCAGGTCATGATCTCACGGATTGTGGGTTCGAGCCCCGCGATGGGCTCTGTGCTGCCAGCTCAGAGCCTGGAGCCTGCTTCACATTCTCTGTCTCCCTCTCTCTCTCTCTGCCAGCTCGTGCTCTATTTCTCTCTCTTTCTCTCTCTCAAAAATAAATAAAAACATTTAAAAAAAAAAAACTTTTTAAAGGAGAGAGAGAGGGCTTGTTTTTCTGTCCTGCACATTCTTCTCTCTTCATAGTTCTCCAGGGCCTTGGGAGAGTGGCAAACGGGAAGGTTCTCAGCAGGGCAGATGGATTAACGTTCTTTTATTCCCAATCAGAATTGGAACCGACGACCAGAACCCACCACCTGACTTCCGGCCGCAGAGGTCAGACTCCCTTCCAGAAGTAGGATCCACATGCTTCTTGCTTCCTCCTCCAAGCATCCAGACAAAGTCCACCCAAGCATCCAGACAAAGATAAACTCACCGACCCTGTTTCTCAGCGACACCCGGTCCCTATTTCCTTCCTCCGCTCGGCTCTGAGCACGCCTACCTCCCTTCCCCTCCTCCGAAGAAACAGAAGATCAAGATCAGTTGATAGTATAGCAGCCTTGCAGTAAAGAAAAAGCTTTTTAGCAGGAAAAAAAAAGAAATCTCAGTTCAAAAATAATGTACGAAGAAACGCTCTCCTTCATCCTCCTTAACCCCAAAGAAGGAAAAAAGCACGGATCCTTACGTGGCTTTATTCAACAGGTGCTTTGTTGTTAGGCTAGCCTCTGAGATTAGAGTAGTGGCTGACATTGTGAAGGGACACGGATGTGGAGGAAAAAGCAGGGAAAGTTTAAGGACCCTGGAGCGGAAGGAGGTGGTGAGGCCAGAGCACCGTGACAGGGTGGGAGAATGTTGGGTCCACGAACGGAAGACATTGTCTCCCCTGTCCCTCTGCGCTCTCTGGGCACGGCCACGCGTAGCTCGAGAGAGACTGTTTCTGCCCACTCGGAAACCCACCAGCCCCCTCTGCAGACCGGGTGGGCTTGGCGCTGGGGAAGGGGGACGTGTCGCCTTCAATTCATCCAGCTTCTTACTTCCTTTGGTCTTGGAGGCCCTGAGGGTCGGTAACCTGGTTAGGAAGGCCGCTCCTGGGGACCGTTGAAATACTAAAAGCACACATGAGTGGAGTGGTGTTTCTGTGCGTGCCATTTCTGTCCAGCTCATTGATTTTCCTTCCGTGGATCGTTCTTAAAAAGTATCTTCAGATGGAGTGCTGTCACGCGCACGGACGTCAGGATTAATGCTGCATCGGACCCTACAGGCTCTCAGAAAAGTAAGGTTACCTTTAGACTCCAGGATTGATTTCTTCTGCCCCGGGGGAACCGGTTGGAACTCTTGGAGCTACGAGTGCTAGAAACCCCAACTCAAGCTGGCTCGAGCAGAAAGGGGATTTGTCGGCCTGTGCTAACTGGACGGTCCTGGCGTAGTTGGGCTCAGTGGTGAGCTGACCGTCGGGCAGGCAGGGTCCAAACGCTGTGTTTGACTCAGCCCGGCTCCGTTCTCGCGGTGTGCTGACTTTGTTCTCAGACGGGGTCTCCTGCGGGGGGTCAGAAGACATGTGCTGCAGCCCACGGGCAAGAGAGGACTGAAGACGCTTGTGTCCACCCTGAGAGCCAGGGGAAGGTGGGGAGGGAGGCCCACCCAAACCACTGAGACAGAGTAGGCCGGGCAGAGCCCCCATCGAAAGAGCAAGGTACCGGACTTCTTACGTAATCTAAGAAAGGTAAAGAGTCCCACCCCCCAAACATCACTGTACCTCAAACCTAACTTTTGATAGGACCCATTTACCCGACTTGATAGAAAAACTCACGGACTAGAAGGGCTGGAAAGCAACCCGAGTCATCTAGTTTGACCCTCTTTCTTTGGGCAGGATCAATTCCAGATCCTTCCAGGCGGATGAAAGTGTGTATATGTTTCCAGTGAAAGAATCAAGTCGTGGGCCCGAGCCTCTAATGATCCTAAACCTTAGCCTGGCCCCCTCGCCCCTCCTTCTGTCCAGGCCGTCAGCAGAGGATGAAATGGATTCTGTTTTCATTTTCTCCGGGATAAATTCTGTTCTTTCCTGCTTCTAAGGCTCCAAATTCCACTGTAACATTTGAGATTCACATTGTTTTATTGTTATGTCATCCGACTTCCTTCCTATGTTTTCTTTCATCTTAATTCAGGTTTTGTGTCTTGAAGGCATTCCTGAATTTTATAGAGAGAATAAAGCGGATGCCATGTGAGATGTATTATTTTTTTTTTTTTGCCACGAATATTTTTTCAGAAGTGAGTCCTTCCCCTCCACCTCCTACAAGTTCCTTGACCTCTCTGAGCCTCTATTTGCCCATCCATAAAATGGGGAGAGCGACACTAAGAAGTCTCATAGGGCTTTTTTTTGATATTTATTTTTGAGAGAGAGAAACAGAGTGTGAGTTGGGGGGGGGGGGGGGGAGGGTCACAAAGAGAGAGACACAGAATCAGAAGCAGGCTCCAAACTCTGAGCTGTCAGCACAGAGCCTGGTGCGGGGCTCGAACCCCTGAACCGTGAGATCATGACCTGAGCCGAAGTCGGATGCTTAACCAGGAGCCCCCATAGGGTTTTTCTTGAGGACTAAAACACTTAGAATGTTGTATCTGGCATTTAGTAACTTGTAACAAGTGTTAGCTGCTGCTGCTAGAATTGTTACAATCATCTTTATTTTCTTGTTTTTTTATTTAAATCCATAGTAATTAACATATAGTATAATAATGATTTCAGGAGTAGCATCACCTTCCTTATTTTATAGATTCTTCATAGACTCTCCTCTCCTTTGGGTATTTCTCAGCCTTGCACAGAGTTTTCTTCAGACCTGTTTCCCCTCTTCCCACGAAACATAATCCAAACCTGGTGTTCGGTGTTTCCAGAATACTCCCTCCCGTCCCCTTGGCCTCAGTATTGCCATTTGACGTGGTTTGCTGTTTGATCTTAGAACAGGGACCCAGCCGCCGGAGTATATGGAGGGAGAGAGAGGAGGGATTCTTGAAACTAGATGTTTCCGCTACCGGATTCTCCACCGGGACCCTGGGCTCCGTGCGTAGACAGCCCTCCCTTCCTGCCATCACTGTGAGCCTCTCTGCTCGGTGGCCCCCCAACCCTGGGCCTGGGCTGGCAGCTTCCACAGCACCCCCTGTCTCCGGGGGCCTGAGGCAGAGCAAGGCCGCCTTATACTCCCTCTTCTAGCTCAGCAGCTCATTTGCCTCTGGGGGGGCTGCTGCTGGGACATTTGCTGTACCTTTCACCGCCCCCCACACACACCCCTCCCCATCCCCCAAGCCTCCAGCTTTGTGCTGCTTCTGAGCCTGGGCTCCCCCCTGGGTCTTCCTCTCCCTCCACCTTTTACCCCTTTAAACTAGAAGACATTTCACGAGGTCCAGGACCTGCCCCCCTTCTCCCCCGAAGTTTTGCTCCTGTACCGGGAAACTCGGTTGGTTACAGGGTGAACTTTTCATTTTGTACCATTTATTCTCAACCTAAAAGAAACCCCTTGAGACTTTTTGATACTCGTTTGGCACCCTGTACCCAGCTACGAGCATGAATCCAGACTCCTCCCCGCCCCCCCATTTTTATGGCTCTTCCATAATTTTCCAGTTGTGAAGAGGGGCCGTGTTACCCGTAAAGCTGAGGGTGCCGTGTTTTGCTTGTTCAACCCGAAATCTTTCTTAAGTATTTCAGCTTTGCAACGCAGCCTCTCTTCCCTGCTTGAGATGGGAGAGAGAGGGCGGTATTTAATATTGCTTGCAAAATGTTTCAAATATCGGAGCCTCAGTAAAATCCTGCTTCTGGCACCACCCGGGGGAAATGGGGAAGCAGTGGTGAGCGAAACCCTCCTGGGGAAAAAAAAAAAAAAAAGAGCACAGGAGGGCGAAATGTGAGTGGTTTCTCCGCAGCGATGCAGGGTCTGAGCAAGTCAGGGCTTCTGTGCAAAGCCACCATCAAGGGCTCGGACTTGCCCGCCCAGTGGGCCCAAGCCCGCTGCAGCCACAACACTCTACTATGCACAGACTCAAGAGGAAATCCATGAGCAGAGAGGAGGTCAAGGGTATGGTGGACGGCTGCTTCCGAGAGGCAGAGCCGGAATCTTCCTCATTGACAAGGGTGGAGCCCCAGCAGGTAAAGCAACCTGACCAGCTGTCTGCGTGCAAGCCCGTGGCCGGCCAATGGAAGCATGTCTCTGCAGGGCTGTTTACGGCTGCTCCCCAGCCTGAATGAGGATGCCCGTGGGCACCAAGCCAGGTTTGCCTGTCCGGTGCAGCCTCCTGGGGACTGGGGGTTGGGAGGGGCCGGCTGTGACTCTGTCCACACCTCGTCACCTTCCCTTCTCCTACAAGGCCCACTCGGCCAGCCAGTCTCGCATACGCTTTTTGAGGTCAAGAGGCTTGCTCTAGGGGGCCACGTGACTGGGATGGGCCTTCACAGTGTCACTCAGGACCCAAGAAAAGACAAGCCCCTCCTGACTTAGAGCAGATTAGGACAGATGGCCACACCTTACCCGCCTCAGGCTGGCCATGCCTGTTTGGGGGAGGCGGGCGCTGGAGGGGAGGAATGTTTGCTGAGGCTGTGATATATGGGAACTTCCAAAGGACAAGGTTGGAGTTCTGATTCCTTTGTTAACTAACAGGGTGGCTCTGGGGACTTTCTTTCCCCCTCCAGGCTACCGTCTCCTGCAGAGTGAAATGGGGACTGGACAAGACCATTTCCACGGCCCTTTATGGCTCTAACACACTGAGATAGTACGGCATAAACCCAGACCGCGGTTACCTAAAAGTCACTGTGCCAAAGGGAGAGAGGGACAGCAGGGAACCCCGAAAGTTCTCTTTCTCCTCCTAGGGCCGTAGCACAACGCCTAGATGTGAG
Source organism: Panthera leo (assembly GCF_018350215.1). Classification (NCBI taxonomy): domain Eukaryota; kingdom Metazoa; phylum Chordata; class Mammalia; order Carnivora; family Felidae; genus Panthera; species Panthera leo. The sequence continues at coordinate 3,563,266 of NC_056684.1, forward strand.
ATACCTCTCTTCTCCCTTGTGGGAGGTCCCCGGTAGAGTGAGCATCCCCTTTGTGGTGCTGGGAAGGATCACAGGGCTGGACCTCAGTATGGAGTTTTAGGATCTCTTTGTGCTGGCAGGAACCCTGAGGTTTACTGAAATTCAGGAACCATCCCTCACCTGCCACTGTGTGACAGGTACCGTGCGGAAGACCAGGGAAGTAGAAAATCCAATCTCCACCCTCAAGGCTGTTTCTAGCTAATCTGAGCTTCTGTTAGTCACTCAACCCTCTTGTTTTTTCTTGTTTACTTCCAGGCCTTTGCACACGCAGTGCCCTCGGCCTGAAATGTGCGTGCTGTCTCTCTGTCTCTCGTTTTAACTTATTTATTTTGAGAGAGAGAGAGAGAGAGAGAGAGAGGAGTGCAAGTGAGGAAGGGGCGGAGAGAGAGGGAGAGAGAGAGAATCCCAAGCAGGCTCCATGCTGTCAGTGTGGAGCCCAACACAGGGCTTAAGCTCACAAACCATGAGATCATGACCTGAGCTGAAATCAAGAGTCAGACACTTAACTGACTGAGCCATCCAGGTGCTCCTGAAATGCTCTCTTTATCCCCATGTTGCTAAGACTGCTGTGAACAGTTGTGCAGGTTGCAGACTGCATAATTCTAGATTTACAGAGGTGTGAGTGGTACCCTTAGAAATACGCAGTGCACAACCTATACAACTGTACAGCATGGCTTTGGCTGTCATCGCCACCCCATTTCTCCTGCCTGGGGGTAGCTCATAGTCATCTCAAGTTTTTGGCTTCATCATTATGTTTTCTTCTTTCTTTCTGTCCTTCCTCCTTTCCTACTTCCCTCCCTTTCCTCCTGTCCCTCATATTTGTTGAGCACCTACCATACATCAGGACCTGGGCTAGGAGCTGGACATACAGGTATAAAACAGATGGGGTCCCTACCCTAGTGGCACTTACTTTCTTACGGAGCATTTATGTTGTTCTTCCTCTGTCTTCCCGGGCTGCAGCCATGATTGCATCTGGTGCCTACTGATTGATTGATGATGGCTCTGACTTGGGGACCTTTTGCTCTAGAACGCAGGGAGCCTGAGGAGGGCCGAAGGGGCTGAGGAGACCAACCTGAAGCCGACTGGGCCACAGTGCCACTCCCCCCAGCTTCCTGTCCTTGGGAGCACCCTGGGGCCTTCGTGAGGCTCATTAGTGAGGCAGCGATTACTATGAGGCCCAGAGCATGACTTTCCTCCTGCCAGGGAGGCCGCAAAGTTCCAGAACGTCCCAGGGAGGAATGAAGCACCACCCAGGCCTGCCTCCCGGGGCTGCAAAACAATCCTTAATGAGTCCTCTCCAGGGGAGGGTGAAGTCACCTGCAAGGAGGCAGCTAAGCCTCAGGTGTTCTCCAGGAGGCTTAAAATAGCCGGGCTCCCTCCACAAACACCTTCCAACACTGTTTAGGATGGCAAATGCCAAGAAGCTAATGAATCCGAGCTTAGTGAATTAATTGTTGATGAAATAATATGAATAGTGTGCTTCCTGTTCGTCAGTCTCTACAGAAATTAATTAGCCCCGCTTGGCAGCAAAAGCAGGATCAAATTTTCAACTTAATTTATGAATTTGGCCAAATTGTCTATGGGAAGCCTTGCCTGGAGGACCTTCCGTGGCTGCTTCGTGTCCAGACAGGCCTTGCCTTTCGTGGAAGACATGACTGCTTTAAGAGAGCCCCAGAGAGAACGGGCGGGGGGGGGTGGGGCAGGGAAGGGGAGGGGAGAGGAGAGGAGAGGCTCACACTTTGATTGTGAGGCTCCAAGCAGGCTCCACGTTCCCACGTCCCGCCTCAGCCGTGAGCCCCGGGGAAGGTCTGCAGGCTGCGCGGGGGGCCGATGGCTCAGCAACGAGGCTGACTTTCAGGCAGGGCCTGACTGTGCATTTAATTCTTCTGAGTTGAACTGTGTGCACTGATTCCAATGGCAGGATGACGTGAGAGAAAAATACTATGCGAAGTGTATTTTTTTTTTTTGGACTATTGTAAAATAGGGGAGCAGAGCACTTACATCTTGGGCCTGTGAATTAGCACCTGGGTCCTGGAGGCCCCAGGACGGAGCCCAGAGGGACTCCGCTCTTGTCACCCTGTGGGGCAGGCTCTGACCGCAGAGAGCGCCTGCAAGAATCCCGACGAGCACCCCCCCCCCCCCCCCCCCCCCGCCCTCCGCCGGGGCAGCTGAGAATCGGATGTAAATCTGCAAGCAGGGCACCCCACAGAGTGCCCGCCTCTGAACTGTGTCGGGGAGACCGAGGGGATGCGTGTCTGTCTGGGTGCGGACACGCTTCTGTTCCTGAAACACCCGCTTTCTCCTGGAGAAGCCTGTGGACCACAACACGTTCGAGGAGGATCAGGGGATGTGTTCTAACCCGAAGCGAAAACTTCAGCGTCGGCGGTCAAGAAAGGACCAGAGTCCCCTCGGTCGTTTCCACTACTCGGAACGAGTCAGTAGATCACGCCACAGCCAAGCGCCTGTTCTGGGCGTTGGAGATAATGGCGGGGAACCAGGTACCCAAGGCCACGCTCCCACGAAGCTCATTGTCTGTGATGAACACCAGGCACAAGCTACCAGCATCTGGATTCTGATTCTGTTCAAAGGTAGACCTGTTAACATTCGGTCATGGGCCACGGGGCTGAATTCTGGGTTCTAAATGGGTTTCTGTTTTTAAAAGAAAACGCACATCGCCTAGCAGGCCCGGGCACGGTTGTCTCCCTTGCGTGCGTGGCCACTTAAATCCGTCCACATCTGTACCGACGCTCTCCGGTGCGGTCCGGGCGGGCCGTGATCTCCGAAAGGCAGCCAGAATTAGCAACCGTTTCAAGACCCGTTAAGCCGCGGAAGGAAGCCTTTTGCCCATGGCACTGGCCGTTTGTAGGTGTCCCCTGGGAGGCACACCCTTGTGGGTTTGATTCTTGACTGAGAAGCACGTCGGATCAGGCCACGCGGAAGGACTCCCCTGTGTACCGAGCCCGCTGGCTGCTCCGGTCAGAAAAAGCGTGTTCAGGGGCGCGTGTTGGAGGCCAAGCTAACGCCTGCCTCCTGCCCTGGGGGGTTCGCAGCTGCAGCCCGACTGCCCTTCCCTTTGGGAATCTGCGATGTTACTACCAGCTCACTCTGTGACCTCAGGCTGCGTCTGCCCTTCGTTCTCCAACCGCCAGGTACGTGAATCCACAGGCTCCCTCAGCTAGCCCCGTGGGAGAAGGTAAATGGCATCAGCAGAGGTGTGTGCAGGGACAGCTCCGGCCCAAGTGTCCCGGCAAAGCGCTGGGATGTGCTGAGGACCCAAAGCACCGTCTTCCTCTAGCCCGGCCCCCCCAGCTCGACCGAGGCACTGTTTCCTAACATGTGCTTTGCTTCTCTCTTCCCCGGCCTTCACCCACCCGGGGCCTGTCTCCTGAACCACTCCCCCCGCCCCCGGCCCCTTCTCAAACTAAATGCCTCCCAGCCCCAGCTCACCCGCTAGCCCACTTTGATGGAGCTGCCCTCGCCGCTCTTGAGACGCAGCCATTTGGGTGATGTGTCCCCTACGAGTTTCCGCGTCCCCAAGGAGTCCCCGTGCGTCCTTAATCTTTTTGTGTCCACTGTCGTCCTCACACCGAAGACAGGCTCCGTGTGTGCCCGTTCCGTGTCGGTCCCACCCTGGGAACATTTGAGGACAAATTATTGTTTATAGACTCTGGTGAGACTTAAGGAAAGAGGTCTTAATGTTAAGTCCGATTGTGCTGAATATCTGAATTTTCTCTTTCCTGAAAGCAAATGAGCGGTTATTCCCCTTGGGGCCCCATTGCCCAGAAATGTGATTCGGTAAGGTCTCTCCGTCTTTCCTCTCCCTCTTTCTTTCTGCCGCATATATATTATCCAACACAGGAAACGGAGACCATGGGTTGACAGCAAGAATCAGGAGACCAGGGGTCAAATCCCAGCAGGGAGACCCTGCACCAAGTTCAGGTGGCTCGGTCGTGGACCAGAAATAATAGTATCTGTCTTGCCTGCCTGCAGGGTGGCTGTGACAGGTGAATGAGATGACGTAGGTGCACCTGCTTTCAAAGGGTCACCCCAGTGTGTTCACTGTGCCCAGTTCTCCAAGCTGCACGGTACCTGTGTGTATCTATCACACATCTCTCTATAAAACTCCTTATAAGTTAACGCTCTGTACAGACATGGCCAGCGGTATCGTTATTAAACTGTTCGTTGAGGAAAAAGATGAAAGAACGCAGTAAAGTTGGCCGTGAGCCGTTAACGCGGTCTTGAATAGATGTTGAGTTTATATGGGACCTGGCCGTGTCGGTGCCCAGGGACGACTCCACATGTGTTCATTATTCCTTCGTAATCTCGGTGTTTTCATGCTACCGTGGCCAAATACAAGAGATCTGCCTTTTGGTAATCTGCAGACTTGCACTGGAGGTGGAGCTTAGGAGCTCTCCGTGGGAAAGTAAGTGGTCTGGTGCAAGGTGATTTCTGGTGAAATCTGGTGACTTCTGGTGATTTCTCTCCCTCGTACAGATTTTATCTTGAAACAATGGCTGGGATATAGGACCAATTATGGTTGCTCGGGTTTTGTCCCTTTACCGCTAGATACCCGGTGCCTTGTAGAGTGCCTGAACAGCTGCCCCATTTGTTTGAGAAGGAGGGTGTTCGTGGGATGTGGTGTTAACACGGGGACTGTCCAGGGAAACCTGGGGGGATTAGTCACCCTGCTGGCACATAGAAGACACTCACGGATTTGTGCATAGAAGGAAGGCAGGCAAGGAAATCGGGAAAAAATTTTGGTGCCACAAAACCCTCTTTTCCTTTAAATTTTCTAAAAATAGACCTACATGTACGTGTTATAAACATTTTAATATTCATATTTGAAAGCCACTCCTCTTCACTTTCAACACCACCATGCGATAAAATGGCCCCATACCAAGCGGCCAGTACTTGTCAAACATTGCACCTGCTAGGACCACGGACAGATGGAAAGATGTCATTGGATGTCATTAGGCCACATCATCCCAATTCTTTCCTCTCGACTGAAGGATTTCATTCTGAGAAAGCCCTGTAAAGTGAGGAGAAGGTACCGTGCAAATCTCATTATAGCCTGTATCACGGCACAACTGGATTCCAAATGCAGAATTGCGACGGATGTGGTTTTCCAGGCCAAAGGCACGTAGGCCTGGGAGAGACCCTGGAGATCCCTCTAGCCCCTTCTGTTACCAGTGGGAGCAGTTAGGGACGGGGCCAGTCTGGGACCACCCTCCTGACTTCCTGTGTAGCAAGCATCTCACATCTCCCTGTTGACTTTCCCTTTTATTTTCACTGCTATTGGCCTTCTTGCCTTCAGCTGAGGGCTTTTTTTTTTTTTTTTTTTTTTTTTTTTTACTGTTTACTGAGAGAGAAAGAGACAGAGCATGAGTGGGGGAGGGGCAGAGAGAGAAGGAGACACAGAATCTGAAGCAGGCTCCAGGCTCTGAGCCGTCAGCGCAGAGCCTGACGCGGGGCCCGAACTCACAAACTGTGAGACCCTGACCTGAGCTGAAGTTGGACGCTTGACTGATTCCACCACCCAGGTGCCCCTGAGGGCGTTTTTGATCAAACTGAAACCACGTATCAGCTGTAAGGATTCCACGTGGCTGCAGGCATGTGTTCCTACCTCCAGGCCAAACCTGGTCGCTCCTACGTCCCTCTGCCCCCCAGAACTCTCCTCAAAATTAGGTACCGTCTAGGTCTACTGAGGGTGGCTGAGAATAAACAGTACAAGAGCGTTTTTACCCACTAATCTCCACTCACCAGCATTTTTATTTATCTGAACGTGGGGGTAAACGCTGAAGAACGAGACCTTCCAAACTGGCTGCCACCTGAACTTCGTCTCCGCGTGACTGTGGGAACAGAAGCGCGTTGCAACGGAGGGGATATAGGGAATAAGGACGCAAAGACCAGACCACTGACGTAGAAAACTTAACTAGTCTCACAAAAAAGAGACAGTAAACTCAAAGTAACATAAGTAATGCACTAACGGACACCGCCATGCCCTGCGATGGACTGAATGTCTGTGTCCCCCCAAAGGCGTGCGCTGAAGCCCAGTGTGATGGTGTGTGGGGGCGGGGCCTTTGGGAGGTGCGTAGGTTTAGATGAGATTGTGAGGATGCAGCCCCCTCCTTTGAAATTTGCCTTCTGGAAGAAGGAAAAGAGAAACAGAGCTCTCTCCCCACCTTGTGTGGGCTCAACAGGAAGGCAGCAGTCTGCAAGCGGGAAGGAGACCTTTCGCCAGATGCTGAGCCCCACCAGATCTTGGCCTCCAGGAGTGTGAATCTCGGACCTTCGGCCTCCCGGAGTGTGAATCTCCAACCTTGGCCTCCAGGAGTGTGAATCTCAGACCTTCGGCCTCCAGGAGTGTGAATCTCGGACCTTGGCCTCTGGGAGTGTGAATCTCGGACCTTCGGCCTCCGGGAGTGTGAATCTCGGACCTTCGGCCTCCGAGAGTGTGAATCTCGGACCTTGGCCTCCGGGAGTGTGAATCTCGGACCTTCGGCCTCCAGGAGTGTGAATCTCGGACCTTGGCCTCCGGGAGTGTGAATCTCAGACCTTGGCCTCCAGGAGTGTGAATCTCGGACCTTGGCCTCCAGGAGTGTGAATCTCAGACTTTTGGCCCCCAGGAGTGTGAATCTCCAACCTTGGCCTCCAGGAGTGTGAATCTCAGACCTTCGGCCTCCAGGAGTGTGAATCTCGGACCTTGGCCTCCAGGAGTGTGAATCTCGGACTTTCGGCCTTTGGAGGTATGAATCTCGAGCCTTGGCCTCCAGGAGTGTGAATCTCAGACCTTGACCTCTGGAAGTGTGAATCACAGACCTTCAGCCTTCAGGAGTGTGAATCTCAGACCTTCAGCCTCCAGGAGTGTGAATCTTGGACCTTCGGCCTCCGGGAGTGTGAATCTCGGACCTTCGGCCTCCAGGAGTGTGAATTTGGACCTTGGCCTCCGAAAGTGTGAATCTCGGATCTTGGCCTCCAGGAGTGTGAATCTCAGACCTTCAGCCTCCAGGAGTGTGAATCTTGGACCTTCAGCCTCCAGGAGTGTGAATCTCAGACTTTTGGCCCCCAGGAGTGTGAATCTCCAACCTTGGCCTCCAGGAGTGTGAATCTCAGACCTTCAGCCTCCAGGAGTGTGAATCTCGGACCTTCGGTCTTCGGAGGTGTGAATCTTGAGCCTTGGCCTCCAGGAGTGTGAATCTCGAACCTTGGCCTCTGGAAGTGTGAATTTCGGACCTTGGCCTCCAAGAGTGTGAATCACAGACCTTCGGCCTCCAGGAGTGTGAATCTCGGACCTTGGCCTCCAGGAGTGTGAATTTGGACCTTGGCCTCCGGAAGTGTGAATCTCGGATCTTGGCCTCCAGGAGTGTGAATCTCAGACCTTCAGCCTCCAGGAGTGTGAATCACAGACCTTCAGCCTCCAGGAGTGTGAATCTCGGACCTTGGCCTCCGGGAGTGTGAATCTCGGACCTTGGCCTCCAGGAGTGTGAATTTGGACCTTGGCCTCCACAATTGTTTAAGTCACCCAGTCTGTGGTACTGTGCTGTGGTACCTCAACAGAGCAGACTTCCAACCCCACGCACAACATTCTGGCCTCTCAGTGCCTTGACCTCTTGTTTCCTGTGACCTTGAACTCCATGCCTAAACCACCCACTGCTGTGGCCACACCTTGGGCCAGTGACTCTCAGCCCTGACTGCATTTCAGACTCACCTGGGAAGCCTGGACTTCACCACAACCCATTAGAATCAGAATATTCCAGGGGCACCTGGCTGGCTCAGTCGGTTGAGGTCTAACTTTGGCTCAGGTCATGATCTCGTGGTTTGTGAGTTTGAGCCCCACATCCGGCTCTGTGCTGACAGCCCAAAGCCTGGAGCCTGCTTCAGATTCTGTGTCTCCCTCTGTCTCTGCCCCTCCCCCACTCACACTCTGTCTCTGTGTCTCAAAAATAAACATCAAAAAAAATTTTAAGAAAAAAAAAAGAATATTCCTCAAGTGGGACCTGGATCGAGAAGTGTCCTAGGGGATTCCACCAGGCAGCTGCGACCCAGAACCCCTGGGCTCAACACAGTGAAGCACACTCAAAACAATAAAAAGACAACCTCATAGAAGAATGGGCAAAGCACATAAAACGGGTAGAAACAGAAGAAATACAGATGGCTAATAAATGTGTGGAGAAATGTTTAACCTCGCTAGTGATCAGGGAAATGTAAAGATTTTTCTTTAAAGATTACTATTTTGGCAAAGATCAAAAAGACTGATAATATCTAGTGGTAGTAAAAGTGGAGGGCACATTCTCATGAAGTCTTCTGCCATGTATCCTGAGATCCAGAAATGTCATTTCTGGTTATCTGTCCTATAGAAACGATCACATAAGTAGAAAAGTATTTACACTCAAGTACATAAAGCTGGTCTTACAGCACAATATGCAATAGTGTGAAAGTCCAGTCGTTACCGAGTAGTTCAGTAATTGTGGTACGTCTATATATGGAAAACTATTCAGCTATTCAAAGAGTGGGGAAGATATAAATATTGACGTGGAAAAATATGTTTCTATACACACACATATTGATCATGTGGAGGAAATAAAGCAAATTTCAGAATAATATATGATATAGTCTCATTCTTGTTGGAAAAAAAAAAAACCAAACTGTTCAGGGCGCCTGGGTGGCTCAGTTGGTTAAGCGTCCAACTTCGGCTCAGGTCATGATCTCACATTTCGAGCCCCATATCGGGCTCTGTGCTGACAGCTCGGAGCCTGGAGCTTGCTTCAGATTCTGTGTCTCCCTCGCTCTCTGCCCTTCCCCCGCTCGCACTCTGTCTCCATATCAAAAATAAATAAATGTTAAAAAAATATTTTAAAAAAATTTAAAAAAAAAACTGTTCTCAGCACACATAGGGGTATATTTATATGTGCATAGAAGACTGCCGTAAAGATCTTTGAACAGTAATTACCCTTAGGGAATTGGAAAGGAGAGTGGGGACTTTTGCATTTTACTTTATATTTTGTGGCTGTTTTTACAATAAACACATATGCACTGTTTTTGTAATGTAAATAGTCTGGTGTGAGTTCAGACAGAAGCTGTATGAAGAAAAGCCTTCTGTGCCAGAAAGTTGGGGCTGTTTCAGGGCCATCTCTTTACCATCATTTACACTTAAAAAAAAAAAAAGTCTTTTCAGAGAATCTCACCGCTAGTAATATTTTGGGAAAGAGACTGGTTTCTTCGCGTTCTTGTTTAGAATTAATTCTCCTGGGATTTAGAAGAGATTGCTATGTGGGTGATTCATTGCTGCTGTAGAAGTTCCCAACCTGGCTGTTTTGCCGTCGATGTTTCTGTCACGTGGATGGTAGGAGACTCTTCTGTGGTCAGAGAATGAGAGGGAAAATAAAATTATGAATGTAGCCAGAACCGGGGTATGATGCATGCATGTCACAGAGCTGGAGACTCGTGTCCTAAGTGTACCCGTTCCCTGTGTCAGAGAGCACAGACGATGCTAGGGTAGCACGTAAGTTTCTTGTCACAAACACCTAGCATCCGACGACTGTGATGTTTGGGAGTAAGGTTGTGAAGCGTCTGAGGCCACACTGTGGCTCAGCTGGAAAGTCCTCAAGATCAACCGGTGACGTCTGCCAGGACACAGGGAGGGAGAATGGAGACACACGTCGTACAATGCCAACAGGAAAGAAGCGAGAATTAAGCATGACAAAAGTTCGTCAGTAGGGTGAAAACTGTGGTGTCCTTTTCTTTCCAGTTTTTCTCCTTGAAGAACAAACAAAAAAATTGTGTTCTACTATCCTAATGCTGATTTAGAGTTGCCAAGAGTAACCGAAGGACTTCTCTGTGACCACCCAATCCAGTGTAATGGTGTAGATAGGCGTATGGTTGAGTTCTTGAAAACAGTGATCTGGGTTAATATTTAATTCCGGGTCTCTTCATAAAGAGTGACTCGGAAATTCTCATTAGCCGACGGATGAAAATGTCCATGGCTCCCTGTGCCAACTTTAAGCAATAAATATTTATTTTTCCTGAGTCCAAATTGCAAAGGAAAGGGTAGGAATGGTTTCCCCCAGAGAGGAGGGGATGGTCGTCTGGAATAGGTACAGGAAGTGCCCTGCTCAAGAAAACATTTTCCATATGCTCTCCACCAATTAGATTAATCTGGATGACAATTCAAAAGCCCTTAGCGTCAAACCTCATTGCAGTCAATGCCTGCTGATGTCAGCACCTGGAGAAGAGGAATTTTGATGGGCAAAGAAGTAAGAGAGGCTTCAGCCTATCCTTGTGGCCGCGTTGGCCACCACTTTCCCGCGTTGGCCTCGGGTGTGAAGTGCGCCTCGCTCGCCGCTCCTGGACTTACCATAAGCTCCTTGATGTATTCACAGGCTTCCGTGTCCTGGCATGAGCTCCTTATCTGCCTAGAATCCCCTCTATTTCTCTACCGACCATTCCTACTTCACTCACCTTCTCAGCTAAGTCTGCCCTGATTCCTCCAGGTGTGAAGGACCATAAGAAAGCAAAACACTCACCTTGTTTTCCCCTAACTTCTTCCACTGTTTCCCAGCTACTTTCTTGACGCCTCTGTTACATCGTCATCACAACTGGATTAGCATGAGTAGCTGTGTGCGAAGAATATTTACCATCCCTGCCCTCCTGCCTGGAGGGCAAGCCCGTCCCTGGCAAGAGCCTGTCTCCACCCTTGTCTCCTCTGTGCACCTACACCTGTTTCTTCCTTATTATACTAGGAGGGGACTAGTGCAATACCCGTAGAATTTCTTGTAAAGTTGGGGGGGGGGGGTGCTCTAAGTACATCCTCAGCAAATGCAAGTGGCCAGCTAGGGTTTGGTTTCTCTGTAATCAGAGAAATCACCAGGGAAACATATTGACAGATTTAACTATGCGAAGAAAAAAAAATAAACACCTTGGTAAATAAAATAGCGTGGATTTTCAAAGAAAGCCATTTGAGGGGTGCCTGGGTGGCTCAGTCTGTTAAGCACCAACTTCGGCTCAGGTCGTGATCTCATGGTTCGTGAGTTCGAGCGCCACATCAGGTTCTGGGCTGACAGCTCAGAGCCTGGATTCCGTGTCTCCCTCTCTCTCTGCCCCTCCCCTGCTCACACTCTGTCTGTCTCTCAAAAATAAATAAACATTAAAAAAAAAAAACACTTAAAGCAACTCAGCTTGAGTACATAGCTATCAAAGTTAGGATTGCATAAGTTGCTACGGTATCTTTATGAAGTGATGTTGAGTGAAAAAATATATAGGTTAGGACACTAGGTAGAATTTATGCACAAGTACAGATTACAAGCATACACACTCAAAAATAAGAATTAAAATAGCAGCGTGTTGGGAGCATGAGATTGTGGGTGATTGATTGCTTTTCTTTGTTACTATTCGTTCCGTAATGAAGAAAACTGGGGAGGAGGAACCCAAAGCGAAAAATCAGTTATCAGTTATCACACCCCGAGATTTAGGCTCTTCATTGAGCCATGTCAAGATGGCACTGTTTCCCACGTGGGGTCAACTTCCTCTTAATCTTTTGAATCTCATATCCTCATATTTGTTTCCCAAAGATAAAAACTCTCTGAAAAAGGAGGTCTCCTTCCAGCAATGGCAGATATCTTGTTGCCCACCAACCTTCCATCGACATCAGCCAGATAAATACTAAGAAGATACAACCTCTCTGGAGTCACCCAAGAGCTATGCAGGCAGCCGAGCTGGGGGGTGGCGTGGGGGGTGGAGTGGAGGTGGGGCAGGATCCTGGTGAGAAGAGAAGCAAGCACACTTTTCCCCCATGAGGCATCTGTCACCTGGAAGGCAGCCGCCAGGGAGCTGTGAGCAGAGCAGAAAGCTGGGGCAGGGCAGCTGGGAAGCTGAGCAGAACCTTTAGCAGCCTCACGGGCTGGCCAGGAACAAATGTTCAGGGCCCACTAAGGAGGACAGGCTGTGGTCAGCATCCAGGCTTTCATCCGGGGCTCCTGGAGGACTGGAGCTCTAGGAATAAGGAAGAGCCAGGGATAGACCAGCACTCACCAGCCCTAAAGCCAGCCCAGCTTTGCCTCGTGGTAAGGGATATCAACATGCTTCTGGTAGTAACTGATGATGAGCGGACAGAAGATATGATGTGGAAAGAATTGGACAAAGTTGATCTTGTTATACACAACACAACACAATGTACACATTACCTATTACATGCAGAGGGCACACTCTTTTTTAAGTATACCTGGGAACATTTACCAAAACTGACCATATTCTATTGGGTCAAAAATTAACTCTCAACAAATTTCAAAGTTTTTAAATTATACGGGATATGTTGTAAGATCACAGTAAAAGTACCTATACATCAGTAACACAAATACAGCTTTTAAAAAAATCCCCCAAATATGGGGCACCTGGGTGACTCAATTGGTTAAGCTAACCGACTTCGGTTCACATCCTGATCTCACAGTCTGTGAGTTTGAGCCCCGCATGGGGCTCTGTGCTGACAGCTCAGAGGCTGGGGCCTGCTTCGGATTCTGTGTCTCCCTCTCTCTCTGTTCCTTCCCCACTCATGCTCTCTCTCGGTCTCTCAAAAATAAATGTTAAAAAAATTTTTTTTAATCCCCTAAATGTTTGGAAATTAAGTAGTATACTTCTAAATGACCCATAGGTCAGAGAAGAAATAGCAATAGCAATTGTAAAATATTTTGAATTAAATGATAAGTCACATCTGACATCACAGTGCATGGGATGCCACTAATGCTAGGTTCAGAAGGGAATTTATAGCTTTACATGCACCTATTAGGAGAGCAGGAGGTCAGTTATTTGAGTATTTGTTGTGGGAAGCTGGAGAACTAAATTATGGAAAGAATTCAGATAAGAGCACAAATTAGTAAAATAAGGATTTGAAGGACAGTTGAGAGTGCCAGTGGAGCCCAAAGTTGAGTCCGCACAAAGAACAACAAAACCGATAAACCCTCGGCAATATTCATCAAGGAGAAAAGAGAAAAGACACAAATAACCAATATTGGGAATGAAAAAGGGTACATCACTACAGTCCCCACAGGCATGAAAATTCTCAACAAAGATACCTCTTAATCGAAAGATATATAATAAAAATGCTAAAATTTAAAACATTTTCAATAGCAATAAAAATGGTAGGACTACTGGAAGATTTTAACAGCTTTTGTCCTATTCTAAGGTGGAACCTGACATAGGTAAGTTTTTGTTTTATCTCATTAACCCTGACTTGATCAAATATTCAATGCAGTTCTCACAGCATATCCTGTCTGGTAAACACAGAATTTCTGCAGTTAGATTTTAGGGAAAATAGAAAATCTCCAGAATTATTCAATACAAGAGCCTGATACTCTCAAGAGAGGCTCTTACCTGGACCTCAAATGTAAGGTGGCTGTGCCTGAAAATATTTAAGAGAAACTTAAATAATTTTTTATTATTTTTTAATATTTATTTTAAGTTTTCTTAATGTTTATTCCTTTTTGAAAGACAGAGACCAAGTGCAAGCAGGGGTGAGGTAGAAAGAGAGGGAGACACAGAATCCGAAGCAGGCTCCAGGCTCCGAGCTGTCAGCACAGAGCCCCACGCAGGGCCCGAACTCATGAATCACAAGATCATGACCTGAGCTGACATCGTATACTTAACCGACTGAGCCACCCAGGCACCCGTATCTTTTAATATTCTTTGTTCAATATTATTATTAAATAATATTTAAGAGAAACTTCCACTATCATCAATTAAAATGTCAGTACAACCTTTTAATTTTTTGTATGTATTTCTGTATGTATACATTTTCTATGTATGTATTTAATTTTGTATGTATTTAATTTTTTGTATGTATTTTGTATGTATGTATGTATATTTTTAAGTGGCATTAAATCTTTACTGTGCTGTGTGACTAACTTTGAACACCCCTGCAATTAGAACACAAAAGGAAACCCAGTTTAGATTTACAACCATTTAAAGAGCACTTGTCATGGATTATGTTTCCAAGTTCTTGTTAACCACCTTGTGACATTATGAATTACAACCCATTATCACACTGTTAATCTAAGTGTTTACTGTGCTGAGACAGTGAAGTATTTTTGATCAGTAACCATCCCTTGACTAGTTTAAAATCTCACCTTTTGAGTGCAAAGGACTGGACTCGCTCCTGTCTAGCTCTGTGCTTTTCTGTGTAGGGGGCCTGTTCTGAAGGAAACAATAAATAAACTGAGATAAAACAGATGAGCAGTATGATGTATTCATGTCACCTGCCCTAGAGCAAGAACCTGGCAAGGAGGTTTTGCTTCTAACACGTAATTCACTTAGCTTTGCATGTCATTGACTTGTGACCTTGGGTAAGTCTCCTCTTCTGGGCCTCAGTTTCCCCATCTGACAGTGATGGTCCAGGTGATCTCTTAGGGAGGAGCCTGCCTGGGCTACACATCAGGACACATCTTCTGTTCATGCAGGAAGCAGCAGGGACTCGGTCACTAGAGCTGGCCCCATGGACAAGGGGCTCCCGAAGGTACTTTGTTGGGACTTAGGTGGACAGATTGAGGGATTGAGAATGATGAGTCAAGTAGGTGCGGAGAGGATCAGCTTGTCCCACAGTCTGAAGGGACAACCGTATAAGTCAAGGTTCTCCAGAGACACAGAAGATGTGTATGTGTTTATGTGTTTATATATATATATATATATATATATATATATATATATATATATATAGAGAGAGAGAGAGAGAGAGAGAGAGAGAGAGAGAGAGAGAGATTGATTTTAGGGAATTGGCTCACACAATTATGGAGGCCAACACGTCCAAAATCTGCAGGGTTGGCCAGCAGGCCGGAGACTCAAGGAAGAGCCACTGCTATAGTTCAAGTCCAAAAGTCCATCCGCTGGCAGAATTACTTCTTGCTCAGGGGAGACTAGTCTTTGTTTTGTTGAGGCTTTCAACTGATTGGATGAGGTCCACCCACATCATAGAGGGAAATACGTTTCACTCAAAGCCCACTGATTTAACCATTACTGTCATCCAGAAACATCCTCACAGAACCATCCAGAATGATGTCTGAAAAAATACCACGGCACCATGACCCGGCCTAACTGACACATGAAATTAACCCCTTGTCAACTTGGCATACACATCTCATTAAACCCTACTTAATCTCTCTCTGTGTCTCTCCTTCTCTCCCTCCCTCTCTCTGCCCCTCCTTTGCTCTCTCTCTCTCTCAAAAGCAAATAAATAAACTTAAAAGAATTTAAAAAATAATCTCTGAATAAAGACAATAGCAAGGTCACACTTATGCCTATCATAATATAACTATCCTTCATACAACCAAAATCACACTAACCCTTGGGGGCACCTGGGTGACTCAGTCGGCTTCAGGTCATTATTTCGCTGTTGGTGAGTTCAAGCCCCACATCAGGCTCACTCCTATCAGCATAAAGCCCACTTCCTCTGCTCCCCCTCTCTCTGCCCCTCCCCCGCTTGCTCTCAAAAATAAATAAACATAAAAAAAGAACTAACCCTTTCCCCAGAAGAGGACACAAACTCTTTGACTGATGTTTACTCTTCTTCTTGATATCTTATATCTTAAATACTGTGATGTAAAGTTAGCAAGATTTAACTTACACAATGTTTTATGTCAATTATATCTGAATAAGACTGGGAAAAATTGTAAATACTTAAATACTATCCTATACAGTCAATATATCCATCTTATGTTACATGATACACACTCCTATTCATAACAGAATAAGAAAGAAATACTCATTTCTGTCACTGGTTACATGGTCATAGCTGGTAGTTATATATAACACCTTCTTCCTCTACCCATTGCATATGCCTTTGCAAGCACCTCTGTCGGTCATGGTTTTTTATCTGGTGTAAAGACTCGACCCTTCATTTGCGAAGGGTCTGAGCCATAGTAGTGATGCTTGGGTAAATGGTGCCTTTCGTATTTCCATCCCTTGCTTCCTGGACCTGTGAATCCTGGCCAGGGGAGAAACACCACCATATGTTGCACACTGATTCAGAGGCTATATAGCCTTCTGGAGAACCTGGCCCACGGCCTCCAAGGTACTGCCACCATGCTGATGCTCTACCCGAGTCTTAGAAAGGCCTTTTCACTGTCTCCCAGCCACCTCAGGATGGTGGGGGACGTGACAAAACCAGTGAATTTCATGAGTGTGAGCCATTACCATACTTCATTCGCTATGAAGTGAGTTTCTTGTTCAGAAACCATGCCGCGTGAAATACCACGACGGTGGATAAGGCACCCTGTGAGTCCACAGATGGTAATTTTGGCGGAAGTGTTGCCTACGAGGAAGGCAGATCTGTCTCCAGAGCGAGGATCTATTCCGGTGAACAGAACGCTCCTGTCTGCAAGATGATGTTCAAACCCTTGACAAGGACCACCCTATTCCAGCTCCTGCTTACTTCTCCATTCTCACCTGGCATTTCTGCCCCTCCCCCCAGATTCCCTGCCGGAGCCCCCAGAGATCCTTCCTCTGTCCTGACGTTGCCATGGATCTTAACGAGCCTGGGCCTTCACCCATCCACTCATTGATCCGGTCATTCATACGTTCATTCCATCATTAAGGATCCCCTGGTGGGCAGGACAACGGTCTTTACAGAGAAGATGTGCTGAATAAGTTAACACATTAATGAGTGATGGCCGGCAGGATAGGAAATATACAGGGTACTTGGACAGCCAATACACGGGGTCCAGGAAGACTCCCTGAGAAGGAGACGTTTAAACCGAAATCAGACGAACACACGGGTATCAGCCAGGTGAAGAAGTCAGAGGAGTGTTCTGCCAGAGGGGACAGGATGTGTGAAACCCTGGGGGGGGCAAGAGTGCTGTGACAAAGCTCCAGAAACCCAAACAAGAAAACAAGTGCTGCATAACCCGGTGGAAATTGCCTGGGGAGGGAGAGGGTGACTGAGGCTGGGGAGGTATGGATGGATTGCAGAGACATCTCGTAGGAGCAGTACAAGAACTTGTGAATAATTGGCTGGGGAGGGTTGGCGGGTGGGGTGTGCAGGAACGTCTCCATGTTCGTGGCTAAGGCCACCAGGCGGAAAGTATTGCTGGCCGCAGAGATGTTCGCTGTTTCCTCCAGAGCCTGAAGAGGAGAGCATTTGTTGACCAGGTCAACGAGAAAATGGGAAAATGAAAAAATAGTTTGGGAGGAAGACGAGTTGATGTGTCAGGTGTGGTGGGCGGAAGGCAGCTGCAGGGGGCATCCGGGTGGAGGACGTCCAGCGGGTCATTGCACGTACAGGTACGAGCTCCAGAGAGAGGTTCGGCCAGAGAGAGGTCCAGCACCGCCCGCTCCGCATGGTGGGAATAACAGGGTCTCCTCTGCCTCCAGTCCCTGTGGATGGTCAAGTCAGGGAAACTGCAGTGGCCTGGCTTCCGCTGGGCCTGCCTCTGCCCGTGTGACCTTGGGTGCACCACTGAGCCTTGGGTTTTATGCACAGCATGGGGTGGACACTCCCTCTGTCCTCAGGTCACCGTGAAGCCATATGTATCTGGTGTAAAGGGCTCAAAATGTCAGCCATCACTGGCACTGTCCCACAGTGTCCTTAGTCCTATCATTTCTGAGTCCTTTGGGGAAGTGCCAGTTGGAGTTTCTTTTCCCTCGGCCCAACCGGATGCCCTGCGTGTCACTCTCACCACCTGTCTGTGCCTTCTCCCTCATATAACTAGACCGGAAACATGGCACCATCCACATTGGCTTCATGTTGGTATCCTCCACAGCACCAAAGACGTTCAAAGCCCAGGTTTTGTTTTGTTTTGTTTTAATTTGAGAGAGAGAGAGAGAGAGCACACGAGCCAGGGAGAGGGGCAGAGAGAGAGAGAATCCCAGGCAGGCTCCATGGTCAGTGCAGGGCTTGACGCCGGGCTCCATTTCATGACCCTGGGATCGTGACCTGAGCCAAAATTAACAGGCAGACACTCAACCGACTGAGCCACCCAGGCTCCCCAGAGCTCAGGTTCTAAAGCCAGTAAGAACTAGTTTCAAACACCCACCTTGTAGCTGGGTGACCCTGGGAGCATTTAACCCCTCTGAACCTTGGTCTCCCTGTCTGTAAAGTGAGAATACTGGCAGTGCCTGCCTCACAGGCCTGCAGGAAGGAACAGAGAAGGCTGTGGGAAGGCAGTTTATCAGGGAATCTCAACTCACGGGGGTGAGTAAACAAGGAATTGTTTTATTTATCTAAAGCTCGCCATTAGGCATGTTCTGTCAAACCCTCCTTTCCTGTTGGGGAGTAGCAGCCATGATGGTATGTCATTCCAGGTCTATAACTTCTTGGCTGTTTTTGGTTCATCCTCTTTTTTTGGTTGTGATTGCTTCCAACGGTCTTATTTATTTTTTAAGATTCAGTGTTGTTCAGTGAAAAACTACAGAGTCTGGAGCCAGCTGCCAGGGTTGAATCCAACTCTGCACTTAACGAGCTGAGCGCCTTGGGCAAGTTACTTCACCTCTCTGTGCCCCCTAGTTTCCTCATCTGTTAAATGGGGATGATGATGGTACCTGCCTCTCAGGAAGGGGTACTGCCAGGGGTAAGTGAGTCGCTACAATTAAAGCTCTCAAAGAAGAGTGCCAAGCTCGCAAAAGAAACATTGTGTAAGTTTGGCTATTATTATACCCAGCCCAGAGTTCCTCTCCTTCTGCAGGGCCGGTGGTTGTGTCTGCTGGCTGTTCTGGTGATCTCTCTCATCCTCCTTCGTTCTCATTCTGGCTTTCCACGACAAAGCCGGTGTTGGGGCCTAGAGGAAGAAGCGGAAGACAGCTATCGTCTCCCTTGGCCCAGCAAGGGGGACGTCATTCCCACCCAGCAATACTGTACTCTACATGGCCTTGATGCTGGCCGGTGGTGCCTTCAGGAGGCCCCAGAGGAGACCTCCCTTCCGGGCAGCCCCCCATCGATGGTCCCTTTAGATTTTGGGCCTGTATCTTCCTGGCCAGCTCACAGCATCCTGGTGCAGATCTGATGCTCCCCTCAGTGTGGTCACGGGCTCCCAAACACACATACCCTCAGCAGGCCAACTCTTAGACCCGTGGGCGCATGTAGAATCAATCTCATGTTCCAGCTGGGATGGAAACTCAGATCAGGGGCCAACAGATGGGGGGGGTGGGTCCCACCCCCGGTCTCCACCCACGGCTCCCAACACGCAGCTGCCCCCAGCGTTGCTCCTACACACCCCGGGCACCGCGGTGACAGGCTGGGTCAGGGCGCCCATTGGTCCCTGCGTGAGCCAGGAGTGCACCGCACCCCCACCCCACCAGTGTGACAGAGGTTTCCCCGAGCCTCCTTCCCCCGCTTCAAAGACAGAAGTTTCTCCATTCCCCGCTCCCCGGGCACACCTGGCCTGGCGGTCTCTATAGGCATTGTTGGGGGGTTGCGGCTGGGGAAGTGGGGGTGATGCTCACACTTCCTGCCACAGTGTTTCGCCCAGCAGCCCCAGGCCATGGTTCTCTAACCTAGAATGCAGGCACCTTGATCCCTTCATTTCCTACCTGCAGCTTGGCTTACCAATTCAGGCACATGATACCCAATACCATCCTGTGATGCATTATTATGAATATAAAATAAAAGGGGGGGTATTACACATTGCTTTTGAAGTATATTTGGGGGAGCCTGGGTGGCTCAGCCGGTTGAGCGTCCTACTTCGGCTCACATCATGATCTCGCGGTCTGTGAGTTCGAGCCCCGCATCGGGGTCTGTGCTGACAGCTCAGAGCCTGGAGCCTGCTTCGGATTCTGTGACTCCCTCTCTCTCTGCCCCTCGCCCACTCTCTCTCTCTCTCTCTCTCTCTCTCAAAAAGTAAATAGACATTAAAAAAAATTTTTTTTAGTTTAAAGTGTATTTGAATAAGTGAGTGAACAAAAAACATTTAAAAAAGCATACTACAAACCAATATTATAAATACAGTAATAAATTGGCAGTAACTAATAGAATACCAATGAGATATGAAAATACGAGAAATCTAATTGTTTTGTAAATGATACTTAAATAAAACCCTTTCTCTGTTAT
Source organism: Panthera leo (assembly GCF_018350215.1). Taxonomy (NCBI): domain Eukaryota; kingdom Metazoa; phylum Chordata; class Mammalia; order Carnivora; family Felidae; genus Panthera; species Panthera leo. The sequence goes on from NC_056684.1 coordinate 3,583,325, forward strand.
TAAATTAGAATGAGCCATGGCTTGGAGCTGGGGCTCTTGTGCTCAAGATGTCGGTGACTCCATACGTGTCAACCCAATGCTTAACTTTTTCTGTGGCTCAGGTATGGTTTCAAAACCTCCACAAATACTCCGTGAAGGCTCATGGATCCTGTGAGAAAAGAATTATTATTGCCATCAAGGCTGTGTTCCAGCTGAGGAAACCTGGGCCTGGTTTCTTACTGGAGAAACTTAGCAACGTCACGTAGCTGGTAAGTGCCAGAGCCTGAGTTTAAACCCACGGAAGCTAGGAAAAAGAAAAAGGAGGAGAAGAAGAAAAAGAAAAACCCACGGAAGCTGGCTCCGGAGGTCATGCCCTTCGCCACGGCATTATTCTTCGCAGGCAGCACTCCCGTGAGCATTCGGCTTCCAGAATAAGCCTTTGCCATTTTTATTCCCAATTCAGGGACAGATGGTGGCACCAGACCCAGGAGGGCAGAGCCTCTGAGCTCGGCAGCAAACAGTGCCCCCAGGCCAAAGTGACAAGGCCACAGCTCTCCCTGGGCAAACCCGGTTAAGCAGACGTAGGATGGTTTCCTTCCAAGAACGTCTCTCCCGTCCATGTCCTTGTCAGTTTTCCCATCAGGAAAATGGGCATGTGTAATATGCACCCGTGGCAATAGCCACAAGAACTAATTAGCGCCTGAAATGTGTGTCAAGATCCCCGGCGAGAGGTGCTGTAATAGGGGCAAAGGATTCTCGCATGAGTTCCAGTTTTGCCTCCTGTGGCCCAGTCCTCCCTGGGCGGGAGGTGGTGCCCCGTCTTGTTGAGATCTGATCTCTAAATGCAACTGTGTGTTTTCTTTCATCCAAATGACTGTGCTCATCTCGGGAGCAGCCTTTAATTTTCTTCTTGGAACCGAGGACCATCCTTACTTACAGCAACAAAAGGTCCCTGGGACGGTGAGGTAAGATTTGAATTAAGATACCTTGGCATCCTTCACTCCCCGGCAATTAACGGGCAGCAGGTTTTCAGCAGCACTCACTCTCCTGAGAGCGCCCTTTGTCTCGGGACTGCCTGTCTGTCCTGTTGTCCGTCGTCCCGATGCAGCAGCCACCCCCCCCCCCGGCGGCCGGCTCTCTGCAAGGTGCCAGGCAGGTGCAAGGCATGGCGGGGACCTCCGAGGGCCCAGCCTGATGGGGAAGCCATGTGGCTCTCGGACCCCCGTCTGCGTGGCGAACCTCACACACGGCCGGGGCCCAGTGACTCCGAGGGGCTGGCTGTCCAGGCGGCCCGTTCTCCCCGTGTCTTCCTCACCCTCACCTGCCTCTGGGCCACCGTTGTTCATTATTAGCATCCCTCTCCGGAGAAGCGAGAAGAGGAGAGAAGAGCCAACCTTTGCTTGTCCGTTTGGCTCCTTGTCAGCGACTCTGGTAAATGTGTAATCTGATGGAACCATGGTCCAAGATGAGAATTTGGACTCCTTCCCTCTCTCTCTGCCCCTTGCCAGGCATGTGAACTCCTGTTGAGGCTTCAAGTCCCAGCCTTCCCCAAGGCCCCCGGGCAAAGTGAGAAGTTAGTCACTCCCTCCCTGGCTGCCAGAGCCCGTCTCCAGCACTGAGAAGCACTCAGCACACCGTGTGGTGCGGGATCACCAGGCCCCGTCTGTCGGCCGGTGCAGGGCGGGGGCGGGGAGGGGTGGGGAGGGGGGCTGCCGGCCTTCCTAGAGCTCCAGCCCCACACCTCTGGGCCCCGTCCTTGGCACGGGACTGGGGGTGAGAAATGTGTGCTGAATGGCGCAAGTAAACCCGAGTAGAGCTGCTTTACCATTTCCCCAGAAAATCAGGAGTTAATGCTTTGAGGGGATTTTTGTCTGGAGTTTTCCCGGGGCTCATTTGCTCGTGGTTTTGAAGAAAACAATGTCACAGAATTTCTAGAGATGGGAAGTCCTTGATCCTTCTCATTGGCTTGACAGATGTCTGTTGACTCTCTGTGATGTTGCTAGTGCTGTTTTAGGTGCTGGAGAAGCGGCCACAGAAAAAACCCCCTGCCCTCGGGACGCTCACATTCTAGACACGATATTCTTCTCCCCCATAATTTCCTGCTCGCTATTCGCCTCTCTAGTCCTTTTCCCTAAAGGCAATGAGCCATCTAAACCGTGTTCAGCAAATAAGCAGAAATGCCCAGGGTGGCCCGCTTAAGTCCCTGCCATTACGTGAGAAGCTTTTTAGGAGACTAGATGTCAGAGGGAGGCGGTGACCTGGGAGCACAGAGGCAGGTGGCGGGACAGGGAAGGTTTGTCACCTCCTGGAACACGATGGCAGCAAAGATGGCCTCGGGAGGTCGTCGTGATGTCTGGTTCTGAGCGGGGAGGCAGCACAGCAGACTGGCCCAGTCTGCTTCTGCCTGAGCCAGGTCTTTAAGGGGAAGGACACGGAGTTTATCTAAAGTGCTGTGAATTCCCACAGCCTCGGGCAGACCCGTATTCCAGCGTAAGCACAAAAACAAATTCTAAAGCCAAGTAAATGACTGGTGATGAGCCACAGGTATGTATTATCACGACCATTGCTTTTCCCGGAGAATTCTCTCTGCGAGGGGAGGGGATCCACCCCACAGGCGTGATGTTCCGTCAGCTTTTCAGCAACCGCTTTCGGTGCCTGGAACTGAAACGGGGCCTGGCAGATAGGTCGGCCTGCACAGTCCCGAAGGGTACACTTCCCTGCAGGAAGGGGGTGTGCTGTGGACGAGGGGGGCCCTCTGGCCTTGCCGTCCTGAGGGTCAGCTTTTCAGCAACCAGAGCCATGATTGTAAAGGGAGATCTTTGTGTGGACAGGAAGGCAATAGTTTTTGGATGAGCTGACGTGATGATTGAAGTCCTTTTGGCTTTCCTGGTGTCTGGGTGGAAAGAGAACAGGTGTGTGCCTTTGCCAAAAATGACAGCCCACGAGGACTATGGATGCCCCGGGAACAGAGTCCTTCTGTGCCGGCCGTGAATTCCTCAGAGGCTGGGAGGTCTGCGGGTGAAAGCCGTGGGGGGGGCGGGTGCAGATCTCTCCAAGACCTGGTTTCTAAGCAGTTGGTGGGAACAGGCGTTGAGAAATGTTTCTACATGTGCCCAGCCATATTCGCCCACGAGGACTACATACCGTGACTTCTGTTTCGGAACAGTATCCCCCGCTGCTGGCCAACTGAGGGGTTGTGGGCACACAGAGGCTTTCCTGACGAGGCCTTCTGGCTTCGTCCAGAGTGTCTCTGGCCTTGCCCTTTGTCCACCTCTTTCTGAGTGACATCGTATGTGGTTCCCTGTTTCTTCCCGAGGAATGTGTGTGTGTGTGTGTGTGTGTGTGTGTGTATGCACACGTGTGCCTGTGCGAGAGTGCACACACGTTTAACCCTCTTTCGTGAGAGCAGACAGGGCTCTTGCAAAGGCTTTCCCAGTGAGTGTAGAACATTTGGAGAAACTCCACATTCAGGGCGGGCTGTAGACGGGCCGGGCCGGTGGGAGCCCTGGAGGCTTGCAGGGGGACCAGGGCAGGAGTGTCGCGGGCAGCCTGGGCCCCCGGCCAGACCAGGAGGGAGAGAGAACCTGGCGATGGGACTTTTTTCCCCCAAACAGCCTGCATGCGGCTGCATTCGAGATGGCTCAAAGTGACCCAGAGTTAGCAGTCCGCGCTGGGGCACCCGGGGGTGCTGGTCCCGTCCGCCCGCCGGTGGAAGTCCCCGGCACGCTGCTGGGTGCAGGAAAGGGCGTTTCTGCCACTCGGTGCCGTTCGAGCGTGGATGTGGCAGGCAGCCTCGGAATCAAGCTGACACGCGTCCCACGGCATGACAAGTGCAGCGTGAGGTTCTCAGGAAGGGCTGAGTGTGTGCATGAGGTCACTGAGCTCTGTTACCGTCTGACCAGCCTCAGCCTGCGTCCCGGTGACACACATCTGCTGACTGGACGGATCGGGGCCTCGCGCTGTAGGCTGACTGGTGGGCCGTGCTCGAAAGACTCCTGGCGTGTGCCCCTGCCTGCATTTTTTCACCCTTGGCCGAACACATATGCTCTGCACAATCAGGACAGTGTTAGCATGCGGGGCCGAGGCGGCTTCCTACACATCTGGCCGGGGCGGGCTGAATCACTTCCCCCCCGGGAGGGTGGCTCCCAGCTCCGTGACATCTGGAGAGTGGCAGGAAGCGTCTGGATTCATCCCAGGATGGTTTTTATCTCCACATGCTTTTCCAATCTCGTCAGGGCCTCTGTGCTACATTCCAAGTGACATGTCCACATTCGCCACGGACAAGAGTGACAGATGGGGAAAAATCATCTTTGACCCTTGGAAGTCGGTCATGTTTCATGAGGCAAGAGCTTGGGCACAGAAGGTATCGTAGGAGGGAGCCCAGGGATGGCTTGAAATATGGCAGTTACGCATGTTTTAGCTTTTGGACATAAAAGTCCCCTCCCCAAACTACCGGCGTATCCAAGCAATGAAGACGGCGTTTAAAAGTTGACTTTCTCTTTTGCGTTGAGGCATAACTTACCCCGACCAAAAGCACAGATCTGAAGCATACACCGTGGTGACTTTTTAATTTTCACGCATGCACGTGCCCCCCAGTGCCACCACGGAGGCCGAGGGTTTAGGACCTTCCCAGCTCTCCAGAAGGTTCCCTTGTACCCCTCCCTGTCACCAGCCCCCCCGTGAAGGTCCCCCCTGTTCCGGTCTCTCTGTCACCACGGAGTAGTGAAAAGGACCCTTTTCTTTTCGGGGTCTTGCCGCTTAACAAACATCTCAGCACAAGCAAACGACAGCAGTTTTGTAAATTGCCACAAAGGTGCCCGGGAGGGCCGAGTCGAGGCTCAGATCAAAGGATTTTTGTGCCGCCCGTGTGTCACCGCACACAGGGTTCCTCCTGGACCCGATGTTCCACGATGGAGGAGGAAGTGCTCCCGGAGGAAAACTTTGTCTTTGGCCCTGGGGGAGAATTCGCGGTTTGCTCTCGTTTCAGAAAAAACCAAGGGGATCTTGCAGCTAAGCTCCTGCCCTTGCGAATGTAAAGCCACACGCTACACACGTTCTCCCCTCTGCGAAGGACAGCCAGGCCGCAGGCCCAGAGCCCCGGCTCTCTTCCTCGCTGGGCCTCTCCTGGGCCTTGCTCCCGTCCAGGAATGAGGCCCTCGTTGTAGCTTGCTCCTCTCCAGAGAAAACGCTTAGTCAGACCCAAAGCAAGTCGCTGCAGGACTCAAACTGTCCTCAGGAAATACCAGGAGAAAAGGCCGCAGGAGAGAGGATTAAGCCCTTCTGAGTATTCCAGAACCCCGTATCTCAGTTCAGCAGCCGTTGTCATTAGGCGGGGTGGACGTGTCCATTCGCCTGACCCGTCGTCCTCTGCCAGAAGCAGCCACAGCCACGAGGACCTGACCTGGGGTGGACCGGCCTCGGCAACACAGACACAGCTTTCCTGGAGGGTTTTATTTTTAGATTTGAGGGCAACCGCTTGGAGGGGTTTTCAGTTAGGTTTGGGGGGGAAGCAGGAGAAGGGGGCTCTGGGCGCAAGACAGCGGAGGTGCTAATGGAAGGATCAAGGATCTTGGAGAAGGAGTCCAGAACAAGGGCTGTTTCTGCCTGGGTACGACACTGACCGTCAGCGGGACCTGGACAGGCCGCAGCATCTCTGCCCTCTGCTCCCCATCTGCACCATGCGGGCCGATTATACGAAAGCCTAAACGCACAGCTGTTTTGCTTACAGCAGGGGTGGGGGGTGGGGGAGGCCCACTGGGAATGTGGGTTCTTGAACGAGCGCCTCCCTTAGCTTCTCTAACTCTAGTGTGAGGAGTTGCATTCCCTCACGCTCCCCCAAGGGCCCCCCTCGGCGTTTGGCCACGCCGATGACAGGAGGCCCTTCAACAGCCCCCCGAGAAGAGGTTCCTTCCGAGAGCGCTCCGAGCCGAGGGCACGTCTGATGGGTCACCGCTCCGTGGCTCACAGGGCTTGGGCGAGGTGGGGCTCGGCGGATAACTTTGGAAACCCCAGGTAGGAGGGCGATAGAGTGCTTTCCACGTGAGGAGGGTGGACTTTTCCCTCTTGGTGGCCAAGTTCGCTGTCTAGTTTATGCCGATTGCCACCACAACGACTTTGCACGGACTCAACGGTGTTTTGAGAGCCGGTCTTGAGGCGGAACTAGAAGACATTCCCCAGGGAGAACACCCGAATCATGGGACCCTCACTGTCTGGCCGGAGCAGCCCGTGCGGCCAAGCCCTTCCGCACGATGGACTCTAGTCGCTGGGGTGCAGTCCACCTTGTCCGGAAATATACCGAGAAGGCTTTTTTTCAGGACTTTAAAGACAGTATGAAGAATTATACTGTGTTTGGTCTTTTTGCGTCTTGGGCTGGTCTCATCCAGGCACCTCACGTTACTGAGAATTGAATTTATCGTATAAAATGCGCCATGCACAGCTTCCGGAACCATCGCCAGGTGTGTGCGTGCGTGTGTTACTGTAACGCGATGCCCTACCACATCGGGGCTCCGACGTCCGCGTCCGCTTCTGCACGCTGAGGCCCTCGGCTCTGTGTGGAAAGGCCTCTCACACACTGTTTGAACCCCTTCTTTGGTCCTCGTCTGGGACTTACGTCAGCCCGGTGTCCTTTTCCACGTCCTGTGCCGTCTTCAACACAGATTAGACGGGGAGGTCCCCCCTTCCTGGTTGTTGTTCCCGTATCAATAGCGATGGCTGGGTCTCTGCACCCACGGCCGCTCAGAGCTCGCGCAGGAAGCACATCGTCGTGAACACAATTCACATGGCTCCGGGTAGCCCTCCCCCGCTGGCAATGGCACACGCCGTGAGTTCTGCACACACAGTGCGGACGCCCCTGCACAGCTCTAGCAGTGCCTTGTCTTTGTGCCATGCACACCTTGTCCAGAAGCTCGTTCCATTCAGCGGTCTGCCTCTCTGACCTCCACTGCAGCCAAGAGGGTTGGGTTGTTTTTTTGTGGGTTTGTTTTTTTTTGTTTTTTTTCGGTGAAGGGAAGAATGTCTCCCCCACCGTGCAGATATCATCATCCATTTCAGCGAGCTCCCTGTGGCAAGGCCTGGCCAGGAATTTGCTGCTTAGTTATTTTACAGCCACTGCGTGGCTGGGGATTGCTTTGTTGGAGCCATCCCTTACCCACCTGCACCCCCGGTGGCCGGGGACCGTGACTCAGACACACAAGCGATGTTCAGTGGATGAACGGATGAACTTGGCATCTTTCAGACCTACCCATCTCTGATAAAGTAAGCTTTGGTTCAAAAGGAAGCTGCATCTGATTTAAGGTTTCTTTACAGGAGGAAACAAAATGGCTTGCGTGCATTTTAATGACGGAGAAGCGGAGGGGGGGAGCGGAGGGGGGAGGCGGGCACTGGAATGAAGATATGTTTCCCACCCTTGAGATTCTTCAAATCATTTTTAATGAGGTGGGTGATCTATAAATAATGTCAACTTCTGTGACTCTTCTCCTCCCGTTTCCTCCCCCTGAAATGTCCTTTCATCCACCCCATCCCCAACTCTGAGTATCTAATTATGTCTATTATCCAAGACCCACACTCCAAGAAGCCCCCCTTAATCTCCCTGACTCCCTTCATTAAAGTATCTCTGTGGCTTTTACGGAGTTCTGCCCTGCCCTGCAGCCACGTGGCTCCTTGCCCAATCCCCTTAATCTGTGCCACGTAGAAAACTCCTGGAGAGTAGGACCAGGCTCTCCCCCAAGAGCTCTTTTTTTAAGGTATCATTGACATACAGCATTATCAAGAGTTTTGCACACGGTAGGCAGCGTGAATGTGCAGGAATGAACGGTCCCAATGGAAACCCTTTTGTGATTCAGAAGTAATTCAAACTAGCTTTTGGGAACACGGATTCCGATTATGACAACCTTCAGTTTCCTCTTTTGCGTATCCAAAAATTAAGATATGGAAAGTCATCTGCCTATCTACTTGTCAATCTTTAGACATATCCATCATAAAACCTATCTTTACATGTTCATAGTTGGACTATTTATAATAGCCAAAGGCTGGAAACCATCCAGATGCCCATCACAAACAGAATGGATAATACACTGTAGGATTTCACACAATAGAATACTACAGGGCAATTATAATGAGCAATCCACAACTATAGACAACGATTTGGGCATATCTCATTAACACGATGTTGAGTAAAAGGAGTCAGACAAAAAAATATATATAATTTCATGTATATTAGGTACAGTAACAGGCAACACTTGTCTTTGCTGTTAGAGGTCAAGATAGTAACTTTCCTTGGGAGCATAAAGACTGGAAGGGGACATGAGATGTGGCTCCAGGGTGCTGACAATAAACCGCTTCTTGAGTTAGGTGCTGATTGCACAGGTTTTCAGTTTGTACAGAGATTTATTGACTTTTATGCCTATGACACGGGTACCTTTCTCTGCTACATGTACTGTCCCTGGAGAGCTCTTGGCCTGGATCCTTCTTTCCATGTCAAGAATCAAAAGGTATCAGGATTCAAGCTCTGCTACAGTGTAGTGTGTTAGTTATCTATTGCTGTGTAACAAATTACCGCCCCCCCCCCCAAAAAAAAAACCTTAGTGGTTTTAAAGAGCAGACATTTATTATCTCCGAGCTTCTGTAGGTCAGAAGTCGAGGAACAATTTAGCCAGGCAGTCCTACTCAGATTCTCTCAGGAGGTTGCAGCAAGCTGTTGGCAGGGGCTGCCATCACCTGAAGGCTTACCTAAGTCTGTAGGATTCACGTCCAGTATGACTTATGCCTGTGGGAAGGAGGCCTAAGTTCCTCACCATGTGAATCTCTCCAGTGGACTGCTTGAGTGTCCTCACAATATGGCGGCTGGCGTCCTCCAGAGCCGGTGAGAAGGAGCGGAAGGAACAGCCTCAGTGTTTCTTATCACTTAGTCTCAGAAGTCCCACATCATCTTTCCTACCATATCTGTTCATCAGAAACAAGTCATTAAGTCCAGCCCACACTCAAGGGGAGGGGAATTAAAGTCCACCTCTTGAAGGAGAAGTATCACAGTATATCCTCTTGTGGATATATCTTTAAAACCATCAGAGTCCCCCTCCAAACCACAAATTATTTACATCCTTCCCATATGTAAAAAGTCAGTCATCCCCTTCCAAGGCCACCAGAATTCTCACCCATTTGAACATCAGCTCAAAGCCCAGAATCTCATTATCTGAATCAAGTTCAGAGGCAGCTGAAGCTCCTTGGGCAGAGTTCTTTGAGTGCAGCTCCTTACATACACTTCCCCTCACTATGAACTAAAGATACATGTTATCTGCACCAAACCACCCCCCCCCCAAACATATGATGACAGGACAGGCACAGAGTAACCACCATAGATGCACCTGTTCAAAAGGGGGTAAGAAACCAGGAGGTACACCAAAGCCGCTGGCTGGTAGCAGTCCTGAAATCCAGCTGGGCAAATGTTGGAAGTTCCTTGTCTAGGATTCAGTCCCATATGTGCTCAGGAGTGATTCTCATGGCTCTCATTTCCACGTCTGAGTTTTTCTTCCTTTTCCATGAAAGGTGACCGGTGTTTGCAGCTGCATAATTTTGCTTGCTTCTCACCAATAGAATTCTGGGAGTCCAAAGACTTCTTTTCATGTAGTACTATCTCTTTCCCTTTCAGTCCAAATGTGATTTTTTTTTTTTAACCAAAGCGAACCTGAGACACAGGCTCTGAGGTGAATGTGCTGCCCTATTTCAAACAAGCGTGTGGCCGCCATATCCAACCAATCTCTCTCAACGTGCCCATGAAAACATAGGGAAGTGTATCTTTTTTAATTCTCATTGCTGAAAACGAAGACACCCTTGCTCCAAGAAACAGACAGAATCTTGGAGAAACTGATACAAAACAGTAAGGTGGACAGAGCAAAAATGTTATAAACGTACTGTTGTTTTTAGTTCGTGGAATGATCTTGTTTCGGGTCTCAAAACAGAGACCAACAGAAGAAGAAAAGAAAGGATGGTATCTGTAGCTTCCTTATCATTGCCAGAAAACCAGGCCACTAGCCTTCTGCCTTTTGGGCACTATGCCTGCCCCACCCCACCCCACCCAGTATAACTTTCTCTACACAGAGAAGGCAGGCAAATGGGTGACACATACTGGCTCTCCTGAGATGTGGTCTCCACAAGTGAGGCAATGGAGGCATAAGAACCCTGGTCGCAGTGCATTCTGGGAATTGTAGTTTTTGTGCTCGATAGCAACTCAGAGTATCAAAGAAAGAGCCCAAGAACAGAGAAATTACAGTGGGCCCCCAACACCAGCTAAAACAGATGATCTTCTAAATAACACACAATCAAATACAAAGATGAACATCTTTTTCTTGAAGACAATCTACATTTCGAAAAAATATATAATAATCTGGATCTAATACCCCAGACTGGATTTAGAAACAAGAGAAACAGAGGAGAGGAAAATTTAAGTATCAGGTAACTATTGACCCTAACAATGAAAGAAGCATGGATGAAAGATTTTGGAACTTTAACAGCTTATGAAAGTTGAACCTGGATATATGTTCCAAAACGCTAGTGACTTTGGCCAGAGCAATTAATACACCCAGAAAAGCCAAGAAAGTGTTTAAGAAGTGTAATAAGGTATGCTGGTGGTTCTCAAACAGGTAGGCGTCAGAATCACGTGAAAAACTTGCTAAAACAGTTTGCTAAGCCCCACCCCCAAGGGGCTATAATTCCAGTGGGTCTGGGTGAGACCTGAAAATTGGCATTTTGAACAAGTTCCCAGGTGATGCTGAGTGCCTGAGGACTATAAGAACCACTGAGGTACTAGAAAACGTGTTATAAAATTACAATAACTGATGAATGGATGAAGAAAATGCATATCTGTACGATGAAAACTATAAAAAAGGAACAAAATACTGATTCATCCTAGCACACAGATGAACCTTGGGAACATGACGCTGAATGAAAGGAGTCAGACACAAAAGGCCACATAGCGTATGGTTTCATTTCTACGAAATATCCACAGACAGGCAAATCCACAGAGACGAAAAGCAGATTCACGGTTTTCGAGGGTTGGGAGAAGGAGGAAAGCAGGGTAATGGGTACAGGGTTTCTATCGCGGGGTGGTGATGAAAACATGGTGATAGTCACGTGACCTTGTAAAGATACTCAAACCCAACTGAATTCTGCATTTTAAAATGGTGAATTATATGGTCTAGATCTCAGTTTTAAAATATAACCAGGGGCACCTGGGTGGCTCAGTCGGCTAAGCGTCCAAATTTGGCTCAGGTCACGATCTCACTGTTTGTGAGTTCGAGCCCCACGTCAGGCTCTGTGCTGACAGCTAAGAGCCTGGACCCTACTTCAGATTCTGTGTCTCCCTCTCTCTCTGTCCCTCCCCTGCTCACGCTGTTTCTCTTTCTCTCTCAAAAAATGCATAAACATTAAAAAACAAAAGATTTCAAAATCAGAAAGGAGCTGTGCGTGAAACAGTAAGAGTTGTATCGAAAGACTGTTACATGAAATGCTCTTCAGCCATTAAAAAATGTTGTTGTAGAATTAATATTTACTGCCATGGAAAAATGTGCATGATATACTCTCAAATGGAAAATATAGGTTACAAAATTATATATATACTGAGCCAACGTTTTGGGTTTTTTTTTTTTTTTACGCTGTGTATGTGATGTAGAAGACCCAGAAAGTCATACACCTGGCGTTCCAGAAGGTGTCTAGGTGAGGAGCATAGATGGGGGGTTTTTTTCTTTCAAGCTGTTTTTTTCTGCAAGCGCTTTGCAGTGCTCGTGTAATAAGGAAACAATTTTCACTTTTGAAAGCAATGTAACGTACAATTGAGGGGGACACTCTATTCTCTCCGATGACACTCCGATGGACAGGAAATGGAAACCAGGGGCGATGCGTCCACTGAAGGATGAGGCAGAGATGCCTTAGGGGCCCCTCTCTTTCTGCCGGATTCCTACCACGATAGTACAGGATTCTGGTAACCAGAGGTGCTCTGCTCTTGAGGCCACTTGCTAACTTCAGGGAGACGGTGCTTCTTGAAGAGTATCCTATGTTTTTGGAGAAATCTTTATTTCCCTAAATGTTTCCTGTGGGAGAGAAGTCAGAGACCCCAGATCACTGGGAAGGTAAGGACATCAGACTTGAACACCTTAGCGGGTGTCACCTTCACTAGCGAGAATGGTTACCATCGTTCAACACTTCCTACTTGCCAGGTTCCGAGCCAAGTGTTTTCCACGTATTAATTCATTTAATCTTCCCAGCAACCCAATGCTCTAGGTACTATTATTATCCCCATGTTAGAATGAGAACCTGAGGCACCCAGAGATGAGGTAACTTGCCCAAGCTCACAGTGTTCAAATCTAAACATTCTGCCTGTAGAGTCTTTATAAGACTTTTTAACAATAGCTTTATACATCCAGGGGCCCCAGGGGGGAGGGGGGCTCAGTCGGGTGAGCGTCTGACTTCGGCTCAGACCTCGATCTCACCGTTGGTGGGTTCGAGCCCCACATCGGGCTCCGCGCTGACAGCTCAGAGCCTGGAGCCTGCTTCGGATGTTGTGTCTCCCTCTCTCTCTGCCTCTCCCCTGCTCGCTCGCTGTCTCTCTCTCTCTCTCTCAAAAATGAACATTAAAAAATGTTTTTTAATATTGAAAAAAAAAACAGTAAGTTTATACTTCTGGGTCCAAACAAACTTCTTGCTGCTGTCATTTGGGAAAGTTTCTTTACCTCCCCACGAGGCTCTGATGTCTCTTCCAGGGAGGATCAGAGTAATCATAGACACATTTTGCATCGTTGCACATCCACCCACTCTGGATCCCGGAGAGGCAGGGTTCCTTGGACCCCCTAGGTCCTACCCTGCTCCCCAATCCCGTTGCCCCATGGGTTCAAGATGGGGGGGGGGGGCAACCATTGGGCTGTTGGCATGATGGGTCCTCATAACACCTTGTCCTCAGGGGGTTCAGGACTTGTAAGTCACGTCCCGGGTCCCTCCTGCCGGCTGTGACATGCCGGGCACATCAAGAGCCGGATCCTGTTTGAAATCCCGAGGCGTGGGCAGTGCTCTTGAATTTTCAGTTTTTTTTTCTGAATTTTCAGGAAGTTATTTTATTCCATGACAAATGGGGCCGGGAGCGTGGGAGGAGTCCACCTGAAGTGCATGGAATAAGGGAGCACGTTGTCTCCAGAGAAATTCAAAACAATAACAGAACTAGACCTGCTCATTTGTCTGTTTTTGAAGGATGGTTGACACAAAGTCTGTCTATTTTTTATCATCTCCATGCACCAACAATTCCAAACAATTTCAGTGATAAAGGACCCCAATCTGGGTCTCTCCCACCAGCCCCCCCCAAACACACACACCTGGGCATACTGTATACCAGCTTTCATTCCCAGCTTTCTGCCATTTTATTTGTGAGTCATCAACCCCAATGCCCTCCCTCTTCACTGGGGTTCATTGTCCCCCAAGTGGTGGGTGAGGAGGGTAGGTGAGGGAAATGGGTGATGGGAGAGGGGGAGGGGACTGGCCTTTAAAGGCTGTGTCTGCCCTGTCCGCCCCTGCGAAGGCATCTGGGACACGGGAGCTGGGGAACCAGGCACGGGGCCCAACTTCGACTTTCCCTCGAGGGCAGACATTGTCCCCAACTTGGAGTCAGGCTCATGCTGGGAAAGGGCGTGCCTCTGAGACCCAGCCCTGATGTCCCAGCTTCTGCAAGACATTCCCTGTGCCCCAAGGCAGAGTTAGTCACTTCCTTCTGGAGGAACTTCTGTACACCCCTTTGTTAGAGCACTGGGCTCGCTGGCTGGTGTGCTTAGATCACCCCACTCTGCGGGGAGCTACCTGAGGGCAGGCGCTTCCTAGTTCGTCTCTGTCCCCCCAGTTCTAACAGAGGGACGGACACAGAGCAGAGGCTCAAAACTGCTCAGTGACACGCAGAAGAGAATCACACACTGTCTTCCTCTTTCCCCGTGAAACCTGTCCGCTACGGGTCTGCAATAAATACGGGCTAGGGTGAGGCCGTCGTTCATTCATTTGTTCCGCGTGTGCTGGTTTATTCTTATGCAATTATCATTACGGTAAAGTGACGTTTGTTTTTCTTTACAGTCCTTGACCTGAGCGAGTTCATTTGTGAAAGGCGTTAAACGGCAGAGCTGACAGAGGGATGGCAACTCCGTGCAAAGCGGGGACGGTTCTGGAAGGAGATTCGGACATTCCACACGGGAAGCTAGCGCGGTCCGTTCGCTCTGTGGTGTCTACGGAGACCTGCTGAAGGCATGGAACCTGCCGATGTGCAGAAGGGCCGAACCTCCTGGGAAGGGCTGTGTCCCAGCCACCCCACCGAGGCTGGCCGCCATCAGGGCCTCGGCGTAGTAAGGGAAGTACTTACTAATAACGGGTGGGGATGAGCTGGGAGGAAGACGTGATAGGACTCGTTCAGCCTTGTCCAGGCCACACCCAGTTTAGTCAACGACTTCTGAACCCGGAGAACGTAAAGGAACCCAGTGGAGCTTGGACCGAGGGCTTTGAAATAAAAATGTCAACGCGCTCCTGCGAGTGTGGCCCAATCCCGTTCTCTTCCAGAAGAGAAATGCCCCACGTGGCCAGGCTGGTCCTGAAAAGGAGCCCCGTCCTGCAGACACCTGACTGTTCTACTGAAGGAACAGCCTGCCGGCCTGATCTGCTTCCTCCCCCTTGAAACAGAGGAACCGGGACTGGCTGACCCGCTAGAGCTGTGTCAGCAGGAATCAGAGGGAATCCGTTTTCTGCCAGGATGGAATTGAACCTCCACAGGCATGCGCTGCGGCGGCATTTAAAAATACGTTTTCTAGGCGCCTGAAATGTAAACGCAGGTAAAATAAATAAAAGCCAATTAACAATAGCATCTGGGGAGACACCGCTTGGGGAAAAAGAGAGGGGAACGTAGGGGAAATCCTTGGGAAGTACACAGCCGATGGCTTCCTGAGGCCCGGCTTTGACATATTCTGAGAACCTTCCGCGGCCTCTCAGGCAATGTTAGCACAGGTGGGGTTTGCAAACCCGTATCCTATGGGCCAAACCCGGCCCACAGCTGTGTTTCGTTGGCTTCAGTGGCGTGTTTGTTTTCTAAAAGTGGAAAATCTGCAAACAGGACGTGTGCTTTCCAGTTTACCGCGGTCCTCACTGCTCCCAATTGTCTTACACAGGCTTGTCACCTGGCCTGCCAGGCCTCTGTGGCCATGATGCCCTGGACTCCAGTTCTCAACCTTGGCTGCCCGTTGGAATAATGCAAGCGGGCTTTGGAAAATACCCGTATTTGGGTCCCACCCCACCCCCCTAGAGATTCTGATTTTATTTACCTGGAGAACAGCCTGGAGGGCAGTTTCTAACACTTCCCAGGTGATTCTAATGTGCAGCAAGATTTGAGAACCGCCGCTCTTGGGGAAGCAGAGTGGCTGGAGAGCTCTGACCCAGGGCATTTTCCACCAGGCACTGCTTATCCCCAGATTGACTGGTCTCCTTTACCTAGGGCTGGGCCTCCTGGTCATAGAACCACCGACCTCACCCAGACCCTTGAATCTGACCTTCTCTGAAAGGGATCCAGGCCAGACTCCCCAAAGGATCCCTCACGACTAGGAAGATAACGATCTCTTTCGAAATGATGAATTTAGGGCCACTCTTCTAGAGCGACTTAATACTTGGCGACTTAAGCACAGACACATTCGGAACCAATCAGTCCGTATTAGGCACGAAGCACTTTCTCCTTTGATTTCTCATCTCGGATTGATAACACCGTGGAGAAGGCATTGCTCTCCCATCACAGGTGGGAGAATGGTGACACCCAGCCCTGGTGCTGTAAAAGCCCTGCTTTGTAACTCTGGCTGCAGCTGAACTTATTTTGATAACCATCCAGTGTCTGCTATGCAGTCTGTGGAGGGCGGTATTCCAGAACAGCCCTAACAACTGATGACAGCCAGAATTTACTCTGATTGGGTCAGCCTGTGCCATGTTGGTTTGTAAACATTGGCATTTAGAATCAGTGGACTCGTATTAGGCACCAGGCATGCTGTCTTGTCACTGCTGTTGCTAGATCCACAACAAAGGTGATTAAGAGGTGGCCCCGGCGCTTGAAGGCTCAGGCCTCGAGGGGGAAATCAGCGCTGAAGTCCTTGCAATAGGATAGTTGCGCGAAGAAGACGTACGCGTAAGCGGAGTATGAGACAGCAGCAAGAGGGACGCGTATACTTCTATCTGCAAACACCAAGGAAGGCTTGGGCAGAGCAAGAGATATTTAGACCTGCATCTGGAAGGACGAGTAGGAGTCTCCCCGGCAGAGGAGGAGGGGAGCGAGTGGAGGTCCTTGCCGAGCAAAGGCACAAAGGCATACCACTGCCCAGCATGTTTGGAAAACTCGGCTTTGAGTCAGGAAAAGAATTCCAGATTCCCTTGAAAGTTAGTTTACCCTGCTTATCTAGAAACCTAATGGTTCCGAATGGCGTCAACTATGTGTTTCAGTGTTGGGCCCATCCAGGTGGGCTGCAGGTGAGTCCCCCAGCTGCAAAGACAGAGCTCCCTGCTGTAACATCCTCTCCTGTGACCCAGCTCCTTTCCTTCTCAAATAACATTCCAGAATTCTAAAAGTGAGCCTTATCTCCAGCAGAAAGTAATCTCGTTTTCTCTCTCACTGTATGCAGTCACAGGCACACTGATGTTGCTAATTACTTTCCGCTGGCTAATTCCAATAGCAGCATGATTTTACAAATCACAGGAGAAGATGGCAATCAGAGAAAAGGAGCACATGATATAAACACTAATACTTTAAGTATTTGTTTTAACTCGTCTTGGGACAGTTCTAGCCTACGTCATGCCACTAATCAGTACATTCACATTACTGTTCATAATTCCTCTTTGCCAGGTCGTTTAAAATCCACACTCTACCCCTTACCCTGGACATCCCTTCCTTAATGCTGTTGAATTCAGAAATTATGGACTTTTTAAAGTATTTATTTATTTTTTGAGAGAGAGACAGAGTGCGAGCAGGGGAGGGGCAGAGAGAGAGGGAGACCCAGAATCCGCAGCAGGCTCCAGGCTCCGAGCTGTCAGCACAGAGCCCGACGCGGGGCTCAAACCCGCGAACAGCGAGATCATGACCTGAGCTGAAGTCGGGTGCTTAACCGACTGAGCCACCCAGGCGCCCCAGAAATTACGGATTTTTATATTCAAACTCCGAGAGTTATCTAAAGGCTTTTATTTGATGTAATTAATAAGGCTCTACCTTCTCAAGTGAATGCGTCATCAGACGTAACATTACCTTGTCCAAAGTGCACAGGAGCCTGAGTTCTCCTTTCCACGTGCGTGTGTGTTAGCCTAGAGTAACGTACATGACTTTGATATTCTTCAATATAGTCAAGCTGCAAGGTCTGTACAAGATTAATTACAAACTTAGGGGCCCGGGGTAGGTCAGCCCTTCATTATCATTAATGAACCTTCTTCATCTGCACTAAGAGACCTCTAATTGGGTTTATTTCTTACAGTGGGCATGTAAGTATCCTTCAGAAGTTTACTTTGCCAGCCTATATTGTGGGATAAACCTGCTAATCCGTGCAACCTTGGACGATCCGCTGAGAATAAGTAAGTTTCATGACATGAGCTGGTTGAGGAAGCCACAATGAAAACCCACTACATCACAACACAGACTTGGTTCATTAATCTGTAAGTAGAACCTGGCCTTAATTATTCATGATAATAGCCCTTAATATACTAGTTCGCTGCGGCATATTTTGTATCCGTAATGGAGGTCTCTGTCCTTTACGAACTTACGACAAGTCTCTGCTATTAAATCTTCACTGAGAGGCGGGCTGCGAGCCTGACCAGGGATTTCATGGGAATGTCATGTTCGAAGCGTAATAATCAGGCTTTACTGTTCTGAAGAGACTTTCATCCTAAGGATCTCAAAGCACTTTATGAGCCTTCATTAGTGCCAGGAATACCCCGAAGGCACCATGGTTTTACTATCTGTGTTTTATAGGTGAAGAAACAAGACCCGGGCTGGTAAAGTGACTCGCCCAAGGTCACAAGACAGATTAGCCAGACATCTTACAGGGTTTCTTCAGAAGAAACCATTTGTGTGTCATTTCAGCTAAAGGACCTTGGCCGTGACTTGCAGGGTCTGGATGCCCCCCCACACACACCCACTCTGACACAGTTGAGGCACGTAACAGGCCCTCGGTGCCTGTCGGCTGAAGGGAGGGATAATGCTGGTACTTCCGATTCAAAATCCCTTATGAGCTACCCAAACCCCTTTACTCAGTTTCTCTCCCCCTGAGTATCCCAAACGTGTCGCTGCTGTCACTTTCACATTTGCACTAAGAAGGGGGTGTTTGCAGGGTTCGGCTCTGAGGAAGAGGAACAAGTGATTTCCACCTCCCGTATTCTAGGATGTTAACAAAAGACCTTTGCTCGATCGGGTTAGGCTCTGCCGTTGTGTTGGAGAGTTCTAGAAAATTAGGTGGTAGATTCTCCTTATAACTCCAGCAATTCTTTCTAGACCCTCGAGCTTCAAGAAAAACCAAGAAACAGCTTTTAAAAATACATGTACATATATATTTTTTTTTATTGCTAGTGCCACTAGGCTGTGGATCCCGCTCGGAGGTCGCTGGGGGTGGATCTTTCTGTTTGTTTGGCTTCCAATGTGTGTATTTGATCCCAGCTCAGATTTACATTTAAGACATGTTGAGAGTGTGCACTCCCAGGTTGTGCGGAATGCCAGGAAACGGGATCATTCCACCAGGCGTTAGCTTTCAGCTCTGTCCTTTGTGACAGATTCCAGAGCGTCTCCACCTTAAGGCAGGCGGGTCACCAGGCCGCTTCCGTGACCCCCCCCTAACCTGTACCAGGCTGCCGGCAAGCACTCCTGTCAGCATTGTTTACTCTGGCAAGACTGATGGCGTCCAGGTGGATTTCCCAACCCCCGCGCCTCCTCCCCCGGCCCGCTTCTCCCCTGCCGCCCGCAGCCGCGGCTGGCCGCGTGGTGCACTGTGCAAACCGTGCAAATCTGCAGTTTGCGGGAAGCGGCATTTCTCCCTAGTTGAACCACTGGCGTGGCTTCTGAGGACAGGAGGGCCGCCCCCGCCTCCCCCGGTGCCCCTGGCCGCCACACCAGCCCCAGAGGGTGCCCTCTGGCCTTGGCGAAAATGTGCCTCTGTGCTGGCTCCTGCCCTCGCTTCTCCCTGGGTAGAATCGCCCGCCTGGGAGGGCCGTGCTGTTGGGCAGATCACCCCGGGAAGCATCTGGAGGGCCTGCTGGGGAGATGCCCAGAATGCCAGGCACAGATGAAAGTGTGCGGGAGCCCGGCTTGGGGCCCGAGGGAAGCAGGTGGCCCCCTGGTGCAGAGCAGCCTGGGGTCCCGCAGCTCCCTGGGCGGGCCACAGCCCCCGAGTAAGGACTCACTCTCAGGATGACGGTTAGGCACTGAGAAGTGTGGTCAGTCTCCAGGACATGGCGCTCAGCACTAGGGACCCACGCGTGAGTAAGGCTCCATTCACGGGACGGAGGGGCAGAGTTAAAAGATAAGAAAGCAAACACTGAAATAACATGTTACAGAATCCAGAAAGGGAGCTGAGGGGGTGCTTGAAGGAACAAAAGGGACCAGGACATGGCGGGGGGGGGGGCAGGGAGGGAGGGTATTCCTGGCAGGAGAAATGCCATAAGCAGAGGTGCGTCCACGGAGCCGTGGCCAAGGGACGTGGCTGGTGTAGGGTTCGCGTGTGGGGGGCGGCGATGGAAGAGGGAGGCCGAATGGTCAGGGTGGGGCCAGGAGAAGAAGGCCTGCAGGGCCAGGCAGGGGCGGTATGCAGCAGGCAAAAAGGAAACGTTCTGGAAGGATTAGCCAGGAAGGTGGCAGGGTGCCATGATCCAGGTAGTGTTCTAGAAAATTAATCTGGTATCCACGTGTACGTGGAAAGAGACTGAAAACAGGAAGCCAGTTGGTGGTAGTAACCCACATGGGATTTGATAAGGCCTGCTTCACCTGGTCACAGTCTAGAGCCTTCTTCAACCTGTCCCCTCCACCCCTTTTCATGGTTAACTTCGCATCCCTCAAGCCTTGGCTTAAATGCCACTTCTTCTGGGGAGACCTCCCTGACTGACCCCAGAGTTTTGGGGGTCCATCAAAACCCACTTGCTTTGTCATAATTACCTCATTGCGTTTTGTGTGTGGTTGAAACAACAACAAATACCACATAACAATCATGCGAAGAATAGTCACCATTTTGTGCAAATGGCACCACCATTCATCTCCAAAACTCTTTTATCTTGTAAAACTAAAACTGTGTATCCATCAACAGCTCCCCTCTTCCCTCTCCCCCACCCCCTGGCGACCACCCTTCCCCTTTCTTTGTCTAAATTTAACTACTCTTAGGTACCCCATATAATAAGTAGAATCATACAGTGTTTGCCTTCTAGTATTTACTATTCAAATACTGGCTATTTCACTTAGTGTAATGTCCTCAAGATTCATCCATGTGATAGCACATGACGGGATTTTTATCCTTTTTTTTTTTTTTAAGAGCTTATTTATTTATTTTGAGAGACACAGAAAATGCAAGCAGGGGAGGGGCAGAGAGAGAGGGAGAGAGAGAATCCCATGCAGGCTCTGTGCTGCCAGTGCAGATCCCGATCTGGGGCCCAAACTCACAAAATGAGAGATCGTGACCTGAGCTGAAACCAAGAGTCAGACACTTAACCGCCTAAGCCACCCAGTCACCCCTAGGATTTCCATCCTTTTTAAGGTGAAATAGTATTTCGTTCCATAAATATCCATAAGGGAGATATCTATATATCTATAGGGAGAGAGAGAGATACCATATTTTGTTTACCCATTCATCCGTTCGTGAACATTTGACTTTTTGTGTTTAAATAAAATGGACTCTGATAGAATAAAATAAAACAGAACAAAATAAAAATATGGGGGTGCATTCTTGTAATAAGGTCATGGACTGGGACAAGAGTCACTTATCAGAGCTCCTATATAACAAGATGGGAAACGAAATTTATATCATATCCCCAGATTTGAGGAACATGAAAAAAATCCCTCCAAGTGTCCGGGTGGGTATTAATGACTTTACGCGTCTGACTTTTCTCACCTGAAACCGGCAGAATGAGCGAATGAGCAAATTCTCTGAGCCACAGTCTCCGCGGCATTCCCCATTCTGTGGCACTCTCTGGGTGGGAATACACGTGGGCGGGCTGAGTAGCTGTCACCTGCTAGGTGCATGATCCTAGAGGCTCCCACAGAACCAGGATGCAGTCCTGGCCCCTGGAGTCTGGATTTGGCTCCTGACAGGAGCCCTGAGCCCTTTCCCTCTCAATGCCCTTCCGTTTTGTGCTCCTAGCACCAAATATTAAACCCTGCACAGGAGTCCTCCCTTCCGGGCGGGACAATGGGGAGCTAAGACAGCCATCTGCAAAGTTTATACCCTGCAGCTACAAAGCGTGAGGGGGCACATGCCTGTGTCTGTACTCCCACACACGCACCCTGGGGACAAAGAAGCAAAGGAGAGAGGTTGAAGCGATACTTTGGTGACTGTGGGATGGAAAGGAGAGGATATGGGGGTAACCATCATCTCAAATCTTTTCCCTAGTCATCAGCAGGGACATCACCACCACCCCCACCACGTTATCACTTTGTTGTGGCTATTACACAGATGTTTAATGAGGCGAGTGTGCACTGAGGTCCAGAGCCCCTGCTGACCTATGTCTGGTGCACTCGATTGTCCCCAGGCCCCAGTACTGCCCTTGAGCCAGAGCACAAAGTCATCAATAAATACCTCTGTCTGGGAGAACCAACCGAATCTGTATAAACAAGACCTGTGAGCTGGAAATAGCTTACGCTGGGAGTTGTTTAGTAGAATGTCCACGTCCCTTGCCGTAAATCTACAGTCCAGAGATCCATAAGGCATTTGGGGTGTGGTTGGGACGATGACGTGTAATGTGGTTATGCTGCTTTTCAACATAGGTGATAAAAATAGAAATTCAAAATGAAAGAACCATATCGAACACTTGCGTGTCGTAAGTGAACTTTAAAATTGTTCTTGGTGGAGCACCTGGGTGGCTCGGTCGGTTAAGCGTCCGGCTCCTGGTTTTGGCTCAGGTCATGATCTCACGGTTTGTGAGTTCGAGTCTCGCGTCGGGCTCCACACTGACAGTGCAGAGCCTGCTGGGGATCCACTGTCTGCACCTCCCCCATGTGCTCTCTTGGTCTCCCTCAAAATAAATAAACTTATACATAAATTAATTAATTAATTAATTTGTTCCTGGAAGTCAGAATGCCTTATTAAGATGTAGAGACACTTGGGGCGCCTGGGTGGCTCAGTCGGTTGAGCGGCCGACTTCGGCTCAGGTCACGATCTCGCGGTCCGTGAGTTCGAGCCCCGCGTTGGGCTCTGTGCTGACAATGCAGAGCCTGCTTGGGATTCTCTCTCTCTCTCTCTCTCTCTCTCTCCACCCTTACTCCACTTGCATGTGTGCTCTCTCTCTTAAATAAATAAGCTTTATAAATACATACATACATACATACATACATACATACATACATAAAAATAAAAATATATAGCCAAGCTCAAAAAAGAAAAGAAATACTTCCATGGACTATAAATTTATCAAAAATACTAGTTTACAAGCGGCAAGCAGAGTTGACGGGTTCAAAAGTACTCCATGAGAGACAGGAAACCAAAACCCAGGATTACTGCAAAACAGCACAGATTCAAACCCTGAGCAATGAGGTGGCTTCTCTCAGGCCCTGGATACCAGGTGGGATGTCTCCCACCTCCAGAGATACGTGGCTTTTTAAGAGCCAGGGGGCCAGGTGACAGTCGTAGCGTATTTGTTTTATCCAAAATGTGTTTATTGGAGTGGTCTCCCACCCACTCTGGTTCAGGGTGCTTTTAGTGCTGCTTCCGTCTGAAGGAGCATCCTTCCGTAAGCCTGCCTTCCTTCCTGCTGGTGGTGCATGTCTCAAGACAGTGGTGGTTTCATAGCCTCCTGGGCTCTTCACATCCATGGAGTAGGAGTTGGGGCCCTGCACTAGGCGCTCCTTCCTTCCACTTCCTCTTCTCCTCTCCTGGGGACGTGTGGAGGAGGTCCTGCACGAGGGGCATGTTCTCATGGGGAGCTCGTCACCACCCGAAAGGCCATATTTGTTTTTCTTCAGCCTTCTTTAACAGGTAAGGGAGTCCCATGTTGATCTCACTTTTTATACAGTGATCCTAGATCTGGTCATGACTCTTGCATGAAGTTTTAAGTCAACGGTGAGTAGGTGAATTCATTCCAGCTGACATGACCGTGAGAGAGCTGCCTGGAAATGACTTTAAATGACTATTTGAGGGTCTTCCAAGGGGTAAATGAAGAATCCATACAAGCATTTAAAAAAGCTATGACACAAAATAGGCAGAAATGAAACAAGAACAGGGGACTATGAAAAAGAACTTATAATAAATTTTAGAATTGAAAACTATATTCACTAGGGTAAAAAAAAAATTCCTCTGTGTTGGGCACAAAAAGAAAAGTAGCAAATTGAGAGATAGCACCAGGAATTTACACAGAAGTGAACACAGCAAAATAAAGATAGATAACAAAGAGAGATCAGAACCCAGGTGATGGAGAGAGAGGTTCCAGCAGGTTCCAGGATAGGCCTAACGGTAGTCTGAAGGAAGAGCCTATAGTAAATGAGGTAGAATAATAGTTGGAAACGTTGGACGAGAATTTTTCCTCATATCAAAAGAATAAACATACCGAATACTGAGCCGGATAACTAAAAAATAAGTCCTCCCTAGACCCATCATTAGGAAGCTGCAAGGATAAAACCAAGGATAAAAAGGAAAAAAAAGATCAAAGCTACGCCAGAGGCAAGACCTATTCTTGCAACAGAATGTTAGACCAACAGCGGTCACTCACTCTCTCAGCAGTCTCAGAAGCCGAGAGATTTCTCGTAGGAAAACATGGTCCATGTGCTGAAAGGGAAAAAAAAAAACACCATTCAAAATTCTTCACACAGCTAAACTATCATTGGCAAGTAAGACCAAACTACAATCATTTAAGGTCTGCAAAGTCTCAGAGTATTTGCTGTTCACAGATCCTCACGGAAAAGACTACCGAAGGACTTACTTCAGCAAGAAGAAAAGTGAACACCAGGGGCTAGAATGGCGTGTGAACAAAGAAAGCTCTAACTAGGGAGACCATATATTGGTAGATTCACTTGTGGACCGTAAATTTGGGCGAGAAGTTACCTCGAAGATGCTTCAGATAAGGAAATGTGGAAACACGAGCCAAGACAAAGAAAGAATTCACCAGTGTGAATAAGAAACTCCTTAGTCTGCTCGAGATCTTTGTTCAACCATCCGGCAGAGGAGGGATCAGTGATCTGCACCTACTGATTGATTTATACTCCAGTCTTCTTCCAAGAAAGACTTAGGTTAGCTAACCTGAAGCTATTCCTGGTCTATCCTTCGTTTTCAGATCCGGGAGCTTCCCAAGGGAGTCGTTGGCAGTCTTTCGGTTGAACCCTTGGCGCTAATCCCAGGGAGAGCTCTCCATGTTCAAATGAATCATGGCATGTGGGGTTTTTTTAGCAATCCAGTCCCTCTGGTCTTCCAGACCGACACACTAAAGACTTCTAGAAAAACGCAAAGGAGCATGGGACCTGCAAAAACTTCTGCGGCACTAAGAAACGTGTAAGACCCCAAAGGAAAATCTTCTTCCTCAAATAAATTAACCTGAAGATAAAACTGTTTTCTGTTTCCAGTGAGATAAAGGAATTCATTATATCAGTAAACAGGTCAGCATAAAAAGAGAATGCAACAAAATTATACCCATAATAGCTGAAAGCGGGTCTTCATTAAAAGCAATAAGAGCTGGGGCACCTGGGTGGTTCAGTCGGTTAAGCATCTGGCTTTTTTTTTTTTTTTTTTCATGTTTATCTTTGAGAGAGAGAGACAGAATGTGAGTGGGCAGGGTGTAGAGAGAGAGGGAGACACAGAATCCAAAGCAGGCTCCAGGCTCCAAGCTGTCAGCACAGAGCCCGATGGGGGGCTCAAACCCACGAACCGTGAGATCGTGACCTGAGCTGAAGTCGGACACTCAACCGACTGAGCCTCCCAGGCGCCCCAATATAAAATATTTTAAATGAGGCAAAAGAAGACAATAGATAAGAACAGGACACCGACCTGACAGCCAAACTGTGAATGGAACGTTCTTAATAAAGAAGGAACAGCTGATTGAGAATAGGTTATAAAAGTTCCCAGAATTTGGCGGCGGGGGGGGGGGGGGGGGGGGGGGGGGGAGGGGATTGAACTTGGAGATCAGGAGGATTTGCCATATCCCAGATAAGATCAGTTAAAAGGAAACAGGATTAACACATATCCTCATGCATTCTTAAACCTCGAGGGGAGAAAATGCACATTTAATCAGATCATCAGCTGGAGAAGGGAAAAGGTCAAAGGGGTTAAAATCAAGCTTGCTTTATACATCTCTTCTGAAATGGCCCATGTTAAGAGAGAAAGGAGACACACATATAGCCCACTAAGATGTAGCTCCGACCCACGAGGATTTCATTTCTCATCACGGGTCGTTCACATCTATGGGAAATAGACATTTTTAAGATTTGCAGAGACTTGAAAACATTAATAAGCTTGGTGCTGCTTATGAAGATGTTCTTCAAGAGTGTTCAAATCATTGTGGTCAAAATTAGTGAGACAATTATTCATTGCCAAGTGACAATGGAAAAAAAATAGTGATCGTTATTGAAGTTAAGTGACGGAGTGAAGTTTAAAACTCTCCGTTAGGTTTTTACCATCGACGGGGACAAAGTGTTACTGGTTTCTAAATAACGGACACAGATAATGGACCAAAAGAATAAAAAACATCCTAAAAGGATAAAAAGCAGACGTTTTGTGTCGTAGGATGCAGCTTCTTGGAGGGCTCCCACAGAGCCCTCCTCCAGGGTGTCAGGTCTTTGTGAACTCTCTTACAGTGCAGTGTAAGTTGGGCCTGGTGACGCTCTTCGAACAAAGTACAGCAGAAGCGATGCACTGTCACTTCCAAGGTTCGGTGACGGAAAGACTCTGGTTTCCATCTTGCTTACCATCTCCCGCTTCCTCTGCTTCGTCCCCTGCTTGCTCTGAGCAATGTCGCACCATGTTGTGAGCGGCCCTGTGGTTAGACCCATGTGGCAAGAAACTGAGCTCTCCGGCAAACAGCCAGCCGGGACCTGCTGCCTGCCGACAGCCACGTGAGTGAGCTTGGAAGTGATCTTTTTTATTATTATTATTGTTTTTTTAATGTTTATTTTTGAGACAGAGAGCGAGCATGAGTGGGGGATGGGCAGAGAGAGAGGGAGACCCAGAATCCGAAGCGGGCTCCAGGCTCCGAGCTGTCAGCACAGAGCCCAACGTGGGGCTTGAACCCACGAACCGTGAGATCGTGACCTGAGCTGAAGTCAGACGCTCAACCGACCGAGTCCCCCAGGTGCCCCGGAAGTGGATCTTTTGAGGCCTGCCAACAGCCACATGAGCGAACTTGAAAGCAAATCCTTCCCCGGTTAAGTTGACTGCAGTCTCACTAGAGACTCTGAGCCAGAGGACCCAGCTAAGCCACGTCCTGAGACTAAAAGTTCGTTGCCTTCAGCACCTACGTTTTAGGATAATTTGTTACGCGGCAATATATACCTATCATCTGATTCGATTTTTGAGTTTAGAAGAACAGGAAAAGGAAGAAAAGAAGAGAAAAGCCCTCAGAAGGGCTTAATGTTTCTTTTTGCCACGAAGGGGAGTCAGAAGATACCAGCTTTGATGGAGGACAGAACAGAAGTTTACATGTTTCAAGAAAATTATGAGTAGGGTGGACAATATAGTGATGGACTTCCAAATAGCCAAAAGTAAACAGGGCCCCGTCATGTATCAGCATAACAAACAGAAAAGAAACACTAAGAAAGTAGGAAATGAGATCTGTAAAGGCAGAATGAGGGTAACATTTAGATCGGGTACTATTTTAGAGAACCAAGAGTCTCAGGCTGGTTTAAAAAAAGAGAATCCAACAATATTGACTTATTCCATAAACAAGCATCTATTGGGCACCTCCGGGGATACCTGGTGAGCCAGGCGGACTCCGTGTAAACAGGCAATTGCAACGCAGAGTTGGAAGTACAAACCACCAGAAGAGTACAGGACGTGAGCGTTGATTGATGTGACTCTTTCCACCTTGGTATTGTTAACCGTTTCTGTTTGGAACTATCCACATTCTCCTCCAAGTGGCCTTCCAAGATTCCCAACCCCTAACCCCTAACACACATACACACACAGGACTGCAATGAAAGTTTTTAATTCACTGTTATTAGTTGTGACAGATTAAATAGAGTATGCAACAAAGACGAATGAGAGAATAGAGACTATGGATAATGCCATGTGAAGGTAGAATTAGTAGATGAAATTTCATAAGCAGAAACATCATTCCTGACAAAGCCCTCACAGTAGATTCAAGCAAGTAGGAATTACACCGGCCATAGTCTCTGGCCATAGGGTCACAAAGTGAGAAATCATCAGTCAAAGACCAAAAAAAAGCCATCGATTAACTGGAAAGCCTTATATAATATCTGGCTCAGAGGAAAATAGTGTAAGAAGAGATGGTTTAGAAAAAATGGTTATGGAAATGTTACACAAGAAGACAGAAAATGAGAGTAAAGATATACAGTGAACTTACAGAAGGAAATTAATTTCTTTTTTTTTTTTTTTTTTTTTTTTTTTTTTTTTAAACATTTATTTATTTTTGAGACAGAGAGAGACAGAGCATGAACAGGGGAGGGACAGAGAGAGAGGGAGACACAGAATCTGAAACAGGCTCCAGGCTCTGAGCTGTCAGCACAGAGCCCGACACGGGGCTCGAACTCACGGACCGTGAGATCATGACCTGAGCCGAAGTCGGACGCTTAACCAACCAAGCCACCCAGGCGCCCCGGAAATTAATTTCTTTGAAGAATTTAGCATTCAACTAAACCTTCCAAAATTAAAATGAAAAAGAAGTCCCATGGGGTGCCTAAGTGACTCAGTCAGTTAAGCATCCAACTCTTGATTTCAGCTCAGGTCTTAATCTCACAGTTTGTGAGATTGAGCCCCACATCAGGTTCCTCAAAGACAGCACAGAGCCTGCTTGGGTTTCTCTCTCTCTCTCTCTCTCTCTTTGTTTCTCTCTCTCTGCCCCCACTCAGGTGCATGCACCGGCACTCGCTCTCTCTCTCTCTCTCTCTCAAAAATAAATAAACTTAAAAAAGAAATTCTAGGGAAAATGAGAGGAAGGAAATAATAAAGCTGAAAGAAGCTGATCCTTTGAAGAAACAAATAACATCAACAAGATAGTAGCAAATCCAATTAAGAGGAGGGGGGAAGCCAAATTAGAATTGAGAAAATCGCCATAACAAGAGCGATAACATATTTTTAAGTTTTATGTAATTGTACAAATCTCTGTGCTTTTGAATTTTAAAATAGCAGTTAGATGGACGTTGCTCCCTAAGTGAATAATTGAAGTCAAAGAAACAGGACACTTAGACGAATACGAATAGGAAAAAAATTGTAAAAACAAAATCTCAACCCCTGTCACCAGGTATCAGGAATAAGTGAATATAAAGGCAGATCCTATCAAATCTTAGAAAAGCAGATCGTTTCTGTGTTAGAAAATTTTTTTATTTTTCATTTTTTTAAGTAGCCTCCCCACCCAGCGCGGAGCCCAGGTTGGGGCTCAAGCTCACGACCCTGAGATCAAGATCTGAGCTGAGATCAAGAGTTGGACGCCTAACCAACTGAGCCACCCAGGTGCCCCAGAAAACCTCTTTGATGGCCCTGGGAAAACGGGAAGCTACCAGTTGATGGCACAAAAGAAACGTGTCCGTGGAGTCCAGACTTCCTTGATTTCCATGCTGTAGGCCAATTTCCCTTATACGAAAACCTAAGATGGGCTAGAATGCCATGGGACACTGAACTCTGCAATTCAGTCCCTCAATAGCCACTTATCGAGCGCCTACAACTGAGCACAGGTGGTACCCCCAAGCACCGTGCTAAACCCCGGGAAATATTACATGAGTAAGATATGATCCTTGCCATCCAGGAGCTCCCAGGGTATTCTCAGAGTGCAGCAAGGAGTGGGGACATGTAGCCCAGCATGGGAAGGGAAAACGGGGTTCCCAGCAAAGACTCCTCAGAGGACAGTGTGCTTGAGCTAAGTCTCAAAGAACCAGAAGGGAGGTGTGGGGAGCGATGTTCCAGCTGAGTGCGTGAGGCCATCCCACGCTGCCTTAGAACTATGCCTCCCGTCTCTCATGTTGTATTCAGCGGGTTGAAACCAAACGAGGCAGTGTGAATCATAAAAAAAGCAAGTGGCTGTGGACAGAACCCGAAGACCATGAAAAGGGCAGGTGGGGGAGGAGCCCACGGAGGCCGTGGAAACTACCAGGCAAGAGAGGAACAAAGAGAGCCAACCCGGGGCGCACGGCGTGCAGGGAGACTGCAGTCCGCAGAGACCAGTGGGTACGAGGGAGGCAGGTAACACACGCAACTAGATCAGAAACCAAGGATGGAGAGAGACAGCAAGTGTGGACGAGGGGGAAAAGCTTGGGCAAGGAGAGAAAGTGGAGGAGGAGTGAGATCAAGGGAGTATTCTGGTTTTTGCTTCCAAGGTTGTCTCAGATATTTGCTGCTGCATACCAAACCACTCTAAAACTTTGTTTTTTAATTTTTTTTAATGTTTGTTTTTGAAGGAGAGAGAGACAGAGCGCAAGCGGGGGGAGGGGCAGAGAGAGAGGGAGACACAGAATCCAAGGCAGGCTCCAGGCTCCGAGCTGTCAGAGCAGAGCCCGATGCGGGGCTCGAACTCACGCACTGTGAGATCATGACCTGAGCCGAAGTCGGATGCTTAACCGACTGAGCCACCCAGACGCCCCTAAAACTTACGACTTAAAACAAGGATTTGTTATTTCTCAGGCTTCTGTGATTGAATGCAGCAGCTCTCCTGCTGGTCTCCCCTTTGGTCACTCTTGGGGCTGTATGCAGCTGGTGGGTCATCTGCTTGGGAGGGTTGGGACACTCGGCTTCTCCACGTGGTCTCAAGACCTCTCTCCCAGAGTGGTCGCTCCTACACCAGGGCCTCGTCCACGTGAGCATTCTCTTCAGCAGGACAGGCTGGACTTCTTACAACATGGTGGCTGGGCTCCAAAAGGGAATCATCCAAGAGAGATAAGCTCAGTATGCACGCACTTACCAAGGCTCTGCTTGTACCCCACCTGCTAATGACCTTTTAGGCAAAGCAAATTACATGGTCAAGCCTAGGGTCCACCTGGGAGGGGACTACCCAAGGGTGTGCATACAGAGAGACCTGGGGATCTATGAACACAATCGTCCGCTGGCAGGGTGGTTTTTGTCCCTTAATATGGGAGAGAGTTAAAAATGTTTATAGCCAGAGCCCAAAGTAACTGAAAGGGAGACATTGAAGATACAGTAGAGATTCTTACTAATAGGGTCCCGGAGGGTGCGTTCGGTGGGGGCAGGGAGAGGAGCCCCATCATCTGAGACTGGAGGAAGAGAGATTAAAAACAGGTATGGGTATGTTTTGGTTAAATCGCTGAGGGGAGTTAAAGGGGGAGTTGTCCATGGAAACGTGGCACCAGGGTGGAGACACGTGGCACCAGGGTACAAACTAGGCTAACACCGACTCTACCGCCATCTTGCTCCTTCATCCACACTCATGCTGAAGCTGAGGAGGCTGACTGTAGTGTTGGTCCAAGTTGAGAATTTGGCCGTGGGGTGCCACGGGAGGATAGTGACCCCAGAGAATTGAGGGTTACCGGAGAGAGTCATCTGGAGATCTCGATAGGTTCAAAATACGCTCCAGGGTGACCGGAGATGTGAGAAAGAAGGTGAAGCCCGAGGAGGTGCAAGAATCGTAGGGCTGGATTACGGACGGGCAGACCACATGAACGTTGAAATCCAGGAATTAGCGAAGGTCCGGGCGGGGTGTAAAGTTCTAAGCCGGTCCCCAGGGGCAGCAGGGAACACAGCCCTGCCGAGGGGCTGTTCGTGGGAGCAGAGACTGTGTCTGCGGTGTCCTCGGGCATCACTGGGGTGACGGGCACATCTAAGGCACTCAGTCGTCGTAGCTTTGGTGGAATAAACAAATGACTTGCATCCCCAGTTTACGGATGAGAAAACCGAGGCTCCGAAAGGCAAAATGTGCTGCTCAAAGGTACAGCCTGTGTTCGGCCAGCCAGAGCTTCCTTCCTCCTTATAAAACCACACTGGGTGTGAATTTCCTTCTCAGCCCTCCCAGAGGCAGCCCATGGCTTGATCACCTCAAAACTATTTAAATGGCATTTGTCATTCTTTGGGTGCTGGGATGGAATATCCTGAAGTCAAATGAATAAAGGGAGCGGTAAAAAAAAAAAAAAAAAAAAAAAAAAAAAAACCTGCCTTGAGGGATTTACTCATTTATTGGAAATACATCACATCACATGTATTTTCAAGGCACATCTAAGGAAGCTGGTCCTGTAACTGTATCCTCGCCAGCTTGCCAACGTCCCGTTGTTCTCTCTTTTTCCGCCGTTGGGGTCTCATCTTTGTTAAGACTCAGAAAAATGAGAGAAACGCGCACGCAGTGGCTGTCCACCTATGGTCACCGTAGATTTTTTTTTTTTCCACAGACTCTGTAGGACTAAAGAAATTAGTTAGCCTTCAGCTGAGCAGATCTGAGGCTCTTAAGGCCTTCCTATTTTCCTTGAAGAAAAATGAAAACATCTCCCCAAAGGCTATCGTCCGTTATGGAATCCAACTTAAGAAGGAGGGTGGTGACATACTCCTCTTTCCCACCGGACCAAAATTTCAAAGCTTCCAATGTGTGGTAAATCTAACCAGAGATAAAGATTTGCAGGTGTTTCTTGCATGAAAGCAAGAAGGGCAGATGTATCTGGAACGTGCTTCTGACCAAATGGGACATCTGCAATCCATTAGGGGTGTCCTGAAAAGAGAAAGTGAGAGGTGAGGTTCAAGGAGAAAGCCCGCTCGGCAGAAACACAAGCTTGAGGTTGTGTGTGGAACCTTCCCGTCAGGATCTGAGGACACAGAGGCTCTGAAAAAGGTCACCTTGCCAGGGGTGAGCGCGCATCTCTCCCAAACACCCGAGTTCCTCTTCTTTCTTTCCTTCTATCGAGCCATCTTTGAGATGTCAGGGCCTTCGCTCTCCCCAAGTACACCTACACGTTTTAGTGTTTAAGACTTGGCAGGCACCTCAGATAAAGAGAACATTCCCCGCTTCGAGCGTGCAGGCTTTGCTTTCCCAGCCCTCGTGAAGGACGACCCGTGTCCTGACTCGGCTTCTCACACTCCAAAGGAACAAAGCAGAACTGTCACCACGGGCATTACTCGCGGGTTACTCACTGGCTGTTATGCGCCCTGCTTCAGACTCCCAGGAAAACCACTAGCTTTTATGAAAGCGTGTATAGCAGAAGCCGGTTGCAAAAGACCCATGGCTGTGAAAATGATTTGAGGGTGTGTGATTCCAGAATGGTCATCAAGAAGGTCACTGGATTTTGTTCCTACGTAGGATCTCTGCCCAGGGCTCGCTTTTGGCCCCTTGTTCGAGGCCTTACATTGAACTTCAGGGAGTGGGCCCCAATTGAGCGTGACCTATAACAGGTGCTCCTTAAATGGGTTCCTTCAGTGAGCATACCAGGTCCGTCCCCTGCGTCGTGGCTCTTACTTGCTCACTGGCCTTTTGATAAACCATTAGTGACGGGGCCTTCTGTTAATTACTAAACTCCTGGTGACAGACAAAAAAAAAAAAAAAAACGGCCTGTTGAAACTTGTGTTGTAATTTGAGGATTAGAAGCCACACCTCTGGGAAACGTCAGTATCAAAGCTGATTCGGTGTCAAAGACAAGGTGTTAGAAGCCACGGTTTGACAAAGTGGATTTCCAAGTGCAGTTAGCAATTACGTTTGTAGAAGTCCTCAATTATGCCATTTACAAGAAGGTACTTTTAAGCAGCTACAAGTCAGGAATGTGTTTTTAAATCTCTTCATTTATACACGGATGGGTAAAGCCCACGTTTATGGAGCATCTGCTGATACAGAACTGTTAGCTGCACTGAAAATCAGCAGACCCTACTCCCCAAAGTCCAGGAAGACGAGTCTTTTCAAGAATTAAAATATGTGGTCCGTGCGTTTCTGGAAAATACTTACGATCAAGGAGAAGACCATGACTACAGCATCGGTGTGCTCTGATTAGAAGAATCTCCTCACTTGGCCCAGGGTTTGTGGATCACCAACGTCATCTAAAAGGAAAAGAACGAAGACTGTCATCACAGAGGGTACTTGGTATTTCATTCACCCTTCAGCCCAAACTATTCTTCTGGTAAAGCTGAATTAAGTTTCTATATCCATTGAAAAGCTTTCTACTGGAAAAAACAAACAAATGAAAATCTCAAATTGGTTTAAATGATAACAGTGATTTAATTATTCACAAATTGAAAAGGCCAAAGGCTTCAGGCATGGTTTGATCAGGGCTTCAGGTGACTCCGCCCACAATTTCCCTCAACTCTACTCAACTCCATGTGTCAGTGCTGTTCCCTTCTGATTTTCCTTTATTGTGACAAGATGTTGCCAGCAACCACAGGGACCATGTGGTTTTTGAGGTTTTTTTTTTCCTTCAAGAATATAGGAAAAGAAGAACTTGGCTTCTCATGACCATCAGACAAAAGTCCTGAGCTCTGAGCTGATTGGGCCATTCTGCAGCCAATCCCTGTGGCCAGAAAAACACCTGGGTGCTGATTGGTTTACGCATGTTACCTCCAGCAGTCACCTGTGGGGTTGAGGTGGGGTACCCACCCAGAGGACGTGGCTGCTACCTGCTGGGGGAGAAATGAAATGGAGATTGAAAAGGCAATTCTAGCATAGATAGAGTCTGCTACAGTCCTTTTTCATCCACAGAGTCTGGATCACTAACTGATTTTTGTTCAATATCAGATACAAGCTCTGTAAAGAGAAATCTATTTCCTCTATAAACTTGCTAAGTCAGATATTTAAAGATGGCTTCCCTTTTTCAAACACATAACAGAATGGGTTGACTCTGCGTTTGTTTTTTCGTAGCTCTCTTTGCCCTGAAGGATGCACTGAAAACCCCAAAGAAATGTTTTTTAAAGTTGGGGATAAGTGAATAATTGAGAATTATTTTAAATCTGCCCTTAGATAGCCCATCGTCCCTAACCCTTTCTTTTCAACTTCCAAAAGCAACGTGAAGCTGATTTGGAATTCTCGGCTATGAGAATAGCCCAGATAGTCTCTCCTTCAGTTTGGATAAGGGGTTACTAAATGTGCAGGAGATGCTATGTCCCAAGGTATAATGAGCCTTAAAACTTTTCTTCTGATGCACGTTCACCAGCCTCTGGAAAACTTATCAAAGTAGTGCCTGTCCTGTCCTCGTAAAACTCACCCCAAATTCATCAAGTCAGTATGCAGAGTGCAGGGCTTTTCAATAACGAAGCATCTCCTCTATACTTCAGTTAGAAATAGAGCCCCTTAGGCGCCTGGGTGGCTCAGCTGGATAGGCGCACGACTCTTGTTTTCAGCTGAAGTCATGGTCTCACGGTTCATGGGTCCGAGCCCCTCCTCGGGCTCTGCACTGACAGCTCGGAGCCTCCGTGGGATTCTCTCTCTCTCTCTGTCTTCTCTCTCTTTCTCTCTCTGTCTCTGCCTCTCAAAATAAATAAATAAACTTTAAAAAAAAATTAGAAATACAGCCCCTTAAGTTCAGAGATTGAGTAGTAAAAAAAATCGGAGGGGTAAATAAAGTGTCCAGGGAGGAGTCTGCCTGTGACAGTTTCCTCCCGCCGCCTTGGTGAGGGGAGAATGAGCTGTTTAGAGAGCAGGTCACAGACTTCGTATGACGGCGGTTAGGCCACGGAGGACAGGCCAGCTTCGCCCACCCCAGACATATCAAAACAGCGGTAGCCAAATCGGCCACGTTTTCCCTGAGCCTTACACTTGGAAGAACCATCATCAGAAGCTTTCCGCTTGTCCGTGTCGGAGGGGAGTACCCTCTCCTGATCGCAGAGGGTGCCCCGATGCCCTCAAGTTGCAAACCCCAGGCACGTGCGTCCAGGGAAGCCGCTGGGTAGAATCAGGCCTGCGTTTGTGTTGAGTTTGGAATTTACGATTGTTATTTATCACTCTTCCCCACGGACATCGCCTCCTTGAGACTTGGCAGTCTTGTCTATCAGAAGCCAAAAGCGCATTCCTCTCTGTGTTAGCGGGACCTGCAGCCCTTTCCGGTCCCTTCAACCCCTCACCTTGTGTGCAAGGTGAAGGAGCGGGATCACTTCTCTGCCACCAAAACCCTGTGCCACGTTTGGAATGGCTTCCTGTCTCTCTCTCGATAGGGAGAGCCCGGGGACTGGAGGAGGGAGCTTGCGACATCTGAGCCAGACCTGTGGCGGGCCGGCCTGCCCCCCAGCAGGCAGCTTGGCCCGAATGCTGCTTAGTCAGGCTCCCAGGCAGAGCTGAGCTGCGGATGTGCCCGGGCCTGCCGCCACCAGGTGTCTGCGTCTGGGCTGGGAGGTGACGGCACAACTGTGACTCCTGCCTCCTGCTGTTTCCCAACAGTGTCCCCAGAGGAATGTGGAGGACCCAGGCCAGGCCACCTCGGGAAGCCTGACAGAGCCGCAGTTCTCTGGCCGCGCTGCAATGTCAAAAGACTTTGTCAGCGTGCGCCTGTGACCCTCACGCGGTCCTGCCCGCACCCCCAGGGCTGGCTCCGCCTCCGAACCAGAGTGGGCTCGGGTCTGAAGCAGCTTCCGAGCCTGGCTCCTGTAATACGCGGTTTCCAGCATTCATTCCCAAACCTCCGTAGCTAAAGGTGTTTCTTTTCTGTTTAATACAACGATCCCATGATTAAAAATGCCTTTTGGGGGGCGCCTGGGTGGCTCAGTGGGTTAAGCATCCGACTTCGGCTCAGCTCGTGATCTCACGGTTCGCGGGTTCCAGCCCCGCATCGGGCTCTGTGCTGACAGCTCGGAGCCTGGAGCCTGCTTCGGATCCTGTGTCTCCCTCTCTCTCTGTACCTCCCCTGCTCACATTCTGTCTCTCTTTCAAAAAATAAAGAAACATTTTTAAAAATGCCTTTTTTTAATTTAAAAAAATCTTTTTTTCAAATTCGTGTGTCACCGCTGGGGAAAGTTTTCTTGTGAGAATTAGCTTCCCAAGGAGAAAGCTATCCTGCATTTAACAGAATTATTAACAACTACAGCAAGACTTCCCAGAGTGTAAATGTTGGAAAAGCTTATTAGCCCGTTAGTGGACTTTGCTAGGCAACACAAAAAGGTCATTACTAATCTCTGTGTGGCTGTTGACAATTCAATGTGCAGTTCAGACAGGCTGCGAGCCGTTTCCCCTCAAGAGTGATACACACGCCACAGAAGTTTATTACATGCCTACTATGTGCTAAGCCCAGGCCTCAAGAAGACATCACCGCGTGGAACAGTAGGTGCAGATGAACGGCACGTCGGCCGGGTTCAGCCTGCAAACGTATTTTGCGTGACTCACACCATATCTATCAAAAAATTTGAATTTGTTGCCAACTTTTAAATATCAGAATATTTCCACCTTCTCTTGAAAACTCAGGAAACCTGGCAAAACCGAGCTCACATTCCTGGCTGATGGCAAGCAGAGTAACAACTGCCTGCTTCAGACGGCGCTGGCTCTCGGTTCACACGGCCCCGCACCTGCCCTGCCTCCCTCCGACTTAACCTGTCTGGCGCCCCAGCGTTAGTGGGTATTTCTCAGGATACAGGGTCTCAGCACACCCACACGCAGGGACAGACCAACCCGAGATGGCTCCACAAGAACGGGTCACAGGGATTTTCTGATTTTGTGTCTTCTCCACTTTACCTCTTTTTAAGTTTTTTTAATGTTTATTTATTTTGAGAGAGAGAGAGAGCATGAAGGGGGGAGGGGCAGAGAGAGAGAATCCCAAGCATGCTCTGTGCTGTCAGCGCAGAGCCCCACGAGGGGCTCGAACCCACAAAACCGTGAGATTGTGACCTCGGAGCCGAGATCGAGAGTCGGATGCTTAACCGACTGAGCCACCCAGGCGCCCCAACTTTTCCTCTTTTTAATAAAGATTTTTTTTTAAATCCCTGGTAATGTAAAGTGAGGGGAGACATTCTGTTTTGAGCGCTCGCAAAGACAAGGAACTGAGCGCAACAGGAAAATGGCAAGATTGAAACCCAGAAGCAAAAAAGGAGGGCTTTGAGAGTGAGGGAGGGGCCCTCGGGGATGTCCCCACTGGCCAGATGAAGAGGTCGAGACCTAGAGAAGATGAAGGTCATGCCCAGGTGGCGCTCTCTCTGTCCGGCTTCTGCTTCCGTGTTTCCGAAGAATGGCAGAGACGCCCGTCAGATCTGGAAACAAACGTGAGGACTGATTTCTGGCCTCAGATACACGATTCTAAATGAACCTGCAGAAAAGGAATTACCAATTTGCATCTGGACCTACTGATTCCCTGCAGGCCGGTCAGGTTTGTCATATTTGAAGAGACGTGTCTGCTGATCCCGATGGTGTGCGTTGCGAGAAGTAGACTGTTTTGAGGTTTTCGAATTACGTGTTGCCAAAAATCCTCCTTGTGTTTTTAGCCAGAAATAAACGGGTTGATCCTAGTATTTGTTGCCAGTGGAAGTTTTTACTAAAATCAATGCAATTCAGTTGGAACCAACACAAAGATGCTGACCAAAACGTTTCCACTGGGCAGATTAAAAGTACTTCCATGGGCCACTGCCTGGGACTTAGACATTTTGGGATATTTGTAATGAGCATATATGGCCATTCAGTAATACCACAAACAAGGACTCCTCTGGTAACAAATTTAAATTAATTCAAAAGCCAGCTTTATGTGCAGCAGAAAGGAAGGGAAGAGAGCAGCGTTTGTAGAACAGAGACCATCCTATTTGGCCCCCACCAATCTGGCCGGGGACAGGGTTTCATACCTACTTTCACAGACAAGGACAGTGAGGCCAAGGAAACTGACTTCCTCGGCTGGTTTCCAATTGCTGGGAACTGGCTACACCTGGGTCATCCCCACCCCAAACCCTGAGCTTTGCCGGCTACAGCAGCTCACAGCACGGAGGCCACAGAGGTGAGCAAGGACCAAAGAAGTTAAGACGAGGACACATCCCAGCCAGGCTAGAGAACGCCAGAAGCACGGTAAGAGAGGCACATACAAGCAGTGCCGGGAAGGGTTGGCGGGTCGGGGGGGGGGGGGGGGGGGCAGGCTTCTGAGGGGCAGTGCCACTTGAGGAAGGCCTTGAAGGATGCGCTGTGTCGCGACAGGCAGAGAGGAGCAAGAAGGCCTGAATGCTGAACCCTGGTGGGGACGGGGGAGTCCGCAGAAGAGTGGAAGGTGAGCAGTCTAGGTGTGGAATTCACCAAGCGAAGCTTCTTGCTACAGTTAGCCAACGGGAGAAAGCACGAATCTTCCCAGTACCTGTAAGGCAGGTGACCTCAGACCTACTAGGAAGGGCACCTAGGTGGCCAGAAGGCCAGGTATGTGTGTCCGGCCTGCGGAGAGGCAGCAGGGCCCTCGGGACACCCAGGAGCCCAGGTACCCACGCTTTCTTCCACATACGCCCCGTTTGCTCCTTTCCTTCCTCTTCCCCCTCAGGGGTCTGCGCCTTTCGGAGCCAGAACCTGGCACCCTCTGTCCACCTGACAGCAACTTGCTTTTCCCCGTTCATCTCACGTCTTCTCCCCCCACCTGAGATCGAGGATGGGTTTTGTTTCCCCCCGCCCGAGGACTGACACCAGCAGCAAGGTAGGTAAAATACAGGGCAGGATGGGGAAGCAGGGCACCCGCCCCGCCCCCCGCGCCCAGCTTTTAGAGAATCTTTTAGGGAACTGAAATGGGAGAGGAGAGAAGGCCCGATCCCCCTCGGGTTCTGTGTCGTCCTGGTCAGGGCCCCGCTTCAGCAGCTTGGGGTGAAGCCTTCTCCACTGGGGCCCGGGAAGCCGGTTCTCCCAAAGGCTCCTCCCTCTCTGTCCCTGGGGGCCAAGCTCCTGTTTGGCGTTCCGGGACATTTCACTTCACTTTATCCTTAGCGCCCAATAGGAGAGGTCAAACCAGAATTCCATTTTACAGTGGAAGGAACCGAGGCTCAGAGAGCAAAGTCACTTGTCCCGGGGCCGTGATAAAGCCGGGGCTGTAACGCGGGGCACGAAAGGAAGAGGGGAGAGGGGTGTTTCTTGAGCTCCTGGAGCCTCCTGGGGACCCCGTCTCTCCACCTCCCGGGCCACGCACCCACACTTCCTCCGGAAGTAAACTTTCTGGTGGCGAGGGTGGCGCAGCCCTCTTCTTGGCCGCGGTGGGACCCCGAGGGCGCCCCGGGGTAGGTAGGGCGGCAGAATCATCCCCCGAGACGGGAGCCAGAGAACTTCAGAGCGTTGCGCCCTTCCCCGGGAGAGGCAAACACGGACACGTCTGGGTCTCCGCCGACAAGTGCCTTCAAGCCCGGCGGGGGCAGACACCTCCGCGCCGGCCGCCGGCGAGGTCTCCGCCGTCTGCGGGGGCACGGCCCGCGCCTCAGCTGCGCCCAGTTAGAGCGGCCGCGGGCGGCCGGGGCGGGAGGCGCTTCCCGGGCGGCGCGGCGGCGCCCGCGGCCTCGGGCGACGCGGCGGCCGGGCGCGGGGGGTGGGGAGGCGGGGCGGGGCGGCGGGGCACCCCCCGGGGCGCCAGGGGGCGGGCGTGCGGGCACACGCGGTGCGCGGCGGGCGGGGGCGGCCACCGCGCCGCGCGGCCGGGGCGCCCGGGGAGCCGCCCACTTCGCCGCAGCGGGCCCCGACGGCCGAAGCTTGGATGCGGCGGCGCCCGCCGAGCCGGGGCGGACGCGGGGCGGCCCGGGCCGGGGACGCGCGCCGGTAGCCCCGGCGCTGCAGCGGCCGCAGGATGGCCGAGGTAAGCGCGGCTCCCTCCCCGGGCGCGGGGGGCCCCTCGGCGCGCGGGGCGGGGCGGCCGGGGTGGCGGGGGTGGGGTGGGGGGGCGCCGCTCGGCCGGGCTCCGTCGGCACAGCCGGGGACGCGCCCGGGGCCACCTCCCGAGGGCCACCTGCGCGGCGGCGCGGCCCGGCCCGCGGGAGCGTCTCCGGGGCGCCGGGACCCGTCGCCGCCCGACGTCCCCGAGCCGCAGGCGCGCGCGCGCGCGGACCGGGCGGGTTCCCGGGGCGGCCTGGGCGCGCCCGGGGCGCGGGGTCCGCGCGAGCCCCGGGGGCGCCCGCCGGCCGGGACCCGGGGCCCGGGCGGCCGCGGCGAGCGAGCCTGCCCCGCGCGGCCCCTCGGCGCCCCCGCCGCGAGGCCGAGGCCGTTCGCACGCGCGGGAACAGCTGCTGTTCGCCACGGGCCGTCTTCCTCCCCGGGTTTTGTTTCTCGAGAACTGGGCGCGCGGGAACCTCGGGTCGGTGTGAGACGTGCGGGCCCGGGGGCGCCCGATCTCTCGCGAGGCCCCGCGAAGCGCGCCGCGGACGGGTCGCTCCGACAGCTCCGGGGACGCCAGGGCGCGGAGGGGGTGCGGCCGCCGGGCTGCAGGCGCGAGGGCCGGGGCCGCGGAGCCGGCGGGCGGGAGCCGGGGCGGGACGGCGGCCGGCCCCGCGGAGGCGCTGACTTGCCCGCGCGCCCCGAGCCGAGCCGGGACTCGGGCAGGTGGGGGGACAGCGCCGGGTCGGCTCCCGGGGGCAGGGGCGCGCGCACGGGCGCGGGCGGGGAGGCGGGCGGGGGGCGCCGCCTGTCCCCTGCCCCCTCGGGCGCCCCTGCCCCCGCCAGACCCCAGCCCCGCCGCCGGCCGCCTGGCTTTGCGTCGGCCCCTACGGATTTGTCAGCCAGATGTGACAAGATTGCGGAGAGGCGAGGGAAGGAGGAGATCTGATGTTAATCAGTGCATAGCTCGGAGCCAAACTTTCTCAAATGCGGTGTAGAAACATGCTCTTCTCATTTAAGGCATCTCTTTGTGGCCGTGGGGCTGCCACCGGTCGCCGTTTGACAGTTAAATGGAATGCCAGCTAGCAGCCTTAATTGTCGGAGTAAAATTGTGTGTGTGTGTGTTGGGGCTGGGGGGTGGGGGGGAGAGGTGAGTGTCAGACACTCTAAGGTTCAGTTATGTCCCCTAGGTTTATGGCCGTGTTCACCGCAGCTCTGCTGAAGACAGGGCATTTAAACCGGGCCAGACGCCTGGTCGCAGCCAGGCCTCTGCTGTTAACACTTAAGGGGCCTAAAAAAAGGCCCCAGTGGTATCCTGGGAATCCCTGTCAGTGAGTGTGAGTGTGTGCGTGTGTGCGTGTGTGTGCGCGCGCGCGTGCTGGGGAAAACATGTGTTCCTGCATGCGCTGGGCCCACACAGCAGATGTAGCAACAAATTTTTTGTTTTTGAATATATTCTCATCAGAGTGACAAAGATTTTTGATTTGACAGTAAGTGAATTGAAAAATAGTGTTGGGCAGATTATCTTTCTCCTTTTTTTTCTGGTGCCTTTTCATTCTTTGCTTCTCGTTTTAATTTGCTGTTAGAGCTCACGGGATCTTTTCAGAAGATCCCTTAGACTCTTCACTTGCACTCAGATGCTTACGTGTTAAAACTTCTGCTCAGTGATAAATACACCGGCTTCTCAAATTGTCCCTTCCCGAACACATTGATATATATTATTAAAACCTCATTTAAAGTGTAATATGTCAAAATAAAATTCTCGGATGTCGCGTAAAAAAAAAAAAACCACATTACTTCAAACATTAGCAATTGGTCAGGATTCTGATTTTTGCGTTAAATGGGTGTGAACAGATAGACACCATTTTTGCTCTGGTAAATATTGTTGATAACTTTATCTTTTCCGGTGTACCTAAAAGAGTAACATGTGAGTCATCATTTGATTTTTTATCTGATAGGTTTGCTAACTTTAATTTCACCGAGAAAGTATTACTATTTGAACTCAACTGTTGGTTGAACGTGTTCCTGTTCTAGTTCAATGCCGAGAAAAGGTGGTGAAATCTTCTCTGAGCTCAAGCGCGGCTCATGCTTTGGGAACTCATAATTATGTTCAGACACCTGCATAATTTCATTTGGAAAATCATCCGTACCTGTAAATGCTGTTCCATTCAGAATAGCAAGGATTTAGCTAGAGGCCCCTCCTCCAGTCAGAAAGTGGTAAGTTGGGAGGGGTTATTTGGCCCTTGATCCCTGCTAAGATGAGAAACAATCATGTTTGCTCTGGTAATAATTCGCATCAGAAATGTTAACCAACATGAAATAATTCCTGTGGAAGCGTGAGGTTTGCATAGAGCGTTATTTTTATTTGTTTATTGTTGCAACTCTCTCGCGCAGCCGTTAGGCCGGCCTCGCAGGCCCATGTTCTGTGTCTGAGAACCCTCAGCTTGGAAAGGAGGATCCACCCCATTGGGTGAGAAAAGCCATAGAGATTTCCCTGCAGAACAAATCATAATTGTTCTTTAAGCATACCGTTATCATTTATGAATGCCTAGGGATAAACATAAACATCGTGAAAGTTCGGTTTGTCGGTAAAATTAAATTGCTGCATGTGGGGTGAGGGGCAGAAGTGTCTTTTAGCCTTTGTATATGGCTTCAGAAGCTATTTTGACAGTGGCCATTAAGAGAGTGCCTTGCCCTGAAGCTTCCGCAAGGTAAATTACTTGCAGGAGGAGGGAGCTTTACCCCCCCCCCCCCCCCGTGAGTTTTCACCTCCACAGATGGCATTTAGAGTTACTTTTGTCAGAAACAGCCCTGTTCAAGAAGACCTAGAAATACCCTAGGTTAGATGAAATCTCATTGCTGAGCTGCACTTTTTTTTTTTTTTGATAACTAAGACCAAGATTTAGAGAGCCAGTATATTTTTTAATTACCTTCCTCCAAATACCCTATTGCAGATTTTTAATGTAGTTATTTATTTATTTGCCTCTTTTATTTTTGATGCCGTATCTGTGAGATGTTAAAGATAACTGGGTTCTTCACGGAAGAGACATCTGGAAAGTTTTGTGGGTTTTTTTTTTTTTTCTTTTAAATTGGTTTCCACCTGAAAACCTTATCTTCTGTTATCTTGTCATCCTTTGAAGCCCTTTCTCCTAATTCTGGAAATCCTAAGTTCCCGGTGTAGCCCCCTTTCTCTGCATGGACACGTGCCTATTTTTATCCCCCAAAACCAAAAACAGAAAACAGTGGATCGAAACAAAGAGCAGACCCGCTCTGCCATGCTCCGACCTGGGGCCTTCTCAAACTTTGGGTGTTGCAGGGAAAAGGGCCACCGCCATTCTCGGCCACGCCTGAACTCATTATTAAAAACCAGCCTAGCAAATCATAGGAGAAGTTTGCCTTGGGGGGATGATCTCACAGGGCTAGCGTGAGGGCAAAGAGAGACGGAGGGATAAAATGTTGTAAAGGCCAGCTCCAAACAACCTATGTGGAAGGAAATGACCGTCTCCGTGAAGGTAAACTTTCATTCAGTTGCATCTGGTTGTGTGAGTTTGTCTCCTCTTACAGACTCTTCCTTGAAGGATCCTTCCATACACCCAAACAAACATTACGAGTAGTTTCTATCTCTGCGCCAGCCTCCAGAAGCACTGGCCTGGTCCCGTAGCCCTCTGATGGTTTCTCGCGTTACTCGTTACGAAGATAAAATTTTTATACGGACAACTCGAGCGCTCCGTGATTCTCCAGGCTGGATTTTAAGGCAGTGACAAGGACGGTAATTTGCAAACTCTGGCCTTTTCTTTTTCAAAATTTCATTTTGAAAAATCTAAGGTCACTTTTCGTTTCTTTTTTTTTTTTTTAACACTCAGTTCTGAAAATCAAGTTCTCGTTAAGCCCTTAAAAGAACTGTCTGCAAAATTTTACTTAGAAATGTTCACCCTTTCATTGTTATCTTGCAGTGGACGTGAAGTTGCAATGCTTGTAGAACTGGCTACGTTCGTGAAAATTATCCTGAAGTACAAATGTCCTTTTTCTGTGTTGGTTTTTGTGTGTTTTCCCCCAGAGCTGTCTCTTGCGTTCAAAAGTTCCCTACGCCTATAACGTCCCTCTGTTTTTTGTTACCAAAGGTTTCTGAAGATTGCCTCTGAGGTCCTCCCAAATTTAGGTTATAAAGGGGGGAAAATGTGTACATATCCTTTTATTTCCATATAGTTTGTTGTTGTTGTTAGGTGTTTTTTTTTTTTTAATGAAGAAATAATTGGTTAGGTTCATAAAGTAACATTTGCATATCTTTCTACTTTTTATATTTTCTGTTTTCAGAACTAATAATTTTAAGAAAAAAGGGCACAGCTGTTAGATGATTTTGGCACAGAGTTTATACTTTGATTTAAAGAGATCAAAAGA
Organism: Panthera leo; assembly: GCF_018350215.1. NCBI lineage: Eukaryota > Metazoa > Chordata > Mammalia > Carnivora > Felidae > Panthera > Panthera leo. Next base: position 3,627,707 of record NC_056684.1, read on the forward strand.
ACGAGTATTTTCCCCACCATCCTCTTTGAAGACGAGCAGCACGAGAAGGGGGCAAGGGTGTCGTGCGTGCTTTCTCCTCACAGGTAGACTTGGCCCAACATCTGTACCTGCTCCCTCCCAGCTGCCCCTTCCTCTGCCAGACCCTTCCAGACCCTTCTCCCAGCCCCGAGCCCCCCGGGCTCTGTTCTTTTCATCCCCCTGCTTGCAGTGAGAAAGCAGATTCTGTCGGGTGGGTCTTCGGTGGGGGTTTTGTATTTGCAAATGATGCCTCCTGGTTTCTGAGGCTCCTGGGTCCCTTTTTACAACTGTGCTCATGGGAAAGGGGGTGTCTCCTTGTGGCTGGGAATCCCGATGGTTCCACGAAGCCAACAGGCCTGGCTGCCGGTCTGGACAGCACACGCTCAGCTCACCTGCTGTTGCCTTTCGAGGTGTGCTCTCGTGGCCCAGGGACAGAAGCCTCTACTCTGTGGCCTGGCCTCCTGGGTTTCACACTCATGTACGGAATGAGCCTAGGACCATGGCATTTCCTGCACGAGGTGAGGAGGGCACACCTGCTGCCTCGTGGGGGAAGCCTCCCCTGGCCTCATGCAGCACCTATAAAAGTTAACATAACTCTTGGGGTGCCTGGGTGGCTCAGTCGGTTGAGCGTCCGACTTCGGCTCAGGTCATGATCTCTCGGTCTGTGAGTTCGAGCCCCGCGTCGGGCTCTGTGCTGACAGCTCAGAGCCTGGAGCCTGCTTCTGATTCTTTGTCTCCCTCTCTCTCTGCCCCTCCCCACTCACGCTATCTCTGTCTCTCTCTCCCTCTCCCAAAAATAAATAAACATTCAAAAAAATAAAAATTTTAAAAAGTTAACATAACTCTTGAAGGTCAGTACATGTTCTTTTTTTTTTTTTTTTTAATGTTTTTACTTATTTTGAAAGAGAGAGCCAGCAGGGGAGGGCCAGAGAGAAGAGGGGGAGAGAGAGAATCCCAAGCAGGCTCTGCACTGTCAACGCAGAGCCCCCCGTGGGGCTCAGTCCCATGAACCAGGTGATCGTGAACTGAGCCGAAATCAAGAGTTAGTCGCTTCACTGACTGGGCTCCCCAGGTGCCCCAAGTATTGGTGTCTCCTTACCAGGATCCAAATAAGGTCCATATGTTGTCTCTCTTAATCTGTAGGTTTACACTTCACTTTTTCCTTGCAATGTATCTGTTGAAAAAGCTGGGTCATTTATTTTATACAATGCCCCCCAGTCTGAATTAGTGACTGCTTCCTTGTGGTATTGTTTACGTTATGGTTGTTCCTCTGTCCCCTGCATTTTCTGTGCACTAGAGTTGACCAAGGGGCTTGATCTGATTCAGATCTGAACTTTTTTATTTCTTTTATTTTTTTCACTGTTTCTTTTGAGGGAGAGAGACAGAGTGCAACCAGGGGAGGGGCAGAGAGAAAGGGAGACCCAGCATCGGAAGCAGGCTCCAGGCTCTGAGCTGTCAGCACAGAGCCCCACACGGGGCTCAAACTCACAAAACGTGAGATCATGACCCGAGCCGAAGTCGGACACTTAACCGACTGAGCCATCCAGACACCCCAGATCTGAACTTTTTTCATAAGAACACCCCATCTGTAGTAGAACGTATCTTTCCAATCAGAGGCAACTGACCTGGTTGTCAACTTTTACATTAGGAATTGTGGAATGGTAGTATTCTAATTCTTCATTTATTTATTCACTAGATACTTCTATAAAGGGAATCTCTGTCCCGTCAGTGGTTTGCACAATTTGTATAAAAAAGGATGTATACTTGAGACACCTAAGTGGCTCAGTCGGTTGAGTTTCCAACTCTTTTTTTTTTTTTTTTTTTAGTTTTTTTTTTTTTTAACATTTATTTATTTTTGAGACAGAGAGAGACAGAGCATGAACAGGGGAGGGGCGGAGAGAGAGGGAGACCCAGAATCTGAAACAGGCTCCAGGCTCTGAGCTGTCAGCACAGAGCCCGACGTGGGGCTCGAACTCACGGACCGCGAGATCATGACCTGAGCCGAAGTTGGCCGCTCAACCGACTGAGCCACCCAGGCGCCCCGAGTTTCCAACTCTTGATTTCAGCTCAAGTCGTGATCTCACAATTCGTGGGATCAAGTCCTGTGTCGGACTCTATGCTGACAGCATGGAGCCTGCTTGGGATTCTCTCCCCACTCCCCTCTTTCTGTCCCTCCTCAGCTCACAAGTGCTGTCTCTCTCTCAAGATAAATAAACAATTTTTTAAAAAGGATGTATACTTGGGGCGCCTGGGTGGCTCAGGCAGTTGAGCATCTGACTTTGGCTCAGGTTATGATCTCACAGTTTGTGGGTTTGAGCCCCACGTCAGGCTCTGCGCTGACAGCTCGGAGCCCAGAGCCTGCTTCCGGTTTCTGTGTCTCCCTCTCTCTGCCCCTCCCCTCTCTCTCAAAAATACATAAACATTAAAAAAAATTTTTTAAGGATTTATACTTGATCTATCCCTTTGTTTACCAGGTTTGGGGACAATTAATTGGTTCCCTAGCATTCCCTAAAGGCAGCCAATGATTTTTCTCATTTGTCTTTAGTATCTCTTGACTTTCTAGATTTGAATATAGTGAATGAATCATGTGAGGTTTTGACAAATTCAAAAACTTTATTCTCTGCTGTCATTGACCAGTCGAGCTGTCGAATTTTATTCCCTGATGAACACATACACCCCCTAGGACAGATACTGGGAGTTCCTCAGCTTTGTATCCCCGGGAGGCTCCTTGTAATTATCAGTACGTAGTAGATGCTTTAAAAACAAATGAGAACCACCACCGCCAACAAAAGCAATTTGTTAAGTAAATTTGTATCACTTCGTTAACTACTCATGCGGAAAGATGGCATGAACGTCTGGTCTTGTGTCTCTCCCTAGGTGGGCTTCCGTCCAATGCTGCCAGCTGCCTCCTACGAGAAGCCCACCTGGCCTTTCTCTTCTCTTCCTCCCAGTTGTCCTTGTTGCCCGTCTGGCAAATGATGATACTGCGTTCAGAATCCTAGTTGTGCCTCTGCAAATTGGTGTATGTAATGAAAACAGTGGAAAACTTAAAAATCGAAAGAAGTTAGAGAAAAAATGGGAGGAGAAGAGGTAGGGAGCAAAAAAAAAGGGCAAATTCTCCTAAAAGAAGCAGCACAGAATGTATCTAAGAGGTGGAGACCTCCCCCCACCCCTCCTTGAATGATGCAATTTCCGGAACCCCGAAGGCTGTCTCTGCAGCCACAGAGAGAATGGGGTGACAATTTTGCTGTAAGTGAAGAGAAACCAGGTCCCCTCCCCATAAGCTGAGGGTGGTCCAGCTGCCTTAGGAGGTGTTTCGTGTTATAGATCCTGACTGGCACGGTTTGATCTGCACCAGACTCTTCTGAGACTCAAACATACTAACAATCGTCTGTATCAGCGTTTAAAAACGCGGCTTGGAAAAACTTGAAGTAGTTTTATTCTAAAGCCTAATGACTTCAAAAGTGATTTGTGATTTAGCAGATTGGGTCCTTTGGCTTTTTATGATCCTTATCACCGAGAATCTGGCACAGCCTTGGAATCTCACACTTAAGAGAGGGCAGCAGGCTCTAAACTTGGCCTTGGTGATTTCTCCTAGTTAGGCATTTTTACACGATTTTTATGTGGCCCTCTCCATCGCCAGCAGACAGCCTGTGTATAAATTAGGAACTACTTTTGGCTGCTAGTAAAGGCTCCCAATAACAGTCGCCATCCTTCCTGCGCAGCCGTCCCCCAGGGCATGACCGCAGAGTTGCCTCATGGACACAAAATGGCATCTCAAGTCCAACCATCATATTCTTATCCCAGGATGGAAGGAGGAGGACAGCAAAGAAGTGTCCCAGCTGACTCAGCTCCCATTTACAAGGGGTTTTCTGTAAAGCTCCGCCTGGTAACTCCTACTGGGATACCATCGGCCAGTACTTCGTCACCTGGCCCCCAGCAGAGACTCAGAAGGGAAGATGAGACGAAAGGCTATGGGGTGGGCATCTGTAATTCGGAAGCACCGTGCCGCTGCCGTCTCGATTCATTCATTACTCTCTCAGATAACACCAGTGCAGGGCTTACGAAGGATCCGGCCCCCTGCTAGCAGCTGGGTGTTGGTTTGGGGTTTCAGCTGGTCCCTTGCCTGTTTTTGGAGCGATTCATCGTGCAGTAACTTTTATGGAGGGTTTTGTAATAGGTATTTTTGGTAGCTCTGTCAGTGGAGGAGTCAGACCACCAGAGCCCAGAGGACCCACGAACCTTGCTGTGATTCAACGCTCTGGTTGTACCGATCGGTCTCTGCGATTCTTACCTGTGTATCCTCATTAATATGGCTGATAGCCCTCCAGGGTGGGCAGAAACAGATATCCAGCCTGTTTCAGTCAGACTCCAAGGCATGGAGCTGAAGGTTTGGTGGTTTAATGGGAAGTAAGACCTAAGTCACCTGAAGCCACCAGGACCCTTTACCACCTCCCTGGGAAAGAGGCTCATTGTGGCGAGGGGCGAGGCATGCAGGCTCCCCACCTCTGCCTCGGGAAGTAATCGTTTCAACAGGCAAATCATACTCATTTCATATCTGTTTTCAAAGGATTACTGAGAACAAACTCCAGACTCCTCGGCCTGCCCCACAAGGTCCTCTGCAGAATGCTTCCTGCCACCTCTCTGACCCACATTTCCTACCATTAACCTTACTCACTCCATCTACATAGGTCCTGGCTCCTTTTCTGTTCCTGAGCACTCAGCCTCTTTTGTGCCTCAGGGCCTTTGCACTTGTCATGCCCTCTGCCCTAAAACCTTTCCTCCCTCTCCAGGTCTTCACTGGCTCCTAGCCATCCCTTGATTCTGTTCAAATGTCACCACTTCAAAAATCTTCGGTGATGACCTTATCTAAAAGGCACTTACTGGGGGCGCCTGGGTGGCTCAGTCGGTTAAGCGTCTGACTTCGGCTCAGGTCACGATCTCGCGGTATGTGAGTTCGAGCCCCGCGTCGGGCTCTGTGCTGACTGCTCAGAGCCTGGAGCCTGTTTCAGATTCTGTGTCTCCCTCTCTCTCTGACCCTCCCCCGTTCGTGCTCTCTCTCTGTCTCAAAAATAAATAAACGTTAAAAAAAATTTTTTTTTAATAAAATAAAATTAAAATAAAATAAAATAAAATAAAATAAAAGGCACTTACTGGGGCGCCTCCTGGGTGGCTCAGTTGGCTGAGTCTCTGACTCTTGGTTTTGGCTCAGGTCATGATCCCAGGGTCGTGGGATCCAGCCAGCCCCACGGCAGGCTCCACACTTAGTGTGGAGCCTGCTTGGGATTCTCTTTCCCTCTTCCTCTCACCCTTGCTCACTTCCTCTCTCTCTCTCAAAAAAAAAATAGTTCTTAAAAATATTGAAAAGGCACTTACTTATACCCCATCCCGCCATGCCACCCAGTAAAATTGCTGGCATCGTTCTGTGTCGTTTTTTCATAGCACTAGCTTCCTGGGAAATGGTGCGGATTATTTACTTGTTTATTTTCTGTCTCCTCGGGATTATGCCCCTGGAGGGCAGGGACCTCGTCCGTCTTCTTCAACACTTTAACCCCCGGAGTTTCGAACAAACAGTTCCTGGCTCATTAATGTTCAGTAACTGCTTACTCATTTATTATGAAGTCTCTTGAGAGTGTGAAACTTTGGTGTCCTCACTGCAGGATGATAATGCCTCAGTCTCCGAGCTGCCGTAGGCATTAGATGAAACCGTAAGTGTAAGTGTGGTTAGCACCGAATATGGATGTTTCAAGGTATACTCTGCCTCCAGTGTCCAGATTGGAGACGACCCTGATAGCCCGCAAGTTCCTTGGCTCCCTCAGCCTTAGGATGGAGATAGTATTACCTACCTCCCAGGGAGGTTGGAAGAAAGAAATGAGACAGTGCACGAGCATGCTTCGTGCAATACCTCGCACGCGGTTAAGTGCTCAGGAAAGCTCACCAACCGTGCGACTTTGGGAAAATCACTGACCTTCCGTATAAATATGAGTTTCCTGAGAATAATCCCCTCCCCACGACGACGTAGGGAGGGTTACGTGAGAGCACCTGTTAAGTCACGCTACCACGCGGAGGGCAGACGCCGGAAGGACACCTCGCCCCACCGTTGGCCTCAGAAGCGTCTGGTAGAACTTTCCGTGATGACGGGCGCGTTCTGTATCTCCACCATCCAGTGTGGTGGCCGCTAAACCACATGCGTCCGCTGAGCGCCCGGAACGTGGCTGGTGTCACCAAAGAATTGAACTTGTAATTCTGTCTTATTATAATCAGCGTAAGTAGCCACATTTAAATTTGGGCATTTGAACGACTTAGACGGTAGCGAGCGGCCACCGTATCGGACGGGGCAGAGTGAGGACCGGGAGCCGACGCAGCTGCCCGGCCGGTACACAGTTCGATCCTGTGTCTAAGCCGCTTCACAGACGGCTCCCCTCAAAGAGGCAACCCCGTGGACCGGGAAACCCCGAAGGGTCTTGCTGAAATTGTGTGAAATTTTGTTCCTTCCTCTTCCCGTCTCTCCCTGAGACTCTCCCCGCTGAAGTCCTTATCTTGAGTGATAGGAAAACGTCTGCACGTACAGGAGATGAAATCGGCTTTGAAGCGGAGAGACACTCGTTATTCTGCAGCTCCGTCGTTCAAACCCCCTCGGAGGCCTGCACCGTCCAGCGGTGGATGTCCGTGCGGGTACCCGCTGCTGCTGGCGAGTCAAGGCAGCCTGTCCTGACCGGACGCCTGGTCCCCAAGCTGGACGTAGAGCAGGGAAAGGAGGGAGGGACGGACAGACCCTCACACAGAACCTAAAAACGAGGTCCCAGCTTTCCATCCCGACGCTGCAGGTAACCACTCGTCTGTCACATGCCAGGGGCATCGGTGATGTCTGGAACACACGTGACAGTTACGGACAAGCACGCCGGAACCTGGGATGTTGATTGGTGGCACATCAAAGTGTCTGGTAACAATTCAGAAATAGTCTGATTAAAATGAGTGCGTAAAGGGGCGCCTGGGTGGCTCCGTTGGTGGAGCATGAAACTCTTGACCTCGGGGTCAAGCCCCACGTTGGGTGTGGAGATTACTTAAAAAATAAAATAAATTAGGGGTGCCTGGGTGGCTTAGTCCGTTAAGCGTCCGACGTCAGCTCAGGTCAAGATCTCACGTTTCGTGAGTTCGAGCCCTGCGTCGGGCTCTGTGCTGACAGCTCGGAGCCTGGAGCCTGCTTCGGATCCTGTGTCTCTCTCTCTCTCTCTCTGCCCCTCCCCTGCTCATGCTCTTTCTCTGTCTCTCAAAGATAAACAAACGTTAAAAAAAATTTTTTTAAATGAGTGCATAAAAAAGCAATCATCATGTCTTGATGAGTTCAGAATGTTGTAAAACATCTGCTTTATGTTTCCGAAGAATGGAACGAGTATTAGGATTCCTAAGGAAAGGATGTACATTTTAAGAGTTTTCCGTATTGATTTGCATGAGTACTTTTCATCCTGTAATTAGAATTTTCGGGTTTGATTTCATTTTAGAAGTGTTAATTTGTCTTTAAATAACAGTGCTATAATTTTTGCCACATTGTGGGAATTCCGATATGAGTGGGAAAACCCTGGGCCCTTAATATCAGAAGTTTTCTTAAGGCACTGTAATTAGCTTTTTTTTTTTAGTTCATAAATAATTCCTCTGAGATTTATCTCCATGGATGTATAATGAGCTTTATTAAGCCTTATTCAAATAGGTTCATACAGAGCCACATGAATATTTCTTATAAAACAGCATTCATGGGGCGCCTGGGTGGCTCAGCTGGTTGAGCGTCTGACTCTGGCTCGGGTCATGATCCCATGGTCTGTGAGTTCGGGCTTCACGTCGGGCTCTGTGCCGACAGCTCGGAGCCTGGAACCTGTTTCGGGTTCTGTCTCTCCCTCTCTCTCTGCCCCTCCCCTGCTCATGCTCTCTCTCTCTCTCTCTCTCTCCCCCTCTCAAAATACATAAACATTTTTAAAAAACAGCATTCATACATTGGGTTTATGTCCCAATAGGTACAAATGTGTCCCTAAACTAGAAGCTGCTAAAAGCGAATAGTCAGGATAGGTCAGTGGGTCTTGACCGCAGTCTGGAAAGATTTGGGGTTTTCGCAACCGTAAGAGGGAGACGCGTTTCTGTGGCATCGGTGGGCAGAGACTGGGGACATAGCAGTCATTCCACAGCACACAGGACAGCCACCGCCACCAAGAATTATTGGACTCAAAATGTCAATAATGCTGAAGTTGAAAAACCCTGAGTCAGATGTCAAGAGATACAGAAAAAGTGAGTTTGAATCTCAGGCTATGAAATGTGCCTGGAGTTGTTTCGTCTGAAGTTTCATCGTGCTGGGCCCGAGGTAGGATCACCCAGAGTTTCCTGAGGCTTTGCCTGAGTGAGAGCCTTTTAAGCAGAATCTTCAGGAAGGAGAGGAAGTATGTGCTGAAGCACGTCTTTTTTTCTCTGATTGGAGCAGGGTCCTACTTTCTGCATCAGTGAATGTGAATTTTCTGTGTATACTTCCAGCATCTTGCTGGCAAAGAATGAATGGCATCTTGAGGGACAGGATCCCCAAATAAGAATTTTTCTGCTTTTAAAAATCCTTTGAGGGGCACCTGGGTGGCTCAGTCCGTTAAGCGTCCGACTTAGGCTCAGGTCACCGTCTCATGGATTGTGGGTTCGGGCCCTGTGTTGGGCTCTGTGCTGACAGCTTGGAGCCTGGAACCTGCTTTAGATTCTATGTCTCCCTCTCTCTCTGCCCCTCCCCTGCTCATGCTCTGTCTCTCTCTGTCTCTCAAAAATAAAGAAATGTAAAAACAAAATGAAACTTCCTTTGAAACAGCCCTGTCGATGGGAAGGTAGGTTGTGAAATATTGCAGAGGCTTAGTGCGGGATATGCTGGTAGCCGTGGAGAATACAGAGGGCTGCTTCCTTGGTCAGCTGGCGTTCAGAGCCGCAGGGACGTTTGAGAATCCGGACAGCATATTAGGTGGGCTCCAAACAAAACTAAGGGTGCCTTTCTAGTTCTTGGGACGGTGTGTAACAGGCATTAAACCGGTCCTCATTTTTCTCCTCCCAGTTGAGATAACTATGTAATTACGTGTATAGGAATATAGACGTATGCGTCTGTGTATTTAACACATCCGTTTACATGTACAGGAGTAGAATCTCTGTAGCCAGCAGGTGAAATAATTTCTGGCTCTAAAGCAGTATTTCTCAATCTTTTTGTCATTACTCCCCGTATACCCGAGGAGCCTAGATTTTTTATTTTCCTAATTGTGCCCCCCCCCCCTGCCCACCCAGGGAAGTTTTAGTATTATACCACATTCCGGTGTTCTGTTTATGTATGTGTTTCTGTGCTTTATATATATATACCTCCTCCCCCCAAGGCCAGTGTTCACCGCCTCGGGATGGTATCACCCCGGAGGAGAAGGCATGGATCATTACCGTAAGAGGACGTTGTGATCACAGGGAGTTCTCTGTAGGATATTGGATGGCTTTACAAAGAGCAAACGTGTTTTCTGTTTTCCGATAGCCTCTGGGAGGGATCGGGTAACGCACTGCTGTGGGCCGTGTACCTCCGTTATGAACAGCCCTGTTCCTTCGCCTGAGAAGCTCTTGTCTGATTGATCTGCTCGGGCCCATTGTAATCCAAAGGGAGTCATAGATAACCGTCAAATCAGGGAGATTTTTAACCTGTATTTAAGCCAGCTCACTGATTTTTTAAAAAAATTTTATTTTGGGAGTGCCTGGGTGGCTCAGTCGGTTGAGCTTCTGCTCAGGTCATGATCTCATGGTTTGTGGGTTCGAGCCCCGCGTCGGGCTCTGTGCTGACAGCTCGGAGCCTGGAGCCTGCTTCGGATTCCGTGTCTCCCTCTCTCTCTGCCCTTCCCCCACTGGTGCATGTGTGCGCGCTCTCTCTCTCTCTCTCTTAAATGTTTATTTATTTTTGAGAGAGACAGAGTGCAAGCGGGGGAGGGTCAGAGAGAGAGGGAGACACAGAATCCGAAGCAGGCTCCAGTCTCTGAGCTGCCAGCACAGAGCCCGACGTGGGGCTCAACCTCACGGACTGCGAGATCATGACCCGAGCTGAAGTCAGACGCCCAACCGCCTGAGCCACACAGGCACCTCTAAAAAAACTTTTTAATAAAAAAATAAGACTTTATTTTTTAGAACACTTTCAGGTTCACAGCAAAATTGAAAGTACAGAGATTTCCCATATACCCCCTGGCCCCGCACATGGACAGCGACCCCCTCCTTATCCACATCCCCCACTGGAGGGTACATTTGTGACAATTGATGAACCCACTTTGACATGTCATTATCACCCAGAGACCACAGTTTACGTTAGAATCCACTCATGGTGTTGTACCCCCTCTGGGTTCAGGCAAGAGTATAATGACACATATCCGTCATTATAGTATATCGCACGGAGTATTGTCATTGCCCAAATATCCTCCTTGTTCTGCCTGTTCACAGCCCCCCGCCCTCACCTAACCCCGGTCAAGCACGGAGCTTTTTAGTGCCTCCATAGTTTCGCCTTTTCCAGAAGGTTCATGTAGCTGGAATCACATAGTGGGTGGCCTCTTCAGACTGCCTTCTCTCCTTTAGCAATATGTATTTAAGGTTCCTCTGTGTCTCTTCATGGCTTGATACAACTCGTGTCTTTTTAGCACTGAACGACATTCCGTTGTCTGGATGGACCGTAGTTCACTTATCCATTCACCCCCTGAAGGACATCTTGGTGCTTCCAAGTTTTGGCAGTGATGACTAAAGCTGCTGTAAAACATCCACGTGCAGGTTTTCGTGTGGACGTACACTCCAGGGAACAGAATTTCTGGGTCAGACGGTGAGGGTACGTTTGGCTTGGTTGGAAGTCACCAGACCGTCTTCCAGAGTGGCTGCACCATTTTGCATTCCCACCAGCAGTGAGCGAGCGTCTCTGTTGCTCTCCTCGTGAGCATCTGGTATTGTCAGTGTTCTGGACTTTGTTTTTTTTTTTTTATAAATTTTTTTTTAACATTTATTTATTTTTGAGACAGAGAGAGACAGAGCATGAATGGGGGAGGGGCAGAGAGAGAGGGAGACACAGAATCAGAAGCAGGCTCCAGGCTCTGAGCCATCAGCCCAGAGCCCGACGTGGGGCTCGAACTCGCAGACGGTGAGATCGTGACCTGAGCTGAAGTCGGACGCTTAACCGACTGAGCCACCCAGGCGCCCCTGGACTTTGGCCATTCTAATCGGAGTGTAATGGCCTGGTTTCTTCAGCAATATTTTTATTAAGACAATTTACTTACCATAAAATTTACCCTTATAAAGTATCCAATGGAGTGGTTCCACTGTGCTCCCCAGAGATGTGCAAGCATCCATCTCCTTCACCTTAAAAAAGCAACTTGGCCAAAATTTAAAAAAAAAATTTTTTTTCAATGTTTATTTATTTTTGAGAGAGAGAGAGAGAGCATGAGTACGGAAGGCGGGGGAGGCAGAGAGAGAGGGAGACACAGAATCTGAAGCAGGTTCCAGGCTCCCAGCTGTCCGCAGAGAATCCGATACAGGGCTCGAACTCACGAACCGAGATTGTGACCTGAGCCGAAGTCGGACACTCAACCGACTGAGCCACCCAGGCTCCCCACCGCTGGTCAAAATTTAAAACATCTGTGCTTCAAAGAACACCATGAGGGACGTGAAAAGATAATCCATGGATGGGAGGAAATATTTGCAAATCATAACCTGTTCAGGGACTTGTACCAAGAGTATATAAAGAACTCTTACAACTCAATACTAAAACACAACCCAATTGAAAAATGAGCGAAGGATCCGCATAGATGTGTCCCTAGGGAGGATCTACAACTAAATGGGCGATGAGCTGCTGAAAAGATGCTGAATGGCATTAGCCGTCAAGGAAATACGAATTAAAACCACAGTAAGAGACTACTTCATACCCAGTGGGATGGCTGTTACAAAAAAGACAGACAGCAAGTGTTGGGGACGTGGAGACATCGGAACCCTCGTGCATCACTGGAGGGGATACAGAGTGGTGCGGCCACTTTGAAAAACCATTTGACAGCTTCTTAAAACGTTAAGCAGAGTTACTACACGGTAACCCAGCAATTCCACTCCTAGGAATGTACCCGGAAGAAATAGAAGTGGATACGTATGTCCACCGTCAAGTTTGTATGCAGGACTCCTTCTGGGGGTGATGGAGACGTTCCGAAATCAGATCATGATGTTGGCACAACTGCGCACGTGCTAGAAATCACAGATGGTGCACTCTAAGTGGCTGAATGGTAGAATTCTGTCTCAATTTAAAGCTGTGTTTTGGGGCGCCTGGGTGGCTCGGGCCATTGAGCGTCCCTCTTCGGCTAAGGTCATGATCTCACGGTCCATGGGTTCAAGCCCCGCGTCATGCTCTGCGCTGACAGCTCGGAACCTGGAGCCTGCTTGGGATTCTGTGTCTCCCTCTCTCTCTGCCCCTCCCCCGCTCATGCTCTCTCTCTGTCTCAAAAATAAATAAAAACATTAACAAAATTGTAATTTAAAAAAAAAGCTATTTTTAAAAAGATCAGAATATAGGGGTGACCGGGTGGCTCCATCAGTTAAGCTTCTGACTCTTGATATCAGCTTGGGTCATGATGTCACGATTCATGAGATCGAGCCCCACGTCAGGCTCTTTGCTGACATCACAGAGCCTGCTTGGGATTCTCTCCCTCCCTCTCTCTCTGCCCCTTCCCCGCTCTCTCTCTCAAAATGAATAAATAAACTTTTAAAAATATATAAAATAAAATAAATAAAAAGACGAGCACAAACAAAAAGAATAATATCTCCCCCCCCCCCGCCACCCATTAACCGTCCCTCCTCCCCACCTGCACAGCCCCTGGTAACGTCAGGAGATTGGCCTCATCTTGATATTTCATGTAAATGGAATCGTGCAACCTGTGACGTTTTGTCCTTGGTTTGTTCCGCTTAGCATCTTTCCCTGCGTGCTGTAGCACCGGCAGCACCTTGTTCCTTTCCACGGCCTAATAATACTCCATCGTGTACCCATTCATCAGTTGACGGACATTGGGGTTGTTTCTGCTTTCGGGCCACTATAAGTGTTATGCTGCTGTGAACATTCGGGCACCAGGTTTTATGTGGGCCTGTCTTTTCATTTCTCTTGGGCATGTGCCTAGGGGTGGGACTGCCGGGTCATATGGGAACCCCGTGTTTAACTTCTGGAAGAACCGTCAGACTGCTTTCCAAAGTGTCTGTACCGTTTGTACAATCCCGGCAGCAACTGATTTTTAAGTGAAGACTAGTTATACACTCCTTACGCTGAGTTTCCCGAGTCCTGGGATGGAGTCTACCCTTCCCTGTCCCCATACGGCACCGCAGCCCCTCAATTGGAAGATGGAGGAACCCCCCAAATGCACACACGCACTCCCCAGGTTCAGGGCTCTCCGGAATCGTGCGGATTCCACCCAGTGGCTATTCCCCGGAGCCTCCGTGTCGGGACTCCTGTGAGAGCTTTCTCTCTTTAGTAATAACGTTATATTCTTCAGGCCTCTATCCCCTTTTGAGGAATTCATCTTAGAAATATACGGGAACCTTGTTCTTAGTACTAGAACTTAGCTGACAAGAACCTCCCTGTCTTCTCTTTCAGCCGTGTGTCTGCACACCGGGCACCCCCGCCGTGCTCCCCACTGCACACCGGGCACCCCCACACACGCACAGCACTTGAACGTGCAGCTGGGCGTGTGCACAGGGCTGTGAGCCACACAGCCCAGAGGGTGGAATCAGGGAGTCGTCCTCAGTGTGGTTGGCCACATCGTGTCCACCATCTGGGTGGACTTTTAGCCTCTACCACACGTTGGGGGGGTAACCACGTCCACATTTGGATAATTCTCCATTCAGATCACACTCTTTCAGATCATCCAGGGCGGCCCCTGTGTCACCGTCCGGGGCGACTGCTTTGGTCAACATAGAGACTGGCGAAAATAGGACTGTTCACCCCTCCCGTGCTCTTAGTAACAAGCAAGGTGTCCCCTCCCAGCCCGCGCTCTCCTGTTACGGAACTGGTTCCCGGCCCATTGTCGCATGCAGAGCAGCTGGTGACGTGTTCCCCGCCTCCCGGGCCGCTGCTCGTCTTCCCGGGGCACCGCGTACCCGCCTGGGTCTGGGACACGGCGGGCACACGCTGCTCGGCGAATGTCACTGAATGAAGGACCGACCGCGTGGTGTTCGGCAAAGCCCTGCGTGTGTCACTCACGCTCCCCGTGGGCCTGTGTTCTCTCCCGCAGGCTATCGGCTGCACTCTCAACTGTAGCTGCCAGAGTTTCAAGCCAGGGAAGATCAACCACCGCCAGTGTGAGCAGTGCAGACACGGATGGGTGGCCCACGGTAACTATGTGTCCTCTTCCCGTGGCCTGTCGTGCCCCCTCGGAATAACCTAGAGTGGTTTGGGAACGGCTAACGTTAAATCCCTTCCCAGACGGCGAACCCTTGTGTGTGGCCCCGATCTCTGGCTAACAAGCCAGGAGCTTTGTGTACGATCCCTTTGAAGCTGAACGACCCTGCGTGAGGGGTGTGCTGGGTCATTCTGCAGCGACAGCAGCTCATGCAACGGCCTCCAAGGTTGCCAGATACAATCCAGAATGCTCAGTTAAATGTGAATTTCAGAGACACAACAACTTAGGCTTAACTGTGTCCCCGTGAATATTTTTAGTATAAACGTATCCCACTCGCTCACTGTTCATGTGAAATCCACGTTCGTGTGTAGCTGGGCGTCCTGTATCTCAGTTTGCCAAACCCCAGAACCCCACACCAGCCCTGTGCAGCTGCTGAGTACTTGCAACGTGACTAGTGTGGCTGAAGGACTCCATTTCCAGTTTGATTGAATTTAATGAATGAAATAGTTTAATAAGGTAAAAATAATTCAGTAAAGTTAAACACGTAATAAATTTAAGCACCTGTGCGTGCCTGATCTGATGACTGTCACATTGGACGGCATAGATTTCGGTGGCTTAAATCGGCAGAGCCTGATGACTTGGACGACAAGGCAGAGCCTGGTGACAGACGAGGGCACGAGCCCAGATCTGTCAGATCTTCACCGGCAGACCCTGTTCTTCCTGATTTTTCTATCTTTTGATTATGCACCTGCTGCATTTGTCTTCACTCCTTGTCCTTGCGTCTGTCCTACGTGGGGCTATTTCATACTCCTTAGGGATGCCACAGGGAAGAAAAAAGAATCTCCAGCCGGGCCGTTTTATTTTAGAAGTTCTTGTGAATAATTTAGAGCCTGATAGCTCTTACGATGGTTAATCAAAGGTGCCTACGTGGCTCAGTCGGTTAAGTGTCCAGCTCTTAATTTCGGCTCAGGTCATTATCTCATAGTTCATGAGTTTGAGCCCCACGTCGGGCTCCATGCTAACAGCACAGAGCCTGCTTGGGATTCTCTCCCTCCCTCTCTCTCTCTGCCCCTCCCCTGCTCACGCACTCACTCTCTCCCTCAAAATAACTTAAAAAAAAAAAAAAAGATTGTTAACATTTGCATATTACTGTTTTTTTCTGTTGGAACACATACCTGAGAGCTCACACTAGCCTGCCACCTTCTCCGTGTTTCTCTTAGAAGTCGGATCTTTACAAATGGACTTTCTTTTCTTCAATTTGATTTTTCAGCTCTAAGCAAGCTGAGGATCCCTCCCGTGTATCCCACAAGCCAGGTGGAGATTGTCCAGTCCAATGTGGTGTTTGACATCAGCAGCCTCATGCTGTACGGGACCCAGGCCATCCCTGTTCGCCTGAAAATCCTACTGGACCGGCTCTTCAGTGTGTTGAAGCAAGATGAGGTTCTCCAGATTCTCCATGCCCTGGACTGGACCCTTCAGGATTATATCCGTGGATATGTGCTTCAGGTATGGTGAGCGTGGCCATGGTTCTTCTGGAACGTCGTCTCGAATCCACGTTCCAGTAAACGATGGAACCCGGTCGCCTGTAGTGCTCCAGTCATTGGTGGGCATCGTTCCCTTAAATATTTTTCCTGGGGTGCCTGGGTGGCTCAGTTGGTTAAGCATCTGACATCTGACTCTTGGTTTCAGCTCAGGTCACGATCTCATGGTTTCGGGAGTTCGAGCCCATGCTGGGCTCTGCACTGACAGTGTGGAGTCTGCTCGGGATTTTCTGTTCTCTTCCTCTGTCTCTGCCCCTCCCCTGCTCATGCTGTCTCTGTCTCTCCCAAAATAAAAAATAATAAACTTAAAAAAATCTTTTTAAAAATTTTTTCCAATGGCTTAAGCCCCCACCTCGTGTTCTGGGGAAAACGCAGTGCTTTCCCCCAGATACCCGTGAAACTTCTGGACGTGGGAGCAATTACATGTTCTCTGACTCAGATTCCACCGAGCCGGCCCTCCTGCAATGAAGCGTTTGCCCCACGTTACTGTCCCCAAGCCACCTACTGACACAAGGCCCTGCCTGTGCCAGATTTTACTGAGGGTGTGGGTGGGGGAGAACGGGAGTTCCAGAACCACACGGCGGACAGTTACGGCTTCATGCTGCCCCACTTCTGGTCTTCCTTCCCGGGCTCCACCCTCCTGGGATGTGTCTGCCTTCCGGCTCCCGCTCGTTCTCTCGCTCCTGGACTCCCTTCCGGCCCCCGCACGTGTTCTCATCTCTCGGCTGTGCCGTGCCCTCCTCCTCTTCTCCCTTTCCGTTATTTTGCAGAGTAGTCTTACCTCCTCCTCGACCAGGTCGTGGAGGTAGGCCTCACGTGTCATATCTGCAAGCAAAGGACATCTTTCCTGGTACGAATGGTAGCATTTCTCTGACATCTGACACAGCTGCAGCTTTTTTCTTGCTTTGACATTTTCTTGCTTTGACATCCACACTAGGAAATGTCACAATTTCCCTGAAACGGGGATGATTAGACATTCGCTTCAGTCTCCTCCAGGTAGGCCGTCATTAACACGAACACTTACAACCATTTATCCACCTGGACCTTCTTCCTGTAAAATCTCACAAGGCAGGTCAATTATCCCCATTTTCCAGCTGAAAAGCCAGAGGCTCCAAGTGCCTCTGAATCGTGGCCAAAGCCACTCAGGTCATACGTGGCCAACCCAGGATTTGAACCCGTTTCTTTCTAACCCCGACGCCCACAGTATTCCTCTGAAGGCATATTTGCTCACCTTGGATACAGGACCCCCAGCAGGCTCAAAGCAACCTTTTATGTAGAGTAGCATTATGATCTTACATTATGACATAGATCAATATTTAATGATCCTAATAATCTTGCTTTCTAGTGTTGGGATTAAAAATATGGAATCAATTACCTTGAACCTCTAGTACATCAAAAATTTATGATGTTACATCCCTCATCATCTTCAGAACTCTTACATGCATTGTGAAAGATCTCAGTAGGCCATCAAATACATGTTCTGTGATAAAATATTTATTGTAGTTTTGGGAAAAGTTAGGCCTTGCTAGAGTTTGAAAGATCTCCAACACTCCAGTGTAATTAAATCTGTGCTTTGCAAACACGGCCAGTGGATCAATACAGGTTCATTTGCTTTCTGATGTGAGTTGCTTGGGAAGATTATTAAACTCGCAGCAAAATAAATACTTGAGCTGTGCTAGGCCTGATTGCTCTGTCTATACTTTTTAGATAAAGAAGTTACTGTTGTTCAAATGATACATATTTTAATTTTGGGCGGGGGGGGGGGTGGGGGGGAATTATGCCTAATGCCAGACAACCAATTGGTTTGAAGTAAGATGGAAAATAATCACTTAATTTCCCTTAGGCTTGAGTAATATAATTTTATTTCTCTCTTCTGGACCACTGCTTATAATTGGTGCAGGTTATTTTCTGCACAGAGTCTCCAGCCTAGGAGAGTAGTGTGAGTGGGGGGGGGGGGGGGGGGGCCGGACTCCGCGAGCCCTGTGCTCTTCCGGGGGGGGGGGGCGTTTCGTTTTTGTTTTCCAGTATGCGCCAGGGCGCCCTGCGGTGCTCGTGGGGGCCCTGACCGCGTGACTCCTTCTAGAGAAGAAGGCGAGGAGCAGTAAAATTAATTGCGCTTTTTAATTCCGGCTCAGGATGCGTCGGGAAAGGTGCTGGATCACTGGAGCATCATGACCAGCGAGGAGGAGGTGGCCACCTTGCAGCAGTTCCTTCGTTTTGGGGAGACCAAGTCCATCGCGGAGCTCATGGCAATTCAGGAAAAAGAAGAGCGGTCCGTCATCATCCCGCCGTCCGCGGCGAACGTGGACATCAGGGCCTTCATCGAGAGCTGCAGCCACAGGGGTGCCGGCCTCCCCGCTCCTGTGGACAAGGGGAACCCCAGCAGCCTGCACCCCTTTGAGAACCTCATCAACAACATGACCTTCATGCTGCCTTTCCAGTTCTTCAACCCTGTGCCTCCCACACTCGTAGGGTCCCTGCCCGAGCAGTACGTGCTGGAGCAGGGTCAGGACCAAAGTCAGGACCCCAAGCAGGACATCCACGGACCCTTCCCCGGCAGTGGCTTCGTGACCTCCAGCTCCACGCCATTTCAGGTGGAAAGAGAGCAGTGTCTAAACTGTCCGGATCCGGTGACGAAAAAGGAAGACAACGCCCATCTGAGTGACTCCAGCCCGTACAACATCGTCACGAAGCTCGAAAGGACACAGCTGTCCCCCGAGGCCAAAGCGAAGCCCGAGAGGACCAGCCTGGGCGCGAAGAAGGGCCGGGTGTTCTGCACGGCCTGTGAGAAGACCTTCTACGACAAGGGCACGCTCAAGATCCACTACAACGCCGTCCACCTGAAGATCAAGCACAAGTGCACCATCGAGGGCTGTAACATGGTCTTCAGCTCCCTCAGGAGCCGGAATCGCCACAGCGCCAACCCCAACCCCCGGCTGCACATGCCCATGAACAGGAACAACAGGGACAAAGACCTGCGCAGCGGCCTGAACCTGGCCGCCTCCGACGGCTACGAACGCCCGGCCTTCACGGTGAGCTCTGCCGACTGCAGGCCCCTGGCCGGCTTCGGTGCGGGGGAGGCTTCCGGGGGCCAGCCGGCCTTCCCCAGCCTTGGGCAAAACGGGGTGCTTTTCCCCAACCTAAAGACGGTCCAGCCGGTCCTGCCTTTCTACCGCAGCCCGGCCACTCCGGCCGAGCTGGCGAACACGCCCGGGGTGCTGCCTTCTCTGCCTCTCCTGTCCTCTTCCATCCCGGAACAGCTGGTGTCGAACGAGGGGCCGCTGGACGCCCTTCCCAAGAAGAAATCCCGGAAGTCCAGTATGCCCATCAAAATCGAGAAGGAGACCGTGGGAATCGCCAACGAGAAGAGGCAGGCGCTCAGCTCGGATGAAGACGTGCCCCCGCGGGTGGCCCGCGGGGACGAGCCGGAGGCCTGCAGTCCTCGGTCGGACAGAGCCCCCGGGGACCAGGACACGCGGTCAGGAGGAGAGAGGGGCTGCCGCGGAGACTCGGGGACGAAGGCCGGCGGGGCCGTCAGCAGAAGCCCCGAGCAGGCCCCGCAGCACGCGGAGAGCGAGGCGAAGCAGGAGCCCGCGGTGCCGAGGGGGCCGGACGACGGCGGCCGTGAGCTTCACCTCACACCCGGGACGGAGCCCTGCGTGCCCTTTCCGGACTACATCAGACTGCAGCAGCACCTGCTGGCCGGCGGGCTCTTGGGCGCTCTGTCCAGCAGAGGGATGGCTTTTCCTTGTTTCGAAGAGTCTAAAGAGCCGGACGTCGCGGGTCAGCGTGCACTCGGCCGGCAGAAGGAAGAAAACCGCTTCCAGTGCGACGTCTGCAAGAAGACCTTTAAGAACGCCTGCGGCGTGAAAATGCACCACAAGAACATGCACGCCAGGGAAACCCACGTGTGCACAGTGGAAGGTTGTAACGCCACCTTCCCCTCGCGCAGGAGCAGAGACAGGTAAGACACCCGTCGGTAATCGTGTCTCCCAAGGCACCGATTCTTAAACTCTACAGTGCGTCTGAGTCACCTAGAGCGTTGTTGAAACACAGACGTCTGAGCCCTGCCTGTTGAATTTCTGCTTCAGCAGGTCAGGAGAAGGGGGGGGGGGGGGGGGGGAGGCCCTAGAGTTTGCATTTCTGAGTTCCCAGGGGATTACCGCTCCTGCTGTTCCAGGGACCACGGTTTGAGAAACACTGTTCTACAGATCCGCATTCCCGAATTCTCAGTTCCAAATCTAAACGCCCTTGGCCACAAAACCTGATCTGAAATGACATGAGCCTGTTGCTAATCTTCTTTTTTTTAATCTCCCTACACGTGGATTTTCTTATTATATATTCCATGCAGAAATACTAATGGATTCATTATGGGGACATGAACAAAATATTACAGTGTATGCAATGATTCTGCCTTTCTAAAGTCTAAGCAACTCTGAATTCAGAAACACATCTGGCCCAAATGGTTGGGGGTAAGGAATCGTGAGCTGGTCTCACATGAGGCAGTGGTGGGGAGGGGCGTTACAATCCTCAGCGTAACTTCCCCCAAACTTGTCTGCTTTTCATTTTATGATATGAAGCCCACCGGGTGAAATATTTTCTTTTATGTCTATTTAACCAGCTACGTTCAAAAAAAAGAATAGCTGCTTGATTGAAGGTTTTTAAATTATTTTTTTCAGTTTTTTCATTTTGAGAGAGGGAGGGCACGCAGCGGTGGGGAAGGGGCAGACAGAGAGGGAGAGAGAGAACCCCAAGCGACACGGGGCTCGATCGAAGTCGTGAACCGTGAGATCATGACCTGAGCCGAAATCAAGAGTCTGACGCTTCACCGACTGAGCCACCAGGCACCCTGAAGATTTTTTAATCATTAAGCTATCAAAGAACAAAGACACTTAGCAGGTTCCTTCGGGGTTTGTGATGTTGGTTGAAAGGTGAGAGTCACTGGGTACCGGGTGTTGTGAGGCACAACACAGCGTCGACCTGTTTGCAAAGCGCCCAGGTACAGAGCGCCTCTCATCACTCCGGGACACAGCACGGGCATTGCTGCCTTGTGTGTGCTTTTCTTCGGGAACTTGAGTCCCATAACCACCCCTCGGGCCACCTTCCTCCCCAGCCCGTGAAGGGAAGCTTGTGCGTAACCAGGAGGTGACCCCGGGAGGCTTTAAGGAAAAGACTAGCTCTCTGATGAAATGCCATATGATAAATGCTAGAGGGTTCGCAGAATATTAACCATGTTGCATTTGCTCAGACAAGCCTGACTTGAAGCAATTCAGCATCCCCGCTAGCTACCTTCGTCCAAAGCGTAACACCTGATTTCCCGAAGAGGGGGAAGGTACAGGAACTGCCCACACGTTCCTGGAGCGGGCTCGTGAGAACATACTCGCCTGGAGCGAGGGGAAGAGAGCAAGGGTGGTAGGAGTTAAAATTCCCGTTTTCTCTCGCTGGCACGTTGAACCAAACCACCAGGATCCCCTGATTGGAGAACGTGCCCTTTTCCTTCGTCCTCCAACAGGAGGCTTTGTTCATGACAAGGCTGTTCTGTTGAAGAAGAGAGAGCTCTATCAGGCAGATTATGCTTGATATTTACGACAGCGTTCTGGCCCACAGCGCCCACCAAATTAGAAGGCCCCCTCCCCCACCACAGGAACGCATCTTGAATTCTAAATTTCAACTCCTGATGTTAGTGGTCTAGAACTAGGAAGGCATTTTGCCTAGAATCTGATTAAAATGGCACATCTTCTCTTATTTTTTTAATGTTTATTTATTTATTTTGAGAGAGAGTGAGAGAGTGAGCGGAGGGGAGGGTCAGACAGGGAGAGAGAGAGAGAGAGAGAGAGAGAGAGAGAGAGAGAGAGTCCCAAGCGGGCTCCACACTGTCAGTGCAGAGACTGATGCGGGCTCGATCTCACACACCGTGGGATCATGACCCGAGCCAAAATCAAGAGCTGGACGTTTAACTGACTGAGCCACTCGGGAGCCCCCGAAGTGGCACCATTTTAAAAGGAGCTTTGTGGGCAGGCCTGGGGCCACCCCCCTCTTCTGAGGGTCAGAGATGAGAACTCTGTTGTCAGGATAATTTTCTTCCCTTCTTAGAGCCACTGCCAGCAGCAGTCACTAGGGTCCCTCAGAAAGGGACTGTAATAGCACCCTAGATGCTTCTTTAGCCAAATGTGTGTGTGTGTGTGTGTGTGTGTGTCTGTATGTATGTGTGTATGTGTGTGTGTGTGTGTATATATATACACGCACATATATATATATATATACACACGCACACACATATATATATATATATATATACATACATACATATATATGTATTCAAGAACCTTCTGTCAGGTGCTGTGGACACAGTCACTGCTCACAAAGGCCCGTGGAGGAGACAGACCAGTAAATAGGCAATTTCAGCTGAATGTGGTGCCCGCTATCATGTGAGAGATACAGGCTGCTGTGGGCACATAGTGGAGGTACCTACGGGACTCTGAGAAGTTAGGGAAAGCTTCCTGGAAGAAGGGGCATGACTAAAGCAGCAGCTCTCAGTCAGTTTGGTCTCAGAACCCCTTCACAAATTCTTAAAACCTGAGGGCCCTCAAGAGCCCTCGGTTGGGTGGTCTAGTTGGGTTTATAAGTATCAGTGTTTACTGCATTAGAGATTAAAACTGAAAAAAAAAATCAATATCTCATCCCTTAAAGTAATATACATAGCATTTAATGAAAAATAAGCCCGTTTTCCAAAACAAAAGCTCAATGAGAAGACTGGTTTTGTTTTTATGTTTCTGCAAATCTCTGTAACGTCTGGCTTAGCAGAAAATAGCTGCCTTCTTACATCAGCTTCTGCGTTCAACCTGTTCCAAGACCACATGTCACGTAGCCCCGGAAAACCACAGTACGCTCGGGAAGGAACGACAGTGAAAAAGACAAATCATGTCATCACAGATCATGTCTTCGTGTCCTTATGAAATGAGTTTTGACTTCAGGGTACCCCTGAAAGGGTCTCACGACCACTAGGGGTGCCCAGACCACACTTTTGAGAACCACTAGTCTACGGAGGCAGAAACCGGGGAGGACGAGGGAGGAGGATAGGGATGGAAGTGTCAGGGAAGACACGCACGTGCACACACACAGCCAGCAGGCACAGCATTAGCAATCCTGGAAGCTGGAAGCTGGCACACAGGCCAGTGGGTTTTGCGTTTGTGGTAGTGACTGGTTTAAGGGCACATGGCACCCCAGGAAGGCGTAACGAGCAGGTTGGAGGATCCCACACGTTCACTCTCGGTGTTCCCGGGGGTGCTCAGGCTGACAGCTTGGCCTCGTCATGGCAGGGACCTTCCCGTGCAAGGTTCCAGCGAGCGTGTCTGTCTGACTTTTTTCTAACCACTCTTGCGTCCCGGGACCTACGTGTCAATCTAATGTCTGGTTTTCTGCCGACGCATACCTACCTGCCCCTTCAGCCCAGCACGCTGACATAATCACAGGGCAGCAGTGCAGTTGGCAAGGCGATCCAAGACTGCGGTGCTGAGGACGTCCAGAAAAAGAACGTGCGAGGGATACGAGGGAGGAGTCGAAGAGCAGATTTTACACTTTCCTTGAAATAGGATGCAATTTCCACCCATTTCCCCACCACCCCCACCACCACGTCTTTGGAGGTTTCGAAGAGAAAATTCAATTCCTAGCTATTTGTGGAGGGGACCGTGCGTTTTTCCCAGCGTGGGCCTGGCACACGTTCTCGTCTGTCCTGGTGGGGGAGGCTCTTTTCCACTTGGAACCATTTTCCTGTCACCTGTAAGATTGTACCCCCTGCAGTCAGGGCTGTTTCTGCCAGCCAGAAGTTAGCAGGGCATCTCTGAGCGAGGCCACCATTGATTGACAAGTTATGTCTAAATGATATTGTATGAGTAAGCATGTGTCATAATGGATACTCATTGTCTGCCCTTCAGGAATAATCATTGGGTAGAAGGCTGGTAGTGTGTTCAATGCTGTACTTGCAAAACTCCTGTCTGGTTTATAGTGAAACGTTGCAAATATGAACCGAACTTAGCGTTCTCTCCCTCCCTGCCTCCCTCCCTCCCTCTGTCTCTGTCTCTCTCTCTCTCTCTCTCTCTCTGGCTAGAACACACAATTTCTAGCCAATCAGGTTTGCTCACCTGTGTGAGCGCTTGACAGGTGTGTTAATGCCATAGACCATGATGCAAGCCACCCAGAAAACTGGAAATTTTCTAGTGGGCACGTTAAGAAAGTATGAAAAGCTCAGGTGACGTGAGCCTTAACAATGTATTTTGTTTCATTCGGTCTATCCGAAATCTTGTCATTTCTGTGTATGTCGCAGCCACGTTTCAGGGCCTCCGTGGTCACGAATGAGCAAGCTATCGTACCGGACAGTACAGCTCTAGAAGATATTTCTTGGTTTCTTTGAAATAAAGCCCTCCACGTGGGGTGCCTGGTGGTTCAGTCGGTTGAGCCTCTGACTTCGGCTCAGGTCATGATCTCGCGGTCCGTGAGTTCAAGCCCCACGTCGGGCTCTGTGCTGACAGCTCGGAGCCTGGAGCCCGCTTCGGATTCTGTGTGTGTGTGTGTGTGTGTGTGTGTGTGTGTGTGTGTGTGTCTCTCTGCCCCTCCCCTGCTTGTGCTCTGTCTCTCTCTGTCTCTCAAAAATAAATAAACCTTAAAAACAATTTTTTTTTTTGAAATAAAGTGCTCCACTTAACTCCTTATTGGGACCAGTTTTCTCTGGGGTCCCCTGGTTGCAGGGTCCCAGGTGACTTGACCTGATCAAAGTAGTCTAGGCATTCTCTCTAGATGAGGTCCAGGAAGGTTCGTGTCCATCACGAAGTTAAGAAGTTAAGAAGGACTGCGTATTCCCAGACTCCAGACTATCCGCTTTCCTCCTCAATGCTAACTTCTGACGGGTGGTGGACAGCCCTGGGCCAGCATCCACTACACCTGCATTTCACCCCTCTCCCCTTATCATCACTTCTTCCGTGCCGCGAGCGTTTTGCGGTATCCAGCTCGTGTCTCCACTTGGAATGTTGACTGTTTCTTACAGCAGCCCGACCCATTGCTAACCATATGTTCCCTCTTGTAGACACAGTTCAAACCTAAGTCTCCACCAAAAAGTGTTGAGCCAAGAAGCACTGGAGAGCACCGAAGACCATTTCCATGCAGCCTACCTTCTGAAAGACGTGGCCAAGGAGACCTATCGGGATGTGGCTTTCACCCAGCAGGCCCCCCAGACATCTGTCATCTTCAAGGGAACGAGTCGGATGAGCAGTCTGGTTTACCCAATAACCCAAGTCCACAGTGCCGGCCTGGAGAGCTACAGCTCTGGTCCGCCGAGCGAGGGCACCATCTTGGATCTGAGTACTACCTCGAGCATGAAGTCTGAGAACAGCAGCCATTCCTCTTGGGACTCAGACGGGGCGAGCGAGGAAGGCACCGTGCTCATGGAGGACAGTGATGAGGACTGTAACGGGCCGAGCCTTGTCCCCGGGGAAGATGAGTACCCCATCTGTGTCCTGATGGAGAAGGCCGACCAGAGCCTTGCCAGCCTGCCTTCCGGGCTGCCCATAACTTGTCACCTCTGCCAAAAGACGTACAGTAACAAAGGGACCTTCAGGGCTCACTACAAAACTGTGCATCTCCGCCAGCTCCACAAATGCAAAGTTCCGGGCTGCAACACCATGTTCTCATCTGTCCGCAGCCGGAACAGACACAGCCAGAATCCCAACCTGCACAAGAGCCTGGCCGCCTCCCCGGGTCACCTGCAGTAACAAGACGGCGGAGCAGGTGTGCGAGGACACGTGTGCGGATCGGAATTCAGGAATAAGGTAGTCCAAAGAAACGTCTCCGGTTTTGCTTAACACCACTTGGGGCAAGCCAGGCCAAAAGGCTTTGAGCTGACTTCACGGTCTTGCTGCGGCAGAATGCGCAAAATACCAGCCTTGGAGGAAGTCAGCCCTGGGGCCACGCTAAGGCCCTGTTCTCTCTCGTGGCCCAAGAGGCTTTTCCCTGACCTGGCAAAAACTGGCAGAAACACCGTTTTCCCCCACGTTTGTTTACACGTTCCCTGGGAGGGCTCCAGGTCTGCAGGCTGGCAACAGGGGCCCAGGACCTGGGGGCAGCCTGATGTCAGCCTTGCACGAGTGTTAAGGGTCAGCTGAGTGTCCCGGGGAAGCAGACTGCCGCCACGGGTGAGGAGCCAGTCCCAAAGTGCGCATTTCAGTTCCTGCTTTAATGAGTCTGCCCGTCCAGACTCAGGTTTGGGGAAAATGACTTTTTGAGACTATGCCTCCGTTTGGAGTGGAGAATTGCTTTTTTTTTTTTTTTTCTCTTTCCCCTCCCCCTTCAGGGGTCTCACGGACCTCCAGTTCTTAGAGGAAGCAGATTGGTTTCAACCCAGAGGAATGTGGATGTCGTTCCCAAGGATGTCCGTTCTTGCCGTGTCGTGTGCGTTCAGGAAGCTCGGGGGCGGGGGGGTGGATTTCATGCACTTAAACATCGCGGTCTTCAATTTAATTTAAAGTAATTTTGATAATATTTAACTTGTGTTTGTTACGTGAGTAGTCGGGGTGAGTGCAGACGCGTCACGGTGTGACCCCTGGGTCCCTGCTCCAGGGCAGAAGGAGTATGTCGGCCTGAACCTCAAAGCCGCTGCCCGTGGTCTTGCGGTGAACCTCGGAGTCTGGTCCCTTCTGGTCCTCCGTGGAAGGAGTGCAGGCGTGACTGTGGCAGGACCCGTTGTAAATACTCGGCCAGAGCGCTTAGAGAATACGGTTCTGATGGTTGTGGTGCATTTTTGGTATCACTGGGTCCCTCGGTCCTCACCCTTTTATAAACGTGTAAGGTTAGGATGAACTTTCCGATTTACCCGGTAGGAGAAAAATAGGGCGTTAACTGCCATACTGTACGTCTTAATATTTAACTTATTCTGAAATGTGTTCCACACCCTTGTACACATGTGCTGTTGTAGAAAGGAAGCTTAATCAGTTCCTGTGAAAAGAGACCATCTCTTGAAATTTGACATTCATGGTACTCGGCAAGCCCGTGGCAGGGAAAGAAATTGACTTCGTGTTAAGACTTCAGGTTAACCGTCTTTTAAGCTTACCGTTGATTTAAGTAATGAAAAACATCCTCAGAGAGAAGCGGGGGTTACAAGAGAGAGATTATTCCTCCTGCACAAGGGTGAAAAAAAAAAAAAGCCAACAACCTGTTACGGATTGTTTCAACATTTTTAAAAAATAAATATGACAACACTTGGTCTCTGCGTAAAGTGAAACGTATCTTTCCACCGTTTTGTTACCCAGCTGTTTATTATTCCAGTTTCCCCAAAGTGGAACCAATTTGTATACAAATGAGTTTTCTATGATTTAATAAAAATATATGCCACATGTTTTTGTTTAAAAAGGCAAACATTTGTAAGACTGGTTTTGTCATATGGACGCCGTGTTGTACACGTGCTGCGGTCATTCGCGCACACACACGCACACACACGCACACACACAATGAATTTTACAGAACCGAAAACCCAGGGCTGGCAGGCAGACAGGTGATAGCATCAGTAACTACAGCCACATCCAAACAGGAGTTGCAAGTATTAATGAGTTCCAAAGAAAGAGCAGTGGTTACTTCCCGGGGAAGAGGGGCTGGGTGTCAGTTTATTTTTTGTTTTTAATGTTTATTTTTGAGAGAGAGAGCATGAGCAGGAGAGGGGCAGAGAGACAGGGAGAGAGGATCTGAAGCGGGCTCCATGCTGACAGCAGAGATCCCGATGTGGGGCTCGAACTCACAAACTGCAAAATCACGACCTGAGCCGAAGCAGGACACTCAACTGACTGAGCCACCCAGGCACCCAGGTATCAATTTATTATTAAGGAAAATACAAAAATGGGGCACTTGGGTGGCTCAGTCGGTTGAGCGTCTGACTTCAGCTCAGGTCGTGATGTCACAGTTCATGAGTTCGGGCCCCGTGTTGGGCTCTGTGCTGACAGCTCAGAGCCTGGAGCCTGCTTCGGATTCTGTGTCTCCTTCTCTCTCTACCCCTCCCCTGCTCATTCTCTCTCTCTCTCTCTCTCTCTCTCTCTCTCTCTCTCAAATAAAACGTTAACATTTTTTCAAAAATTAAATGCAGTGATTGCTTAAAAATACTGGGCTGTCAAAAATAATTCTTAACAGCCAGGGCTCAAAGTAGAATGAATTTCAGCTTCTTCCTTTCTTAAACGTGCAGAGTTGTTGTGTTTTTTTTGAGTCAGGTTTTTGTAATTAATCTTCTCACCTCCTCACCTCTTTTATCTGCCCTTCCAGTAGATAAAAGCATGCTCCCCTCTCCCTTCTGACCCCCCTGTCGGGGGAGGGCTCCACGTCCCTGCTTCAGGGGGATCAAGAGGAGGGAGCCACCAGCGGGTGTGTGGGTCCCAGCTCAGAACCCTCCGGTAGCAGCTAGTATAAAATCCAGAGACTGTCTCGAGGCCAGCAGGGTCCTGAAACGTCTTCCCACGCCTGCGACTTCTCCATCCTTCCCGCTTACCTTGCATTACAACCTCTGTGGGCTTTGTCTTCCCTCGTGGTCGCCCTTCTGAACCTCCACTTTGCAGGATGCCACCCCACGACTCATCGTGGCTACGGTAGCCGACCTCACTTCCTGCCCTCAGAGAACTGGTGGGAACCCCTGGGGCTCGCCCCCCACCACCGCCGCCCCCCCACCGACCCCTGGTCAGCTTGTCTGCCTTCTCGCCTGTCCTCACATGGTCTCATCTGGCCAGACTCTGCTGCCACCCTCAGCCCCACGTGGCCTGGCCGAGGCTTCTGAGTTCCCCGAGCACAGCCTTTCTGGTTTTCTCCACTGGCGCCCAAAGCAGATACCGAAAGGACTAAATGTGCGAGGGTGTTTTGAAGAGAGACCGTACTGTCGGAGAGGAAACGGGAGGGAGCCGGGGAGGCTGGGGGAGCCAGCAGACAGCATGCAGATCTGACCTCCTAGTGAAGGAGAGAAGGAGGGAAGGTTGAGTGAAAGAATCCGAGACTGCCAGACTGCCGTGTGGTCTGAGGAAGGTTGGGGCAAGGCCCCTGGGGGCGGTCTCTAACCCAGGTCAGCCATCAGAGCAGTCGCCCCTCTCCCAGGAGTGGGTTCCCTGGGAGTCGTATCCCTGCTACCCTCAGTCTGGCTGCGAGCGGCCCGTGGGAAGTGTGGCCTCCGTGCAAATGTGGCCATGGGTTCAGAGCACAGTACCTGGAGCCCTTGGCCAAGTCCTGTGTTTATCTGAAGTCCCTGGGTCCTGTTCAAGGTGGATTCAAGCCTGCATTTTTCTCCGGACTTAAGAGTGGCGTCCACGTTCGTTTGGAAGGCCGATGCCCTCACTCAGCCCTCCGGCTGTCTCAACGATGGGGCCCCCTCACCTCTTCCCTTGCCCATCCATTATCAAATATCCTTTCTACTGCTTCCGTCCCGCTAGCCTAGAACTCTTGCAAATCGCTCTCATCTTGGGGCACGTGGATGACTCAGGAGGTTGAGCGTCTGACTTCTGCTCAGGTCATGATCTCCCGGGTAGTGAGTTCAAGCCCCACCTCGGGCTCTGCGCCAGCAGCGTGGAGCCTCCTTTGGATCTTCTGTCCCCCTCTCTCTGCACCGCCCCTGCTTATGCTGTCTCAAAAATGAACATTTTTTTAATGTTTATGTATTTTTGAGAGAGAGACAGAGCATGAGTGGGGGAGGAGCAGAGAGAGAGGGAGACACAGAATCCGAAGCGGGCTCCAGGCTCCGAGCTGTCAGCACAGAGCCCGACGCGGGGCTCGAACCCACGAACCGTGAGATCACGACCTGAGCCGAAGTCGGACGCTTAACCGACTGAGCCGCCCCAACGCCCCAAAAATAAACATTTTTTAAAAATCTCTCTCATCTTAACAATTGAAAGAAAGAAAACATAGCTTTCTAGAGCCCTGACCCCTTCCGGTGGCCCTTCCTCCTCCCTTGGCTTTGTACAGCCGGGTGCTTACAATAGATCTGCCTCTCCCCTAATCACTGCATTTCTTTCTTACCCTGACGATGGCCCCGCCCTCACCAAGCTTCCAGTGACCCCCAGACGGCCGCATCCAAAGGACGCCTTTGGTTCCGTGGTGTACCCTCGTCCCCCTCTGGCCTTTTCTGTCCTCGCACTCGTGCTCTCTGGGATGTCTCGTTCATCCCTGTGACTACCAACCACTGTCTGTCGGCTGACGCCTCTGAGTCTACACCTCCGGAGTTGCCCTCGTGGCAGCGGAGATGCCCGCTGGGTGTCGCAGAATAATCCACAGCACCCCCCTCCAGCTCAGCTGGTGCTCAACCCAATTTGTCGCCCTCCACACCACCGATCATCTTCCCCCTTGCGTTTCCTCGGGGTGAGGGAGCGGTGGCCAACCCACACCAGAACCCCAGGGACACCACCACCTGTGGTCAAGAACGTGGCTCTTCAAGTCGGACTGTCCTCGGCTGTTCCACACGCCAGCCGGGCGACTTGGGCCACCTCACAGCTTCTCTGGGTCTCCGTGTTCTGGTCCATATGATGAGGACAGAAAGAGTCTCTGCTTCGGCGGATCCTCATGAGGCTCAAGGGCGTGGAGCACGTGAGCGCTGCCTCGTAAGGGCTCCGCGAACCTCGCCGTAACCATCCTGTTGGTCACCGTCGTCCTCATCGCTGTCAGCGTCGTCACTACCCCGGACTTGCCCTTCCTCTCACGCCCGGCGGCGGCCATCCGTCACCAAATCCAACAAACCTGCCTACCGGAAAATGCCCTCCGATCCTTCCCCTTCCTCGTGCTGGTTGGTCAGTATCCGTTCAACAGGGCGGCCCTCTGCTTCCTCCTCCTCCTTTCCCGAGACCTTCAGGAGCCTCCTGCGGCTGCTGCTTTCTCCAGCCCACCTTCCCACAGCGGCCCCAGGGAGCTCTCCCAACAGCACAGAGCGGACTGTCCCTCCTCCTCCAGGTGCTTCCTGCTGCCCTCGTGAGGGTGGGGTCCCCCCAGGCCGGCCCCGGCCAGGCTGACCCCCGCGGTCGCCCCACAGGCCCCGGCTTGTCGGTCCCCAAAGCCCTGCCTGTGTTGCTTTGTCTCCAGGAACCACCCTGCCAGACTCTGACCCCAAACCCTCTGTCCTCCCCTGAGACTCAGCTCGGGTGCCCTCTCGTCCAGGAAGCCCCTCGTGACCTCCCCCTCCTTCCCTCCCCGGGCGGAGTAAAGCCAGCCCTCTGGGCCCCCCTGTGTTGTCAGGGTTTGCTCACGGATTTGCCTTGCGCCACCCCCACCCCTCACCGAGGGGCCTCCAGCTGTCAGCAGATGGACCGAGAACCCACCTACTGTGCGTCAGGCACTGCCAAGCACACTCTGCTACATGCCGTGGACACAGGGCTCGCTCTTGTGGAATTTAGCATAAGGAGGACAGATACTAAGTCAACAAATAAATGAAAACTTATGCAAGCTTAGTTCCCAGAAGAGAGGTCTCTCTGTCCAGTGTCTCCGGCTAGCACCCGTCCCGGCTAGGCCCGAGGGCACAGGGTTGTGACCTCCCCGTGACCTCACCTCCTCAAGGTTGGGACTCCGGGTCTCCCTTCCCAGGCGTGCGGCTACATAAATGTAACTCAGCTGTCAGCTGCGGGCACATCCCTAAACCGCCAGCCTTGTGGGGTCATCCTTCTGTTTACGTTCAAATTAAATAACATGAGCCTTCCCTCCTCCCCGCCCCCGCCTTTCAGAAGACTGACCTCAGCAATCACTTTCCCCATCAGCCTTTGAACGTAAGAAAAGCAGACACGAGCCTCCCGGGTCCTGAGAGCATACTTTCAAAGCAACACGACTTCAGCAGACAGATGAACGAACCCTGGCTGTTCGGCCCTCATCACGGGGATCTGATATTACTGACTCCTGCGACCAAGCTCTCAAGCCCCATTTACTGCCTAACCTAGCAGAGGGTCAGAGACCAGGGAGGGGCCACACGTATGGCTTTTGGGCCTAGCTTGGGGTGTTTTTCCTAAGTGGCTAATCGTCCCACACCCAGATTTTGTCTGATTTCTCAAAATCGCCCTCGATTAGGAAAACTGATAATCACTGCTTCTTTTTCTTTTTTCCCTTTTTTTATTGAGATAAAATTTGCACAGCATAAAGTTTATTTCAAGTGTGTGATTCAGGGGTGCCTGAGCGGCTCAGTCAGTTGAGTGTCCAACTTCAGCTCGGGTTGGCATCACATGGTTCGAAAGTTCGAGCCCCACATCGGGCTTTGTGCGAATAGCACAGAGCCTGCTTCGGATTCTCTGTCTCCCTCTCTCTGCGCCCCTCCCCTGCTAGTGTTCTCTGTCTCTCTCTCTCAAGAACACAAATAAACATTAAAAAAATTAAAAATAAAATAATAAAGTGTACGATTCAGAGGCATTTAGTACACTCACTATGCCGTCCACCTCTGTCCGGTCCAGAACATTTCGACCACCCCAAAATAAAACCCTGTACCCAGTAACAGTCACTCCCCGTCAGTCTGCTAACTAATCTACCTTCTGCCTCTACGGAGCTGCATGGACATGTCATATAAATGGAATCGCACGCGATGTGGTCCTTTGTATCTGGCTTCTTTCACTTGGCATGACGTTCTCAAGTTTCATCCATGTTGTAACATACATCGCTGCTTCTTATGGCTAAAGAGGAATCCATGGTGTGGAGTTACCACATCCATTTCAGTTTGTCTTCCTACCCATCAGTTGATGCACATTTGGGTTGTTCCCACCTTGGGGTTGTCACAAATGATGCTGCTGTGGACACGGGCGTACAAGTTTCTGTTTGGACGCATGTCTTCTGTTCATGTGGGTCTGTGTCTAAGGCTGGAAGTGTTGGGTCTTACGGTAAGTGTGTTTGACACCAGCCTGTTTCCTTTTTTTTTTTGATTTTAGAGAGAGAGGAGAGGGGCAGAGGGAGAGAGAGAGAGAATCCCAAACAGGCTTCATGCTCATCACGGAGCCCAAAGTGGGGCTCAGTCCCACGACCCTGGGATCATGACCTGAGCCAAAATCAAGAGTCAGATGCTCAACAGACTGAGCCACCCAGGCACCCCATAAGGTCGCTGATTCTTTTTTTTTTTAATGTGAATTTATTTTTGAGAGAGAGACAGAGCATGAGTGGGGAGAGGGGCACAGAGACACAGAATCAGAAGCAGGCTCCAGGCTCCAAGCTGTCAGCACAGAGCCCGATGCGGGACTCGAACTCACGAACTGTAAGATTATGACTTGAACCGAAGTCGGACGCTCAGCTGACTGAGCCACCCAGGCGCCCCATAAGGGCACTGATTCATCAGCACAGTTGCACGTTGGAATCATCTGGGCATCTTTTAAAGTACTGCTTCCTAGTCCCTCCCTCAGATGGTCTGGGATCATCGGTCTGCTCTGTGGCCTGTGCACGGAGAGTTTCAAAGCTCCCCAGAGGTTTCTCCCAGCCCAGGTTGAGGATTTCAGACACAGGGACTCACAGATGACATCATTAATCAATAGCTTGCCCTCTCAAGTCAGTGTCTTCAGACCTGCTTGATTATGAGAATGTTCTGGGGCACTCTTTGAAAATACAGATTCCCAGGGGCGCCTGGGTGGCTCAGTCACTTAAGTGTCTGACTCTTGATTTAGGCTCAGGCTGTGATCTTGCGGCTCATGGGTTCCAGCCCTGTGTCAGGTTCCTCACTGACCGTGTGGAGCCTGCTTGGGATTTCTCTCTCTCTCTCTCTCTCTCTGTCTCTCTGTCTCTCTCTCTCTGTCTCTCTCTCTCTCCCTCCCTCCCTCCCTCTGCTGTTTTCCTGCTTGCTCACTCTAAGATAAGTAAATAAACATTAAAAAAAATAAAATCCAGATTCCCAGACCCTTCCTCTGGAGATGTCCTCAGTACTTAGTGGGCCCCGGGGGGTGGAGGGGGAGAGCCTGGGAATCTGAAGTTTCAACAGACACTTCGGGTCTCTTGTGATCTGGCAAGTTTGGGAACCAGTATCTTGGATTCTTCCCCAAATGTGGGCCCCCCACCAGCGCCAGCTGGAGCTTGTAAGAAATGCACGTTCTAACTATTTCTAAATCAGAACCTGCCTTTTAACAGTTCTGCAGTGATTGTAAACACACTAATATCTTAGAAGTACGGTGTTAGAGTACTTAATCTCAAGCAGTGTCATCTGTAAGTAAGAGGTTCTCAAACTTGAGCAGCATTAGATCGTCTGAAAGGCTCATTAAAGCACAGGCTGTTCTTGGAGCCTCTGATTCAGCAGGTCTGACGCAGGCCACGTGTCACAAGTCCCCAGGTGATGCTAATGCACTTGGTCTGAGAACCACGCTTTGAGAATCCCAGATCTGGCATCTGGACTAGGGTTTCTCAGACTTGGCACTCGTAATGTTTTGAGCCAGATAATTCTTTCCGGGGTAGAAAGCTGCCCTCTGATTGTAGGGTGGTTAGCTGCTTCTCTGACCTCTACCTGCTAGGTTCCAGGAGCACCCCCAAAATTGCGGCAGCTAATTATGTCTCCGTGCATCGCCAGATAATGCCCTGGTGGGCTGGGTGACCAAATTGAGAACCACTGGTCTAGAACATACCTAAAGGGGAGGGGTCCTGCCACTCATCCCATTCAAGAGGAGAGCAGACTTGGTCCCTAGCTTGGGCAAGCTCTCTCAGACTCTCCTCCCAGATCCCGGAGGGATTTGGGACCTGAGACCCCATGAGGCAATACCCTTGAACCAGGATTTCCTCACCTGGGGAAATGATATCCCTTTCCTGGCTCCCTGGCTACAAGAGAAGCGTCTGGAACTCTCAACACCAGGTGTGAAGTCCTGATCAGGTAGCCCAGTCCCTGTCGCCCTCCCCTCCTCACCGGTAGCCCCTTCTTTGCCAGATATCTTTGGCTAGTCCTAAAAACCAGATTTTCCAAGAAATGTTAAAAGTGGCCACAATACAAGCAAAATACATAAGGAGCTGAATGTGTGTTGGTCACCTGATGCTTTTAAAGCTACACCCTAGGAATCTGTGCAATTGGTGAGCTTTAATTAGTGTGAATTGTTATACTTTCTTTATGTTCTTTGCAGAGGGCCGGGAATATTGGGCGGTGAGGGAGAAGACCATTTTTTAAAAGCTTCTGGGTTCTCCAACCTTCCTGGAGGTTGGTTCGCATTCCATATTGTTGGGGAATAGTGCCCTCTGCTGGAATTTTCTGGTTATTGCGATTGCGGCTGAGTCCTGTCAGGCCAGGCAAGTGTGTTTGCAAATTCCCCTGGTGAGCGGACCTTGTCTTCCAGCTCCAAGGCTGGCTGAAATGAGGATGTGTTTCCTGAATGTTCTTAAGCCCGCGTCCTGGAGTTGAGTGCCTGAGCCTAGGACACTGGTTAGGGCCTAGGACACTCGTCAGGGTCGGGTTCACACAGACCTCTTCCCCCCGCCCCCCGACACTCCCCAGCTTAGCCCTCCTGGAACAGGGTCCCTGTGACTCCCCAACCAGCCCATGCGTGGAGAAGTGATGTGCTAGGAGGCACATGTGTGGGGCCCCCTGGGCTCCTGGCTCCTGCTTCCTCCACTGCATACCCCCAGCTGCAGCACCTTAAATGTCTCTCTCTTTCTTCATCTGTAAAACGGTGGTTTCAGATTGTGCTCTGGGGTGACCCCAGGGACCTCATAGAAGCCTCACAGGCCAGAGGGAACATGAGAAGCAGCCCGGCGGGCAAGTACCGTCACCAGAGTCCATCCCCCTTCTACCTGGTTGTATATATTAGGGCTTAGTATTTTGTTTTGTGTTCTGCTGAGAGAGAGAGAGAGAGAGAAAGACTTTCTTCTTTGAAAATCATGACAGTAGGTGATCTCTCAAGGCCTTCCAGCACTTTCTCTGACTCCTGCCCTATGGACATTTGTGGGGAGACATGTCCCACTGTCACACCGCTGTGTCCTGCGTGCCACCCAGCCCCGCTTTTCAAGCCGGATTAAAGAGAACCGTAAGGGCTGAGGGTGACCTCCTTCTTCGCCCTGAGCAGCACCCAGCCCAAAGTAAGAGCTCAGTGGGTGTGATAATGGCCCCCCCCCCGAAGCCAGTTTTGTAGGCAAGCTCCGTACCTTGTCATATTCCAGAGTCATTGCCCGTCCTCTAAGAGGACATTGTGTTTGGTCGGTAAAAACAAGCTCACCGGAATTGGTCCGTAAGGTTTGGTGACTTGGCTCCTTGGCTCACCCCGTTGTACGTTTTCTAAAGCTTCACATTTAAAATGTAAGTCTGAGGCAATGGTTGATGCTGAATACCAGACCCTGTGAAGTTTGGTTTAAACGCTATAAAGGTCTTTATAGATATTTATACCTTTCTCTCTGTTTTTTTTAATATATATATTTTTGGGGGGTGGGCATCTGGGTGGTTTAGTTGGTAAGTGTCTGACTCTTGATCTCAGCTCAGCTCTTGATCTCAGGTTCGTGAGTTCCAGCCCCACATTGGGCTCCACTCTGGGCATGAAGCCTATTTTAAAATATATATATAAATAAGATGTATATATAATATAAAATATATATATTTATATATATTTTTTTAAGTAGGCTTATATATATATATTATTTTTATATAATTTTATATTTATATTTATATTTGTTGTAGACTCTGGGTCTGTCCAGCAAGAGAGCAAGACGCAGGATTGAAAATGTGAGAGAGGCTAATGTCCGGGAGGAGACAAGAGCCCTGAATAAGGGTCCTTGCTCCATTTTTATTAGTCTCGGAAGGCTTACAAACATGTGATGGATGTGCACAAAGAGACAATGAAACTGTGAACATTAACTCATGGGCGTGGGGGAAAGGAGGTTTTGGAGATATGTGGTGTTAGCAGTTTGGGTTAACACAAAACAAAATCCTGGATCTGGGCAAAGGTTGTTTACAGCAGACGTGAGGCCCCACCTGTTTACCTAA
Organism: Panthera leo; assembly: GCF_018350215.1. Lineage (NCBI taxonomy): Eukaryota > Metazoa > Chordata > Mammalia > Carnivora > Felidae > Panthera > Panthera leo. The sequence goes on from NC_056684.1 coordinate 3,664,540, forward strand.
ACTGGTCTAGGGGACAAGAAAGACAGAGCATGCTACCTCAGCGTCAACAAGGCATCTTTCTTTTGTTAATTAGCTCCATTCTGGGCAACTTTGCTGAGGTCCATAACCCTATTTACCTGCTTACGTAATTTGGTCCTTCCTTCCTGTGAAAGCAGCTTTCTGCTGTTGTCCTGTACCTTTGTCCTATACTGGGGGCCTTTGCCTCATTTACCTAATATTTACCTAATCTTGTTTACCCAAACTTGGGTGTGTTCATTCTGTGGCTTTCTAATTCTTTATGCCTCGTTAACCCATCGGTGCAGCCTCAGGGAATTCGAAGCTTATTCCCCACGTATATGTACAGGGACGCCTGGGTGACTCCGTTGGTTAAGCATCTGACTCTTGATTTTGGCTCAGGTCATGATCTCAGGGTTCATGAGATCGAGCCCCACGTCAGGCTCTGCTGGCAGTGAGGAGCCTGCCTGGGATTCTCTCTCTCTCCCTTTCTGCTCCTACCCCACTCACTCTCTCTCTCTCCCTCTCTCTCTCTCTCAAAATAAATATTTTAAAAACAGAAAATATCAAAAATATTTTATTTTTTGGAAAATAAAAGCTATATGTATTTAAGGTGTACAATACAATGTTTTGATGTATGTATACATTGTGAAATGATTTCCACAAACTAATTAACATATCCATCCCCTTGCGTGTCAGTTTTCTGTGTGTATATGATGAAAACGCTCGATATCTACTCTCCTCGTGAATTTCAGATGTATAATACATCATCATTAACCACCATCACCATGCTTTACATTAGACCCCCAGAATTTATAACTGGAAGTCTGTGCCCTTTGATCAGAATCTCCCTCTCCTCCCCCAACTCCAGTCTTCTGGAAAACACCATTCTCCTCTCTGTTAGTGTGAGTTCACCTTTTTCTTTTTTCTGTTCATAGATCTCACGGAGAGGTGAGCCCGTAAAGCCTCCGTCTTTCTGTGTCTGGCTTGTTTCACTTTGTCCTTCAGGCCCATCCAGGTTGATGCAAATGACAGGACTTACTGCCTTTTTGAGGCTGAATAATATTCCATTGTGTGTGTATATACACCATATCTTCTTTATCCCTTCATCTGTCAGCGGGCGCTTGGGTTGTTTCCCAAGTTGATGGCTACTGTGAGTGATGCTGCAGTGAACATGAGACAGTGATTCTGTTCCCCTCAGATCTATACCCAGAAGAGAGAGCACTGGATCGGAGGGTGGTTCTAGTTTTAATGTTTTGAGGAACCTCCATGCTGTTTTCCGGAGTGGCTGCACCAGTTTGCATTCCCAGCAACAGTGCACAAGATTTCCTTTTCTCCACATCCTCGCCAATGCTTGTTATCTTGTGAGTCTCTGATAATCACCATCCTAACAGGTCTGAGGTGATCTCTCACTGTGGTTTTGACTTGCATTTCCCGAATGATGAGTGATGGTGAGCATCTTTTCACACGTCTGTTGGCCATCTGGATGTCTTCTCTGGAAAAAGGTTCAGCTCCTTGGCTCCTCTTTGAACCAGGTTTTTCATTTGTTTGTTTGTTGCCATTGAATTAGGAGTTCCTGAGATTTTTGGGATGTTAACCCCTTAGCAGACAGATGGTTTGCAAATATTTCCTCCCATTCCATACGGGGCCTTTTAATTTTGTTGATTCCCTTTGCTGTGCTGAATCTCCCTGGTTTGTTTTTGCTTTTGTTTCCTGTGCTTTTGGTATCAATTCCAAAAAATCACTGCCAAAACCAATGTCAAGCACGTTTTATCCTGTGCTTTGTTCTAGGAGTTTAATGGTTTCAGACCTCTCATTTAAGTATTTAATCCATTTTGAATTTGTATATTGTGTAAGAGTCTAATTTCATTCTTTTGTGCGTGGCTATCTGGTTTTCCCAACAGTATTTATTGAAAAGACTATCTTTTCCCCAATGTATATTCTTGGCACCTTTGTCAAAAATTAGTTAACTGTATATGTGTGGGTTTATTTCAGGCCTCTCTCTTCTATTCCGTTGGTCTATGTGTCTGTTTTTTTGTTTTGTTTTGTTTTGTTTTAAATTTTTTTAACGTTTTATTTATTTTTGAGACAGAGAGAGAGACAGAGCATGAACGGGGGAGGGGCAGAGAGAGAGGGAGACACAGAATCGGAAGCAGGCTCCAGGCTCTGAGCCGTCAGCCCAGAGCCCGACGCAGGGCTCGAACTCGCGGACCGCGAGATCGTGACCTGAGCTGAAGTCGGACGCTTAACCGACTGAGCCACCCAAGCGCCCCTATGTGTATGTTTTTATGCCAGTACCATGTGGTTTTTATTACTCTAGCTTTGTAATAAGTCAGGAAGTGTGATGCCCCAGCTTTTTTATTCTTGCTCAAGATTACTTTAGCTATTTGGGGTCTTTTACAAATTTTAGGATTGTTTTTCTCTCTCTGTGAAAAATGCCATTGGAATTTTGATGAAGACTGCATTGAATCTCGAGATCACTTTGGGTAATATGGACATTTGAACAATAATAATTCTTCCATGAACACAGGATATCTGTCTCTATATTTCAAAGTCATGTGCTTCTAAATCATCCATTTTAGACATTAACTATTTTCTTCCTGCTATGGAAAAATGGAGACTTAAGTCTGTTGTGTTTATAAACAAATAATTTTTTTTTGCTTTTTTAATATTTTTTATTTATTTATTTTTTTTTAATTTTAATGTTTTATTTATTTTTGAGACAGAGAGAGACAGAGAATGAGCAGGGGAGGGGCAGAGAGAGAGGGAGACACAGAATCGGAAGCAGGCCCCAGGCTCCAAGCTGTCAGCACAGAGCCCGGCGCGGGGCTTGAACTCACAAACCGCGAGATCATGACTTGAGCCGAAGTCGGACGCCCAACCAACTGAGCCACCCAGGCACCCCTATTTTTTATTTATTTTTGAGAGAGAGAGAGAGAGAGAGAGAACGAGCACGAGTGGGGGAGGAGCAGAGAGAGAGGGAGACACAGAATCTGAAGCAGGCCCCAGGCTCCAAGCTGTCAATGCTGAGCCCAATGCAGAGCTTGAACCCACAAGCTGTGATATCATGACCTGAGCCAAAGTTGGACGCTTAACCCACTGAGCCACCCAGGTGCCCCAAGAAATAACTTTAAAGTTATCACCATATCTATTGAAATTCTTTAATTGAATCCATAGTAGCTGCTGGGAAAAATCCAACTGTCTTAGTCATGGAAGAGCCAAACCTCAGTGTTAAATACCTGAGAGGCTTTCAGGCAAAACAAAACAAAACAGCAACTCAGAGGTAAACTAACCCATCACCACTCTTTCATCGTTATTGATAAACTATATTGATTAATTATAATGCCTGTGTTTTTGCAAAGCACCATATAATTTTCAAGAGCAGGTAACACAGTTCATTTTCACAACATCCCCGTAAGGGCCGCAGAGGCAGCTCCATTTTACAGGTAAAGATGTGCACAGAGCCGTAGGGGCCTGAGGCCACGGAGCTGGGACAGCCCTTGGCCAGGTGTCCCCCCCACCCCCACCCCTACCCCACAGGACCTGTGGCCTGGGAAGGAAGGACACAGGTGAGCGTTCTCAACAACCTGCTGTCCTTACTTCCAGATCCCGTCTTTCCTGTCCCCTCCTCCACTCTGACCTCCCTCTTCCTGACCAGCGCGCTGAGGCTCGCTTGAGGCTCTAGATCGGCGACTTCCACGGCCCGGTGGTCAGGGGCATGCCAGCCACCGGGTGCCCTTACTGAGTTCCGCATCCACTGCCTGCAGCTCAGACCCCACTGGGCTCCCGGAAGCTTCTCGGGCGAGGGCTCTTGGGGCTGCTGCTGGACTGGCCTGAGGTCAGCGTCGGAGGGACGGGGTAGGGAACAACGGTGCCGCACGAAGCTTGGGTAAGAAATGGATACATACAGAGAGAGTCAGGGCAGCACAGCTCTTACTTTCTGACCTAAAACCCGAGCCACCAGAGTAGAGACCTGAGAATATAGTAGTGTGAACTCTTCTCAAATACTGGGGTTCTTTTCTGAATGCAAAAGTAATACAAACTCAAGGGGGGTTGGGGGCAGGGGGTTGGAAACACACAAAAAAGACAAAGATCACATACAATGCTACCACCCTGCCAACATTCTTTCATCTGTTTCCTTTCTCCAGTTAAACGGGGCGGGGTGGGGGGGCAGAGAGTGTTTAAGCATTTACTTTTCATTGTTATCTAAGTAATATGTATTTTGGCTATCATGTTCCTATTATTTTGGATGATACGGTATTTATTTAGCTCCATGTTTCAAAGGAGTAATTCTTGAGATGCATGGTTTCCAACTGCCCTATGGTTCTTTCCCCCTTTGCTTTTGCTGTTCCCTTTGCCCAAAACCTGGACGAGTTTGCTTGCAACGAGTTCTCCTCTAAATGGGGCTGGCTTCATGCTGCAGAATAGGCGGAGACGAGAGAGGCTGGGTGGCGGAGGAAATGGTCTGTAATTTTACCGTATAATGTGGGTGTCCTGCAGTGCTTAGGAATGCTTTAGAGCCTACAACAGAAAATCCAAAAACAAAAAACAACTAGTGTCAAACAAACAGAATGTATTCCAAATAACGAAGAATCTAGGCACAAGTAATTGCTGGTATTTGGTCAGGGGCCCAGCCTGGTCAGGGCCATCATCCGTGCAAGCTGCTTGACTTCTCCCTCCGTGTTCTCGGGGAACAGTGAGGCTGCTGTGGCTCCAGGCATCACACCTGAACTGAAGGGAGGAAAAAGGAGTAGAGGAGTGGCACTAATTATGTGTTTTTCTGTATTATCAAGAAAAGCAAATGTTTTCCCAGAAGGCCCTAGCAGAAACCTACTTGTCTAGCCTGGACTAGAATCATGTCACCGGCCACACTGAGCAGCAGGGGAGAAGAGAAAGCAAATATTCAAGCTCCCCTTGCCTCTAGAGTGGGGGTGACAAAGAAGAGAAACTTTGGAACTGTCTGTTGAGTTAGCCAAATAGCAGTGGCTCCCCCAGTATTTCCTATGTCTTGGGAATAAGTCTCACCTCCTATTCCACTTTCCGAGTGGGTGGTTGGCTCAGAGGCTGAGTCACTCTTCCCGGTGCTGTGGCTCCTGTCCTCATCCTTCTTGGCAAGTTACAAAATAGTGCAGTTATGTGTGCCTGGCTTAGAGGATTAGCAATTGTAGTACGTAGTTTTAAAGCCTACCCAGCACAAAGTGAACGAGGGCTCCACAAAAATCCCTGCCAAAACAAAGCAAAGCAAAACAAAAAACACCGCCCTGAAAAACAAAAACAAAAACAAAAAACTATGGCCTGAAGACAATACAAATGCAAGTACAAGCAAGACCATGAGACAGAAACAGCAGACATTTTCCTGCTAGCAATGAATTTTCATTACAAACTAGAGACTACAGCAATCTCATCGGATCTACCAAGAGTCAGTCCAAAAAAAAAGAGCCAGGTTTTATCAAGAAAATTATTTGGAGAGTGAGTTTTATATCAGTCAAGATGTACTATTAATAAATAAAAGAAAAATGAGTTGGTTTTAAGTATTTAGCCCATTTCTATCTCATCAGATTAAAACTTACACTTCAATCTGTTTTATCATTTATATGACTCATGAATATATCATTGTCCGTATATAAGCTCTAGGGTAATATATTTTCAGGTTCATCTAGTTTATTCTGATAATAGATTGCCATCAAAAAAATTTTGGAGAAGACTCTCCCAAGCAATGGACTTTCAGGGCTCTGACTTCCTTCCTATCGATGAGGGTTCTTGGTCATTAAGTACAGAACTGAGTGCAGTGGACACGCAATGTTGTATCAGTTGCAGGTGTACAGCTCGGTGACTTGACAAGTTCACACATTATGGCGTGTTCGCCGCAGGTGTAGCTCTATCTGTCCCGTTAACATCGTCATTACAATGACTGTATTCCTGATGCTCTGCTTTTTATTCCCGTGACTTATCCATCCCGTAACTGGAGGCCTGTGTCTTCCTCGCCCCTTCGCCCATTTTGCCCAACCTTTCCACCGCCCTCCGCTCTGGCAGCCATCAGTTTGTTCTCTGTATTTTTAATTCTGATTCTGCTTTTTGTTTGTTTATTCATGAAAAAAAATATATTGTTTTAAGTAAACTCTACCCCTAACATGGGGCTGGAACTCACAACCCCGAGATCAAGAGTCCTACACTCGGCTGCCTGAGCTAGCCAGGTGCCCCGGTTTATTTTTTATTTTTACTTTTAGATTCCATTTACGCATGGAATAGAATGGTATTGGTCTTTCTCTGGCTTATTTCACTCAGCGTAATAGCTTCTAGGTCCATCCATATTGTCACAGACGGCAAGAGGTCATTCTTCTTCATGGCTGTGCAATGTTCCATTGTGTATATATATGCCACATTTTCCTTATCTATTCGTCTACTGATGGGCACTTAGATTGCTTCCATATCTTGGCTATTGTAAATAATGCTGCAATGAACATAGGGGTGCATGTATCTTTTTGAATTAGTGTCCTCATTTTCCCTGGGTCAATACCCAATGGTGGAATTATTGGATCACATGGTAGTTCTATTTTTAATTTTTGGAGCAACTTCTATACTGTTTTCCACCATGGTTGTACCAATCTACATTCCCACCAACAGTGCACAAGGGTTTCTTTTTCTCCGCATCCTTAACAATACTTGTTGTTTCTTGGGTTTTTGATTTTAGCCATTCTGACTGGTGTAAGGGGATATCTCACTGTGGTTTTGATCTGCATTTCCCTGATGATAAGTGATGTTGAGCATTTTTTTCACGTGTCTCTTGGCCATCTGGATGTCTTCTTTGGAAAAATGTCTATTCAGGTCCTCTGCCCATTTTGAATTAGATTATTTGGTTTTTGATGTTGTATTTTATACATTCCTTATATAATTTGGATATTAACCCATTATCAGATATGTCATTTGCAAACACCTTCTCCCATTCCCTCGGTTGTCTTTTGTTTTGTTGATTGTTTCCTTTGTTGTACAAATTTCTTAATTTTGATGTAGTCCCAATAGTTTATTGTTGCTTTTATTACTCTTACCTTAGGAGATTTATCTAGAAAAATGTTGCTATGGCTGAGGTCAGAGAAATTACTGCCCCTGTTTTCTCCTAGGACTTTTATGGTTTCAGGTCTCACATGTAGGTCTTTAATATATTTTGAGTTTATTTTTGTGTGTGATGTTAAAAGTAGTTCAGTTTCATTCTTTTGCATGTAGCTGTCCAGTTTTCCCAACACTGTCAAAAAGATCGTCTTTTCCCCAATGTATATTCTTGCCTCCTTTGTCATAGATTAATTGACCACATATGTGTGGGTTTATTTCTGGGGTCTCTATCCTGTTCCATTGAACTGTGTGTCTGTTTTTGTGCCAGCACTGTAGTGTTTTGATTACTGTACTGTTTGATTACAGCTCTGTAGTATAGTTTGAAATCTAGAGTTATGATACCTCCAGCTTTGTTCTTCTTTCTCATGACTGCTTTGGCTATTTGGGGTCTTCTGTGGTTCCACACAAATTTTAGTATTATTTGTTCTATTTTTGTGAAACATGCTGTTTGGTATTTTGATAGGGATTGCACTGAATCTGTAGATTGCTTTGGGTAGTACAGACATTTTGACAATATTAATTCTTCCAATCCATGAGCATGGTATATCTTTCCATTTGTTTGTGTCTTCTTCAATGTCTTTCATCAGGGTTCTATAGTTTTCAGAATACAGGTATTCCACCATTTTGGTTAAGTTTATTCCTAGGGTTTTTATTATTTTTGGTGCAGTTGTAAATGGTGCTATTTTTTTTTTTTAATTTCTCTTCCTGCAACTTCATTGTTAATGTATAGAAACGCTACCAATTTTTGGATATTAATTTTGTATCCTGCCACTTTACTGAATTCATTCATTACTTCTAGCAGTTTTTTGGTGGAATCTTTAGGATTTTTTTATGTATATTCTCATGTTGGGTGCAAATAGTGATATTTTAACTTCTTCTTTACCAATACGGATGTCTCTTATTTCTTTTGCTTGTCTGATTGCAGTGGCTAGGACTTCTAGTCTTATATTGAATAAAAGTGAGAATGGACATCCTTGTTTTGTTCCTTACCTTAGAGGGAAAGCTCTCAGTTTTTCACATTGAGGATGATGTTAGTTATGAGTTTTTCATATATGGCCTTTATTGTTTTGAGGTATTTTTCCTCTAGCCCCATTTTGTTGAGAGTTTTTATCATGAACAGGTGTTGTATCTTGTCACGTGCTTTTCCTGCATCTATTGAGATGATCATATGATTTTTATCCTTTGTTTTGCTGATGTGGTGTATGAATATTAAATCAGTCCTTTCATCCCAGGAATTAAATCCCACCTGATCATGGTAAATGATTTTTTTTATGTATTGCTGTATGTGTTTTGCTAATATTTTGTTGAGGATTTTAATCTATGTTCATCAGGGATATTGGCCTGTAGTTTTCTTTCTTTTTTTTCTTTTTTATTTTTTGTGGTTTCTTTGTCTGGTTTTGGTATCAGGGTAATGCTGGCCTTATAGAATGTACTTGGAAGCTTTCCTTCATCTTTTATCTTTTGTAATAATTTGAGGAGAACAAGTATTAACTCTTCTTTAAGTGTCTGGTATTGATCATATATGAATCCATCTGGTCCTGAACTTTGATTTTTTGGCAGTTTTTTTTATTACCAATTCCATTTGGTTACTTGTAAATTGGTATTTTCAGATTTTCTGTTTCTTCCTGGTTGTTTTGGGGGATTATATGATTCTGGGAATTTATCCATTTCTTGTAGGTTGTCCAATTTGTTGGCATATAATTTTTCATAGTAGTCTCATAATCCTTTATATTTCAGTGGTATCAGCTGCTACTTCTCTCTCATTTCTAATTTTACTTATTTGGGTCCTTTCTCTTGATGAGTCTGGCTAAGGGCTTGTCAATTTTGTTCAGTTTTTCAAAGAATCAGCTTTTAGTTTCATTGATTTTTTTTTTCTATTCTTTTAGTCTTTACATCATTTTTTCATTTCTAATCTTTATTATTTCCTTCTTATACTCACCTTGGGCTTTGTTTGTTCTCCTTTTTCTAGTTCCTTTAGGTGTGAGGTTAGATACTTTATTTGAGCAATTTTGGTAATTTAAATATGCACTTTCTTTACTCCTTCTTGATGAATCTGGCCAGAAATCTGTGTCATTTTTTTCCTTCAACTTGTTTATTAATAACACGGTTTCATTTTTCTATTCACTAAAACCATACTTTATCCTTATTAATTCCTTATTCCTGCCTCTCTTGGGCTTGTTTTCTATTTTCATGAGTTGAATGCTCAATTCTTTATTCTCTCACCAAGAATCTTCCTTGTATTATGGAGGTTTTGAAATGTTATGCCATTGTTATTTATTATTTATTATTATTATTATTATTATTATTATTATTATTATTTTCTGTGTCCTTTGATTTTAACTTTTATTTTGTCTTGATCCAAGATTTAATAAAAAGTGTTTTTATTTCTAAGTTTTATAAGATTTTTTTTGTTTAATCTTGGGTTTTTACTTCTGACTTTATTATATCATGGTAAGATAGTGTGACCTATGCATTTTCAGCTTTGAAAAATTAATTGGGATTTTCAATGTAGCCTAATATACAATCAGTTTTTGTAGATATTCCAAAGACATTGGAAAAATTAAGCCTAAGAGAATATTTTTAAATTTCTAAGTGGAAGGGTCTTTTACATTTTTTAATTAATTTTTAGTTTAATTCCATTAACAGAGAGTACTATTAGTAATTTTCTACCTTATGGAGTTTAATATTTTCTTTGTGACCTTATGTATGACCAGTTTTTGCTAATGACTCATGTGTGCTTGAGAAGATGTATTTCTCATAATCAGGGTGTAAATCTTTTATACATGCATAAAATCTACCTTATGGGTTATACTGTTTAAGTCATTATTCTTGCTCTTTTTTTCACCATTTGATCTGTCTTGTACTTATAGTGGTATGTTAAAATCTCCTATGATTAGTGTGTCTCTATCTGTATCTCCTTGCCTCTCCATAGTTTCTCATTCTGTAGGTGGTTGCTGTGTTATTTGGTGCATGGCTATTCGTTATCATATAACTATAAGGTGTGGTTTTAACATCTTTATTTGGTATGCTTAATGCTTTTTGACTTGAATGCTACCTTGTCTGATACCAATATCACAATTCCAGCTTTCTTTTTGTTTCCATTTACCTGATTTATTTTGCCTTTCTTTTCTGAAAATCTATCGGCTTTATGAGCCAACTTGAAAATCCTTTTATTAGGTGAGTTAAGTCCACTAACAGTTATTAGTATGGTTTATATGTTTGGCCTCAATTCTGTCTTATTACTTTATAATTACTACGTATGTGTATTTATTGTGATTCTTTCTGTATTTGATGTTTTCTTTATTCTAATTTTTACATTGTGTTTTGATATTTAGGAAGGTTTTCCAAGTCATAGAATATTTGTTTAGTTGTTGCCTTTATAGTTAAACCCTTTACAATAATCTTTGTCCTGTATTTTTTACTCATTTGGTTTGTCAGTTTTGAAAAGTGACTTCTCTGACTTCTCCGTAGCACCTCTACAACAATCCATAAACTTAGTTTACTGTCCCCTTTGTATATTTTTCTTCCACCCCTTCCCTCCTCTTTTAGTCTTAGAGCTATAATTAAATACATTAAATGAATGTGAATTTGTAGTATTCTTTGTCTTCTAGTATGCTTAAGGCATAGGTTACAGGTGGTTTTATTTGTTCTTCTTTTCCTTGTGGTTCTTTATGGTGTTTTGGAGGAAATGTGGGAAGATACAAATTCAGGGGGCCACCAGCATCCAGGAATACCTGGAAGTTCTCTTGCACTTTGAGAGCCCAAAACAAAATGTCTCCTGCAAACATGTGTTTTTCTGGTTCATGAGCACTTTACTAGCCTCCTTTCAAGTCACAGAATATTGCTTATTTGTGTGTGCACATGTATTTATTCAGACCTGGATGCCGAGAGCTCCAGCCATGCCTGTATTTGCCCCACCATTTTTCTTCGATCATTGCATGCATGCCTCGAGTACTGATCGCATTCTTCCTTCATATCTTAAGGTCAAGAACTTGTTAGGGTTCTATGATCAAGTCCCTCAAAGGGAGCAGGGAGGGGGCCAGAGCTGTGGGCAAAAGTCTCTATCTTCGCTATATCTAGTAGAAATTCTGCACCATGAACCAAGGTCCTTAAATGTTACTGATATTTATAGACAAGAAGGTACTGGGTTGAGTGTTACTTATGTGTCTTTTAGCCTACACTGAAACACTGAATGTTTCCTTCTACCTTAAAAAAAAAAAAGAAAAAAAGAAAAGAAAGGAAAGGAAAAGAAAGAAAAGAAAGAAACCTAGGAAATATTCTTAGATTTAAGAATGCACAGCTCGGGGCGCCTGGGTGGCGCATTCGGTCAAGCATCCGACTTCAGCCAGGTCACGATCTCGCGGTCTGTGAGTTCGAGCCCCGCGTCAGGCTCTGGGCTGATGGCTCGGAGCCTGGAGCCTGTTTCCGATTCTGTGTCTCCCTCTCTCTCTGCCCCTCCCCCGTTCATGCTCTGTCTCTCTCTGTCCCAAAAATAAATAAAAAACATTGAAAAAAAAAATTAAAAAAAAATAAGAATGCACAGCTCAAGCTGCTCTCTTGGAAAAGGAATTACAAATTAATTCCTGGTGTTCTTGACCATGTTCCAGCTCACTGTGACTTCGAGAAATTAATTTACTGTCATGTGACTGTCCTCTTCCATAGAAAGGGATAAAACAATGTCCAGTGTTTTTTTTCCCCTTGTTTATTTTCGTTGGGATTTAGATAGGAGTAAGGTGGCTTTACTCAAATTTGCCATTTAGCCCTGAAATCTTATATAAAGATATTATACTTTTACAGCACCACTTAAATACGACGTTAAGAAAAAGTGTATAGTGTCATTCTGGACAGATGTGAATAGCTCATTACCTGCCCACATGTGTGTCCAGAGATAAGACATGAATCTTCAATAAGTGTACCCTTGGGGCGCCTGGGTGGCTCAGTCAGTTGAGTGTCCAACTTCAGCTCAGGTTCGTGAGTCGGCATTTGAGAGGGGCCTAAACCCTGGGGGGGAGGGAGGGTTGGTACAGGAGAGGTGAACAGAACTAGAGAGTGAAGGGAGGGAACCCTCAAACAAAGGGCAGTTAGGGAAGAGAGAAAATGCACAAAGCTGGTAACAGGGCATCTGGTATGATCCGTGTGAGTTATAATGGTGCTTTATTCTCGTCATTAGCTGATGTAAGTTCCCTGCTTTCTCTGATAGCTTGGAAGAAATTTTGATCTTCCCAAAGCTGTGAGTTCAGTTATTGACTCATCACTGGTAATTGTTGGCATCCTCTTGAATGGATAAAATGCCATCTACTGCATCAACCTGTATTAGAGACTACAGGTATTTGCCTCAGAAGCTTTGGGCTTCTCGAAAGTACCGTTGGCTCATGAGATCCATTTTACACGTCTGAAGATAATTTGTCCATTTCGTGTTACCCATTTTCTCAACACCACCCGTTCAGAAAATACTGGCCTGTACTGTTATGGTTAACTTTCTGTGACAGCTTGGCTGGGCCACAGTGTCTAGATATTTGATCGACTATTATTCTGTGTATTTCTGGGAAGGTTTTTTTGGATGAGATTAACATTTTTTTAAATTTTTATTATTTAAGTATACTTGACATATGTTGTATTAGTTTCAGGTTCCCAACATTTTGATTCAACCGTTCTATATACACAACGCTCATCAACATAAGCGGAGTCAGGACCTATCACCGGATGACATTGTTACATGTTATTGACTATATTCCCTATGCTGTACTTTTCATCTCCATGATTTATTTTATAACTGGAACTTTGTACCTCTTTATCCCCTTCCTCTATTTTACCTGTCCACCCAACTGCCTCACCTCTGGCAAGACTAGTTTATTTTATGTATTTATGAGTTTGTTTGTTTATTTGCTATATATGTGGATATATACACACACAGTCACACACACACACACACACACACACCCCACATCTTCTCCATCCATTTACTTACTGTTGGACACTTGGGCTACTCCCATATCTTGGCCATTGCAAATGGTACTGCGATCAACAATAAACACAGAGGTGCATGCATCTTTTTGAATTTGTGTTTTCGTTTCCTTTGGGTAAATATCCAGCAGTATAATTACTGGATCATAGGGTATTTCTACTTTTAATTTTTTATTTTTAATTTTAATTTTTATTTTATTTAAAATTTTTAATTTCCATACTGTTTTCCACAGCGGCTGCACCAGTTTGCATTCCCACCAGCAGTGCAAACGGGTTCCCCTTTCTCCACATCCTCGTCAGCACCTGTTTTTCTCTTGTGTTGTTGATTTTAGCCATTCTGACGGATGTGAGGTGGTATCTCGCCGTGGTTTTGATTTGCATTTCCCTGATGATAAGTGATGTTGAGCATTTTTTTTTCACGTGTCTGGTGGCCATCTGGATGTCTTTTTGGAAAAATGTCTATTCAGGTCCTCTGCCTATTTTTACTTAGATTATTTGTTTTCTGATGTTGGATCTTATAAGTTCTTTTTTATATATAAAATTTTTTTTAATGTTTATTTATCTTTGACAGAGAGAGAGAGAGACAGAATGAGTCGGGGAGGGGCAGAGAGGGGGACACAGAATCCAAAGCAGGCTCCAGGCTCTAAGCTGTCAGCACAGAGCCTGATGCAGGGCTCGAACTCACAGACCATGAGATCTTGACCTGAGCCGAAGTTAGAGGCTCAACTGACTGAGCCACCCAGGCGCCCCTATAAGTTCTTTATACGTGTTTTATATTAACCCCTTATCAGATATATCATTTGCAAATATTTTCTCCTGTTCAATAGGTAGCCTTTTTGTTTTGTTGATGATTTCCACTGCTGTGCAAAAGCCTTTTATTTTGATGTCGTCCCAATAGTTTATTTTTGCTTTTGTTTCCCTTGCCTTAGGAGACATATTCATAAATCTGTTGCTAAGACCAAGTCCAAGAGATGACTGCCTGTGTTTTCTTTTAGGGGTCTTGTGGTTTCAGTCTCACATTTAGGTCTTTAATCCATTTTGAGTTTATTTTTGTATATGGTGTAACATTAACATTTAACATTTAAATTGGCCTTTGAGTAAAGCAGATCACCATCCATAATATGGGTGGACCTCATCCAATCAGGTGAAGGCCTTCATAGAGCAAAGACTGACCTCTCTTGAAAAGGAGGGAATTCTGCCAGCAGACTGCCTTTGGCCTCCACCTGCAACTCTCCCCTGAGTCTCCAGCCTGCCACCCTACCCCATCAGATACATACATGCTATTTGGTTCTATTTCTTTGGAGAACTCTGACTGGTACAAGTACTTAGGTAATTTCTTCAGGAGGATCAACAAGTGTAATAATGATGGTTCGGGCCGTTCACAAAGGATGGACTGACACTCCCTAGAAAAATGATTCCAGACCTTTGAACAAGTGAAAAGTCCTTATGGGCAATAGAGGTACCCTAGGGGGAAAAAAGGAATACCTGACAATAAATGTGTTGTGTCCTCAAAGTTAAAGAACATGAAATGTCTAAAAGAAAAGGTTAAAACGTCTAAATATAATTCAATAGACTAAGAATAATAGCAAGATTTCAGAGCCAAAGAAAGAAACTGAAGAGCAAAAAACAGGGTCTGTATGGAACGTATTCATAAATAAGAATAAAATTCAAGGGGGTGCCTGGGGGTTCAGCCGATTAAGCGTCTGACTCTTGATTTCAGAAGCTCAGGTCATGATCTCACAGTTTGTGAGTTTCAGTTCCATGCTGGGCTCTGCACTGACAACATGGAGACTGCTTGGGATTCTCTCCCCCCCCCCAAAAATAAACAAACAAAAAAAGAATAAAATTTACGAGAGATAATGAATTACACACACACACACACACATACACACACACACACACACAAATTTCACAGAAAGGAAAAAGACAAATAAATGAAAGCAACTAGAGAAAAAATGAAGAGTATGAAAGAAACACACAGATAAATGATATTCCTAAATAAAGAGTAAACAAATGGGGGCGCCTGGGTGGCTCAGTCAAGCGTCTGACTTTGGCTCAGGTCATGATCTCGCGGTTCATGGGTTCGAACAGTGTGTCAGGCTCTGTGCTGACAGTTCAGAGCCTGGAGCCTGCTTCGGATTCTGTGCCTCCTTCTCTGTCTCTGACCCTGCCCCAATCCTGCTCTGTCTCTCTCTGTCTCTCAAAAATAAATAAACATTAAAAAAATAACAAGGGAAAATGGGAAGGAAAAAATAACATATATATACAGATGTATAGGCATATATCAAGCAAGGAAAAATGTGTGTAGCTACTCTACCCCATGTCTGTAACCAGTACTCAAGCGGCAGCTATCAATAGCCATATGTACCTACATCGCTATGCATTTCAGTCCCCTTTATCCTCAGCCAATATCTCAACACATCCAGATTCTTTGGGGTTCACCCAGGCCTTCATTCCTGAAAGGTCTAATCCCCATTGGTCTTCATTTAGTTTATATTTTCCCTCTTTCTATTGGACATAGAAGAGGTGGCCTCAAGAAGCCACTGAGTTCCATTGTATCTTAGCAACTCAGTTCCTCAACATAATTGATACCATTGCAGCCACTAAAATAATCTTCCTTCTTTGCCCATTGACTGAGTGGCACATAGAGTTTAAACGGCCAATGGAAGTCCCAAGTTACAAATCATGGATGGAAATCCATTATGTTCCCTGGTGGAAACATTCCTCCCTCGAAAATTAAGACCTTGAAACCAGCAGAAACCTATCAGGGATAGGAAGCAAAAATTCTGCAGGCAGAGTATTAGGGAATGCTCCCACTTCTCCCCTTTGATTCCCAGACCTGAGTGTCCTAGAGTATGGACAAAGCAGCACATGTACTGATCACTGATCTAAAAAGGAAAAAAAAAGTCCTGTAGGACATACCCCAACCTTTCAGAGCGCTGTCTTCCAACTTACAGCTGTCTTCAGTGGGCCTTTCCCCTGTTCCCCAGGCCAGCTGTTTCTGAGTGTGGGGGTACATGGTAAGACCAGTGATCATAAGATCTTGAGCCCTTTGTGACTCTTCATTTGCTGTGAAAGGACTTGTTTGGTCAGAGTGATGTATGAAGTACTTTTATGGTGAGTAAAGCATTCCATAAATCCAGGCAGGGTGGTATTATCAGAAGCATTGCAGACAGAAAAGGTAAATCTGTATCTATAATAAGTGATTATTCTGATGAGAACAAATCAGTACTCACTCCATGTTCGGGCATCATCGTTGGCCTATGCTCTCGGCAAGTTAGTAACATCTAGTGAGGAAGAAGCGTACGTTATTGAGCCCAGCCCTGCCATCAGGGCCACGTCGAACATGTCCCATTGAGCAAGCACTGAGGTTGCTGGGGAAAGAGACTGGCTAACCTCCTCAAATCATGTCCTCTTTTCTAGTTACTTCTTTTATGGTAGATGCCCTTTGGTGAGCAACCACATGAGACACAAATATCCTTACTCTGTGCCCCTTCAGTAAGGTTCATCTCCTACCCTATGACCCAGCAATTGCACTACTAGGTATTTATCCCAAGGATACAAGTGTGCTGTTTCGAAGGAGCACGTGCACCCCAGTGTTTATAGCAGCACTATTAACAATAGCCAAAGTATGGAAAGAGCCCAAATGTCCATCAATGGATGAATGGATAAAGATGTGGTGTATATATATACGATGGAGTATCATTTGCAACTACGTGGATGGAACTAGAATGTATTATGCTAAGCGAAAATTAGTCAGAGAAAGACAAATATCATATGACCTCACTCATGTGGAATTTAAGATACAAAACAGATGAACATAGGGAAGGGAAGCAACGATAATATAGAAACAGGGAGGCGACAAAACGTAAGAGACTCTTAAATACATAGAACAAACTGAGGGTTGCTGGAGGGGTCCTGGGAGGGGGGATGGGCTAAATGGGCAGGGGGCATTAAGGAGGACACTTGTTGGAATGAGCACTGGGTGTTCTATGTAGGGGATGAATCCCTGGATTCTACTCCTGAAACTGTTATTGCACTATATGCTAACGTGGACGTAAATTAAAATACATACATACATACATACATACATACATACATACAAAAAGGTTCATCTCTATATCTTTATATCTTTTCCTTAGATCTCCTTTTCTCTCATTTTCCAATCTTGTTCTTTCCAAGTTCCTGACCAGCTGGCCAAATCATTAACCCTGACCCACGGATCAACGGAGATTCTCGCCCTTAGGCATTTCACCTGACTGAGTTGCCAACAGAAGGGACCACTTGAAGTTCTGCTAGGCGAGAGAATTTTTCTTCAGTACTCTTAAGAGTACTTTTAATTGAGGTTGCAATACTACAGCAGTCAGCTTCC
Organism: Panthera leo; assembly: GCF_018350215.1. Classification (NCBI taxonomy): domain Eukaryota; kingdom Metazoa; phylum Chordata; class Mammalia; order Carnivora; family Felidae; genus Panthera; species Panthera leo. Next base: position 3,681,977 of record NC_056684.1, read on the forward strand.
TGTTGGTGCCAGTATCTTGTGAAGAATCTATCAGATCTGAGTTTTTCTTCCGCGGCCAATTGGTAATAAGGAAATCACCACTCAATTTTAGGTATTCATAGTGGAAGAGAAAGCAGTGAAGCAAGAGTGGGCATCATACAAGTCTGAGACAACTGCTCGTGTAGTTGATTTGTGCCTTCAGGATTTGCTTAACCTTGATCTCTACTCCACGGTGTCTATTGAATTAACCTTGATCTCTACTACATGGTTTCTGTTGAATTATGAATTGCTCCTGTGCATGATCAACTTTATGGCTCAGTGAGCCAAATAACACCCAGTTCATGGGTGGGGAACTCAGATTACATGGCCACTCAATGTCCCGTGCTTAAACATTCTGGCTCTACCAGAACCCAGGAGGAGCTGGTCCTCAAACTGGAGACTGGAAGCATGACTTTGCTTCTAAATCCCAGTATTCTCCTTTACGGAGACTTCATTCTTTTTGTGCCATAGACCTTCCAAGTACATCTGGGTCATAAGACCCAAGTGTCAAAGCAGCTCACGCTGCAGTTTAGACAGGCAGCGGAGTCTTTTCCTGTTGGAGTCCCCTTCAGAAGTGACAGGGTACTTGTCACTTCTATGAAAGACTGGAACGCACTCAAATGTGGCATATGTGACTTCCAAGAGGCAAATCAAGCACTTTGTCTCTTTTATAATGGTGGGCCGTGTAAGAGAGAGTAATGTGTCAGTCCCTTTAGAAGGGATATCCCAACATGCTTTAGACCCATGAACTTCCAAAAACCATTCTTAAGCCCATCCCTGAAATCTTGTGGTTCTTATTTCCCACCTTCTGACACACATGCATCTAAATAAGACATCGAAGATACTTGTTACTTCCTGTTTATGAACCAGCCGTCATTATACCATTAGTGTAGTAGGTTATTTTGATTATCTATAGGATGTCAAGACAACCAAGATTCCCTACTGATTAGACGATGGTAGAGAGCATGAGGGGCAAATGTACCACTCTCTCTGCTAGGTGAAAGTAAACTGCTTCAGGAGATCTTGCAAACTGATACGGAAGGAGAAGCATTTGCCGTATCAATAGCTGTGTACCAAGTAGAAGGAGCTGAGTGAGTTGATTTGCCCCAGGAAAAATACCATATTTGCAACCACTGTGACTCCTCGTGAGCCCGGTGTGACTCTGTGAGCAAGTTCAGTTGGTATCTCCACCTGATTAAGTTTATGATAATCAGCTGTCACCCTCCAAGATCCAACCACCTCTGTCCAGGCCAACTAGGCAAGGAAAACAGACATGCAGTTGAATTAACCTCCCTGTAGCTTTTAAGTCTTTGAGGTGGCCCCGACCTCAGAAATTCCTCCAGATATGTTTTTGGTTTACGTCCTGGTAGGGGAGGAAGGTTCTTGGCTCCTCCTATCATAGTAGCCCTCATACAGATCAGGGGGCCGATGTAGGAGTCTTGCAGTTGCTAAATACAAAGATTTCAAATCCACGTTAAAGAACTATGGATTATTTTGTTAATCTCAGAATGTATTAATGAACAAAACCTAACTCGTGTATCTAAAATACAACATCTTTGAAAGGTTGAAAAGGTTGAAAGGCAAAGTATGGACACAGGCGTAGCAGGAAAATGAAAACAAAGAAAACAGTGCTTAGCACCTAAGTTATGATCTCTAAATATCTTTACCCGCTCAAGAGAGTCAGAACTTCTTAGAGGAGTGACTGACTCCATATATGGGACAAAAAAACTAAATCTGGGATATCTCATCATATCAGGAAGCAAGGGACATACCAAAGACTTCTATGGTTGTCATGTCAAAAGGACTCATAATGTAACTTGAGGAGCACCCACAGTCCGGAGCTGAGACGACTTGAACATCAATAAAAATGATGATTTCCAATGAATTGCAGCACATCAAATATTTTTAAATTTTTTTTAATGTTCACTTATTTTTGAGAGAGACAGAGACAGAATGGGAGCAGGGGAGGGGCAGAGAGAGAGGGAGACACAGAATCTGAAGCAGGCTCCAGGCTCTGAGACATCAGCACAGAGCCCGACGCGTGGCTCGAATTCACGGACCGTGAGATCATGACCTGAGCCAAAGTTGGACGCTCAACTGACTGAGCTACCCAGGCGCCCCAGACATCAAATATTTTTAAATCTATGAGTTCATAGTAACACTACAAAATAAAAAAAAATAAAAAAAAAAAAAAGAAAGGGAGGCATTCATGGATTACCTTTGGTGAATGCTGGAAAACCAACCCATTATTTTGAAAATTTAAGTAAGCAGAACTGACTTTCCCATGTGAACTGTACCCCAAAGTAACCGAATAGTTGATTAGAAGGTCTCTTCTTAGAGAAATAATCCAGTTTCAATAATAATCCAGTCTTCAACATAATCCAATATTCAATAATTCAATAATCCATAATTCAATAATCCAACAATAATCCAGTCTTCAATAATAAATGAAGAAGAAATTATAAGATACGATGTTGCACCATTTTTGAACCCAGAGTGAAGAAGTGGATCTTTTGAAAATGAGATATTAGCAAAATGAGAAAGTAGACATCGTGTGCTGACTGATGGAAGTATATAACACCACCAGCACAGGATTCTTGCAGAAATGTTGAACCTGAATCTGAACAAGCCCCTAGATCTAAATACCATTTTGAAGGGAATACAAGAGCTTGAGGAACACATTAAAACCATGGGGGAGAACTCTTCAAAATCAAGCCTCCGGGAAATGCTACAGAGGAAGAAAACTCTGGTGTCTCTGACAAATATATTACAAGGAAAAGAAAGAGGTGCAGCGAACCCATAGCTTAAAACACAATTGCAATATACGGGCTTTATCTGACTCACGGTTTGGAGAAACCATAAAAAATTAGGAAGCCATTAGGTGAGTTTGAATGCTATGATGTTTTTTTCATAGTGATATTAGAGAATTCCTGTTGATTTTTAAAAGAATGATAATCATATTATGGTTATTTTTACAGTGTCCTTATCTTTTGGAGATACACATTGAGATATTTACAGATAAAGTCATATAAGATCAGCTTCAAAATAAACCAGGGATAGGGGGAGTTTTCAGACTTTACACAAGACTGGCCATCAGTTGATAATTGGAACTGGGTAATGGATACAATGTGGGTCCATTATACTATTTTGTCATGCTTTTGCCCATGTTTGAAAATTTCCACAATCAAAAGTTTTGAAGATTTAATAAAAATAATATCAGGGTAACAATTTAAAATCAGACGGTTAGATTAAGTGAAAAAGTAGTTTAGAATGTTAAAATGTTATAGCAGTTGTGAATCTTTTTGCAATAAATAAACTCCGTAATACAAAACTGCAAAAAAAATAAATAAGAAGAAGAAGAAGAAATTGGCAAAAGCATAATAGCAGTAAAAGACTCTAATTCATTTCTCTGAGCAAATGACAGATACAACAGACACAAAAATAGATAGGGCTATAAAAGTTCTGAATTATATAATCAATAAGGTTGCATTCCGTGTCCTGAGCACAGTGAACACTTTCAAGTACCAACAGAACATTTATAAAAATCAATGCTTTGTCATGCCATAAAGGAAACCTACGTAAATTCAAAAAAGTAGAATAAAATCAGACCCCATTCTGTTTTAGTAATGCAATCAAGCTAGAAATTAATTTAAAAAAAAATAAGATCTCAGGAGTACTGATGCATAGGGGCACTTGTACCCCAATGTTTCTAGCAGCACTCTCAACAATAGCCAAATTATGGAAAGAGCCTAAATGTCCATCAATTGATGAATGGGTAAAGAAATTGTGGTTTATATACACAATGGAGTACTACGTGGCAATGAGAAAGAATGAAATATGGCCCTTTGTAGCAACATGGATGGAACTGGAGAGTGTTATGCTAAGTGAAATAAGCCATACAGAGAAAGACAGGTACCATATGGTTTCACTCTTATGTGGATCCTGAGAAACTTAACAGAAACCCATGGGGGAGGGGAAGAAAAAAAAAAAGAGGTTAGAGTGGAAGAGAGCCAAAGCATAAGAGACTCTTAAAAACTGAGAACAAACTGAGGGTTGGGGGTGGGAGGGAGGGGAGGGTGGGTGATGGGTATTGACGAGGGCACCTTTTGGGATGAGCACTGGGTGTTGTATGGAAACCAATTTGACAATAAATTTCATATATTGAAAAAAAAATATCTCAAATACTCTCCTACATTGCTGGTGGGAAATGTCAAGTGGTATAGCCCCTTGGCGAGATAGCTTGGCAGTTTCTTCATAAGTTAAACATACATTTATCATATGGCCCAAACATCTCACCCCTGCATATTTATCAAAGAAAAAAGACAAAAAGCACATGTCAATACGAAGAGTTGTACACAAGTGTTTATAGAAGCTTTGTATGTAATAGCCAAATACTAGACACCCACCTAATGCCCTTCGGTAATTGAATGGATCAACAAGTTGTGGTTTATTCATCCAATGGGATAGTACTCAGCAATGCAGAAAACAAACTATGGATACACGGAACGATGTGAATGAATCTCAAAAGAGTTATGCTGAGGAAGAGAAGGCAGACATCAAAGAGTACCTACTATACAGTTCCATTTGGATGGAATTCTAGAAAATGCAAATTGATCTGTAAGCGACAGAAAGCACATCAGTGGTCACTTGGGGGAAGTAATGATTACAAAGGGGCAAGGGCGAACTTTTGAGAGTTACAGGTAGGTCCATTATCTCGATCGCATTGACGCTTTTGTGATTACACTCATTTGTCAAAACGTACCAAGTTGTGGGGCACCTGGGTGGCTCATTCGGTTAAGTGTCCAACTCTTGATTTGGGCTCACGTCTTGATCTCACAGTTTCATGAGTTCGAGCCCCAGAGCCCCACGTCAGGCTCTGTACTGACCCTGTGGATCCTACTTGGGTTTCTCCCTCTCTCTCTGCCCCTCCCCAACTGGCGCTGTCTGTCTCTCTCTAAATAAATAAATAAACTTAAAAACAAAAACAAAAACAAAAAAAATCTTACCAAGTTGTGCACCTTAAAGACATGCAGTTTACTGTATATCAGTTTTACTTCATTTTTTTTTAATTCTAGGAATAAACTTGGGGCCCCTGGGTGGCTCAGTCAGTTAAGCATCCAACTTCTGGTTTTGGCTCAGGTCATGATCTCACAGCTTCTTGGCTTCGAGCCCCGCATGGGGGCTCTGTGCTGGTAGCATGGAGCCTGCTTGGGATTTTCTCTCTCCCTCTCTCTCCGCCCCTCCCCCACTTGGGCTGTCCCTGTCTCTCTCAAAATAAATAAATAAACTTTTAAAAAATCCTAGGAATTGGGGTGCCTGGGTGGCTCAGTCGGTTGAGCATCCGACTTCAGCTCAGGTCATGATCTCACACTCCATGAGTTTGAGCCCCGCGTCGGGCTCTGTGCTGACAGCTCAGAGCCTGGAGCCTGCTTCGGATTCTGTCTCCCTCTCTGCTCCTCCCCTGCTCATGCTCTGTCTCTCTCTGTCTCAAAAATAAATAAAAACATTAAAAAAAATTTTTAAAAAGAAAGAAATAAAAAATCCTAGGAATAAACTTAATAAGAAATATGTAGGACCTAAATGAAGAAGATCTTAAAAGTCTATCAAAAAACATAAAATAGGGGGGCGCCTGGGTGGCTCAGTCGGTTAAGCAGCCGACTTCGGCTCAGGTCATGATCTCACGGTTCGTGAGTTTGAGCCCCTTGTCGGGCTCTGTGCTGACAGTTCAGAGCCTGGAGCCTGTTTCAGATTCTGTGTCTCCCTCTCTCTCTCTGACCCTCCCCCATTCATGCTCTGTCTCTCTCTGTCTCAAAAGTAAATAAATGCTAAAAAAAAAAAAAAAAAAAAAATTAAAAAAAAAAACAACATAAAATAGGGGCGCCTGGGTGGCTCAGTCGGTTGAGCGTCCGACTTCAGCTCAGGTCACAATCTGGCGGTCCGTGAGTTTGAGCCCCGCGTCAGGCTCTGGGCTGATGGCTCAGAGCCTGGAGCCTGCTTCCGATTCTGTGTCTCCCTCTCTCTCTGCCCCTCCCCCCAGTCATGCTCTGTCTCTCTCTGTCTCAAAAATAAATAAATGTTAAAAAAAAAATTTATAAAAAAAAAAAACATAAAGTAGGGGTGCTTGGGTGGCTCAGTTGGTTAAGTGGCCGACTTCAGCTCAGGTCATGATCTCGTGGTCTGTGAGTTCAAGCCCCACATCAGGCTCTGTGCTGACAGCTCAGAGCCTGGAGCCTGCTTCGGATTCTGTCTCCCTCTCTCTCTGCTCCTCCCCTGCTCATGCTCTGTCTCTCTCTGTCTCAAAAATAAATAAAAACATTAAAAAAAATTTTTAAAAAGAAAGAAATAAAAAATCCTAGGAATAAACTTAATAAGAAATATGTAGGACCTAAATGAAGAAGATCTTAAAAGTCTATCAAAAAACATAAAATAAGGGTGCTTGGGTGGCTCAGTTGGTTAAGTGTCCGACTTCAGCTCAGGTCATGATCTCGCGGTTCGTGAGTTCAAGCCCCACATCGGGCTCTGTGCCTGCTTCGGATTCTGTGTCTCCCTCTCTCTCTCTGCCCCTCCCCTACTCACACTCTGTCTCTCTCTCTCTCTCTCTCTCTCAGAAATAAACATGAAAAAATTTTTTTAAAAAACCATAAAATAGATGTGAATTAATGGAAAGTCAAACTTTTCTCATGGGGATACTCGATTTCATAAATCTGGTGCAGGAAAAATATCAAGGGATGTTGATTCACTTACTTAATTATTTGAAGTTGAAATCTGATTCCAAGATCGTTCTAGAGAAATGAAACCCATAGAAAATATCCAGGCTATCCAGAAATAGAAGAGTAACATTGGCACAGGAATAAACAAAACAATGGAAGAGAATTGAGAATACAGAAATAAACCCCAAAATAGGTGTCTGGGATGTGATAAAGATAGCGTTTCAGATCAGTGGGGAGAGGATTATTTAATAATTGAAATTGTATAATGGGCTAATATTGTGAAGTAGAGAGACTGCGTTTCTCTTTTCTCTGTCTTTGTCCCCCCCACACACAATATGTACTCCCCCACCCAAAAAAAGTTTGATTATTAAATCAAAAATTTTAATGTAAATGAAATCATCAAAGTACTAAAACAAAGCAACGGTAAACATTTTATAACTGTGGAGGGAAAAAAACCTCTAATAAGTTTAAAACAAAATCTAAAAGGCATAGAGGGAAACATTGGTCAATTAAACCACAATAAAAATTTAAAACTCCCGTAATGGGAAACATAGTAAAAAAAAAAAAAAAAAACAAATTATAAACTGTGAAAACGTGGTGCAGTACCTACGACCAGCAAAGGGCTGATTTCCTTGCTGTAACTCTTTTTATATTAGTAAGATGAAGATAACCTGATAGAAATAAAGAAATTAAATAAGCAAGTGAAAGAAGAAAGAAGATAAGTAGCCATCCAACATGCAAAAAAGGCCAACTCATATTGAAATAGAGCAAATGTGAATGAAAGCATCGTTTTGGTTACCTATTGCTATGTGACAAATCACCCAATTTGGGGGGACTGAATGCAACTATAGATGTTTATTATCTCTGGTATTTTTGTGGGTGGGGACTCAGAGCTCCTAAGCTGGGAGATTCTGTCTGCGGTCTTTCTACGTTTGCCATCAAGATGCTCCCTGGCGCCTCAGTCATGGGGAGGCATGAATGGAGCCGGAGGGGCCATTTGCAAAAGGTGGCTTATTCACCTGACTAGCAAGATTGTCCCCATGCGGGCATTTCCGCCGTGCTGTGTGAGTGTTCCCACAATGTGGCGACTGACTTCCCTAGACAAGCAATCCAAGGGAGCGAAGCAGAAGCTACAGGGACATGTATGACCAGGCTTGGCAGTCAGCCATGCCACTTCAACTGGTCCCCTGGGGCCGGCTTCATGGGCGTGCATCCTGCGCAGTCACACAGGATCCGCATTCACAAGAGCCCTGCAGTCGGTTTGAAGCTCTGCTATGGCCATATTAATATTCTTTTTTTAAATTTTCTTAATGTTTATTTATTTTTGAGAGACAGAGACAGAGCGTGAACAGGGGAGGGGCAGAGAGAGGGAGACACAGAATCAGAAGCAGGCTCCAGGCTCCGAGCCATCAGCACAGAGCCCGATGCAGGGCTCGAACCCACAAACAACGAGATCATGACCTGAGCTGAAGTCGGACGCTTAACCAACTGAGCCACCCAGGCACGTCGCCATATTGATATTCTTAATCACTTTATGTTTGGATTGTTGTAAGTGCGGTCCATGGGAGCAATGGAGACTCCACGGGAGCAGAGGAGATACATGTACGTGGGTGCACCGCTACTCTTTGCCAACCCTTTGCGTACAGTGTCAGCAACGTACAGAATTTTGGTGGGGATTCAGTGAGACTCAAAGCAAGGACAAGGTGGGGGTGCCTGGGTGGCTCAGTCAGTTAAGCATCAGACTTTTGATCTCACGGTTTGTGGGTTCCAGCCCTGCCTCAGACAGCGTGGAGCCTGCTTGGGATTCTCTCTCTTCCTCTCTCTGCCCCTCCCCAGCTTGTGTGTGCTCTCTCTGGCTCTCTCTCTCTCTCTCTCTCTCTCTCTCTCTCAAAAAGAATAAATAAACTTAAAAAAAAAAAAAAGCAGGGACAAGGTCAATATGTTTAGGAAACCACAGCTTTCAGAGCGCTGGTAGAATGTGCATTTATTGAGAAATGAAATAAAAAGAGTTAAGTTAATTTTGTACATCACTTCCACTGTTCTGGTAAGAAAAACATACGTATACATATACTAGCTATGTAATATGAACTGTGTGATCTGGGTGATTCCACATGTGAGTTAAGTGCTCTGATATTTGCCTTTAAAACTGGCATTGCACATACAAAGATGAATGGTAAAATTCAGTAAAATTTTAACATTTTGATTTTTCTTTACTTAAGATGACATAAATTTAGCAAATAAAAAAAAAAACACCTAGAGAACTGCAGAAGAAAGACAAAACCTTTATTTATGATACCTTTAGTCCCTTTATCGGCACGTTTTCCTGCTTTTTGGAAAAAGCATTTTTATTTTTTACCAAGCCCTGCAAATTTTGAAGCCAGCCACAGTCACACAGAGCAAACTCAGTGTGAGAGGAAACTCAGGTGCGCGTACCAGGAGGTTGGAATGATCCGAGGCCGTCTTGGAGGCTGGTTACCCCGCATATCAGTGGGTTTACCACCTCTGAGGTTGGCAAATACCTAAAGATGGGTGTGGATGAGTGTGTTAAGAAACAGGTGTGTTGCAGTTGGGAGGGTCCACTGGTAAACCTTTGGAGGTAATGTTGATGAAAAATTCAAATGCGTGTATAGCTGAACCTTGAACAACACGGGTTTGAACCGCGCGGGCTCACTTATACACGCAGTTTTTTCGATAAACACGGTATTGTAAATGTATTCTCTCTTCCTTTTGGTTTTCTTAATAACGTTTCTTTTTCTGTAGCTTACTTTATTGTAAAAATGCAGTATAGGATACATGTAACATGCAAAATATGTGTTCATCAACTGTCTATGTTATCGGTAAGGCCTTCAGGCAACAGTAGACTATTCGCAGTTAAGTCTTGGGGAAGTCAAATGCTACACATAGATTTCGACTGCGCAGGGGCTGGCATCCTTAACCTCTGCATTGTTCAAGGGTCAGCTCTACCTGTAACCCAGCTAATTTATTTTGAGGAATTTTGTTCAAGAGCACTCCCATAATGATGGAGACGTATACGCACAATGATATTCAGGGCAGTGTTGTTAGTGAAAATTTGGAGACAGTGTAAAGATACATCTTTATCTCCAGACAGGAAGAGTTACCTACGGTTGACTGTTAGATGAGACAAAAAAGTTGTAGACCAGTACGTTTCGGAGGATACTCTTCTTGATTTTTGTAACTAGAAGATGTTAATAGTGAACTAGAGAGTGAGACTGGATAAGGACTTAGTGGAAGGGATGGGAGGCGGGGATTTTACTTTTATGTATTTCTTTGCATGTTATAAATAACACAAAGATATTATGCTACGTGTTTAACTAAATTTTAAAATCTGGTTTTTATTCTCTTCCAAGGTGTTAATGATATCTTCCCATTACACAATCTAAAAAAAAAAGGGGGGGGGGGTCATCAGATCATTAATTCACATGTTGAAGTCATGTCTGATTGCTGATTGGAACAAGGCCAAAAATAGAGACCAGGTACATATCACCAGAGCCTGTCCCCCGATTGCCAGGAATCCACTAATCAATACTCTTTTGATAAGATTACTTTTTAATCATGTCCAATTTATTGCTTTGGTATCAAAGCACATCACGTTTCTTTTTAAAGTTTATTTATTTTGAGAGAGAGAGAGAGAGAGAGAGAGAGAGGATGCAGGGGAGAGGCAGAGAGAGAAGGAGAGAGAGAATCCCAAGCAGGCTCCACACTGTCAGTGCAGAGCCCCACGAGGGGCTTGATCTCACAAACCGTGAAGTCACGACTGAGCCAAAACCAAGAGTCGGGGTGTTTAACCAACTGAGCCACTGGTGGCCCACATCAAGTGACATTAGACACATGATGCCTTCAGCATTCTCCTAAGAGCAGGTGTGGCCTACCTTTTTGAAAAAGAAAGTCTTCCGTCCAGGTGGCTCACAGACATGTGAGAAGATGCTTGACAACAGTCACATCAGGGAAACACAAATCAAAACCACAATGAGATGCCACCTCACACCTGTCAGAATGGCTACCAGTCACCACTCAGGAAATAACACGCGTTGGCGAGGACGCGGAGAGAGAGGCTCTCTTTTGCATTGTTGGTGGCCATGCAACCTGGTGCAGCCATTCTGAAAAGCAGTATGGAGGTTCCTCCAGAAACTAAGTATAGGAGCACCTGGGCGACTCAGTCGGTTGAGCGTCCAACTTCGGCTCAGGTCATGATCTCGCGGTACGTGAGATCGAGCCCCGCGTCAGACTCTGTGCTGACAGCTCAGAGCCTGGAACCTGCTTTGGATTCTGGGTCTCCCTCAATCTCTGCCCCTCCCTGACTCACTCTCTGTCTCTCAGAAATAAATAAACATTAAAGAATTAAAATTAAAAAAACACTACTGGATGGAGGGCTCTCTTCACTTCTCATGCTAATAGCCACCTTTTTGTTTTTTTAAGATCCAGTTCAGTTGACTCTAATGTGTCCATTGCAAATGTGGCTTAAAGCTCCCCCTGGGTCTCATCTCCCTGACGACAGTCATATTGTAAAATGGAGGCAGCAGGACAGGTCTGCTCCCATGCCGACCTCTTCCCGGTGACTTCTCTCCAGGCAGGAGAAAGGATAGAAAACCGGGCTCTTCCACGTTACAAACGTCTCTTAGTTCATTGCCCAGTGGCTTGGTATGGACAACGGGGGCGGGGCTCGTACTGGTGCCGTTAGGAGACGCGGCCACGTCTTCCGTTGGTGGAATCATGCTGCATTCCTTAGATGTCGACACCATTTCACTCCTCTCGCAAGTGGTCCCTGCAGGATTCGGGCTCCCTATGTCCTCCCCTGTCTGTGGCAGCCTGTGGGCCCTTGGGTTTCTATGGGACCTCTCTTCGTCTGTTTGGGCTACTGGCAAGTAGGGGAAGCGGGCCTGGCCCCCTCTCGGTCTGACCATCCCGTACTCCCTTCTCCAACCCTCGTTTCCCTTGCCCTGGCAGCACAAGCGGAGTGAGTACGCAAGCACACAATCTGGAATGCGAGCCTCAGTCTCCCCCTTCTTACCTCCTTCCCCAAATTCTGGGAATGATTCTCCTGGGGCCCCCCCGACTTGGGTTAGCTTCTTCACAAACACTGCACTGCCCTACAGGGTGGCTGCCTGATCCTGCCTGCCCATCCCTTGTGGAGAGGAAACCTGTGTGCTGAGGTTTCCCAACATTTCCCCAACTCTGCTCCCTGGAGCCCCGGTCCTACGAGTTCTTCCAAGAATAAAGGACCTCGCGGGTGAATCTGTTGGGGATGAGCTACATAGTTTGTCCCGCTTGTGAAGATTCCCTGTTTTGTTGGATTTACAGCTCTTGGGTTAGATTCTCGAACATAATTAGAAGCTCTAAGAATCCCCACAGTCAAGATGGCTTAACCGTGAATTAACTTAGCGTTTACCAATCTTACAGGATCATGAAATTCTTTTTGCCCTATACTTATTACTACCGTACCAGTCACAGATCCAGGCAACAGGGATCCTTGTCCCTAGGCCTTGCCTGTCACAAACAGTGCTCAGGACTCAGAGCAAAGCTTCTGTCCGTCAGTTTCCCTGCGACCTTAAAACCAAAGGTGACTAAGTCAAAACACAGACGTTTGTTGGCAGCCCTGCTGTGTGTGTGTGGGGGGGGGGGGGGATGGTCAGCACTGGGAGTTGGGTCTCAACAGCTGAGGGAGAGAAGGGCTTAGGAGAGAGAAGAGAAAAATAAACTTGTCAAATCCTTCTCTGATAGCTTGAATACAATGCATTTTTGCATAACAAAATATCTTTTCCAGGTGGGACTCAGCTTCCTGTTTTTCCTTTCTTTGTATTCCCATTCATTGTCTAGTGTTAGTTAGCATAGTACCAGCCAATAGTTGCACAGGGGGGCTGAGGAACATTTTGCAACACTAAACAATTAAAACTAATCGTAAATGTACATACACCTACATTTAACACTATGTGATACAGTTCTTCACCTTGGCCCAAAGTAGACATGTTATTTGTGGATGGCAACTAGTTTTATTTCCTGAAAATATAAAGTTTAATAAAAGTTCAAATTAATGGGGTGCCTGGTGGCTCAGTCCGACTCTGGATCTCAGCTCATGTCTTGATCTCCGGGTCGTGAGTTCAAGCCCTGCATTGGGGCTCTGCGCTGGGCATGAAGCCTACTTATAAATTAATTAATTAATTTAAAAGTTCAAATTAAAACATTTTGGTTTTATACAAATAATGTGAGTCATATCAAAAATTGTGGAGGACTGCTTTTATTGGGGCGCCTGGGTGGCTGAGCCCGTTGGGCGCCCAGCTCTTGATTTGGGCTCAGGTCACGATCTTACGGTTCATGGGTGGGAGCCCCGCATCGGGGTCTGCACCTGCTTGGGATTCTCTCTCCCTCCTTCTCTTTCTCTGCCCCTCTCCTACTCAAGTGCATGCTCTCTCTCTCTCTCCCTCTCTCAAAATTAATAAACTTAAACAAATTAAAAATAGACCTACCATATGATCTAGTCATTCCACTTGTGGGTATTTATCTGAAGGAGGTAAAGTTATTCTCTCAAAGAGATATTTGCACTCCCACGTTCACTGCAGCATTATTCACAGTAGGCAAGATACGCAAATTACCTAAGTGCCCATCAACAGATGGATGGATAAAGAAATGTGGGGTGTGTGTGTGGTGTATACCCAATAGACTATAATTCAACCACCAGAAGGAGGGAAGTTCTGCCCTTTGCAGCAACATGGATAACTTTAAGGCATTCTGTTAAGTGAAGTAAGTCAGGCAGAGAAAAGCAAATACTGTATGATCTCACTTATACATGGAATCTAAAAACAGCTGAAGTCACAAAACAGAAAGTAGATTGGCAGTTGCCCAGGGACGGGGGAGGGTGGGGAATGGGTGATGGTGGTCAAAGGGTACAACCTTTGTTTTTTAATTTTTTTTTAATGTTTATTTATTTTTGAAAGAGAGACAAAGAGTGAGCAGAGGAGGGGCAGAGAGAGAGGGGAGACACAGAATGTGAAGCAGGCTCCAGGCTCTGAGCTGTCAGCACAGAGCCCGACACGGGGGTTGAACTCATGAACCGCAAGATCATCATGACCTGAGCTGAAGTCAGACGCTTAACCAGCTGAGCCACCCAGATGCCCTCAAAGGGTACAACCTTTTAGTTACAAGATGACTCAGTTCTGGAAGTCTAACGTACAACATGGTGGCCATAGTTAACAATACCGATTATATACTCGAAAGCGGCTAAGAGAGTAAATCTTAAAAGTTCCTACCACACACGAGAAGATGCTAACTCCATGAGGTGATGGATGTGTTAACTAATCTTGTGGTGGTGATCATTTCACAACATAGATGTATTTCAAGTCTTCCTGTTATGTACCAAAACTTTCACATTATATGTCAATGATATCTCAATAAAGCTGGAAAAAAATTGTCAATGGCGCTAGCAATTAATAAAGAGAAGAGGGCATAAGCCAGATTTTTGGCCCCAGATCCAGAAGTGTTCTTTATGCCGCATGTGGCATATTATTTGAATTTGATATCAGATGCAGCCTCATCTGTTCTGACAGAGACATTGTCTGAAACAGTTCAAAGGTTATACATGATATTGAAGGACATCAGAATATGCCCTCTCAAAATGTGCCTCTTTGACATAAGGATTGTTTTGAGCTGAAGGCAATAAGGCAGCAAATGCAAAAATAAGTAAATAAATAAAATAAAACAAAGAAACAAACAAAACAAAAAACCCAACTTTTTGCCCTCCCCCTATCTTCCTAAAAGCAAGACATAGATTTGTGAAGATAGTCCCGCCCCCACCCTCCCATATCAGGGGAACCGTTCTTAACCACTGCAGACAGAAAGTCAGCACCAAGGTGCTGTGCACAAACATATTTTGCTAAAATAATCATTATCTTCCATTAGTTCCCCCATATCCTCACCTTCCCACAATTGACCACCTCTGGGAACCTATAAACCCCTTTTCCTCTGTCTTGTCTCTTCTCCACATTCATCAACCTTTGTTAAAATGGTATGTAAGTCCCGGGCGTAACCACTTCTTTGCGGTCTTAATTTGTTTTCTATGAAGGCCTCCATACATATGAAAATTTAAATATTAACATCAAGTAAAATGTGTGTGCCTTTATTAGCTTCGTTTTGAGGCCCCAGTAACAGATAAGACAAAGATAAGACAATCTTGATGAAAATATACCAAATTTGACCTTAAAGCCATTCTGGGACGCTAACTAGTAATCCAAATGAATGTTGTTAAGGCAATTAGATTTAATAGAGATGAGATATGAAATGCCCAAAAAGAGTTCAATGAAATAAATGAAAATTCTCAAATGAAAAAATGAGTCATGGTATTCATTGGGCATTAAAAATAATTTTGAATTTGAGCTATCTACCGTTATTTGGCATTAACTGTTGCTAGCTACTAAAATTGTTAGCAAAAGTTTAATCGGAAAAAAAACGATTTCACTTTTTTTTTTTTTTAACATTTATTTATTTTTGAGACAGAGACAGAGCATGAACGGGGGAGGGGCAGAGAGAGAGGGAGACACAGAATCGGAAGCAGGCTCCAGGCTCTGAGCCATCAGCCCAGAGCCCGACGCGGGGCTCAAACTCACAGACCGTGAGATCGTGACCTGAGCTGAAGTCGGACGCTTAACTGGCTGAGCCACCCAGGCGCCCCCGATTTCACTTTTAAAAAGGATTAGAATCATTTAATTTTAGAGAAAATATTTTTGAGAATTGCAGATGAAATACACAACAATGGGTACAAGTCCAATAAAATATTAGGATATCAGAACAGGGAAACAATAGGGGCACCTGGATGGCTTAGTCAGTTGGGCGCCCAACTTCAGCTCAGGTCGTGATCTCTCAGTTTATGAGTTCGGGCCCCGCGTCGGGCTCTGTGCTGACAGCTTGGAGCCTGGAGCCTGCTTCGGACTCTGTGTTTCCCTCTCTCTGATCCTCCCCTGGTCACACTTTGTCTCTCTCTCTCAAAAATAAATTAATATTTAAAAAATTAAAAAAAAAAGAATATGGAAACAAGAGTGTGCATGATTCTGAAGGAGAAGGTTTACTTACAAAATGATTCTAATAGTAATTTCTATGGAGGCCACTTTCTGATAAAAGTACGTCAATTAAAGAGAAATTTGAAACAATCAAGCCAGATACTGCTATTTTTTGTTTTCTCTGGAATATCTCAACATTGAAAAATATTTTGAAAGAATTTAAGAAATACCGTGAGTGGGGTGCCTGGGTGGCTCAGTCGGTTAAGCAACTGACTTAGGCTCAGGTCACGATCTCACGGTTCATGGGTTCAACCCCTGCGTCGGGCTCTGTGCTGACAGCTGGGGGGGAGCCTGGAACCTGCTTTGGATTCTGTGTCTCCCTCTCTCTGCCCCTCCCCCGCCTTGTGCTCTGTCTCTCTCTCTCTCTATCAAAAATAAATAAAATGTAAAAAAAAATTTTTTTTTAAAGAAAAAAAAAGAAGTACCATGAGTATCCAGATGTTCCTTTAGGAGATAATAAACATCATGATATAAATATTAATAACATATGAGGAAATTAAAATATTTTTAAATGTTTATTTTATTTATTTTGAAAGCAGGGGAGGGACAGAGAGAGAGGGAGACAGACAATCCCAAGCAGGCTCCACACTGTCAACGCAGAACCCAATGCGGAGCTTGCCCTCATGAACCATGAGATCATGACCTGAGCCAACATCAAGAGTCAGATGCTTGGGGCGCCTGGGTGGCTTGGTCGGTTAAGCGTCTGACTTCGGCTCAGGTCACAATCTCACGGTCTGTGAGTTCGAGCCCCGCGTCGGGCTCTGTGCTGACAGCTCAGAGCCTAGAGCCTGTTTCAGATTCTGTGTCTCCCTCTCTCTCTGCCCCTCCCCTGTTCATGCTCTGTCTCTCTCTGTCTCAAAAATAAATAAACGTTTAAAAAAAATTTTTTTAATAAAAAAAAAAAAGAGTCAGATGCTTAACTGACTGAGCCACCCAGGCACTCTGAAATTAAAATATTTTAATAAAAATTCTGTAACTGGGGCATCTGGGTGGCTCAGTTAAGCGTCTGACTCCAGCTTAGGTCATGATCTCATGGTTTATGGGCTCAAGCCCTGCATCAGGCTCTGTGCTGACAGCTCCCTCTCTGTGTGTGTCTCCCTCTCTGCGTCTGTGTCTCCCTCTCTGTCTGCCTCTCCCCCACCCCACTCTGTCTTTCTGTAAGTAAACATTTAAAAAACTTTTTTTTTATTCTGTAATAATGACCGTTTTATATATGCAGCCCCATTGCTGCTTATTATGATATACATGGCATGTGAAATTCTCGGTTTATTTCCAAATCTAGATATTGCTTTGAGAATGTTATTGCCAATTACAGTTTTGCGGCAGACCTGCATTTCTCCCGATGGAAATAACTTTTCAAAAGCACCCAAGAACTACAGTTATATATCACAGACATTAGTAATAATTATGTTCATCATCTTTGTTTTTTGTCATCTTTTAATCACATGAAGATGATACAGACTTACACATTTTTCAGTATTATCATTTCGAAGGTACATTTATTTGCCAAAGTAGATGAGCAGAACACATTTTATCTAATAGTATGTTAGCATGATTTATAAGTTTTAAATATTTTCATTTGATACGTGGCCTCAGTTTATGTTCTTGTCTGGGGTCTCACAATGCTAGGAGCAAACCTGCTTAGGAATGTCCTAAAGGGCAGTTTTCTGCAGAACATTCATTGGGGACGAGTTGATGTGTCGACATTGGAGGTCCTAAGTACTATTTCTGAATTCTTTCCGTGTCACTCTCTTTCGCTGCCAACTTCCTTTACTATTATTTTTCTCTCCATCAAACATTGCTTCCTCCACAGTCATTAGTTTTCCTGCCTGATTCACTGACTTTTCTTTCCTAATGGCCATCATTAGCCTCAAAGCCTTTTGGTCCTATGGTGAGTTCCTGGACAAATGATGCTCTTAATTCAGTGTTCTGCACCATCAGCCAAGATTCCGTGGTTGTGGCACCTTTCAGCCCCACGGGAATTGTACGAGTTGCATAGATCACCGTTTTGGTTTTGGTACCCATGGCAGACATTGCTAACTGATCACAGAATCTTGATCCTGGGTGAAGTTTCAGAATGCATTCTCTCCTACACAGTGTTCTAGGAAGCCATTAGAGTTGCACCATTTAGAGTTGACACAGTTAGTGAAACCTGTCAGCCACACCTGGTATAGAGCTGAGTCAGCTCATGTGATAGGTCTCGGGCATCCAGAAGTGAATGAAATCATTTCTCCCCTTGAGAAGTTCAAGGGGGAGAATTTACAGAATTTTACCCACTTATTGGTAAGTGGCCCTTAATGATTTGGAAATCTATATACCTTCCAAGAATTACCTTCAGTTCTTGAAGTCTCTTTGAAAGCTAGAAATCCCCTTCATCCTTTAGGAATTTGTTCAAAGAAAGCAGCATTGGACATAAAAGCTCTTAAATGGAGTTGATTGCAGAATTTTTAGCCATGGCCCAAAAACCCAAGCCTCATTTTTATTTTGAAATTAACTTTATCCAAATACAGAAATTATAAAGATGTGGAAAAAAAAAAACATGCGTACAGCGTGATTGTCATAAGGTGAACAGAGTTGTGCGAACACTTCCCCGGATGGAGAAAAAGAACATAACCAGCGCCCAAAAATCACCTGTGCCCCTTTCCAACAATTATTCGCATCTTTCTTCCTAAAGGTAATCGCTTGTCCCAAATTCTAACAGCAAAGATACATTCTGAATTTTTTGTAAATGAAATCACACAGTATCGATTCTTCCGTGGGTCTGGCTTCTTTTGTTCTACGCGGTAAGATTAATTCATTCCATGTTTCTGCACGTGAGAGTAGTTTCTTCATTCTTATGAAGTATTCCATTATATGACCATTCTACAGTTTATCCGTTCTAGTGCTGATGGACAACTGGACTGTTTCTAGGTTTTGACAATTTTGAAGAATGCTTCTAAGAAAATTCTTGTGCGTGACTTTTGTTGCACATATGTTCGCATTTATATATTTAGAGAAGGAGTCTTTTTTTTCTCTTAAACTTGAGTGGATCATATCTTCAACTTTAGTAAGATAAATTGTTTTCCAAATGGGTTGCACCAATTAGTACTTCTGCTGGCAGTGTTTGGAAGCTTCAGTTACTCCACATCCTTGGTAACACTTGGTATTGTTAGTACTCTTAATTTTAGCCTTGTGGCAGGGTTGTGTTAGTTCATTCTTACTGTAATTTGCATTTCCCTGATAAGTAAGGATTTGAGAAGCTTTTCATTAGTTTCTTCGCCGTATGTCCAAAACCTTTTGGAAAGTGCCTGTCCAAGTTTTTTAACTGTCTTTCGTTTGGATCGTTGCTTTTTCTTACTGATTAACAGATCTTTTTATATTCTAGATATAAGCCGCTTGATGATTACATGTCTTGTAAATATTTTCTCACACTCTATAGTTTGTCTTTTTACTGGCTTAATGGAGTCTCAATTTCTAATTTTAGTGTACTTCAATTAATCAATTCTTTATGTTTATTCAGGGATTTGGAAGGGGGTATCCTATTTTAAAAAGTTTTGCCTTCCCCACATTCATTACTTTATTCTTCTGCTTTTCACATTTAAAACCACAATATACCTGGAATTGATTTTTGCATATATCTTAAGATAAAAGTCAATATATTTTATTGACTCAGCACTCTTTATGTAAAAGGCAGAACTTTCCCCAAAGTGTATCTTTTTCATAAGTCAAATATCCATATATATATGTGGGTTGGTTTCTCTTGTGTTTTTGTCTCATTGTTTATTTTTCTGTCTTGGTGCTATAAGTTTACTGCCTTAAACACTTTACCTTGATAAATATTCATATCTGGTAAAGTAAGTCCTCCAACTTTGTTCTTTTTTAGTGTCGTGTGGCTATTTTTGCCTCTTTGCATTTCATATGTTTTGAAATCAGCTTGTCATTTTCCACACATACACAAAAGATGTTGTTGGGATTTTAATTTGGTTTACTTGAGACCCATAGATCAGTTTGGGGAGGATCAACACATTTATAACATTGAGTCTTCCAATCTAAGAAAATAATATCTCTCTCCATTTATTTAGTCTTCTTTAATTTCTCTAAATAATATTTTATAGTTTTCTGTGTAAATCATTAGATTTATTCCACATAGTTGATGTTTTCTTCATGCTATTGCCAATGGTATCATTTCTAAAATTTCATTTTCTATTGTTTATTGATTTATTTTTTTATTTTTGAAAGAGAGAGCACACACGAGCAGAGGAGAGGGGCAGAGGGAGACAGAATCTCAACCAGGCTCCATACTCAGCACGGAGCCCGATGCGGGACTTGATCCCACAACCCTGGAATCATGACCTGAGGCGAAATCAAGAGTCAGACCCTCCACCGACTGAGCCACCCAGGTGCCCCTAAAACTTTATTTGCTAATTGTTTATTGCTGGTATACAGAAATGCAGTGATGTTTTTTCTATATTGACCTTTCATGCAGTGACATTGCTGAATTCCCTTAGTCTAATAGTATATTGATGAGATTCATTTAGACTTTCTACGTACATAATTATGTCATCTGCAAATAATACTTTTAGTTTTTGCATTGTTTTCTTTTATTAACTTTTTTAACGTTTATTTATTTTGAGAGAAAGAGAGACAGAGTGTGAGTGAAGAGGGGCAGAGAGAGGGAGACACATAATCAGAAGCAGGCTCCAGGCTCCGGGCTGTCAGCACAGAGCCTGACACAGGGCTCGAACTCTCAGACCGTGAGATCATGGCCTGAGCTGAAGTCAGACACTCAACCAACTGAGACACCCAGACGCCACATATTTTTTTGCATTTTCATCTTTCCTTATTCCATAGGATAAGAATCTTGAAAAGAAGTAATAACAAATATCCTTGCCTTACTCACAATCCTAGGGAAATTTTTCAATATTTCACTATTAAGTAGGAAGTTTGTTGTAAGTTTTTGATAGATACCCTTTATTCCCTTAAGAAGATTCATATCTATTTCTAGTTTGCTATTTAAAAAAATGCATGTTGAATTTTATCAGTTTTCCGGCATCTCTTTAAAGGATCGTGTGGGGTGCCTGGGTGTCTCAGTCAGTTAAAGGTCCAGCTTCGGTTCAGGTCATGACCTCTATGTCCATGAATTCGAGCCCCTTGTTGGGTTCTGTGCAGAGCCTGGAGCCTGCTTCAGATTCTGTCTCCCTCTCTCTCTGCCCCTCCCCTGCTCAAACTTTGTCTCTCTCTCAAAAATAAATAAACATTTAAAAAAATTCTTTAAAGGATCATGCGATTTTTTTCCTTGCATGTATTAATGTTGTGAATGACATTGATTCTCAGGTGTTAAACAATCTGTATTCTGGACTAGATTCAAATTTGTCGTGATATATTATTCTTTTTGTATATACCAGGATTTGATTTGCTGATATTTTGGTTGAGATTTTTTTCATCTATAAGAGAGACTGGTATGTGTTTTTCCTCTTTTGTATTGTACTTGTCAGGTTTTAGTATTGAGATTGTGTCGGGGGGTGCCTGGCTGGCTCAGGCAGTACAACATGTGACTCTTGATCTCAAGGTTGTAAGTCTGAGCCCCACGTTGGGTGTAGATTTTACTTAAAAATAAAATATTGAAGAAGAAAAGAAGATTGTGTTGGCCTCATAAAACAGGAAGGCTTCTCTCTTTTTCTGTTCTCTGAGTTTGTGTGAGATTGGCACTCTTTCTTCCTAAAATGTTTGGTATGATATACCAGTGAAGACATCTGGGCTTATAATTTTCTTTGGGGGAAGATTTTACTTACAGATGAAATTTCTCTCTTTGGTAGATTTAGGACTATTCACATTTCTCTTTCTTCTTGTGTCTTCCTAGGACATTGTCAGTTTCATCTAAATTGTCAAATGTATTGGCATAAAATTGTCCACCGTGTACTTCTTCTGATTTTGATATCTGTAGAATTTGAAACAGTGTCCCCTTTTTCATTCCTCGTATTTGTTTTTTTGTGCTTTCCCTATTTCTTTTGATCAGTCTTGACAGAGGCTTATTCATTTTATTAGTCCTTTTAGAAAACCAGCCTTTGGCTATGAGGATCCCCTCTATGATGTATTTTTATAGCTTATTAATTTCTGCTCTCTGTTATTCTCTTCCTTCTCTCTTTTTTTAGGGAAGGGTACCTTTCTGTTATTTTTCTAAGTTCTTGAGATAGATGCATAAACATTGCTTTTTATCCTTTTTTCTTAATACATGGATTTAAGACTTTCTAAACAGCTTTCACTTCATCTTACAATCTTAGATACATTGTGTTTCTGGTATTATTCAATTCAAAATATATTTTTATTTCCATTGTGAGTTCTTCCTTGACTCATAGGTTATTTAAAATTAGGCAACAAAACTATTGTCTAATTTCCAAACATTTGGGGAATTTCCTAGTTTCTTCTTTGCTGCTGATTTCTTGCTTAATTCTACTGTGGTCAGAGAATAAACCATTCCTAATTTTAATCCTTTGAAAGCTATTGGGGCTAACTCTATGAGCCAACATATGGTCGACTTTGGTAAATGTTCCATGTGTGTTTAAAAATGCTGTGATTTGGGGCGCCTGGGTGACTCAGTCGGTCGAGCGGCCGACTTCGGCTCAGGTCACGATCTCGCGGTCCGTGAGTTCGAGCCCCGCGTCGGGCTCTGTGCTGACAGCTCGGAGCCTGGAGCCTGTTTCGGATTCTGTGTCTCCCTCTCTCTGACCCTCCCCTGCTCATGCTCTGTCTCTCTCTGTCTCAAAAATAAATAAACGTTAAAAAAATTTTTAAAAAAATGCTGTGATTCTACAGATATTTGGTGCCGTGTTACAACAAGATTATGTTTGTTACTTCTGTTATTCAAACCATCTATCTTCTTACTGATTTTTTTCTTTTGTCTACTAGTTCTATTGGCTCCCAAGAAAACTGTGTTAAAATCTCCCGCCATAATTGTGGATTTGTCTATTCTTTTAATTCTGTCAGCTTTTGGCTTTATATATTTTTGTGTTATTAGTGTTATAAATTAAGCATTTTATTTCTTTCTGGTGAGTTGCCCTTTTAATTTTATATTTTTTAAAGTAGGCTTTATGCCCCGGCCCAGAGCCCAACACGGGGCTTGAACTCACGACCCTGAGATCAAGACCTGAGCTGAGGTTAAGAGTTGGATGCTTAACCAATGAGCCACCCAGGTGCCCCGACCTTTTTATTTTAATGTGATGTCTCTTTATGGCAGTATTTTTCAGTTGTGGCACCATTGGCATTTTGGGCAAAATAGTTCTTTGTTAGGGGGATGGTGTGCCATCCTATGTCTTGGAGGATATTTCAGCATCCTTGTTCTGTAGCAGCCCCACCCCAAGCTGTGACAATCAAAACCATCTCTAGACATTGCCAAATGTGCACTGGGGGGCAAAATCGCTCCTTGTTGAGAACCACTGATCTACAGCAATGCTTTGTGCCTTAAAGTCTATTTTGTCTGATTGTTAGTAAAGACAGTTTCTATTGGTATTTGCAATAGAAAATCTTTTACGTCCAGCCTTTCAATATCCCTAGTTAAGAGGCACCTCTTGAGGTGCCCGGGTGGCTCAGTCGGTTAAGCGCCTGACTCTTGACCTCGGCTCAGGTCACAACCTCACAGTTCGTGAGTTCGAGCCCCGTGTAGGGCTCTGTGCTGTCAGCACAGAGTCTGCTTGGGATTCTCTTTCCCTCTTTTCCTGCTCCTACCCCCCTTGTGCTCACTCGCTCTCTCAAAATAATAAAATAACTTTATTTAAAAAGAAAACGATTGGGGCGCCTGGGTGGCTCAGTTGGTTAGGCGTCCGGCTTCGGCTCGGGTCACGATCTCACGGTCCGTGAGTTGGAGCCCCACGTCGGGCTCTGTGCTGACGGCTCGGAGCCTGGAGCCTGCTTCGGATTCTGTGTCTCCCTCTCTCTCTGCCCCTCCCCTGCTCATGCTCTGTCTCTCTCTGTCTCAAAAATAAATTACAAAAACATTAAAAAATAAAAATAAAAAGGGGCGCCTGGGTGGCGCAGTCGGTTAAGCGTCCGACTTCAGCCAGGTCACGATCTCGCGGTCCGTGAGTTCGAGCCCCGCGTCAGGCTCTGGGCTGATGGCTCGGAGACTGGAGCCTGTTTACGATTCTGTGTCTCCCTCTCTCTCTGCCCCTCCCCTGTTCATGCTCTGTCTCTCTCTGTCCCAAAAATAAATAAAAAACGTTGAAAAAAAAAATTAAAAAAAAAAAAAGAAAGAAAGCAAAAAGAAAAAGAAAATGATGTGTCTCTCATAAGCAGCATTAGGTTGACTGTCTTTTTAATCCAGTCTGACAATCTTTTAATTGTAATTGGAGTTATTTGTCACTTTTACCTTTAATATGATCACAGATATGTTTGGGTTTAAATATGCTATATGGGGGCAGCCGTGTAGCTCAGTCAGTTGAGCATCCTCCTTTGGCTCAGGTCATGATCTTGTTGTTCATGAGTTCGAATCCCACTTCAGGCTTGCTACTGTCAGTGTGGAGCCTGCTTTGGATCCTCTGTCTCCCTCTCTCTGCACCCCCCTGCTCGTGCTCTCTCTCTCAAAAATAAATAAAACATTTAAAAATAAATATGCTATGTGATTTATTTCATATTTAGTCCATGTTCTATGTTTTTTGTTATGTCTATGTTCTGTTATTTCCATGTTCTTTTTTTTTTCTCCCCTTTCTTACTTTCTTGGGTTCTGTACTATTTTATTATTTTCTTATTCATCCCATTAGTTGAGCATCCTTTTATTATTTTTCTTTTAGTTGTTTAGAGGTCACAACATGTGTCTCTAACCTATGAAAATGTAATGTGCGGACGTGTACCAATTTCTGTGTCGTTCCATTAAAACCTTCTGTATGAGGACTGTAGACCTTTCTATTCCATTTACCCCAATCTCACATCGTGTGAATTTTTATTTCTCCATAAATAGGACCAAAGCAATTCATCATTTCTTAACTTTATATAGTCAATGTTTATTTAGACTTGAATATTCATGTTTTTCATTGTTCTTCATTTCTTTCTGCCTCTCCCGCCTCCATCTGGGATTATTTTCTTATTGCCTGACCAACTCCCTTTGGTCCTTCATTTAGTGAGATCTACAATTGCTGAGTTCTCTAGGTTTATACCTGCCTAACAATTATCTTTCTCTTTATTTAAAGGCCGTTGGCTTGGCGTGGGATTTCAGGTTGTGGTTCTTTTCTTTCTGTTGGTAAATCAGTCATCAGTCTTTTGGCTACACCTTCGAAGAGAATGTGTTTTTCTGCTTCTCTTTGTCTATGGGTTTCAACAATTTTACTACGATGTTCTTGGGTGAGGTTTTGTTTATCAGCATTGGCACTCAAAATACTTTTTAACCCATGGCATAATAGTTTTCATTAGTTTTAGAAAATTCTTGGCCATTGTGGCTCCAAATATTGCCTTTACCCCATTCTCTTTATTATCTCACCCTCTGGGACTCCATATTACACTTTCCAATTGTAACACACAGATAAGAAACACCTTACAAATACGAACCAACAGAAAGCTCCTGTGACTATACTATGGTATTTTCTGTTTTTCCCTTTTCTCTCTCTGGGCTTCAGTCTGCATATTTTTCCTTTTGATCTATCTTCCAGATCACTAGCTCTCTTCAGCTGTATCTAATCTACTATTACTCTCCACTTTAGTTATCTGTTGCTACGTAACAACCTACCCCAAAGTTTTGTGTCTTAAAACCACTGCTGCCATTTATTTGCACATAATTCTGCAATTTAGGCAAGGTTCAATAGGGACAGTATGTCCTTGGGCCATGTGATGTCGACTAGGCTAGCTTAATTGGGGTTTGGGGATCCACAATGACTTCGCTCACATGTCTGGCACTTCAGTGAGGGGGACCGGAAGAGTTGGGGGCTGGTTGGATCTCTCTCTCTCCCTCTCTCTCTCTCTCTCTCCATTTTTTCCATTCTCTAAGGCCTGTCTCTCTCCACGTGCTCCTCCCCTTCCATACCAGCAGGGTATCTGTAATTATTGCACGGTAGGTCGGAACGCCAACAGGGTGAAAATGGAAGGTGCTGTATGTCTTGATGCCTAGGCCTAGAACTAGCGAGGCATCGTTTCTCCCACATCCTTCAGTCCACAAAGTAGCCCGTCAGATGGTTGAACTTAGCTGCCGTACTCTCCCCAAACTCCTGCAACATCACTTCATCCGGCATGGTATTGACTCCTTCACCATCGTCCCTGTTCTCCATGGCCCCTAGACCTCAGACAGTGGTGGGCGCATAGCGCACCCCAGCAAATGTTTTTTTTCAATAAATGAAGAAATGAATGCAAGCTGCTGATCCAGTGTTTTCTTCAGCAGCGTCTGTGCTAATATTGGAACTACACTAGCCGAAATGGTAGCCAAATCTGCAAAGTTAAGGTAAAAGTCTTTAAGGGCTTCTACATCCTGAATCCCTTCCCCTACAAAAACCTAGCAATTCATTAACATGCTCCAGTTTGCTCCTCGACCCAGAACAGGACAGTGAAGGGGTGAGAATGAGAGAAATCTCAGTGGAAACAGCCTTTGGGCTCTGAGTATCAGGGAGAATTCCCAGGACCGGAAACAATCTTCCTTTCTTTCTGCAGATAAGATCCCAGGTAGCTCAAGTAGTGTCTTCAGAGACCATCACCATGCTTCTGGGATCATTATCGGGGTGCTCTCTTCTCCCCTCTTTGGTGATCTGAGTACATTTGTTGCTGTTATACCCAGCCGTGATGACTGCCCCCAACCGTTGACCCATACCCTGTCCTATCATGGCCCATGTTGACTTTATAGTTCCTTCTGCCAACCTAGAATTGCCTGATGCTCACGCCAAGGTGGGTGTTCTCTCTCTCACCACAAGTAGTACATTACAGTCCTTTCCCTGACTCTCAAGAAGGTGTCAATGTCTTACAGCCCCTTCTCTTTCAAGGACTGGCGAGACCAGTTCCTCTGGGACCAAGTCAGAGGACATTTGAAAGGTGCCTCTAGTGGCAAAAGTAATAGAAATGAACTCTGATGCAAAGTTCAGGGAGCTCCCGGGGACAAACTGATGTGTGTGTGCATGTGTGTATGTGTGCATGTGTGTGAGAATACCAAATTTTCCTGACTCCCTTTCCACAAATCTTGCCACTGCACCATGTTAACAACAAAAACAAAGGTGAGACTATCGACTAATGTTGAATGAGTACTTACTATTTGCCAGGGATTGATTGTGCTAGGTGCTTTATATGTATCATCGCATACCTAATTTGGGGAGGAGGGATTGATTTTAGGCAAATGAAGCATCACAGAGTGGGTGAATGGGGGGAGGGAAGGCCATTTGAAGGAGCTATTAGAATTTTGTAAAGAACCTGAGTAAAGATATGAAAGGAGAAGGTGAAAACTGGTCAGCGTAGTGGGAGGCGCAGTCAGTGAGGCGTCCGACACTTATCTAGGCTCAGATCATGATCTTACAGTTGGTGTGTCCCAGCCCCACATTGGGCTCTGCGCTGATGGTGGTGAAGCCTGCCTGGGATTCTGTCTCTCCTCCTCTCTGCCCCTCCCACGCTTATTCTCTCTCTCTCTCTGCCTCAAAATAAATAAATAAGCTTTAAAAAAATTTTAAAGAAAAGAAAACCGGACAGGGTCAGCCAAACATGTGGATGTGTGTGAGAGGGAAGAGGAGTGGCAAAAAGGCCAGAGCGCCAAGGGCAGGGCGAAGTAGGAACCTGGAGGGATTTTAGGATAATAAAATCAAAAGTGATCAAAGGAAGTTATTATAACCATTTGTGAACGGAGTTCTTTCCAAGTTTCATAAGTAAAATTAATGCGTTCTATTTTGACATAACGAAGAGACCAGCTCTTGGGGCCAAACTAAAATAAAATACATCAGACTCTTAATGGCCTTCCTGGTGTCTCTAAAGGGTTACTTATTATCTGTTAAATATTTGAATAGAGCATTGTTCTGGTATCGCCACAGGAACAGTCCTTTGCATAAAAGCAGAGGAACCAGTCTGAAAGCCCTGTCTGCAGTGAAAGCCACAGGGCAGTGCATCAACCCCAGCAGCACTGTGTTGACAAGGTGGTCTGCATTCAGCCTGGACGTGGAGACGGACGGGCTCTCAGCCAGGCACATTAGGAGGTTCCTGAGGACCAGCCAGGGGATCACGGGGGATGCCCTGTGCGTCTGTTATTAAGGCTGACTTGGTTAGGGCATGGGAAGCAGGCACGTGACGTGTGCTGAGCGGTGAGACCAGGCTCAGACGAAACCCTGAAACCAACGCCCAGCTGGGAGACATCTCCTGGCCCCACGAGTGACGCGCCCCCCTCGGACTCTGTCTTCAACCTTTCCGTTGACTGCTTCTCCACGTTGTAAACTCCTCTGTTTCTCCAATCTTTTAAAAAGCAGCCAGTCACGACAGGACAGCTCACCCTTCCTGCGTTCTTGCTCGTCCTCCTCCATTGCCTGGAAAGAGGTGTCTACACTGGCTGCCTCCACATGCGCGCATCTCACTTGCATCTGGGGCCGCTGCTGCTCCCTGGTTTCTTCCCCTCCACCATGTCAGTGAGACAGTTCCCACCAAGGTCACCAAAGACTTCTCGGTCACCAGATTCGATGCGTCCATCTCGTTTCTTATTCCACTTGACCTTCCTGTGGGCATCTGTCTGGAAGGATCCCTCCTTTTGGACATTCTCTGATTTTTTTGGTTCCCCCAGCACTCTACTCCTCTTTCTTTTTTTTCCTGTCTGATCCTTAAAGGTCAGTGTTACCGGGCTCCATCCTTGGCCACTGCTTTTCTGATTGGATACAGTCTCCTGGGAACCTTCTTCAGGGTTTCAACCACCACTGGTATAATGGTATCATTGAAATCTCTATATTCTGTCTTGACCACCTTCTCTAAGCTGTATATTCAGCTGTTCACTAAGCATCCCTTTCCAGACGCCCCACGGAAATTTCAACGCACAAAACCACTTGTAATCTCATCCCCAGATTGCCCTTTCTTCATGGATTTCCTCATCTGAGTGCCAAAACTAATCATCCTGTTGCTTAACCCAGAAACCAGGGAAGGGTTTCTGACTTGGTTCTTCCTCCCTAGTTACCATCCAGTGAGTCAGCAAGCCCTGTCACAGCCCCTCTGTCTCCTGGTGACAGCACCCACCACCACAGCTAAGCTCCTGCCTCCAGACTCTTAGCCTCAAATCCACCTCCGCGCTGGCCACCAGAGTAATTCGTCTGGACCCAAACCAGGATCATGTCCCTTCTCTGCTGAAAGTCTCCCTGTGGTTTCCAACTGACAACCTTCCGTTCTCATTCCTTTCCTCTCCCCTGTTTCCACCCTATGCCCACAGGGAGGCTGGACCATAGGGGGCAGGCAGCCAACAGCCAGGGCTTTGAAGCTAGTCGGAGGGATTGAGTTTTGACATAAGATGACATAGGAACCATTCACAGGTTCACGGACGGCGCATGATGGCATGATGACAGATACACATGACAGGTGGTACAAGTGGGAGGCACATTAGCAGACTGCTATGGACTGAAGGTTTGTGTCCTCCCTAAATTCATATGCGAAATCCTAATGTCAAATGTATTTGGAAGTGAAGGCTTTGGGAGGGGATGAGGTCATGGGGTGGAGGCCTCATGAATGGGATTAGTGTCCTTACAAAAGGGACCCCAGGGAGCCCCCATGCCCTCTTCCCACTCGTACCTGTAGAAGGACACAGGGTAAACACTGCTGAAAACACTGTCCTCTATGAACCAGGAAGCCGGTCCTCACCAAAAAAACAGAACTGCCTTGTTCTTGGACCTCCCAGCCTCCAGAACGGTGAGAAATAAACTTTCCGTTGTTTTTAAGTCACCCCGTCTATGGTATTTTGTTATAGAAGCCTGAACCGGCTGATGCTGGCTATCATAACGGAGGCCAAAGGACCTAGACTAGTTTTGCACAGTGAGAAAACAAGACAGGTGAGCCTGTAGGAGCTATGAGGAAGGGGTCATATCTGAAAAGGAAAATCACCAGATGCAAGTGGTAAGGAAATGCATTAGGGGGTCATGTCAAGCACTAGTAACAACATAATCATCAGAAAGTCTAGAGACTTTAGAGCTCCATTATTGGAAGCCCAGCACTAGGAACAGGAGCAAGGGTTGGTATTCCACACACACACACACACACACACACACACACACACACACACACAGTTCTACAAGGCAAGTGAGGGAGGCAGATGCTGATAGAAAGAAATAGCTGCTATCAAAGGGGGGGGGGGAGGGCAGGAGAGCTTAGAAGAGGGGACAGACGCACACAAGAACTGTTCTTGTGACAAAATGAAGGCCACAGAAAGTCGGTTCCACTCAGGAGCTGCGCCCGCTGACTTCCCAAAGGTGGGCTTCAGGATGCTGTAAAGAAGTAGCGGTCATCATTGGACAGATTCAACACACGTTGTCCAAAACGTTGGCAGGACTGGAAACGAGTGACCTGCCAGAGTTCAGTCCCTTCCACAAAACTGCAGGCCTGTAAGGATCCACGCAAGGAGAAGCATAAGCTTTTGTGGACTTTGGAGGCGCGCGGGTCCGCGTTCGAATCCCGACTGTGCCGCTCGGCCCAGGACGGCACGTCCCGCGACCCCGGCTCCAGAGCCTGCCCTAGGTGGGTCCCAACCCACTGTCAAGGGCAGACCTGGGGCGAGAACCGGACAAGATCGCCGACTCCGGAGCGGTGCTCTTTCCAAGCAGCCTGGTTGATGCTCGGGGCAGCGGGTCCCCTCCGCAGTCGTCCCCCAGGCCTGGAGCGCCTTTGTGCCCCACTCACCGGAGAGCATCCGCAGCAGTGGCCGCGGGGGGCGGCCAGGCGGGGGCGGGGGGGGGGGAGCGCCCCCCAGGGTGGCGCTGGCCGGCGGGGAGGGGGGCGGCCAGGTGGTGATTGGCTGCGCTGCGCCAGGCAGCTCCGGGCCCAGAACAAAAGAGAGCGGGCGGCGGGCGTCCTCCGGAGTAGGCGCTCCCGCCCGCCCCGCGCGGGCTTCGGTGCTGGGGGAGGACGCGCCCACCGCCCGCCCGCCCGCCCGCCGAGCAGCCGGGCTGGCGCGCTCGGTTTCTGGGCGAAAGCCGGCCGTGTACCTAGGAATTAACCGGCCGGCGCGGGAGGGGAGGGGAGCGGGAAGCGGGGCGGGGGGGATGCTGAGCGCGCGCGAGAACAATAATAAGATCGTGTTTGCGGTCGCTGCCCGAGGAGGAATTCGGAGGAGGCGCGAGGCCCGGCGCTCGCGCCGCGCCCGGGAGCCCGGGAGGGAGGCCGGCGGCGGCGGCGGCGGCGGCGGCGGCATGAGGCAGGCGACGCGGCGCCTGTGAGCAGCGCGCGGCGGCGGCGGGGACCTCGGCGCGGGCGAGAGCCGAGCGGCCGGGGGCTCCCCTCCCCCGCTGCCGGGCCGTGATTTGCCGGGCCTGCTGCGCCCCCCGCCCACCCCTCGCCTCAGCCGCCGCCTCGCCGCTTCCCCTCGTCGGAGCGGCCGCTCGTCCGCCCGCCCGCTCGAGGCCCGCGGGGAGCGCGGCGCAGTCCGTCGGCCCGCGGGGGGGCGGCCTCCCGGCATCTTCGCGGCGACCAAGGACGACCGGGGGAGGAAGCGGCCGGGATGGCGCGTCCGCGGCCCCGCGAGTACAAGGCGGGCGACCTGGTCTTCGCCAAGATGAAGGGCTACCCGCACTGGCCGGCCCGGGTGAGTACGGCGGCCGCGGGCGGGCCCGCCCGCCCACCATTTTCCCCTTCATGATGGCGCGCCCGCCCCCCCCCTCCCGTCCCCGTCCCCATCCGCCTCGGCCCGGAGCCCGGCGCCCGGCGCCCGGAGGGAGCCCGGCGCCCCGAGCCGGCCGCGGCCGGGGCCGGAGGCGCGGGCGGCGCTGCGCACGGAGGACGTGCCCGGGCCGGAGGCGAGGGTTCCGGGCCGCGCCCGCTCCCCGCGAGGGCGGCCATCCTTCCGCCCACTTTCGAAGGCGGCTCCGGCCCGGGCAGGCCCGCCGCCGGGGCTTGGGAGCCCGCGCCGCCGGGCGGCGGGCCTGGGCGGCAGGCATCGCTGCGGGCAGGGTCGCGGGTGGGAAGCCGGGTCCCGGGCGAACGTCGGGGCACGTAGGGGAGCGTAATGCAAATGGCTGGCGGCGGGCCGGCGGGGGCCGCGCGGCCGGGGATCCTGGAAAGGGGCCGTGGCCGTCCCGAGGCCAGCGGGAGCCTCTTGGCAGCCGTTCATCCATCCCTCGGCGCATCCTTCGCCATCCAGACTTGTTGAGTCTTCCCTGCGCGCGATTCCGGGTTCCCCGCGGGCCCCATCATTGTCCTGGGGTACGTGCATCCCCGCTGCCCATCGTTCTCCCGAGCCCACCCGGAGGAGCTGGGGGGGGAGGGGGGCTCGCCGCTTGGCCCCGGCGGCTGGGTCCGGGAAGCTCCTCGTGCCTTTTCACCTCCATATTTGTTTTAGGTCGGATCCCAGACCTTCTCCTTGGCCTTCCACTACAGTCCACAATAGCTCTCTCTTTCCTATCTAGCAAGGCTGTCGCCGGGCTCTTGTCTCTAGAAAGCATCTGCGTGTAATGCACAGCATTCGATTTTTTTTTTTTTTTTTTTTTTTCTTAAGCAGGCCTTTTGGGGAAGAGAGCAACACCACCGTGTGTGCTTTGTGTTTTAAAAATAAATCAATTTTACTTCTAATTCTGATCATACTTGGCAGTTAGTTGTTTGAAATAAATACAGTGGAAAGGAGGGTCAAGGCATCTTGGAGGCTTGTTGGTATCTTTGGGGAACAGAGGTAGATGTGGGGAAATACTGGCATAAATAAGAGTGTGAGCTCTAAAATGTTGTATTACAGTAAAGTGCAGATAGCTAGACCAAGAAAGAAAAAAAAAAAAACCCACCCATTCACAAAAGGAAGTGACATCACGGGTGGCCAGGCTGAAATTAGTGAAGTTGAAGTAATGGATGGTTATAATCACTTTTTTTTGTATTTAGTTTGACATGATTGTGAAATGGAGAGAACACTGTGCCAGGAATTGGGGGCCTTGGTATTTGGTCTTTGTGGGCTAATCATTTCAACTGAATATCCATTTCTGCAACTCTAAAATGATCATCTGTAGGATCCCTTCCAATACTGACAACCTCAGATCTCAAATGAGGTTCAGGTTCCATTAGGCTGTGAAAATCACTCTTCTCCACATGTGAACTGTAGGTTGGCCTCAACCTCACGGTAGGATAACTGGTTACTTTTCATACCGAAGTGCCATCCTGCTTAAAGGGGCAAGATTTGTGACTTCAGGCATCCTTTAGGGAATCTCTGAGTATATTTATCAAGAAATAAACAGCTATAGGGTTCATTGGTATACACGTGGTCAAAAGTGAATTAAAGATTATCATCACCAGTTGGTCGGTTCCTTGTAATCCAGTGGCTTCCTTTAATCTTACCTTTGATAAATAACTTCTGAGAGTCAAAAAGAAAATACTTAAAGTTTCCTTAACAAGTTGCTTTCATAGGTTGGCCACCTGTAGTAATTTTGAAACAGAAACGTGCTGCAGAAGTGGTCGTAGTTGTATATCTAATCCACATAAAATTCCTAGAATTTGTAATTCCAGAACAAGGCAAAATGAAAAGTGAAATGAGGAAACAAAGTCAGTTGGGTTGTTAGGTATAGTAAATGCAGGAAAGAAAAATCTAAGTCTCTTCACATTTAACATAAACTTAAGGGAAGGACCTAAGTCTTTCTTTTTTTTAATTAAAAAAGTATTATTTTATAGTGAGTGGCATGTTATCATTTCCAAGGGAAGGTAAGGGTTAGAAAAAGATATTTGAGTCCCTAATCTGTTCGTTACTGTGCTGTATGCTTCACATATGTTCTCATTTTATTTCTTCTCCAGTTCTGTGAGGCATTATCCCCACTTACACCCAGTCATAGCTTGTAGATGATGTTATAAAGTACTCACTGGAAAAAAACTCTACTTATTTGAATTCTGTCGCTTGCTATGAAGACCAGTCATGTGGGGATTAGAGTCTATATGGCCCCAAGCGATCAGACGATCAGGCGTAGGAGGCAAAATGTGGGGGAGACAGATTTCGGTTCAGACTGTAGGGAGTTTTCTATCGGAGGTGGTCCACGCTTGGATGGAGAACCAGCTTGTGTGCTGCAGTGAAGACGTTTGGTTCTAGGCAGCCCCTTGTGAAGAATGTGGGCCAAGAGGACTCAGGCATCTAGGAAAATGGTCAGGTTAGATTCAGTTTGGGGCTGGGTTTCATACTCTCTGACCTTAGGCATGTTCTGTAATCTAAGTTTTAGTTTGCGAAATAGACATAATTCAGCCCTCACGGATTTAACGTATGTAAAAGCATCAAGCAGTGGTGGTTGAATGTTCCTGCCTTTTTTTCCTTTTTGAATTTCTAGCTTGAATTTCTAACCTGTATCACTATACTGTTTTTAATTTTCAACCTAGGAGTAGATTGATTCTTTTTTCCAACATTTTATCATGAGTAATTTCAAACACACAGAAAAGTTAAAAGAATCGTACACCCTTCTATCCGTCACCCAAATTCTCTAAGCAGCATTTACTGTACTTGCTTTATCATGTTATTCATATATCCATGCCTCTATCCATATAGCAGTCCATCTTATTTTAATGCACTTTAAAGTAAGTTGCCAACGTCAGTATAATTTACTCCTAGACACTTCAGCATGCATTATCGTTAACTAGAGGTCAATATTTTTTTAGATCCTTTTTTTTTTTTTTTTTTGCCTTTTGAGGTAAAATTTACATAAACTGAAACATACTTAAATGTACCAGTGAGTTTGACAAATATGTACACTGGTATAGTCCAAACCTCTTGCAAGATACAGCATAGTATCAGTACCGATGAAAGTTCCCTCATTTCCTCTTCCCAGTTAATTCCTGTCTTCCTCCCAGTTCAGATGTGTTAACATTCAGTAGCCAGCTAGCTGTTTCTAATGGAGTATACTTGATTAAATATGACTTAAAAATTACAAGTTCATTTGTACCCAAGGATTAACTAGCTTAATATTAAAAATACACTAAAACGAGTCTCTGAACCCTTTTGATTGTGTACCCTGTTGGTAAAAAAAAATTTGTGTAAACTTACTTTAAATTATAGGGGCTCCTGGGTGGCCCAGTCGGTTGAGCGTCCAACTTCACCTCAGGTCATGATCTCGCAGTTGACAAGTTCGCGTCCCGCGTCAGACCGCTCCGGAGCCTGGAGCCTGCTTCTGATTCTGTGACTCCCTCTCTGCCTCTCCCCCGCTCATGCTCTGTCTCTGTCTCAAAAATAAAGATGAATAAATAAACATTTTAAAAAATTATGTATACATGTACTTTGTACTATTCTGTACATTATGAAACAAATACAAGAGAATCTGAAGGGAGTGACAAATGATATAATTTATGTTTCAAAATTCTTATTAGCGGGGGTGCCTGGGTGGCCCAGTCGGTTAAGTGTCCGACTTCGGCTCAGGTCATGATCTCGGGGTCCGTGAGTTCGGGCCCCACGTCAGTTTCTGTGCTGACAGCTCAGAGCCTGGAGCCTGTTTCAGATTCTGTGTCTCCCTCTGTGTCTGACCCTCCCCGTTCATGCTCTGTCTCTCTCTGTCTCAAAAATAAATAAACGTTAAAAATTTTTAAATTCTTATTAGCAAAATATTAAGAGTAATAGATTGTTTATATTTTTAAAAATATTAATGTTATTTTTTGCCTGTTTCATGGGAGATCTGACTAGCTAGTCACAGTTTTTATCATCTAAAGAGATTTTCTATAACAGAACTGTCAGCTTGGCCATTTCCTTGTTTGCTTGTGCTTACGTTATTAGTACTCTCTTATAGGACTCCTTTTAGCCACTTGTTCATTTGGCAAGAGTTCAGTTAGAAGTGAATATTCCATAATTTTGCTCAACCAGGCACTCTCAAATGGCAGGAAACCACAGTAGGCCCAAAGTGAATAAATACAACCATCTGAAAAAGGACACCAGTGTCAACTTATGTATTAAATATTAGTAAAACTTACTTTTTAGGGAAAAGAATAAGAAACTAAAATAGAAATTGCACTATTTTCTTCTCACACTTCCCCAGCCCCCATCATCTTGTACATTCCCTGAGATATGAGCACTCTGCCTATGTTACCCCTGCTCTAAAAAATAGAAATACAAAACAAAACAAAACAAAAAGGTCTCAAAACTCTTGTGTTTCAACGAAAGAACTTTTTTAAATTTAAAAACTTTATAGGAGTACTCTCTGGCATTGCTAATCAGAGAGTAAATTGATATGATCACTTTAGAAAGCTGGCCTGGTCGTCTGTAGTTAAACACACGCCTAGCTTGTAATTTAGCAGTCTGGTCTAGGCATATATCCAGGAAAAATGAGTGTGTGTGTCCACCAAAAGATTTGTACAAGAATGCTCATACATGGCAGCTTTATCCATAATAGCAGGAGATTGAGAACAACCCAGGTGTCCATCAACAGGAGAACGGATCAGCAGAATTATAGTATATTCGTGCAGTGGAGTACTACTCAGCAGTAAAAAGGAACAAACTACTGATGCCCACAAAAATATGGACGTATTTCAAGATTTTGAGGTTGAGTGAAGAAAGCCAACACCAGAGCGCACATTCTGTATGCTAACCATGACGATCAAAACGGGCACAATTGATCAGTGGTGATTAGTTCATGGTGGGTGGAGGAGGAAGCCCTGAAGGTGTTCTGTATCTTGATCTGGCTGGTGGGTACCCAGAAGTATACATGTGTAAAAATATATCAAGCTGTCCATTTAAGATTTGTGCACCAGACTGTATATGTTATACCTCAGTTTAAAAATGCATACTTTGTATGAAGTGAGGAGAAAGAATCTAATACTACAAACTTCTTCACGGATTGGATTTCACCATTCTTGGCTTTCAGTGAGAAGTTTTTTCCCTTTAAGACTTCAGTGCTACCGATTTGCATCTTCCTGTTCCCTTTTGACTATTTTAGAAACTTCATTTACTACTTCACAGCTTTTTCTTTACATTTCTTTTTAGTTCTGGTTTCTGCCTCTGTCTTTTGTTTACATATTAGAGTCTTTCTGTTCCTTTCATATTAAATCATTGCTCCTCTTATTTCTCATCTAGCTCTCAACCTCTCACTTGATAAAACTTAAGAATACAGCATTTGACCTACCATTCTATGACATCCTGAAGAGCTAAATGCTTAGTGAGCTTTTATTGAGCACCTACTGTGTGTAAGACACTGTGCCTAGGTATAGTTTTTCATTTTTCTACCAACAGATTAAATTTGCAGCAACTTAAAAATATTATAATTAAATAATTAGTGTTTCTCTGCCTTGTATTAATACAAAGGCTGAGAATCCTTAGTTTCTGATCCGTTGCACTTTCAGTTTTTTTATCTTTGACAATAAACTGCGAACCTTTATCTTTGGAGACCAGGCTACATCACTTCAGGGAATCACTTGAGACTTAAACTTTTTTTAATCTCAACATAAAGTAAGATGTTTACACTTTCCATTTCTTTGGCGTGAGTCCAAACGAGTCCGTCATTGTTTCATTCCTCAGGTAGAGTGACACAGATTCAGTCAGCCCTTTCCCCAGAGACTGTGTTCGTGTTGCAAGGACCTGGCAGATTGTCTCCTGTTCTTCTGCTTAACTCTGGGAGCAAATAGGCAGCTTAAACTCTCAATACGAACGTGTACCTTTTCCATCGCTCCCATTTCACCCAGGTGAATCTCTATTTCTGGCACATCCCCTTTGGAATGCCCTAATGACTACTGTTTTCCCCATCATTTGTAAAATGTTAATTCTCTGAAGTCAGGTTTCTACTATATGAGATTGTATTTGGTTCTTTTGGAAAAGGATTGATGGTTTAAAATTATATATGACTATTGAAAATGTCTATTAGCATAAGAAGAACATTGTAGGCTTGTAAATAGGGTAAACATAATAGGGGAAGAGCCCAAATGCTCCTTTTTATTGGAAAAAGTTACCTTCGATTGCAGAAGATTGCCCAGATAGTCAGAAGCTAGTCTACTTGATAGTTATTAGTCAGTCCATTGCAAAATGGCTTTTTATCCTTTAGAGCCGTGCTACTGGAAGTATGGTCTGTGGCCAGGATAGGTGACGGTGACAAGATAGGTGCAGAAATTGAGAGTAAGAGTTTAGAAACTTTTTTTTTTAAGTTTAGTTTTGAGAGAGAGAGAGTGCAAGCGGGGAAGGGGCAGAGAGAGGGAGAGACAGAATCCCAAGCAGGCTCTGTGCTGTCAGCGCAAGCCCATTGTAGGACTTGAACTCACAAACCAAGAGATCAGACCTGAGCTGAGATCAAGAGTTGGACTCTTACCTGACTAAGCCACCCAGGCACCCCGAGAAACTTTGTAAAGCAATCTGATAGAGTAACTTTATGCTAGTGAATCTAATTTTATTATTTTTAAGTTTATTTATTTATTTTGAGAGAGAGAGAGAGCGCGCGCATGTGAGTGGGGGAGAGGGAGAGAGAATCCCAAGCAGGCGCTACACTGTCAGCTCAGAGCCCGACATAGGACTTAAACCTACCAGCTGTGAGATCATGACCTGAACCAAAACCAAGAGTCGGACGCTTCAGTGACTGAGCCACCCAGGCACCCCTTGTGAATCTTATTTTTAAAATGAGGCTTGTATTTTATATGCCTTTAATTTTATTTTTCTAATAATTACTCTTTCATGTATTTTATAAAAATGCCCATCTGTAACAAATTAGAAATTAAAAACAAACAAAAAAATGCTGTTTTTTCCACCACAAATGGAGTACTGACTATAGAGGACCCTTAAAGGTCAGTAGAGTTCCTTGCATCTAAAACTATCTGCTCATACTGTGAACTGTTTTTTTTAAGGTTTTATATTTAAGTAATCTCTACCCAATGAGGCACTTGAACTCACAACCCCAGGATCAGGAGTCCCATACTCCTGACTGAGCCAGCCAGGCACCCCTGCTTATACTGTAAATTATTTAACCTATCTTTAACTATTTAAAAGAGAGAATGGATTAACCTTTATGTTATAAATACCTCATGTCTGTAAAAAAATTTTATTACATAAGTAATAATGTTCATTGTAGAAAGATTAATATCCCTCTACCTAGTAACAAGCATCATGAATATGCACCTACATGTGTAAGTACATAATTTTTATAATACATTCAGTTCTGCAGCCTTTTATCCCCACTTAAACACTATATCTTAGATGTCTTTCAGTGGCAGTGAATGCATTTCTATAACATTATCTGTAATAGCCATCTGGTAATTTATGGTACAGACCTATTTGTTATAAATTATAACCATATTTACCATATAACCGTATATAACTTCCTATTATACTGATATTTAGGTTATTTCCAGTTTTTTATACTGTAAAATAATACTCTGAGACACATGCTTTTAGCTAAACCGTTAGTTACTTCTTCAGGATTGGTATCTGGGAATCACATTTCTTAGTCAAAGGGCACGTGCATGTTTTAAAACTTTGGATTTATATTGTCACATTGCCCTCCAGAAAAGTTTTAACCATCTTAACCAGTAGCAGAATAAGAAAATACCTGTTTTCTCACATATTCATTAAAAGGAGATGATTTAAAATTTTAAAAATGTTTGTCAACCTAATAAATACAGATATTTAATAGAATTAATTTCCTCGTTGACAATTTAGGCAGAATATATGTGTCATATATGTCATATATCAAATCACGTATCTTATATGTCTTGATTACAAATTAGGATGAATATATGATAACACTACTCTAAGGTAGATAGTCCCATAAGAAAACCAAGACTTAAGAAATTCACCTGAAGTTATACACTGAGTGAAGTGTGTTAATCCTAGACCATTAAGAATGCCACAGGAACATAAGAAATGTGATAACAGGGGCTCCTGGGTGGCTCATTCAGTTAGGTGTCTGGCTCTTGGTTTTGGCTTAGGTCATGATCCCAGCGTCCTGTGATCCAGCCCCACACGGGCTCTGTGCTGACAGCACAGAACCTGCTTGGGATTCTCTGTGTCCCTTCTCTCTCTACCCCTCCCACACACACGCTCTCTCTGAAAATAAATAAAAATAAACTTTAAAAAAATGTGGAAACAGATGAGGTGAAGGAACTGAAGAAGCATTTGGCACTGTGTAAGAAGACTGTATGTATATTATATATATTACATATGTGTATATGTATACGTATGTGTGTGTGTGTGTATATATATATATATATATACATATATATATACATATATATATATGTATGTATGTATGTGTATGTATTATAAGCTACTGGGAGGCCAGCACTCTCAAGTCAGAAAACGTTTATTGTGACATTTGTTATTATTTTTCTCTGGTCTGTGTCTTTGAAAGCCCTTTGACACAAGGCAGTATGAAAGTAAATAAGATATCCGTTATGCATATAAAGAAAGCAGAGCCCATTAAAATCCATTCTGAATGAATAGCATAGTGTTGACTTTAGTTTTAGGTTCTAATACCTTTATGTGTGGTGAAACACATAGACTTTGAAGAGCAGGTATAGCAAGAGTTACTGGTTCAGTAGAGCCTAGAAGCTAAATCATAAGGACTACTACTAGCCTGTGTAGCTTTTTGCCAGTTTACTGCATTCTTAATCCCTATAACAGCATTTTCCTGTGTTATTTCACTGCCGTTCATATATGTAATTGCTTCTCAGCTATGGTAGTAAGTGAATTTTTCTATTATATCTTTTTACCACTAGGAATTTGCTGCAGTTAGGTAAATAGCTGTATGGTCACAGAGAGCTACATAGAGGTAAAAAGAATGAAGTAATCTAAAATTGGTGAGCTCAAGCCTTTAGAAGGATCCTCCAGATATCTGAACAAGATTTCCTACGATAGTGGGAAGAACAATGAAGCCAAGAGTTAAAAGACAGCATAGTTCATTCCACCACTGTCTTGATTTGTCAGGTTTGGGCATCTTTCATTACAACCTCGTTGTAAAATGGGGAGGATGATAATTCTTACTCTCTTTCCCTTTTTTCCTTGGAATCAGATATTGAAATGTGCATGAAATAGTGTTTGCTAGTTAAGGATCATAGATGATATATCTGTTCTGCCTAACTTGTAACCAAAGAAATTCAGTGAAATATTTGTGTTTATCAAATTCTTACTCACTTTCCCTTCTTTTTCCGTAGTAATCATGTGTTAAAATGTACGTGAAAGAAGTGTTTGCTAGTGTAGTACCCAACAATCACCTACCAGGAGCACCACAAACTCCTTACTGTACAATGCTAGAAACCTAGTAAAGTCTCAGCAGATGCTTTTGTGGGTGGGTGGGTGTCTTTCAGTAGTTTCCTCGTGGCTTCATAATTTTGAGTTAGCTCTAGGCTCTAGTCATTGTAGGGACTTGTCATTGTTACCCCTTATTCAGATTCCTGAGTATGATGGCCATTTCTAGAGGTTCCAAATAGTTTCAGTATTTGGGGGCAAACTAAGTCGGACTATGTGGCATACAAACAAGGCCTCTGAATAAACTACTCAGTCCGCTAGATCACTGAAATGCGAGCTCTGAGTGGATTCTCTAAGTCTGATTATAGTCTGTAAGGCCACCCAGAAGTGGAGGTTATCTGGTTTTCAAAGTATAGGAGAGTCCATGGTAACAACAAAGTTACCTCCATGGGGACTGGAAAATTCTTGATAGCATAGCATTAACTTCTAGGTTTTTATTGCAAAATGTATTTAAGATGAGAGCTGTTAGAAGTGCTGGGTATGTTAGGTTCAGAGGTGGTAAGCAATGTAAAAAAGAGTGTCACAGAAGATTCGAAAATTTTTATGTAGGAAAAAATGTCAAAAAATAAATTCATCGCTTTAGATCTCTTCTTCCTTTTTCTTTATCACTGAAATAGAACTTTTATGCTAAGGGCATCTTTAACTTAGGAGGAAAATGCTTATTCACAGGGAGCGGTATGACAGATTCTTGGTTCATTTTTTTTTTTAGAATTAGCATATGTTGAGTGAATTGAAAATTAATTCCCTCTAGACCTCTGTTTGACTTTCAAAATGAGACCAACTATTTTCAAACAAGGCATATAACTGTTCTTATTTCCTTCCTCGAACTGTGATGTGAGGATTAAGTCAATAATTTCGAAAATATTTAGATCTTAGCAGTGAGTCATCGTTGTTGCTTGATTCTGATGCAGTCTGGTCTGATGGCTTTCAGGCCCCCCCCCTTTTTTTTTTTTTACTATAGCCCATATATACTAATTTCATACACACACATATATATACGTACACACACACACCAGAAAAAAGTTTTCACCAAATCATGTTATATGTGATGCATTCTGATATTTTTATATTTTTATTTTGTGTAAAATCAGGTTGTAACTCACTAAATCACTTTCACTACCTATAGTTTGAAAAAAAAGCACTGATCTGGTCTGTTAGGCCAAAAGGAAATTGATCTGTGTGAGTTTTGCTTGTGTGTATGGATTT
This sequence comes from Panthera leo, assembly GCF_018350215.1. NCBI lineage: Eukaryota > Metazoa > Chordata > Mammalia > Carnivora > Felidae > Panthera > Panthera leo. Next base: position 3,724,234 of record NC_056684.1, read on the forward strand.
TGGAGACGAGTTAGCAGTCCTGAGCTTTTTATTCTGCTGTAGCCACAGTCTTACATGAAAATCACATGGACGTAAGAAAAGAAAGTTACGTTATTTTAGGTCATTTAACCATCCAGGCCAGTTTTTCCCTTGATCTCAAAAGGCTTGGTATATAAATATAGTATTTCTACTCTCATCATCCTTCTAATCTTTAAACTGCACATGGATCTACAACTTTGTTGAAGCTAATTATAGCTTCATATATATGCCTTCTTAAGGATATTAAGCTCCATGTATTTCTTAACTATCCAGCTACAGAACAGTGTTTGACTACATAGTGTTCCCTGGATGATAGTATTGAAGCTCTGGGGTTTCTTGAGTTTGTGAGGCTAGCCTGGAGGTATCAGGCTATCCAGGACTGAGGATGAAGGGCTTTTGTTAAGTCCAGAAGACTTGTACTTGGGGGGGGGGGGGTGGTAGTTTCTGAAGTGGGTGTAAAGTCATGGGACTAACACGTTTCTAATGGTTCTATATTTCTTTTTCTTTAATTTTTTTAAATGTATGTTTATTTTTGAGAGAGACAGCTTGAGCGAGGAGGGGCAGAAAGAGGGAGACACAATCTGAAGCAGGCTCCAGGCTCTGAACTGTCAGCACAAAGCCCGATGTGGGGCTTGAACTCACAAACCGTGAGATCGTGACCCGACCCACCTACTGAGCCACCCAGGCGCCCCTATATTTCCTTTTTAAATCACTTTGTCTAATCAAAAAGAGACTTCTTGCTATTACTAGATACAGCAGCCTCAGTAGAGAGAGAACCTAGTATTGAGGATAGTAAAGCATTCTTCAGTTTCTGTAAAAGATACCTTTCTGAAAAGATACAGTAAGCACAGTTTTAGATCTCACATCTGGCTGATTGACTCACACAAAAGGAGTACACTTCTTTTCTATGAGTACACAAGAAAGGAGTACCCACTGTACTAAATGGAACTTATCTTGGAACAGAAAGGGTACGATTGGGTTAATCTTCATGTTATGCCAGGTATTCAAGAGCTCTGGTTGTTGTCCAGCTCAGTCCTCCGTCACTGCTGTGGTCTGCTGGCTCTACCTTGTGGGAGGCCAGGTGGAGGGAAGAGACAGAGCCTTTGCTAGAGTTATGAAGTATGATGGTTTCCACTGTTTGTTTTTAATAAGTTCCTTGTCTGGGGCAAAGATTATTTGACTCCCAGGGATCAGGTAACCCAGAACAAACGTGTCCCTTGTTTTTCTGTTGTCACAAGAGCAAATTACAGAAGTAGAGCAGTTTACCAGGAGTGGGCAGTTGGAGAAGTTTGCCGAAGTGAAATGGAGGTGACGGTGACCGAGGATTCCTCCTTTGTCCGTGAAAATTGCTTCTCATTCAGTGTTACTGTAAACTCTGGAAGCCTTTGACCTCCCCATTTCCTCTTGGTCTGTCCACTGCCTCTGGGCTTCCCTTCCTTCTTACATGAAGGAACCCACGTGATCACTTGAACTGCTCTCCCCCTTTTTACTCTGATACATTCATTCTAGAAGCCCCTTCCTGGCCATTCTTCTCGCCTGCCTTTTCTGCTCCAGCAAATGGTCTCCTGCAAGCAACTGGCCGTAATCACAAAGACTTGCAGCCTGGGCCTGCCCCCCCGCCCCCGATTGCTTTCATCCGGGCCCCCAGTGCTGCTCATGGTTCTTCTCGCTGGTGGCGAGATACTTTCATTGTCCTCTTCCAGCTCAGATTCTTTCCCCTCATTTTCAGCAAATTCTCTTACTTTCAGGTTTCACGTGTTCCTTTTCAGGATGAAGTAGAAGAGCAAGAGTCTTGTGGGCAGATGAAGCCACGTCTGAGTAGATGAGTAACCTCGCATAGGTTACCTAATCCCTTCGGCCTCGATGGACCCATCTGTAAAATGGGCACAATAACAACTTTTTCTTATCGTTTCGAGGATTCTGAACATAAACAGCCTGGAGTTTAACATGATTAAAAAATCGTTTCCCTCCCCTTCACCTCTTCCCTGTGCTGCTTATTAAGACCCTCCTCTTGCTTGGCTCCTCCCTTTTCCTTCTTTCATCAACATTCAGTAAATATTTTTTGAGTCTTTGCTATATCCCAAGGGCTCTAACAGGTGCTAGGGTTGACCTAAACGGCCTCTTCCCCTTGACGAATTCTTTCTCCTCAGACCAGAAATGGTCCTCTTACTGTCTCATTCTTCCCCCTCCCCCAAAGGTCACCCTGATGTGCTGATCCAGAGAGCACTCCATCCTTACTTTGCCTCGGTGGAATTTAATACTGCCTTTTAAAAAATACTCTTCCGAGAGGCACCTGGGTGGCTCGGTTGGTTAAGCGTCCAACTTTGGCTCAGGTCATGATCTCGTGGTTCGTGAGTTCAAGCCCCGCATCGGGCTCTGTGCTGACAGCTCAGAGCCTGGAGCCTGTTTCAGATTCTGTGTCTCCCTCTCTCTGACCCTCCCCCGTTCATGCTCTGTCTCTCTCTGCCTCAAAAATAAATAAACATTAAAAAAAATTAAAAATAAAAATAAAAAATGCTCTTCCTTTGTTTGGCTTCCCTCATGTATTGCTTTTCTTGAAAGGTTCTTCTATTTCTCTGTGCCTTTGTAGGGTCTTTTTCGACTTCAAGCCACCATCTTCAGAATAATATCTTCTAGACCTCTGTTTCAGGCCCTGACTCAAATCCACACCTCCGTTTTCTGACTAATAGCCCCAGTACCACAAGTTCATGGTCAGAACTAATCTAGTCACCCCTCCCGACCTATTTCTTTTTCTTTTAATGTTTATTTATTTTTGAGGAAGGGAGGGAGACCATGAGAGAGAGAGAACGAGCAGGGGAGGGCAGAGAGAGGGGGACAGAGGATCTGAAGGGGACTCTGCACTGACAGCAGTGAGCCGGACGTGGGCCTCAGACTCACCAACCGCGAGATCGTGTCTTGAGCCAAAGTCAGATGCTCAACCAACTGAGCCACCCAGGCGCCCCTCAAGTTTTCCTGTTTTAGTAAAAAATTACTATCCGGCCAGTCACCCCCCAAAACAAAGACCTCAGATTATCCCAGGTGCTCTTTTTTCTTTAATTCCCACATCTTACTTGGTCACCTAATGATGTCAAGACGGACTAAGGTTCAAGTAGAGAGGAGTGCTGTGAAATTGGACTCCTCACACGGCGCAAGGCAAAGTGGGGGTGCTGCGTGCCTTAGAACCTGAGACGTACTCGTGTTGTAATAAACAGGATGTAATTTCAACAAAGCAATAGGACATTAAATTAATATTATTAATTTGGATTTTATTGAGGTCCTTTTATTTCTGCTTGATATACAAATTAATCTTGGTTTTATAGTATATGGTTATGAGTACAATTGTTATCTTTGTGCATGTTTCAGAACATTATCATAAAATTTTATGGGGGTCTGCAAGATTTTGTTCCCTTCAAAAATAATTATAGTTGACCCTTGAACAACAAGGGGACAGGGACTAGGGGCACCAACCCCCACAGTCAAAAATCCAAGTATAAAATTTTTTTTTAAGTTTATTTATTTCGGCAAAGAAAGAGGGTGAACACAGGAGGGACAGGGAGAGGGAGAGGGAGAGGGAGGGAGGGAGAGAGAGAGAGAGAGAGAGAGAGAGAGAGAGAATATCCCAAGCAGTCTTTGCACTGTCAGCACGGAGCCCCACATGGGACTTAAACCCACAAATGGTGAGATTGTGACCTGAGCCGAAACCTGGAGTCGGATGTTCAACTGACTCAGCCACCCAGGCACCCCCAGGTATAACTTTTGACTTTCTAAAAACCTAACTACAAATAGCCTACTGTGGACCACAGGCCTTATGAATAACATGAATAGTTGATTAGCACATATATATGTTTATTATAATAAAGTAAGCTAGAGAAAGACAATATTGTTAGGAAAATCATAAGGAAGAAAAAATATATTTACGATACTATATTTTTTTGGAAAAAATTCAGGTATATGTGGTCCCGTGCAGTTCAAACTTAAGATGCCATAGGTTAAGGGGCCTCACAAACTAGAATGAATTCTTGACCATGAGGGATCTAGAAATAAAGACATATATGGAAATAATAAGAGATGTGAATGTTTTGTAAAAGAAGGAAAGATGTACATAGCGATAGTAATTTTCAAATATTTAAGGGACTCCTACGAAAGAAGAAATAGGAAGTATAGGAGAGCAGAAAGAGCATGTGCTCCGGAGCTAAGGACATATGGGTTCAAATGATGCGCTGCCACTTATCTGTGTGACCTTGGGCAAATTACCTAATCTCCCTTAGCCTCTTCTTCTCTAAAGTGGAATTAGTGTTATCTACCCCCACAAAGTTATTGAGAGAACTTATTTACAGGTACCTAACACATGGTTGAACCTAAACAAATACTACTTTCTTCTGTCCTCTGATAGTTTTTACAACTAGAGTTAGGGGACAAATTTTTTTTAAATAATTTATTGTCATGTTAGCTAACATAGAGTGTATACAGGGTAGTCTTGGCTTCAGGAGTGGATTCCCATGATTCATCACTTACATACAACGTCCAGTGCTCATCCCAACAAGTGCCCTCCTCAATGCCCATCACCCATTTTCCACGCCCCCTCAGCCCCCGACCCCCATCAATCCTCAGTTTGTATCTAAGAGTCTCTTATGGTTTGCCTCCCTCTCTGTTTGTAACTTTTTTTTTCCTTCCCTTCCACTATGGTATTCTGTCAAGTTTCTTGAATTCCACGTAAGAGTGAAAACATAGGATACCTTTTTCTGACTGGCTTATTTCACTTAGCATAATACCTTCCAGTTCCATCCACGTTGTTGCAAATGGCAGAATTTCATTCTTTCTCATTGCCAAGTAGTATTCCGTTGTGTATATATACGTCTTCTTTATTCATTCATCAGTTGGTGGACATTTGGGCTGTCTCCATAATTTGGCTATTGTTGATAGCGCTGCTATAAACATTGGGGTGCATGTGCCCTTACGAATCAGCACTCCTGTATCCTTTGGATAAATTCCTACTAGTGCTGGGGACCCAGCTATTGTTGGGTCATAGGGTAATTCTATTTTTAATTTTTTGAGGAACATCCACACTTTTCCAGAGTGGCTGCACCAGTTTGCATTCCCACCAACAGTGCAAGAGGGTAGGGGACAGAAATTTTGAGGGAACTGATTTAAGTGGGCTTATTTTAAGGAAGAAGAATTAAATGAAAGTCTTAGCATTAATTGTTGAGAGCTTGTATGCCATTTCTTCTTATATACCATGACAATAACCCTGTGCTGTTGATGTTCATAACCCCCGCCCCCTGTCTTTACATGTGAAAAAACTTTCTGAACTTGAGAAAGATTTTAAATATCTTAAAAATTGCCCAATTACAGTAAGTGATAAACCTGATACTGGGCTCCACAGCCTGTATTCTAAACCATTCCAGTACATTGTGTGGTTTATCTCTGGTAATGGATGTTTATTCATCCATTCATTGAACAGCTATTTATCGGACACATCCTCTACACCAGGCGGAGTTTATAGTGCAGAACGTGACCCAGAGGTCGAAGGGGATAGGGAGTGCTGGCAGTGGTACAGAGGAAGCAAGGGTCTTGCTGTGTTGTATAGGGAGTGTTCGCGGAAAGCCTCTCTTGTAGGACAGCATTTGAACTCAGAGATCTGAAGGAGAGGGAGCCCTGTGGATATTGTGGGGAAAGCATTTTAGGCAGAGAAGAGCAAGTTTCTCAGAAGTAATCTTTTTATTAAGAATAAGTATTTTGGGGGCGCCTGGGTGGTTCATTCGGTTGGGCCGCTGACTTTGACTCAGGTCATGCACTCGTGAGTTCGAGCCCCGCATCGGGCTCTGTGCTGCCAGCTCAGAGCCTGGAGCCTGCTTCGGATTCTGTGTCTCCTTCTCTCTCTGCCCCTCTGCCTCTCATGCTCTCTCTCTGTCTCTCTCAAAAATAAATAAACATTAAAAAATTTTTAATAAAAAATAAAGAATAAGTATTCTTAACCATTTTCACTTAGTTGTTTTTCTAGATTGACTTTAGCAATACGTTGAATGAATTTCAAGAGAAATCTCAATGGAATTTTAGTTTGAAGTGAATTAAATTGTAAATTAATACGAGGAGGAATGACACTTTTACCAATATTGAAACATTCCAGCCAGAAATATGGAATGTTTCTATTTTTTTTTCTGTCTAGTAGAGTTTTGAGGTTTTCTTCCTAAAGGAACCACACTTCTTAAAAAAATTACTGGGTGTCATTTGCTGTTGCTGATGCTTTTATAAACTGAATTTTAGTTGCTCAGAATAAGAACCTTGGCATCATCCTTGACTTAACAGTTTTTTTTACTCCCCATACCTAGTGTGCTGGCAAACCCCGTTCATTCCAACCTCAGAGTTACAAGCAGATTGCAAACCCTTCCACCGCCACCATCCTTGTCTATACCGCTATCGTCCCTTTACTGTTCTAGTAGATTTCTAGCTGCTCTCCCTCGCCACCCCTGCCCTCTGAAAGTCTCTTTTCAGCGGTGCCGCAAGGGCAACAGTCATCCCGTTAACATAGAGGGTCGACCAGCCTCCTCCCTTCCTTGATACAGCCCAGCCCCAGCCTCCTCCCGGTTCCTTACACCCGGGTCACAGTGCTGCCTCAGGGGCTCTGTCCCGGCTCCCTCCTCCGGGCATCGCCCAGACCCCCTCCAGTCTGTTCGGGCCTGCCTCTTCCAATGAGAGATTTTAAACCGTCCTGTTGACAATTACAACCCTGTGCTTGACTCATTTTGTACAGCTCTTTTTTCGTATTCTTACATACTAAATAATTTACTTATTTATTCGAGTTATTTGCTGTTTTATTTTCCCCCTTGAGGGCAGGGATTTTTGCCTCATTTGTTGGTGTATCCTTAACACTTAGAACAGTGACTGGCTCACAAAAAACATTCAGTAAATATTTGTAGAAGGACTGAATTCAGTCTTTTTCTTTTATATTTTCAAATCTGGTCTCTGGTGATAACATGCCAAGGCTTTTTTTTCACTTATTTGTCATCCTGCTATACTTTAATTCTGTTTTTCTAGTGATATACTTTTTCATAAATCATATGCAAATTATGATTCTTTTGTCTCTTCTGTTGCAATATTTGTTTGTTGGAAAGTGGGGTAGGAATTATCTTAATATATTAACTAGAACTTCCAGAACAGTGTTAAGCACTGGAGGTAATTGACATCCTTGCCTCCTTCCTGATTTTTAGGAATATATCTTGTTTTATTACTCTATTTGGATTTGGCTGTCTTCATTATGTTGAAATATTCTTTTATTCTTGTTTTTTAAATAATTTTTATTAAGAAGTTAAATTTTGGGGTGCCTGAGTGGCTCAAAGTGTTAAGCCTCCAGCTCTTGATTTCAACTCAGGTCATGATCTCGTGGTTCATGAGTTCGAGCCCTACATCAGGCTCTATGCTGATAGCACAGAGCCTGCTTGAGAATAAACTTTTTTTTTTAAGTTAAATTTTGCCAACCGTCTTTTACCATCCATTGTAATAATCATATAAGTTTTCTTTTTTAGCCTTTGTATTAATTATATAAGTAGATTAAATATTAAATTATACTTGCATACTTGGAATATGCCTTACTTTGTCTCAGTATATAAACATATCTGTGTGTGTGTGTGTGTGTGTGTTTTAAGATGTAATTCAGGTGCCATAAAATTCATCCTTTTAAATTGTGCAATTCAGTGGTTTTTATTATATTCACAAGTTTTGGTACAGCCGTTAGCATTAATTCCAGAACATTTCATCACCCCAAAAGGAAACCCTGTATTCATCAAGCAGTCACTCCCCACCCACCCAGACCCCGACAATCACAAATCTACTTTGTCTCTATGAATGTGTTCATTCTGGACATTTTATTGAAATGGAATCATAGGGGCACATGGACGGCTTAGTTTTGGTTAAGTGTCCAGCTCTTGATTTCAGCTCAGGTCATGATCTCACGATTCACGGGATTGAGCCCCACGTCGGGCTCTGCAATGACAGTACCAAGCCTGGTGGGACTCTCTTTCTCGCCTCTTTCTGCCTCTCTCTCTCCGTCTCCCCCAAAATAAATTAAACTTAAATAAATACATAAATAAATAAATGGAATCCTAGACTGTGTGGCCTTTTGTGTCTGGCCTTTCACTTAGCATTATGTTTATTCGTATTTCATCTGTGTATAACAAGTGTCAGCACTTCATCCCTTTTTATAGCTGAATAACATTCCACTGGGTGGGTGTTTCACATTTTTTAAAATCGCTCATCAGTTGATGGGTATTTGGATTGTTTCCGCTTCTGGCTGTTATGAATAATGCCACAGTGAACATTTGTCTACAATTTTTTATGTGGACTTCATGTTTTCAATCTCTTGGGTATACACCTAGGAATGGAATTGCTGGGTCATATCATTACTCTGTGTTTAACCCTTTGAAAAACTGCCGGACTCTTTTCTAATGCCGCTTTACTACTTTACATTCCCAACAGTCTAAATGCTCTGTCTAGAACCTCTAGTACAATGTTGACTAGAAGCGATGGCGGGTGAACATCCTGGTCGTGTTCCTGATCTTACGCGGAAATTTTTCAGTCTTTCACCATTAAGTATGATGTTAGCTGAGGTTTTTTGGCGTTTGTTTGTTTGTTTGTTTGTTTGTTTGTTTTATTGATGCCCTTTATCAGCTTGAGGTTGTTTCCTTCTATTCCCACTTGGTTGAATGTTTTTATCATGAAAGGATGTCGGGAGTTTTTCAGATGTTTTTCCTGTGTCTAATGTGATTGTCATGTGGTCTTTGTCTTTTGTTCTATTAATATGGTATATTATATTGATTGATTTTGATATGTGGAATCTACCTTGCATTCCCAAAATAGTCTCTTGGTCATGGTGCACATTTTTTTTAAAAACCAAACTAGTTTTAGTAAATAATTTTAAGGTCATTTCCTTCCCTATTCCAGCTTTCCCAATCTGCCAGCACGCATGGTGGTACACATGAAGCTGAATACAGATTAACCTTTTTCACAGGTTGTTTTGTGAATGCAAAACCCAATAATAGCCTAAACCTATTAATCTCAAAAGTGTCCTCGTTTATTAGTTGCCTCTCCTTGTCAGTGAATCAGTGTCTACCTTGTTCCCCTCTGTTCAATATGCTTTCCCTTTTGCAAATAATGTCTTTGCAAATTGTCTTCCATTTTGGTCTCCTTATTTATTTCCTTCACTTCTTTAGTGATTTGGCTTCTTTGTTTTATAGTGTTCTATTATGTTGGAGCAGGTTCTAGTTTTAGCCAATATGATTATTTTCCTTACTTTCACTTTTTTCCTTGTATTCTGAAATTCTTTCCATAAATGGCATCCAAGTCCTTTGGGTGTTTGGGGTTTTTTTTTGGTTTCTGAAGTATAGTTAGCATTCGGTGTTATATTAGTTTCAGGTGTATGGCAGCGATTCACCAATCTTATACGTTATGCTGTCGACACAGAGCCTGCTTCAGATCCTCTGTCCCTCCCCACTCTTGCTCTCTCAAAAATAAATAAACATTTATTTATTTGTCTGTTTGTTTATTTATTTATTGAGCAGCAGGCACAAGTTTATTAGAATATAAGATCAGAAAGGAAGAATAGTATGAAAGCTCTCTTTACAGAGAGGGGGCATTCAAAAGTGAAAGCCCCAATTAAATAAACATTTTAAAAAGTTGAAAAAAAATGTAGTTACCATCTGTCACCATACAATGTTATTACAATATTATTGACTCTATTCCCCTGTACTTTCATCTCTGTGATGTATTTATTTGATAATTGGAAATTTGTATCTCTTAATTCCCTTCATCTATCCCCCAGATCCTTCCCCTCATGCAACCACCAGTTCTCTGTATTTAAGATGGTTTCTGTTTTGTTTGTTTTGTTTTTTAGATTCCACGTGTAAGTGAAATACTGCATTTGTCTTTCTCTGACTTATTTTACTTAACATAATACCCTCTAGGTCCATCTGTGTTGTTGCAAATAGCAAGATTTCATTTTCATGGCTGAGTAATAATCGTATATGTATACCACATCCTCTTCATCCATCCACCTATCAGTGGACACTTAGGTTGCTTCAGTAACTTGGCTATTATATAGTAAGTAATGCTTCAGTAAACACAAGGGTGCATATATCTTATTGAATTAGCGTTTTCATTTTATTTGGGTAAATTCTCCATAGTATAATTACTGGAATCATAGGGTATGTCTACTTTTTTTTTTTTTTAAGAGAAGAGAGAGTGAGTGGGGAGAGGGACAGAGGGAGAGAGAATCTTAAGCAGGCTGCATGCTCAGCACAGAGCCTAACATGGGGCTCAACCCTGGGATCGTGACCTGAGCCCAAATCAAGAGTCGAACGCTCGGGGCGCCTGGGTGGCTCAGTCGGTTAAGCGGCTGACTTCGGCTCAGGTCATGATCTCGCGGTCCATGAGTTCGAGCCCCGCGTCGGGCTCTGTGCTGACTGACCGCTCAGAGCCTGGAGCCTGTTTCGGATTCTGTGTCTCCCTCTCTGACCCTCCCCCGTTCATGCTCTGTCTCTCTCTGTCTCAAAAATAAATAAACATTTAAAAAAAAAAAAAAAAAAGAGTCAAACGCTCAACCGACTGGGCTACCCAGGCACCCTGGGTCTTTCTATTTTTAATTTTTTGAGGAACCTCCATACTGTTTTCTCACAGTGATTATACCAATTTGCATTCCCACCAACAGTGTACAAGGGCTCCCTTTTCTCAACATCCTTACCAACACCTGTTATTTCTTGCCTTTTTGACACTAGCCATTCTAGCAGGTATGAGGTCATAATTCATTGTGCTTTTGATTTGCATTTCCCTAATGATTAGTGATGTTAAGCATCTTTTCATGTGTTTGTTGGCCATCTGTATGTCTTCTTTGGAAAGAGGTCTATTCATGTCCCCTGATGACTTTTTAATTGGGGAAAAAAAAAAATATATATATATATATGTGTGTGTATATATATATATATATATATGTATATATAATAAATTAATAAATATATATATAATAAATATATATATATATAGTTGTAGAATCTCCTTATGTATTTTTGGGTATTGATGTTTTATTGTATATATCATTTCCAAATATCTATTCCCATTTAGTAGGTTGCCTTTTTATTTTGTTGATGGTTTCCTTCTCTGTGTGAAAGCTTTTTATTTTGGTGTGGTCCCAGTGGTTTATTTTTGCTTTTGTTTCCCTTGACTAAGGAGACATATCTAGGGAAATGTTGCTAAGGTCAATGTTCAAGAGATGACTGCCTGTGTTTTCTTTTAGGAGTTTCATGGTGTCAGTCTCACATTTAGGTCTTTAATCCATTTTGAGTTTATTTTTGTGTCTGGTATGAGAAAGTGGTCCAGTTTCATGTAACTGTCCAGTTTTCCCAGCACCATTTATTGAAGAGACTGTCTTTTATCCATTGTAAACTCTTGCTTCCTTTATCATAGATTAAAACCCATATAAGCATGGGTTTATTTCTGGGCTCCCTATTCTGTTTCACTGATCTGTGTGTCTGTTTTAGTGCCAGTACCATACTGTTTTGCTTACTGTAGCTTTATAATATATCTTGAAATCCGGAATTGTGATATCTCCAGCTTTGTTCTTTTTCAAGATTGCTTTGGCTATTTGGGGTCTCTTGTTCCATACAAATTTTAGGATTATTCTAGTTCTGTGAAATGCCACTGATAATTTTGGTCAGGATTCATTGAATCTGTAAATTGCTTGGGTGGTATGGACATTTTAACAATATTAATTATTTCCGTCTGTGAACACAGTATATCTTCCCATTTGTGTTGTCTTCAATTTTTTTATCAGTGTTTTATAGTTTTCAGAGTATACAGGTCTTTTCACTTCCTTGGTTAAATTTATTTCCAGGTATTCTTTTTAGTGCAATTGTAAATAAGACTGTTAATCTTTCTTTCTGCTACATCATTATTAGTATATGGAAACGCAACAGATTTCAGTATATTTTGTATCCTACAACTTTACTGAATTCATTTATTCTAGTAGTTTCTTTAATTTTTGTTTTAAGTTTTATTTACTTTTTAAAGAGACAGAATGAGCAAGCAGGGGAGGGGCAGAGAAGGAGGGAGAGAGAATCTCAAGCAGGCTCCACACTGTCAGCACAGAGCCCAACATAGGAGGCTCGAATTCACACACTGAGATCGTGACCTGAGCTGAAACCAAGAGCCAGATGCTTAACCAACTGAGCCACCCAAGCGCCCCTATTCTACTAGTTTTTTGATGGAGTCTTTAGGGTTTTCTATATATGATACCATGTCATCTGCAGATAATGACAATTTTACTTATTCCTTAACCAATTTGGATACCTTTTATTCTTTTTCTTGTCTGATTGCTGCAGCTAGGACATCTAGTACTGTGTGACTAGAAGTGGTGAGCATGGGCATCCTGGACTCATTCCTGATCTTAAGAGGAAAGCTCTGTTTTTCACCATTAGGTATTCTATTAGTTGTGGTTTGTCACATGACCTTTATGTTGAGGTATGTTCCCTCTAAAGCCACTTTGTTGACAGTTTTAGCATGAATAAAATGTTTGATTTTGTCAAATGCTTTTTCTGTATTGAGATGATATAGTTTTTATCCTCCATTTAAAAAAAATTTTTTTTTTACTGTTTATTTCTTTTTGAGAGAGAGACAGAGTGCAGGTTGGGGAGGGGCAGAGAGAGAGGGAGACACAGAATCCGAAGCAGGCTCCAGGCTCTGAGCTGTCAGCACAGAGCCCGACGCGGGGCTTGAACTCATGAACCATGAGATCATGACTTTAGCAGAAGTCAGACACAACTGACTGAGCCACCCGGGCACCCCTATCCTTCATTTTGTTAATGTAATGTATCACATTGCAGTTACTGAACCATCTTGGCATTCCTGGGATAAATCCCACTTGATTGTGGTGAATGATCCTTTTAAAATACTATTGGATTCAGTTTGCTAATATCTTGTTGGGGATTTTTATATCTGTATTCATCAAGGATGTTGGCCTATAGTGAGGTTTTTTGTTGTTTGTGTTTTTGTAATGACTTTGTCTGGTTTTAATATCATGGTAATACTGGCTTCGTGGAATGAATTTGGAAGCTTTCCTTTCTCTTCTATTTTTCAGAATAGTTTGAGAAGAAAAAATATTAGTTCTTCTTTAAATGTTTGGTAGAATTAAGCTGTGGAAGCCATCTGGTCCTGGACTTGGTGTTTGTTGGGAGTTTTTTTTGATTACCAATTCAATTTGGTTACTAGTAATTGGTCTATTAAGATTGTCTGTCTTCCTGATTCAGGTTTGGCAGATGGTGCGTTTCTAGGAAGTTACCCATTTCTTCTAGATTATTCAGTTCGTTGGCATATAATTTTCATTGTAGTCTCTTATAATCCTTTGTATTTTAGTAGATTTTTGCTTCTCTTTCATTTCGGATTTTATTTGAGTCCTCTCTTTTTCTTGAGGGGTCTGGTGGCTAAAAGTTTGTTGATTTTGTTTATCTTTTCAAAGAACCGGTTCTTGGTTTCATTGATCTGTTCTTGTTGTTAATCTCTATATAGTTTATTTCTGCTCTGATCTTTATTATTTCCTTCCTTCTACTGCGGGCTCTGGTTATTCTTCTTTTTCTAGTTCTTTAGGTGTGTGGTTAGATTGTTTGAGATTTTTCTTGTTTCTTCAGGTAGGCTTTCATCACTATAATATCCCTCTTAGAACTGCTTTTGCTACATCCCAAAGATTTTGGATTGTTGTGTTTTCATCTGTTTCCCTGTATTTTTTTATTTCACCTTTGATTTCTTCACTTACCCATCGGTCGTTTAGTAGCATATTGTTTAGCCTCCACATGTTTGGGTTTTTTTTTTTTCCTTGTAATTGATTTCTAGTTTTATACCATTGTGGTTAAGAAAGATGCTTGATAGGATTTCAGTATGTTCTGAAATTTATTGAGACTTGTTTTGTGGTCTAACACATGATCTCTCCTGGAGAATGTTCCATGTGCACTTGAAAAGAGTTGGATGCTTAACTGCCTGAGCCACCCAAGTGCCCCTCTCCCAGGCTTTTTAAAAGTCCTTTGTGCTGTGCCTTATGATTGTCCAAAGCCCTTTTTTCTGGTAGTCTACCACATCTGCGTTCCTCAAATGTTTTTTCCATTAAAGAAAAATGTATGTAAATAATGAGTATTAAGTAAGGCCAGAGTAGAGAGTACATAGACACTCCCAACCAGCAAGCAGAATCAGTGTTACAAAAAATAGCCAAACAGAAAACAGACTTCGTGGAACATACCTAAAAAGCAAAAGAAGCGGTTAGAGATAAATGTAAGGAAAGAGATGATAATTAAGCATCAAATCTATTTCAGAAAAAATCAGTTTGCAAATAACATGAACTCTAGAAGAAGATAGGACGGACAGTTCAAAACTGATTATCAGAATTATAATGAAATGTTCTAGACTTTAATAGGGAAAAAAAAACTTCTAACACTAGAAATAGATAAGGCTTGCCACGTTTTGGGTTCCAAGACATACATTGATCAAAGTCTTACATCTTGTATTAAAATTCTGTATGCTTCCAATCAAGGAATGGGGGCAAACAGTTGAGATTCACAATAAACTATATTGAGATTTTGATTGGATTTGGATTATATCTATGGATTAATATGGGGAGAATTGGTATCTAATAATATTGAGGTTTCTAAAACATGAATGTGGTCTATTTTTCCATATTTGGGCTTGCTTAAATGTTTTTAAATTGTTTTATAATTTTTTTTTTTAATTTTTGTTTTCAACATCTATTTATATTTGAGAGACAGAAAAAGAGCACGAGCAGATGAGGGGCAGAGAGAAAGGGAGACACAGAGTCTGAAGCAGGTTCCAGGCTCTGAGCTGTCAGCACAGAGCTGATGCGGGGCTTGAACTCACAAACTGAGATCATGACCTGAGCCGAAGTCAGATGCTTAACCAACCGAGCCACCCAAGCACCCCTTTATAATTTTCTATGCACATCTTTTTAAATATATCCTTAAGTATCTTATACTTTCTACTGCTGTTATAAATGTGTGTGTTTGTTTGTAAATAATGTTTTCTTTTTGTTGCTCTTCTTTAAAATGTATATAGAAGGGTGGAAAGCCAAGACAAGGTGTTTCTGAATCGGAATAACATGATGGATTTAGCCTACCAAATATCGAAATGTAGAATTCTTCAAAAAGTAGTTAGTTAGTAGTAGACAAAGTTTGTCTCAGGGAGAGATGCATTAAACAGTAGAACAGAAAGGTTACTTAGAAACTGGTCCACAGATTATGGAACCATGATATGTGACGAGGGTGGCATTGCAGATAGAGGAAGGGGATGTGGAGAGACTATTATGATTTAAATATTAGATCTGTATTTCACACAGTATACAAAATCATTTCTACATAGATGAAAGAGTGAAAAGCTTTTAGGGCATATTATGTCCCTGGAATGGGAAGAATTTCCCGTGAAGACACAGAAGGGGCTGTCCATGAAAGTAAAGATTAATAACTTTGAGTATATTAAAGTCAAGTGCTCTGTTCAACAACAACAAAATAACCCTCTGATGAACTTGAAAATGTAAGTCACACACTGGGAGAAGATCCTTGCTACACACAGAACCAATAAAGCTTTAGTATACAGAATGAATCAGTCAGAAAAAGACAAACAGCCTGATAGAAGAATGGGCAAAACGACATGAATAGCCATTTCACAGAAGAAATACCTAAGGCCTACAAATTTATGAAAAGATGTTCAACTTTATTAGTAATTAGGGAAATGCAAATTAAGATCATACTGAGATTACCAAAAATTAAGAGATTTGCCAGATCATATATTGGAGAGGATGTGAATCAACAGGAATTCTTGTATACCACCGAGAGAATATAAATTGGTCCAACCACTTTGAAAAACAATTCAACTTTATGATGTGAAGTTGAATTTCGTGTATTTTTTGACTCAGCATTTCTAATCCTAGTTGTGTACCCTGGAGAAACTTAACCATGTATACCAGCAGACGTGGACAGTAATATTCACACTAACACGATTTGTAATGGCAAAAAGAAACGTGGAAAAAACCCAAATGTCCTTTAACAAAGAATGGAATGTGAAGTTAGGGTATGTTGACATAAAAATATACAACATTAAAACCTAATGAACTACAGCTATACATTGGTCGTTTTCAGGGCAGACAGGCTAGCTTTACAATGATTCGTGTCAAAAAGTAGATAATAAAACAATATTTTGCTCATTCTTTTTTTAAGAAAAAATTGCTGCATTCCTGTTTTGTGCCAGACAGCACTCTGGGTGCTAAGGACTTAGCAGTGAAAGAGGTGGACAAGTTTTCTGTCCTCATGAAGCTTACATTTTAGTTTAAGGGCGACAGATGGGTAAATAAGCAAAACAATATGTAATTTAATGTAATCGTAAGAGCTGTGGAAAAAGTTGAAGCAAAGTAAAAGGATAGCATATGATTTGATGGTGTGTGTGTGTGTGTGTGTGTGTGTGTGTGTGTGTGTCTTTGCGGCTCAAGGGAGGGTTTTTTCAAAATGTAACATTTGGGAAGTGTTGAACATCCTGTGGAAGAGAGTGTTACAACTTTCTGGAGGGGAAAGTAGGAAGGAGCTTGGCATTTACAAGGAAGAGCAAGAAGGTAGATGAGTTCTGATAGGGAATGAGCTGGGACAAGGGGGAGTGGGCAGGAGAGAGAGTTCCAGGGGGTAGACAAAATTCATACTGTGTAGGGTCTCAGTTTTAGTAATAAGTATAGGCTTTTTAAAAATATGGCAAGTCATTGGAGAATTTTGAGCAGAATGACATAATCTGACTTATGTTTAGGGTCTGAAGAACTGATCGTTGGGGGCAGAGGTGGAGGGCTTGGGGGAAGGATGCAGAAGGCCCAGTTAGGAGGCTTTTGTGGAAGTGCAGGCATTCAGTGAGGGTGGGGTGGACAAGGGGACAGTGGCGAATCCAGAAGGAGGTGGTTAGTTAGTTCAGTGATATGTTTTGGGGGGGGGGGGTAATTGAAAGGACTTAGCGGTAGATGGGGTAGATCTGTGTGAAGAGGGAGTCTCCACTGGGAGCAGCTGGGTGGGCGGCGATGCCATTTACATGGGGAATGAAACAGGAGCGGTGGGGCCCTGAGACTAAGAGTTTGTTCTCAGACCTCTTGAATTCGGAATGCCTGTGAGCCGCTGAGGCACGTGACCCTGACGCTCTCAGAAGGGAGGTGTGGAGTTCAGGGGTAGAAATAGGAGACTCATCCACGTGCACGTGTACATGGCATTCAAAAGCTTGGAAGGGAGCACCGAGGGAGTGAGTGTAGCAGAGAAGGGAGGCTGTGGAGGGAGGCGGTGAGGGGGGAAGTGCCAGGGGCTGTGCTGTGCTTTCGGGAACTCTAGAAGATGTTTCAGTAGGCATGTTATGTAATGGAAACATACATTTGCGGTAGAGATTACAGATCCCAGGTCAGTGTATTTTGGGAGAACAGTAAGAAGACTTCTGTAGAGAAATGCAGAAATCAGATGAAGAGGCACTTCAGTGAAGGGTAGATCCTAATGGCCCGTACACCTATGAAAACATGCTTAACCTCACCATTAATCAGGGAAATGCCAATTTAAAAGAGCAGTAATACCTGATGCTGTCAAATATTGGAAGGGAGGTCATTTTCATACCTTAGTGGAAATGTGAATGATTACAGCCTTTTTTGAAAGCAGTCTGGCAATCTCTATTAAAATGAAAAATCTATGATCTAACACTCTCACTCCTAGAAATCTGTCTCCTGGAAATAGGAGCACCAGTGCATAAAAATCTAAGTATGTTTATTATAGCCTTTTTAAAAGGGAAAAAACAGGGCATCTGTGTGCATCTGACTCTTGATTTCAGCTCAGGTCATGATCTCAAGGTTGTAGGATTGCCCCGCATCACATCGGGCTCTGTGCTGGGCATGGAGCCTGCTTGGGATTCTCTCTGCCCTCCCCCTGAGAGAGAGGGAGAGCGAGAGGGGTCTGAAGAACTGATTGTTGAAGAACTTTCTCTCTATCTCTCTCTCACACAATAAATAAACATTTAAAAAAAAAAATAAAGGGCAGGGACGCCTGGGTGGCTCAGTCGGTTAAGCATCCGACTTCAGCTCAGGTCATGATCTCACGGTCTGTGAGTTCGAGCCCCGCGTCGGGCTCTGTGCTGACAGCTCAGAGCCTGGAGCCTGCTTTGGATTCTGTGTCTCCCTCTCTCGCTCTCTGCCCCTCCCCCACTCACACTCTGTTTCTCTCTCTCTCTCAAAAATAAATAAACATTAAAAAAATTTTTTTAATAAAAATAAAGGTCAAAAACACTAAAAGTAGAGTCAATACCCATCTTTCATGGAAAACTTGATTAAATTATAGGTTGTCTAATTATTGGATTGTTATGCAGCCAGTTGACGTCAAGGACCTTTCATGATGCAGAGAATTTTATAAAATACAATTGTGCATGTGTGTGCTGTGTGAAACACCATAGTCCCCGTCATTCTGCCTGTGTATATAAAACTTTTGTAGATGATTATACATATAAAGGTAAGTTTTTGTGGTTTTGGTTTTTTTTTTTTTTTTAGAGGGAGAGAGTAGGGGAAGAGTGGTGTGGGGGGACAGAAGATCTGAAGCAGGCTCTGTGCTGACAGCAGAGAACCTGATGTGGGACTCGAACTTGTGAAACCATGAGATCATGACCTGAGCCAAAGTCGGACGCTTAACTGACTGAACCACCTAGGCACCCCGAGAAAAGCATAGTTCTTAAATAACCATTGCCTGAGAATAAGTAAATCTGAGGGAAGTTGTTGGAGGTAAGCCTCTACTCACTCAGTCAATAAACAAACATACATCTCTGTTTAAAAGAAAAAGGATCCCGGGGGCGCCTGGGTGGCTCGGTCGGTTGAACATCCGACTTCGGCTCAGGTCGTGATCTCGCGGTCTGTGAGTTCGAGCCCCGTGTCGGGCTCTGTGCTGACAGCTCAGAGCCTGGAGCCTGTTTCGGATTCTGTGTCTCCCTCTCTCTCTGACCTTCCCCCGTTCATGCTCTGTCTCTCTCTGTCTCAAAAATGAATAAATGTTAAAAAAAAAAAATTAAAAAAAAAAAAAAAAAAAGAAAAGAAAAAGGATCCCAAGATAAAACAGCTTCTGTGATATTTCCCATTTATGTAAAATATTTGTGCCTATATATAAAAGACATGAGAAGATCATCACTAAAATTAGAATCCTAAGGTATAATTAACTTTTTAAGGTATAATTTAACTTTTTAAAATAAAATGCTAGATTGGGATATACTTGTCACTATTGTTTTTTTCTCCTTTCAGTGCTGGTTTAAATGGAGAATCTTGAAATTGACAAGATAAATTCCATTTTCAAAAGAATAATTTTTTAATTTTTTTTAATGTTTATTTTTGAGAGAGACAACATGAGCAGGAGAGGAACAGAGAGGGAGACACAGAATCTGAAGCAGGCTCCAGGCTCTGAGCCGTCAGCACAGAGCCCAACACAGGACTCAAACCCATGAACCGTGAGATCACGACCTGAGCCAAAGTTGGATGCTTAGCTGGCTGAACCACCCAGGCACCCCTCTAAAGAATAATTTTTAAGTGTACAAGATTATTACCATTTTATGCTCTTTGTTAACTTCTATTTCAGTATCCATTTTCCTTTTGCTTTCTTAGCTTTCAGTCTTTAACCAGCAGTTTGTTCTGGGTATAAAGTAGAAATAAAAATTAGAACAGATTAGCAGGCAAACCCACAAGTAGCTAGCTAGCTGTATTCAGTTGAGTGATGAACCTGACTGCATATCTGAACCATGAACAGAGCGATCTAATATTTACTATCGTGTACATATTTGCTCAGGAGGTACAGAGGGTCTTATACCGTTCAATTTTAGAAAATATATTTATTGATTTTTTTAGTATTGATTTTTTTAATATGTATTGTATGCTTTTTTTAAATTATTATTTGAGTATAGTTGACACACAATGTTACATTAGTTTCAGGTACATGACACAGTGATTTGACAACTCTGTATGTTATGCTGTGCCCACCACAAGTATAGCTATATCTATCACCGTACAGCACCATTACAATAGCATTGACTATATTCCCTTTTATTCCCATGACTTACTCATTTCATAACTGTAAGCTTGGACCTCCTGCTCCCCTGAACCTGTTTTGCCCATCCCCTAATTTCCCTCCCCTCTGGCGGCCATCTGTTTGTTCTCTGTATTTATCAGTCTGATTTTGCTATTTATTCATTTGTTTTTTAGATTTCACAAGTAAGTGAAATCATATGGTATTTGTCTTTCTCTGACTTATTTCACTTAGCATAATACCCTCTAAGTCCATCCATGTTGTCTCAGATGACAAGATCTCATCCTTTTTACGGCTTAATAATATTCCATTGTATACATACAGTATCTTCTTTATCCATTCATCTATTGGTGGACACTTGGCTTGCTTCTGTATCTTGGCTGTTGTAAATAATGCTGCAGTAAACATGGGCGCATATATCTTATTGAATTAAGGTTTTCATTTTTGGGGGTAGATACTCAGTAGTGGAATTACTAAATCATTCGGTAGTTCTATTTTTAATTTTTTGAAGAATCTCCATACCGTTTTTCACAGCGATTGTACCAACTTACATTCCCACCAACAATGAACAGGGTTCTTTTTTCCTGACATCCTTGCTGACACTTGTTATTCTGGCCATTCTGACAGGTGTAAGTGTATTTATTGATTTTTAAATTGAAATCAACACAGACATCATGATTGCCATTAACTGTGTGAACTTCTCAGCATCCATGGGAGCCTCTGGGTTAGGAAACTGCCATTTACAGAAGGTGGGATCTAGCCTGGCTGATTTTCTCTTGTCTTTGTTTCGCGTGTTACTTGGTGTTCATCTCGACCTGTCGCCCACCTTTGTTCTTTCTCTGTGATTTAGCTGCTGTGTCTTCATTCCTCATTTTACTTGTTTGAAGCTTTGTTTTGCTTCTACTCTGTGTTCAAAGCCATTATGTGATGCTAGATTGTTCCTGTCCCTCTGGATAAGATCCTGTATCTGTTCTGGTCATTCTCTGCTAATGAGAAGCCCCCAAATCAGTTCTAGTCATAAAAGCAGACCAAGTTCAATAATTAATATGGTCAGTTAATAATTTAAAAGTCCAGACTGTCTTTGAAGCCAAAATTTCTCCCTTCCAAAGAAGCTTATAACTCCTGAAGTAGGTTGGCCTACTACAGTGGGAAGGAAAGGTCAACTCATTTTTCTGACTTTACTACCACACTGACTGCTCTTCTAGCATTCTTCAACCCTCTAGTGATGAGGTGGGGAAGAAGGTGGCAAGAAAGATTTTAGTGGAACTTCCTATAACTGTTTGAGCTGGTGCTGATTGCCAGCTGGATTTTGCACCTGTTAGAGCTGATTGTTTGGCTCATGAGCGCTTTTGTAGCTCCTTCAGAGCCACCCAGTATCAGTTACCTTTAGCCACATAACAAATTTCTTCATACTTAACAGCTTAAAACAACACACACTTATTATCACAATTTCCGTGGATCAGGAATCTAGGCAAGGCTTACCTGGACCCTCTACGTCTGTGTCTCTCACAAGATCACAGCCGTCCTAAGGCGTGTCTAAGGGATAGATCCGCTTCCAAACTCACTCCAGTAGTTGTTGGCGGCATTCAGTGTCTCAAGCATTAATGACCTAATGGCCTCATTTCTTCATGAGCTGTTGGCTAGAGCCCTCCCTTAGTACCTTGCCACATGGACCTCTCCATAGAGCCACTCATAATAATAGCGGCTGGCTTCCAGAGCAAAAGGGCAAGAGTCAAAGAGGTGGAAGTGACAGTCCTTTGTAACCCAATCTTGAAAATGACACCCTACCACTTCTGCCATATTCCATTCATTGGAAGTAAGTAACTAGATATAGCCCACGCTCAAGAAGAGGGCGGTACATGGACCATGAATACCAGGAAATCAGGATCGTTGGGAGCCATTTTAGAAGCAGTCTGCCACCCCGTCACCAGTATTCTTGGGATTATCTCATCTTCACTTCTCTTGATAAAGGCAAATGTATCTCTCTTCTGAGTAGTCACTTATAACTCCCCCTTGGACATCTTTCTTCTCTGGTCCCCTCACCTCCAGGTGGCCCTCTTGAACAGAATTTAAGACAACCTCCATCTCTAGCTAATGGTCCATGGAAAACATGCACCCTTTACCACCAGAAACTTGGGAGTGCAGGCCAATCGCAGCATAGTCACCACCCATTTCAGTCTGCCACCAGAGCAACTAACCAGAAAACCTGTACTTTCTCAAGATTTCTCAGTTTTGAGTCAATCACTGGTCTTCTAGGACTCCCTAGGTCTAGAAGACATGTCCCACGCTCTCCATGTGGTCTTGTTGAAGCTTCTTTTCCTAGGTCAAGGTGGGGAAAGGAGGTCCTTTTCTGAACTCTCCTTATCTCTAACCTTTTTTTTGCTAGAGCTGAGGTTTACGAGCCATTTTGACAACATTCTTGGATCCTCAGCTGAAACTGACACTCAGGTAGTTCCATATTGACATCCTGTTTCATCTGCTGTTTGCCTTTTTCCTAATCCTTTGAAGGCATTTGCCTTGGGTGGTTGCCTACAGTCATTGCAACAAGAAAAATAATTACCAATTTATTAAATCAAACAGTGGAACATAATAGAGAAGAGATGGGAGAAAGATGAATAAATAATGAGAAAGGGAAGGGAGGAAGATGGGGGAAAGCACTAAATACCTTATTTTGTTTCAGATTGTAATAAATAGATAAATATTGTCTTCATGTTATTGTGTAATTATTATTGTTTTAATGGTGTTCTTGAAATGTTTGAGGCACTTGTAGAATTAAAATTATGAAATTTGAGTTTAATTCATAGAATAAAGGTAAACATGAAGAGAGAAAAGAGGCATATAAAAAGCCAGACATACTGGAAGCATAAATGTTCTCCATTTAGATCCATAAATAAAATCCAACAATAATGTTTGTAAGAGGCTGACCTAACACAAAATAGTGGGAGGTAAAAATTACTCCAAAATTGGAAAGATCTATTTATCAGACTGAATAAAACAGATGGAGAGATGGCAGTAATTTATATCAGACAAAATAGAATTTAAGGGGAAAAAAAGCATAGCGCATATCATTTTATATTGACAACATAAAGGCCAATGAAATTGACATCAAAAATAAAAGATGTGCCCAAATTGGCGTAAGCCTTGTGAATTGGATTCACAAGTATCCAAATTTAGTTCCACATGATCATCTTTCTGAGTTTTTTGGTGGAGGAAGCAGGGTTTGGAAGATCTGCATAAAGCAGTAAATTCTCTTTCTATTAAAATGTACTTTATAAATTTTGTGTATAATTAAAGAAGTTTTGCTGGTGGAGGACCAGCTAAGACTCCTTGCTAAGGAAATGGGAAAGGCAAGGCCAAAGTTATGCAAATATAGTTTCCTAGGAATTCAAACCAGGTGTGGAGCTGGAGACTGGTGGGAAAAGGTGCTCTTTGTATCCAATCAGACAAGGTCCCCATGATTGAGTTTAAAGGAGAAGTCATCCTCTACGGATGTAGAAGAGTCCAGTAAGTTTAACTGTCCACGTGTTCTTTACCTAATACAGATTCCATTCTGCAGTTGTTGTTTTTTTAATCAGACATTCTGGGACAGGCCCTAAGCATTAGTATTTTCATTGATTTACTTTTTAAAAATAGTTAACGTTTTTCTTTTCAATTTCAGGAGAAATACAGTTTTGTGACACTACCATTCCTCCTACCCTGATGTAGCATTGTACCCTTCCTAACATTTTCTTAGGCTTATATAAGCACATGCGCATGCAGACACACACGCGCGGGCACACACACACACACATGCATATACACACACACGCTCAGAGTTTGATGCAGTTAACATTTTTTAATTTGCAGCTTGCTCTTTTCACTTGCCCTTGACATACTGCTGGCTTTCCAAGTCAATACATATAGATGTTGGCTATGGATATGCCATAGTATAGCTGCGCCATAATTCAGTTAATCGTTTCTTCGCTGATGGCCCGTTAGTCGTTTCTTCTTTTGGCAGGAGAACTTCAGTGAACATCTTGGTTTGTTTATCTTTACATGCTCGTGCTCTTATTTCTATAGAATAGATTGGTTCCTAAAAGTAGAATTGTTAGGCTGTGTGGTATGTATGTTTTTAATTTTATAATGTATGCAATCATATCTACTTCTTAAATGTTTGTAGCAATTTACATTTCATTTATGTAATCGTGTATGTGGGTGCTGGTTTCCCTACACTCACTGTTAAGCACATTTCTAGCCTAAGAAAATAATTCATTAAAACCGCAAAAGTAATAACAAGGGAAAACAGGAGAAAATTTTTTTGTAGTCTTAGAATAGGAAAGTACTTTAAAAGCAAGATACAAAACCATAAGCCACAAAGAAAAAGATGAATAGCTCTTGTGATATAAAAATGAAGAAATTTCTCGTGGCCAAAAAGCCATTGCAAATGAAATTAAGACAAATGACAAATGGGTGAAAACATTTGTAGCATATGATAGAAAAAGAGATGAGACATATAGAGAGATATAGACAAAATGAGCTTTTGTAGATCGATAACAAAAGCCCATAACCCAGTGGAAAAATGAGTACTGGGCGTGAAAAAGCAGTGTGTAGAAAATATAGTATGTATGAAAAGATGTCCAACATCATCTCTAATTAAGAAGTGCAGGGGCGCCTGGGTGGTTCAGTCGGTTAAGCGTCCGACTTCAGCTCAGGTCACGATCTCACGGTCCGCGAGTTCGAGCCCCGCGTTGGGCTCTGGGCTGACGGCTCAGAGCCTGGAGCCTGCTTCCGATTCTGTGTCTCCCTCTCTCTCTGCCCCTCCCCCGTTCATGCTGTGTCTCTCTCTGTCCCCAAAATAAATAAACGTTAAAAAAAAAAGTGCAAATTAAAACAAAACATCATTTTTCACATAGCAAATTGAGGCAATATATATATATATATATATATATATATATATATATATATATATATATATATATTGCTAATACCCATGAATAGTGAAGTTACGGGGATATAGAAACTCACATATTATTGGTGGGAGTGTGACTGGTACAATCTCTGTAATTGGCAGTTGGGTGGTTTTAAAAATTCTTTCTGAATTGTTTTTAGCTAAAGTACGTACATAGTTTTAACAAAAAACTTTTACTTACAGCGGAATACAAGTCTCCTGTCTCCTCTTCGCTTATTGACTAGACACAGTCCACTGACTTTCTAGCTTAAGAGACAAGGATGTAACCAACTTGTTATATTACCCTCATATTCCCTCCCTTCCCCTACTATTTTTACCAAAATGTTATTATGAAAATTTTGAAACATACAGAAGAAGTTGGAATGTAAAGTGAATCCCATATACCCACTTCTGGGACCCTACAATTAACATTTTGCTGGGTTTGTTTACCACACTTCTGTCCTTCCAACAGTCCCTCTCCATCCATCCATCCATCCATCCATCCATCCGTCCATCCATTCATCTTATTTCTCATGTATTTTAAGTTAATTTGCATATGTTATTTCATCCTAAGCACTTCAGCATATGTATACTTAACTAGAATTTAAAATTTATTTACATTTTTGAGGTAAAGTTTGCATCCAGTGAATGCATAAATCTTGTGTTTCACAGGATGAGTTCTGACAAACATATACATCTGTGTAACACAACCCCCATCAATATATGAAATATTACCATCACCCCAGAAAATTTTCTCCTGCGTCTTCGCGTCTTCCCATTCACTCACCACACCCACCTTCCCCCAGAAGTTACCACTGTTTAGACATCTTTTCACTGTAAATTAGCTTTTCCTTTTCTAGAACTTCATATAAATGGAATCATACAGGATCCCAGTATTACTCTTTTATGTGAGATTCTGTCACTTAGCATGTTTTTGAGATTAGTCCATGTTGTTGTCTGACTAGAACTTCATTCCTTCCCGTTGTTGGAGAGTATTCCCTTGTGTGAACCTTGAATACACCACACACAGCCCGCTCAGCCGCTCTCATGCTGATGAGCACCGGGGCTGCTTTCACACTTGGGCTACTATGAATAAAGCTCTGTGTGCATCTTTATATAGATCTTTCTGTGGACATATGCTTTCATGTCTTTTGAGTCCGTGCAGAGAGGATGTGACAGTTGCGTATGTTAAAAGACAATCACGATAGATACCCCTTCATACCTACTAGAAAGGCTGGCTGTACCAACGATGGCTAGGGTGTAGAACATCTGAGCTCTCTTATGTTGTGTGAGGGAATATAAAATGATGATAACCACTTTGGAAAATAGTCTGGCAGTTTCTTACAAGGTTAAACATTTACCTGTGCTATTACCCTGTAATCCTGTTCCTGGGATTATCCAAGAGAAGTAAAACCATAGATCAAAAAAAAAAAATGCAAGAATATTTATAGCAGTTTTATTCACGGTAACCAAAACTGGAAACAATACAAATGTCCAAAAACAAAAACAACAACAAATGTCCATCAGTACATCTGTAGGAGAATGGGTGCAGTGGAATATTACTTGGCCATATGTAAGACTGAACTACTTCTATAATATGAATTCAATTCATTTCAAAAACACTGAGCAATAGAAGCCAATACCCAGACTTCTTACCTTTTTTTTTTTTTTTTTAAATTTTGAATTCAGGAACCAGCAGAGCTGATCTATGGGGACGTAAATCAGGATAGTGGTTGCCTGTGGTGGGTGGGAAGTAACTGGTGGGGAGGATGAAGGAACTTTCTGAGATGACTTAAATGTTATATACTTGATTAGGTTAGTTATATGGGTACATGATGTATCAACTTCTCGTGAAAAGTGAAAACAAACCCTAAAAGCAAGTGTATTTTGTACCTCTTCAAAATTGAAGCTGTGTGGACAGTTGCTTAGAAGACCATGGGGACTAAAGGAGAGTTGAGGGAACATGCCAGAATTTTAGGCATTTCCATTTAAAACATGATTTCTGGGGGCGCCTGGGTGGCTCAGTCGGTCGAGCGGCCGACTTCGGCTCAGGTCATGATCTCGCGGTTGAGGAGTTCGAGCCCCACGTCGGGCTCTGTGCTGACGGCTCAGGGCCTGGAGCCCGCTTCGGATTCTGTGTCTCCCTCTCGGCCCCTCCCCTGCTCATGCTCTCTCTCTATCTCAAAAATGAATATAAACATTAAAAAAAGTTTTTTGTAAACATGATTTCTGAAATTGAAAAAAGAGGACGTGGACGTTTAAGTGGAGATCTTCCATGACAGTCACAAACCAAATCCCTCGCTTTTTACCCTTCAACCTGAGCTTCTCCACTTGTCAGAGACTGGCTCTCCCTAAGGTGCCCCGTGAGGGCAGAGGGTGGATGACTGCCCACACGTGCTCCTTCTCCAGAAGCCATAACAGAAAACACTAACGAGGGCCCTCAAGAAGTCATCTGGCCTGTCCCCTACAGAGAGCCCATCACAGATAAAAACACTGCGTTCTAAGTGTATCTTCTCAGAATTATTTATAATTCTTTTAAAGATAAAACTGTCAAGGTTTCTGAAAGTTTCATCGCGTGGAAAACATAATGTCTTTATGAAATAGCTCTATCAAGTAATAGGTGATGATTTTTATGTATTTAAAGATATTAGGGACCGATTTCCTAGAGATTTTTCATTCTTTTTTTTTTAAGTTTATGTATTTTTTTTTTATTTAAAAAAAATTTTTTTTAACGTTTATTTATTTTTGAGACAGAGAGAGACAGAGCATGAACGGGGGAGGGTCAGAGAGAGAAGACACAGAATCTGAAACAGGCTCCAGGCTCTGAGCCATCAGCACAGAGCCTGACGCGGGACTTGAACTCACGAACCGCGAGATCATGACCTGAGCTGAAGTCGGACGTTTAAACGACTGAGCCACCCAGGCGCCCCTGTGTATTTATTTTGAGAGAGAATGAGCGAGACAAGAAGGGGAGGAGTGGAGAGCGCAAGAATTCCTAGCAGGCTCTGCACCGTCAGCATGGGATATGACGCGGGGCTCAAACTCATGAACTGTGAGATCGTGACTGGAGCTGCAACCAAAAGCCAGACACCCAACAGACCGAGCCACCCAAGAGCCCCTACAGATTTTTCAAATTGTTATTTTGGAAGCTATGTCCATATAGTCGTGTTTGTGGTTCTTTTAACAAAGTGTCATTTTCAAATATTAAGTTGATGAGTAACCTATTTATTAAGCCAAATATAGTCACATTTAGAAAATTCTTTCCCCTTTATCTTGTGCACATTTCCTTGTTTCATAATGTGCTTCCCTTTTCTTAGCCTGCAGTAAATTTGTTGACTCATTTGTAGACCTCTCTATCTAAAGCCATTTTTGTAACATCATCATGCAAGCTTTTTTTTTCCTGTGTAATTTAACTACACTTTATACACTTTTATACCCCAAATAGTCTTTTTTTCTCTCCCTGTACTTTTCAGCTAGCCCCCCAAATCTTTCTTTTTTTAATTTTTTTATTATCTTTTTTTTTTAATTTTTTGAGTCAGATGCTTAACTGACTAAGTCACCCAGGCGCCCCTGTTTCTGTATTTCTTTTTAAGTTTATTATTTTGAGAGAGAGAGAGAGCACGCATGAGCAGGGGAGAGGCAAAGAGAGGGAGAGAGAGAGAGAATGCCAGGCAGGTTCTGTGCTGACAGAACAGAGCCTGACACGGGGTTCCAACTCACGAAACCAAGAGATCATGACCTGAGCCAAAACTAAGAGTCAGATGCTCAACCAACTGAGCCACCCAGGTGCTCCTAGCCCCCCAAATTGTTCTTGTTGGTATAGTCGAATAGACAAGTTTGCTTGTCACATTTTTTTTCTTAAGCGTAGAGACTCCTTTATACCATAACCTTGAAATGATTTTCCTTAGTAATCTGTTATCGAAAGCGTTCCATGGTGTACTTTGTCTTCCATGTCGTAGTTGAGGTCACTGATTTCCTTCATGAGCAAGTGTAGGCTTCTTCAGGTCCTAAGTCAGTAAGGAAACCTTGGAACTCAAGGGATATCTGTTATGCACCTGCCGTGTGTCAGGCACTGCTTTAGGCAGTAGGGCTGCTGTGGTGAAGACGCAGGTTTCCCCAGGACGGACATTATATTCTAATGTGAAGAGGCCAACAAAATACTCAGTGTCAGGAAAGTGCTAAGAATAAAAATAAAGCAGAATAAGGGAACAGAGGAGGACAGGGGAAGAGGTGCTATTTTTAACTGGGTTGTAAGGGAAGGCTCTCTGATGAGGTACCATCTGAGCAGAGATTTGAACAAAGTACGGGAATGGGCCACGAGCATTTCTAAGAGCAAGGGCATTGCCGAAGGAGGGCGCTTGGGTGTCTGTGCCTACCCTCTGGCTCTCAGCACTTCTCACCCTCCACTCCTCCTCACCCCCAACCACCAGGTGGACTGCAGTGAAACCATGAAGCTGCCACCATGTGGGACCCCTGGCCCCCAGTGTTCCGATCAGATTCCCCTGATGTTGGTGCCTGTCTGTGTTTTCATCCTCTATTCGCCCTGTTGCTGAGAGGGAGTGGTTATGGGAACGGCTCGACACTCAACACTGGACAGATGAGATAGACCCCCGCTTATGAGTTACATAAACTCACACCCGCGTGGCCCAGAGGAAGAGGTGATACCACATGCCACCCAGAGCCACTTGGGGTTTGCATTGAGGAACAGAGTGGACAGCCAGGGGGCCGAGAGAGGTGGGCTTTGTAGCATTGAGAGCGTGGGGCCCCCACAGAAGGATGTGGTTGGCTTGTTCGAATCATTCAGAGCACTGGCAATACTGAGCTTCTGATCTCCTAC
This sequence comes from Panthera leo, assembly GCF_018350215.1. Lineage (NCBI taxonomy): Eukaryota > Metazoa > Chordata > Mammalia > Carnivora > Felidae > Panthera > Panthera leo. Next base: position 3,754,112 of record NC_056684.1, read on the forward strand.
CACAGTCGGAGCCAAAAGAATTTGTTTCCCAGTGAACACTTGAATCTCAGCAACGTCATGAGACTTCTCAGAGATGTGACCACTTGATTAGGAGAGGAACTTAGACATCTGAGAATAATGAATAATGGCTTCAAGTAATAATATAATGTCTCAAAATCACATAGAACATGGTAGCCCGCTTTTTTTAAGGACCAAAACTCTTCATTCAGCAAGGAACTTTTGTTTGTTCAAAAACAAATTTAAGGATATGACAGCACAAAGTCTTGGGAGTTATTCTAATGAAGTGTGGCAGATTATTCTGAGGCTAGGGAATAACCTTTTTTACCACATCTTGTTAGGAACAGACAGGATACTCCAAGACCAATTTGTTATTTTAACAGAGAAAACCAAATTCTGGTATTGTATTAATAAATATCTGACCTTAATGGATTTGTAAGCTCACCCTTTTTAATCTTATGAATAAATAATCAAAACTGAGCCAGCTGTACCAAAAAGACAAAAAATAACAAGTGTGGGCAAGGATGTAGAAAAAGGGGAACACTCACACCCCATTCTGAGCATGTAAACTGGTGCAGTCTCTATGGAAAACAGTAAGGAGTTTCCTCAAAAAATTAAAAATAGAAATACTATGCAAACAGGCAGTTCCACTTCTGGGTATTTATCCAAAGAAAATGAAAATGCCAATTTGGAGAGATATATGCACCCCTATATATTACAGCATTATTTATAATAGCCAACATATGGAAGTAACCCAAGTGTTCATCGATAGATGAATGGATAAAGAAGATGTGGGATCTGTATGCAGTGGAATATCACCTAAGAAAAAAGGATGAAACCTTGCCATTTGTGATAACATGGCTGGATCTAGAGGGTATTATTATAAGTGAAGTAAGTCAGAGAAAGGCAAATACTGTATGATTTCACTTGTATGTGGGACCTAAAAAACACAAAACCGGAAACTTGTAAAATGAACCAAACAGACGCATAGATATAGGGAACTGTTGGCTACGAGAACGGGCAGGAGTTGGAGATGGGACAGGCAAAGTAGGTGAGGAGGATTGAGAGGCACAAACTTAGTGACCGTCACAGGATGTAGAGTGCAGCATAGGGAATACAGTCGCCAATGTCATGGTCACTTCGTATGATGACAGATGATGACCGCTCACCGTGGGGACCATCTTATAATGTATAAAAATGTTGAATGGTTGTGATGTACACATGAAACTAACAGGATATTGTATGTCAGTTATAATTCAGTTGATAAGAACCAAACATCCAGCTTTGGCAACATTTTCATATTTCATTGTGTAAACTTTTAGACCGTCTGCAGTTACACAGTCCAAGGCAAGTAAATTTCCCTTTCCACAAACCTATAACTTTCAGCATTCATCTGGGCCTTGTCCTTAATCTTCTCCCACATGTGGGAACAACCTAAATACTTGAGTTCAAGTACAAAATTAATCTTTTCCCATTAGTAAACGAAAACACCTCCTGTTACCTCACCTGCCTGGTTATACTTCTGTGCCAGTGTTGTTCTCTGTAGAGTCTCAATCTCCATATTAATTATAATTTACCCAGAGTGACATCTGTTTTATAGAGAGCCAGATACTTGAGGAATTACTGTCCCATACAAGTGTTTTAGAAAACGATCAAAGCTCATGGACAATCATAATGCACATATCCTTCCTGTGTCTTAGATCTTAGAGTAGCAGACTTAATCCCTACTTGTAATCCCTATTTGTATATGACACAAAACCACACACGGCTCCCAGTGCTTCAGTATTCTGTTCTATGTGGAAATTATTCAAGGATGCAAAGATTATCCTTTAATTCAATTTAATACTAGCCCAGCATCTTAAAGTTAAGTATTGGAAATTATGTTTAATCTAATATACCACAGAATATAATAGCTGTTGGTTTAGAAAAGTTTGTCAGAAATATAATTCGTTTATATTTACATTTTCCTTAACCATTAACATTATATGGAAGCAACATTAGCTTATCAGTAGACCTGTTTAAGAAGTCCCAGTGTAGTTAGTGTCTTCATGAGGAAACAAACCCAAATTTTACTTAAGAAATAAAACATATACTTATATTACATTCTATAAGGATTAAATTCAGACAGAATTGTTTTTATACCAGAATTATCAACCAGTCTGGTTTGTTCAAGGATTCACTTTGATTGCTTAAATTTGGATTTTTTTTTTTTTTTTGAGAGAGAGAGCTGGGGAGAGGGAGAGAGAATCTTAAGCAGGCTCCGTGCCCAGCAGGGAGCCTGATGCAGGGCCTGATCTCATAGCCATGAGATCATGACCTGAGCCAGAATCAAGAGTTGGACACCTAACCAACTGAGCCACCCAGGCACCCCTAAATTTGGTTTGTTTTTGTTTTGTTTTGTTTTTAATGTTTCTGTTTATTTTTGAGAGAGAGACAGAACGTGAGCAGGGAAGGGGCAGAGAGACAGGGAGACACAGAATCTGAAGCAGGCTCCAGACTCAAGGCTGTTAGCACAGAGCCTGATGTGGGGCTCAAACTCACAAGCCATGAGATCATGACCTGAGCCAAAGTCAGATGCTTAACTGACTGAGTCACCCAGGCGCCCCATGGTTTTTTATGTATAACTGCCTCTGACCTGTCAGTTTCTGTGAGAAGGATTTTTTTTTTCTTAGAAGGCCACCACATTTAATATAATATGGTATTCCTTTAATAAAAAGTAGGAATTTTGCTATTTCGTACATTTTAAAGCATTAAGAAAGCAATCATGCATTGGTACATTTTTGCAATCACATTGCAAAAATCCTGCAGACATAATGAGACTCCTGTTAAGCACAAGAAATGAAGGCAGTCCATCCACAGGAACCACAGCAAGAGGGGGAATGTCTTATAATGTATTTCAGAATCAGCTGGAGGTTTCTTAAAACATTGACTCTTGGGTTTAACTCCCAAAGTATCTAAGTCAATTGGTCAGAATTCTGGACTCAGAACTAGTATTTCTGATGAGTCCCATGTAACGGCTGATGGTGGTGGTGCAGGGATGAAACTCTGAGGACACGTTTTCTAGGAAATATGAGGTTGCCTCCCTCCTGCCCCGAGTCCATAGGGCTGTGGATTTTAAACTTCAAGGGATTACAGGCTTGGTTTCTAACTGACATCCCCTGAGTGTCTCTGCAATGAGCAAAGCAGACAAATCAATAAAGAACATTAACAAAAAGGCTACCATATTGAAAGTATTGTACATTCACTGTTTTAATTCCTGAGGATTCTTATGTACCTTTATATTTTTGTAAGTCATATTACTATCTGTAAACCAATAGAAACAGATCTTTTAAGAAAATTACACCAATTTCTTAAGACCCTTCCCAGAAGTAGAAAAATGTTTCAAAATCACAGAAGGAGTAAACACTCTGTCAAGTACGAACACAGAGAGCTTATGGCTTCAGGTCTGAAACTTCAGCTACAGGTTAAAGGTAACATAAAATACACACATTCACTGATCTAGGTCTCAAAAGGACTCTTCTTCTGTCCAAAGGAAGCAAGACATTCTACAGACTAAAAGACTAACATACCAGATTCTTTGCCACGTCACACCCAAAAGACGGTAGGTCACCCTCGTCCTGTAATGGGGAATAACACATTGGCTGTGCGCAAACCAGAATCCTAACAAACATAGCTGAGAACTGGGAGCAAGAGTAAAAATACAAAGTCAGGAAAACAAACAGTAAAACAAAACCAAACAGAAACTGAAAGTAAAATTCTGTTGCCACTTGGTATTCACAGTAGGAGCCAAAAAACAGTGCCTGGGAGGTGCACTTTTTAATTGGTTCACGAAGGTGTATCTACTTGAACAACTTGTTATTCCAAAAATGCCAAAGTACAATTTTCAAAAAAGTTAAAAACAAGACCCTCGGGGCACCTGGGGGACTCAGTCGGTTGTGTTCGATCTTGGTTTTGGCTCAGGTCATGATATCAGGGTCATGAGCTCGAGCCCCCCGTGGGACTCTGGGCTGACAGGCAGCGTGGATCCTGCTGGAGGTTCTAGCTCCCTCCCCTTCCCCCGCTTGCGTGCACACTCTCGAGCTCCCTCTCAAAAATAAACAGGCAGAAAAAAAAAAACAAGACTCTCAGTACAAGTCAACCTACTTAACACCTTTATAGGGGAACCAACATGGTTGTCAGGCCAGTTACTATATCGTTGACAATATTTATTACAGGGGCCACAATCAAGTACTCCAGAGGGGCCGGCTAAAAGGTATGAATGAGGAAAGCAGGCATTGACACTCTCTAGAGTGTGGCGGAAGTGTAACATACTTGGTCTCAAGGTGGCATCTGTTGAACGTCTTGGCTAATGGTTTCCTTGTAGGAATGCTTGCTCATCCCTATCTGTAATATTTTTTTTCACACAAGCTGTTCTGGATTTTAATGTGAATCTTCCTGTTTTAAAGTGTTGGTAACTAATTCAGTTGAAAAAAAAAAAAAAAACAACAACACCGTTGGAGCCAAACAAAATATATCTTCAGGCCAGAGATGGCCTGAGGGCCGTCGCTGTGTAGCCTCTGCAATAGATGTTACTAATGTAACATTATAGCAAAGAAAAAGTTCATCCAAAAGCTGTATTGACGGAAAGTTTTAAAAGATTTCTTTTTAAACTGTTTACTTGCAGTTTTTTTCTAAGTGTGAAAAAAAAAACCAACATGACGTGACAGTGTTTTGTCACCTGGTCACCATGCGTTTCCATTTTAAGTTCTATCCTTGGTCCACTTAAAGTACAGTTACTCATTTTCTGGCGATCTGTTTCACAACGGTGTGAATATCGTTAACACTACTGAACTGTATATTTGAAAATGGTTAAGATGGAAAATTTTATGTCGTGTTTTTTACCGTATATACGCACGCAGACACACATTATTGAATGTTTAGTGAATTTATTCAAATGAAGTTATTCATTTTAAACTGTCTTTGGAGGGTAGTATTGAATGTAACAGGAAAGCCTGGAGACAAGGAAGTACTTTGAAAGACCTGTAATGGCCTTATTAAAAGATCATGAGAACTTGTTTAGGGAACAACACTTACTAATGGGAATAGTGATCAATTTGAGAGACATTCCTGGAGCTGAATTGGGAGTATTTGGTAAAAAACTGAATATGGGGCTTGAGGAAATAATAAAAAGATTATCTAGGTTTCTTTCCTGGTAACAGACAATACCAATAATTAAGTTAGAAAACAAAACTAGATTCAAGGGAAATTAGTTCAGTTTTAGACAAGCCATGGGATTTCAAGATTGAAGGAGACCTAGAGGTCACCAAGTACAACCATCCCATTTTACAGATGTGAAAGTCAAGGCCCCAGGAGAGGAAATGATGCCTTCGATGGCACAGTTTAAAATCAGAAGCAGGACTTTACAAGTTCTAGACTCAAAGTTCATCTTTCCCCAGTACACAGAGTGTCTGCTCTGACACATGGTTCGTTCAGTTCAGTGATGAACTTGTGGGGTGACCCCCAGGCTGCTGCCACATGTGAGTGAAGGAGGCCCTCAGATCTCTTCCAGACATGGGGTATCAGGCCTGGTCTCTTGCTCTCTGAACTCCAGTGTGCCTCTCCTCTTTGTAGCCTTTTCTTTAGTTTGAGCTGCTTGTAGGACCTGGAAATAGAAATGGTTTGTAGACATTGGTAATTTCATGCCTGCAGTTCAACATAATCCTGTCAGAATTATGGGAATTCAAAGGAAAGGTTGGGGCTACAGATGGAGATTTGCAAATTTCTGTTTCTTGAAACATTGTAAGGAATTATGAATATGTAACTATATAATAGCCTAAAGAATTTGGACTTTATCTTATTAGAGGTTCTCAACCGTACATAAGAATCAGTAGGTCTGGGGGGGGGGGGACTAAAGTAACATTATTCTTTTTTTATGTTTGTTTATTTTTGAGAGAGAGGCAGACAGAGTGCGGGTGGGGGAGGGCAGAGAGAGAGGGAGACACAGAATCTGAAGCAGGCTCCAGACCCTAAGCTGTCAGCACAGAGCTCGACATGGGGCTCGGACCCACGAACTGTGAGATCATGACCTGAGCCAAAGTCAGACACTTAACCAACTCAGCCACCCAGGCACCCTAAGTATCAGTTTTTTAAAGTTCCAAAGGTTTCATGTGCACAGTTAAGGATGCTTTAAGCAATGCGAAACCATAGAAGGATTTGAAGCAGGGATGTGAGATAATCAGATGTGCATTTTAAATGTAATTCCAGCTTAAACGAGTGGAGAGAGACTTGGAATAGTCCAGGAAAGAGATGGTAATTGTTAATGACTGTATAATATTTCACTGAGTTAATTTTCCATAATAATTCTCTGCCTTACAGCATGTATGTTTCTAGGTGTAGTGTGTGCGTGTGTGTAAATTCACCGTCCTCTCCAAAAAGTGCCATCTTTTTGTTTGTTGTTGTTGTTATTCTTTTTAACTATTTTGCTAGGACAGATTCCCAGAAGTAATGCTATTGAGTCAGAAGAAATGAGTAGTTTTGGCTCCTGGCGATGTATTACCATAATGGTTATAATCAATTTACAGTGTTACTGTCCATGTGGTGGGCCAAATACGAACTTTAGAATCACTTATAAGGTTCAAAAGAAGAAAAATTATTGGGATTTTGATTAGAATAATTTTATTTTGAAATTAGCAAGAAAATTATCAGAACAATATTTTGTTTATGCTATTTTACATGATTTAACTGAATATTTAAAAACTAAATTTATCTTTAACAGATTGATGAACTCCCAGAGGGAGCTGTGAAGCCTCCAGCAAACAAATATCCTATCTTCTTTTTTGGCACCCATGAAACGTAAGTCAACAAAACAACCTGAAATTTCAGCACCTCTAATTTGGCTCTACGAGACTACGTTGTTTATACCTGGTCTTATTAAAATGAGCACAATTATATAAAATCGGCAAGCTTAATAATGTATTTTTCTTAATGTGAAGATTTTTCATTCATTTTACTTACGAATGTTACTTCTGTGTAAATGTCGGACATTACCCAGAATCTCCTTTAGGACACCTGTGAGTCCTTGGGTGGTCTCCTTCCCACTCCCAGTAATTTCTTTTGTTGCTCTTGTATATTTCCCTTCTGGAGAGACTTCCTTCATTCATATTTCATACAACAAACTTAGGTTCTCTCAGGCCCTTTCAATTTGTTGAACCCTGAAGCAAACATACCAACTTAATAAGGTTTTTAAATTGTGTTGGTTAGAGTACAGACTAAACTGCTGGATAAAGGGAGCTGAAAATACAGCGTCTTAGATAGCAGAAATTTCTTTCTTTGCTTTGAAACAATCCAGAGGTAGGCAGGTAGCTCAGGGTGTGTAGACTGCTCTGCTCTGGGGACCCAGGTTCCTTCTGTCACTTTGTCCTGCCATCGCCTGGGGTGTTGCCTTGTCTGCTACTTAAAAACAAATGAAAACTGGCTCAGCAGCACCTGTACATCTTCCAGGTAGAGGGGAGTGGAGAGTGGTTAGAAAACATGAAGAACAGGACACTTGTGTGTAAGGAAGTGACAAGGAAGTTGCATATGTCACTTACACTTGCACGCACAGCTGTGGCAAAAACCTGGTCCTGTGACCACGTGTTGCCATCGGGAAATGGGAAGCATAGTATCTAGCTTAGGCAACTGTAATAGGGAAGAAAATTGGAAGGAATAATTCATCATTGAAAGAAGGAAGCTGGTTACTAGATACCAGGAGATGATGGTCAGTCTCGACACACTAAAAACGTGTGTGGTCCGTCACACAAGGACACAAATGGAATAGGGATTGTATGTGTGGAGGAAGCTAAAAACTGTCATGAGGGGCACCCGGGTGGCTCGGTTGGTTGAGCATCCGACTCTTGGTTTCGGCTCAGGTCATGATCTCACAGTTCATGGGTTCGAGCCCCCTGTCTAGCTCTGCGCTGCCAGTGTAGAGCCTGCTTGGGATCTCTCTGTCTCTCTCTCTCTGTCTCTGTCTCTCTCTCTCTCTCTCTCTCTCTCTCTCTCTGCCCCTCCCCTGCTTGCTCTGTCTCTGTCAAAATAAATAAATAAAACTTAAAAATGTTTTCTAGAAAAGAATACCTGTCATGAAATCTTACAAATCTCCAAATTCAGGGTCATCCCTTGTGCTTGTGTTCATTTGAATGCAGTAGGGCCAGGCGGGAACTTTTTCTTAGCTTGCTGCTTCTGCCACTCTGGTACCTTGTTCATGCTCGCCTCGAAAGAGAGCTAGCCAGGGGAGAGGGGGCCCTTAAGACGTATTTATTTCTTGTCTTCGTGTGAGAAATAGTTGCGTTTCTTTCAAGAAGTTAGTTTTATCCTTTTTTTGTTTTTATCTAGTAATCACTGTGCAGTATCCAGCTTGCCATGATTTCCTCCTTAGAGAGGTTGCTAGAAAGCTTAGAAGTAAATATTTTATCTATAATAAGCGCAGAGGGCTTCGTGCTACGTATTTTTACATTCGCCTCATTCCTTTCTCCATTTTGCATCTATACCATTACTTTGCTTTTTCTCTGAGACCTGTTTCCAAATGATTTGATCGTATTTCTGGGACCTGGCAGGATTTAAGAAACAAGATTATCCCTCTTCGTTATATAGGACAAATCAACCATTTACTAACATTGTGTGGTCACTTCTCTTAGTAAACATTTTCTGGGCATTCTTTAAAGCACTATAAATAAAGAGCTTACCACCTGGTGTGCAGCTGGTGAGGGTAACAGTCATCCCAGTGAACAGTGTGAAGGGTTTCCCGGAACCGATTCTTAACGCATTACTAATCTAAGTCAACGGCATCCTTCCGAGGCTCTGTTTAGTAAAAGTAGTTCTACCAAGGAGCAATATAATATAGTTCATATGTTCGTTTTTTACTGGTTAGATTATACAGAGGTAGGTTTCGAAACATTTAGAGGAAAACTAACTTCAAAAAAACCTGCCAGGACTTTGTTTCAGCAGAGCATTTATTAGGGATCGGGTGTCCCTGAACCTGAGATTATACGCCCTGGCAAGTACCTAATGTTCAGCCCGTCTGTGGAGGCAGAGTACACGTGGGTGTTGCTCGCTCCTGTAGACACGGTGCTTAGCACAGCGCCTGGCCAGTGGGAAGTGCTTAAAATAATAGCTGTTGGATGAATAAAATTCACTAAATGAAATAAAGGTGAGGAACTTCACAAGAAAGCTGTGTGCAGGCCAGCCAAGCACCCCTGAGCAGACTAGAATTTTCCTCAGAACATGGCCTGGAATTTATTCTAACGCCCAGACAGTTAGGTAATTGGACCCCCAAATTCTTCTGTTCCATATAACTTAACCCCAGTAGTTTTCATCTGGACAATTTTCAAGACAGCCTTGGCCAGGAGAAAAAAAAATAACATCCTTAGAGCATGGAACTTTGGACAATTTTGTTTTCTGGCCTACCCTTTAAGGTTTGTAAAACATGCAGGAAAATTAACCAATGGGGAGGAGATTTGATTTGTGGATTTATCTGTCTATATTCTAGGAAAAAACATTGTGTATCAACAAATAAGTAGTTGTTTCAGAACAGTTCATTCGGCGTTCTTCTTTCTGGCAACAGCTGGCGTGGCCAGTTGCATATTAACCCTGCCTCCCGTGGCAGCACAGAAATACAGGCAGGCCCTGGCGAGCATCAGTAGCTGACGCGAACCTCGGGCAGCTTAGCCCGCAGTTAGCTCCTATACGTGGCGTCAGAGGCCGGAGAAAAGTCAAAAGCCATGGTCTAACAATGCAGGACACATTTCTCTAAAAGGAATATCGACAAAGTCCATTTCTTTCTCATGTTCAGTTTGTCAAGCAAGACACATATCCTTTGATTAAAATGTCCAGTAACCTGCAAAATTATGTCTGGATTCAGTGAGATAGAGTCATGTTGACCAAGCTGTCAAAGGTCAAGGAAGTTTTGGTGGTCGGGGGCAGAAAGCTTCCTTGGGTGTTTTCATCAACTTGAAAATTTCGATCAGCTAGGCAGTGAGGAATTAGTACGAAGCCCCAGTCAGAAAGTGGAATTTATAACACTCAACAGTAACCTATTAAATAATAGTCTCAAAGTTTCCAACATCTCTGCAGATAATTTCCAAATATATACCTCCAGCTCAGACCTTTCCCCTGAGTGCCAGAATCGCCTCTCCTGCTCCCTACTTGACCTCCTCACTTGGATGTCAGACCAGGTTTCAAACTTAACATCGAAATCTCAGCTTTTCACCCTCAAATCTTGTTCTCTAAAAAATCTTTCATTCCAGGGGTACCTGGGCGGCTTAGTCGGTTGAGCATCCGACTTCGGCTCAGGTCATGATCTCGCGGTCTTTGGGTTCAAGCCCCTCGTTGGGCTCTGCTGACAGCTGGGAGATTCTGTGTCTCCCTCTCTCTCTGCCCCACCCCTGCTCACTCTCTTGTCTCTCTCTCTCTCTCTCTCTCTCTCTCTCAAAAATAAACATAAAAAAATTTTTTTTATATAAAAAAGAATCTTTCATTTCAGTAAATGCCAAATCTGTTCTTCTCATTTCTCAGTCTACAACCTTGGAGATAACCTCAGTTCTCCATCCCTCTCACGTGCCATCTCCAGCCCCTTAACAAATCATGTTAGCCCTTTCCTGAGAGTGAATTCAGAATCCTGCGCCTTCCCACCGACCGCACGGCTTACACCCTGGCCCAAGTCACCGGCATTACCTCAGTGGCCTGATCTGTCTCCCTGCTTCTGCCCCAGTGCCCTCTCCTTCGGTCTGTTCTCAGCACGGTGGCCAAAGGGATCCTGTTAGAACACAAGCTGTCACTTCTCTTCTCAAACCTTTCGTGGTTTCTCGTCTGACCCTGAGCCTCCATAGCGGCCTTCGAGGCCCACCTGATCTGTGTCCTCACGTCGATCGCTGCCTTGTCCGCGAGGCCGCCCGTGACCTCAGTGTCCGGGGTTGTAAAGTCCACCCCCGGACTCGCCACCCCCTTCCCTGCTTGGTTTCTTTCAGCACGCGGTACCATGGTTTTTCCTTCCGATTTTGTCCGAACCCCCGCTTGCGCTCCTAGACCGCGTGCTCCCTGAGCTAGGGGCGTTCGTCTGTTTCCCCCGGAAGCCGCAACACCGCGGTGGTGCCTGACTGGTTCGAGGCGTCCGCTCAGGTCTGTCTCACGGCTGGACACGTGAGCCTTAGTTTGGAATGGAAGATTCTTGGGTGTCAGCCGGGATGCGGGCCTCCGCTGTCTCATTCGCCAGGTTGATGTCACGGGTGGTCATGCCGCAGACGCTAGCGTGAACGCTCCGATCTGTTAGCCAACCGCGGGATTTATTCTAACTGACTTTCTTTTTATGGCTGTGATTCGTCTAAGGTAGGGTTGAAATTGTGTAACATTGTATCTATTTGTACTTCTGATTTTTTTCTTGTTTAGTGCCTCGTTAAACACCAATGTGATTTTTTAATTTACAGAAAGAACAGTGAATAATTTGCTAATGTGGTATATAGATTAGCATAAATAAGGCTTAGTTTAAGATGATGATTTAAGTGGTCAAAGGGGACATCTTTAAAACTACCTTTGTGGGGCGCCTGGGTGGCTCAGTCAGTTAAGCTTCGGACTTGGGCTCAGGTGGTGATCTCACGGTTTGTGAGTTTGAGCCCCGCGTCGGGCTCTGTGCTGACAGCTCGGAGCCCGGAGCCTGTTTCGGATTCTGTGTCTCCCTCTCTCTGTACCTCCCCTGCTCATGCTCTGTCTCTCAAAAATAAATAAACTTTAAAGGTTTAAAACTATCTTTGTAACTAAAAGCCAGTTTTAAAACAAAAATAATTTGGTAATTTAAAAGTAAGATCAGGGGCATCTGGGGGCCCAGTGGGTTGAGCTTCCGGCTTCAGCTCAGGTCATATTATCACGGCTTGTGAGTTTGAGCCCCACGTCAGGCCCTGTGCTGACAGTTCAGAGCCCAGAACCTGATTCTGATTCTGTGTCTCCTTCTCTCTCCCCCTCCCCCACTTGTGCTCTCTCTCTGTCTCTCAAAAATAAATAAATGTAAAAAAAAAATTTTTTAAAGTAAGATCAAAGCACAGTCTAGAGTTGCTGGTTTATGTAGCCAGCTATCTATTTTTTCTGCTTTGAAGTGTATGTGTAAAACATTTTGTGCTACGTGCCTAACTCAGAGGGTTTATTATACTTTTAACTTGTTTACTAAAATAGGCTCTGACACCTTTGTTGATATTGATATTAAAAATATTGTACCTTTGAAGGTCAAATGTATCCTATTTCTAAAATATCTCTGCAGTGCATTTTTAGGTCCCAAAGACCTTTTTCCATATAAGGAATACAAAGACAAGTTTGGAAAGTCAAACAAACGGAAAGGATTTAATGAAGGATTGTGGGAAATAGAGAATAACCCAGGAGTGAAGTTCACTGGATACCAGGTAATGGTTTGCTTCGTTGTTAGATCTCATTTCTTCGGTTTTAACTCTCTTTGGGGTCTTTGTTATATGTCCTCTTATACTAGTAGTTACTCTCCCATCTATTTGAAATCAGAATTTAGCTCCGGTAATATTTTGGATTAAATGTAATTCTGTTACTCAAGGGGGTTCAAGTCAAGTGGTCACTGGAAGATTGAGGTTGACAGTCCTTTATTTTGCAATCTTAAGAGTAAGCTGAACCCTTTTAGATTAAAATAGAATGTTTTTTTCACAGTGTCCGTGACAATTTTTCAAAAATGTAATTAGCCAATATCTTGTTATTTCGTAGGCAATTCAGCAACAGAGCTCCTCGGAAACGGAGGGAGAAGGTGGAAATACTGCAGATGCGAGCAGTGAGGAGGAAGGGGATAGAGTGGAAGAGGATGGAAAAGGCAAAAGAAAGAATGAAAAAGCAGGCTCTAAACGGAAAAAGTCCTACACTTCGAAGGTGCCTGAGAACCATTTCCATTGTTATTAATGTTATATGCACATTCATTAGATGACCTCTAATTCCTCCATTGGGCACATAGAAATATACTAGCTCTGTGGAGCCTCTGCCTCTAGGGACAGTGATACAGCCAAGGGGATAGGACAGGTGACCTTACACGTGAGGGCAGCTGGCTGTGGACCCTTCAAGGCCGACGTGGCACTGAAAATACTGCCGCTCAGTAGTTGGAGAAGGTCTGTTCTTCAGCCAAGGGGACAAGAGCAGGTGTGCCTCCTACGGTCACCTCCAAATGAGCTCTGAAGACTTTAGGAATATAGGAGACCCAGTACGATTGAGGACAAGTCTAGGTAAATATAAAGATACACCCTTAATCTGTCTTTCTGCTCTAAGGAATGTACACATAATACATATAAATGAAGAGAGGACTCTGAAGGAAACAAGTGGTAGGAGAACGTTCTTTAGATAGAGGGCGAGGCCTTTCTGAAGAGAAGAGGCAGAGTTCATACTGAGGCCTGAAGAAAGAGCTGGGGGTGGGGGAAGGGGGCGTGTGTGACAGAGCAGCCCAGATGTGACGCAGGAAGAGTCTGGCCTGGCCTGAATTTGAAGAAGACCAGTGTGGTTGGGGGTCATGACCCAGAGGGAGAGGCAGGCAAAGGCTCAGTCATGGAGACTTGTGCGCCACCTTAAGGAATTTGGATTTATTCCCATTGTGACGGTAATAGGAGTGACGTGATCCTAGATTTACAAATGAAAGTCTAGGTTTTTCACAGTAATCCAGACATACAGTTGAACAAACTATGGCATTGTAAAAACTGTTCACCTTTAGAAACTGGAAGTAAGATAGATAGATCTTTGAAAACCAGAGATTGGTACAAGTTTCACTATAACTGGTCTGTCACACGATTGAATAAATTACTTCCATTTAGATTCTGGTATTTAGTAGCTGGACACCAGACTTGGGAAACTCCTTAAGAACCAAGTCCCAAGACTTTATTCGATGATCAGCATTTTCTTTTACAATCTGTAAAGTCTACCCCACAGGCATATAGGTAAAAATGTATGAATACATATTACTTTGCACCTAATGAAAAACATGGTATTTGCCTTGGATGGGGATACGGTTTGCAAATCACAAAAAAATAATTAGAATTTTCCTTGTCAGGCTGTACCTTCCATTGCATTTTTAAGCTGAGTTTTTTTTAGCATTTTGAATTTCACTTAAACACCCAATCGAATTGATTTTTTTAAATTTATGATTGCTTGCTGAGCTGTGCAGCGTATTGTACCACCCTCCGTTATCTAAGCTACCTGACGCAGTAGCAGCGTTTAATAGTGTGGATTTGGGGCTTTTGAGTGTCATTATTTTATTGCTTGTTGTGGTGCCCAGAAGTAATGGGGCTCATACCTAGTGCGGGTAGGTGATTTAAAGCAGTGAAGGGGTAAAGACATAACTTTACTTACTGAGGTTTCTCTGTGTTCAATTAAGGGATCATCTTTTTTTGCTTTTCCTTCCAGATCACAACTTTCACAAGCACTTAAGAACCGTGACTTTCTTTTCCACTTTTTACTGTTTTATTTATTGTCAAAAGAATTATGCACAAACACAAAGACTTTGGAAGAACATAAATGGTTTTTCATTTTCAGTATTAACTGAGAACCTAGCACAGTGGTTCTCAAACTTCCACCTGCGTCAGAACCATGTGGAGGGCTTGTTAAAGCACACACTGCCCAGCCTCACCCCCTGAATTTCTGTTTCAGTAGGTCTTGGGTGTGGGGTCTGAGAATTAAAGTTTTAGGTAAGGCTGATGGCTCTGATCTGGGAACCACATTTAGAGAAGCGCTTACCTGATGTAACCTGCTTGTTGTCCTTGACTTCCCAGATGTTTCCTTTTTTCCGAATATGGTGATCTTTTCCTACCCCCCCTATTTCTTAAAGTTGAATAATCTTCCTTTGCCACTGAAAAGCAGTGGTTCACAGTGAAAAGCAGATCTGAACATAATTGAAGATTTATGTGTATCTCTTTGGCAGTAAGTATATGGATGATTCATATATGAGCCATCACAGATCCTGGAAAATTATAGGTCAAAATATTTTGCATGCACATTACTGCATAAAGTAGGGCAAATCAGAGAGCCTCACAGCAGAGTAAACTGATGATGGTGCTAAACTACTAGTAATCTTAAGTTAAAAAACCAAAGGTGGCAACAGTTGGACACAACCAATTCAGGAGCACAGTGATGAAACAGATAAAGGGTCCCTCCCCACAATTGCAGGAATTGCCCTGATCTGAATTTGTAGCACAGTAAGAGCTTTTCAGGGTTCCCAAATACAGCCTGGGGGCCAGGTTTCTTAGAATGCTGACTGTGGCTCGACAGCAAAACTTGAGGAAAGGCCTGATTCTGGTCTGTGTAATGCCAAATTATAAGGCGTATAAATTCACTCGTGGGGTTACTCATAAGTATCCTTTGTAAGCATTAGAAATTTTAGGGAGTTGTGAATGATTACCTCTAAGAACTGTAGGTCAGAGGTTATTATTTGAGAATTACTACATAAAGCAATTACTCTATTTCGATAGTTATACTGTATTTACTAGGAAAACAAAAAATATTCTGCTTTTTATGTTGTCCTACTTGATCTTAGCTTTAACGGTAGACACTCCATGTTTGGATTATTAAATCTCTGCTTTTCCTTCGTGTGAAAAGTAAAGATGACCTCATTTTAAGCTGACATTTCGGGCTTGGTTGGTAGTTTCAGTTAAGTAAAACAGGAGCAATGTAATTATGTGCTCTATCACAGAGCTAGGAGATACTTTCTCTTTGGGAGTTGTATTTAAAATATTGATTGTCTAAGGAATCTCCAATTTGCTAATTCATTTCTGGAAGACCAAAGGTGACTTGGCCAAACCGGTTTTGCCTCAGCTCTTATTTGCCAGGTGCTTAAAGACTCTTAAAAGTCCTCAAAAAGGACATGTTAGTGAAATGCTACATTTTACTTTCTTAAAGATGCACAGTGGGGCCAGCTTTTGATCCTTTTAATGCTGTTCTGCAAAGCAGCTTTGGCTATAAACTATAATTGTATTTTCGTTTTCCTTAAGCTCATCTTGATTTCAAATGCATGGTGATAAAAAAGCAGGGGGGCGGGGCTAGTTCCCTTGGGTTCTTAAATAACTGTCTGCAATTTAAAAGAGTAAAGTAGTTTATATTACGTGGATCCTGTCAACCAAACAGCTTCAGCAGATTTCTTAACATGAATACTCCTATATCATGTGAGATAGTCCACCTCACTCTGTGGACCTGAGTTTCTACTGTAAAACGACGAGGAAGGACAGGACGGCCTTATGGTGCCTTCTCACTCTTAGCCTCCTAAGGTGGTGTCCATCCAGCTACTGTTTATTCACGAATAGTGTCCTGGGTACACGAACCTTTTTGTACTGCTTTTAACATGGCACCGCTGGAAAGGACTAACAGGTCATGTAGTTCACCTCTACTTCCCTCTCCAGCTTGTTACCCTGAGGCCCAGCGAGGCGAAACAATTCGCCCGGGCCACCTCGCCCAGCCTTGGCACGCCGCCTGGTTGCGCTCGTATATCCGGTGGCGGGGCCACAGAGACTGGCCGTGGGTCAGCTGCTTCGGCAGCTCTTACTTGCCCTTGTGCGTCAGGATTTGTCCCTTTGACTCTAACTTCTAACTTGTCCAAACGTTTAGAAATCCTCTAAACAGTCCCGGAAGTCTCCAGGAGATGAAGATGACAAGGACTGCAAAGAAGAGGAGAACAAAAGCAGCTCCGAGGGCGGAGACGCCGGCAACGACACAAGAAACACAACTTCAGACTTGCAGAAAACCAGTGAAGGGGTAAGGACGGCGTGTAACCTCCCTGCCCTTCTAACCTAGAAGATGCTAGAGATCAGCAGTGCTTCGCAGTCACTGGTAAACACTGTCCTAGTAGATGGAGAAAGATTCTCAGCCTGATACGTGGATGTGCACGCAGCTCCTGGATGAATGATTAGCTGCCCAGAGTCTGAGAACAAAAGAGAGCCAGGTGGGAAGTGCACCTGCCTGTCAGTGTGGAACTCTGTGAACAGTTCATTCTTTTTTAAACTAACTTGAGCAGCTTGAGTCTTTTCTTTTCTTTTTAGCGTTTATTGACTTACTTTGGGGGAGAGAGAGAGAACACTTGTGCACAAGCAGGGGAGGGGCAGAGAGAGAGGGAGAGAGAACACTTGTGCACAAGCAGGGGAGGGGCAGAGAGAGAATCCCAAGCAGGTCCTGCCACTGTCAGCGCAGAGCCCGACCTGGGGCTTGATCTCATGACTGTGAGATCATGACCTGAGCCAAAATCAAGAGCCAGGCACTTAACCGACTGAGCCACCCAGGTGTCCCAACTTGGGAGTCTTTTAAAAAGTAAGATGTGAAACACTGAAATTATGAAATGCCATCTCAGAACTTTACAGTTAGATTTATTTTATTATAAGATGAATGGCATGTCCAAAATAGGAGATTTCATGCCGCTGTTTCTTTCCTAAAAGCAGTTTGTCTGGACTTTCATATACCCACAGGGCTTTAAGTATTTAAGGATTCAAACAACACGTGAACATTGGTATTTGAAGTACTGAAGGGGAAGACTTGTCCACTTTGGATTTTTGTTAACTCTTTTTTAAAGTATAGTCGCCATAGAATATTGTGTTCGTTACAGGTGCACAACAGTGAGTCCACATGTGTAGGCGTTACTGAGTGTTCGCTGTGATGGGCCTGGTTACTGTCTGTCACCAGACAAAGTTGCTACCACATTCCTGACTCTCTTCCCTGTGCTGTACTTGATACCCTCGTGACTTACTTGTGTTACAACCGGGAGTTTGTACATCTTAGTCCCCTTCACCTGTGTCCCCCGTTTCACCCACTCCTCAGCCCCTCCGCCTGGTGGTAGACGAAGTGTGCCTCCTGTATCTGGGACTCTGTTTTGTTATGTTTGTTCGTTTGTTTTGTTTTTTCAGATTCCACGTAAGTGACATCATATGGCATTTGTCTTTCTCTTTCTGACGTATCTCACTTAGCGTAATATACTCTAGGTCCATCCATGATGTCACCGGTGGCAAGCTTTCATTCTTTTTTATGCCTGCGTAATATTCGTGTGTGTGTGTGTGTGTGTGTGTGTGTGTCCACGTACGTACCATATCTTTGTCCGTTCATCTGTCAGTGGACACTTGGGTTGTTTCCATATCTTGGCTATTGTCAATAATGCTTCAGTTAACATAAGGTTGCATGTTTCTCTTTAAAGTGCTGCTTTCATTTTCTTCGGATAAATACCCAGAAGTGGAATTACTGGTAAATCTGACTTTTTGAAGAACCTTCATACTGTTTTTCAGAGCGGCCGCACCAGTTTACTTTCCCACCAACCGTGCACGAGGGTTCCCTTTTTTCCACATCTTGCAACACTGGTTACTTCTTACCTTTTTGATTCTAGCCGCTTCGGACAGGTGTGAGGTGGTTGCTCGTTGTGGTTCTGATTGGCATTTGCCTGACGACGACTGGTGCTGAGCATCTCTTCACGTGACTGTTGGCCGTCTGCGTGTCTTCTGCCCTAATTTCCGTTAACCTGTTAGGTGGCGGGCAAGTCCGCCTTCGTAAAAGTGTTATTAGCAAAGGCACATTCTGCCCCTGGTCCTCTTCTGTTAGTCTTTTCTCTTTCAAGACTAATTGGACAGCGGCAAATCACTTTGAAACAATAATCCACAAAATACATTCTGATTGTTCTTCTGTTAGATTCTGGTTTCAGCCGAGTTCTCGACTATTCTTGTCAGTACTGTTTACCTCTCAAGTCCTCCTTCATCCAGTTTTCCAAAATTACTCCCCAGTTACGATTCTAACGGCTCCCTTATCCCTCTTAGCCACTCAGCTTTACTCCTGCCTCTGAGGATCTTTCTTCTTTTCACCTCTTCAGTAGAGAGTCCTCTGTCATCACTTTTGCCAGCAGCCCTCCTGGGAACCATCCCTAACAGTCGCCGAGGGCCTGAGTACCTGACTCTTGATTTTCTTTTTATCCCACTTGCCGTCCCCACCCCAGGTGGCTTCAGTATGCCTACAGCAAACCCCCCACAACTTGTCTCTCCCATGACCAAACTCACTTCTGGCTGCCCTTCCCGTGACAGAGGTAAAGATGGTTTACACCTTACCACTCAGACTGCGGTCTATGGACAGATCGCATCAACAGCACCCGGCAGCTTGTTGGAAATGCAGAAGCCCAGGCCCACGCCCAGGCCTTCTGAGTCAGAATCTGTTTTAACCAATCCCCCAGGTCATTTATATGCACATTAAAGTCTGAGAGGCATTAATCTGCACCTTTCTGTTACCAGGCTCCAGAGCGTCGTCTCCTCGTCCTTCCTCCAAGGCCAACCCAGTCGTCCTGTACCTTTCTCTTCTTTCTCCTGCCTAGAAACAGTATCAGGCCTCCCTTAACCTCAAACGTACCTCCCTTTCCCCACATACCCTGTTCTTTTCACTTTTCTCTTCATCTCTGAACTTCCTAAAGGAGTTCTCCTTCCTCCCAGCATCCACTTCCTCACCTGCACACACCCGCCTTACTCCATTACACTCGAGGTGCTTCTTCACCATTTCAGCGCAACTGCCCTTGTCGAGGTCCATGCTGATCCTCTCCCTGCCAGGTCCAGGGTCTTTTTTCGTCTTTATTTTACCTCTGCAGCATTTAGTGCCGTTACCCCTTTCTCCTCCGGACTTTGCTTCCAGGCCACCTCCTGCTTCCACAACCAGCTCGTCTCAGTCCCTCTGCAGAGCTCCTTCCTTGGCATGCTACTCTTCTGAAAGCTTCCCCGCGTCCATCTTACCCACTCTCGTGGTTTCAGCTGTTTTCGATATATTACTGATGACTTCCCACTGTACCTCCTGCATTGTAGATCCATTCTTCTAACCATTTATGAAACCCATTTCTACTTGAACATCTTGAAAGCACTTCTGGAAACACTTGCCATTAGCAGTAGCAACAGCGGCAGAGTCAGAGTCGTAATGGCTCATGGTTTACTCCGTGCCACAGATTGTGCTAAATACTATCTATGCATTGTCTCACTTAATCCCCACACAAATCCCAGGATGTAGGTGGAGGTCTTATCCGTTGTGTACCTGGGGAAACTGAGGCTGGAAAGATCGGCCCAGGGTCCCATAGCTGGTAAGAGCCTGAATGTAGAACAAGAGCCTGCGATCCATTCATTTTTTCATTCGTTCATTTAAATTGAAGTGCAGTTGACACACAATATTACCCTCGTTTCAGGTGCACGACATAGTGATTTGACAAGGCTCCCTTATGCTGTGCTCACCACACAATGCTGTCACAGTGTCATTGACTGTTCCCTGTCCTGTACCATGTCCCATGACTTACTCCGTAACTGGAGGCCTGTGTCTCCCACTCCCCTTCACTCATTTTGCCCCTCCCCTGACCCTCCTCCCTGGCAACCTTCAGTTTGTTCTCTGTATTTATGGGTCTGGTTCTGTGTTTTAGATTCCACATGTAAGTGAAATCATGATATTTGTCTTTCTTTGACTTACTGCATTCAGTACAATACATCCTAGTTCCATCCACATTGTCGCAAATGGCAAAATCTCTTTTTATGGCTGCGTAATACCCCATTGTATATGTACACCACCTGTGTCCATCCATCTGTCGGTAGACACTTGGTTTGCTTCCATAACTTGGCTATTATAAATAATGCTGCAATATAGACAAGAGTGCATATGTCTTTTTGAATTAGTGTTTTCATTTTCTTTGCTAGTGGAATTATTGCATCATACAGTTTTTCTACTTTTAATTTTTTGAGGAACCTCCATGCTGTTTTCCACAGTGGCTGCACCAATTTACATTCCCACCAACAGTGCGCAAAGGCTCCTTTTTCTCCACAACCACACCAACACTTCTTGTTCTCGTTCTTGTTCTTTTGCTATTAGTCATTCTAACTAGTGTCACGTGATCTCATTTTGGTTTGTTTGCATTTCTCTGATGACTGGTGATGTTGAACCTTTTTTCATGTGTCTGTTATCCATCTGGCTGGATGTCTTCTTTGGAAAAATGTCTATTCAGGTCCTCTGTCCATTTTTTCATAGGAGCTATTTTTTTGGTTTCGAGTTGTATGAGAAAGATAGATAGATAGATAGATAGATAGATAGATAGGTAGATAGATATTATATATGAGATATATAGATATATATGATATTAACCCCTTATCAGATGTATCATTTGCAGATATCTTCTCCCATTCTGTAGGCTGCCTTTTCATTTTGTTGAACAAAAGCTTTTTATTTTGGTCTAGTCTCAATAGTTTATTTTTCCTTTTGTTTCCTTTGCCTGAGGAGACACATCTAGAAAAATGTTGCTACACCTGATGTCCAAGAGGTGACTGCCTGTGTTTTCCTTTAGGAGTTTCATGGCTTCCTGTCTCACATTTAGGTCTTTAATCGCCTTTGGGTTTATTTTTGTGTATGCTATAAGAAAGTGGTCCAGTTTCATTCTTTTGAATGTAGCTGTTCAGTTTTCCCAGCAACCTTTATTGAGACTGTCTTTTCCCTATTGTATATTCTTGCCTCCTTTGTCAAAGATTAATTGACCATATAACTATGGGTTTATTTCTGGGCTATCTGTTCTGTTCCATTGATATACGTATCTGGTTTTGTGCCGGTACCATACGCTTTGATTAACGTAGCTTTGTAGTATATCTTGGAAGTCTGGGATTGTGGTACCTCCAGCTTTGTTGTTTCTTAAGATTGCTTTGGCTCTTTGGGGTCTTTTGTGGTTCCATACAAATTTTAGTATTTATTTGTTCTAGTTCTCTAAAAAAATGCTTTGGTATTTGAATAGGGATTGCATTGAATCTGTGGATTGCTCTGGGTAGTGTGGACATTTAAAAAAAATTTTTTTTAATGTTTATTTTGGGGAGACAGAGAGACAGAGCGCAAGCGGGGGAGGGGCAGAGCGAGAGGGAGACACAGAATCCGAAGCAGGCTTCCAGGTGCCGAGCTGTCAGCACAGAGCCCGACGCGGAGCTCGAACCCACAAAGCGCAGGATCATGACCTGGGCTGAGGTTGGATGCCCAACCGACTGAGCTACCCAGGCACCCCTGGGTAGTGTGGACATTTTGACAGTATTTGTTCTTCTAGTCAGTGAGCATGGGATATCTTCCCATTTGTTTGTGTCTTCTTCAGTTTTTTTCATCGGTGTTTTATTATCTTCAGAGTATAGGTCTATCACCTCTGTGGTTAAGTTTATTTCTAGGTCTTATTCTTTCTGGTGCAACCATAAATGGAATTATTTCCTTAATCTCTCTTTCTGCTACTTTGTTATTAGTATGTAGAAACAACAAATTTCTCTGTTAAACTTGTATCTTACAACTTTACTGAATTCATTTATTCTAATAGTTTCTTGGTGGAGTCTTTAGGGTTTTCTATCTGTTATATCATGTCATCTGCATATAATGACAGATTTACTTCAATTTGGATGTGTTTGGGGTTTTTTTCTTGCTATGGCTAGGATGTCACTAGTATGTTAAAGAAAAATGGCAAGAACGGACATCCTTGACTTATTCCTGATCTTAGGAGGAAAGCTCTCAGTTTTTCACCATTGAGTATGATGTTAGCTGTGGGTTTTTCATAGATGGCCTTTATTTTGTTGAGTTATCTTCCCTTCATACCCACTCTGTTAAAAGTCAGATCCTTTTACTTTTCACCCATTTTTAATAATATATTTGTTTTGTACAAAAGAATATATATGTAATATATGTAAAGTAAGAAACATAGTATTCCAATGAATACCAGTGACCCTCCCACTCAACCCCAAAACTAAAACAGAATCATAACTTATATCTAATTACATATTCTTCCCTTGCCCCATCTTCTTCCTACTCAGAGATAACCACTAGTGTTGTATTTATTATTTCCTTTCGTTTTCAGAATTTTAACTCCTATCTAACATACAGGTATATATTTAAATAATATATTCCTTAGTTTCTCTCATTTTTGAGATTTTTTTTCCCTTTGAGACAGATGCTTTTATTATCACTATTTTACATTTGTGGAAATGAGGTACAGAGAAGTTAAGCAGTTTCCCCATCATGCCGCTGATGGATGGCAGTGCTGGCATTCAGAGCCAAATGGACTGAGTCAAGAGTCCATGCTCTTAATCCCTGTGCCATACTGCCAGTCATTTGAGATTTTTAAGAAAAATGGTGACGTTTACGTACTACCATGCTTCCAAGAGTCCTTCACGTGGTCATGTATAGAAAGGTTTATTCATCTTTCAAGGCAGCATAATACTCGGTTTTGTGACTTTCATGTGTTGCTGGGCTCAGCCTCCTGCTTGCCTCCTGGCGCACATAGGCAAGAGGTCCCTGAGGGTAGATAAACCCAAACCGGACACGGCAGCTCGTGAGTTCGGGTCTTTAACTCTGCAAGATAATGCCAAGTTACGTTCTTAAGTGTTTGGACCAGTTTCCGTACCCACCTTCAATGCACAAGTTCCCTGTGATGAACGTGTCACTGTCAAACTTGAAAGTTTTGCTCGTACAGTGAGTATAAATGATAGTCTCCACGCAGTTCTTTGACTAGTAGTGAGGTTGAGTTTCTTTTCAGATTTACCTACCACCCATGTTTCTTCTGCCGTGCGGTGCTGGATTTTGCATTTTTGCCCATTTTCCTGTGGGATTTTTTGCGTTACTGATCGGTAGGACTCGCTCCTTCACATATTCTGGACTCTAACTAATGGGGTTGGTATGTGCATTGTAGGTGCCTTCTCCACATCTGTGGCTTGTCTGATTTCTTATATACCTTTAGTTGAACAGACTCTCTGTTGTAGTCAAATGTCTCAAACTTCTCTTTTCGTGGTTAGCATTCTTCTCTTGTTTACGAAGCCTGTCCCTTTCCCAAGATCAGAAAGGTATGCTCCTATATTTCCTTTTTTAAATCATAAAGTTTTATTTTTAACATGCTACTGTTTAGTCCATCTGGAATTGATCTGGGCACAGTGCGAGGTAGGGTCCTGTTGCCTTTTTCCCACAGCGTCACCATTTGAACCAAAGTTGTCCCTCCTTTCCTCTCTGGTCTCAGTGTCCTCTGTCATATAGGCATGGCTCTATGTCTGGGTTCTCTGTTCAGTTCCTTTGGTCAGTACCATGCTTTTCATAGTGATAGCAGCTTCATAATGAGTGCTGATGTCTCGTGGGGCCAGCAGACTAATCTTAAACTTCTTTTCAAGTATGTAATAGTCACAGTCCAAGATAGAAAAGCAAAAAGGGTTTTTTTTCTCGATGGGAGAATTTACAGCACACGTTCTGGTAAGAATGAGCCAAATGAGGAATGATCGCACAATGATCACGTAGGAAAGAGCTGCGCAAGCAGTGCTCCTCGGAAGACAAGGCACAGGGCCTAGTGCACGTGCGGGGGGGCTGCCCTGCTTCCCCCACTGCAGGGGGGAGGCAGGTAAGCGGGCACTTGGGGTGAGAGCTTGGAAGAGTCCTCACCTGACCGCGTCCGTTTTCTTAGGAAGCAAGGTCGGCAGCTGAGAGAGGTGACGGGAAGAAGTGTTGGAATTTCGAGAGGCAGGAAATGGGACCGAGTAGGCACTTGCAAGGGGTGGAGTCCAGCTGCAAAGAGAGCTGGAGACACCAGGGGTTGCCGCTGACAGGCAGCTGGTGCTGGTGTTTGCATAGACAGTTCATCCTGTGAGCACCGTTCACAACACAGTCCCCTTGACTCCTGCCTGTAAGAGGCCAAAGAAGCCCCAAGTTCTTCTGACAACCTAAAATGCCTCCATAATTTTGCCCCCCAGAACGGTGACTTCAAACCATATTTGCAGATACAGTGTCCCCCCTTATCTGCAGGAGACAATTTCCAAGACCCCCCATGGATGCCTGAAACTGCGGATGACACGAACCCGGCGTATGCTGTTTTTTTCCTACGTGCACGCACCTAAGATACAGCTTAACGTATCAGTTAGGCATAGTGAGAGGCTAATAACGGTAACTCAGAATAAAATAGAACAGTTGTAACAATATACTGTAATAAAAGTTAAGTGAACGTGATCCCCCTCAAAATATCTTCCTGGGCGGCACTCACCCTTCCTGCTCGATGAAGGATGCGATAAAGTGAAGGCTACTGCTTCCTGACCACACTTGACCAAAGAAGGCAAAACCGCCCAGCGGGGGCGGGGGCGGGGGGGGGGGCAGGGGGGCTGCTGCACTCCCAGTGGTTGAGAACCGCCTGCCTGAGAAATAGCCGTGGGGGTGAGTGAGGTAGGGCGGAGAACGAGCTCTCTGGAGGGGAGAGCCGAGGAACTGAGGGGTCAGAGTTTTGGAAAGACCGTCTACGTGGAGAGACATCCCCAGTGATTATAATATCGAATGATGGTGAGGCAGAGCCGAAATCTGTAGCGAGTGACCCCAGGGGTCCGGAGGTGACTGCAGGCAGGAGAGGGGGTGGTTCACAGCATGGACGTTCAAGGTGAGGAGGGTTGGGTGAACACCGCCTCCACTGCCGGGCCAGCAGTGCAAGAGCTGTGGCTGAGAAAAGAGGTCACAGGAGGAGCAGCAGCACGATCCCCAGGGAGAACCTTTCTTGTGAACAAGTTGGGGGGCAGAACACCTGCGAAACGCTTGTGGGGAATATGGAGATTTGCTGGTGGCTGTGATGTCCGAGGGGCCTAGTGGAAGAGACTGCGGAACCTGGGTGGAAGCAGGAGAGTGTAAGGGACGAAGTCATAGGGGCGCCTGGGTGGCTCAGTCGGTGAAGCTTCCGACTTCGGCTCAGGTCACGATCTCACGGTTCGTGGGTTCGAGCCCCGCGTGTGTCCTTCAGATCCTGTGTCCCGCTTTCTCTGCCCCTCCCTCACTCATGCTCTCGCTCTGTCTCTCAGAAGTAAATAAAAACATTAAAAAGAGAGAGAGAGAGATGAGGTCATAGACTAACATGTACTAACCTGACCGGATGAGAGTCTAGGAAGTGACATGCTCAGGAGCCCATCTGTGGTCACTGAGATAAGCCTAAGGACAGAAGGATAAAAGGCTTGATAGTCTCGAGGCGTGGGGGTGTCGAGGTCACACGTATTGGTAAGGGTTCTTACCAGGAACCCGCAGAGTTCCGGGGCCCCCCTTCGGGCTCCGTCCTCACTGCTGCCAGGGGAAGCACAAGGCAGAAAAGGGCTCACGTGGAGCGTCCCTTGTCGATTCGTGGGGCACGACGGAGAGGCTACTAATCTTCGCGACCCGGGTCCCGTGCACTGATTGGCTCGGGGCTGCCGTATTGTTTCTCTCCACGTAACAAATTACCTCAAAACTCAGGGCTTCACGTAGCATTTATTGTCTGGCATTTTCCCCTGGATGAGGACTCCAGGCAGGCGCAACGTGTTGAGTCCCTTGTCTCAGGGTCTCTGCAAGGCTGCGATTAAGGTGTTAGCAGCCGCTCAAATCCTTTTGAGGCTCAGTTGGGGGTTGGTCCCCTTCCAAGTTCACTCAAGTAGTTGTTGGCAGGACTTAGGTCCTCACTAACTTTGGCCAGAGGCCCTCTAGGTTCCCTGACACATTTGCCTCTCTATAGGGCAGCTCCTACGTGACAGGTAGCTTCATCAGCGAGAGAGAGAGCGAGCTTGCAAGACAGAAGCAGGGGAGGGGGTCACACAAGGGTATGAGGACCAGGAAGCAGGACTCATTGCAGTGCCAGAAAGTTGCCCATCCCCAAACTAACCACAGATAACAAAGAGATTGAAACTGTCTTGGACCAGTCAGGCTCTACCCCCCTTCCCCCCCCGCCCCCCCCCCCCGCTGGAGCTAGAGTCAGGTCCTCGAATCACAAGGCCACACAGAGTAGCAGGGAAGGGCAGAGGATAGAGTAAATATCGGGAGGACACCTGCCACGGTCACCATAACCACCATGTCCATGCTTTTCTTCTTCGGGCTCTGGACCCGCTTTCCTTAGCAGAGGGCCAGCTACTCTTGCCCTCGAGATCGAGTCCAGACTCCTTACTGCAGCACGCAGTGGCCTTCGCACTCTGGCCCCAGTGTATCTTTCCGGCTTCATCTCTCACCAGTTACTCTCATTTCTTCAAAGCCAGGGGTTTGCCAAACTTTTTGGTCTCAGGACCCCCTTAATACTCTTGTAAGCAATTGAGGGCCCCAAGAGTTTTTGTTACAACCATGGATATTTATTGAATCAGGAATAAAAACAAATTTTAAAATGTTAATTTAAAAAATTTATTCATTATAAAAAATATTCATTGTTTAACATAAATAATACATTTTTATGAAAAAGAACATGTTTCAGAAAGTTTTGTTTTGAGAAAAATGACATCGTTTTACATTTTCTTTTTTAGTTTTTATTTAATTTTTAGTAATCTCTAAACCCATGGGGCTCAGACTCATGGCCCTGAGATCAACAGTTGCACACTCTACCGAGTGTGCCCCCCACGTTGTTTTGCATTTTTAAAAATTTCTTTGTTTGGCTTAATAGAAAGGGCTCTTAATCTGTCTCTGTACTCAGTCTCTTGCAATACGTTGTTTCAGTTGAGGTATGTGAAGGAGCTGTGGCCTCACACAGACATGTAGTTGAAAGCGGAGATACGAGTGAGTGTCTTAATAGTTTCTCCAGATCATTGCGAACATTCTTTGGTATTAGACCAGCTCTGTAAGTGGTAGTTTCTTAAAGGTTAGTTGCAGTGTGGAATCTGAACTTTTCTGTATTCTGTTAGTTTAAAATCCATTGGACAGTCTGGCACTTTGAATGACTTTTACCCATTTGGAAAATGCTGGTTTCCTGCATTATTTGGGTCTTCCAAATATTTCATCATGAAGTATTTTTAATCACATTTTTTAATATTTATTAATGTTGAGAGAGAGAGTGAGCGTGCGCACGAACTGGGGAGGGGCAGAGAGGGAGGGAGAGAGAGATTCCCAAGCGGTCTCCACACTGTCATCTCAGAGCCCTACTCAGGGCTCGAACTCACAGCCCGTGAGATCATGACCTGAGCCGAAATCAAGAGTCAGAGGCTCAACTGACTAAGCTACCCAGGCGCCCACAATCACGTTTTTAAATATCAAGTATATCTTGTCAGAAAAACCTTCACTGGGAAATTTTGATCATGGAGGATGTAAGTTTTCCAGAATTCTAAGTTTCACTTGAAAGCTTGAATGTTATTGTTGGCAACAAATACTGCCACTTGTCTTCCTTGATGTAATAGGCTCATTTCATTTATTTCTGACAGAGTGTCTGAATAACCATAGTTTATCTGCCGTCATTTTTTCAAGTGAAAATGGTGCTCCAGGGAAAGATCCTATGACTTATACTGTCTCCTGACTTCTGCTGTGTTTGGGCTGTCCTTCAGCTGTGCCTCCACCCTGCAGCCTCTTAATGTGCCTCGAATTCAGATGCCTCGAGAGAGAATCTGATTGGAGTAGTCAGCCATTGTCTGCTGAGGGTGGCTTGGCACAGAGCATGGCAGCCAGCACATAAGGAACCACTTCCGGCTGCTTCCTCGGAGGAGACTTCCTGTCTAGTCAACACCCCGAGCTCCATGCCCAGAACGTATACCATTATGATTAGCAAGATTTTTTTTTTTTTTTTGAGAGAGAGCGAGAGAGTGAGCGTGCACCAGTGGGGAGGGGTGGGTAATGGGGAGAGGGAGAGAGAGAATCTTAAGCAGGCTCCATGCCCAGCACAGAGCCAGACATGGGGCTTGATCCTAGGACCCTGAGATCATGAACTGAGCTGGAATCAAGAATTGGACACTTAAGCCCACTGAGCCACCACCCAGGTGCGCTAGCAAGATACTTTTTTGATGCACAGATGCAAATAGAGTGATTATGGTATGAGAAATTTTTAAACATGGATTCATAATTTGCTTTTAAGCACCTATTGACAGCACCTTGTTTAAAGACCAAAAAATTCCCCAGGTCCTTAAAGTTGTGGTTATATTCTGGTACCACTGCTACTTTGTTTCGGGCATGAATTCTATTCTGATGCTGCTGTGGGACCATCTGTTCCAAAAATGTTTTTCAATGTGCATTGAGTAGTTGTTACTATGAATTCTCTACCAATGTAAACATAGATTTTATTGCTTTTCACATTGACATTAATAAAAAGACACTGTTAAATAAATGTCCTTGGTTAACAAGTTTTCATTGCTTAAAATGGGTGTCTTCCTCCTTCACAAAGGAGGAAAATCCTCCAAAGGCTGTAAGTGTAATGTATCTAGTATTTTTGTCAATAAATAATTAGGAGTCACTAGTCCCTGTATTTTGCAAGTTCACAGATTTTAAGTAGATTTTTATAATTTTTTTAAAGTTGGCTGTCTCATTCTGGTAGGAGCAGAGCAGGCCAAGAGAAATATATGTCTGGCATCTTGAGGTTTAGTACCTTTTCCTCTTTACTGATAGGTGGTATATAACGAACGCTATAGATTTCGGCTGTATACTTGAGAACATACCCATGAGTGAGCACACTCCTTGCTCCCAAGCAAGTTTGTTCACCCAGTGAAGGAAAAAGAATGGAAGCAAGGTGTTTTAGGAAAAAATATTGGGGCCTGAGTTCCCTCTTTCATTCATCCCTTGAGAGCATTACGAGGGGGTTAATGTATTTGGGTTAATGATGAAGAAAACAAAAATAGCCTCCCTATGAGGAAATGTAACCTGACACAATTTAAAGTAGGACCCAGATTGAAACATCATTCTTTTAGGAAGTGGAAATATTTTGTCACACAGATGTGCCATCTAAATTTTAAAAGAAATCTCGACTTCCTTTCTCTTCATACGTCTTGATTTTGTTAACACTCGTTATTTCTTCCAGCCGCATGTCCCAAGTAATTAAGTTATAATACATGATAATTTGCATACATTCCAAGTGCTTTTTAAATTTTAAGCAGCTTACCTTTCTAACACTCCAGTCCTCACAAAGATGGGTTATCTCAATTTCTCCATGGACTTTACCCCAGCAATACACATTGTCCTGAGTTGTATAGAGTGCACACTACTCTGGGCCCTGCCAAACAGTAGACAACGTGTATTGTTTCCTTTTGGTTTTTTTGGGTTTTTTTTGTTTTTTTTTAGCGGGACACTAAACATGCCCCAGCGCTTCCTCCAGGTTATTGAACTGACAGGTAGTAGGAAGCAAAGCCTCACGGGCTATTCTTGCTAAGTATTATTTCCACTGCAGTACAGATTAAAATCTCAGAAAATCCCAGCTATATACTTTATAGGTATGGATCGCTTTTATTGTT
The DNA here is from genome assembly GCF_018350215.1 of Panthera leo. Classification (NCBI taxonomy): domain Eukaryota; kingdom Metazoa; phylum Chordata; class Mammalia; order Carnivora; family Felidae; genus Panthera; species Panthera leo. Next base: position 3,784,246 of record NC_056684.1, read on the forward strand.
AATATCCTAAGTCATCTAAAGGCTTGTTTTCTTTCTTTTTTTTTTTTTACAGACCTAACTACCATAATGAATGCTGCATATTAAGAGAAACCACAAGAAGGTTATACATTTGGTTGTCTAATAATCTTGGATTTGATATGAACCAACACATACTCCTTGTTGTCATTGACAGAACCCCAGTTTGTATGTACATTATTCACACTCCTCTCTGTTGTGTTTGGGGGAAAAAAAAGACATTTTAGCCTTTTTTAAGGTTATTTAATTTCATGTTATTTGGTTGCATGAAGTTGCCCTTAACCACTAAGGATTATCAAGATTTTTGCACAGACTTCTACATGTCTAGGATCCTTTTCTCAAGGCGGCTGTGTTCATCATTCTCCTGCCTTGACTCCACTATCACCAGAGGCTCAGTTAAAGATAAATTAGCATTTTCTTAAAATGACCACTCCACATAATGCTTAAGGGATTTCTTCTCTGTGACAGAACCCAGGAACCAGTTCCTAAACACATAACGTTGGCATATTGAAGATAAAATTGAAATTGTCCTTCAGTTTTGAGGCCATGTGTAAAGTTTAACCATATTGTAAAATATCTATTCCGTATTAGAAATAGCTAGTCAACAGCTTATACTTCTCAAAACTCATCCTGTTATGTACACAAACTCAGTTTTTATATGTGAAGTTAGTGAGTCCTTTTGTGTTATTCCAAAATAAAGGCAATGATTTATTTTTTCCCAATGCCAATACAATTTGAGCTAATCACTCAAGGTGGATACTTTACATTTTAAAGCTGGAATCAGCAGTAGCCCTATGGGAAACCAGACAAAGCATTGACTTTTAAATGAACCATTGTTTTCTTTTGGAGCTAGAATTAGAATAGTTGATACTCATCCACAAACCATTATTATGTGTACATTATTGTTGCTATTGTGATAATAGAGAATTTTATTTATTTTTATGCCAGCTTATATTGTGAGAGCTCATTTAGTCAATTTGGGTTTTATCAATCCTGTTATGCTTGTCCTTGGACCATCTTTCGCGTATTCGAGGTTTGTAGTTGAAAAGTTTACTGTAAAAAAAAAAAATCAAAAACAAAAAAATGTATTGTTTTTACAGAATAAATTTATTGGAATGTGTACTGGGAGTAAGATTTGAGGTTGTAAACAACTAAGTTAGTGTAATTTGGCTTTCTATATGTAATGTGAGGTATTAATGTAATTCGTATATTAAAGCAAAAATTGTTAACAGCAAGTTGACAAGAGAATCAAGTGCAGGTGAGGGTTTTCTTTTTCTTTTTTTCCTTTTTTTTTTCTTTTTTTTGAACACTCGGGGTTTTAGGTTTTTTGTAATCATGGGGGAGGGAGAGGAATGGCTACATGATGGCTTGCACGTCTCAGATACTATTTACCAGCTCAGTGGACCCTAAATGCGCACACTTGACATTATCCATGCGTTGACTTGGACTCTGTTTTCTTTTTGTTTTCTTATTTTGGTGAAGAGCTAAATAAATAACATGAAGAGAAAATGCGAGAAGTTCTAAGAGCCCAGGGCCATTGACGATGGTGGTGGTGATGGGATTATGATTATGGCAGCCAAGGGTATGAAAGCACCAGTCTACCTACCCCTCTAAGGCTCTGAGAAGGCGGCTAGTATTTCTGGTTTGTTTCTCTCGTGTAGCAAATTGTAATTTTTCTCTATACTCATCATTCCACATATGAAAAGTTCATTAAAAGACACTAGGGATGCCAATCCAGTTCTGTTTCCTCGAAGAGTACTTTTTAACTTTGAATATTTTACTTTAATTGTAAATTAGTGAAATTTAATCGGTTCCTCGAAAGTCCTGTCCATTGCTCACACTGAAGCATAAGGAGAATGTAGCTGACATTTTGAATTGGAACGTGTAACTGACAGATTTTTAGAATAAAAATCCTAAAGACTACAAAACTGCTTTTGGAAAAAAAGTACAAAATGGTTCCAATTCATTAAGATTTGTTTTCATAAAAGGCCAAAAATAATTTATTAAAAATATACACAGAAATACAATAGAAATATTTCCAGTCACCAATAAAACAGGTATTCATTAAGGGTACTGATAAAGTCACCGATCCCTCCTTAGCCATTTAGACTCACAAAAATTTTTTTATTAAAAGCAGTGTTTATAACAGCAGTGAATAATATACTTTCCTTGGGAAAACATTTGTCAAATAACATTTTAAAATAATGTGATAATTTGCTTTTTATATTGAGGTTGATAATGATGCATATATATCTTATATGCAAAAAGTATTTCTCCTGTATGTATCTGCTGTTCTAAATTCCTTAATATGCACAGGCCATATTCACTTCTGAATAGTTTCATTTTCGTGCTCACTATTGTAGGAGCTAAATTGTATATGTTTACAGTTATATTTAATATGTGCAAACAGAATATTGAAATAGATGGTCAGGTTACTCACAAATAATTTTGAATAGATTTCTTTAAACTGTTTCTCAACTTCACTTATCCTTCAAGAGAAGAAAATTTACCCACACAATACCATGTGAGAGCTCACACATACAGTGCGGAGCCCGAATTTACATATTTTTAAGTATCGCTGTATGGGAAGGGAGTAAAATGGGACAGAAGATCAGTACCAGGAATAAAAGTCAGTCATCTAGAGAGGAAGAAATAATACTTTTATTCAACTTTTTCATCTGCCTTTGTTTTTATAAAGAACTCTGGTTTGTAGATACAACGATAGGCCAAGAGCTGAGGAAGAACTCCATATGCTATGTTTAATGCTAGAAAGAGGCTTTTCGCTTCTTCAGGGACTCTGTAGACATAAGCGGTTCTAGCATGAAGAGAAGCACCGATGTGAGAAAACTGAGCCTGTTGCATTTAAAGAAAAGGGGGGAGGTCAGCATGAGCTCTGTGTTCAGTCGGGTTCACAACGTGTTCTGGACGATTCATTCAGACCATGTTTCCTGTGCCCTCAAAACCAGTACTTTCAAACAATCCACAACCTTCAGGACTTCACTGAATTCAGGACCAGTCTTAATGTAACGACTCAAGGAAAGTATACCTTCCTTCGCTTGGCTTTATCATGCCATGCAGTGCCCCTTCCCAAACACTAGTGGCTCAATTTAAAAGAAAAACTGAACAAAATCTCCGTTTTGGTTTTTGGTTTTTTCCCCCCTGATTTGCATTCTGGAGATCCTAAACACTCAGGCACTCAGTTGTGGCTTACTAAGTGTGTTCGGCAAAAATGAAGGAAGTACAGAGCTTAGAAAGCAAAAATATTTTTATATAGCCGTTTAAAGAGAAGCAATGGGGACCTCAGCTTCACTAATCAGTCTTTTCACCTGTTCCTCGGAACAAGAGCCCAAAGCCCTTCATTACATGTTTTTTGTTTACTTCTTCACGTTTTTGTTGCTTATGCGACTTTAAAAACTACTAAGGGTTGTTTCGTCGGTAAGGTTGTTACCAACGTGGGTGAGGGTAGGATTATGGTTGCTCTTTATAAAATGGCATGTGTACATGCAGGCGACCTCTTCATATCAAGTTCTCCTTTATTTAGTACAGCTTGTCACCATAACCTGAGACCAGTTTCCCATTTGTACTTAAGTACTTGTTCATAACATACATTCAGAATGTATCTTGTTTGATACTTTTCATAAGCACAGGGAAAAACTATTAGAAAAGGCTTCTGTGTGAGGATTTCCTCAGCATTCTCATGTCCTTACAGAACACAACCCTGCAGTGTGTGTTTTCATATCTTACTGAAATCCACGCTGTACGTGAATAAAGGACTGGAAGTCTAAATATAAGAAGTGATGAATTATTAGTTCATCAGGATCAAAGTGGAAAGAAGTCACAGAATCACAAGAATGAAAAACTAAATAATTCGCTTTAAATACATACAAGCTATCTTACATTTCCTTCCGTATGAAATCAGTTTATTCTGCGAAGTGGTTAACAGACAAAATTCGGCTTTTCCATGACAAATAAAGGATGAGCTTTCACAAGTGGCACTTGTATGGATTTGTGTCCATCACAGGTATTTTAACAGATTGCTGCTACGTCCTGGGACCTCTGGTACAGTCTCGCTACTCTCTGGAGATAAGCGGTCAGTGTGATGTGTCGCGAGGACCACAGAAATGGCCTGTGGACGCCCTCCGCCTCGTGCTCCACGAGGCTCGGCAAGGGCTCTGCCCTCAAGCACGCGTCCCCCAGAGCAGGTGCCAAGCAGAGCCCAGCAGATGGGAAGCGTCCCATCTGCTGGGCTCTGAAGACAAGACCCGGAGAGTCCGGGGCCTTCGAGAGGCTGCCCCGGGGGGCTGCTCTTGTACAGTCCTGGGAACACGGAGCAGGAGCGTGGCCCCTGTCGTTAACCCTATTTTTCCCTAGAGCCTCTTCTGAACAGCAGTGATTTTCTGAATTAATATAACCAAACTTCTGGACTAGGGGCCAGGTTTGAACCTTGATTTTCAAAAATGTGGGTTTGCTGTCTCTATAGACACACGTACTACGTCACAAAAGTCACCACGTTCGGGGAAATGCCGACCGTTCTTTGAGAGACTGAGTGATACGAGCAGTCGTGCCTACTTGCACAGGGGAACCTGCACCAAGTCAGTGATTCCGTAGGCTCTCTTCCTGCACTGACCAGTGCAGTTAATACCTCATTTTCAAAATCAGCAAAAATCATTGGCAGCATTCCAAAATGGTCATGTCCTTAGAGTAGACTGTAAGCCCACCGGGCAGGTACTGTGTCTAATGTTTTGTGTGGCGCCTCTCGCATTGTTAGAGCTCAATAAACGTTAATCAATAATGGTCTTGTGACTGTCAAAATACAAACAGCTTCCGCAAAGCATTTCTCTATTTTTATACCTATTTCCGTAGGCCTCCTTTCTCCAGAATCCTCTAACGAGGGCCCGAGCCCAGAGCCCAGCGTCGTGCAGTTTCTAATGGGTGTGTTGCTGGTGGCCACGCCTTCCTGCTGAGTGAGCACCCAGCCACAGCTTCCTCCCTACGCACGCGGTGTCCAGTGCCCGGCTTCTGAAGTTTCAGAGAAACCTCAGCCTCCCCTGAGGACAGTTTCCTGCCTAAGCACGGGGCTGCTAAGGGCCTGCACGGTGTCTCGTGGGTCCTGTTCCCGCCGGCACACAAGGCCTCCTGACGGCAGGGCTCAGAGCCCAGCCGGGCACCTGGTGCTGGGTCGGTGGCTCAGTTGGCCTGGGGCTGCTGAACCGACTGTCACCCAGGGTGACAGGTACAACCTGTAGAGCCCAGAAATGTCTGCAGAATTCAGTGTTGTGAGGTGGAGTCTCTCATCATCTTTCTTATTCTAAATCTGTTTTCACCTTGAACGAATTTAAAAGGTCTGCTTTGACTTTTTTTTTTTTTTTAAAGAACTGGATGATTGGGATGGAAAATGAGGCAATAAAGGCAAAGAACGGTTACATTTTAATAGCTCTCTTTTCTTATATTTATAGAGACAGCCTGGAAAGGATGACTAAAAAAATCACAATCTCGGTTCCAGAAGGAAGAGCTGAAAGTATTATGTGTCCACATGAGTATCACAGGCCAAAACTAATGTGAACATTGGGGCAACAGCCAGGCTGTTTGGCCGATACAGCAGAAGTAGCTAATCCAGAACTATGTTATTTTTTAGGGTTTTCTGAGCAGCACAGTCCAGTGGTTAAGAATTCTGAATCTGGAACCATACAGAGTGCCCAGTCCCAGCTGTACCACAAGCCAGCAGTATGACCCTGGGTTAGGTATGTAACCTCTCTGGCTTCCTCATCTGTAAAAGTAGGATAATAAGGGCACATTGCTGTGCCGGTGCAATGAGTTGATCTTTGTGAAGTGCTTAGGAGAGTGGCAGGTGAATTCCCTGCCCATGACCTGGGATTCTGCTTGGCTGAGAACTCAGGTGGGCTCTTCGTTTTCAGATCCCCTTGCTGACCTTCTGACAGTTTTAAGACTGTCTCCACCAAAGGATAATCATGTGAAGACTTTAAACCCAAAGTCTAACCTCGATACTAATTAAAGGTGTATCGTGATGAATTACACTGGAAGCAAATTATTAAATAGGACTTGCATTAGTATCCCAGCTATCCACATGCTTCCTAAATCTTTTAGATATTTCCTAAAGGTTTCCATAAAGGCGGGGGGGGGAGGGGGGACAAAATTCGCCTCCAGCAGAGTCAACTCTACAACCACATTATCCACAGATAAGCTTCCAGACCCTCGTGTGAGGAGGTCCGTGGCACCCGCACGGCCAGGGAGTCTGCGCAACAAGCGGGAAGGGCCTGGCTGACCGAAGCAGGGCTGTTGTGTTTCCATGGGTGTTGCTGGGTGCGTGACAGGCTCCCTGCCAGGCCTGCCGTGAGTCTGTCCCAGGGCTTCCTCCCAGCATCCTTGATGCTTAGGTAATAATGTCCGCACATTACCGTTTAGGTACTAACATCCACACGTGGCCACAGATTAATGAATGAATCTTCTGAGCAGCACAAGGCATTTCTAGACTCCCACTGGGAATCTTCTACCAATAAGAGGAGGAGCACCAAAAATCTGCAGCTCATTCCGTGCCAGGCACCGTTCTGAGCCTCTTACATGTATTATTACCTCACGTGATCCTCAGCAGCTCTATGACAAAGGTCCTGTATGATCCTAACTTTACAGAAGAGGAAACCGAGGTAGCCAAGGTCACGAGCCCATCAGTGACAGGCTGAGCAATAGCCAGTCTGTCTCCAGAGCTCATGCTCTTAACCATCTTGACTATATTGGCTCTGATTGTTTTCTTTTAATTTCCAGTGATATTTTAGCAGAGAACAATTGTTCAGTTGCTAGAAAGTACTGATATATAAGTGGGTCTGAGCAGCCTATTTCAAACTAGATTTGCAACTTTAATCCTACGTCAGAATTTTATATGAAGAGACACTTGGGTTCTGAATAAGTCCCCACTGGAACTCTTTGGTGTAAAAAATGTGTCGTGGTTTGATTTGATTTTGTTTTCTTTTACTTTCTGATTGATATTTCAATTTCTGAAGGCAGGAGATTTGGCAGATTCCTCCATGATCTGAAGGCAGGGGCTCAATAACTAACATTTCCACTGACGTGTACTGACCTAGGAATTTTTCAAAGATTTGTTTTCCTTATTAAATCACATTGACTCCTGGGAGTTCACTAGGCCTTTCAAGAAATGCAGGTTTTGATCAAGTTAGGGGGTTGGGAAGGCACAAAACCCCTAAATGAGGAATGGCCGTTTTAGCAAGCTAGGGATGTTAGTCGGGGTTATGGAGGGTGTTTTCTGTGATGAATGTGTCACCCTCCCAAAGTGAGAATTCATTTCATGAGCAAGTACTGGCTAGGTAGGAAACAAATCACGTAACAAATTCAGCGTTCTCATTGCGTGCGCTGTTGTGTTATGATTTGTAACTTTTCCTTAGGCTGAGCTCTCTGAATATGTAAATACTAAAGCCAAGCCAAGAGTCATGGAAATGTCAGACACAACAGTTCTCGGATGACAGCATTCTACTGGGTCGGGAGAAACATCCTTCTGACATTGACAGGATCTAGTCTGTAGCTTCCAGCTGCCTTGTCCAAGTGGGCAGTGACAGATGAGCCCAAGGGCTCCTGCGAGGCCTGGGGGTCTGGCTGAAGCTGCTGACTGCGGCCCGGGGCTCTGCCATCCACACTGCCCTTCCCAGAACCACCTGGCTGGAGTCGTGGGTGCCTGTCTGCAAGCTTAGCCCTCCCCAGCAGGTACAACCCAGGGTTAGCCCTAGTGCCCCAGGTTCAAGCACCCACTTGCCCCCAAGGTATGACCTTCCCAAGCCTCTTGACTGCTGACTGCCCACGTGACTGGGCCTTGACCTACTTTTCCTGCCTCTTCCTCCACTTGTCTCCCGAGACTTGACTGGGTCCTACACCTGGCCTCCCTCTTGTCAGCCTCCTGGATGATGACACCCTGTGTTCCTGCGGCGGGGGGCAGACCAAGCAAGGCACAGGACACACAGAGGAAATCCGATCGTGTCCAACCCTGAGCAAGCTGATGATCCTCGAAGAGAGGGGGCCGGTAAGAGTGAGCTGAGCGGGAGCCCTCTCCGGGAGAGCTCAGGAGAACGCAGCCAAGAAAATCCAGGCCAGGGCTCACTCTGCCCTCTGGCCTGCTGCACCCTTCCCCAGCCTGACAGCCCACAGAGCCCGCTCACGTGCGACCGCCTCCCCCCCCCCCCCCCCCCCCCCCGAGGCTCTCCGGCTCCTCTGTGCCCCTATGAAGTCTCGCCTTGTGCTCACTGCTTGAGCCATGCCACTACCATGGCTCGCTGCTTACAGAGAAGAGAGAGAACAGTACAGAAGAAGATGGGCTTTGGGGTCAGGCAGGATTCCGTGCCCCTCTTCCCCTATTCTGCCTGCCGTTTAGTAACTGTGACCCAGGCGAGTAACAAGCTGTCCTCAGCCTCCGCTCTCTTAGCTTTTAAGAAATCTGCAGGGAGGATGCTGTGGGTTCACTGCACGGTTCCAGGGCACGGGCACACAGGAAGACCACCTCTGTCTGCTTCCGTTGCAGCCGAGGTGGTGCCAGACCTGGCCGTGGAAACTCTCCCACATGATCATCTTCGCACAAGCAAGAAATAAAACTTTAGTGTGTTAAGCCACTGAGTATTTGCTACCCCGGCAGAGCGCACAGCCTGTCCCTACCCAAGTAGGTAAGTAGAGCACAGCCTGCTTTGCCTCACCCAAGTTAGAGGAGAGCTCAGACCAGTGCAGGGCAGCGGGCTGGAACTCACTGGGGTTTGAGGGTTACTCTGGAGACAGGACTAATGACCTAGTGATGGGCTAGATGGTAGGGGTGAGGGAATGGGAAGGAGCTGCTGAAAGCGGGGGAGGATCTGTTTGCAGGCCGCGGTGGGGAGAGAGAGGGTGTAGGAGGGTCAGGAGTCCTGTTTTATTTAGACACTAACTCGGAGATAGCCGCGTGAAAACACGGAGTTTGGGATTAGGGATAGGAGTCTGGGGACAGCTGGAGCTACAGACAGAAAATTGGAAGTCAGCTTATAGTTAGTATGAAAGATACGGAAATGAAGACCTCTTCAGAGGTCTGCTAAGAGGGTAAATCTTGGTTCTCTTCCCCTTCAGTCCTCCAAGGAAAGAACAGGAACCCTTGCTCTGGATGCTGCATCAGCTTTTTTGATACTAATATTCTAATTCTGTAATTAAGAATTACCTCAGGGGTGTCTGGGTGGCTCAGTCAGTTAAGTGTCCAACTTCAGCTCAGGTCATGATCTCGCAGTTGATTCGTGGGTTTTAAGAAAATTTTTTTAAAGACCTCAGACTGGAAGGATTTAGGCCAAAGGATTAACCCATAAATACTGTAGCTGTTTTTCCACCCTGTAAATTCTAAAGTGTTTTTTTGCCATCCCAGTTACTATAACCAGGAGCATAATTAACCATACATGCTGACAGTTTCCAGGTGAACCTCATTCTTAGGCCGGCTTGAAAAGAGCAAGATGCAGAGAATGATTTTAAAAAGATGAATTCATTTGTTATTGTTTTTATTTATAGTAAGAGGGGGGGAAAAGATAAAATCATTTAATAATTTTCTTCCTTGTTCCTAAGATCGTTTGTTTTGCTAGTTATCTTGTAAAAATGTGCTTTGTATAATAATACAATTTCCTAGATAAATTTATTCCAGTTCAATGAAATAAGCATTCACTCTAGGGCAGGGACTTGGCTAAGTTGCAAGAGGAAAGAATGGAACTTTCTCCAAACCCACTTCCCTGGCTCAGGGTACTGTCATGTAACAGAATTCTGAAATCTTAACTTTAGATAGGCATCTTAAAGATAACAGCTCTCAAGTATTTTTGTTCAGAGCCTGGGGAAGGGTCCTGGAAGGCTGTGGTGGCACCTGCTGGGTATGTGACCTTGGACAAATCATGTAACCTCACTGGGCCTCAGTTTCCTCATCTGTATAACTGGATGGCACAGCAACCATCACATATCTAGTTACTGTGAGATTTAAATAAAATGCATGTGCAGAAACGTCTTCCAAAGAACCGTAAAACGAAAGGGGATGTGTCTAGTAACTATTTCCTACTCCTTAAACACCAAGCAGAGATGTTTTGCAGATACTCAACAATGACAGCCAAATCCCCAGCGAACTTTCTTAACAGAGCATATTTTGGGTACCTGGGCTAGACCTCCAGCATGTATCAGTGTCACGTCAGGCATCCAGGAGCATCCAGGAACCACTAAGCCGTAAAGCGCAATCACAAAGTAAGGGACAGAATAGAACAGGTATGCCAGCATCTGTATTGAACAGAGAAAGAACACCGTCAGCAAAGTAACAGTTAACCGCACACGACGAAAAGCACAAAAGATTGAACATTTCTAATTCCCATCTCCTACGTGGATCCACACGCTCCCATTCTTTTTTTTTTTTAATGTTTGTTCATTTTTGAGAGGAAGAGAGAGAGCGGAGGAGGGGCAGAGAGAGGAGACACAGAGTCCGAAGCAGGCTTCAGGCTCTGAGCTGTCAGCACAGAGCCCGATGCGGGGCTTGAACCCATGAACTGTGAGATCATGACCTGAACCCAAGTCGGATATTTAACCAACTGAGCCACTCAGGTGCCCCCACATGTCCCCATTCTTCAAGAAAGAAAATTAACATTAGAAAAATCTGAGGCTTGGGGCGCCTGGGTGGCTCAGTCGGTTAAAGCATCCAGCTTCAGCTCAGGTCATGATCTCACAGTCCGTGAGTTTGAGCCCCACGTCGGGCTCTGTGCTGACAGCTCAGAGCCTGGAGCCTGCTTCCGATTCTGTGTCTCCCTCTCTCTCTGCCCCTCCCCTGCTCGTGCTCTGTCTCTCCCTGTCTCAAAAATAAATAAAAACATTAAAACAAATTTTTATTTTAAAAAGAAAAAGAAAAATCTGAGGCTTCATAACTACTTGACCTGGATTTTAGGATAAGCAGCAGGATCCTTTAGATAGGGCTCTTGAAATTGTGTATAAAATCGGCAGAGCTCAGCCGGGCAATCCAAAGCAATCTGAGAAGAAAAACGAATTAATTATAAAGTCATACTCACATCTGATTCTTATGGTTTGCTGATAAGGCTAAACGTTCCAAGTACAGCCACAAGCTGTTCAACAAAAACTGTGTGTTGTAGAAGGTCATCAGTAAAAGGGAAAGAAAAGAAAGTCTACAGATCTACTCTAAGGACGTGAAGGAGAGTTAGGAGAGGAGCAGGAAATGGCTAATGCTCTGTTCTTGCTACCTTCTGAGGACTCGGCTTAAGGATCTAGACTTCAGCAGCCAAAGCACAGCTCATGCTGGATTACCAGTTTCACTTCCTGGAAATCACTAGCCCACTCTTAAGAAAAGCCCGTTCGTGTTCACACCAAATTCATCTTACTGTGCTTTGCAATATTCCAAAAATAGCATCCTCCTCTCTCCAGCGAGTGCCTCAGAGTATATGGCCTTTAGGGGCAGTAAAGGATAAGGATTTGAAAGCAGAGTCCTGTGTGAAGCCACATCGTGTGTCCGCTTTGAAAGGAAACACAGAACAAAGTGTCTCTGGCACATTACGGGGTCCCCTCTGAGTCACTGCCCTCATGCATCACCCCTCCCGTCCACAGCCATAAATGTCGTCCCACCTAGATCACATCCATGGACACAGACCAGTGGCAGAGTTGGTAAAAATGGACCCCAATTTAAAAGCCCGTCTGCCTAAGCCCCGCCCACCGAGTGTGCAAACACCCACATGCACACATTTTTCTCCTGTGTGAGAACAGCTGGGGCTCATTTTGTTGTTCCTGTGTTTCTTTTAACTTTGGGAACGACAGCAAACTAACTAAAGAACAGTTTTGGGGGTGCCTGGCTGGCTCAGTCGGTAGAGTTTGCGACTGTTGATCTTGGGGTCGTGAGTTCACGCCCCACATTGGGCATGGAGATTACTGCGGAAAAAAAACAAAAGTTTAACTGCTCTGTGGTCTGAGTAAAGCCTTGCTTCTTTGCATTTCTTCCCTGGGCCACTCCTCCCGTCAGCCGACGCTACTGCAGGAAATTTCTGCTCTCCTGATAGAGACAGCTCTTAAGACAGCCTCTCGCGCTGATCCCAGCCAGCGGCACAGGACCCCAAGACAGTGAATCAGCTACAGCAGCTCACACTCGGCTCCCCAACTGTTGTGCAATGCCAGCAGCCTTAGGACAGTAACTGCCATTGACGATGCGTATAATTATCCGTATCATTCCGGCCACTTTTCTTTCTTTCTGCTAAAAACAAATCACGAAACTGGGGCATCGCCAAGGATCATCTATTGATAAAAAGAGTAACGCCAACCGTTTCCTGAACACTTACTACGTATAGGGCCCTCTGTACGTGTTTTGATGTCTATTATCTTAATCTTTCAACCCAATACCATTAGGTAGGTACTGTTATTTTATAGCGAAAGGAACTGAGGTCAAAGACCCTAAGTCATTTTCCGAAGGCCATACAGCAGGTAAATAGCCAAGATTCTAACTCCTTCTTCTAGGGACCTTCCTCAATCCCTGAGAACACAGCCTTACCGGACTCTTCAGGTATCACCCTTCCCAAAGACATTTACATCAGAATGAGAAACATTCAAAGAAACCAAAAGAATGAAACTCTAATGGCTAATTTTTCAGGCACCCTAAAACGGGGGGAAGGAAGAGACCCCTGGGTGGGGCTTAATCCAGGGACCCGAAGGAGGTGGTGTCCAGGGATGAGGCAGGGGCCACCCTGGAGGGAGGAAGGCCTGGGGGTGACCCCCACAGGTGGGAGTGGCAGCAAGCAGGGCCAGGCCTCCAGGCTCTAGAAAGTCTGGTTAAATATGTATTTCTCTCTTTTTTTTTAATGTTACTTTGATCTGTTACACTTACCAAGCCTCTAAACAGACAGAATCCAGTTGCCAGGAGGAGACCCACGACCAACATTAAATCAAATGGTCTTCTCAGCAGGTCCTTTGCTTGCACTTCTTGAACGACCTAAAATAGAGTTTGTAACCCATGAGCAGGCCCAAAGCGCCAAGAAAGAGTCTGAGGTCTACTGAAGCAGGAGGGCTGAGATGCTGGACAGGGAGGGATTCATGTCCTAAACCACTAGGCACGTAAGTTAGGAAAATCATGTTCCTCCTCTCAGCTTCCAGATTACTCATCTGTGAAATGAGGAGATTGGGCCAGGTCACCTTGAAGTTTCCTTCGAACTCTAGGAGTCCTTAAAGTTTTCTTGAGATAGCAGTTTTGTGATTATCATTATATGAGATACGCTCATTTTAAAAGTAAGGTAAACCATAAACCCATCACACTATAGAGTCACTATATTTTTCCCTATATACGTATACATATATGTAAATTTATGTATATATACACATATATATACAGATATACATACATACACCACATTTATATTTTACAAAATTATGACTTTACGTATAAATTTGAGTGTTCTTTTGACACTCAACATCTACCTATATTATAAGCACTTTGCCACAGTATTAAAAACTCTCCTAAAGCTTTTAAAATCATGTGGAAACAACATACTGTAGCCATTCTCTCACGAGTGGATATTTATGCATTTTCACCGTTAATGTGATGTTGAACAATTCTGTACATAAGTCTTAGCATCTCTCTGATGATTTTCTGAGGGTAGGGCCTTAGACGCGGAATTTAAGGGGTTAACTATTTCAAGGCTGATAAACACTGCCAAATTGCTCTGCAGAGCGATTCTGAATTTATTCCTCTCAGCACTGTGTGACCGTGTCCATTTCTCCCTGGCCAGCACTGCGTTTTAACATTTAAAAAATGATCATGAACAGTTGTATGTGTCTTACGACATGAACACTCCATTGAGGCACCGACATGGAGACTTTAAAAGCAGCAGAGCCCAAGGCTATGGTTACTGCTTGCTTTTTCTTTTTGGCTACCCCCTGGTTCCTCAAAAGGATGTAAGGGAGCAGAAGCCAGCAGTGCCCCAACCTGAGTTTACTCAGCAGGCGTCTACTTGTTTACAAATGAAGTGTTTGCAAATTACAATGGATGTTAATGAATTCTACGGAAATCTTACAGTAAAATGAGTATGAGTAATCACGGTCTGATTATCTCTGGTAATTCATATTTTCATATATCATTTTGCTTAAAGAATCTTGCCTGAGGATCTAATACCTATAAAAAGGAAGAGAAACTTAGAAAGACGTTACTACCTTAGAAATGAAGACCTTAACAGAGTACCCCCCCCCTCCCCCCCAGCCAGTACTGTTTCACTCCGACGACCTTGGCTGTGAATGGAAGGGAGGGGTCTCAGAAGACGTCCTGGAGCCAGTCTCCATGTGCCTGGATCTCTTGGTAAATCACACCCTGTGGCTGTGTGTGCTACCTTGAATAGCAGCATCTCTCCAGCCTCCCCTTGGGACAGTATATGCACTGGCATCTCTGAAAGAGGTGCCCGGATGCTCAAATGCCAGGCCATAAACAGCCTCAGACAAACCACACACGCCATGCACTAATGCAGAATCTGATGGGAACAGCCAGTACGGACCAACAGCACGGCCTGGCCCACTGAAGCAGATGTCTGAAGCAGACAGAAACACCCTCCTTGCCACTGTAACTAAGGCGTGACCAATGCACAGAATCGACACAGTCAAACCAGCTGCCCCAGATGCTCCCGTCCACGGAGGCGTGGTTCAGTGCGATCACCAGGAGATGTGAGAGCCCTGTGCGCTTGGGAACAGGTTACAGTTAACGTAATAAAATCACCTTTGAGGGATAATTATAATTTTCTGACGGCTGATTATAGATTCTGAAACCAGCCCAGACAGGAAGACAAGTGTATGGTATGCTTAAGAAGAAAGCAGGGCAAATGCGTGTTCCATACTTCCCTATTTAAAAGAAAGAAAGAAAAAGTCAAAAGTTTGCCACAAGCACGTGTAAACACAAGCAACATTTAGGATACCGCCCCACCTCAAGCCGTCTAAAATTGTGCTGGGGACCAGGTAATATTCTTAAATGAGACACACACAAAAAAAACAAAAGAAAAAAACAGGTCAAATTAAAACTATCAGGTGCTTTTTAACAGGCACATTCTATCCACTGTATTTTTAAAGTATATTTAATATAATGCCCTGATTTCTTGCACATGTAAATTACCTTTTACATTAGCTTTTGAGAGTCTTCATTTTTAAATGTATTTATCAAATGTATCGAGTTACATATAATACACAAAGCTGTAGGAAACATTTGCACACTGCCTATAGCCGCAAACACAATACTCACCCCCTCTAGATCCTATATGTCAGGAAGCCCTGATACACCATTGTCTAATTGTTCAGTGTCTACTTCCAAAAATTGCTCAAAAGCTATTTCTTAAAAAGTGAGATTAAGGAGGGGAAAAGGAAGAATTCTGCCAAACAGCATTGTGATAAGCTTGGAATTTCTTGATTCTGTTACAACCAAGATACCTCCTCTATTTAAGAACACTCCCCATTGTTTCAGAAAAAGGAAAGTGAATTTTAAGATAAAGTTTCTTACCCACAATGTTTCCTGGCACAAAAACAACAATGCTCATGATAATAGATCCAACCCAGTAGAGGCCAATGGTTCTATAGCTTTCCCTGTAATGAAAAAATCTTGGCTTAGTGCACTTGTCTTAGAACACCCATTAGCAAAAGATGATTCATATTATTAGCGGTATCCTAACTAGTAAAGTCTATGAACCAAAACTTACTGAATCGATAGTTAAAAATCAACCCTCGGGGACCCTGGTGATCAAACTTCATTTCCACCTGTGATCTATACCATAGAACCCTCTTTGTGTCCTTTTGAATAGGAATTTCGCTTGCAACACTGGTCGTCTGTTAATCTACAGCACAGTCAATCACTGTCAAAGGAAGTGCCTCATTTTTGACGGTTTTGTAAGAAGTTCCCAGCAGGAAAGGAAAAAAGAAAGTTCACAAAAAGAAAGGAAATTGGACCCATATTTTAAATCACTGTAAGTATGAGTAATAGGATGGTAAGTGGACTTTTCATGGTGTCAGAATTTTGGCCAGAGCTCTAGAGACAAAGATAATATGTAACCCCTCCCCCGTGTTCAAAAGGAGCCACCAGACACCCCTGACCTTGCCAGGCAGTGTGGACAAAAAGCTCTTTCAGCCGATAACCCTGACAGCCCACCTCCACAAGGGGCTATGAGGAATCAAAAGGAGATTATCTGAAGGGAAACAGGTGGCCGATACTGTGTTTTCCGCCTGCCCCACCTCCCAAGCCAAGTGCAGCAGATTCACGATGACTGGGATTGTCAGCAGGAGAATCTTCTTCCCCAGCAGGATGCTAACTGAGCCACAGAAACTCGCCCACTCCCGGCAGCCTCCGAGCAGAGCCCAGGCATTCTCTGAAATACGTGACGTGGTCCCTGGAACTTGGGTACCTTTCATGATGAGAGAAGTCAGTGCCCAGAAAAGTCCAAAACTTAGCGGGAGCTGTCCCTGAGTTCATGACTGAGGCAGCTGAGGCAGCAGGGGCATGGGGCAAGAATGCACCATTTTCTCTAACCTGGAGCCAAGGGGAGGCCCAGGAACCTAGCTGGGCTTGAAGAGATCCTACCCCAAAGGGTATGCGATCTAGGTTACAGGGACCCCAACGGAAAGAAGCTGCGGGTGTACCAGCAATGGCAGAGGAGTCCCACGCATTCAGCCAGAGAGAGCTCTGCTCGCTTGGATTTGCAACGCCCACGTTCCTGTGGAAGGGTCTCCCGAGAGCCCACACGTGTGCTCCACGTGACAGACCTAGCGTATCCTAACGGAGGGCATCGATCCCCAGAAGACTAAGTGTCACGTAAGACCCTGCCCCTCTTCCTTTATCTCCACGTGTACGTACACACACATTCCCGGAGAGGCCAGCTGCACGGCGACTCGAGAAAGAACAAAACGAGAGGCCATACGCCCTGACCTCAGTGCAGACCCCCACGCCTCAGGGCCACACGGGAACCGGAGGTGGAGGAAAGACAGAGCTTCGAACCGAAATGAGATGGAAGTTTAAAACCAGAACGGACTGGGCTTTCACTCCAGCAAATGAGACGGTCCTTAGAACACAGTCAGTAACTTGAGCGGTCTGCCCAAGCTTGTCACCATGGCAGGGGACGATCCAGAGGGCCACGTTCAAAAGGCAGCGATGCCAAGAAAACAAAGCCACGTCTAACCTGTGTCCAAGGAGCGTATGTTCATGTCCGTGTATGCCTGTCTGTGTATTTGCCCCCACATCTGTGTTTTCCTTCCGTACCCGCGTACCGGTTGCTAAGGCAAAGGCACACACAGCAGACGGACCGACTTACTCCCATGCTATGGCTGCCACCATCACCAGATACATCAAATAATGAGCAGAGCCATCCCAGTAGCAGATCATGTGCCCGTACGCCGTGTTCAGATACGGTTCACCCTACGGAGAGATTAAGAAATGAGTCTACTTTACATACGACTCGGACATCTCCACACAGAACTCCAGACCTGTGTTTCAAGTCAAATGAAACAGAACCAGCTTGTGTCTGTCTGCTAACTTGAAACTATGCAGAATCCTGTACGATTACAAATTAGTAGGCACGTGAAAACACAGCTTTACCCTGGAGCCCCCAAAACTGGAGCCTGCCGCGGGATGGCCCTGAAGAATGCCCAGCCAGCATCTGACCGGCTGGGCCAATGCCCATGGATGGCGATACAAGACAGACAGCCTCATGGGCAATCCGCTAACGCACTGAGGCCAAGTCAAAAATGAGACTCAGGGCGCTTAGCTCTGGCCAGAGGACGGTGGCCAGAGGAGACCCTGCTCACCAGAGCCACTGGCCGACCTTCCCGATTCACCTACGTGCTCATCCCCAGGCTTGCACGAGTGAGGACGAGGAAGGCACTTCTGCCCCCCCCCCCCACCCCGACACACACACAGACGGGCACCCAACCGCCCTATGGGACAGACAACGATTGACTCCATTTTACAGATGAAACAGAGCGCCAAGGGGTTGTGAGACCGGCCTAAGGTCACACAGTTGACATCTAGCACAGAGCATACTGTCAAGAAAAGCCATACTTCTGAGGATTTTTTCATTTTACAGCCATGAGATCCCATGACGAGCGACATGTCGTGCTTCCGGAAGGCTACCACAAGATCACTGTCCGATTTGCACGGGCTTTTCGTTTCCTTCTGAGTCTCGTGTTCCTTTCTTCTCTCTCCCACGTCCATGCCATCCCGCCTTGTTTCTGGCCTGTCTTCCTAAGATGCCCTCAGTCCTTTCTGCGGCCAGAACAGTCAGATCAGCCAGCCAGGAGGGGCCCCTCTGAAGCATGGTGTGCCCGGGGCAGGGCCTGCCCGGTCCTCTCTCCCCACAAGTGAGATGGAATGAGAACTAGCAAGGAGGCAGAAATAACACAGCAGCTGGACTTCTGTGCCCACGCCTGACGCACATCTTTTCTCCCTGACATGCTTCGACTGAACAATCCAATCCGATTTCATGACTTTAATTGTTCATGCCTACACATCGGACTCTCGGAGCCGGTGCTGGCTCCCCTGGTGGCTTCATGGACACTTTTTTTTCTTAATTAAAAAAAAATTTTTTTAAGGTTTATTCATTTTACAGAGACAGAACATGAGGGGAGGAGGAGCAGAGAGAGAGGGAGACACAGAATCCGAAGCAGGCTCCAGGCTCCCAGCTGTCAGCACAGAGCCTGACGCGGTCTCGAACCCACAAACCGTGAGATCATGACCTGAGCCGAGGTCAGACGCTTAACAGACTGAGCCCCCAGGCGCCCCAGGACATTTGTAACTAGATGCCCCACAGGCCCTTCAGAACTCCTAAGTTTTCACGCATCAGCTTCTGCCCTCAATTGAGCCTCAGCTGGCTTCTCTTTTTTTTTTCTTTAAGTTTATTTATTTTGAGAGACAGAGAGAGCGAGCCAGCAGGGGGTGGGGCAGAGAGAGAATCCCAAGCAGGCTCCTCACTGTCGGCACAAAGCCCGACGCAGGGCTTGATCTCACAAACTGTGACGTATGACCTGAGAGGAGATCAAGAGGCTGATGCTCAATTGAGCGCCCATCCCCCTCCCCCTCCCTGCCCCCACCCCTGTCCCTGTGCCCCCGAGGCCTCTATCTTAAGGATGACACCACCCTGCCTGCCCAGCTCAAAGCCACAGGGTCCTGTTTCCACCCCTCTCTCTCCTATGCAGTGTGTGGGCACGTCCTTTCATTTCTGTTTATGAGGTCACCGCGGGCCACCCTCCCTCCGGTTCAAACCCTCCCTGCCCCTCACTGAGCCATTCCCAAACGGTCCCTCTAGCTGCCTGCTCTCCTTCCGATCCACCTGCCAAATGAAGAGTCATTAGCTCTTGACACATTGCTCTTCTGTTCCAAAGCCTTCCAGAGCAAGCTTCTGCCTGCGGGACCAGGCCAGCCTCCTGTATCTGGCAGCCGGGTGCCCAGAACCTGGCCCTGCCAACCTTCCCACAGTGACACCAGCCCACCTTCTCACACCCTGTCTGCCTCAGGGCTGGCCAACCTCAGCAGCTCGACCTCCGGGCCCTCTCAGCAGCCACTTTCTCCCCAAAACCTGCCCCCTCTGGACCCAGTGGCCCCAGGCTCCCCAGGCTTCCCTTCAGCGTCTCGGCCTGTCCCTTCGCAGTTTGCTTCAGGGGGCTCTTCTGGCCACGGCCTCCCACATTCCACCCTCCGGTGTCTCCTCTCTCCCCACTTCCCCCGAGCAGGCTCCTACTGAGATGGCCCCCAAATCTCTCCGCCAGGAATGTTCCTCAGCGCTCAAGCCCTGCCAACCAGAACATCTGCCAGGATGTCCCTCAACCACCCGAAACTCCACACGTCCCCAGATGAACTCAGCATCATCCCTGCAAACCTGCACCCAGGCTGACCGTGGGGAGACACCTGCTGTTTCTCACCTCCAAGCTTTCGCTCAAGCTGTCCCTTCCCCTTGGAATGCCCTCCACCCCCACCCCCACCCCAGTCCATCTGGAAAATGTTTGTCATCCACTGTCATTGCAATTTAAAAAAATGCTAGGGGCTCCTGGGTGGCTCAGTCGGTTAAGCGTCTGACTTAGGCTCAGGTCATGATCTCACAGTCCATGGGTTCGGGCCCCCCATCGGGCTCTGTGCTGAGATCAGAGCCCGGAGCCTGCTTTGGATCCTGTGTCTCCCTCTCTCTCTGCCCCTCCTGCCGCTCATGCTTGGTCTCTCAAAAATAAACATTAAAATTTTTTTAAAAAATGCTAGAGCAATATCACAAATTCGATGGGGACTCCCCTGACTGCTTCCGGACTTAGTTCTTCCTCTGTGCACAGGTAACACCGTGTTTTACTGCCTTTTGCTTCATTGTGCATCGCAGACACTGAGTTGTTTGTGTTGTGTTTTGTGTTTTTTGTTTTTTTACGAATTAAAGCTCTGTGGCCACCCTCCATCAGGCAAGTCTCTTGGGGCCATTTTTCCAACCGCAGTTGCTCGCTTTGTGTCTGTGTCACATTTTAGTAATTCCGGCAATATGTCAAACTTTGTCATTCCTGGCAGAGTTGCTACGGTGATCTGTGACCCGTGATCTTTGCTGTTACTATTGTGACTGTTCTGGGGCCCCACGAACCGCACCCACACAAGACGGTGAACTTAGCAACTGCTGGGTGTGTTTGACCACTGCACCTCCCTGCACAGCATCTTCCTGTCCTCGGCAAACGTCACTGTCGTATCCTAGGAAACGGCCACGGCCACCCCCTCCTTCAGCGACCACCGCCCTGATCAGTCAGCAGCCACCAACATGGAGGCAAAGACCCTCCACCAGCAGAAGATGACTCACCGAGACCTTCGACAGTGGTAGGCAGTTTTTGCAATAAAGCATTTTAATATTAAGGTACGTATGCTTTTTGGACCTAATGCTATTGCACACTTAACAGACTACAGTGTAGTGTAAACATAACTTTTTTCTGATGTTTATTTATTTACTTTTGGGAGACAGAGCGCAAGCAGGGGAGGGGCAGAGAGGGAAACATAGAATCCGAAGCAGGCTCCGGGCTCCGAGCTGTCAGCACAGAGCCCGACGCGGGGCTTGAACCCACGAGCTGTGAGGTCGTGACCCGAGCCGAGGTCAGATGCTTATCTGACTGAGCCACCGGGCGCCCCATAAACATAACTTTCACATGCACTGGGAAACCAAAACATTCACGTGAGGTGCTCTGTCATGATATTCGCTTTAACGCAACAGTCTGGGACCGAACCCGTGATATCTCAGAGGTGTGCCCATACGGTGTGCCCCGTGTGTGCCTCCATCACTGCTCCTAGGACAGCTAGGACTTGTCTCCACTTGAGACAGCTCCTGGCGGGAGAAAGCAGGTCTCGTGACCCCACAGTCTACTCCGGCTACTGTCTTTAGAAGTAAATTCCTCCGGTTCGCCCCTCTGGGCTTAATAACACCTGCATACTTCCAAAAGCAGGAGGCAGGATGTCTTACTTTCCCATCACCCCCAACTCATCCTTGGGTCCCGCTCACTCCAAAGACTCCAGTTCTCCGAAGTTCATCCCTCCTCCCTACCTCCTGTGCTTGGCCACCCGCCTGCCCTCACTGGCCCTGCGAAAGCCTCCCCTTCGAGCCCATCCTTCCTAGAGCTGACTGCATCGCTCCCTGGCTCAAAATCTTCCCTCGAGTGTGAGATAAAGTCCAAACTCCCTTAGCTTGCAGACGAAGCTCTCCATTATTTGAAACACAGACGAAGGCGAAACTTTCAGCTCTGCTCCTTCCTTATTTCCTGTGTGACCTTGAGCAAGTGACCTAAGCTCTCTGGGGCCGGATTCATCCACCCTAACACAGGGAGGAGGATTAGGTGTCTCAAGTGCCGGGCAGCACTGGCACATGACGACGGGGAGGGAAGGATGGTCATCGCAATCAAGCGGCTTCTGTAAGTGCCGTGGGGGTCGCCACTCTCCACGTGTAAGACCAGCTTGAGCTTTTGGCCGTAGTAATGGTTTCACAGTGACAGACACCAAACACTGAATTCACTTGCAGGATCTCATTCCTGGCGAAGGGGAGTGGAGCGGGTGTGAGGGAACAGGTGTACGGCCGAAGTCTGGAGAGAGGTGCCCCCCGCTTTGCACGCGAGTAAACCCGCTGCGTCCGTGGCAGTGAGCGATGCCACGGACCGTGCCTGCTTACACCAAACGGAGGGATTTCGTCTCTGAGCCACATGGCTGAGGCTGCTGACCGTTTGGCGTAAGGCTTACGGTTGCTAAGCGATGCCGTACCTCTCTCAAGTAGTGTGTCACGAACCCATCAATGATTCCGTCCTGTTCCAGGGCTATGATGAGGTTCACCACGCTGGTAAATCCGAACACTGCATACACTAGAGCAAAAAAAGCGAGAGTTTCCTTTTTAATTAAGAAAACGTTTTTTTTGTAAGTAACCTCCACCCCCAACCTGGGGCTCAAACCCACAACCCTGAGATCAAGAGTCGCACGCTCCACTGACTGAGCCGGCCAGGCGCCCCAAGGAAGCAGTAGTTTAAAAAGCAGTAGGTCAGGAGGGGGCGCCTGGGTGGCTCAGTCAGTTAAGCATCTGACTCTTGATCTTGGCTCAGGTCGTGATCTCATGGTTGTGGGTTCGAGCCCTGCATCCGGGCTCTCTGCTGACAGTGCAGAGCCTGCTTGGGGTTCTGTCTCTCCCTCGCTCTCTGACCATCCCCGGCCCCTAAAAAATAAATAAACAAACATTAAATTAAAAAAACAAAAAGCAGTAGGTCAGGAGACAATGACTAAGAGCTTGGCATTCACCAGTAACAGTGACTTGTTTTTAATGTGACTGTGGACACTCATCATGGGCTAACAGAAGGTCCCTCCTGCACACACATTGGTACCTTTGCCTGTGTCACTGCCCAAGTGCCCTGTCCAAGGAGACACCCGCCAGGGGGACAGAATGACAAACTCACCCGCTAACTGTCCCACAGGATTCTACCAGGCCCCCCCATCCGTCCTCTGCTCCCTACAAGGGGCTGCCCAGGACCCCACCTGCACAGAGGGAACAAAACCAGTAACCAGTGGCCAAGAATAGAGGCGACCACGAGGTGGGTATATTTACAATAATGACTCAGGGGCGCCTGGGTGGCTCAGTCAGTTAAGTGTCCGACTCCAGCTCAGGTCATGATCTCATGGTTCATGGGTTCGAGCCCCACATCGGGCTTTGCTGACAGCTCAGAGCCTGGAGCCTGCTTCAGATTCTGTCTCTCTCTCTCTCTCTCTCTCTCTGCCCTTCTGCTGCTTGTCTTCTGTCTCTTTCTCTCTCAAAAATAAACAAACATTGAAAAATTAAAAAAATAAAACAAAAGCCATGAAAAAGTAAGTGGGGAGGAGAGCGGCAGAGGTTAATTCACAGAGAAGGGAAGTTGGCCTTGCCGAGTCTGCAGCCGGGGCCGCGGGGTTCACGTTCTCACTGGGAGCGGAAGGCCCACGGCTGCCCTGCCGTGCACACCCTGCCTCCCTGTGCCTCCCAGGCCTGTGGTCCAGGCCTGGTAGTCCGGGATCGGCCATCAGTGATCAGTCACCATATGTCTCCCAGGAAAGGAAGCATTTAGCGTCTGATCACTGGACAGTTCCACCCTCGTTGAAGCTGACAGGAGCATCAGATGCTGGGTCACAGGGGGTAAGCACCCGCCCTGAGGCTTCCGTGTGCTCAAGGCTGTGACAGAGACAAGGAGAGAGGGCCGAGGGTGTGGGAGCAAGGGTGCTCAACCCTGGGGAGTCAGGACAGACACAAGTCAGCTAAGTATGGGCACCACAGAGTGGCGGGGGGCCGGCGGGGGGAAGATGGCAGCAGGAGACCTGTCTAGAAAGGTGGACCAGGGCCACAGCAAAGGCAGGTAGTGTGGGGCAGGAGAAGATGTGGGCCTTGAACTGGGACAGGTCCAGCTAATCTACTGACTGGCTATCCAATCTTAGGCAAGTTGCATCATTTACCTAAACTTCACAGTTTTTCAAAAAAAATTTTAATGTTTATTTTAGGGAGAGAGAAAGAGAGAGAGACAAAGTGCGAGTGGGGAAGACACAGAATCCAAAGCAGGCTC
This sequence comes from Panthera leo, assembly GCF_018350215.1. Taxonomy (NCBI): domain Eukaryota; kingdom Metazoa; phylum Chordata; class Mammalia; order Carnivora; family Felidae; genus Panthera; species Panthera leo. The sequence goes on from NC_056684.1 coordinate 3,808,324, forward strand.
CAGGCTCCGAGCTGTCAGTGCAGAGCCCAACATGGGGCTCGAACTCACAAACCATGAGATCATGACCCGAGCCGAAGTCGGACGCTTAACCGACTGAGCCACCCAGGTGCCCCTCAACTTTAGGGTTTTTTATACACAAGCTGGGAGAAATTATTTACTCCCAATTCTTCTTTGCCTCCCCACCTTTGCCAAGATCCACTGCGGGCAGAGAATATGCCCCATGCCATTGGTGATAGACTCAGCCACATGACTTGCTGTGGCCAGTGGAACGTGTGGCCAGTGGAATTGACAATGGCCAACTCCAAGTCTCCTCTGCCAGGAGGAGGGCACGCCTTGGGGAGCTACTGGTCCAAGAGCAAGGAGACACATGACACAGCCCTGAATCTGACCCACAGCCTGAAGCACAGCATTCTGGCCAACCCGTGAGCAAGGAAATAGATGTTTATAGCCAAGACATGGAAACACCCTACGTGTCCATTGATGGATGAATGGATAAAGAAGATACACAGACACAATGGAATCTTGGCCATAAAAAAAAGAAGGAAATCCTGCCATTGGCAACAACATAAATGGATTTCAAGGGCATTGTCCTAAGTGAAATAAGTTATCCGGAGAAAGACAAATACCGTAGGATCTCACTTACATGCGGAATCTAGAAAAGCTGAGTTCACAGAAACAGAGCTTGGAACGGTGGTTGCCAGGGGCCGGTGAGTGGGGGAAACGGGGAGATGTCGGCCAAACAAACTTCCGGGTGTAAGACGAGTGAGTTGCGGTATCTGATTTGCCGCGTGGTGACCGCGGTCGACGACACCGCGCTGCATACTTCGTGTTCCCACCGCGCACCAGAGACGGGTGATTACGGGAGGTGAAGGACCTTACTGAAGGCAAGCGACCTGGTCGTGGTCACCATCTCCCAGCGTATGCGCGCATCGCGTCACCGCAGCGTCCGTCTCACACTCGCACAAGGTTACCTGTCAGTTGCATCTCAGCGAAGGAGGGGGCGGGTAGTATGGAAAGCGCTTGCCGCTGCTACAGGGAGGTCGGGCCTGGGGGGTGTCTGACACGCAGCCTGGCTACAGCAGACACTGAATGAGTAAACGCCCAGCAAAGTTCCCGGCAGGGGAAGCGCTTGAAGGCGGTAACGGCTCGGACCACAAAGGTCACAAGCTTTGGGGTCAATGCCGGTCTCAGGATGCGACCTTGACCTCGTTTCTCAGCTTCTTAATCTGTAACTGGAGGGTATTTGTTGTAAGGATTAAATAAAACACTCCTGGGGCACCTGGGTGGCTCAGTCGGTTGGACGTCCGACTTCAGCTCAGGTCATGATCTCACGGTCCGTGGGTTCGAGCCCCGCGTCAGGCTCTGGGCTGATGGCTCCGAGCCTGGAGCCTGTTTCAGATTCTGTGTCTCCCTCTCTCTGACCCTCCCCCGTTCATGCTCTGTCTCTCTCTGTCTCAAAAATGAATAAATGTTAAAAAAAATTTTTTTTAATAAATAAATAAAACACTCCTGCTGCAGTGGCCACGACCAGGCACACTCTTTTTTTTTTTTTTTTTTAATGTTTATTTATTTTTGAGACAGAGAGAGACAGAGCATGAACAGGGGAAGGTCAGAGAGAGGGAGACACAGAATCTGAAACAGGCTCCAGGCTCTGAGCCGTCAGCACAGAGCCCAACGCGGGGCTCGAACTCACGGACCGCCAGATCACGACCTGAGCCGAAGTCGGACACTTAACCGACTGAGCCACCCAGGCGCCTCCAGGCACACTCTTAAGTGCTTAATCAGTGGTGTTTTTATTTATTTAATGCACGTGTGTATTTTTCAGGCACTGTTATAAGTATTTTACAAATATTGTTTAATGTTTGCACCGGCCCTCCGTGGTAAGGGCTGTTAGTTTCCTCATTATACAAATGTGCAGACCGAGCCACTGTACTTGTACAGCTAAGTTCCACACCAGGTAAGGCTGTTTGCCAGAGGGCCAGAGGTGCAGGAAGGAGAGTGGAGATCAGAGGTCAGAGCACGGCTGGGGTTGGGGGCGAGGAACAGAGGGGCATCCTGCCTGGCTGGCCCTGGCAGTGACCTTCCGCCCTGATCTCAGCTGGGAAAGGGTGGGGTCCACAACCCGGAGGAGGCGTTAGTTTGGAGGGGAGGAGGGAGGACTGTGTGGCCCTGAAATACTCCTACGCTTCCTACCACATTACCAGCGGGCTCAGGGCATTGGAGGCAGACTTCTTGTTCATAGAAGAAACATAATGTAGGCAAAAGTCAAGTGTTGTGCTGCTGAGTGGACCCCAACAGTTTCCGTCCCACGGGCCCGTGGACACGTACCATAGAACAGCGGGTCCCGGGGTGGTTTTCTTTTGACGAGGACACGAGCCAGCAGGGCTACCAGGAGCAGGATGAGGGCAGCAACCCCTACGATTGTCCAGGAACTGCAACAACCGGAGCAGGGAGGTGGTCACTTATCGAAATAAATACATGAGTGCGTGGAATTTCCTGGCTGTTGATCGTGTTTGCTCCCACCTCTGCCTCTGCCTACAGCTCTAGTGCTGTGGGCTTTGTCTTTCTGCAGCACGTTGGCCCCTCCCCGGCCACCCGTGTGACCTTCAGGGACTAGAGCCACCAGGTTCTCACTCGTCCCATCCTGCCCACCTGCATAGCACCCTCCCCCCTATCCTATCCCATCCCCCCCCCCCCCCCTGCAGATGGCCTCTGCCTACCCGCTTCCCCAAACCCTGCTCCCCGGGGACGGACGTGCCTAACCACCGAATCCCACCACCTCCCTCAGGGCCGGCCGGAAACCCTCAGACTGAGCTCCAGGGAGCCACGGGAGTCACAACCGCACGGACGTTTCAGGAGGACAAGGAAGGAGGGCCGGGTGGAAGAGCTGGGGCCCGACCTGCGGCCAGAGCGAAGCCAGCTCCCCACACCCAAGGCCAGCAAGCCGGCATCCACCCCACACCCGGGAGCTAAGGTGAGGCGAGGCTGGGCACAGGGAAAGAGCACGGCGCCGAGGATGCCGGAAGCCAAGCTGCCTTCCCCATGGAGCAGCACTAGGCTGTGAGGCTGGGCCCAGTAACTGGTCAAGGCCCTGCACTCTGGCCCCTACGCGGCCACTGCCCAACTGTGCAGCTGTGCCAAAGCCATGCTGTGTCATCACCTGTTCATTAACTAATTTTAAACCTATTAAGGATAAAATGTATTATGCACCCCTATGTACCAGGCACGGTGGATGCATGGAGGAGGTCCCTGTCTCCATGGAGGGTCCCGTCTGAATGAGCTCTGAGCTTTCTCGCCCAGGAGGTCACCTCTAGTCCTACACACAGATGCTCTCTCTCACCTCCAGCACCAACTGGGCTTGCAGTTATAGACAAAGTATTGCCTGGCCCTCTCTTATAGCCTGCTACACCAGCGCCCCCTCAACAGCCCTCGAGAGCTCCCACAGGCACCACTCCTCAGCTGAAATCCATCCACACCACTCCAGCCCAACAGGAGAACTGCTGGGTAACCTTTGCCATTGCCCCTGAGACTTCTGGAAAGCACCTTTCTCAGTCACAGGCTCCACAACCCAATAAGACCTACCAGTAACTGAAGGACAAACTCATGCTGAAGTTCACTCCACACTCCTGTAGCTGGAATGGGTGTTAGGCACCAGTCAGAAATCTGCCCCCAATGTAAGAGAGGTCAGTCGGGAAGTGGGAAGTGATCCATCCAACCTTCAGGTAGATGGGCCCCAAGGAGACTGGTTGCAGGGGCAGGAGAGCGGTATCCTCAGCACCTGGCCCCAGACCCCACAAAGAGTCAGGGAATGGACACTGGGCATCAGCATAGGCCAACCTTGACCTGCAGAATCTGAATACTTTGGAGTGGGGCATGAGAATATGACACAAAGTCTGCCTGGGGACTTCTGCTAGGGTATACAAGAATTGATAGATAGATGAGGGAGGGAGAGAGGGGGAGAGTAAGCCAGGAAAGAGAAATAAATGGATGGATGGATGGATGGATGGGTGGATGGATGGATGGATGGATGGACAGAAGGAAGATAGTGAATGAATGGACAGATGACATGATGGATGGATGGATGGATGGATGGATAGAAGGAAGATAGTGAATGAATGGACAGATGACATGATGGATGGATGGATGGATGGATGGATAGAAGGAAGATAGTGAATGAATGGACAGATGACATGATGGATGGATGGATGGATGGTGGATGGTGGATGGTGAATGAATGGGTGGATGGATGAATGAATGATGGATGGTGGATGATGGATGGTGAATGAATGCATGGATGGATGAATGGATGATGGATGAATGGATGGTGGATGGTGCATGAATGGGTGGATGGGTGGATGGTCAGATGGATGGATTACAGGTGGTGGATGGATGCATGGATGGCACACTTCTATGATAAGAAGGAGGACGACTGTCAATGTCCAGGCAAGAAATTGAAATAGGAAGCTTCTAGGGGTGCCCATCAGTGGCTGTTCCAGGCTCCTCCTGTAGGGATGAGCAAAAGGAAGAGAGGACAGAAGAGGAAGCTGATGTGGGTCAGGAACATGATACTGAACTGAAGCATCCCATGAAGAGGGAAGAGGTTAGATGTGCTATAAAAGCTGACAGGCATTTTCATCACAGCCTGAGTCAGGTGGTGGCCAGAAAGTAACCCCCATTCCTGCTCCTACCAAGGACCTATGCCTACAGCCGGCAAGATCACGCAGCTGGTGCTCTTCTACAGTATGAGAGAGCTGTGTAAACTGGTTCACGTGTCCCCTCACACTCGCCACCTGGGGGAGGAGCAAAGCATGAAGAGAAACTGAGGCAGCAGATCCTGTGTGCATCCCGGTCGCAGCCCAGTGCAGAACCCAGCAGGGACTTAGGGGGAGAGGGAGATGGGGTAAGGGCTGAGACTCACCCCAAGGAGAAAAAGTTGCTAGTCATGGGTCTTGGAATGGGGGGCATTACAAGGTGTCCACGAAAGGACACCTACTCAAAGGGGACATGTATGGGTGAGTATGAGCAGAGAGAGAAAGTGTGCATGCGTGTGTGTGTGTGTGTGTGTGTGTGTGTGTGTGAGACAGAGAGAGACAGAGAGAGAGAGACATCCCAACTCTTCCCTGACTCCTTAACCTGACTTGCTTTTTCTGTTTTTCAGGCTTTCGTAAAAGGTTTGGTGGGAAGGAAGCTTCAACTAATCCAACTATTTCAAACCTAACTGAATGTCTGCTATGCACAAGGCCCTGTGCTGGGCAAGACAATACTCAGGTGAGCTATGTATGATCTGGGAAGGTGAGTTTGGCCACAGGAAAGTAACTCTGGTGGGAAAAGTGCAATCCAAGGGGGCCGGGTGGAGGGAAAGATCACATCTACTGGGAGGGAGGGTTTGGAAAAGTTAGAGGAGGCATTTGGCATTTTACCCCAGGCCATAGAGTCCTGGTGCAGCTTCAAAAGTCAGGTCAGGGAGGAAGGCCTCCAGTCAGAGGGAACTACATGAGGAAGGGCAAGGAAGCAGGAAGTTAAGGATCATGCAAGGGCTGGGCCAGGGGAGCTCCAGCAGGCCAGTGCCCGGGGAACTGCAGGGAGGAAACAGATGTTAACCCAGCCCTGGGGTCACTGTGGCTGTGGAAGGGGACGGTGGCGGGGTGGGTGGTGGAGAAAGAAGAGAGAGGAGTCAGAGGCCACTGGAATTTTAACCTACAGGGGGAAGGGAAGAATGCCTGGAAGCAATTATTCAGAACTCTGCAGGGCTTAGCAATGTGCTCAATAATACACAGCAATACATAATTCAGTGTGTGCTCAGTAAATGCCATCGCCATCCTGCCCGTGGCTGAGGCCAAAATCTCAGAGTCATCCTCAAATCCTCTCCAGGACATGCAGTCTCTCAGTAAGCTGGCCCGCCTCCCTCCAGAATACCCCCACACCCAGCCACGTCCCCCCACCCCGCCCTGAAAGGCTCTGTCCCCACATCCCCCGGTGGCCACCTCCTGCACCTCAAGTCTCCTCCTCCAGGAAACCTTCCCTGACCACCAGTCCCCTTCCCAGGCACTCGGGTTGCCCCATTTTACTTGCTGATGTCTGTCTCAACACTCGTGTCCCCCACCTTTCCTGGCTTGTCTATAGCCATATCCCCCGTTCTTGGAACAGAGTCACGCGCAGCCTATGGACTCAGTAAATGTTTGCTGAACTGCGCATAATGCCATTGGAGGAACGCAGGGTCCCCCGTGCGCTGTATTCACAGACTCGTGCCATTCGCTGCCCAGAGCTGCTGCTTGCAGGAGTTGCACCCCAAGACTGGGTCAGACCAAGGGCAGTGGATGCCAGTGCCTGGGGAGGGCTCAGTATGGATGGGGGAGGCTGTCAGCAAGTGGTGGCCCCAGGAGAGAGGCAGAGGCAGAGACGGAGACACAGAAGGGGAGAAGGAAGTCACCGCCCTGTGGGCAGACACTTATCCGCAGCCTGAAGGTCTGGAGGGGGGTTGCAGCTACAGACTGATGCAATTTCCTTAGCACCAACTGCTGTGGGAAACATAACAGGTTAACTTCCTCGTCCCCACACACAGCGGGGGGGACATCAGCAGGCACAGAGGCCTGGCACCGGTCCCACTGCCCGGCCGGGCCCGCAGCTGCCTGGTGCACAGTTGCTCAGCCAGGGACCCCTCGCACAAGCCCGAGGCCGGCTTTGGGCTCCACCCATTTCCTTAGCCTCCGACGGCCCTGCCTCTCGCCCCTGAGCTGTCTGTCCCGCACAGCGCCTCTTCGCGAACAGGTCTCTTCGGATCCTGACAACAGGGATACAAAGAGAGGCCATTTGACAGACCGGAAAACTGAGGCCGCCCCCCCCCCCCTCCACCGCCCGGGACAGTGCCAAAGCCACGCCTAGAACCCAGGTCTTTGCCCGCTCGTCCTGGGCTATTTCTGCTAGTCATTCACAACAGTTTCTAAAATTAATAAGAAATGAGAAGCATGTGTGTGTCCGTACGTGGAAACGCTCACCGCACGAGCCGGGGGAACACGGCCGCGCTCGTGGTTGTCGCTGCTGCACCGCCCGGGACCCCTGCCCCTGGGCTCCCCAAGGGCAGGGGCATCGCCTCGTTGACCTCTGTCTCCCCGGTGCCCGCACCGCGCGGGCGCCCGGCACTTGGCTCCAGGGCTGCGCCGCAGGTCCCGGACGCCCGCCCGCCGGAGCCGCACCCCCACCAGCCCCCCCAGGGCCGCGCGCCCCCACCCCCACCCCGCGCCTCGCCTCCCCTGCCCGGCCCCCGCCGGGTGCGGCTCGGGCCCCCTCGGAAAAGTTGCCGCTCGGCCGCCCCCCTCCCCCGTCCCCCGGCGCCGACCCCCGCCGCGCGCGCCCACTCACTCGTGCTGGGCCGCCAGGTGGTTGAAGACGTAGGTGACCGGGATGGCCGAGAGGGACAGCACGAAGACCCCGGTGGCCGCAGAGGCACTCATCGCCGCCGCCGCGCCGCTCGCCCTTCAGCGCATCCCGCGCGGCGCCCCGCCCCAGCTTCCGGCAGCGCCCGCGCCCCCAGTCCGTGCCCTTCGGGGCGTCCCGCGCCGCGCCCTCAGCAGCGCCCCCTCGGCGAGCCGGCCCGCAGCCGCCCCGGAGCGCAGCGCAGCGCCGCCCTGCAGTCCCGGGAGGGGGCGCTGCTGAGGGCCGCGGGGGCTCAGCCGCCGGCGGGGGGCGGTGCCGAGGGGGGGGCGGAGACAGCCCCCGGCCGGGACAGGTTGGGGGGGGGGGGGGCGGGGATCTGCGGGAGGGCGGCGGCCCGGGAGGGGTGGGGGGTGGGGGCACGGCCGGGGGCTGGTCGTCGACGACCTGGAGAGGCTCCGGCGGAGCGGAGGGGGGTGGAGCCAGACCCGGGGTGGGGGGGGGGGGGGGGTGTCCACGTGGGGAGCCCTAGGGCCGGGGACCGGCGGGACGGATGATCCCGAAGGCTTGGATCTTCCGGGCTGGCAGCGGACAGGGGGCAGAATGCGAATATCCCTTTCAAGCCCTGGCTGCTCCCTCAGCTTGCTGTTGACCTTGGCCAAGTTACTCAAGTCCTGTGTCTTTTCCCTTCCCTGACAATGGGGGTAACCTGGGTCGGTGTGGTTGTGGGAGCAACTGAGCTGGTGTGCGTCGGCCACGGCCGGCTCCCGCCGTTCCCGTTCTGGGGGTTGAAACGGACACAGGGAGAAATGCTATGATTTAAGACACGAGAGCACCATTCGTTTCTATGCCCGGTAGCGTTCCTGGAGGCCAGGTTACCCCGGACAGCCTGCGCTGGGCCCTGCATGGGGTACAAGGACTGGGAGACAAGGACGCTGCTCAGAGCTGCTCAGACGGCTGTCAGATGCCCATTGGTTACAGAGAAGGGAGCCGAGTATTGCCCTGGCTGCTTGACCATGTTGGTGACCAGGTCTCAGAAAGCCCCCCCACCCCGGGACTGAGCCTGGATTAGTCTACTGTCCCGGAAAGGGAAGGAAAGTAGATTCAAACAGAGTGCAGCTCAAACAACCCAGAGAGGTGGCATGTACTTAGTGTAGGAAGGGTACCACTGCCAGCGACCTGATGACATCACTCAGCTCAGTTTAGAGACGAAGAAAATGAGCCACAGAGAGGCTGTGACCTACCTGCTCTGGGCCACTCAACTTTTCCCAAGCTGGCTCTCCTAATCCCCTATCCTGGCGCTTCCTGGAGGCTTCTCCAACTCTGAGGACAGAATGAGAAAACCTTGGCCCAAATTGTGACGCACCCAAAGTTCTCCCAAGAGATGTCCTCACCTGTGACCTGGATGTCACTCCCCTTAAACTCTGTCTTCCTCCAGGGATGCCCGGGTGGCTCAGTGGGTTGAGTGTCTGACTTCAGCTCAGGTCATGATCTCACTGTTCGTGGGTCTGAGCCTCACGTCAGGCTCTGTGCTGACAGTTCGAAGCTTGGAGCCTGCTTCGGATTCTGTGTCTCCCCTCTCTCTCTGCCCCTCCCATGCTCATGCTCTCTCTTTCTCTCTCTCTCTCAAAAATAAATAAACATTAAAAAACAAACAAAATACCTCTGACTTCCTCCGGACAACAGATAGCTCCTCTAAAGCCCCCTTCTGTCCTCCCACCCAACCCCTGAGGCCAGTCCAGCCCCTCGATCACTGCCCAAACCTGACTGGGTCCGTTTTGCCTTCTCTGTCACACCCTGAACCCCTCCGGCTGCCCTGGGTCCTTCCCCTCAACCAAGGCACATACACAACTATGTCCCAATGTACAAGGATGCTCCCTGGGCCAGAGGTTCCTCCCCTTTGCCACCTACTCTCTCTCCTTTCTCATCTACACTTGTGTTTTTTTAATGTTTACTCATTTTTGAGAGAGAGTGGGGGAGGGGCAGAGAGACGGGGACACAGAATCCCAAGCAGGCTCCTCGCTGAGGGTAGAGAACCTGACGCGGGGCTCAAACTCACAAACTGCAAGATCACGACCTGAGCGAAAGTCAGTGGCTTCACGGACTAAGCCACACAGGCGCCCCTCCGTGCTTGGTTTTAATACCTTTGTCTATGCTGAGAGATCCCGAATTACCATCCCCAACACTGACTCCTCCCCTCAGTGCTGCCACGGAGGCGTCCCACAGGCACCTCACAGCTCTCTCTCATCTGGTGGCATCGCCACAAACCTGGTCGTCCAAGCCGGACCCCTGGGAGTCCACCTGAGTTCCGGCCAATCCCAAATCCCTCTGGTTGCAGCAAACGCCTGTCAGGTCTGTCTTGCCCCTCCCCATCTGCACCCCTACTCCCTACTGTCTGTTCAGGTCTGTTCTGTCTCCCATGTCCCCCCCACCCCCTCGTCTCTCTGCCTCTGATCCCACCGGCTCTAGAAGGCCTCATCTGACCACCCTCCTGCTTCCCTTACCCTCTCCGTCAAGCTTTGCTTCCTTCACGGCACTCTTACCATCCAAAATTATCTTGCTTACATGTCTGCCTTCTGTTCTGTGTCCCTCTCTCCAGTGTGATGTACGCTCCTTAAAGATAAATCAGGAAATTATCTGTCTTGCTTACAGTTCTATTCCCATCATTCAGATGAACAGAGGAGGTACAGGGTGGGTACTCAAGAAATCTTTGCTCAGGGGATGAATGTTCAGATCATCATTGTCTGATGGAAATAGAATGTGAGCCACATGTATAACCTAATTTTGGAGGTTTTTTTTTTTTTTTTTTAGGTAAACTCTACCAAGCATGGGGCTTGTGTTTATGGCCCCAGGATTAAGAGTGGCATCCTCTCCCAACCGACCCAGCCAGGGGCCCCTGTAACCTTAAACCTTCCAGTAGTCACATTACAAAAGCAAATAGAGGGGCGCCTGGGTGGCTCAGTTGGTTGAGCATCCAACTCTTGATTTGGCTCAGGTCGTGATCTCGTGGTTCATGGGTTTGAGCCCCATATCGGGCTCTGCACTGATGGCACAGAGCCTGCTTGGGATTCCTTCTTTCTGTCTCTGCTCCTCCCTGCATGGGCACGCTCTCTGTGCCTGCCTCTCTCTCTCTCTCGAAATAAAGAAACATTTTTTTAAAAAGTAAAAAGACATACGTGAAATTCATCGTGGAATGATATATTTGATTTAAGCTACCATGTCCGAAGGTGATTGTTTCAATAGGTCACAGGCGTCAAAAGATATTGAAATATTTGACCTTTTTGTATACTTTGAAATTTTATGTGTTTCGCTTACAGTATATTCGTTTCAGACCAGCCACCTTTCAAGGACTCAGCAGCCACGAGCACAAGTGGCATCTGTATTGGACTTACCCCTCCTGTCATGCTGACCCGGATTCAGTTGCGCTCTCTGCTGGCTGCTGTTAAGAATGGGTGTGGCAGTTACATCACTAATAAGCTTGTTCAAATGTCCTGAGGGACTCTGCTGTGTTTCCAGCGTCGTCCTAAGACGTGGTCACACGAAGATGAATTACAAGTACATCTTGCCCGAGAAGACCACTGTCTGGCATGAGAACGAGATATGTAAACAGTTACCGTACAAGGCGTAAAAGATCTATGTACAGATTGCTGTAGGGACCAACAGTTCCGTCTAGAGGAAACAAGAAAAGCTTCAGAGAGGAGGTGAGGCTTTAGACCAGACTTGACGAACCAGTAGAAGCTGGCCAAGCAGACAAGGAATAGGTGGGGCTTCCCAGGCAATGAGGACAGCACGTGTTCAAGGCAGAAATGTGTGGGAGCATCTTGGTGAACTTCAAGCCATTTGCTCTGGTTGAAGATACTGGGATATCATGCACGAGGGGGCTGGCAGGAAGTGAAGACAGGTGACCAGGGCCTCGATCTCAGAAGACCTCAAGTGCAGGGAGCATTTAAGATTTGAGTGGGAGGGGAGCCTGGGTGGCTCAGTGGGTTAAGCGTCCGGCTTTGGCTCAGGTCCAACTTCAGCTCAGGTCACGATCTCATGGGGTTTCGGGCCCTGAATCAGGCTCTGTGCTGACAGCTCAGAGCCTGCAGCCTGCTTCTGATTCAGTGTCTCCCTCTCCCTCTGCCCTCCCCCGCTTACACTTGCTCTCTTTTTCTCAAAAATAAATAAACGTTAAAAAAAATTTTTTTAAAGATTTGTGAGTGAGAAAGAGTAGCATCTTTTTTTTAAATAATGTTTTTATTTATGTTTGAGGGAGAGAGAGACAGCGCAAGCTGGAGAGGGGCACGGAGAGAGGGAGACACAGAATCGGAAGCAGGCTCCAGGCTCTAAATTGTCAGTGCAGAGCCTGACGCTGGGATCGAACCCACAAACCATGAGATCATGACCAGAGCTGAAATCGGACTTTTAATCGACTGAGCCACCCGGGCGCCCCAAGAGTAGCATCTTTAAAGCCCTGCCTGGCAGCTGGTGTGGACCATGGTTTAGGAGGAGAGACAGGAGGCAAGAAGGCTAATTAGGAATAATGACAATTGTCCCAGCAAGAGATGACAAGGACCAGAACCAATGCAATGTGAGGGAAGAAAAGGCAGATGAGAAAGATCTGGATAGGAATTCTAAGGGGAGAAAGTCGGGAGGCAGGGGCTGAGCACGGGTTTGGTTTGGGACACGCTGGGTTGCCAGTGCCCGTGGCCCGTGGGGTTCCCAGGAGGAGCTGTCCCATAGACAACTGGGGATACTGGTCTATGGCAGCCAGAGAGGCAAAAGCACAGATTCAGATTTGGGGAACCTGAGCCTAGAGGTGTAGCTGAATATCAAGGAAATGAATTCACTGTCCAGGAGGAGGGGAGGGTCTAAGAGAACACTAACAGATGCCATCAGAGAGGGGTTGGTGAGCACCTGCCACCAGCAGGGCAGCCCAAGGGCATCTGAACACCATGGCAGAAGCATCCACCATCCCAACCCTGAGAGCTCTTCCCTCAGAATCTGTAAGAGACTCAAGGGCCACAACAAAGCTTTGGACACTGTGATAACCATATTGGGGATTAGGATTTTGTTGACAACAATTTCTCTTAATGCCGAAATTACGAGTGGTGAACAGGTTCCCCCAGGAATATAATCTCATCCCACAACACTACAGTATTCTGTAGACTCCAAAGTGCCGTTGACCCTTGAACAAGGCAGGGGTTAGGGGCGCCGACCCCCCATGCAGTCAAAATTCTGCATGTCGGGGTGCCTGGGTGGCTCAGTTGGTTAAGCGTCTGACTCTTGGTTTTGGCTCAGGTCATGATCTCACCGTTTGGTGTGTTTGAGCCCTGCACTGGCAGTGCAGAGCCTGCTTGGGATTCTCTCTTTCCCTCTCTCTCTGCCCCTTCCCCATCCTGTCTCTGTCTCTCTCAAAAATACATTAAAAAAAAAAAAAAACTCTGCATGTAACTTTTCACTCCCTAGAAACATAATACTGATAGCCTACTATTGACTGGCAGACTAATACATAAATGGTTGATTAATATGTATTTTGTACGTTACATATATTATACCATAAAGCTTACAAGAAACTAAGAGAAAAGAAAACATTAAGAAAATCATAAGGAAGAGAAAATACAGTCACAGGACTGGACTGTATTTATCAAAAAAACAAATCCACGTATAAGTGGACCCATGCAGTCCAAACCCAAGTTTTTCAAGGGCTCACGTGCATTTGCATGGACATTAACTCTCTTATCTTCACAGCAGCTGTCTGAAGAACATAGAGCCCTTTATGGATGGGGAAACTGAGGCTCAGAGAGGAGAGATGACGTGCCCAAAGTCAAAAGAGAGGGTGAACCTGAATTCAGATTTTCTCTCAGTCACTATACCCGGGATGCCATGGCTGACCACGCACCACGTTGGGCGCCTTAGAAATGGCGGATGATTTAGCCACTTGACTCGCGCAGGAAGCTGAGGTCTGGAGTTCTACTCCATGCCGATCAGTAAGTATTAAATTCCTATCTTGAAAGAGCGTTGGACATGACTTAAAAGGTATTCAGACAGTAAAGTTGTTTGGTTTTTTATTTGGTGGTGGTGGGGTGTGTGTGTGTGTGTGTGTGTGTGTGTGTGTGTGTGTGTGTTTTAGGAACATCCATCTTGCAAGCCATGAAGATAATACTGTAGCTGTGAAATCCGACCCCAAGCTTCCTGCAAGCAAAAACAGACACGTGGAGGTGAGCCCACTGACCGTCCTCTGATGAGAAAGACACAGGTTTTTGTCACATTGATTCAAAATAATTGACTAATGAGGAATTAAATCGAAGCCCCCCCCTCCCCAATCCGGTGTCTGCCGTGGAGGGGAAGTGAAAGCAGAACAGGGGGGACTTGGGCAGGTAGGAACTGAGAATGTGCGGGCAGGGGCTGGGGGGACACAGAGTAACACTCTCCTACAAGGGCAATGTAGACGTCAGCCCGCAGACCACTCGAACCCCAGCCCCAGAGCTTTCCCTTGTCACATGCTGCAGTTTCCCCCCTTCTAAATCCTTCCGATAAAAGTTGTGTTTGTGTTTTTATGCACAGTTGCACACTCGAGACGAATGTGCCAGGGGTAATCAAACAGACCTATCTGTGGGGTGAATAGGGACAGTGACCGGACAGTGACCAGGGTAAGACTGGTGTGCCTTAGTGGGTAGATCATTAGAATCCTGTCCGGAGCAGGGACCAGAGAGTGATGAGTCCACTCAGAGAAACACTAAGTTACATTAAGCACCAGGTTTCTCTTCGGTAACCATGAGCGCCCTGTTAAGGGCTGCAGTTAGTAACACAGATATTTTGGGGTGACAATTGCTGTCTGTCCAGCCCCTAACAGGGTGCCAGCCATGGAGCAGATGCCCGATAAATGTTAACCGAAGAGAAAAATGGGGAGAGGAAGAAGGGAAGGTGGGGCTTAAAAAAGAAAAGATGAAGAGAGAGTAAAGGGACAGGGTAGGATGGAAATCTGTAGGAAAATGGCAAGAAAATAAGACGAAAGGAGAGAGAAAGTAAGGTGTAAAACGTTGGTCCAGAAGTCTAGCAGTCGCCAGATGAGGTCTGTACTGTTGCTCTGGGTTTCCTAGCAACCAAAGCAAGGAAGGAAACATACTATTACAACATTCACAGGATCCATAGGATAACAACAGATCGTTGTTCAGAATGGCTCCCCTGGGGGCGCCTGGGTGGCTCAGTCGGTTGAGCGGCCGACTTCGGCTCAGGTCACGATCTCGCGGTCCGTGAGTTCGAGCCCCGCGTCGGGCTCTGTGCTGACAGCTCAGAGCCTGAAGCCTGTTTCAGATTCTGTGTCTCCCTCTCTCTGGCCCTCCCCCCTTCATGCTCTGTCTCTCTCTGTCTCAAAAATAAATAAACGTTAAAAAAAAAGTTAAAAAAAAAAAAAAGAATGGCTCCCCTGGCCCCTCCTAAAGGGAACACCGTGTCACACGGTGTGCCCTTGGTGACACTCCTACAATAAATATAGAATCAAATCCTGAACAGTTACGTCTCAGCTCACCCTGGGTGCGGGTGATTGGCGTGGCACCAGACCCACTCAATACACTCCAGGAGCCACAAGAATTTCACACAGATCAGCAACCAAGCTTTGGCTTGGTTCAGCGATAAATTCTACAATATCGGGGGGCAGGAGGGAAAGTACCTTCCCGACAGGCACACCATTGCTTCCAGTCCAAGGCCGGGGCAGAGGTCAGCAGTGGTCACTAAACTCTCTTCCGTAGGGAATGAGCCTCACAGCCCTTCTCAACGGGGCACCCCCGGAGGGATCTTGTCACCTGCCAGCCTGACTCTGTCCGCCAGCTCTGATCAGAGGGTATTCAGGCATATCCTTCAGGCAACGCTCTAGGAATGGTAATTCGTATAATAATGTTTCGGTCCAATGAGGCAGTAGGGAGTTTGAAATTGCAGGGGCTGGCAGGAAAGAAGACATATTCTCTGTTGGTAAGGACAGAACATTGTGGTTTGACGGGCAAACAAACGGAGGTCGGCTTGACATTCTTGCATGAAAGGGCTGAGCACTTGGGCGAAGACTCAATCCTAACCCAAGGTTGCTGCAGTATTCACGCTGTTCCTGAGGGACACCAAACAGACCTCACTCTTATGTTAGGGTTTGGGTTAGAGAGAACTGACTGGAGGGGAGATTGGGGGGTTTCCACAACAGTGACTTTTTGACTTTCCCTCTAGATGCCTTTTGTTCTTTAAAGGATTTCTTACTTTTTAAAAAAATTTTTTAATGTTTATGATTTATTTTTGAGATAGAGAGATAGAGAACATGAGCCAGGGAGGGGCAGAGAGAGAGGGAGACACAGAATCCGAAGCAGGCGCCAGGCTCCCAGCTGTCAGCACAGAGCCTGATGCAGGGCTTGAACCCATTAGCCGTGAGATCATGACCTGAGCCGAGGTCAGACGCTTAACAGACTGAGCCACCCAGGCGCCCCTAGGTGCCTCTTGAACCTCTAATTCAAGAGGCAACATAACAGGCAACATAAGAATAGTTAATATAATTAATTGTCATATATATATGAGGAACCACATGTATGTACAGGTGGGGAAGGGGCAGAGAGAGAGAGACAGAGTGACCAAGAGAGAGAGAATCTGAAGCAGGCTCCACACTCATCATGGAGCCCAATGCTGGGCCCGATCCCACAACCCTGGGGTCATGACCTGAGCCAAAATCAACAGCCAGATACTCAACCGACTGAGCCCCCCCAGGCACCCCAAACAGTGCACACTTATATTTCTAAAAAAGGAGAAATAGAGGCACCTGGGTTGCTCGGTTGACTGAGCGTCCGACTTCAGCTCAGGTCATAATCTTATGGTTCGTGGCTTCAAGCCCCACATCAGGCTCTGTGCTTACAGCTCAGAGCCTGGAGCCCGCTTCGGATTCTGTGTCTCCCTCTCTCTTTCTGCCCCTCCCCCACTCACAGACTCTCTCCCTTCTCTCTCTCTCTCTCTCTCTCAGAAATTAATAGACATTAAAAAAATTTTTTTAAGAATAAATAATACAGTGCCTGAAACAGGAAAGGGTACTCCTAGTTGACCAGAAATTTGAAAGAAACATAGAAGATTGTGGTGGCTGGGGTGCCTGGGTGGCTTAGTTGGTTAAGCCTCAGCTTCAGCTCAGGTCATGATCTCACTGTTCATGGGTTCGAGCCCCACGTTGGGCTCTGTGCTGATGGCTCAGAGCCTGGAGCTTGCTTTGGAGCCTCTGTGTCTCCCTCTCACTCTCTTCCTTCCCCACTCATGCTCTCTCTCTGTCTCTCAAAAATAAATAAATGTTAAAAAATGCTGGGGTGCCTGGGTGGCTCAGTCGGTTAAGTGTCCGACTTCGGCTCAGGTCACGATCTCGCGGTCCGGTCCGTGAGTTCGAGCCCCGCGTCGGGCTCTGTGCTGACCGCTCAGAGCCTGGAGTCTGTTTCGGATTCTGTGTCTCCTTCTCTCTCTGACCCTCCCCCATTCATGCTCTGTCTCTCTCTGTCTCAAAAATAAATAAACGTTAAAAAAAAAATGTTAAAAAAAAAAGAGAGAAGAAGATTGTGGTGGCTTTTACGTTGGGGGCCCCTTGAACCACACTTCCCCTTATTCAGGCCCTTTTGTAGACCCCTGCCACACTGACTCTGGACCTGGCATGTGGCTGGCTTGCTTTGGCCAATGGGACCTTAGGTAGCATCATTGAAACAGAACCTTATAAGAGCTTGCACGTTAGAGCTTGTGCTCTTGAGATGCTTTCTTGGAAGCCAGCCACCATGCAGTGAGGAGGCCCAAGCAGCCACATGGACAGGCTGACACGGAAAAGAACCAAGGGCCCTGGAAGACAGCCTGAGCTGAGATCCCAGGCTCTAGCCAACACCAACAGGGAAGAAGGTTGGTTTGGACTTCCCTGACATCCCAACATCAACACCCTGCAAAGCAAAAAAACAAAAAGAAAACAACAAAAAAACAAACAAAAAAAAAACAACTGCATGGTCAACCCACAGAATCATAAAAAAAACAACACATTTTGGGGGGGCGCCTGGGCATCTCAGTCAGTTAAGTGTCCAGCCCTTGATGTCAGCTCAGGTCATGATCTCATGGCTCGTGAGACTGAGCCCCACAACGAGCTCTGCGCTGACAGTGTGGAGCCTGCTTGGGATTCTCTGTCTCTCTCTGCCCCTCCCCTGCACACACACATGCACGCATTCTCTCTCTCTCTCTCTCTCTCTCTCTCTCAAAAGAAATAAATAAACATTAAAAAAATAATAATAACACATTTTTGGTGTTTTAAGCCACTGGAGTTTGAGGTGTTTTGTCATGTAGCAGCAGATACCCAAAAAATGGAAACCTGGGAAGGAGACGGAGGAAATGTAAGCCTCACACACCAGATGCCTCCTGAGGGAGACAAGGTGCAGGCCCGAGTTCACAGCAAGTAAATGCGAACCGGAGGAGACATCGGATGGGCATTCAGGGACAGCACCGAGAACCATGCAGAGAGTCGGACACGAACACGGAAGGGCCAGGAGCAAGGGTGTCCCTGTGCAGCATTAACCAGGAAGCCTGCTCTCCCAGGTAGGTGGGCGATCCGCACGGAGAATGTCTGAGGCAGGTTGACAATGAAGCCGAACCCACTGGGACCACTGTGAGGGTCCGTAACTTGACTACTTGCTTCCTGTCCTGATACCTGAAAAGGTTTCTCTGTTCCGGATCGGCCTCAGACGGCTCTGTCAGCCAAGGGAGAGGCCGGACGGGGACCCACCAACACGCAAAGACGCTCATGAAAGCTTCCCACGTAAGGAACATAGCTCTCGTTCACATCTCTAAGCAGGAAAGCAAAGTTGTAGGTATGTTAGGAAAACCAATAGCCTGAAAGAGACGGCTCAAGTTGAACCAAGAGAAAAGATGATCTTGGAGGAAACAGAGACAGTTTAGGAAGGAACAGAGAACTTTATAAAAAGTGCAGTTAATGTCCTTAGAGATGGGGCAGCTGAGAAAAGGGAGGAAGGGGCTATCAGAAAAATACAAAGGACCTGAAAATATTCTTGGAAATTACAAATGGGATTGCAATAGGAAAAATTCAATTAATGGGCTGAGTAATAATTTGGACACAGGTAAAAACCGGTCAGTGAATATAGAATCATGGAATCTTAAAGAATGTAGAGCAAGGAAAAAAAAAAAAAGAGGCAGAAAATATAAGATCGTGGAGAAGGACCCAAGAGGTCCAGTGTCTGTCCAATTAGGAAAGACTAGAGAAAGTAGAGAGAGAAAATAACCAGAGAAGTAACAACAATATTTTCTTAAGTTCAAGAAATACATGACTATTCCAGACCGAGAAGGCCCACTGAGCAAAATTAAAGAAAAAAGACTAACCTCCCCCCACCAAACTCTCCCAACCTCCCTTACCTTGATTTGCTCGCTTCCTTTTCCCAGAACACTTTCCATCTGCTACCCTACTATACAGCTTTCTTAGTCATTACACATATTATTTTTAAGTTTATTTATTTATTTTGAGAGAGAGAGAGAGACTGAATGCATAGGGAAGGGGTGGGGCGGGGTGGGGGAGAGAATCCCAAGCAGGCTCCATGCTGTCAGAGCAGAGCCCAACATGGAGCTCAACCCACGAACCGCAAGATCATGACCCGAAATCAAGAGTCGGACCCTCAACCGACTGAGCCACCCAGGTGACCCCATTACGCTTATTATTTATGACCTGTCTCTCCTTGCTAAATTATAAGCTCCAGGAGGACAGGAGTCTTTGCCTGATTTGTTCATTGGTCAGTGAAGCCAGGCACCTGACATCCTCATTACGCATGAGTAAATATTTGTGTTGAGTTGAATTAATTTTTAAAAAATTGTTAAATATTTATTTCTTTTTGAGAGAGAGACAGAACACAAGCGGGGGAGGGGCAGAGAGAGAGGGAGACACAGAATCCGAAGCAGGCCCCAGGCTCCGAGCTGTCAGCACAGAGCCTGATGCGGGGCTTGAGCTCATGATCTATGACTTGAGCCGAAACCAAGAGTCAGACACTTAACTGATTGAGCCACCCAGGCACCCCCTGTCTTTCTAATCCCCATCCTGAGCACAGTGGCTTTTCAGCCTTAAGCGGGTCGACACACAGCCCTTTCTTGGCTTTTTTTTTTTAAGTTTATTTATTTATTTTCAGAGAGAGAGAGAGAGAGAGAGACAGCACAAGCAGGGTAGGGGCAGAGAAAGAGAGAGAGATTCCCACGCAGGCTCTGCACTGTCAGCACAGAGCCCAATGCGGGGCTCAAACTCACAAACGGTGAGATCATGACCTGAGCTGAAATCAAGAGTCGGACACTCAACCGACTGAGTCACCCAGGCGCCCCTGGGCTTTTATCGTGAACTGGACGGCAAAATCCTCCCCGAGGGCCCGCTCCCAGGCTTCTCCCATCTCATTGGCCAAACTGGTTGCACGCTCACTTCAGAAGCAGGCTACCAGGGCAAATGGCAAGACTCGAACCGGTTGTAGTTTTCCTCTGAGGCCTGGGGACCAGTCCTCCTTCCTTCCAAGGAGCTATTTTATTTGGGCAGCCCCTACAGGTGTTGCTGCCCAAATAAAATCAGCTCTTACAGACTAGAAAGAGGAGATAAGAGGTAGGTAGTGGCCTTAAGTCAAGTTTCCTGCCTTCAAGACCCTGGAGGAGGGGGACAAAAAGACAAAAAGAAATGACCCAGGTCAGCTCCCTCCTAAATCCCTCTTGCTGGCATTTACCATGAGAAAGAAAACACAAAGGCCTTATCTCTGCGAGGCACTTGCCAGGATCTAACCGGTCTGTTTAAGTTCCTTGTGGAAGACACTCCTGGAATGCAGGATTCCGTGGGGCCTACCCGCCCCCCACCCCCCACTCTGGGAAAACATGAGCATCAGCTGTGTAATTACCTGAGTATAAAATGAATCTGTTTCCTGCCTCCTTTTTGGAAGCGGTGTCCCACGTGCAGCACTCAGGGACCTCTTATGTTCGTTCTGGGCCAGGGTGCACCCGTACGTGACGAGGAAGGATCTGGAGCTACGCTGGACGTCCCAGACTTCAGGTCTCCCATCTCAAAGCCTCGAATATCTCTTGAGTTACGAGAAAAGGCCAATACGGGATAACATCTCTGATTTCTTGTGAGCCTGATGGAAGGATCTCGCATTTGGGGTTATCTGAGGTGGGTAAACTGCTATGTTATTATCCTTATTTGACAGATGAAGAAGAGACAGCTTAGCGCGGCTGAAATGCTGCCCACACTCGCCCAGTGAGGCATGAGCAGACCAGGACAGGGACCCCGGCTCGGGGACTTCCTGCCAGAGCAGGCTGCTGACTGGTTGGTAGAGCCATTCCCTGAGACAGGTGTGAACCCTCGGCTTCCCTCGTTCCCGAACACGGTTTTACGACATACAGAACACAATTCTGTTGCTTTCTGATATCAGTTGATCTATTGAGGCCAAAGGCTAAAGTCCAACAGCCAGACATTCTTTCCACTTTGACAAATGCCAGGGTTGCAGCTGATTTCTTTTTTCTTTTCTTTTTTTAGCCAGGTAGCGGCAATTTATTTATTTTTTTTTAATTTTATTTTTTTAGATTTACGTCCAAATTAGATAGCCTGTAGGGCAACAGTGATTTCAGGAGTAAATTCCTTAGTGCCCCTTCCCCATTTAGCCCATCCCCCCCTCCCACAACCCCTCCAGTAACCCTCAGTTTGTTCTCTAGATTTATGAGTCTCTTCTGTTTTGTCCCCCTCCCTGTTTTTATATTATTTCTGTTTTCCTTCCCTTATGTTCATCTGTTTTGTCTCGTAAAGTCCTCATATGAGTGAAGTCATATGATTTTTGTCTTTCTCTGACTAATTTCACTTAGCATCATACCCTCCAGTTCCATCCATGTAGTTGCAAATGGCAAGATTTCATTCTTTTTGATTGCCTCGTAATACTCCATTATATACACACACACACACACACACACACACACACACACACACACACACTATATCTTCTTTATCCATCCATCCATCCATCCATCCATCCATCGATGGACATTTGGGCTCTTTCCACACTTTGGCTATTGTTGATAGTAGCAGCAATTTATCTTATAAGGTCTTGAAGGAGGTTCCAGGGAAGATGTCCTTAGCTCAGTTAAATGTGCTTGGGGGAGTCCGGGAGGCAATTTCTAGTAGACGTTTGAATATCCAAAACAAATGTTACCCTAAGAAGAACGATCAGGGATGAAGACAGAGACGGGGGGATCACCAGCACGGTGGTTCCCAGAAATCATGGGACCGGATGAGGCCATGAAGACAGTGTGTTCAGAGGGGAGAAAAGAAGGGAGCACCAAGGATGAAGCCCTGAGTAGAACCAACGCTTACGGCTGAGGACAGACAAGGAGCTCATCATGCAAGAAACTGGAAAGGAAAGGTATGAAAAAAAAAACATGCAAAGGGGGTGGTCACCTGTCACGTCCACAAGGTCAGGTGAGACGACAGGAAGGACTCACTGGGCTTGGCGGTGAGGAGATGACCAGTCAATAGCCTCGAGGTGCTCAGTGAAGCACTGGCCAAAGCCACACTGTTGCTTAGGGAGTGGCCGGAGATAAAGAAGTGAAGATTCTGTGATAGAAAGGAGGAAGAAGGGGGGATACTTCCAGGCTGACACAGGGCTGAGGACATTTTTTTTTCTGTTAGGGGGCATACTTATGTATTTGTGGTTACCAGGAAGAAATGGAGCCCGTAGAAATGGAGACATTCAAGTCAGCAGAAAGGAAAGAGAGAAAGAGTACAGCCAGGTAGTAAGGGAATGAACTGGAGAGCAAAGGCGGAGAAATCAGCCCTGTAAAGGAGGGCAGCTTCCGAGGCCGATGGGGGGATAACAGGCAGCCTACTTGTAACGGGCTTCATCTAGTCGCTGGGACTTGAGTAGCGATGGGCAAAGTTAAAGGAAATGTGTTCACATAATCAGCCTGCTCTATATTTACCTCCCTGGAACCAGAGGGGCAGTGTGTTCTAGCGATGTGGACTCTGAAACCCAGCCTGCTGTTTTGAATTTCATTTCTGGCCCTCACATGCTTTTTTGTGGAAGGTCACATTTAGATCGCCGTGGCAGTCTCAGCAACTGCTCGGTCTCCGTGGCTTCTTTCAAAGCCTCAGAACAAGTGGGGCAGATAATTCCAGCTCCTGAATGTCCTTGGAGCCCTAATACTATTTTTATGAACATGACAACAGCTTTGATAATGGGGCATAAACTGGACTAATTTTGGCTACGTATCTTGTTCTTGATTGCATCAAAATAGTATATGAGACAGCCGACGAGGAGGGTACAACAGGACGGTCAAAACAGATTAAAAAGGGAAAGAAGTCACAACTGTGACAAAAATTTGAAAGCTGTTTAGCCTCCACAGTAATTACAGGAATGTAAATACCATTTGAAAAAAGAGCTACCTACCATCTATTAAATAAGCAAAACCAAAAGTCCAATTGTCAAATCCGTGGGGGGTAGACTTGAGGTAAATAGTAATACAGAAATTGCCAGTGAACATTTCAATTGGTTCATTTCTTTGAATAATTGCTAACATTTACTGAGTGCTGACTCCACATCAGGCACTGCTTTAATGTGTATTCCTCCATCTAACCTTCGCCTAACTCTCCGAGGTAGATTATGTCCCTATTGTCATCTCCATTTTCCAAATAAGGAAACTGGGGCACAGAATGGTTAAACAAATTGTCCAAGGTCATGAAGCAAGGAAGTGACCGAGCCGTGGTTCAAACCAAGCAGATGGATTTCAACTCCCTTGTTCTTAACCAGCAGGACCCCACTACATTCTTAAAGATTATTGAGCCTTTCATGGTAAAAACACTCAACAAACACAAAGCTAATATACTCAATAATAACAGACTAAGTACACTACCCGTAAGATCAGGAACAAGACAAGGATGCCTACTTTCACCGCTGCTAGTCAACAACACTGGACAGGAAGTACTAGCCAGAGCAATAATGCAACAAAAAGAAATCAAGGCATCCAAATTGGAAAGGAGGAAGTAAAAGTATCTTTGCTGATAACATCATATGTAGAATATTCCAAAGAAGACACACACACACACACACACAACTGTTAGAGCGAGTTAATGAATTCAGCAAAGTCGGCAGACACAAGATCAAGACTCAGAAATCAGTTGTATTTCTATATACTAGTGATGAACATTAGGAAAATAAAATAAAAAAAAATTCCAGTTATAATAGCATCAAAAAGAATAAAATACTTAGGAATAAATTTAGCTATGTTGGTATATGACTTGTGCACTGAAAACCACAAAACATTGCTGAAAGAAAATAAAGACCTAAATACATGGCAAGATATTCTGTGTTCATGGATTTCAAGACTTAATATTGTTAAGATGGCAATAATCCACAGATTCGATGAAGTCTCTAAGAAAATTACAATGATCTTTTTTTGCAGAAATTGACAAGGTGATGGTAAAATTGATAAGGAATTACAAGGGGCCCTGGATAGCCAAAATAATTGAAAAGGAAAAACGAAGCTGGAGGACTCACATTTCCCAATTTCAAAGCTTACTACAAAGCTACAGGAACCAAGGCACTATGGTACTGGGATAAGCACAGGTATATAGACTAGACCACTGGAATAGTATTGAGAGTCCAGAAATAAGTTCAAAAATCTTTGGTCAATTGATTTTCAACAAAAGTGCCAAGACCAGTCAATGGAGAAAAGAATTGTTTCTTTAATAAAGGATGCTGGGACAACTGGATATCCACATGCAAAAGAATGAAGTTAGACCTCCGCTTCATACAATGTACAAAAAGTAACTCTGGGGCACCTGGGTGGGCTCAGTCAGTTAAGTGTCCGACTTCAGCTCTGGTCATGATCTCAAAGTTTATGGGTTCAAGCCCTGCATTGGGCTCTGTGCTGACAGCTCAGAGCCTGGAGCCTGCTTCGGATTCTGTGTCTCCCTCTCTCCCTGTGTCTCCTCCACTTGTGCTGTGTCTCTCTCTCAAAAATAAATAAGCATCAATAACAACAAAGAAGTCACTCCAAATGGATCATAGACCTAAATGTGAAAGCTAAAACCACGAAACTCTTAGAAGAAAACATAGGGGTAAATCTTCATAAATTTGGATTTGGCATGATACAGAAATGGCACCAAAAACACAAATGACAAAGGAAAAACCAAACAAATGGAGTTAGTCAAAATGAAAAACTTTTGTGCATCTAAAAACACTACCAAGAAAGTAAGAAGACAACCTACAAGATTGGAGAAAATATTTGTAAATCGTATATCTGATAAAGGTTTAATATCTAAAATCTAGAAAACTGTCACAACCCTACAAAAGACAATCCAATTCTACAACAAAACAAGGCAACCCAATTTAAAAATGAGTGAAGGATTTGAACAAACCTTTCTGCAAAGAAGGTGTACAAATGGCCAGTAAGCGCATGAAACGATGCTCATCACTAATCATTAGGGAAATGCAAATCAAAACCACAAGTGAGCTGCCACTTCACACCCACCAGGATGGCTACAATAAAAAAAAAATTTTTAAAAAGGAAAAAAACAAGTGTGGAGGATATGGAGAAATTGGGCCCTCCTACGTCACTGGTGGGAATGTAAGGTAAGGCAGCTGCTCTGGAAAACAGTTTGTCGGTTCCTCAAGAAATGTAATGTAGAATTATCGTATGATCCAATGATTCACTTCTAGGTATCATACTCCAAAGAACTGAAAGCACATTTCCTCACAAACGCTTGTACATGAATGTTCACGGCCTCACTATTCACAGTAGCTAACGGGTGGGAACAGCCCAAATATGCGTGGTCCGATGAATGGGTAAACCAGTATGGCGTACCCTACAATGGAATATACACAGAAATGAAATAGTGATACATGCTATCGTGTGGATGAACCTCAAAAACATTGGGCTCAGTGAGAGAAGAGTCACGGGTTGGGTGATTCCCTTGACGGAACATCCAACATAGGCAGATCCATGGAGACAGAAGGACAACGGTGGGTTCATTGGGGCTCAGGGGAGGGAGGAATGGGGAGTGACTGCTTAGTGGCGGTGGAGTTTCCATTTGCGGTGATGAAAATGTCGAAACTACAGAGAGAGGTCGTCACACAACACAGTGATTGTGCTAAACGCCACAGGATTGTGCACTTCATTGCTTTGTTTTTTAACCAGGCTCCGTGCCCAACATGGCGCTTGACCTCAAGACCCTGAGATTAAGAGTTGCGTGCTTCGCCAACTGAGCCAGCCAGGCGCCCCCAAATTATGCATTTTAGAATGGTTAATTTTATGCTATGTGAATGTAACCTCAATTTTTGAAATGTATTCACCTTAAAAAGTACCAAGGATAAAGAGCGCCTGGGTAGCTCAATCGGTTAAGCATCCAACTTGTGGTTTTGTCTCAGGCCATGATCTCACGGTTCATGGGTTTAAGCCCTGCTTTGGGCTCTGTGCTGGCCGTGTGGAGCCTGCTTGGGATTCTCTCTCTCCCTCTCTTTCTGCCCCTGCTCCACTTGTGTATGCTTCCTGTCTCACTCAAAATAAATAAACTTTTTTAAAAAAGTTCTAAGGATGTGCACGGGCTTTTGTTTAAGTGGGTAATATCTACCCATTTTGTTGTGTTAGGAATCAAAACAGGGAAATGTAAAATGTCTTTGGTCATTCTTTTTTTTTTTTTTTAATTTTTTTTTTTTTAACGTTTATTTATTTTTGAGACAGAGAGAGAGACAGAGCATGAACGGGGGAGGAGCAGAGAGAGAGGGAGACACAGAATCGGAAGCAGGCTCCAGGCTCTGAGCCATCAGCCCAGAGCCCGACACGGGGCTCGAACTCACGGACCGCGAGATCGCGAGATTGTGACCTGAGCTGAAGTCGGACGCTCAACCAACTGAGCCACCCAGGTGCCCCGGTCATTCATTTTAAAATAACAACAAAAACAAACACATAGAAATAAATATGTAAAATCTCCAAATAAGAGCAAAATACTTTTTATGAAAAAATAACTGTTTTTTTCCACTGCAGAGATTAGTGAAAAGAGTAGTATTGCTTTACGTTTTTAAAAACCTCTTGAATGACTGGCTTCATGAAAGACATCTGGATTCTTTCTTCTCCATTCAACCTGTTCAAATATACCCCACTGTCAGGCCGCTTTAGGAGAACCTCAACATGTGCTCCTGAGACAATGAGTGTGAAGGTGTTATGTCTTTGTGTTACCATGACAATAGTTGTGGTCTCACAGAACCCCTGGAAGGGTGTCCAAGAACCCCAGGGGCCCTGATCATATTTTAAAACCTGCTGCTGTTTACTGTATAGGAAGGGACAACTTCATGGGCATAGGACCAGTGCCATCACACGGGACCGTGTGCTTGCAAGAGCCCTGAGTTTGGGGTTTTATGCTCCGCAGTTGCCGTCTTTAAATCCCAAAGAATTTTATCTTCGAATTTGTGTTCTGTAGATGAAGTTCGATGGGACAATGGGGCATGCACCGAGGCTCAGAGCACTGTCCCATGAACTGTCCCCGCTTCTGCTGCCTCCCTGTCTCCCTGGGACCAACTCAAGTCACGTGTTCCTCATCCCCTGGTGCCCTGGGCCTTATATGGCCTCCCCTCCCTGCTCCTGCCCGGAAACCACTGTCCCCTTCATCCCTGGTGGGGGCCTTGGCTTAGCACGGGAAGGATCCCAGTCGGGCACATACACCCCGTGGGCACTCAGGGGAAGGCCTGGCAGAAGCTGACCCAGGAGTCCAGTGGACAATTCACAGGGTGAATCCCTCACCCATCCCCAGATCTAGACACCTGCCAAGTCCTGGCACGAAGATTGCAGAGCCCTCGGGTGCCCATCCCCGTGGCTGAGGGAGCAGGTCTACAGGAGGCCAACATCCCTGGCATCACTCAGGTGGCTGGCTGGAGGGAGGAAGTCAGCAGCTGGCATGGTCCTCATGTGGTGCCAGGGGACAGCCCGGTGGGCACCTGTGAGGTGGGCACTCAGCCTGCCAGTATCCCTGTGCCTAGGGGAACCTGACATCAAATAGCAAATAAAACACCACCAGCACAAGTAGAGGGGGGATAAGAGGCAGAGACGGTGGAAAAATTTTTTTAAAGTTTTCAAGTTGAGTACCTTCAAGGTGCTTCTTTCCTGCTTTTTGGACCAGGGCCTGAATTTTCATTTTGCAGGGGCCACAAATCGTACAGCTGGTCCTGCAAAGAAGACTAGCCTCTGAAGAGATAATTAAGGCACCTGAGAACTCCTGCCCTTTGTCCTAATAAACCTACAGAAATAAATTATCCCAAGCAAATGAATTTAAAGGGGGGAAAAAACTACAAATGAAGGTACCTAGATGTATTTCTCAGCATAATAAAAAATACTCAATGATTGATAAGGGAAAACTAACTGAGAAAAAATTAGTTTTTCCTTTACCTTCCAAGATCTGTTCCTCTCCTGGTGTTCTTTCTCTCATCTCTGTCCACGGAAGGGAACTAGAAATAGCAACCAGCCCTGAAGAAGTGAGCTGTTTCCTTTGAGGCCAGATTCTGGTTTCTAAATATATTTCTCAGTAAAGGGAACTGAGGTTCCTTAGAGAAATGGCTGATTCCAGGTCTGGGGCAGCGGATGTATATCGTGACATCCTACAAAACAAGGACACTCTCAAAGACTACTGTCATCGTGTCCTACGGTCCAGGAGCCCAGGGCTTTGAACGATGCCTGCCTGTGTAAATGCCAAGACGCCAAAAGTGGAAACGAGCCCACGTGGGCGCCTGGAAAGATGACCGTGGAACAGTGTCTGCTGTTTGCACATCTTCTGCACTTAAACTTGATGGCGAGGACTGCCGATCATCTCTTAGCTCAAAACCTGGCAGGGGCTTATTATTTGGGAGGGTTACATAGAGGGTCGGATCACGAGTCACTTGGAAAAGTGAGAGAAACTATTAAATCGCTTTACTAATCAATAAAAGGATGATTGTGGGGGAGTTGCCATGCCAGGAGATTTCTTCCCACCTTCTATTCAAATACCTAGAAAAATTCCGAACGCGAGCTATTTTCAGCAGCCATGAAGGTTTAACACGTTGAGAAGAAAAATCAAAGAAAACTAAAAGAGAAAGAGAAAGCTGCAAATTTAGTGACGTTACTGTCAGAAGTGCTGAAGAAATATAGCTCCTCTATTTATTTTTAAGTGATCTTGTCCTACCAGGTCCCACTGGTCAGGTGATGTGGAAACAAATACATTCCAGTCTGTTCCAGTACAATTAGTCCAAGCCAGGAATGTGACCGATCCGTCTCCATCAGGCTGCCTCAGAGACAAAATGACTCGGCCACTCCCCTTTGCAGCTTATCTCTACCGTAGCATTTGGGTGCAGGGAAGGGGCCACATCTGACCTCGAGCTGTTGCTGCCTCGTGCTGGCCCTTCGGTATGTGTGGGCTGGTGACCACTGCAGGGCAGCTGGCCTGGGCCCTGGCTTCCGGTGTCCACAGCTGACCCCTGAGGTCACTGTAACCCGTAGTCCAGTTCTGTTGTTTCTTGGTTGGAGCCTGGGCATTGCTGTCCAGCTGGCCCCACCTCACCTTGGCTTTTACTGACCTATGGGCTCCACTGAATCGCTACCACACTGTCCATCTGGCCCCTAACCAGGAGGTCCAGGTGGTGGGGTCACCTTTCCCCCACCCAGTAGATCCATGGCGGGGCTGCTGGCTCTTGACCCTGCATTCCTGGGAACTGAAAGAAGTTCAGGAGGAAACTATACATCTTCTCCCTAGCCACCCTAATTTTCTTTTTTTTTTTTTTTTAATGTTTATTGTTGAGAGAGAGAGAGAGAGAGCTCAGGCAAGGGAAGGACAGAGAGAGAGGGAGACACAGAATCGGAAACAGGCTCCAGGCTCTGAGCGGTCAGCACAGAGCCAGACGCGGGGCTCGAACCCACGAACCTTGAGATCATGACCTGAGCTGAAGTCGGATGCTCAAACGACTGAGCCCCCCAGGTGCCCCAGCCACCCTAATTTTAAACATTCACCTTGATAAAGAGGCCAAACATTCACCCTTCCCTGCTCTGGGAAGATAAGTCTCCTGTGTGAGAAAGAGAAAGCTACGAGGGAACGTTATGTAAGAGGGAAATAAAACACAACCATTTCTTGAGTTCAGAGCATTGTCACCAGTACTCAGGCAAGCAAAAACCAATCTAAGGAAAATGACAGTAAAAGCAAGCGCCTAAGGAAAACGTCTTGACTAAAGAAATCCCAAAGAAATACAAGAATTTGGAGAAAAAGTCTCCAACGTGTTTTGGAAAACTCTTCTGAGGTCTAGTCTTCACTGAAACCTGCACAAATCTTAAGGGTATACCGTTCAGTGAATTTTCAAAAGTGAGTCTACACCCCTTTAGTAACGCCCAGGTCTGGAAATGGAACACCAACAGCACCAGAAGCCCACCTCATGCCATTTCCATCACTTGGCTTCTCACACCAAAGATTTTTTTTTTTTTTTTTTTTTTGGTTCTGCTCTTTACATGTGTAGGATTATACATCACATTCTCTTTGGGGTCTGGCTCCTTTTACTCAGTGTTATGTTTGTGCAATTCATCCATACCATTACATGTATTAATTCATTTGGTGTAGATTTTCATTGTGTGAACGTGCCACGAATTATATCTCTGTTCTACTGACGAGGAACACTTGCATAGCCTATATTTTTATTTACTACAAAAAGCGCTCCTGTGAAATTCTCGGGCATGGCTTTTAGTGAACGCGTGTGTACGTATTTCTGTCGGGGTTATGCCTAGGAGTCGAATGTCTAGGTCATAGATTATAGGTCTTTTCATCTTCGGGAAATAATGCCAGATTGTTTTCCTAAATGGTTGCATCTAGGGGTGCCTGGCTGGCTCAGTCAGTTGAGTGTCGGACTATGGCTCAAGACATGATCTCGTGGCTTGTGAGTTTGAGCTGCGCGTCGGGCTCTGTGCGGACAGCTCAGAGCCTGGAGCCTGCTTCGGATTCTGTGTCTCCCTCTCTCTCTGCCCCTCCTCCGCTCTCACTTTGTCTCTCTCTCTCTCTCTCTCAAAAATAAATAAATATTTAAAAAATCCAAATTGATTGCAATTCCCATCAGGACAGTAGGAGCATTCTGATTGTCAACACTTGTCATCAGTCACTTAATTGGTAGCCATTGTGGTCCTGGTGTCGTGGTATCTTACTGTAATTTTAGCTTACATTTCCGTGATCATGGTGATGTGGAAAAGCTTTTCGTGTGTTTTTGACCTTTTGCATAACCTCGTCAATAAAGTACCCATCCAAACCTCTTGCCCACTTTCTATACAGTTAGCTTCCTTTCTCTTATCCACGTACACGCTTAGGATGCTAGTCCTTTGTCAGATATACGTACTGCAAATATCTTTTCCTAAACCTTGGCTCCCCTTTTCATTCTCTTTCTTGGCATCTTTTGATAAACAGAGGTTATTAATTTCGTTTATTTTTTCATGTTTATTTTTTTAGATTTTTTTTAATGTTTGTTTATTTCTGAGACAGAGAGAGACAGAGCATGAGCGGGGGAGGGGCAGAGAGAGAGACACACACAGAATCCAAAGCAGGCTTCAGGCTCCAAGCTGTCAGCGCAGAGCCCGACGTGGGGCTCGAACCCACTGACTGCGAGATCATGACCTGAGCCGAAGTCGGACACTTAACCGATTGAGCCACCTAGGCGCCCCCCAGAAGTTCTTAATTTTAATATAATCCAATTTACTAATTTTTCTTTGGTGGGTGAAATGCTTTTTATTTCCTTTTTGTGACATGTTTGTCTGTTCCAGTATGCTCTTGTATGTTTTTTGCTCTCAGATTTTTTGGGAGGGGGCCTTTCACATTTAGATCTGGAAAGTATTTTGTGTCCTGTGAGGTCCACATGTGTAAAAGGTAAAAGACGACACGTATCTAAGAACAATAGGCCAGTGTTTAAAAAAAAAAAAGTTATAAAAATTTAGTTCATAATACATATTTTAAGTCATCATTAGAACTATTGTCGCAGCATCTAAATAAAGAGTCCTCAGATGCCTGGACTTTGATTTCTACTTGATTAACAAATCTAGCTTTCCCTGTGCACTCCTCTTTCTTTAGCAAGCCCCTGTACATGAGTCAATTAAAAACCTAACATTAGGTTCTGTTCTACTGGCCCAGGATA
Organism: Panthera leo; assembly: GCF_018350215.1. Taxonomy (NCBI): domain Eukaryota; kingdom Metazoa; phylum Chordata; class Mammalia; order Carnivora; family Felidae; genus Panthera; species Panthera leo. Next base: position 3,839,850 of record NC_056684.1, read on the forward strand.
ATGGCATACTCCAACGGGGTCAGACGAAGGAAGTGAAGTTTTGACGTAAGACGAAGAATTCAGGGAGTCCACGAGAGTTTCGTAGGGTCTGGGGCTCGTAAGAAAAATGGTGGGGAAGCAGTAAAGATGGACCATGTGTCTTGGGTCCGGCCAATATGACATGTGTCTGAGTTAAGAAACCAAGGCTCTTTGAGGTTACAACCTCGCTTTTCCCTGGTCATCACCCAGGAAGCTGGATCAAAGGAGTGTTACTGCCTGAGGGGACCTACGAGGTAGGATAGATCCAAAAGGTAAAGGGCAGGCACTCTCTCCTGTTCTCACCCATGAGTCAAGTACCTTGGTGCCAGGCACCTGTCGGGGATGGGTAGACAAGTCTCCTCTCTCCCAGGTGGGTCCCAGACTAAAAATGTGTAGTAGTCGTTCAATTCTCATTGAAATCCAGAAGAAAGACTCGGAGACCAGACTCCTGTCTCTCCTCTTCTTGAAGAAAGGCCGGACATGTAGGGATGGGGGTCAGATGTCCAGAAGAGACAGTCAATCCACGAAAGCTGACAGGACAGTGGGGACGGACGAAAGCTGAACGTCCCTGTTCTGTCCGTGGGGGGAAACGGGACGTGGGAAACCTGGGAGGGGGGAGGTCAGCGTGGTGAGGGGCCAGGGTGTGAAAGGTGGTAGAGAAGCCAGCAGCCCCCGCCTAGGGGTGACCCTCTGCCTGTCTGCCTCTTCATTCCTGGGGGCATGCCAGGAAAGTCTTCTTGGGGAAGCCGAGTCCCCTCAGGAACCATGGATCCTGAAAAGGGAGGGCAGCCTCGAGTAGGTGTTTGGGGCTCAGGCCAACCACACGTTTCTGACATGTGTTGATGCTCGACTAGAAAAAGGTAAAGCGTGGGGAGAAGATTACTGTCATCTTAGAACTGATTCTCCACTGTGTGTTCATGCTACAGTGAGGTTTGGAGACGGCTGGGACTGGTTTAACATTTATGAGAAGGGCTGGGGCGCCTGTGGCTCAGTCGGTGAAGCCTTCGATTCTTGATTTTGGCTCCGGTCATGATCTCACGGTTGTGAGACTGAGCCCCATGTCGGGGTCCGTGTTGGGTGGGGAGCCTGCTTGGGATTCTCTCTCTCTCTCTCTCTCTCTCTCTCTCTCTCTTTCTCTCCCTCCTTGCCCCTCCCCTGCTCACACACACTCTCTCTAAAACAAAATAAAAAGATTTATGAGAAGGGCAATCTTGGGTCCTTCTGATTTTTACCCTCCCCTCCTTCCCTGGAGCTCAAGCCCGGGTCACGGGCACAGGTGCAGCCTTATGAGCTGAGGGTATTATTTCACATGCTTATCAGGCCCTGCTGGACACGTGAGTCTTTTTCTGCCTTTAGCTTCTTGACCTTAGCTTCTATTTATACCTACAATGCTCATCAGAGGGTAATCCAATAGCGGCTACATTTTCATGCTCTCCTGGAATATAAAAATCCTAAGGACATATAATTGCCTTTTATATTTTTTAAATGTCTTCTCTTCCTTTGGCATTCAATTAACTTCCAAAATAGATCTCTTCCTCCTTCTTTCCCTCGCCTGCCTTTCTAGAGCTTTACTAAACGCTTTTTGCCAATAGGTCTTCTTCTCATAAGTCCTCGCATTTGTTCTAATTATAGACTAGCACACATGGTGACATATATTACTTTGCTAGGCTGAATTCCAGAAAACAGTGACAAGCAAAGGAAAAAGAGCTCCATAAGCAAGAAGCTGAATTTAGTCTGGGGCATGGCAAATTGCCTTTGCTGCTGCCTTTTTTTTTTTTTTAATCCAAAAAAGAAGTTTTATTTCCAGTTGAGCAGGTCCCAGTGGGGTTCCCCCTCCCACTAAATTATTAGAGTCTTTGGGGCAAGTAATATGTTCTAGTCATCCATGTAACCTCAGGTCTAGTGATGCAGTGCGTGTTTTGAACTGAATTAAGTTGCACTTAGTCAAATGAGAAGCGATACCTAACAGTTGAGAGAAGGTCAAAGAAAGAAATTGTATCTTATGGCCGTGGGCACGCTACTGTCCTTGCGACAGCTTACCGGTTAGTTAACTAAAAAATCATATGCAGTCAATCTCAAATATTTTTACTTAAAAAAAAAAACAAAAAACAAAAAACCTTCCTTACTGTCAAAAAAAAAAAAAAAATAAGGAGAAATCGCTCAGAATCTCATCACACTGTGATATACTGCATTTATAGCAGTGGTTATAAACTTATGGTCTTTTATGTATATAATATAGGCATTTAAACAAGATGGTGTTCCCGTGAGCCCATAGCACAAAATGGGATGCTCCAGGCCTTGTTCCTGTTTTTCCACTCAGCATAATGGGTCAAGAACATCTTCTCACATCAGTAAACACTCTTCAACAGGCATTTATTGCCCCATTATATGGTTGATTGTTCAATAATTTGCCTAACCAATCATCTGTCTAGGTTGCTTTCATTTTTAAAAAGTATAATGTTTTGATATCCTTGTTGTTGTTGTTTTTTAATTTTGTACCCAGCTCTTATTTCCTCCGGATACATTACCATAGGTAGAATTGCTGGCACAAAAGACACATAGATTTTAAACTGTGGAAACTCATTTCTAAATTATTCTTTAGAAAGGCTGTACTTCAAAAAAAAAAGAAAGAAAGAAAAGAAAGATTCTATTTCTATGCATTCCCTGTTCATGTCCTTTGTCCGTTAAAAAAGGAGATGGGTGGTTATTTGTCTTCTTGATCCATAAGGGCTCTTTATATGTAAAGGATACTTCCCTTTTCATAAAATCATAAATTATACATTCTTCCTACTTTGTCTTTTTAGTTTTTTTTAACTTAAAAAAATGCTTTATTTATTTTTGAGAGAGATAGTGGGGGAGAGGCACAGAGAGGGGGGACAGAGGCTCTGAAGCGGGCTCCACACTGACAGCAGAGAACCAGATGCAGGGTCTGAACCCACAAACTGCGAGATCATGACCTGAGCTGAAGTAGGACGCTCAACCGACTGAGCCACCCAGGTGCCCCACGTCTTTTTACTTTTAGGAGTACTATGCTTTAGGGGCGCCTGGGTAACTCAGTTGGCTAAGTGTCCACCTATGCTGACAGCTCAGAGCCTGGAGCCTGCTTCTGGAGCCTTCTGTATTTATCTGTTTATTTCTATATCAGTAGTATGCAATAGATAATATATAGTGAGCACTTACTTCCTTGTCAGGCTGTTCCAAATGCTTTCCATATATTAATTCAGTTAAAGGTCACATCAAGTCTATGCGGAGGCAGATTTAATCCTGAAACTAATGAAGCTTGAGCTTCGGGACCCCTTCCATAGCACAAACCTCCTCCAAGATCCTGGGAGGGGCTCTAGCAAGCTATTCACACCCTGTTATATTTTTGTAAAGTTTGGAGAATAAGATATTGCAATCACAATTGGTTAAGACTGCTGTTCCTGATGAGTCTTGCATCACAATCCCCTTATGTCACTGGGGGGCACTGGAGTGGCCTCTGGCATTAAGGAGAAGCTGAGTCAGGGATACATTCAGTTAGGTTTAGAAGGATTTCCTCATATAGTTACCAGTCAATTTTGCTCAATGCCCACTGTAGAAATAGCTTCCAGGAATACTCCCCCTGCCCTATTGTGCCAACCTACCCAGCATCACCACACAAGAGTACAGGGCCGGACTCTTTTTCTAAGATTTTATTCTTAAGTAATCTTTATACACAACATGGGGCTGTTACAATAGAAATTGGATCCTCTGGGACCCATCCCTAGAAGTATATGGGTAGTGGAGGAAACAAGATTAAAAATAGATGGCAACAGGGGCTCCTTGGTGGCTCAGTCAGTGAAGCATCTGACTTGATTTCAGCTCAGGTCATGGTCTCATGGTTAGATCGAGCCCCACATTGGGTTCTGTGCTGACAGCACGGAGTCTGCTTGCGATTTTCTCTCTCTCCCTCTCTCTCTCTCTCTCAGGCCACCATGTGTCCTTGGAGCCACCATGCTGCGAGGAAGCCCAATCACATGGAGAGGCTCACGTGGAAAGAAAACAAGGTTCTAGGCCCTCAAGTCCAACGAGCTCCCAGCCAACAGCCAGCATCAACTTGCCAGCCACGTGAGTGAGCCTTCTTGGAAAGAGATCCTCTAGCCCTAGTCAAGCCATCCCAGATGATTCTGGGAGGAGCAGACACGACCATTTCCTGCCAAGTCCTGCCCACATTCCAGATTCATGAGAAAAACAAGTAATTGTTCAAGCAGCTGGGTTTGGGGCTGGTTTCTTACGCTGTATGTTACTGTGTAACAATCCATGAGCAACACCCATGTAACTATCACCACCTCTAGATAAAGAAAATTTCTGTTAGCCCAGAAGTTTCCCTCAGGCACCCTTCCAGTCAACCACCCCAACCAGCAAAAGGTAATTGCTCCTTTGACCTCTAGCAACACATACGACTGTTGCCTATTGTGAAGCTTCATATAAATGGAAATGTGATGTGTTTTTATGTTTTATGTATTGAGCTTCTTTAGCTCAATAGGTTTATGAAATTAATTCAGGTTATTTCAGGAGTGGGGTTTATTCTTTTTCATCCATTATACGAATATACCACCATTTATCCCTTCTACTATTGGTAATCATTTGGCCACTTATTTTTTTATTATTTTATATATACTGTATATTTTTTAAGTTTTTTGTTTACTTATTTTGAGAGAGAGAGAGAAAAGCACAGGCGGGGGAGGGGCAGAGAGAGAGAATCCCATGCAGGCTCTGCACTGTCAGGGCTCCAACTCATAACCATGACCTGAGCCCAAATCAAGAGTCCAATGTTTAAGCGACCGAGCCACCCAGGTGCCCCCGTTTGGCCATTTATCATGAGTAAACCTGCTGTGCACATTCACATACTTTCTTTTGGTGGGCATAAGCCTCGGGTTTTGTTGGATATATAACCCAGGAATTTAATGGCTGGAGCTTTAGTAGTGTGGGGTTTTAAAACATGTCTACCAATTCTTTGATACTCCTCTGTTAAGAGGTAGGGTATCGTCCTCCCCTCAAATCCAGACAGGCCTTAGTGACTTATTTATAACTAATGAAATGCAGTGGATATGACCTTGCATGACTTCTAGGCGATGCCCCAAAAAGTTATGCAGCTTTACCCGGTTTTCTCGGGACACTTGCTCTGGGAAATATCCAGCTGGGGTTTACTCAAATACTGTTCCACCTCATTCTCTGTTCCCCTTCTAGTACTACCTTATACATCTGTTGGTCCTTTCCTGTGTGATTAACAGACATCTATTCTTTTCCATATTTTCTGTCCTTTTTCCTAACTGTGTTACAGTTTGGACGCCTACTGACTTGTGTTCTAGTTGTCCTAATCATCTACTCTGCTCCGTCTAATTTGCTACTAAACACAAATTATTTAGGTATTCATTTGTCATAGCATTTTTCCAGATCGAGAGCCTCCATTTGACCCCTTTTCATGGATTCTAATTCTCTGGTGAAATTCTCCATCTTTCTTCTATTTTCCTCATCATATGAATCATAGATATTTTAAAGTCCTTGTCTGATAAATTCAGTAACGGAACCATCCATAGATCTGTTCTGTTGTCTATTCTCTGTCCTTCTCAGTCTCTCTCTCCTTTTTAGCATGCCTCATGATTTTAAATTTTCCTGACAACATTGTAGAAGAAAAAAATGTTGAGTCTCTGGTTGGTATATCTTGATTAATATGATTTAGTCTCCTTGTGGTGGCTTATATAGAGCACCTTAAATCTCTCAAAGATTGGTTTTAGCCAATTAATTTTTCTCTTACTACTGGTTTGTAACCCTTACTTCTAGCGCACATCCCTTTGGGATCTCAACCAAAAGTCCCTCGTGTTTACTGTACCCACCTCGTGTTTACCCACCTTGGTGGGGCGTGAACTACAAGCTTGGTCTCCCCGGCATTTTGCAGCTGGAGTGACGTCTCTAGTTAGCTCTTAGCCTCCCACTGCTATTGTTTCTCTTTGTGCATGTGCCACTTAGAAGCTATTTAAGGTGGGACACCTGAGTGGCTCAGTCGGTTAAGCATCTGACTTGGGCTCAGATCATGATCTCATGGTTTGTGAGTCCCAGCCCCGCATCAGGCTCTCTGCTGTCAGTGCAGAGCCCTGCTTCAGACCCTCTATCCATTTCTCTTTCCCTCTCTCACAAAAATAAATAAACATAAAAAAAAGAAAAGAAGAAGCTATCCAAGAGCATGAAGTGAACTTGTAGGAAGATTTGGGGGTTTCACTTCTCGGTAGTTCCCTTCTTTCCAGGACTTTGCCCCAACTCCTTCGGCAGTTTCAAACTGTCAACTGAGTTGTTACTGACTGAGAAACAAGCGAGGGATCAGAAAATGTCCTCAGGGAAAAAGCAGCAGTAAAGGTCAGTTCTTCCCTTAAGGACCCCAGTCCCTCACGTCTTGTCTGTATTATTTATTCTTTGACACTGACAGAGACTGCATCTGACCAAACTTTAGCCAGAGCTTTCTTCTGGGTCTTTTTTCTCAAGTGGACCTCAACCTTGGCCCCAGGCCTATCTTTGGTCTGCCTAACTCAGTCTTAGCAAGAATCCCACTAAGTTAGTTTAGTGAGAATACCCTCACCCTTTATCTGGTTATTCTCTGTATCTGATCAAGTTCCTTATTCCCCACCCTTGATATCTGATCACCTTGACTTGCCTTCAGCAAGAATTCTGAATTCGTTTAGCAAGAATGCCCCTACCCTTGATGCTTCCTCTTGATAATTTTCCATCCACTGAAACCCACACCCCCGTCCCCAACTTTGCTGGTTGGCTGCAAATCCCCAGATATTATTGCCACCCTCAGAGTGAAGCCTGATTATTCTCCCCTACTGCAACAGTCTTGAATAAAGTCTTCCTGACCACTTTAACAAGTACTGAAAAAAGGTTTTTGTTCTCTATTTCTAGGAACATTTCCTCTAGGTAATCCAATTTCAGGGGCACACAATTGCTCATAGTTCTCTCTTATAACCCTTTTTTATTTCTGTAACATATGTAGTAACATTCTTTCCTTTCTGATTTTAGTAATTTGAGTCTTCTCTCTCTCTCTCTCCCTCTCTCTCTGTCTCTGTCTCCAGTCCATCTAGCTAAAGGTTTATCAATTTTGTTGATCTTTCAAAGAGCCAACCTTTGGTTTTACTGGTTTTCTGTGCTGTTTTCTTGTTCTCTATTTCATTTATCAGTGCTCTAACATTTAGTACTTCCTTCTGCTAGCTTTAGGGTTTGTTCTTCCTCTTCTAGTTCCTTAAGTTGTAAAGTTAGGTTGTTGATTTGGGATCTGTCATGTTTTTTTAATGTAAACATTTAAATTTTCCCCTTAGCACTGTTTTTACTGTGTCCCATAAGTTTTGGTATGTTGTGTTTCCATTTTCATTTGTCTGTGAGTATTTTCTAATTTCCCTGGTGATTTCTTCTTTGACCCATTGGTTGTTTAAAAGGGTGTTGTTTAATTTCCACAGTTTTGTGAATTTTCCAGTTTTCCTTTTTTTAATGTTTATTTATTTCTGAGTCAGAGAGAGACAGAACATGGTGGGGGAGGGGTAGAGAGCAAGGGAGACACAGAATCAGAACCAGGCTCCAGGCTCTGAGCTGTCAGCACAGAGCCCGACGTGGGGCTCGAACTCACGGACCGCGAGATCATGACCTGAGCCGAAGTCGGTCACTCAACTGACTGAGCCACCCAGGCGCCCCTCCTTTTTTTTTTTTTTTTTTTTTTTTTTTGTAGGCTCCATACCCAGCGTGAAGCCCAATGTGGGCCTTGAACTCATGACCCTGAGATGGAGACCTGACCTGAGATCAAGAGTCAGATGCTTAACCAACTGAGCCACCCAGGCACCCCTTCAGTTCTCCTTTTGTTAATGATTCCTAATTTCATCCCTTTGTGGCCCATGAAGATCTTTTGTATGCCACCTATTTAAATCTACTGGCACTTAATCTGTGGTCTATCCTGGAAAATGTCCCATGTGCCCTTGGCAAGAATGTGTGGCAAGAATGTGACGGTTTATTGTATGAAGCCCTCTAGTTCCTTATTTATCTTCTGTCTGGTTGTTCTATCCATTATTGTGAGTGGGATCTTCAATAAATCTTCAACTGTTATTTGTAGATCTGTTTCTCCCCTCAATCCTATTAGTTTTTGCTTTGTTAAGTTTTCAACTGTTATTTCTCCAAATATTCTCTCTGGCCCTTTCTCTCTCCCCCCGGCCTCTTGTCTTCCAGGCCCCCCATGATGTGTAGGTTGATCTATTTTATGATGTCCCGTAGCTCCCTTAGACTCTGTTTGTTTTTCCTCTAAGTTTCTTCTTTCTGTTCTCTGCCTCAATAATTTCTATTGTCTGATCTTCAAGTTTGCAGACTCTTTCTTCTGTCTGCTCAATTCTGCCTTTGAATCCCTCTAGTGCATGTTTCACTTTGATTGTTATGCTTTTTTCAGCTCCAGAATTTTGCTTGTTTGTTTCTTTCTTTCTTTTTAAGTTTTCTATCTCTTTATTTACATGTCCATTGTGTTTCTCTCTATTTACATGTCCAACTATGTTCACACATAGTTTTCTTGGTCTCTTCCACATCTTCCTTAAGTTCCCTGAACAACGTTAAGGCAGTTGTTTTAAAGTTCATCTAGTATATCTGCCATTAGGTCTTTTTCAAGGACTGTTTCTGTTTATTTTTTCCCTTTGAATGGACCATACTTTCCTATTTCTTTGTATGCCTTGTGACTTTTTGTTGAACACTTGGATATTTGAATCTAGTAATGTGATAACTCTGGAAATCAGATTCTCCCGCTTCCCCAGAGTTTGCTGTTTTTTGTTGTTTTGTTTTTTGTTGCTGTAGGATTATTGTCTCTGTGCCAGGATCAGCCTGGGGTGTAAACTTAATGTCTTCCCAGGTCATCTCTCAGCCTTTCCTTGGGTATGGATGGTCATTTTCTAATTTGCCCCATTGCACACTTTTGTTTGTTTTTGTTTCAATTGTACTAGTCTCTTACGTCTGGCTGCCAAAAGGGAAAAGGTAAAAAAAAAAAAAAAAAAAGAAAAATGAAGGAGGGTGAATTGGGTGCCAGCCCTTTAAATACCTGGGAAGTCATTTCAGCTGGAGGGTGGAGATGCTTGCAACAAAGGGGTAAGTGCAACAACAATGCCACCCGCCTCTTTGGACACTGGTTACTAGCAGGAATCTGTGCCTAGGGCCCAGATATTTGGAGGACAGTTTCCTTTGGCCCACCATGGTGCCCACATGCTCCATGAACGTGTGTACATCTGCCTTCCATGTGGCTGAGGATGAGGGATGGTATAGCTCCTTCCGTGCAAAGAGCTGACATTGGTGGAAATTAACAGCAAGTTTTCTTGTCCAAGTCTTCCCTAGACGTCGCAGGCCTTCAACAGGCTCCAGAGCTCCAAAATAGCCACATCAGACAGATCCTGCCAGCTGCTGCTGTCTAGGAGGGGAGACAGATTCCTGCTTCCTTCTCTGCCACCTTCCCAGAATCCCCTGCTTCATTTAATTTTATCATTTCCGGTTTGGCAAAGGGAGTGTTTTTGGCTATACTTTAGCCTTGAACTCAGGTTTGATTGCATTCCATAAGTCTTGATCTGCAGCGTCCTCATATTTTCTATTAAATTATGATCATTGCTCGGTAGCAGATAATGTGGTCTCTATTAGTTTTGCTCTGATACATTTGAGAGTTTTTTTTGAGATCTATTTTTTTCTAGGTTTATTTCTTTATTTTGGGGGGAAGGGGCAGAGAGAGAGACAGACAGAGGGAGAGAGAATCCCAAGCAGCCCCCCCCCCCCATGTGAAGTCCTACTTAGGGCTTTGATCCTATGAATAGTGAGATTATTACCTGACCCCCAACCAAGAGTCAGAGGCTTAACCAACTGAGCCACCCAGGCACCCCTGGAGATTTAATTTGTTATTAATTTGTTGTTAATTTTTAGCAACGGATTGTAACATATTCAAAAAGAATTCCATGAGTCCACAGTGATACTGGAAAAAACAGAGACAGAAGACAGGACGCATGTGGGCTGCTGGACACAGAAGGGGTCGAAAGCTCCGCTCCCCTCCGGAGTGGTGACTAGGACACTGTTGGGGAAAGGCAGCCCTGGGGAATCTTGTCGTCCCCTCCAACGTGCTCCCTGGCCTTGTCCCGGGCCTTGCCCCCGTCCCCCACCACGCAGGCAGGAAACTCCAGGAGGGACAGCCTAGGGACCTGCCCCTAGTACACGTGGGAAGCGCCGCGGCTGGTGAGGAGGGGTCCGAGAGAAGGACCGGCCGCGGGCCGGAGGAGGCGCGGGAGCTCGCAAGCGCGGGGCTCGCACAAGGTGCGCAGGGTGCCCACCCAGCAGCGCAGGACGCGGATCCGCGCGGCCCCGCTCGGGCGGCCGTGCGCGCCCCCGCAACCCCGCGTGGCGGGCACGCGCTCCGGGCCGCTGCGGGCGGGGCGGGGCGGGGCGAGGGCGAGGGCGAGGGCGGGGGCGGGGCCGGGGAGGCGCCCGGACGCCGGAAGCGCCTTTCCCGGAAGGCACCGAGGCGGCGCCGGCCTCCGGGGGCGGCCTCGGCGATGGCGGCTGGGCGGCGGGAGCTCTCTGCCTAGCCCGAGGAGCCGCGCCGCTGGAGGATGGCCTCTCTCGGGCCGGCCGCTGCGGGCGAGCAGGTCTCTGGAGCCGAGGCGGAGCCGGGCGCCGCGGGGCCTCCGCCTCCGCCGCCGCCGCCGCCGCCGCCGTCCTCTCTGGGGCCCCTGCTCCCGCTGCAGCGGGAGCCACTGTACAACTGGCAGGCGACTAAGGCGTCGCTGAAGGAGCGCTTCGCCTTCCTCTTCAACTCGGAGCTGCTGAGCGATGTGCGCTTCGTGCTGGGCAAGGGCCGCGGCGGCGCGGCCGCCGGGGGCCCGCAGCGCATCCCCGCGCACCGCTTCGTGCTGGCGGCCGGCAGCGCCGTCTTCGACGCCATGTTCAACGGCGGCATGGCCACCACGTCGGCCGAGATCGAGCTGCCCGACGTGGAGCCCGCCGCCTTCCTGGCGCTGCTGAGGTGAGCGGCGGGCGCCCGGCCTGCCCCTGCGCGCGAGCCTCCCCCGCGGCCTCAGTTTCCCCCCCCGGTCAGGGACGCGCGGCGGGTCCCCGTCCCCCTCTGCCGGCCGCACGGCCGACCGCCGGTCGTCGGGGTCACGGTCTCAGTCTGCGTCCGCTCAGCGAGCGCTTTTCCTTTCCAGTCCGGCATTGTCACCCGACCTTCGGGACTAGAGAACGGCCGTGGAACGGGTGTGGACCGGGTTGTCTTGATGGCCCGTTTGCAAAGTTTTAGGGTTTTTTTTTGTTGTTGGGGGAGAGGGGAAGAGGTGAGAAGACTTGGCGGACCGACGGCTTTTTTTTTTTTTTCCCCCCCTGTTGGTTGGTTTGTTTTAAATTCTGACTCCTTTTTCGTTTGTGTGTGTATTAGTTGTCGGGACCCAGGAAAGGGAATGCCAAAACAAGTAGGTGTGGCTTTACCTGGCTCGGCGTTTCTGCAGACGACGTCACATTTGCTCAAAACCCAAATCCAGCCGCGGGTGTTGGAGTTTGCTTTTTTGCCTATTTCAGTCGATAATACATCGACTTCTGGTTAATTTTGGATGTTAATATTGGATAACGTTATCGTTTGACGTTAATAGCCTTTATTCGCAGAAGTCCAGTTAAGGAGGTGTTGTTTTCCACACTTTTACAAATGGGACCGGGGCCCAGAAAAGTCCAGTGACTGGCGGAGGTAACAGCAAACTCCTAGGGAAGACCATGTGTGTTTTATTATGTGGGGATGGTTTTAGCTGCCTGACCACAGTGGGTTCTTCGGAAAGGAGCAGAGTCTTGGGTGGTACTGAGGCAAAAAAAAAAAAAAAAAAAAAGAGGTCATTGAATGGATAAATAGCCCACAAAAGGCTCACAGCTCAACCGGGAAGATCAGTAGGAAACTGAGTACAAAGTTAAAACGAGTAGAAAAGAAATAGCAAGATCCCATAAACAAATGGTAAAGGGCAGGATAGATAACTTAGGTAAAGAAAAGATAACAACTCACTGGGTGTTGTATGGAAACCAATTTGACAATAAATTTCATATATTGGGAAAAAAAAGATAACAACTAATTGACAAAGAATGTTTAACCTCAGTAATTAAAGCAGTGAAAATTAAATGCAAAGCGAATACTAAATTCCTAGTATTTTAAAGATAATATTAGGGGCGCCTGGGTGGCCCAATCTGTTAAGCGTCTGACTTCAGCTCAGGTGATGTTCTCACATTTGTGAGTTCGAGCCCCGTGTGAGGCTCCATGCTGGGAGCTCAGAGGCTGGAACCTGCTTCGGATTCTGAGTCTCCCCCTCTCTCAAAAATACATTAAATATATATATATATTGGAGAAGCCCTCTGTGACGAAGATGGTAAAACAGTTTGGCACTACAGATTCTCTCCCCCCCTCGGAAGTATTGAAGTACTGAAAAATGTGTACAAAAATATTTACAGCTGGATTATTTATAGTAGTATGGAAGTAGTCAGCTGGAGGAAATGGTGAGATAAACAACGTTGGGTGCATTAGATGGAATTAATGCCACTGAGCATGGTACTGATGAAGACTAGGTTATATGAACACGAAAAACATGTGTAATAAACAGCCCTGAAAACCGCGCACGGTGAATAAAACTGAAACGTAACAACAAACATATACCTAGTGACATGGATGGAAGGAAGCATAACAAAATGCTAACCAAAGTTGTATTGGACCGGTAAAATGTTAATGCTTTTTTTTCTTCTTTTTTCCTTTGTTTCCCATGTTTTCTGCAAATTACAGTTACGAAGAGAGAAAAATTAGCTAAAAACCTAGGATCTGGGTCACTTTGGATTTTGGTTTGAACTTGATGAGAGGATTGTTGTAGCTCGTTTATAAGTATCTTAGAGTGATTTGTTGGTCCACCTCATTATAATCTCCTTGAGTACTTGTGAAATTCGAGATCCCTTCCTCCCTCTCTAAAATATTGTAATGTTTGGAGGTGGGACCTTGAGAGCCCTTTTAATACTCTCCGACATACTAACACCAGCTAAATCTGAGAGCCCCTGCTCTAAAAATATTGCCGAGGAGTTTTTTCCTTTAAAAAAAATAGCGATCGGTAAATAAGAATGTAGAGGGAAAAATGCTTAGCTCGTATTTTTACTGAAGCTGTTAGTCCTTTCCTATCAACAGAAAATAAGTGAATTAACTGTGAAGTCTTTGAAATTTTCCTCTTTTCAGTGTGGTTATGGTATTTGTCCTTCAGATTCCAGTCTTGTTTTTTTTTTTCAATGTTTATTCATTTTTGAGAGAGAGAGAGAGACAGAGCACGAGCTGGGGAGGGTCAGAGAGAGAGGGAGACATAGAATCTGAAGCAGGTTCCAGGCTCCGAGCTGTCAGCACGGGAGCCCGACATGGGGCTGGAACCCGCGAACTGTGAGATCATGACTTGAGCTGAAGTCAGACGCTTAGCCGACTGAGCCACCCAGGTGCCCCGATTCCAGTCTTGTTCTATTGTGAAATGATATCTGGACCGGAAGGTATTGGCCACCTGTGAAACATAGATGCCGTCCTTGCTTGCTATTGTGTGACAAACAGGTGTCCCATAGTACTTGCTGAGTGGGGACAACAGGTTAGCTTGGCCTATTTTTATTATGTTTACAAATTGAATCAGTTAACATTATAAGAAACTACTTGTTTTGATCTGCCTGACCTTTAAGTGATGTTCTTCAGTTGTTCATTTGAGAAATGCTGTGTGCCTCCCTGCACCAGTTGGTGTTTTAGATGTTGGGTGCAGCAGTGAAGAAGAAAAAGTCTCTGCCCTCAAGTACTTTATAATCTAGTAAGGAGAAACAAAGATGTAATGTCAAGTACTGATAAGTGTGCTGAGGAAAAATGATCAAGCCGTGAGGGAAGGAGCATTCTAAGCAAGGCAGAGCGTGTTCAGGGCCCTAGATTTTTCCTGTTGCAGGAACTGCAAAGGTCAACCAGTGCCGTTTGAACGGAGTGAATAAGGGGGAAAGTGGTGGAAGATGAGGTCAGGAGGATAGGCTGGACAAGGTCGTGCAGGGCTGTATAGCCAGGGAAGGACGTGGGTATGTGCTAGGAAGGAAGCCTTTGGAGAGTTTTCAGTAGGAAGTGATGTGATCTGATTTACATTTTTAAAAACTCATTCTGGCAGTTGTTCGGGGATTAGACTGCAGAGGGAGTAAAATGGGCAGCAGAGAGTTAAACTAAGAGGCTTTTGCAGTAGTCCAGGCAAGACATATGGTGGAGGGTTATACCAGGGTGGTGGGGATAGGTGGGAGAAGTGGTCAGGCTGCAGATACATGATTGACTTTTGAACAATATGAGTTTAAACTACGTGGGCCCACTTGTACACAGATTTTTTTTTTTTTTACGTTTATTAATTTTTGAGACAGCGAAACAGGGCACAAGTGGAGGAGGGGCAGAGAGAGAAGGAGACACAGAATCCAAAGCAGGCTTCAGGCTCTGAGTAAGCGTTCAGCACAGAGCCCGATGCGGGGCTTGAACCCACCAACCGTGAGATCATGACCTGAGCCGAAGTCAGACACTTAACAGACTGAGCCACCCAGGCGCCCCAGATTTTTTTTTTTTTTTAAACAAGTAAAGTATGGTACTGTAAATGTGTTTTCTCTTCTCTTACGGTTTCCTTGATAATATTTTCTTTCCTCTAGCTTCCTCAATTGTAAGAATATAGTATATAATGCATATACTAAATATGTGTTAATTGTTTATATGTTATCAGTAAGTTTTCAGGTCAACAGTAGGCTATTAGTAAAGTTTTGGGGGGAGTCAAAAGTTATATGGAGGTTTTTGACTACAGGGAGGGAGGGGAATGGGGAGTGGAGGCCACGCCCCTGATTCCTGTGTTGTTCAAGGGTCAACTGTATTTTGAAGGTAGAACCAGGAAGATTTCTAAGACATCCAAGGAGGGCAAGAGTACAGCCAGAAATACGAACCCGGAGTTTGGGGAAGAGCTTCTTGGTGAACATAAATCTGAAAGCTAAGAGTGAATGACTGGTCTTTAAACCATGAAACCAAATGAGGTTACGTAGGGAGGGAATGCGGGTTGTGAAGACAGGTATGAAGATGAGCCCAGGGAGCCTCCAACCTAGAGAGACGTAGCCGGGGGGAGAGTAAAATGAGGCCAAGGGACCGCTGCCAGTGGAGTTAGACTGGAAAGCAAGGAGCGGGATATCTTGAAACTCAAGTTGCAGAAAGCCTTTCGATAAAGAGAGTGGTCAGCCATGTTAAATGCTGCTGAGATGTGGGTGAAATGAGGATATTGAATCGATTATTGGTTTTGATGAAACGGAGGCCGTTGATAACCCTGGCAAGAGTGGTTTTAGCAGCTGGATTAGAATAGGTTGGGGAGAAAATAGGAGGTGAGGAACTGGAGATGGCTGCTCTCAACAGCTCTCTCAAGGAGTTGTGTGGCAGAAAGGAACAGAAACGGAGTGGTGACCGGATTCTGTCTGTCCTTTGTGTTAACTCCTGGTGTTATATACTCTCCCAGCTATGTGGCCAGACTTCCACTCGGTCTTAGAATCCCACTTCCAGCCGCACATTCACAAATGAATGTCTAGTACCCATGCAGGTGAACATGGAAATGATAAGAATAGTGTGACATTTAGTGAGTGTTTACCGTGCCACTTACTGTTGCTGAGTACCTTATGTGCACTTAAATTCCCACAGTCTTTGAGCGGGTACTCTTTATTTTTTTTAGATTTTATTTTTAAGTAATCTCTGCACCCAAAGTGGGTCTTGAACTGACAGCCCCGAGATCGAGAGTCACGTGCTCTGCCGACAGAGCCAGCCAGGCTCCCAGAGCAGACACTCCTATTATTGCACTCTTTTATCAGTCAGCTTTTGCCACAGTAATGCTATAACGCACCCTAGGGTGTTGGGGGACTTGAAAAACATCCCTGCCCATGAATATTCTCACTCTGTGGGTCAGTTGGGAAGTGACTTCAATGGGCTTGGCTCCAAGCTGTGGTTTGGTTCCAGTCTGCCCCACCTGTTTCTCATCCTTTTTGGACCATTCCTGAGGGTTCCACTTCCTCCTCCTAATTTTTTTTTCCTGCATTGCTTCAACCAGACCATGCCTTTAGCCTAAGCTGGCTTCACTTTCTACATTGTTAACAGGGTTATCTCTGTAATGTCCATATAGTCTCATGTAATTCTCCTGAGTCTTTGACTTTCTGCCTGCAGGATGAAGTGTCAGCACCTTAGGGGACACACAAGACCTTTGTGACTTGGTCTCTGTATCTTCCCTTTCCTCTTTCCACTGCTCAGTGCCCCGACTCTAATTGCCTCTCATTTCTTATTTTAATGCCTGCCTTCTTTTTTTTTTTTTTTTTTTTTATGTTTATTTTTGACACAGAGAGAGAGTGAGTGGGGGAAGGGAAGAGAGAGAGGGAGACACAGAATCTGAAGCAGGCTCCAGGCTCCGAGCCGTCAGCACAGAACCCAATGCGGGGCTCGAACCCACAAGCAGTGAGATCATGACATAAGCCGAAGTTGGACGCCCAACCAACTCAGCCACCCAGGCGCCCCTCTTTTTTTTCTTTTTTAAATGTTTATTCATTTATTTTGGGGTGGGAGGGGAAGTACAAGGGGGAAAGAGAGAGAGGGAGGGAGGGAAGGAGAGAGAGACAGAGAGAGGGAGAGAAAGAGAATCCCAAGCAGGCTCCACACTGTCATCTCGGAGTTCAGCGCAGGGCTCGATCTCATGAACCGTGAGATCATGACGGAGCCGAGATCGAGAGTCGGACACTCAGCCGACTGAGCCCCCCAGGCGCCCCTTTAATGCCTACCTTCTGAGGCCTTTGTACTTCTCAGTCTGTCTGCTAGAAGGTCTCCACAATCACTGCACTTCAGATGGACTTCACATAGGCTTTACCTCTTCTGTAAAACATAATCCCACCCGAAGGCAGAATTGAGCACTGCCTCATCTAATGTCTCTCATAGCAAGTTTAGTATCTGTTGCTGTAGAGCAAAACACTCCAGCATTTAGCGGCTTAAGTCTAGTTTTATTATCTTTCACAGTTGTGCAGGTCGACTGAGGTCAGCTGTGTGGTTCTGTGACGTCTCCTTTGGGTCCCCCTGCAGTCATAGTCCTATGGCAGTGGAGCTGGAGTCCCCTGGAGGTGTGAGGCAGAGTCTGGGGTGACTGAGCCTTTCTCCTCCCTGCGTGGCTTCTCCAGCTGATCTTTCCAGCCGGGGATCTCGACTTCTTGGATAGCAGCTCCAGGCTTCTGAGAATACAGAAGCAGAAGCCGCCAGACATCCTCCGAGGGGAGGCCGCGGACGGGGACGGTGTCCCTTCTGCCACATTCTGTTGGTTAAAGGGAATCACACAGGGCCAGCCCAGGTTTATTATGGGACAGATCTATATAAGGCCATGGATAATAGAAGGCATGATTGATTCGGGCTATCTTTAGAGATTAGTTATCACACTGTGCCTGATAAATAATTCTGTTGTAATTGTGACGCTACTCTTTAATCATTTCATTACCAAACCGTAAGCTTTCTGCGGGCAGGGCTGTCTTACCCAGGTTTGTATTTCTCAGACCTGTCCCAGTGCTTGGTATTATAGTCCCTCAGTAAATGTTTTTGAGTAAAATGAATGAGTCGGTGGTGATACAGAGTTTCATATCCGCGATCTTATAATTTTTCTTATTTATAATCAAATAATAAAAATCTTATAATTTTTCTCATTTAAAATCCTATTTTCCCCATCGCTTTTAAAAATTTTTGCTTAAATACTGAGTTTTATCTTTTGGGAAAACCTTTAGTCTTTGGGAGGGCTTTGTCCTTAAAGGTAGTAAATGAGGGCTGAAATGTTCATTTTAAAATAAAAAGAATTGTGGTAATATCATTAATTTGTAATTATATTTTGTAAGGCTTGGCTTATTTTCATATTCTAGCAATTTTAATAATTAAATAGAATGTAAGAAAACATGTAAGTAAAATATGAACCAAGATAGTTCCTGGATTTTTAAATAGCCTATTTCCTCATTAGAAATGAAAATGATTCCTTTGCTTGTTACATAGAAGCTTGTATGGAATTGTCTAGTCAGGTAATAGGTAAATATTAAGGGTTAGCCGTGTGCCTACACTGTGCCTGGTATTGTAGGAAAGATGCTGGGGGAAAATACAAGAAGCATAGAGTTCCTTTTCTTGTTGTTTACATACAACAGAAAGAATTTAGAACATCTTACCAAAAAACACAAAGATAAATAAAGCCAAGATGAAGCTAACACAAAAATGCATGCTATCGGGAAACTATAGATTTCACCTTAATTGTTTTAGCAGCTAATGCAAAACAAGAAACCTAGCTGGTCAGTTATAATTCATACATATTATTTGTCAGGTTAAAAACAAACCACCTGCTTAGGGATGCACAGCTCTGTCTGATAATCAGACGAGTGAAAGAATTCCTGGCGAGGTTTCCTTATAAAGGAGGCTTTACTGAAATGAACAGTGTCCTTAATCCGCGGTTTTGGACATAGATGTTTCTTTAAAATATTCCTTGATGTAAGCTGAAGGTGTAATACCAAATTGTAACTTAATAAAAGCAAATTGAACGGGGTGTGTGTGTGTCTCAAATAGAATAGTCTAAAACCGCAATTCTCTCTCGTTGCTGGCGTGTTCTTCCTACCCTCTGGTCATCTTTTAGATCGTCCCTCAAGTAGAAATTTCTCTAGGGGGCTTTTGCAGATGTCAAAGCCCCCACTTGTAGATGCTTACAGAGCCATGTGCTTGTGTCCTGAAGTTTGAATCTACTCACATACAGAGGCAAATGGTAATAAAGGCCCCACATTTCAGTTCTTTATTTTGTAACTCTAGTAATTTTTGCCTGAAAAAAAAAATTAAAGCAGATAGACGTAAAGATTCTTCCTACCTTGCCCTTAAAATTAAAACGTCATAGGTTTCTAATTCAAGAGGGGAACTGAGCTTGCAGTCAGCCTTCTATCTCTCTCCCAGTTCAAGTGACTGTAAGAAAATACAAAAGAGAATAAATCCCTTCATGGAAAGAGAGGAAGGGAAATGGATTGGAAGCCAACAGTGTGGAAAAGGGACAGAGCAGTTGAAAGTGTGCTGGTAATGAAAGCAAGCAGATGACTGGAGCCCAGATTCCAGAGCCTGGGGACTGCGGGGGTGGGCGCTGCCTTCCCTGGCTCAGCCCCCGCTCAGTTCGAGGCCCTCGAGGCCCGGATGGGTAGTGAGGATGGGGGGAAATGAGAAGGTGAGCTATAACATGGGAGTCAAATTTAAAACTGGCTTACAGACTACATCCTTGGCCAGCTCTTGCAGACTAACTGCCGGTGACGACCTCGGGACAGGTTCCTCTTTAAATGAACGGAGCAAACTGCCTGGGACAGCTCAGGGACCCTAGAATGATGGCGTGAGGCGGCCCCTGCCCCAGCTCCTTTCCCACTCCCATGCAAGGTGCCGGTCGGCAAGCCCCCATGTACAGAGCTCTCAGCTGGCCTGTTCATTTGGGGGATGGTTTTAGCTGGAAAACAGGCCCATCTACAGACGCAGAGAAAGCTTGCTTCTAGAATTCCAAACTGGAGACAACCACTGGGCATTTGACATGTGAGGAAAATGAGAACATGAACGACAAAGACCGAAACAGATGATCCTGGAGGAAGTAGATCATTCAGGAAATGGAAAGGAACCTTAAAAACATTGGTTAATAGCATCTTGGAGATTTAACATTTTTGCATCCATAAAACAGACATGATGCTGTGGAGGTGAAAAAGGACAACTAGGAAGCAAGAATTCTTAGAAATGTGAGCATGTGATTGCTGGGAAGAAAAACAGAAGGGCCGGAAGACAACAGCAAGGAGATCTTCTAAAACAGAGGAAAATAGCGGACATAAAATAATGAAGCAACGTAAAAATAAATAGCGAACGTTTGCTGAGGCTAAGTATTTGTCAGACACTATGTAAAACACTTCACGTATTGTGATTTCTACTAATCCTCATGTGCACGTAATGAAGGGGAGACTGTCACTCTCCTCTCTTTTCAGAAGGGAGCACCACTGATGGTAGTTTGTTTAAAGTCACATGGCTGGCAGGTGGTGGCACAGGCCCAGACCCAAGCCATCTCTTCCTGAGGCCACACAGATAAAACGGCGCTCACCTGGTGGGCATGACAGTCTAGCACTGGAGGCAGACAGTGCAGAAAGGGGGTGTTGATGTTAGACAGCTTTTGTGTTTCCTCGTCTTCTAAATGCAGGTAACAGCACCTGCCTTCCTTGTGGGAGGATTACATGAACTGGCACCTGTCCCATGGCAGGCACTCAACAAATGTTCATTTTCTCTCTTCCTTTTGTTTATCCCTTTCCCCCCGACTGTAAGTGATTGTGCCTTACTTGGTTTTTAATTCCTGTGCTCTTCACAAAGTGTGGCATGTAACTTTAAGCTAAATAGTATAAGGGTAATACAGAATGTTGACTTGAGTCTCTAAAAGGAGGTTTTTGGAAAAATATATATATATATATTTTAAGTTTATTTATTTTGGGGAGAGAAAGAGGAGGGGAGGGGCAGGGAGAGAGAGGGAGAAACAGAATCCCAAGCAGGCTCCGTGCTGTCAGTGCAGAGTCCAATGGGGCTCGAACTCACGGAGCTGTGAGATCACCACCTGAGCCGAAATCAAGAGTCAGACACTTAACCGACTGAGCCCCCCAGGCGCCCCAGAAAAAAAAAATATGGTATTTTGGAACGGTGTAATCCTGAAACACAGCAGCCTTCACTGTCAAGGTTGAGCTATGGAGGAGGATGAGCACGAGCAGCCTCCACCTGGGATAGTTGTAAGCTCGGTGATGCTGTGAGGGGAGCGCCGGTGTTTGGTTGTGGCTAGAGGCTGCGGGGAGGTGAGGGGCTAGCGGTTCACCTTGGGTGGTGACTACGGACATGGGAATGAAAGGAGAGGAACTGGAAAGCCAGAGGGTAGGGACATGAAATAGAGCCTCCCTTCTTTGCGGCCTCCCGGGGCATAGAAGGTTCTGAAAAATGTTAACAGGTTTTCCTGTTTTAGGACTTGGGGCCCAGGAATATACGTGTAATAAGCATTGTAACGTCTTTAGTATCTCTCAAACGCAGTTGTTCTTAATGCCATACTTCTCCCCTCGGTTTTCCTGCATGTGGTTGGGGACTGGACAGTCCGTGGAGGGTCTCTGAGGAGCCCCAACAGGGGCCTAGAGTTGATGTGTAGACGCTCCCGGATAGTTCAACAAGAACTGCGCAGGCCCTCACTGAGAATCGTATGCTTTATTCGCAGTTCTATGAAGCTGATCTATCTAGCAATCTGGCAGTTAGCAGCAGCAAACTGGGAGGAGGCAGTATTGGACTGATAGTGTTTTGAGAGAACATTGGACCTAAATACCCAAAAGCACATTACAGGGGTCATTTAAGATATTATTAAATTGTTTATTCCTCCAAAGCCCCAGTGATCGTCTGTGGGCATTTTGCTAATTTGGAAATAATAATAAAAGGTTAAAAGATGCCCAGAATAACAAGACACCGTTATCAGCAAATACATGAATGTTTGACCTCTAGAGGTATGAACCTCAGCTATCCGTAGATTTGTTTAAATGAACGTCCTTTGATGACGGAAAGATAAGTGAACGATTCCTGTCCTGAGCTGCTAAAAGACCTCTGAAAATTTGGCTTAAGAGGGAGGAGTCTGTCTTGTGATCTTCACTTCAGTTTTGTCTGTAAAATGGAGACACTGCCTTACTGAGGACTGAGTAAGAATAAAATGAGATGATGTACGTGCAAAGGCCCTGTAGCCCTGCTAAGTTGGGTGTAAATTTCAGGTGGTTTTTCAGTGTGCTCATTATCTTTGAAAATATTCCTCAGAGGTTTCACACTGGTGGATTGCTTCTCTAAAATACTAATGGCCATCTCTGTAATTTCCCATTTGCTTTCCAGATTTCTGTATTCAGATGAAGTTCAAATTGGCCCAGAGACGGTTATGACCACTCTTTATACTGCTAAGAAATATGCAGTCCCAGCCTTGGAAGCACACTGTGTGGAATTTCTCACCAAACATCTTAGGGCAGATAATGCCTTTATGTTACTTACTCAGGTAAGTGAATGTAGCGAAGGTCGGTATCCTCATAGCTACATGAGTATTAAGTATTTCCTGGAGAATTCTAGATTAACTTAAAGTATATGTAATTATTTTTATGGTACCATTCAGGGAAGTATATCAGATTCATATGATTTTAGAAAAGCAAATTAGAGTCAATACAGTATCGTGTAAGAAACTGAGGCTTTATGTAAGCAGGCTACTGTGACTCAAAGTCACACGGATGTTTAGAATTGGAATTGGGATCCAGTTTGTTCCTGCTGCGAGTGAGCATGTGATAGCATAGGGTTTTCTGGACGTCTTTTGTCTCAATTTTTGTTGGATCTGGAATAAAGATTTTTGTTGGATCTGGACTTTTTAAGTCCAGATAAGTTTCAAGGTTTACTGTCTTTGTACTTAATCTGAAAGCTTGGAGGAATTAGAATTTCAGGTTTATGTGAAATGTTCTTTCTCTGATATTTAAAAGTTTCCACTAAATATAGTATACATGCAGAAAAGTACACATTATCTTAAGCACTCAGTCTGATGAATTTTTACAAACTGAACACATCTGTGGAACTATTAGCCAGTCTATATCGTACTATTTAGCATTTGTTAAACGCCTGTAATCTGAGCTTTACTTCAGATATAAATAAATCACTTGTTTTTCTTTTTAGACCAAGTTATAATACCCTTGTATGAATTGTTTAAAAAGTTCCAAGCCAGCCTGTACCTTGTGCTAAGGGTTGAATTGTTTCTCCAAAATTTATGTGTTGAAATCCCAGTTCCCAGAACCTCAGAATGTGATCTTATTTGGAGATAGGGTCTTTACAGAGGGAAGCAAGTTAAAATGAGGAGAAAACAATTGTAAGCTGATAATACATAATCCTGTTGACTGTTAGTACTGGAACCGGTCACAGATGTCCCCTAGTTCACCTCTTTCATTTTCCAGCTGGAAAACTCAAACCTGGGCCAATGGACTACCTGCCCAAAGGCTCCCAGCAGGCTGGCTGGGGCCGGGGCCCAGAGCTCGGGTTGCCCGGCTCTGCGTCTGTTCTGTCATATGGAAGTTGTATGACGGCACCTTTTGTTGCTGTTGTTTGTTCAGTCATCTGTCAACAAATATTTGAGGCTAGGGAAGAAAGAGCACACCGAGGTCACCTCGTGGACATAATCGCCGAACTCCATTCTGGACATGGTGCGCCAGACACTAAGCTAGTCACTTTGCGTGTAGTATCACAGTTAGCCCGCGTTGCAGCTCTGTGGTGCTACTTACTGTTGTCCCCATTTTAAAGATGAAGCAATGGAAGTGTAAAGGGCTAAATATCTTACTTCACATTAGACAGCAGGTGGTAAACCTAAGATCCCAACCTTCAACCAGTCGTTCTTAAGGTGTGGTGATCCTGAGTAAGGATGATAGCAGAATGTCTTGAGTGGTGATTGTGTGTCAGGACTTTGTCTGCATTAATTCATTTAATCTTCTACAGTAACTTTGGGAGGGGTAGGTGTTCTAGGTTTTCTTATTGTCCCCACTTAACAGGTAAGGAGACAGAGGCAGAAATATGAATCAATTTGACCAAGGTCATAGACCTGTTAAGCAACATATCCTTGCATTTCCCCCTCTTTTGAGTTTGTGATGAAAATCGATTATGGAAGTTGATATTCCTAAGATTCTTTATCGTCCAAGGGTTTTAAGGTATGTGGAGGGGATCACTTAATTACTTTTATTTTAAAAGCTTATGGAAAAATTCAGAAACCAATGAATTAAACTCTGACAATTAAAATACGGTTTCTAGTTCCGCAGGTCCAAGGTGAGACCTAAGAGTCTGCATTTCTCATGAGCTTTCAGATGATGCCAGTGCTTCTGGACCACACTTTGAGTAGTAAGGGTTAACAGCTGTCACTACGAGAAAGAAAAGGAGCTTTTCAGCGTGTGGTTGGTCTGAGAACCCAATTTTACTGCACATTTTTCACTGGCGGGGTCATGTGAATTAGCCCACGAATTGTCATGTGAAGTTCTTCTTCCTGCCAAGTGAGTCATTTGCACTGAGCATGTCAATTACTTGAGAGGACCTTTGCCAGCTTCACGCTGAAACAGGAGGCCAGTGTGCTGTACCAGCATGAGTGAGACCGGGAAGAGACGCTTGTTAGGAAGTGATATTTTTTTCAGAGATGATGCCAGACTCAAACTAAATTTTGAGAAGGATGTATTTTACTCTAAGTAGCAACAATAGATTCCCTAGGAAACTTGATACTGCCTGTGTAACTGAAGAGTCACTGAAACATTGCTGTTCTGAATAAAATAATTTTTATAAAAATTGTTTTTCTTAGAGTGAAAGATCAATTTTTGCACGAACACTGGAAATATAGTTGAGTTGGCCAGTTAAAATACCTGCCAGTTAAAATGTCTAGAATTTCATTTGATAAAAATGTGTTTTTCATATTTTAAAAATTCATCAGACTGTGATCCTAGACCGGATCCTATTGTAGGAGGAAAAGTGTTATAAAAAATTGGGTCAGTTGGCAAAACTGAAATACAGTAGATGAGATAAAAATATTGTATGGTTATTTATCAAAGTCAATTACTATGGTTATATAAGAAATAGTCAAGTATTTAAGGGTAAGGGCTGTGGTGCTGTAATTTATTCTTGAATAGTTCACCTCAAATATACACACACTCACTATACGTTGTCTGTTTTCTTATACATTATTTTCCCATTTACATATACATATATATGCATACATGTATGTGTATATATACATAATGTGTGTGTGTGCGCACGCCTGTGTGTGTATAGAGAGCACAAATGATAAAGAGGTGAAATATTAGATAAATAACATTTAGATAGGTACATCTGGGTAAAGGGTATATGGTGTTCTTTTTACTTGCATCTTTTCTGCAAATTTGAAATTATTTCTAAATTAAAAACATTTTAAGGGAAAATAACAAGGAATAGAGTTAATTTTATTCTACTAAATACAGATTTTATATTATTTTTTTGGAAAATTTTGACTAAGCAAATTAATATAAGCCCAATATATAATCTAAGAAGAACATTAAAAAAATTTTTTTTAAGTTTATTTGTTTATTTTGGGAAAGAGAGAGAGAGTGGGGGAGGGACAGAGAGAGAGAAAGAGAGAGAGAATCCCAAGCAGGCTCTGCACTGTCAGTGCAGAGCCCAACACGGGGCTCGAACCCATGAACTACGAGATTACGACCGGTGCCAAAATCAAGAATCAGATGCTTAACTGACTTGAGCCACCCAAGGGCCTCAAGAAGAGCATTTTCAGACATGTTTGAGTATTGCATAATTTTAAGAAACGTTCTACTGACTTAAAAATATATGCATATTTTATACGTGTAAGTACAGTTACATATGATCTGTAATGTGTGTATCTATTTTAAATTCATTCCAGTGTGTTTATTGCTGTCTTTTCTCCCCCATAAAACACAAGATAACTCTTTAGTTTAGGGATGTTTGTTAACGTAATAGGTCAGTAGCACCTGAGTTATTGAATCCTTTGAAAATGAATTTTACTTTACAAATAAGAGTCATCAGCCATGCCAAATAATGGTTAATTAATTGCATTATTGCCAGCATGAATATCTGTGTGCGTCTTGTGTTTGTCCATACTGTTAAATGTAAATGGACCTGATACTAGGCCAGAATGAAAGCTTGGTCACTGGCACACCTATCATCACATCTGTTTTCAGTGTTACAATTTTTTAAGTCTCATTTGAGTTTGGATACTCCCACCCCTTCCCCAATGCCTGGCTTTTAAACTTGGGTTGTTTTTTTTTTTTTTAATTATAATACACATCCTGATTAATCACGTATTATAAGCTTGGCTTCTGAATTCTTAAAACCGAGATTAGCTTTATTGGAATCATACAGTATACATTTTTTTGCTCAGTTTATACTATGGCTTCTTTTGTTTGTCATTGTGTTTGTGCGTTTCACTCATATTATTGTATGTAGTTGTAGATCATCCTCACTGTCGTATAAGATTGTCGTGTGTCTATTATTTGCTTTTCAGTTGTTGGCCTGCTGTTTGCTTAGGTTCCCAGAGCTTTCGTGCTCTGAAATTCCTGTACTTCATTCTCTCCCCACATCAAGACAGAAAATGGAAGAAAATAAATCTGATCTGTTTGTACTGTATGCTTGACAATTGATATAACTTAGTGACAGTATCCTACAACTCGGATTTAATAACGACTCTGCAGCATGACTAGCCAGATCATATTAGGCAAGTCAGCACACCTTTCTAAGCCTGTTTCCACATCTGGAAAATGGGATAATCATGTCTGCCTTATCTAACCTAGAGCGTTTGTTAAGGATCAAAATAAGTAACGTATAAGAAACCAGGCAGTGTGTGTATATGAGTAGATGGAAAGGAAAATAACAGGTCATCAGTGTGTATTTGTTATCTAAGCGGAGCATTTGTGCTCTTAGCTTTTCATTTCTGATTGTGGAAGGGAAACTTTTAAGAATATATACACATTATAATGGTATTTTAAGTTGGTGTTTTTACATAATTACCAATTGTAACTTTACAGCATTAACTGAATATGTACTGTCTAAAAGTAAGATAACTATGAGAATAAAATAACTGTCTCTCTGTATGTTTAGGCCCGATTATTTGATGAACCTCAGCTGGCTAGTCTCTGCCTGGACACGATAGACAAAAGCACGATGGATGCGATAAGTGCAGAGGGCTTTACTGATATCGATATAGGTGAGTCCTCCAGGATTCCAACTGTGCCGATTATTTAATTTACTTTTGTAATGTTTATTTTTGAGAGAGAGAGAGCTAGCAGGGGAGAGGAGAGAGAGGTGGGGACAGAGGATCTGAAGCAGACAGCCTGATGTGGGGCTCGAACTTGCAAACCGTGAGATCATGACCTGAGCTGAAGGCATATGTTCAACCGACCGAGCCCCCCCAGGTGCCCCCAGATCATACGGTTTAAATACAGTAACACCTTAACAGTCACCCTTTCTGGTGAACGGGCTGTTTTTAAAATAGTGGTTTTTCCAAATTAAATAAGTCGACATTTAAAAATTTTTGCTTTCTTTATTTTGGTGATAAATTCTACGTTATCACCTTTTACAAAATGTCAAATCAAATAAATATTCACTGGGGTGCCTGTGTGGCTGGCTCAGTGGTTGAGTGGGACTGTCTGTTGTTGGTACAGAGCCCACTTCTGATCCTCTGTCCCCCTCTCTCTCTGACCCTTCCCCCCCTCAACAAAAATAAACATTCAAAAATAAATAAATATTCACTGAATGCACCATGTGCACAGCATTATAGTAGAATCATTTCAGAAAAACAAAGAAGAGGGGCGCCTGGGTGGCTCAGTCAGTTGAGCATCTGACTCTTGATTTCAGCTCAGGTCATGCTCTCATGGTTTGTGGTTCAAGCCCCACATTGGGCTCCACACTGTCGGTGGAGCCTGCTTAGGATCCTCTCTTTCCCTCTCTCTGCTCCCCCCCAGCTCCCCGCCCAATCAGTCAGTCAATCAATCAGTAAACGAACATTGTTTTAAATGTTTATTTATTTTTGAGAGGGAGAGAGACAGAGTACGAGTGGGGGAGGGCAGAGAGAGAGGGAGACAACAGAAACCGAAACAGGCTCCAGGCTCTGAGCTGTGAGCACAGAGCCCATCGCGGGGCTTGAACTCACCAACTGTAAGATCATGACCTGAGCTGAAATTGGACACTTAACCGACTAAGCCACCCAAGAGCCCCAACCAACAAGCATTTTTAAAAATTATTTAAAAAAAATACGAAGAGGAGTAGGATGTGATTTTTCTTAAGGAAACTATGATCTAATTGGAGAATCAAGGAACAAGCATGTAAAAATTAAGATTTAATAGAAAAATCTGGATAACATACAGTAAAATGTGATTTTTACCTTTTCTAAGCTACACATATAGAAAGTAATTACTCTTCAAATCCAAAATATGGAGGGATTACCTCAAATTGAGTAGTGTTACGAAAGTCTTGACAGGAGATTCTGCCATGGGCCCTAAAGAATGGGTAGTATTTGGGGAGTGAAGAGAGGGCGACATTCGAAGCAGGTGGAGCCCCATGAGGAAGCGTGTGTGAGATCGAGGCAGGGTAAACCAGGTTGTACATTAAATACATTTGGTGTATCCTGTTATAACCACATCCCATCTGATGAGGCTGGGGAGTCTGAATGTTGTTATTGCAGGAGAGGAGACAGCTAATCTAGGCCTATGGCTTTAAATATTCTCTTCATCATGATGAACATAAAATATATATGAGTTATCTGTTGTGTATTATTATGTTATTATCTGTCTTGCCAGTAGACAGGAAAAAGTATGGGCAGGGAAAACACCCACGTTTTAAAAGCTTTGGCCTCGGTATGGCACCCTCATTTTGGCTCTTACTTCATTGTCTGGGATTCAGCAACATTATCCCACTTAAATTCAGAGGAAGCTAGGAGATACAAGTCACATCTCAAGAAGAAGAGAAAACAGATGTTTTGTAAACAGCCAGTACTCACTGCCTGTCTCTGTCTGTACCTGACCTTGTCTTCTCTCACTCTCCCCATTATTCACTGTGTTTCATAAACACTAGCCAGGGTTATTTCTATTTTAAGCCTTTGTGTTTACTATTCCCACGAATTGGAATCCTTTTGCCTTGAATCTGTATGTGGCTTCCTCCTTTTAATCATTCTGATACCAAGTTAGATGAGACCTGAGAGAGGCTGTCCCAGACCTTAGTCAAAGTAGATACCATGTTCCCCTAAACAATCCTTTTCTGTTACTCTGATTTATTTTACTCACAGTAGGTTTCACTATCTGAAATTCTTAAGTAGGTATTTTTGTACGTGTCTGTGTATTTGTCTGTGTATGTTTATGATGGTTATCTACCTTCCCCACCTAGATTGTAAGCTTTTTTTTTCTTTTAAGATTTTATTTCTCAGTAATCTCTACACCCAGCATGGGGCTTGAATTTAAAACCCCGAGATCAAGAATCACGTGCTTTACCGACTGAACCAGCCAGGCACCCTGATTGTAAACTCTTTGAAGGCAGGGACTTTGTTGCGTTACCACTGTATTTGTAACACTAAAGACAGTAGAACATAGTACCTGTTCAGTTAGTATTTGTTGACCAACTGGACTGTGTCTAGAATGTTTCCTTTCCTTCCCACCTTGGCTAGTTCTCACTCATCCTTTTTTTTTTTTTTTTTTTTTTCTTTTTCACGTTTATTTATTTTGAGAGAGAGAGAGACAGAGCATGAGCAGGGGAGGGACCGAGAGACAGGAAGAGAGAGAATCCTAAGCAGGCTCCGCGTTGTCAGTGCAGAGCCGAATGGGGCTCGAACTCACTAACCGTGAGATTATGACCTGAGCTGAAATCAAGAGCCGGACACTTAACCGATTGAGCCACCCAGGCGCCCCTACCTCTCACTCATTTTTAATGTCTTGGCTAAAATTATACTTCTGCAGTGACTTCTTTCTTAAGAATTGACACCCTGCCCTCCTCCATGACATTTAGTATATTCTGTTATAACCACATCCCATTGTGAGTTTGTCTGTCTATTGCACTGTACCTCGGGAAGGATGTACAATCATCTTGCATTAATTATCCTGAAGGGCAGGGGCTAGATTGGGTCCTCCCCACTATACATAATATCCACTGACTGGATGTTTGAGAGCCCCAGGCACTGCCCACATTGCTGGGACACATTGCTTAATCCTAATTTTTTTCCCCTAGGGGGTTGTCACTCCATTTGTAATTCAGTTTATGTTTGAAATAGCATTGCTTGCATCTGAGCGACTTGTCCTGGAAGTTGTTTTGTAAATAGCTCCTATGTTAGACAGTGTGCCATTGGAGCCTGGGGGTCTTGAAGTAGGTGCCTTGTGCAGTGTAAATACTCAAAATATTTGTTGATTTGATTTGATTCACCATTGCTTATATTAAAATCTAGTCTTGCATTACGTGTACAAAACATAATCTTAGCTGTTTTTATGATCTTTACTGGGCTCTCAGCTGTAATTTCTTAGTATAACATATCTGCCAATAGAAGACCTGTGTGTTTCCACACCATAGTCCAGTTTGCTTCAAGTGTACTTGTGAAAAATTGGGATGAAAGAGAAGTCTAGGAGCTGAGAGAAAGAAGGTTGGGCCATGCTTCAAGAGCTTTTTTTTTTTTTTTTTTTTTTTAAATGTGTGTTTGTTTGCTTATTTAAAGAGAGAGCTCACAGTAGGGTCAGAGAGAGGGAGAGAGAATCCCAAGCAGGTTCCACATTGTTAGCACAGAGCCTGACGCAGGGCTTGAGCTCACAAACCATGAGATCATGACCTGAACTGAAATCAAGAGTCAGATGCTCAACTGACTGAGCACCCAGACACCCCAGGAGCTCTTTTTATAGTTTTAGATTCTAGAGAAGCTTTTTCTCCTCTGGGATTCGAATATACGTTCTGGAGGGATGTGCTTCCTCCAGAGAGATGCTGTTTCTCTCTTAGAGCTTTTTGCTAAAGGAAGAAGGTTCTGTGTCACATTGATAGAAAAAAGCAAATTTACATTATGCCAAGGCCAGTATAATGTGTTTTTTCCCCTGCTGATATGTTAAGGTTCTTTGTTTATCTTTCCTGAAGTTTATTAGCATACAAAGTAGAGATATGTGGATCCAAAGTTGTCTGTTTTCCCACTGAATGATTAATTTTGGTCAGTGTATATTCCTAATCCTACAGAATATTGAGGTATATTGGTTTACATTCATTTACCTGTGGAAAAGCTTTATGGAACTGTACTCTGTATTCATCTGCTCAGCTACCAGAGAAGGAAAAACTTGATTTAAAAAAAAATTATGTATAACCTACTCATTTTTAACATAATGTTGAGCCTCTGTGTTGACATCTGCTCGAATGATAGCTGTGGTTCAATACTGACCAAGTGTTTGGATGTAGTATGAATGTGTAGACCATTACGGAATCGAATTTTTTTTAAATAAATTTTTCTTAGATGTGTATTACTGGGTAATTTAAGCACAGTGAATGTATGTAAGTACGGCATCCTCATTTTTATTGGAATCCTGTGATTATTAAGCGTCGTTATTATGAGTATCAGTTATTGTATTAGCGAAGCCCTCAGGCCTCTGACGTGTTTTTTGTCTTGGGTTTTCAGTCTTCCTCTTCAGAAAGACTCTTTGGACTGTGATGCTTTTCAGGCACTTCCATCTACTTGTCACACATTCCCTCTCTCCTCTGTCTCTGTTTGGGTGCAGCCTGTCGTTTTGTTCTGGTCTCTTGGCCTCTATGGCCTGTCTCTGGACTTCCTGCTTTTGGTCTACTATAGAAAAGCTGAGCAGATTCGAGTTTTGCCTCTGATTAAAGGAGAAAGGTTCTGAGTGAGGGCCTGAGTTCTGGGCCGGACGTTTATGCTTGGATGTCAGATAGGGATTTCACACTTCACATGTCCCAAACGAAACTCCAGATCCCCCTCTCACCATCCCCCAAGGCCGCCTCTGTAGGCTTTCCCATCTCAGTTGATGCCACTGTCGTCGGTCCGTTGCTTAGACTATAAACCCGGGAATTACCCTTGACTCCTATCACCCCCAGTATTCAGTCTGTTAGGACATCACACTGAGTCCTCCTTCAGGGTATATCCTGAATCTGATGGTTTTTCACCACTTCCTCCTGGTCCAGGCCGTCATCACCTCTGATGTGGATCAGAGCAGGAGCCTTCTAACTGATCTCCTTTCCACTCTGACCTCCACTAGAGTCTCCTCTCAACATGGCTGCCAGCGTGATCCTTCTAGAACATAAAATGTCACAGCTCAGAATCCTCCAGGGGTTCGTTCTCCTTTGTACTCAGAGTAAAAGCCAGATGATTGACAGGGTGCTATAAGATTGTACCCCATTTCCCTCCATTTCTGGCCTCCTCGCCTACCACTTTTCCCTCTTGCCCACTGCAGTCTAGCCACACTGGCCTCCTGGCTTGGTCCTCACACATGCCAGGCACACTTCGATGGGAGAGCCGTCACACTGGACATGCCAAACACTTCTGGCTAGGCCTCTGGCTGACTCCCCCATACCCCCCGTCAAGTCTTGGCTCAGACGAGCTGCCCAAGCCGCCCTGTTTTTTTTATTTATTTATTTATTTATTTATTTATTTATTTATTTATTTATTTATTTATTTAAAAACAATTTTTTTTTTAATGTTTATTTTGAGAGGGACAGAGACAGAATGCAAGTGGGTTAGGGGCAGAGAGAGAGGGAGACACAGAAGCAGAAGCAGGCTCCAGGCTCTGAGCTGTCAGCACAGATCCTGACGTGGGGCTCGAACTCATGAGCCGTGAGATCATGACCTGAGCTGAAGTTGGACGCTCAACCGACTGAGCCATCCAGGTGCCCCAAAGCCATCCTGTTTTGTTTTGTTTTATTTTATTTTATTTTATTAAAAAAAAATTTTTTTTTTTTAACGTTTATTTATTTTTGAGACAGAGACAGAGCACGAACGGGGGAGGGTCAGAGAGAGAGGGAGACACAGAATCTGAAACAGGCTCCAGGCTCTGAGCAGTCAGCACAGAGCCTGACGCGGGGCTCGAACTCACATACCGCGAGATCGTGACCTGAGCCGAAGTTGGATGCTCAACCGACTGAGCCACCCAGGCACCCCAAAGCCATCCTGTTTTAAACTGCACTTGGGATTCCTCTCACCCTACGGTCTGTCCTACACTTAGCATCTAACTTGTTAAATCTATTTATGTTTAATGTTAACCCCCACTAGAATGTAAGTTCCATAAAGGCAAGGGACTTATTTTTAATTTTTTATTCAGTGATGTATCCTTAGCGTCTAGAACAGTGCCTGACACACAGTGAGTGCTTAATAAGGAATATTTGGGGAACGAATGAATGGTTATCTGTAGTCTTTATAGAATTATGTATGTCACTAATTTGAAGCCCTTTTCTCAGACTTACAATTAATCTTACTCTGGGTATTTGAGTTTGCTTAATAAATGGCACAAATATACAAGGAGATACTGTACCTAAGCTTCCATGTATGGTAAAGAAAAAGTTGAATATTAACTTCATAGCAATTATTTAAACTCTTTTTTTTAATAAAATTTTTAACGTTTATTTTTGAGAGGAAGTGAGAGCACATGAGCGAGGGAGGGTCAAAGAGAGAGGGAGACACAGAATCTGAAGCAGGCTCCAGGCTCTGAGCTGTCAACATAGAGCACAACGTGGGGCTTGAACTCACGAACTGTGAGATCATGACCTGAGCTGAGGTGGGATGCTTACCTGACTGAGCCACCCAGACGTCCCCTAAACTCTGTTTTGTTTTGTTTTTTAATGTTTATTTTGAGAGAGAGAGAGAGAGAGAGAGAGAGACAAGTGCGTGAGCAGGGGAGAGGCAGAGGGAGGGAAAAAGAGAGAATCCCAAGCAGGCTCTGTGCTGTCAGTGCAGAGCCTGACATGGGACTTGATCTCATGAACCGTGAGGTCACGACCTGAGCCGATATCAAGAGTCGGAAGCTTAACCAAATGAGCCACCCAGGCACCACACTTTATAGCACTGTTTTAAAGAAAACTTTGCTGTTTAATTGTTTTCATTCTTTAATATTTTTAAGTATAGGGGCTGTAGTTTTAAGTATCTAATCTCCTTTTTTAATTGAGATTTGAAAACTTAATGTAAGTCTGTTTGTTGGTGTTTTGTTAAAGATCAAAATATTCCTAATTTGATTTATTCTTGTATTTTCCCTGTAGACACACTCTGTGCCGTTCTGGAAAGAGACACACTTAGTATTAGAGAGAGTCGACTTTTTGGAGCCGTTGTACGATGGGCAGAAGCGGAATGTCAAAGACAACAATTGCCTGTGACTTTTGGAAACAAACAGAAAGTTCTAGGAAAAGCACTGTCCTTGATCCGGTTTCCACTGATGACCATTGAAGAGTTTGCAGCAGGTAGGGCTATAACTTGACCAAAATCTGTGTGAAACTATGCCAACAGGCAGTCAGCCAGCCTCCCTGTGCAAAAGAGGGAAAGAAGCTGGTACTTACTGAGCTCTAGTCACATGACACATGGAGGTGTGTGTAATTTCCTTTACTTCTGGTAGCCCTTCAAGATAACATTGTAAGTTAGTTATTTATTTTGATATGTGCACTAGGTTCTTCTTTTTTGGGTGGGGGCTATAGTGTGCACAAGTGTTACGTTAGTCTCTGGGGTACAGGTGGTGATTCTGTTCTACGGGGCTGTATGCTCACCGCAAGTGTAGCCACCTGTCACCACCTAAGACTACTACGGTATCATGGACTATATTCCCTGTGCTGTTACTTTTTTACTTTTTTTTTTTTTTTATTTTTTTTTTTATTTTTATTTTTTTTTTTTTAATTTTTTTTTTCAACGTTTTTTATTTATTTTTGGGACAGAGAGAGACAGAGCATGAACGGGGGAGGGGCAGAGAGAGAGGGAGACACAGAATCGGAAACAGGCTCCAGGCTCCGAGCCATCAGCCCAGAGCCTGACGCGGGGCTCGAACTCACAGACCGCGAGATCGTGACCTGGCTGAAGTCGGACGCTTAACCGACTGCGCCACCCAGGCGCCCCTGTGCTGTTACTTTTTATTCCCATGATTTGTTCATCCCATAACTGACGGCCTGGGCCTCTAACTCTCCTTCAGCCGTTTACCCCATCCTCCCACCCCTTTCCCCCTGGTAACCATCAGTGTGTTCTCTGTAGTTTCTTGGTTTGCCTGTCTCTTACCCATATGGTCATCTGTTTCCTAAATTCCACATAGGAGTGACATGATATATTTATCTTTCTCTGACTGACAAACTTCACTTAGCATTATACTCTTTAGCTCCACCCATGTTATTGCAAATGGTAAGATTGCATTCATTTTTATGACTGAGTAATATTCCATTGGGGGTGTGTGTGTGTGTGTGTGTGTGTGTGTGTGTGTGTGTGTGTACGTACGTACGTACATACATACGCACCACATCTTCTTTATCCACTCATCAATTGATGGACACTTGGGCTGTTTCCATATCTTGGCTATTGTAGGTAATGCTGCTATACACATAGGGGTGCAAGAATCCCTTTGAATTAGGGTCTTTGTATTCTTTTTTTTTAGTGTCTTTGTATTCTTTGGGTAAATACCTAATAGTGTGATTGCTGGATCGTAGGGTAGTTCTATTTTTAACTTTTTGAGGATCCTCCATACTGTTTTCCATAGTGGCCGCCCCAGTTTGCACTCCCACCAACAGTGCAAGAGGATTCCTTTTTCTCCACATTTTTGCCAACACCTGTTATTTCTTGTGTTGTTGATTTTAGCCATTCTGGTGATATCTCGTGGTTTTGATTTGCATTTCCCTGATGATGAGTGATGTTGAGCCTCTTCATGTGTCTCTTGGCCATCTCTGTGTCTTCTTTCGAGAAATGTCTGTTCATGTCTTCTGAATTTTAAACTTAATATAAAGGAAATCATACATACAGTATGTGCTCTTTTGTATATGGCTTTTTCTTTTTTTAAAGTTTATCTTTAAGAGAGAGTGTGTAAGTGAGTGGGGGAGGGGCAGAGAGAGAGGGAGGGAGAGAGAATTCCAAGCAGGCTCTGTGCTGACTGATGTGGAGCTCCAGCTCACCCACTGTGAGATCGTGA
Organism: Panthera leo; assembly: GCF_018350215.1. NCBI lineage: Eukaryota > Metazoa > Chordata > Mammalia > Carnivora > Felidae > Panthera > Panthera leo. The sequence continues at coordinate 3,875,625 of NC_056684.1, forward strand.
ATTGAGCCGAAATCAAGAGTTGGATGCTTAACCGACTGAGCCACCCAGGCACCCCTGGCTTTTTTCTCTTAACGTTATGTCTGTTAGATTTCATCCTTGAGGTAGTGTTTTCACTGTTGTATAATCTGTCATAGGAATGTGCCATGATTTATTTATGCATTTTACTGTTGTTGAACATCTGGGTTGTTTCTCTTTGGTGGCCATTAAGAACATTCTTGTACATGTCACTTAGGAGACATATGTAAACATTTCCGTTGCATGCCAAATCTTGCCATTTGCACCTACGTGGATGGAACTGGAGGGTATTATGCTAAGTGAAATTAGTCAGAAAAAGACAAATATCATATGACTGCACTCATATGAGGACTTTAAGAGACAAAATAGATGAACATATAAGGGAAGGGAAACAAAAATAATATATATAAAAACAGGGAGGGGGACAAAACAGAAGAGACTCATAAATATGGAGAACAAACTGAAGGTTACTGAAGGGGGTGTGGGAGGGGGGATGGGCTAAATGGGGAAGGGGCACTAAGGAATCTACTGAAATCATTGCTTCACTATATGCTCACTAATTTGGATGTAAATTTCAAGAAATAAAAGATAAAATTAAAAAAAAAGTTAAGGTTAAAGTTCATTTTTTTCCCTATCAAGCCATATATTAAAAAACTATCTTTGTCTCGCATACATTGCAGGGCCAACTTTGTTGTAAATCAGGTGACTTTGTGTGAATGAATCTGTTTCTAGAGTTTCTATATTCTGTTCCACTATTACATTTGTTTATTCTTGTACCAATCCTGCATAGTTTTAGTTCTATAGTTTTACACCAAATCTTGAAATCTGATAGCGAAAACTCCCCAGCTTTGTTCTTCTTCAAGATTATCTTGGCTATTTTTGGTCTTTTGCATTTTCATATTAATGTATTTTTTAAAGTTTATTTATTTTTTGAGAGAGAAGGAAAGAGAATCCCAGGCAGGCTCCACACTGGCAGCAGAGCCTGCCTGACGCGGGGCTCAAACCCACAAACCATGAGATCATGACCTGAGCTGAAACCAAGAATCGGATGCTTAACAGACTGAGCTACCCAGGTGCCCCACATATAAGTAAATTTTTTAATCACCTTGTCAATTTCTACCTCTCCCCCGCACCCCCCACCCCGCAAATTATCATATTTTGATTGGAACTTAGATTGGTGTGGGGATAAATGGCATTTTTGTAATATTGAGTCTTTCAATCCATCAGCATTTATCTAAGTCTTTTAAAATCTCTTTTAGTAATATTTTGAGTTTTCTGGTAGAGGTCTTGTATGCTTTTGGGGAGGTTTATTCTAACCTAGATACTTTTTTTTTTTTTAATTATTTTTTTTAATGTTTTTGAGAGAGAGAGAGCACGAGTTGGGGAGGGTCAGAGAGAGAGGGAGACACAGAATTCGAAGCAGGCTCCAGGCTCCGAGCTGTCAGCACAGAGCCCGATGCGGGGCTCGAACCCACAAGCCGTGACATCATGACCTGAGCTGAAGTCGGACGTTTAACCAACTGAGCCACCCAGGCGCCCCTAGATATTTCATTTTTTTGTTTTGTTTTTTTTTTTGTTGTTGTTGTTTTTACAGAGAGAGACAGAGCATGAGCAGGGGAGGGGCAGAGAGAGAGGGAGACACAGAATCCGAAGCAGGCTCCAGGCTCTGAGCTGTCAGCACAGAGCCCCATGCGGAGCTTGAACTCACAGACTGTGAGACCGTGACCTGAGCTGAAGTTGGACATTTAACCGACTGAGCCACCTAGGCGCCCCTAGATATTTCATTTTTTAAATGCTATTGTAAATGATTGTCTTTAAAATTTCCATGTTATAATCAATTGTTCACTGATAGAAATACAGTTGATTTTTCTATATTGACCTTGTATCTAGTGAACTTGCTAAATTCACTGATTCTAATAATTTATTTGTAGGTCACTGTACATAGTCTACATGTACAATCATGCCACTGCAAACAGTAATAATTCTCCTTCTTCCTGTCTAATCCTTAGACATTTTATTTCTTTTTCTTGCTTTATTATGTGGTCTAGGACCTCTGGCATATTAGTGAATAGCAGTGCTGGTAGCGAACATCTCGTCTCATTCCAGTGTTACACACAAAGCTTTACTATTTCCCCAGAGTAGGCTTGCTGTAAATGTTTTGTAGGTGCCTCGTATTGGATTAAGCAAGTTTCCCTCTGTTTCTAGTCTGCTAAGAGTTTTATAATGAATTTTATCAAATACTTCTCTTCATCTTGTCATGATACAGTGGTTTTCCCCTTTATTTTCTTTTTCTTTCTTATTTGTAATTGGCCTTACTAAGCGGTTCATAATTGGGCAGCATCCCATCTCGCAAGTAGAGAGATGCTCCTTGCTTTATTTTCTTAACTTGGTGAACTAGACTGATTTCCCAAATTAAACCTATTTTGGATTTCTTATGTAAGGTAGACTTAGTTGTCAACGCTTTATCCTATGTTACCAGATCCAATTTGCTAAATTTTAAAATATTTTTATGACTATTTCATGAGAGAAATTAGTCTATAATTTTCCTTTCTTGTAATTGTCAGATGTGGATTACCAAATTTATGCTGGTCTCATCCAAAACTTAACAAATGCTTGTTTTTTTCAGTGTTCAAGAGATTGTGTAAGATTGGTGTTGTTTTTTTTCTTAAATGTTTAGGAAAATTTGCCAGTGAAGTTATCTGGATCCAGAGTTTACTTTATGGAACATTTTTAATAGATTTTTTTTTTTTTTAATTTTTTAAAGTAATCTCTACATCCAACATGGGGCTCAAACTCACAACCCCAAGACCAAGAGTTGCACAGTACTGAGTGAGCCAGGTGCCCCTGTGGAAGGTTTTTAATTAGAGATTCAATTTCTTAGATAGAGTAGCATAGCACTATTTCTTTTTGTAACCGTTGCCTCTAGCCTTTTAATTTTTTTAACATGAATGTTACAATATCTTTTTATTATCTCTATATCTGTGGAGTCTAAACTGTGTCCCTATATTCATTTCTTTCCTTTTTTTTTTTTTTTTTTAAGTTTATTTATTTTAGAGCAAGCACAAGAGCAAGCGGCAGAGGGGCAGAGGGAGAGAGAGAATCCCAAGCAGGCTCCACACTGGCAGCCTGGAGCCCAAGTGGGCTCAAACTCAGGAACAGTGAGATCATGACCTGAGGCGAAATCAAGAGTTGGATGCTTAACAGACTGAGCCCTTACCCGCCCCTCCCATACTCATTTCTGATATCGGTAGATTGTATCTTCTTTGATCAGCCTTGCCTAGTGGTTTATACATTTTATTAATTTTTTCTAAGAACCAACTTCTGGCTTTATTAATATTTTCTATTGTATGTATGTTTTCCATTCCATTAACTTCTGCTTTTTTATTATCTCCTTCATTTGATTTTAGTTTGCTGGGGATTATTTTGTCAGTCTTTGTGGGGTTTTTTTTCCTTTCTTTTTTTTATTGAATGTTTATTTTTATCTTTGAGAGAGAAAGATGGACAGAGTGCAAGCAAGGGAGGGGCAGAGAGAGAGAGACACAGAATCCAAAGCTGAGCTGTCAGCACAGAGCCCAGTGCAGGGCTCGAATCACGGACCGCGAGGTCATGACCTGAGCCGACATCAGACGCTTACCGACTGGGCCACCCAGGTGCCCTTCACTTCACAAGTTTTGATATGTATTTTCATTATCATTCGATAAAAAATACTCTCTCGTTTTCATGGTGATTTTTCTTTATGACCCATGATAGCCAAATTTTCAAATATTTGGGGACTTCTCCCCCCAGCATTTTAAGACCCCTGAAATTTCTGTTAAATCTTTAGTTTCTTAGCAGTTTCTTTCTGCTTGGTTTCTTGGTCTCATAATTTTCCCTTGCTTATCATAGCTTAGGAATCAGCAAACACTTCCTAGAGAAATTGTGCAGAAAATGTTGGTCTTACCTCTCTTACCCACTTTCTGCAGCATTGTTGTCTGGCTGCTTTGGTAGCTTTAAATTCCAGTGTTTGTCTCCTCAGTCCAGTGAGGATTACATGATTTCTAGGTTGCCTGTTTCTGTTTGGCATTTATGCCCTGTGAAGCAGATCAGCAAATATCCCAAGGGGGAGAAATAGTGACAAATATATGGCTTCATCTCAACACATTTCCCTTCTCAAACACTGACTGCCTCAGCTGTTGTCAACTTAAAAATAGCTATTTTATGTATTTCATCCATAGTTGTTCTGTGATGTAGATGATTCCATCCTACAGACCACACTCCTTAGTATTTTTATGTAGTCAAATAATGTTTCTTTTGCTGTTAGGCATATTCTTTTCCCTATATTGCCTCTGTATTGTGCTTTTAAAAATGTTTTTATGGAGAATTCCCTTTATCTATTTTGCTGTTGAGTATGTTTGCTTTTTTTTTTTCCCTGTCTAGATTTGGAAATTAGAAATTCTGTGTTTATTTTTCCCCCCTCAGTTTTCTTAATTCTCCATTTCACAATAAAACAATACTTACTGCTCATCCCTATTGGAGATAAGAAGGTTACAGTGGTGTGTTATTCCTTTCAACCTTTGCAGACCACTTGGTGACTGGTCACACACACACACAACACGTTACGGTGACACAACTGTGGTGGGCCTGGTTCTAGGTCATACTAGGTCGTATCTGATTACTTTCTTGCAGTAGGTATATGGCTCATATCTGAGAACAGTTTCCTGATCCGAAGACTTCTTTTTTCAACTAAGGAAGTTTTATTATAGTTTTGAATTATTACATCATCTTTTAATTTTAATTTTCTTTTTAATGTTTGTTTATTCTTGAGTGAGCGTGAGTGGGGGAGGGGCAGAGAGAGGGAGACACAGAATCCAAAACAGGCTCCAGGCTCCGAGCTGTCAGTGCAGAGCCCGACGCGGGGCTCAAACCCACGGACCACAAGATCATGACCCGAGCCCAAGTTGGACGTTTAACCGAGTGAGCCACCCAGGCGCCCCTGCGTCCTATTTCTTATTATTAGTTCTTCAGGAACACTTGTGACCTGTATGTGTGTCCCTGCTTTTTATCGTTTTTTCTCACCTGGAACATTTTAATTCTTTTGTGTTATGTTAGTCCTTGTCATTCTGAGAAAGTCACATGGGTTCATCCCCATCTCTGTTGATATTAGCACTCCCAGTTCTGTTCTTTTTACTAAAATGCAGGTTTTAAGTTTTTAGTTGTTGTTTTTTTTTTTTTTTCTTTCTTCCTTTTTTACACTCTTTCCTCATCCAGAGGCTGCAAATCACTGTTGGGGCCAGGTCTGGCAGGTTGATAGATTAATCTAATGTTTAAAATCAGGGGGTTTTACAGTACTGTCTGAATTTAGGACTTCTAAACCAAATTTCTGGTGTTGTGCAGTCTCTTATTTAGATTGCTTTTACCAGTCTTGTAAGGGATCTGGCATCTTTTTATTAGGAGTGGCATTTATTCCTGGATAAATTTGAACTGAACGGGCTTTTTTAGAAGCAGTGAATGGGAACACTGTAACATACGTGACGTGCTGCTTGCACAGCTCATCCAGTCTTAGCTTCTGCCCTCTGCTGATTTCTGAACGCTGGAAGCAAGCACCATCCCATGTGTTTCCCCCTCTAGGTGGGGTGTAGATAGGTAGTGAGAGCTCTGGCTACCACGTGAGCATTGCCCCCGTAGGGAATGACTCTTCTTCCTGGTGAACAGGTGTCCGTGGTGCACAGAGGGGGTGGATGGATAGAAAAATCCAGAGATCCTTCTGCGATTTCAGAGTTTCATCTAAGCTTTGATTTATTTACTAACGGTTTTCACACTTAGGACCTATTAGGTTAACTTCAAATGGATTTTGAAATCCTTACAATTAAATACATGCTCAAAATTTTCTGCCTCATCGTTACTTTACCTCTTCCGGATTTGAATTCACTTCGTTTGGAGTGTTACAAAGTTAGGGATTGAAATCCAGTCGGTTTTACTAAGGTCAGATTTTTATTTCTGCAGGTCCTGCCCAGTCCGGAATTTTGTCAGATCGGGAGGTGGTAAATCTCTTTCTCCATTTTACGGTCAATCCTAAGCCCCGAGTGGAATACATCGACCGGCCAAGGTGCTGCCTGCGAGGAAAGGAGTGCTGTATCCGTAGGTTCCAGCAAGTGGAGAGCCGCTGGGGCTACAGCGGCACGAGCGACCGAATCAGGTGTCTGTCGCGTTGCAGGCGCGGGGGTGACGTGGGGCCGCACCTAGCATTTTTCTTTTGTCCTCACGTCGTGGGAGACAGTTGACCACGTTTTATTTTCTGCTTTGTTTAGTATATCTCTGAGTTACTACAGGAGTCCAGAGTCGGGAAGATACAGCAGTGTCTTCGCTGCACTGGGACTGAGGGGATCTCTCAGGAAACAAGTGAACTTAGAGAGGGCCGGCTGGGGTTTTCCACAGCACGGATTCTGTTTGGATCTCTCCTGCTGGAGAGCAGGGTCTACACCTTCATTAATCAAACACTTGCTTCTACTGTGTTTAATGTGAGCTTTTTGTTTGCAAAGATATTGCACGGGAGATAGTTCTATGTACGGTTATAAAAGAGTGAAAAATCTAGAATCTTGAGACGTGTGTATATAATCCTGTTGAGGAATTTATCTTTGCCCTGCCTTGTTTTCTTTAGGCCAGATGTCAAAATAGAATGTTTCAGTTTCCATAAAATAATACGTTTTGGATTTTTACTTATTTATAATAGCACTTTAGTATAAAGCTAGGAGCTAATAACAAGCTTGTTAAAAAACAACTCTGAGGGCGAGAACTCAGAAACGTTGGGTTAAAATGGAAATTTAAAATGCATTTGTGGGCTATTTAATAATTACTCACAATGAGAATATCCTATATGAAAATTTATGAGATGAGGCCAAAGTGTCACACAAAGAAACAGTAACAATGATCTACTTTTACTAAATAAACTAGAGTAGAAATAAATGATTTAAGCATTCAACTCAAGTAGCTAAAAAACGAATAGCCAAAAGAACAATAGAAAAGAGAAGAGAAATAAATCTCGTAATTAATGAATTAAAAATAGAATTAAGAAATCCATAAGTTGGTTCTTTAAAAAGATCAATAAAATAAATAAACTTCTGGCAGAGATAGTAAAGAAAGAAAACATACATTTGGAAATAATAATGGGAATATAATCATATACTAAGGCAGTTTTTATTTTAATTCTGAGTTTACTCTGTGCTAATAAATTGAACATCTTGATGGAATGGATCATTTTATAGGCAAATATAAATTATCAAAATTGACTGAAGAGGAAAGCCTGAATAGACCAGTTACCAATGGAAGGAATTAAAAGTTATCAAAGAACTGTCCCTTCACAAGGTGGTTTTTACAGGTGAGTTTTATCAAACCTTCAAGGAACAGGTCCTTGAGCATTAAAAGAAGAAAATACTTCTTGGTTCATTATTGAAAGAAGCATAACCCTTATACAGGAGTTTGATAAAACAAGAAAGTTTCTAGATCAATCTCACTTACAGAGAAGAACAACTTCTACGTAAGGTATCAGTGTCTTAAATCTAGCAATACCTCAGAAAAATAATAACTGAGCAAACAGGGTTTATTTGAAGATTGAAAAATGTATTAATATATATTCACCACAGCAGCAGATGAAAGAAGAAAAGCGATTTGATTGTTGCAGTGGATATCAGAAAGACTTGATAAAATTTCACCTTCATTCCAGATGTAACTACTAATAGACTAGGTCTAGAAGATCTTGAACACGATTCACCGTTGAAACCTCAGGATAGGGATGCTGGCCAGCACCGTTGTACTTCAGCAGCATTCTTAGAATTCTGGGTGACGCCGTCACGAAGGATAAAGAAATTAGAACCCTGAGTATTGGAAGGGAAGAAGTCTTTTTCAGAATTTGCTGATGACATTATCTACATTAGTACCACTTTTCCCTTTTTTATAATAAAACATTTTGTACTCCCTCTTTAGTAACCTGGTGAAATTCATAGACTGTATACCTCACGCATTGTTTTTGGTCAACATAATGACCTAGCTCCAATGTAACGGAGCAGTAAACGTAACGGAGATGAAATAAAACCCGTCCTTCAGTACGTAGATGCTTGAGCAGGACACCAGGAGGCAGCCGGAAGCACCCGTGTGCGTGCCACACAGGCTGCCGGGGCAGGTGTATTATGTTAACGTGTCAAAAAGCGTGAGCAGTGTTGCTGCCAATGATGTCATTTTTTTTAAAGGTTTCAAATAAAACAGTACGGTCAATCCTGTTTGTTTAGTTTCCAGATTTGCAGCTCGCCTGCTCACTAAAACTTCTCTGTACTCCCAAATCAATATTTGCAGCGCTTCCTTACCACAGACCTGAGTTGCCCGGAGGTATGTTCCTATTTGAGGTCGCACAGGTGACCCCCTCCTGAGGAAACGGAGACAGCAGGGGGCAGCGCAGTGTAGAGCCAGACACTGGCCCCGGGGCCGTTTGGGCAGCTGGCCCCTAACCCTGCACCTGTTAAGTCACTTAACACTTCTGAACTCCTGTTTTCTCTTTTGTAAAATAAGATGGAACCTCCGAGGATGAGTTGTTTGGGGGATTTAAGGTTACAACCCATGTCGGGGGGGAGGGGGGTGTGGGTACGTGTGTACACATGTTCCCCGTAGGAGCAATGGTTTAGTATCTGTGGCAACTTTATAGAATATAATTACTACAAATAGTGAGGATTGGCTGTATAATATTTCCTTTATTTATATGGTAGTAACATCTTGTAAAAGTCACTGAATATTAAAATTGCCATAAAAATTATTGGTTTGTGCTGAAACACTGTGCGATGCTGAAGACCCGGGGACCCTTGCTCTGCAAGGAGAACTGGGGGTTGAGTGTAATCCCTTAATTCCTTCCTGTGCTCAGACGGAAGGCACACCCTGTCTGCAGGAGCAATCTTGCTTTCTAACAATGCCGAAAGCTGTAGTTTGTCAATAAAGTGGACTTAGGTTGAGCTCTTGTAGTTATAAACAAGTTTTTCACCTACATGAATTCCGACAGGACACTTGAAAATTGGCTGGGATTCTTTGTTTTCAGAGACCGTCCTGATCATTGCAGTAAATCTTGCTGCCACTGGAACCCCTGAGCCTTTGTGGGAAACAGCATGGTCTCCGTGGGGCTAGGACTCTTTTTGAGAACAGTTGATCCATCCCGATGACCTCAGGATCAGTAAAAATCTATTAGAACCAATAAAAAGAGAATAGTGGCCATTTGTGAAATGTATATACAAATCCCAGTGACGGTCCTGTATGTCCTCAGAATTCAGTTACAGAGACGGATGGATGGTGGTGAGGGTTGTATAGCGATGTGAATGTTCTCAGTGCCACTAAATTGCACGCTTAAAAATGGTTAAGATGTTACATTTTGTTACATATTTTGCCACAACAAAAAGATCCGATTTAAACACGTTTAGGTTTTCAGTTACAATATTAAGTAAAAAAAAAAGATCTCACTTACAATCGTGACAACATAAAGAAAGGAACAGGAATAGATTGCGTAGGAAGCAGACAGAACAGCACCTTCACGGAGAACCGGAGAACCTCGCCTGTAGCCATTGTCTTGCCAAGCTAAGTGCGTGGACTGCGGCTCCCTGCAGGAGTGACGTGCTCTTGGCAGGAAGCATTGGCTTGGCCCAGTTACTCTAAAATTAAGCTGGAAGAGTAAATTTTCTCTTTTTAAAAGAGCAGTATGGATCAAATGTAAGACTACTGTAAAGTTAAAGTAAGTTCGTGCCGTATGGAACACTCTACAGAGTCCAGGAAGCAGACTGACCTAAATGAGCATAGAATATGAGGGGAGAAACTTAGAAGATGAGGAAAGGATCAACCACTGGGAAAATACAGTTTGATTCCCTGTTGATATCATCTGCCAATATTTGTATCCATTTATTTAATATTAAAAAAAAGAACACGTGACTGTGATGCAGAGGAGATAGGCCTCTCTCCACTTGGCAGGGGTCATAATACGACTACAGGTAATCCAAAGTTTTTGTGTCCACAGCCACCATGAAGTTAGTAAGTAAATGACAAACAGGACACTTGCAATAATGGATAGTTACTGACAGAGCATAGCTATATAACGTGGTCTTAATCCACATGAAAGAGACACTCAGCAGCAGAGAAAAATGGGGAAAGAACATGAGTATTTTATTAAAGAGAAAATCCAGTAGACGGTAAATATTCAAATGTTTTAACTCCTTAATAATCCAAGAAAAAAAAATAGAATTTGTCAGTCATCAGTTTGTCAGTGGCACAAAGACAATAGAAATACTCACAATTGCTGAGCATCAGATAGAAACGATCTTCGTTCCCTGTGGGGTGAACACTTCCACCGGAAAGCAGTTTGATAATGTTTATCTAAAGCCTTAAGAACACGCCTTTCATTTTCCTCAGCAATTCTAAGAATTTATTCTCAGGACATAATTAAGGCTCTGCAAAGTGATTTAGCTGCAAGATTGTTCCTCATGGCACTGTCACATAATAAAAACTGCAAATAACCTGGATTATCCAATAATGAGAAATCTGATCTAGTGAAGCAGTAGTAATCTTTTACCTTTTTAAATGAAAAAGAAGTATTTATACACATACATACAACTGAGATGATTTGTAAATAACATGTTCATAGAAAACAAGTCTATTTTCCCATCGCTAAAAAATAGAACTAAGTCTAAAAAGAGCACCAAAAGCTACGTGGGATTTAGAGATGCTTTAAATGTTCCTTATTTGATTAGCTGCATTTCTACTTTTTTTACCCCCACAGAGAATATATTGCTTTTTTAAAATAAGGAAAAACTATATTATAAATGACATATTTAAAAAATGTTAAGGTGGTCTTCGCCCTGTGCTGGGAGTTTTAGCATAGGGGTTGGGGAGTGCGGGCCCTTTGGCCCGCCACACTTCTTGCCCCAGGCAAGTTAATTTCTCTAAACCTCAGTTGCCTCCACTGTAAAGACCGGGGGTACGAACAACACTGTGTTAGTCTATCCAGCCATTACAATGATTCAAGGAAATAATTCATGTAAAAAGATGGCTGGGCAGCGCCCAGCACAGGAAGTACTTGGCGTGGCGGTAACAATATTGATCATCGAAGTTGCTGCTGAACATGTGGAGGGTGACTGCTTGATGTGACGGATTGTCTCTGATTACATCTTTCATGCTGTTTGTACTCTCGGTCAGTTTTCCTACATTGGTAAAGTGGAGCAAGATGGGTCTGTTTCTTAGCTCCTATGACCAAACTGGTCTTGCTGATTGTTCTAGTATGAACCCTCATTCTGATCCATCTGTGTAAGTTAGGGCCTGGCCCCAGCCCTGCACCACCAGTGTTCTGTTACAGCAGCTTCCCTCACAACTCTTACCCCAACCTCCGGTTGTTGACTGATCCCTTTGTTTACTTTTTTATTATTCATGTCCTCCTTTGGGCTCTAAGCGCAGTGTGGTGCCCAGTATTTAACTCTGACAGGCCCCTAGGAAGTATTCATAGAACTGGTAAGTTGTTACAGATTGGACTTGCTGGGCTCTGGGCCTTTGTATCATGAAGACGTGCAGACATTTGGACTAAGACATCATTAAGATGGTCATTACAACAAAAGTGGGCATTTAGGTTAAATAATTTCCTTTGACTCTCAAAAATGTACAGTACAGAAGACAACTTCTACTTAAGTTCCCATTAAGTTAAAATTTTTTCTAGAAAGAGTTTTTTGGTAAGCAGATGACACTTCCAAGGATATCAAATTTATGACAGTTTTCCTTTTTATGAGCAAAATTTATTCCAGGTAGCACTTAAAAATTTTATAGGCCTTTAGACTATGAATATTGAATAAATTATGTATATTATTTTATATTTGGCTTCATTCTCTCAGGTTCACAGTTAATAGAAGAATCTCTATAGTCGGATTTGGTTTGTATGGATCTATCCACGGACCCACGGATTATCAAGTGAATATACAGGTACAGTTCTTCCTCACTGTTTATCGTCTTGAAATACAACAAATGTAATTTTATAGTAAGATCTCATTTTGACAAAGTCAGATTTCAATATAGTTATCAAAGGCATCAGAAGGCCTAGAGAGTTCTGTCTTACAACCGATGAAAAGCACTTTCAGAGAATTGGGACTCCTGGGGTCCTTCACAGAAGCATTAGCACACAAGGAGCCTCCCTTCTCCAGGAAACCCCTTCTGTCACTCCCTTCTGCTGCGCATTGACTGTCTAAAAACATCTGCAGGCTGTTTTTCCTGGCACTTTGAACTCTAGGGCTTGAAGCTGTCTAATTTTTCAAAACTACTGTGAACACCTTCTGATTTCCAGTTGTCTGACTATACCCTGCCTTAGTCTTTAGATCTGTTCCACCTCAGCTCTTAATCGGGAAGAACGTTAAATACCTCTCTCATTCCCTTCAGTAGACCAGTATTCTCCCACTATTTTGACAGTCCACCCCAGTTAGTAAAATTGTTTTTGAAACATGTCTGTGCTGGACTTGTATTTACAAGCTGTGCATATACAATACTGTGCTTCTATAGTAAAACACAAAGAATAGAAAAGGAAGTAAACACTTTCAAACTTTTATCCATAGAAAAACACTGCCTTCTCTAAAACGTTAATATTTTATTTATTTTAATGTTTTTATTTATTTTTGAGACAGAGAGAGACAGAGCATGAACGGGGAAGGGGCAGAGAGAGAGGGAGACACAGAATCTGAAGCAGGCTCCAGGCTCTGAGCTGTCAGTGCAGAGCCCGACACGGGGCTCGAACTCACAGACTGTGAGATCATGACCTGAGCTGAAGTCGGACACTTAACCGACTGAGCCACCCAGGCGCCCCTAACATATTATTTTTAATAGCAAAAACCTTGGTGAACTTTGTGTTCAGATTTCATCATTAGCGGGGTGCCTGGGTGGCTCAGTCGGTTAAGTGGCCGACTTCGGCTTAGGTCATGATCTCACAGTTCCTGAGTTGAAGCCCCGCATCAGGCTCTGTGCTGACAGCTCAGGGGGGGGAGAGAGAAAATCCCAGGCAGGCTCCATACCATAAGTGCCTGGTGCGGAGCTCGAACTCACAATCGTGAGATCATGACCTGAGCCACAACCAAGAGTTGGACACTTAACCGACTAAGCCCCCCAGGCGCCCCATTGCTGGAATTTTCTAATTTGATTTTTCCAACAGCCTGAGGAAGAAGGCAAAAAGCAAGGTTTCCCCCAAAGTAAACAATAAAACTGCAGCTCAGAAGTGTAGCGGTTTGCCAAATCCTGGGTCTCCCCACTTTATCCCAGGACACCATTGTGCTGTATTTTTTATTGAAGTTTTTTTATTGAACTGTGATATACATGTAGAAAAGTGCAGATATTTGTACATGGTGCGTAAGGCTCGCTTCTCACAAGTGGAGTGCATTGTGTAGCCAGCAGCCAGATCAAGGAACAGGCCGGTAGAGCGCCCCGGGAGCCCCCTTGTGGTCTTCTCCAGTCACTGTCCCTGCGGAGGTGATCTCTGCCCGGACCTGGCACAGCATTGATTGTTTTGGCCTATTTTACTGTTACTGTTTTTACCTAATGTATGTGAACAGGCAGGTCTGTGAGCCTCTGCCTCTGCACGTGATGTTCCCTCGCATGGACCTTTGTACCTTTGTACCTTTGTAACCCGGGAGGCCCTGGCTGGAGCTCTTCCAACTCTCACTCCTTCCTGGCAAAATAAAATTCTCCTCTTCTGCATTGCTCTTTTACTGCCAGTTCTGCACTGCACTGTCGCTGGACACGTGTCTAGTGACTGGAAGCTCCTTGAGGGCGTGGCACAGATTATGGAACTAAATTGAAAAAATGGGGTTTTCACATTTTTAATATCTACATACCTGAATACTGCATTTCAGGTCATTTTAATTTCAGTAAATAACATTTAGACATAGGAAACGCTATGGGAATTTCCTAGCAGCAAGACACAGGCTAGCAAGGAGGAGAGGCCTGTTTTCCTCGGTATCTAAAATCCAGGTGTTCTAAAAACCAGTTCCTCGGGTTGGTGTCTCCTGGGCAAGCCCCTGTGTCCTGCAGCCGAGTCGAGGTTAGCTGGCATTCCACCCCCCCCCCCCCGCCCCCAACCACGTGTTCCAGCCGTCTCTGGTGGTTAGAGAGAAGTAGACAAGACTTACACTCTCCTGTTCCTAAGGGCTCCGTGAGCTTTTCTGTGAAACTTTGCTTCAGTTGATTTCGCTTAAGTGTAACTTGTCTTTGAAAAATTACAGATCATTGAATACGAAAAAAAACAAACCCTGGGACAGAATGATACCGGATTCAGTTGTGATGGGACTGCTAACACATTCAGGGTCATGTTCAAAGAACCTATAGAGATCCTGCCCAATGTGTGCTACACAGCATGCGCCACACTCAAAGTAAGAGCCTTCCGGAATGTTCTCGATGGTGAACTGGTGGGTTTCCTCTCCCATGTTACAGAGAGTGTGTTCTCCATAGAAACGGAGAGTCACAGACAATAAAGCCTTCAGGAAGAAGGGAAAGAAGGAAGCTGGGAGCTGAAATATTCCACTGCTTGGAGAAAAGAAGTGCCTGTCAGCATAGCTCTGCTCTGACATGGTTCTTTATAAGCAGTAGCCCTTTGCTTGAGTAGGAGATTGAATGTTTGACAGAAGATAAAATAATTATTTTCTTAAAACCATTTCCCTGTTCTCTAAAAGCAGAGTTCTACATTATTTTTAATCATTAACTAGTTTTGTAGCAAAAATTCCATTTTTCATGAAGTGACATAGCATAAAATTTCATACAAGAACAGTAATGAAATACAACAGATCATTAACCTAATTAAAACACCACATTAAATTGAGTGCTTATTAAATGAAAATTACTAACGAACCTTTTGTTCTCATTTAGGGCCCAGATTCCCACTATGGCACAAAAGGATTGAAGAAAGTCGTGCATGAGGCACCTGCTGCTGGCAAGACTGTTTTTTTCTTTTTTAGTTCCCCGGGCAATAATAACGGCACTTCGATAGAAGATGGACAGATACCAGAAATCATATTTTATACATAATCCAGCATTCTGATACATCTTGGCTAAAGAGTACCATACAGTCTAGTCTCAAAGGCCTATAAAACTGGCCACAAAAAATAGTCTGAATGTCATGAATATTTATAATTGTGAGATAAGAAACATTTTGGTTTCTTAGAGGAGATGAACAATATTGATTTAAATCTCTGCATGGTTTAAAAGCAGATTTTCCTTTTTCTTATAACCTTAGGGAAAAAGAGAACTGGGTGTAACCTTAAAAAAGCTGTTTCAGCTTTATCTTGTATAATTTCGTAGATGAGCTGACTCATGGTCTTTCCACAGTTTTATAATTGAAAGATTCTTGTTTTAGACAGATGGTTGTGTTGTTGTTTTAACTGTTGTGAGGGTTAGATGAGATGGACTTCTAGGCTTATCTGTTTTGAAGATTACATGAGATGAGACGGGTCAGTATTCCTACAGAATTCCTATTAATTCAAATAACTGATTTCAGAAAATTAAGAAAACTGACCTTATATTTGGAGTTTTGAGATACCTGGTTGTTAGCATTCATAATATTTCCAGAAGCAGGCCTAATAAATGCCCAAGAACATTTTCAATGCATTTACAAAAAAGGATATTTTATAATAGTATAGTCATGTGTTACATAGTACAGCTTTAAACTATAAATGCAGTTGGTACAAATTCACAATAATGTGATATAAACAGAGGATCTAAAGGTATAGTCTAGGACTGGATTCTTCATCACCAAGGTGCACCACTGCACTTGCTGGTAGCTGTCCGGGGGATGGTCCTGAGGATGCCCGAGACTGAGATGGTGACTGGCTACACGGGCATCAGTTCCACATTGTGGCGATAATCTAACACAACAGGAAACTGAATAAAATACTAACCTTTCTGGCAACTACTTTGAAATTTTAAAGATCTCCAACAGCATCACTCCTGCTGAAAAGTGTACTTTCTGTCACCGACACAGTTCTACCCAGGAAGTAAGCTATGTTTCATGTTTGTACCTCCTTCATGTCACAGGTTATAGCCGTTTTGGGAGGGGATAGGAAGTATACCTGGCAGAATAACATTTATATACTTTTTTATAAAGCAAAATTTTTATATAAATAACATCATCTTTTTCCCTTGAAAACGATTATCTTGTAAAAAAAAAAAACCCTATGTGTAATTAAGATCTATCACATAGTTTGGGAAGATGGTTAAAAAAATCACAATTCTTTAAGTAACAGCTTAAAAAGAATTTTTTCTAAATAATAGTAACTAGGACAAAAAATTTCATTTAAAATAGTACTTCATTTTATATTTTCAAGGAGGTAGTGATGTGTGTCGGTGGCAGAGGTCTCAAAATCGCTGAAGAAGGGAAATTTTTCTCTGGTAACATCATATGGACATAAACGTCAGTTAACTGGAATATCTATGGAATGTGTCGTTCTGGTTAATTACAGATTAACTGGCAGGCGCAGATTAACCAGCTGTAGTAACCGTTATGGAAAGTACTTCCACCTTAAAGTGTGGAATAGGTAAGTAAGTTCGTGGTTTTTGACATTAGAGGCGTTTCAAGGGCTTTTCAAGTACGTTGCACTGAACAAGGATTGTAACTGAAGGTGCTACAGAACGTACAAGAAACGGAACTGTTTACGGATCTGGGACATCCCCTGGAATTTTTAAAAAATAAATATTATCCTTGTATTTATTTTTTGGTCATTTGTCTTTTTCTTCCGAAAGTTGAGTGTAACCGCGTTCTGGAACAAGGTTTCTAGTTGATTGAGGTTTTAACGTTATTTGTAAGGAATGGAGGTATTTATTGCAGCACAAAATATGAGCGCCTTGCTGCTGCCTTAAAGCAACGCGTCGGAACCGCAGCGATGACCGCTGTTGCCTCTGTGCTTCTTGGACCTTTTTTTAGTGGCCTCAGGGTTTTCTCACCTGTTCTAATCTCGGGAGGGGGAGAAGGAAGACTTGTCGTGTGAGGACTGAGTCCCCACTGGGTAGTACCACTAGCAGCTACCAGAGTGATGCCCGTGTGCCAGGCTCTGCGCTGAGTTACCTGCCACACGTTCTCACTCGCGTCTCGCGTCAGGCTGCGGTAAGTACTAACACCCGCTTCACAGGCGGGGAAATGTCACGTTTAACAAGGTCGGTAAGGGGGGAGGCAGGATGAAAAGCCAGGTCTCTCCCTCCCGAATATCCGTGCCCTGACCCGCCGTGAGCTCGCTGTCCCACTGCCGTCCGGCATGTCAGCGGCAGGTCCCGCGCCTCGTCCACGGGCCGCGCTGCAGCCCGCGGTCTTTCTCAAACACCACGGCTTGGACTGCGCCAGTCCTGCCTCTGCCCACTTCTGCAGTCTCGTCTCGCACATCCCACACCAGAATGTGATTTCCTCGCCTCTGACACGGTGGAATCCTCAGCGCCTGGCACAAGGCAGGTGCTCCATCGGCACGTGGGATACACCCCAGGGCTGAGGCCGCACGAGGCTCCACGTCCACCTGTGGGCCACGGGAAGCAGCGTCCGCGTGGTGGTGGCAGCGGGAGCCACAAGACACCCGCCCCGGTGCACTCCTTGCCTCTCACCGCGATCCTTTATTCTTAGGAGGAAAGAGAAGAGCAGAGGTAACACAGCCTACCCACGTGCTGCGTGTGCGGAGCCAGGGAGGGGTGGGGGGGCCGGGATCCTCGTCTCCGTCTCCAGGGCTACTTTCCAGGATGAGGGGTCGTGCTCCCGCCGGCCGGGAGGGGTCGCCCTCGGGCCGGAGCAGAGGCGCGGGCCTGTGGGGTCGCTCCCGCCGGCCGCGCGCGCAGGCGCGGAGCGCTCTTCCGGCGCCGCTCCGCCTCCGCCCGGCTTCCCCGCGGGGATGCTGCGGCTGGGCCGCGGGCTGAGGCGGCTCGGGTCGGGACGCGGGGCTGGAGACTCCGGCCGGCGCCCTTTAAGTGCGGAGATGCCCAAGAAAGCTGGTGCGACGAACAAGGCCAGTGGCAAGCCCCGTGGCAGGGGAGGGTGGGCGGCGCGCGGGAGAGAGGCGGGCCCCGCGGGTGGGCGAGGGCTCCCCGAGACCCGTCTGCCGGCTCTGAGGCCGGGTCCCCGCGCTCCCAGGGGGCCCGCCCCTCACGCAGGCTAGGCGCCCCCGCGGTCCCCGCACGGCCTGCGCCACCCGGCGTGGGAGGCTCGCGGCGGCGCCCCGGGCCCGACCGCCCTCCGCTCTGGGTCCCGGGCGGCGGGGGCTGAGCTCCTGGCGGGCACGCCGGCTGCGCACCTGCTGCCCCGGTCCAGGCATGGGAGGCTCTGCTAGAGAGCTACCTCCGTCGTCCCTTCCTCTCTCCCCGATACACGCACACTTCCGGCCTAGTTGCTCGCGGACGGTCCTCACCTCGGGCTGCAGGGGACGCAGAGATGAGTAGTAAGTGGTGTCTGCGCCTGGAGAACGGGGGATACAGCGCAGACGGTAGGAACCAGCGCTCAGGTGTGGAAGCCAGAGTCCCGGCCCCCCAAGGCAGCAACAAAACACTCCGCTGGGTTGATTGGAGGGCTTCGTGGAAGAATTGATTTGGAATGCTTGGAAAACCTTTCCGGGTGGCCAGAAATCCCTGGGCACGACTCATTCGTCTTGGTTAAGGGTGAAAGGGAGTAGAGGAAGGATCAGATGTGCGCAAACGTATTTTATAGCTTGTAAAGTTGCAGTGTGGTTGTTGTCGTTTTAGGGTAAAAGCCAGACCAAGGAGCCAGAGACACCACTTCCTCCCTTAGGTCCTGTGGCAGTTGATCCTAAAGGTTGTGTCACCGTAGCCATCCATGCCAAACCTGGTTCCAAACAAAATGCTGTAACAGGTACATCTGGCCCCGGGGGTGGGGGTCACGAAGGGGCTGGGGCTGGGGGGGTTCTCCTCCATCCTCCCTTTGCCTTGGTTAGCGAGCGGAAAGTTGGTCTGTACAGTCAGGGTTTTCATATTCGTGTTTGGAGGCTTCTCCGTTTTAAGATTCTAGATTCTAATGTAAAAGTGTAAGTAAATCCAGTGTCAAAAGTGAATATATGATATTTACAGCATACCAAGTGAGATGAACTATCGTGTATTTTCTTTTTTTTAAATAACGGTATTTTAAAAGGACACACGCGGAAACACGTGCAGCCTAGAATTACTGCGTTTGTCCTATTTCAAAACTGGAGACATTAGCCAGAGAAAGAAAGAAGAGACATTTTGGTCGAGTTTAATGACCATTGGCCCAAGGAGGAAGAGAAAACCTGGTGTCTGAGAGTCCTGATCAGCAGCTCCTGTGTGGACTTGTTTTAAAACAATAAAGAATTTTTCTGGGCCCAGTTCTTTTCATCTATGGGAGACGATACTGGACTAGGAAGCTTTCAGGCTATTCCCTGGAGCCCAAAAGGTGCCTCGGGGGTGTTTTAGGTGGACAAGGGGAGGCCAGCAGGCAGCTATGTTTACATTTATTTTAAATGCTGGGAGCCCAGGGGAACTTCTGTGGGTGCAGAGCTGGGGAGGCGGGGAAGGGCTGTATTCCGAATGAGAAGTCTGAAAACTGTTGATCTGAATTATTTTGAAGGTCTTTTTTACCTCTAAAGCTCCTTCTTTTTTGTTTTTTTGTTTTGTTTTGTTTTGTTTTGTTTTGTTTTTACACTTTGAAAACAAGACCTCAGAATTGGGGTACTAGGCTGTGGTTTGTGCCGGTGGCCGTGTTAGTCTGCCTTTTCTGAGTAGTTGTTGTGGACCCTGTCTCGTGTCAGCATACCATGTTTCATCGCGTCCGAGATGCCGTCAGCTAGAAGGTGCACAGGTATTTTGTGTACCAGCAAGACAAAATCCGTACGAACACTTTCTTTTCCGTCCGTTGTGAGACGTGTCTGGATTTGAAAGGTACTAACGCAGCGCACGGTGGAATTAGAATTGGTGACAGGCCAGGAGGCGGGCTGTTGTACGAGATGCTGTGGCTGTGTGGTTGACACAGGCAAGGCGTAAGCATGTGAAAACGCCTGAGAGTCCCTACGTGGGGGACCAGGTTCAGCCCACTTGAGAACTACTGTGAGAACTCCGCTCTCGGAAGGACAGTGGAGTGGGCTGCAGGCGGGCCGCTCTTTATAGAGGCTGTACTGATGGGGGTCACGGCCACTGTGCAGACTGGCCCTGGAGTTCAAAGCATGTAGCCGAACGACTTTGAGTTACAGCATCACTTTATCACCGGGTGACCTTGGGCACATCTTGACTTCGGTTTCCTCGTTTGTAAACTGGAGATAATAATGGTATGAATATCTTCTTCGTGAGGTTCTTATGAGGATTAAACAAGTTAATATCTGTGAAGTCCCTAAAACGCGTGTGCCCTCAAGTTACCGTGCGCAAGTGCTGTGTAAATGTTTAAATGTTGCACCTTAAAGACATGAAACAGGCATTTCACGCGAGCCGAACCAGGCCAGTCCTCTCCTTTCCTGAGCCCCGAACAACCCTTGTCCAGTGCAGTGAGCTGCCTCCGTCCCGCTTCCTTTGTGACACTGCTGACCCAGCCTGACCTTGCCTTGGGGTTCGTCCTGCCACCCCACGCAGTTTCCAGTATCCTACATCCAGGACACTGCCCGGGGTTCTGAGCTTCTCTTGATCAGCAGGATGGGGGTAGATGTAGACTTTCTGTGGATTTCTTTCCTGAAGTGGTGAGGGCTTATTTATCATGTTTGTGTACCCTAAAGCTTGAGTAGTTTGCTCGTTCATTTCTTTGTGCAATAGTTATTCATTGGAAACCTACTATGTGCCAGGTGAATGCAAACTCTTTTACAAAATAGCTTCACCTCTTGAAGAAAAACAACTCCTTAAGGGTCAAGTCCACACTGATCTCATTCCAGACTTGACACCTGAAGCTGTGAGTGTGGCCATTGCTGCACCTCCGTCGGAAGGAGAGGCTAATGCCGAGCTCTGTCGCTATCTTTCCAAGGTCTTAGAACTCCGCAAGAGCGATGTGGTTCTGGAGAAGGTAGGTCTCTCTCTCAAAACAGTTTATTACATGTCAGATATTATTATGTTAATGCTGATTTTTCTTTTCCAAGTCATTGAAAAAACTCTCATTCATTTCATCACGAAACTATGTGAATTCTGTTTAGTTTCCTCCATTCCTGCTGCCTCAGCCCTTACTCAGAGTGACCACGCTCTGTATGTCTAGTCCTTAGTTGCCACCATCTCGAGCATTTTCCTCTTCCCACATGTTTTCCTGTATCTGCTGGCAGATTGGTTTTGTCTCTTCTTTCGTCATCATTCTAAAAATCTGAAAGGGTTCCTGTTGCTTATCGTCTCCATTAGTGAGTCTGTCAGGTATTTCTGGTCTCCCCACGTTATCCTTGCTCCCCGGAAAAGCTGATTAGGAAGAGAGGCCAGATGAAGTTATTCACATGACGGGTCTGCTCTAGGGGTAGATACCAAAATCACCTGGCATTGATTTCTAAAACACAGGTTCCTGGACATCTCTAGACTTACTTAAAAATAGACTTGGCAGGAGTAAGACCCAAGCATGTTTATGTTTCTTAAAGCTCAGTTTGTTTTCTCGTGATACACTCTCTAGATCTAGGTCCCAGCTGGCATTCAGAGTCCTTGGTTAATAGGCTGCATCTGAAAATTCTCCCATCAGGCCACTACCCTCGATACATCCCCCTTGTGTTGCAGGAAACTCCTGACTCTCTGCCAGTGCCCTGACATCTGCCTGAAGGGGACTTCCCACTCCTCTGCTAGTCCAGCTTCTACCCCTAGAGATAATCCCTGCTCACATTTTACCTTCTTTAAAGGATGTTTCAAACGAGTATTATAGCATTTGCTTTTCGTTTGGAGTTTTCAGAAATGTGGAACAGAGAGAACAGCAATTTGTTTGGAATTATTTTTACAAAAGTTTATATATAAAATTGCAATATTCGTTTTGGTAATTTAAAAAATAATTTTAACTTTTAATTTCGACAAAGAAGTTATTTAAAAACAGAGCATTCTACATCTGGACTCTATTCATTTTGAAATTGTAATGCCAATTCTTATTATTACAGAAATTGATACATGAATGTAAAATCCCTAGATCTAGAGTGCAAAAATTGGTAGGAAAGTGGAATCTGAGCTCATCTGTGTTGAAATCAGAAATGACCGGGAGAAAGCGATGGCTAAGCTGTCAGGACAGCCCCAGGCCACCACGCTGGCCCCATGAGGACACTGCCACGATGGGTGCCTCTGAGGTCTGCTGTCTCGGGGTTATCCTGACACCATTTTCTCCTTTTGGTCCAGGGTGGTAAATCTCGTGAGAAAGTGGTGAAGCTTTTGGCCTCCACAACTCCAGAAGAGATCTTGGAGAAATTAAAGCAGCAAGTGGAAAAGAAATAAAAGCCAGTTTTGAGAAAAACACATCCTTGGAAAGCTTTTTTATTGCTATTAATGGAGAGGCTGTTAAATAAGAAAATATATTTCAGTGCACAAAAGAACATGGAAAAAATACATGTTTAACAACAGAACGCAAGAAATAGGAATTTAAAAGTACTCTACGTTCAATATAGGTTCTAAAATCCCTGACCCCAGCTTGGAGTATGTTACTCTGATTTCGTGGCCTCACAAAATAAGAGAGCGGGAAAAGTTGCTTAAGATGACCTCACTCAGTCCGTTTCGTTCTGTGATGGGGCTTCTGATGTCCCGAAGTTGAGAGAGTTCTTCGGGATCTCATGGCACAGGGTGGCAGCTGGAACCCGATCCCTGGACTCCTGGTTGGATGCAGTTCATCGTGATTGTGAATTAAAGTGCCATTTCTGCAGCCACCTCAGGGTTCCGAGGATCGCCTTCAGGTCCAGCTCACAGGTGACAGAAGAAAACCTGTCACACTGCTTTGTGCTCTTAGTTTGTATTTTAAAAGGCGTATCTAAATACGAAAATGCTTTCTGTGTCTTTTTAAAACTCTGTGGAGCATTTTGTGAAAAAGTAAACAAGAACAATTAAGACTTGTAATTTCGGGGAAGTCACTGACTTTTCGTCCTCCTTGGATGCTAGCTGCAGTCTTCAAATCTGGTATTTCTGAAGACTCTCCAGAGAGCCTTAAGAGAGAGGACCTGGCAGCTATTCTCAGTATTGGTAAAGGCCTGTCAGAAATCATATGTATATTCAAGCTTCAAAAGCGAGTAATAAAGATCTTGTTTTTAAATCTCCAATGCAAATTATAGTGATTTGGTAAAGGTACATAATCTCATTACCTTTGCCGATCAGAACCAAAGCAGTTGTGTGCTTTTGTCCAAGTACCTGAGAAAATGTACGGGGAAACAAAAATCTTTAAAAATACAAATTCCACAAAGAAGGAACAATAATAAAAATTGTTGAAGGTGAAAGGGCTGGGAAACAGTCATCTGGTCAACTCTTACTCTGTGGATAGGAACCAAGGAGAAGGTCACGGTCAGTATTAATGGCAGAGCATGGGTCCCACTCCACGGCCTTCTTTTCTAGGCCATTATGTCATACTGCCTCCAGATGTGTCTCCCTCGGACCTGGTCTTGGCTTAAGAACAAGTAGCAGAAACCCAACTCCATCCGGCTTACGCGATAAAGATTCTCTGGCCTGATACCTGGCAAGTCCAGAGGCAGCAGCTCAGTGTCATCATAAAGGACCCACTGCAGCTGACAGCGCCCGCTTCAGCCTCGTGCCCACTTGGAGGCAAAAAGGCAGCAGCCCTAGGCCTCACGTCCACGTACCCCCCCCCCCCCCCCCCCGCCGGCAGGAAAAGATGCCAATGCCGCTAGGAAGAGCGGGCTCCCGCTCGGCTTCCCCCCACTCCTTGGTGGTTGGGGTGGGGGAGAACCAGAGGATGGGTTGCCACCCTCGTGGTGTTTCAGGTTCCAAACACATAGGTGGTTCCTTAACTGTAGTGCAGAATATAAATGTAAAAACCCACCGGGGCCCCCACTACAGAATTTTCAAATGCATGTGACTAGGGCCTAAAAATTTTAAGAAGCTGGATTTTCAGTTTACGTCCAAGAGGTGGCACCATAATGCAGCGGCAGAAAGCCGCTTCGTTAATCTGAAGTGAGCAGTGCTAGTAGGAAGTCTCCGTAGTGCCCGCCAGTGTCCCACACTCTTCTGTCTGGTCTGGGAGACATTTCTTAGGCTTATACCCTCATTCCCTGAGTTCAGTTCAGGCCAGGGTGTGTGAACTGCCCTCTACTCGGCTGGGTACTCAGGAGTCTGGCTCAGTGCTTTAGTGGAGTCAGCATGGTCTTCAGTGTCTCCCTTAATTCTGCCGCTTTCAGAAATCCCATTTCGTTGGTGATTGAAAATGGAATTGGGCTGGAAAATTAGCAAGGAATTCATTTCGAAACAAGATGCCAATTTATTAATTTGAGTGAAGAACACACCTGCCAAACAGACTGTATAGTGGGATTCTCCAGCGAGAACATTCTGTCACTTTGGGAAGTCTCTTGACGAAGCCGGTCAGCATCTGAAGAGTGCTTGGAGAGCCTGGGATCAGAACCAGGGGAGGGAGGAGGGCGGAGCAGGGAGCTCTGACCATCTGCGATAGACCCATTCTGTCTCCTCAGCCCCTCTCCTGGGACAACTCTGGACACTGATGCTCCCTTTTTCCAGGCTCTGAGAAGACTACCTACTTCTGCCCACGTGGGCTGTCCTCAGACAATCCTCAGAATTCAACTGATCCGGTTCTCAGCATTTTCTAATCCTTTTCTAGGTGTGTGCCACAGGATCCAGCTAGTCCCCTTGCTGTTAGAGTCAGCGGGGGAGAACCCCCAAACTTGGCAGCAGTTTGTATAGACTCTGTGGTCATTTCTACATGAAACTTCTCCACGGTGTGGCTTTACTGTCACAGTGGCTTTCACATGGTTTCAGAGCCTTATGTTTCTCTAGAGATACCTGGGTGGGTTGGAGAGCCATGGAGAATAAGGGAGGGAGTCACGTCAACGGGACTCCAAGCCTTTAGCCCTCTTCCAAAGCTGTGCTGTCAGTGTGGCGGCTGCTAGGCACATGTGGTTACTGAGCACTTGAAATGTGGCTGATCACTTTTGTTTTTTTTTAATGAAAGCATCACGGAAATAAAGGCCACGTTGGAAACACAAAAAAGGTTGAAAATACGGCATAGAATTTGGGGGGCAGGATAGAAGGAGGTGAGCAAAGAAAGGAAAATGTCAGATCTAGAAGTCAGGAAGGGGCAGTCAACAGACATAACTGGGGTCCTGAAAAAGAACCCCCCCCAAAATGGAGCAGAACAAAGATTTCAAGATAAAATGAAGAAAATATTGAAAAAATAAAATATGAATTTAAGGAATAAAAGGTGCAGTGTCCCAGGGGAAATACGGACAAATGGTTGACAAAGAGATACAACCTAGTAAAGTTGTCTGACTTCAAAAACAAAAAAGCCTACGGCCATCTAGGCAAAAAGTTGAAGGCCTAGGGAGGGAGGGGGGAGACACACACATGTACACTCCCATTGCTCATGGGAATGTGAATTGCTACAGTGTTTTAGAAAATGTGGCACTTATTAAAAATACAGGTGTTTTAATCTAATTATCCTACTTTTTGAGAATGCCTCATAGAACACATAAAAATGCCAGAGTATATGGGCAAAAAAAGGGTAACAATCTAAGTGTCTGCCTGTAGGAGACTCATCATATAATCAACAGCAAATCCATACTATAGAGTATTATGCTATTAAAATTAGCTTTTAATCTATAGTTCCTGACCTGGAGTGATGTCTATATTGCATGAACAAAGAATAATGTACATGTCTGTGTGTGTGTGTGTATGTGTGTGTGTGCGCGCACACACACACACACACACACATATATAATCTGTAATAAAGGAAAAATACATATCTAATTTATATATATTTGGGTGGGCATGATAAAAGAGAAGTGTACACAACAGGCCATGACTGCTGGGTGAGCGCAGATCCTTCCTAGGTGTAGTGTTTCACTTTTTTGTAACGTTTATTATTTTGTATACACACTGAACATATATAATGAAAGAAATTTTAAAATGAGAAAAACAGACTCAAATGAAAAAGCTCCGGCCTTTAGCAATGAGAGCAGCTTCATTTATGTAATTCAGAGCAAGGCGGGAGGGCCTTAGGGAGCTCAAGGCACGGGTGGTGGAAAAAACCATGAGATCATCATCACATCAGCCCTGAAGCTGTCTCAAGAGAAGCTGCTGAAACTCGGAGAAAATCTAGCTGGTAATCGATACATAGGGCTCTGTGGGCCCTTAGGGACGGGAATGAAAACACCAACCGAATTAGCCTGCCAGCCCATGGAGACGTTGGCGAAGGACCTGCGAGCTACACCTCTTGCACCCACGTCGGCCCAGAGGTGCCCCACACCCCACTACTACTTCTGGAGGCACACGGCCGACACGGACTCACAACCTGTAACGTGCCCAGCCCCGTGATGCATAGCGTGGAAGTGCTTTCACTTAGTCCTGCGAGGGGGCAGTCCGATGACATGTTAGCCGTTTTGATGGAAGACGTCCTCATCACTAACCTGCTTCTCCCATACTGTCCCGTAAATCTAAAGATCCGGGGTGGTATTACCCACATCTCTTTTCCACTTTTCTGCACTGAGGGCACTGATAACCAGCTCCCCAGATCACTGCGCCTTGTGGCTTCGACAGTGTTCCAGGGGCTGAAGCTAATTCCTCTTCATCTCTGGCACATTCCTGATACCATGTAGCCTTATTGATGAGACCCATGCGGCCAGCTTGACCCGGGGCCGTTCTCTCCCAGAACGTGCACGGGCTCAAGGATCTCTGTCACTGTCCCTATTTCCCTCAAAAGCTGGTCCTAGTAGAGGTCTAGACTTCTGGAAAGGAGGAAGTACTTGCTCAAGTCTGCCGTGGAGTCCAGTGGTATAATCTATTTGAATCTAGTTGTTTATTTGGCTCTGTAATTAGGAGCCAGGAGAAATCTTGGTTTAGGTAATTCAGAATACAGAGAATATATGTGAATTCTGAAGTAGTAATCTAAAAACTAACATCACGAACTCCTACCAATGTCAAGAGTATTTACTCCTGTTGGCCTTAATTCATTCTAAATTAAAAGCCAGAGGACTGTAAAAGCACACATTTCTAAATTCATAAATAGAGGAAAGACACTGAGGGACCCATATAATTAGGTTTTTCACACAGAATTAGCCAACGCCTATTTAGTATTTCAAAATCCTTATCTATCTCAAATATGCTTCTTTGGTCAAAATACAAGATACTGAAAGAAATCCCAAGTAAGGTTTTCAGTGAATGGTTTGTGATAACTCAATTTGTCTAACATTACCAAAGGAAGCACTTTCACAAGTAATCTCCCCAACTGATTGAAGTTATTAAGTGGTACAAGTTGCCTCAAGCTGGGAGTATATTTCCCACATTTCCTAATAAAAAAAAAAAAAATTCCCTTTCACTATAAACAGTGTTAATTAAAAGAAGTCAAAGGCCAGGGGTACAGATTTCCATACACAGCCAAATCTTGTTTGGGTTAAATGAATCAAATGGAATAGGTCTGGGAAAATTTTAAAGGTGTTAAAATAACTGTATTTGTTTTAGAAACAAAGTGTAGGGCTTTTATTAGAGTTCAGAATTATGATATCAATAATCTTCAGGGCCAAAAATCATTTCCTTCCATTTTAGTATTCTAAACTTAAAACTGACATTTCCTTACTCTTAATTCTGTCACGGAGTTCTGTGTTTTCCTTTAGGCGAATCAATTACAAAGGGAAAAATTACATCCTGTCTGTTGAACATTATAAGGAAGGCAGCTTTGAAATCCAAAACCATGCTAGAAGTCTCACCAGATCTCTTTTTCCTATCTGGTTTCAAGAACTCAAACTGTACTCGGAGCTGTGACCGATGGTTATTAGTACTCTGGATAACCTCAAATCCCTCTAGCACTCAAGAAAGAAAATAAAAACAACCCCTCCATCTCAAGTCTCCAGCAAGCTGGTCTCAGTCAGTATTAACCTGATGTGCTTCCATCATCAGCATTCGACATTTTAAAATCAGGGATTTCCAAATAGCAAATGCTACTAATTTTTAGCTTAATGTTTATATACATTTGGTATTTGAAATTTGTTATTTTCTGAAGCATATAATTTCTTCTTTTGCTAGTTCGTGTATTAATTCACTTAAGAATCACAAGTCTTCACTCGCAGTGTCTCCTGCTCTCCCCCATCTTCTGTCAGTTACTTCACATGCTTCACAGCCGTGCTGATTCACCACTCACCGCGTCCTTCCCTCCCGTTGACGGAACGAACGTTTATGCGGCACCGGTCACATACCGCTGGGGGTGTAATGGTCACAAGCTCTCATTTCTACCTTAAGCCCTTGTATGTTTGCTCACTTCTTTTCACGATCACCCTGTGAAGAGTAGCAGGGTGAGTGTTCTCCTTATCCCGACAGGGAAGCAAATAAGCTCCAAGTGTAAGTGATTTTCTCAAGGTCACACACCTCGTGAGAACAGGACTGGAAGCCAGGACTCCTTATGCTAATGCTAGATGCTGTCAACAACAGACGGTCTATTTGAGATTAATTCCATTTGACACGATTTTAATTCTTCTCACCCTTAAATTACCCTTTTTTAAATGTTACTTTCAGTCTCTCCCACATGAAGCAGAAACCGTGTCTATTATTTCCTCTCAGTTTTAAGCATATAGGGGACAGGCTTATGGTGACTGCTGTTTAAAAAAAAGAAAAAAACCCACCACCATATAGGCTACTCTAGCAGAGTGCAGAAATAACTCGCATTAAAGGGACTCCTGTTTTCAAGCAGGGCTGAGTCTCAGGCCATCTGTGATCTTACCGTACTAGGATTAAGAGATTTAAATACTATTAGAAAATAACCTTTCCTTTGAGCTTCCTGAGACCCATCCCTCACTCCAGCCCTGCCCCGTGGGCCCATCCGTCTCCCTAATTAGGGCCAGGAGCCGGTACGGCAGAGATCCTGTTGTAAAGCTGTGGCCAGTTACTATCCGGGTGAGTCAGTGCCTGTGCTTTATCAGTTGACAGTTATTTTTAATAACCCATCTGCCTTCAGACAGGATCTTGGGGTGCTGTGAGGCTATCCTTAACTCTCTAGGCTAAGTATCTGTGGTATCCAGTTAAAGCTGTAACAGCACTGTGCCTGTTGATGTAATTAGAGGGGTACAGGGAAAACCCTTCTTGCTAAAATTTCATTCACATCTGAATGTGAAGATCCGGTTTTATTAGATCCTTTCCAATAAAAGTTACCTGAAAGGATGGCTCTTCAGGAAGGGGGGAGAGGAGAGTTGGCTCCAGAGCATGGAGAAGTCAACCTCAAGGGCCTAGAGTGGAGTGTTAAGAGAGGAGGCAGCAGAAGGCAGATTTAAGAAGTTGCCTTTAAATTCCTTTTCCCCATGATGAAACTTCTACTCTTAACATTACTCTTAAGCCAAATAAACTTTTCAACAGATATGAAGGAAAGAGCAAAAAAAAAACCCAGAAGGTTCGTCACATCAACTGCCAAAACTTGAGGAAGAAATTGTTTCATCTTAAGTATTTTATTAGTTGAATAACACCATTGTAGTGGCCATTAAAATGATCTGAAACAAAACGATCAGTGTAAAAGCAAGTTACAGCGTCACTTTATTTATACAAGAGGAAGCAGCAAAGGTGCACATTTGGAAGTGGATAGAACACTGTTCAATCAGCCCACGTTAAATACCATGAAAGTAGTCAGGATGCAGCGTTATATACATACCATTGGAAAAGAAAGGGTTTACAGAGTTCAACTTTTGTATAACATGAGTTTTCATCTGCTGTGTTCAAGTTGGCAAAAAGCCTTAGAGTTTGTATGAAATGATCGTGTACCCTAATCTCACCCACCACTAGATCAAGACACTGAAACTGAGAAGAGTTCCTTCCTTATTTTACAGCTTTATTCTTGACATCCCTCTAAAAAGAGACCAAAATGATTGTGGAGCTGACTCATACCTGGAGTAATTATAAAGTACCACGGTCATAACAAAAGCCAAAAGAAGTATCTGCAATTGTTTTACCTTTCAACTGCTGAGGTCACATACAACACAGTACAAGTAGGCATAATTGTGCATTCATGAGTTGACTGTACTAACCTCTGCAAAAACTTCGGAATGAGCATATCCGAGTAAATGGATACTTCCTTATCTTACAAAATAAAATCAAGCAGGAGTGCGTGGGTGGCTCAGTTGGTTAAGCATCCGACTTTGGCTCAGGTCATGATCTCGTGGTTCGTGAGTTCAGGCCCCGCATTGGGCTCTGTGCTGACAGCTCAGAGCCTGGAGCCTGCTTCGGATTCTGTGTCTCCCTCTTTCTCTGCCCCTCCCCCACTCCTGTTCTGTCTCTCTCTCATAAACATGAAAAAAAAAAAAAAAGTAAAATCAGGCATTTTCTACTTTAAAATTTTTATTTCTGTGTAAAACAAAGACAGAACTCCTAGAGGTCAAACAAAGAAAACACACAGCAAGTTCAAAGACTGTTAAGTCATGAAACAAAGAAGAAATCTGAGGTAGAAGTCAGGTAATAAATCCACAACCTTTTTAGAGGCATACTTATTCCCAGCAACCATAATGTCTCTGGTAAGATCTCATTTAAAAAAAAATAAAGTCAGAAGTGCCAAAAAGTTAATAATCCGCTCTCTGAAATCAAACATAAAACTATGACCAACAGAAGATACAAACTTTTGTCATGTTAACAGAGTAATGGTTTTACTAAAAGCTGCTGCCGTTTCCATCAGTAGTAACCATAGGGAGGCCGTTGGTTGTAACCATAGTGTCCGTACTGGTGGGGGTAGTAAGGTTCTTGTCTGTGCTGCGGGTAATTGTTACCCCAGGATCGTCCATGCCACTGATTTGATCGATTGTCACTGGGCCACCCCCGTCTGCTATCCCTACCTCTAAACTGTCTGTTATCTTGCAACCTACAACAGCAAAACAAAAAGATTTTTATACTTCTCTTTTAAAAAACACAAATGACAACTCTATCCCAGTGCATTTTATTTCAGTCTACTCTTCCGTCCGCAAGGGGCTAAAAACATTTTTCTCCGCAGAATGTTATAGCACCAGTTAGTCAAAACATTCCCCAAATTTAAATCATTCTTCCAGTATCACACTGGATACGCTTTGCAGAGAAATAGGCAGACCACAACACAAAACCCAAAACAACAGAATAGTTCCCAAACTGAATTCTATTCGATTGTACAAAAGCAGTATGGTAATCTATTCATCTATTTTGAATTCTTACATAAGACATAATTTCTATTGTATAAATTTCTTTCTCAAGTATAAGCCAAAAACAGTACCTTCTCTATGGAATCTAACAGAGTTTTATAGAAGACTCTGGGATTTTCAAGTATATTTGCAAAGAAAATCAAATGTCAGTCCACAGGAAGAACATTTTAAAACAGAACATTAAGACACACACAACTGAACAGCAAGGGAAAAATACATGGTGCCGACAAAATACTAAGGCACACGTTTACTGGCCGCTTGCTCTGTGCAGGCAGGTGGTCGGCACCAGGAGTACCAAACAAAAACATCGGTCCCTGCCCTCGCTGGCCTCGGGGGCTAACGGATTAAAGCCGTCCTCTCCCACGTCAGCCATCCGCGGGTGTCCTCCCATGATACATACCGATTGCCTCTATTTCTCTGGTTCCCAGCGGCTCTGCTAGTCCACTCCTCGACGATCGGAGGGGACTCAGGAGGGCGCTTCAGGTATTCCTGGTATTCTTGGTCATCTTCTGTGAATCTACTGGCGAACATCTCTTCAAAATTTGGAACAGCTTCAGAAGCGTCTGTCATCCTGAAATTCTGTTGTTTTTAATACAGTTCTCTGAGAATTTTTTTTAAAAGTCACATTATCTTACCAGATAGTGAAAAACCAAGAGATGAACAATTTTAGGCAGGGTATTCATAAACGTCTTTGTGTACTTTTAAACTTCAGATAGTTTTAAACATTCAATTCAGTATTTCTTGACTTCTGTAATATAGATGTACTAACTGGGCACCCAGGATACAAAGATGAACAATATATCGTGGTCTCTACTGCCAAAGAACTCTTGGTCTACAGCGTAAGACAGATGTGGTATAAAGGGAGGAACAGTGAATGTCAAGAAATAAAGCTGGAAAAATAGGCAGGGATCGAATTATGAAAAACTGTGTATTCCACACAAACAACTGTGCACTTATTCTGGTAGGAAATGGGGAGTCCTAGGTGGTTTAAGCAGAGAAGTCTCCAGAGCAAGCCGACTATTTAGAAGGATCACTTTTCTAACCGGGCAGAGCACAGATTAGCGAGGACAGACCAAAGGCAGCTTACTGCACTGCTGTAGGGCTCAGTCTGAGGAAGCAACCGTGAGGACAGGTAAGATTCCAGGAGAAGTTAATCACTCACTAGATGTTGTGGGGTGGCAGGGGAGACAAAGGATAACTTCCAGGCTTCTAGCCAAATGAGCGCATGGCCTATGGTGCCATGGGAACCCCAGGAAGAAGGGTGGGCAAGGGTACACAAGAGTTTGAAGTTAGTTACGTTATGCCCATCCACACGGAGAGTCAGCTCACAGTTACCTATTTGGGACTGAGAAGCAAGTTGATGATAAATACGAGAGACATCAGCAATTTTGATGGTGGTTAATGCTGTCAGAATGGAGGAGATTCCTCAGGAAGATTGTGGAATAAGAAGAGTATCAAGGAACAGAATCCTGGAAAACACCGACGTATAAGGAAGTTGAAGATAAAGAAGAAAACTGATAAGAACCAGCAAAGTGAGCTTACCATAGAAGGCAAGAGAATAAAGAGCGAATGGTCCTCAATGTTGAACACTACAATGATAGAACCAAGAAGAGAAAACTAATTGGGTTTAGCCATTAGGAGGTGATTATTTTAGAGTACTAGGGATTGAAACAGGACTGCAGTTAATTGAAAAGTAACTGGAAGGTAAGGAAGTAGAAATCTACACTGACTACGGACTAAGTTTTCAAGAAGCTTTGCTGAAAACAAGAAAAAGGCAGTAGCTAAAGGGTTACTGGAAAATTATCTCCTATTTTTCCCAGGACAAAGTACCTGAGGTTAGGTTTATAGGAAAAGAAAAAAGAACCAGTAAAAAAGTGAAAGACTGAAAATACAGGAGAGACACAAAAATGGAAAGGCAAATAGGCATTTAAATGAACAGCTACTCAAGTTTAGGGTACTTTATAATGGCATCCAATGCGCTCCTGTACTGTGACAAAATGAAAACTACTATAGACACTGCCTAACAAATCTGTATTAGTTGGGTTTCCCAGGCCCATTCTGGATTCGTTCAAGTAGTATTTCCTTACCCACATTCTCCGGGAGCCCTCTACCTCTAAGAAAAGATTTGGCTTAGGTGACGAAAGGCCTCATCCTCCAGACGCCATGGGACAAAGACTTCGCTTCTTTTAAACTTTATCCAAGACCTGGAAGCCAGCCAATCAGCGTGCTGTAGGGAGCTCCCCCCTTCCCAGTCTTCCTTGACCACATACCGGTCAGGACTCCCGTCGCTGTCTTTCCTAACCCAGACTTCATCTTTCTACTCTTTGCCTCAAGACTCCTAACACCTGTTTTCTGACTTGGGATATATGTGACATCATACGGAAACTTTCAAATCGGACATCCTGCAATTATTTTTCTTACTGTATTACTTCAACTTACAATAAAACTTTTTGACAAAGACGTGACAGTGGAAGACAATTTCTTCATTAGTTTGTTTCTCATCCAAATCCCCCAAAACATATGCAAATATTTATAATTCTACCCTCATCCCAGCAACATTAAACCAAGACTACTGTGTGGATGCAAGAAGCAATACCTAGACGTTTTAATCTTTCTTAGGCTGCTGCTCTCAGACTTTCCACTTTCTCAGATGTCAAATTCTCAAACCCAAGGTATGATTTGTAATAATAAGTTCAGCCAATGACCATCATGCCTGGGTTTCTATAGGAATCACAGAAACCACCAGAAGGACGACCCATACCCAACCAGATGGGGAGTAGAAACTACAAGACAAGGCAAAAATGCCACTCTATTTCTATGTTCTCCTACGGTCCCCTTCTCACAAGTAAACAAAAATCTCTATTGTTACGACGATGAAATTTAAATATAATTTTAATCGATCTGAGCTTTACTTACCCCAGCACTTTGAGGCAGTTGTACTGTTTAATGTTTATGTTGTTTCGATCTGGGGGAAGGGAGAAAAACGCTTGATTCCCTGGAAGGAAACCCGCAAAAGGTGCTGGGGAGGGCGAGGAACACAAGGGCCTCAGTGAGTGAAGGGGCTGTCCTAAAAGCGCTGCGGAGACTTGCCACGCTGGCTGGAAAGCCAGCGCGAGCGCCCAAGTGGCGGCGGAGAGCGCGGGGCCTTCAGGACCCAGAAGCCGGTTCAGGCACGGCCGGCACAAGGTACGTGCCCCTCGGTGGAAGGCAGGGGCTCAGCCTTTCGGACCGGTCTCGAACACAGGTAAAACCGCGCGGCGCAGTGGCTGCAGGCGAGCGGCCTTGGGGACGAATGACCACTGGGGGCTTCTGCTGCCCGGGGGGACGCGCACCGGCTTCCCAGTCCGCTGTCGGAGCGCACTGGGCTGGTCTCCCGCGGCCCTGGCAGGCCTGCTCCCTCCCCAGACGCGAGGGCGAGGGGAGGCCACTCGGCGCGGCCCGCCCGGCTCCTTGCTCCCCGGGGCCACGATCGCCCGCCGAGGGCTGCGTCTGCCCAGCTCGGGCCGCACCCCGCCGGCCACACGCGCAGGAGCACCCACCTCCGGCCCACAGCGCGGCCACGGGATCTCCCACTACTTCAGCTCTCCAAGGTAACGGAGCCACTCGGGCCACGAGCCGACTTCCGCTTCCGGCAGGCCAGCGCGGCGGGGGGGGGGGGGGGGCGGCCTGCCAAGTCTCGCGAGATCTTGGGCCCGTCGTGCAGGTTTGTCCTGGTTCCTCGATCTCCCGAGCCCCGCGCTGAGGGCGGCGGGTGTCGCGCCGGAGGTGGCGGTGTCCCGCGTGCGCTTTCGGCCCGCTCTCCCTGGACAGGACACCGCTGTGCGTGAGGCCTCCTTAGCGAGGGGCCGGTGGCGGGCGGGGACGGACGCTGAGGAAATGTGCGGGGAGGAGAGGGAGAGGCCCCTTGCGGCCACCTGTTCCCGGGGTCGGGCGAGGCGAGGGCGGCGCCGCGGCGAGGCCACAGCTTTCACCTCTGCCTGGCCAGGCCCCGGTAGTAAGGTGTCCGCAGTCCGTTGGTGCCCGTTTTTTCCCGACACCTCCCCCCCCACCTCCCCCGCAGCAGTGAAGTCGTCAGGGCCCAGCTACCTCCAGGCGCCGTGACCTTTTCTTCTCGGAGGCCCTGCGGTTCCATGAGTGCCGGGTGTCCCAGACGTGACCCGCCCCCGCCCTCGCGACTGGCTTTCGGAATTGTGCGCCCCGCTTTTGTTAGGATTACCTCCCGTTTCTGCTTGGAAACTTTGACGTCCACCATTGATGCCCTTTTCCCCCTGTACTTGCTCCCGTCAGTTGACAGGTGCCATCGATTCTACCTCCGCAGTAATTGTGGCCTCCAGCCACGCTGCGTACACACTGCCTGCGCCTCCTCGAGGTTCTCGTCCCCTCAACGGGGCAAGTGCAGTACTTTTCCTCTAGCGTCACTCGCTTGCCAGCCCTGTAGTCCTTTTCTTTTTTTTTTTTTTTTAATGTTTATTTATTTTTGAGACAGAGAGAGACAGAGCATGAGTGGGGGAGGGTCAGAGAGAGGGAGACACAGAATCGGAAACAGACTCCAGGCTCTGAGCGGTCAGCACAGAGCCCGACGTGGGGCTCGAACTCACAGACCGTGAGATCATGACCTGAGCTGAAGTCGGAAGCTCAACCGACTGAGCCACCCAGGCGCGCCTCCCCCCCCCCCCCCCCCCCCCCCCCCAGTCCTTTTCAAGCACAGCTGTGATCGGAAATCGTCACGGGCTCCCTGTTGCCTGTAGGTTAAGGACCTAATTCGTGAACTTGGATTCAAAACGAACGATTTTCTGCTGTTCCCCTTTCCTCCTCCCTTGTCGGTGGGAAACCAGACCGTATGAATCTCTCCCGACCTCCCTTTACCTTCTGAAGATTGCTCCTGGCTCTTTCTCCTTAGGAATACTCTTCCTTCCCTATCTTCGTACACTGTTGAAATTCTGCCCGTTGTTTAAAGCCACATAGTGGGGCACCTAGGTGGCTTGGTCGGTTGAGCGTCCGACTTTGGCTCAGGTCATGATCTCGCGGTCTGTGAGTTCGAGCCCCGCATCGGGCTCTGTGCTGGCAGCTCAGAGCCTGGAGCCTGCTTTCGATTCTGTGTCTCCCTCTGTCTCTCTGCCCCTCCCCTGCTCATGCTCTGTCTCTCTCTGTCAAAAATAAATAAACATTAAAAAAAATTTTTTAAATAAAAAATAAAAAAAATCCACATAGTGACCTCGCCGTCTAGAAATAAATTTTCTTTCTTTGGAATGGCCATCATACTTTCCAAACCATTCTTCATGTATCCATTCAGTTATTACCACTTGGTAGTTTCGAATTAAAACGGTGTGTACAATTCCTCCCCCTCCTAGACTGTAAACAGACCTCCATCACTTCTGCATCCTGGAATGTGTGACGCTGTGCTTTGTATAAAGCGAGCACTCTGTGAATGCAGAACGAATGTGGAGCTGCCAGCGTTCCAGGCCATGTTTTAGAAGCACCGACCTAGTAAAAGTGACTAGGACAGCATGGATGAGGAGCTCTGATACTCATTACTCGCCTTGGATAGTAAAGGTGAGAGGGGAAAGAGCGAGGTTGCAATAATTGAGTAGCGCTCTCCTTAGTGACTGTGTGGATGGTGGGGGGAAAGGATTATGAGCAACCAGGGAGGACTCCAGTTCTGTAAGCCAAGAAATCCAGACTGAATGCCCATAGGGTGAATTTTTTTAATCTATGTTTATTTTGGGGAGAGCGCAAGCGGGTGAGGGGGAGAGAGAGGGGGACATAGGATCTGAAGTGGGCTCTGCGCTGACAGCAGTGAGCCAGACGTGGGGCTTGAACTCGTGAACAGCGTGTGATCATGATCTGAGTTGAAGTCTGACGCTCAACTGACTGAGCCACTCAGGCGCCCCTAGGGTGAGTTGGTTTCAAGGCAAAAAATGAGCTCAGATCTCAAACAGGTTTGGAGAATATGAGATGGCTGAAGACAGAGAGGTTATGGCACAGTATGTAAGTGTGTGAGTCATCCGTGAAGAAACGACAGTTGAACTCCTCAGTGTATATGATCTTTCCAAAAGAGAAAGTATTTATAGAGAAGAGCAGAAGGCCAAGGCCTACGCCTCAGGAAATACTCCTATTTAGGAGGCAGGAATAGGAAATATAAACTTGGAAGAAAAGATGAGAATAAATACATGGTAGCAATGTCACAGTTGGAAAACTCAGAAAACTGCTTCCCCACCTGGTAGCAGGAGGCAGGGAGGATATTTGGGACAAAGAGGGCTGTTGAGCAGTTTGCTGACTTCCTTCTGACTTTATTAGGGCATCACTTCTAGGTAATGAGGACTCGCACCGGAAAGAGCGTGATTTCTTTAATTTCGTAAGCGCTTAGGAGCTCCAAGCTTCTGAGAGTTTCTGGGAAGAACTGTAGATAATTCTGACCAATTTCAAGTGAGACTATTTCTGCCCACAACGTCTTCTTATATTCCGTCTGATATTTTATCAGTTTTATACCTCATTTTCTGGCATCATTGGGGAATAATCTGTTCCATGAAAAGAAATTTTTCAGATAACGGACATTTAGCCTTTAAGCATTAAAATGTTTTCTCTGGAACCACTTAAAAAAATTTTTTTTTAATTTTTTTTTTTTTTTTTTTTTAATTTTTGACAGAGAGAGAGAGGATGAGCATGAGCAGGGGAGGGGCAGAGAAAGAGGGAGACACAGAATCCTAAGCAGGCTCCAGGCTCTGAGCCATCAGCACAGAGCCTGTTGCGAAGCTGAAACCCACGAGCTGTGAGATCATGACCTGAGCCAAGGTTGGGCGCTTAACCGATTGAGCCACCCAGGTGCGCCTCACTGGAACCACTTTTGATAGAAATGTACATAAAACGTAGTACTTCTCTGCCATAAACACAGCAAATGGGACATGATTTAAACTACGCTTGGCAACTAAAGCTTAGTGTCACAGCATCCGTTATTATGCTCTGCCGGGTAGTAAAGTCCTTGGCCCTGTTCACACATCTGGAAAAGACTGCCCTATGTTAGTTGACTTTTTTTTTGTCTCTGTTATTAGTGTTATATCTCAATGGCTTTTCCTCAAGCAGCTCTGTAAATTAACCTCATTTACCCATAATTTTAAGCCTCACGTTGACCCAGTGATCTGGAGGCAAAATACACCAGCAGACGTCCCTGGGGAATCCTGGCAGCTAAAGAGTCCTTCATTCAGAGGCTGTGAGTGACCTTGGACAATGACCACTGTATTTTTTTAATTTTATTTTTTTAATTTACATCCAAATTAGTTAGCATATAGTGCAGCAATGATTTCAGGAGCAGATTCCTTAATGCCCCTTACCCATTTAGCCCATCCCCCCTCCCACAACCCCCCCAGTAACCCTCTGTTTGTTCTCCATATTCAAGAGTCTCTTATGTTTTGTCCCCCTCCCTGTTTTTCTGTTATTTTGCTTCTCTTCCCTTATGTTCATCTGTTCTGTGTCTTAAAGTCCTCATATGAGTGAAGTCATATGATGTTTGTCTTTCTCTGACTAATTTCGCTTATTACAATACCCTCCAGTTCCATCCACATAGTTGCAAATGGCAAGATTTCATTCTTTTTGATTGCCAAGTAATACTCCATTGTGTGTGTGTGTGTGTGTGTGTGTGTGTGTGTATACCACAATATATATATATACCTATATATATGTATATATATATATATATATATATATATATATATATATATATACATATATATAGGTATATACATATATATACCACATCTTCTTTATCCATTCATTCATCAATGGACATTGGGCTCTTTCCATACTTTGGCTGTTGTCAGTAGTGCTGCTATAAACATTGGGGTGCATGTGTCCCTTCAAAACAGCACACCTGTATCACTTGGATAAATACCTAGTAGTGCAATTGCTGGACTGTAGGGTAGTTCTATTTCTCATTTTTTGAGGAATTTCCATACTGTTTTCCAGAGTGGCTGCTCCAGCTTGGATTCCCACCAACAATGCAAAAGAGATCCTCTTTCTCCGCATCCTCGCCAACATCTGTTGTTGCCTGAGTTGTTAATGTGAGCCATTCTGACAGGTGTCAGGTGGTATCTCATTGCGGTTTTGATGTGTCTTTCCCTGATGATGAGTGATGTGGAGCATTTTTTCATGTGTCGGTTGGCCATCTGGATGTCTTCCTTGGAGAAGTGTCTGTTCATGTCTTTTGCCCATTTCTTCACTGGATTATTTGTTTTTTGGGTGTTGAGTTTGATAAGTTCTTTATAGGTTTTGGATACTAACCCTTTATCTGATGTGTCATTTGCAAATATCTTCTCCCATTCCGTCGTTTGCCTTTTAGTTTTGCTGATTGTTTCCTTCGCTGTGCAGAGCTTTTTATTTTGATGAGGTCCCAAAAGTTCAGTTTTGCTTTTGTTTCCCTTGACTCCGGAGACGTGTTGAGTAAGAAGTTACTGCGGCCGAGATCAAAGAGGTTTTTGCCTGCTTTCTCCTCGAGGATTTTGATGGCTTCCTGTCTTACATTTAGGTCTTTGATCCATTTTGAGTGTATTTTTGTGTACGGTATAAGAAAGTGGTCCAGGTTCATTCTTATGCATGTTGCTGTCCAGTTCTCCCAGCACCACTTGCTGAAGAGACTCTCTTGATTCCATTGGATAGTCTTTCCTTCTTTGTCAAAGATTAGTTGAACATACGTTTGTGGGTCCATTTCTGGCTTCTCCATTCTTTTCCGTTGATCTGAGTGTCTGTTCTTATGCCAGTACCATACTGTCTTGATGATTATAGCTTTGTAGTATAGCTTGAAGTCCGGGATTGTGATGCCTCCTGCTTTGGTTTTCTTTTTCAAGATTGCTTTGGCTGTTTGGGGACAATGACCACTTTAAAGATGACAAAACTGAGGCTCCAGAGGTTATGTAATTGGTTCAAGGCCACAGCTGTAAGTGGCAGCAGGATTTGGATCAAGTCAGTGATGATTCAGAAAGCCTTGCTGCTCTTTCCACAGTGAAACACAGTTTTCTTTTCGTTCCATACTCCGCACATCATGAGCCACTGCCCAGACTCTTCCGCTCCAGGACGGATGTGAAACCGTGGAAGACAGGACTCTGTCCCTGCGGCCTCCCCACCAAAAAGTGCAGCCAGGGCTACATACCTATTTCCTCACATTCCTCGCCGTTTAAAGAATTTATTTTTATTTTTAAATTTATTTTTATTTTTAGAGAGCATACGAGCAGAGAGAGGGGCAGAGGGACAGAGAGAGAGTCCTAAGCAGGCTCCACACTCAGCACGGAGCCTGACTCGGGGCTCGATCCCACAACCCTGGGATCATGCCTTGAGCTGACATCAGGAGTTGGATGCTCAACTGACTGAGCCACCCAGGCACCCCACTTTTTTTTTGTTTTTTTTTAACTAATGCCCTGGAAGATGAAATGACTTCTCCAAGCTCAAACTGGTCAGTGGCAGAACTGGAACTGTAAACCTCAGGCATTCTTCATTGGTTTAACAAATATCTTTTGAGTACGCACTAGATGCCAGGTACTGTTCTGGGCCCTGAAAACATTCATGAATAAGGATAAAAGCCCTGCCCTCGGGGGGCTTCCATTCTCATGGGGAAGATGAACAAGTGAAAAAGTAAACACCAGGGATAGTTAAGCAGGGCGAGAGAACAGAGAGCAGTGAGCTGCCACTATGGAGAGAATGTGTGAATGTGTGGTTTTCATCTCAGCCCCCTTCCTTGTAAGATGGAGCCCCTCACACTTTCCCCGGTCAGGAATATAACAACAGAATTCTTTGTTTATTTTTAACGTCTGTTCCCTTCACAGTGAGTAGAGGAATCTCTCATTTCTGGGGCAAGGAAGATGTGGGTTACACTGTAGGTCTTGGACTGTGCCCAGTGGCATAATTGAGCTTCTGTGCCTATAGCTTGAGTTGGAATTACTCACAAATTGTCTTTCTGTCTTTAAAAAAAAAATTTTTTTTAATGTTTACTTTTTTTTTTAAACCTTTTTTAATGTTTATTTTTGACACAGAGAGCATGAGTGGGGGAAGAGCAGAGAGAGCAGGAGACACAGAATCCGAAAGCAGGCTCCAGGCTCTGAGCTGTCAGCACAGAGCCCGACTCGGGGCTCGAACTCACAGACCACAAGATCATGACCTGAGCCGAAGTTGGACACTTAACCGACTGAGCCACCCAGGCGCCCCATAATGTTTACTTATTTTTGAGAGAGAGAGAGTGTGTGTGTGAGCAGGGGAGGGGCAGAGAGAGAGGGAGACACAGAATCCGAAGCGGGCTCCAGGCTCTGAGCTGTCAGCACAGAGCCCGATGTGGGGCTGGAACCCATGAACCTCAAGATCATGATCTTAGCCAAAGTTGGACGCTTAACCAACTGAGCCACCTAGGCGCCTGTGTCTTTCTATCTTTATAGTGTGTTATTTAAACGACCTTTCCCTGCCGCACTCCAAACCTCCCCACCCCATCCATAAGCACACTGACCATCTTGCACAGAGCCAAGCACATGAATGAAACCCAATAAATAAGTTCCTAAACAAGAATTAAATTATGATTGCCTTCTGCTCACTTTTTCAGACCTGGGGGAACGTCAGCATGTTTCCCTGCCCTGACTTTATCCTCTGCAAAATGGGAATAATAGTCCTCACTGCTTCTCTTCCTCATGAGGTTATGGTAAGAATTAATTAGCATATATAAAGTGCTTTAGGCTCAAGTGAAGAAAGATGCTATGTGGATGCTAGTGACAATTAGTTATTATGTGTCACATAAATGTTTAAGCGCCAAGAAAACATTTCAGGTTATACGAGGCATCGGTTCAGATTCACATCTGTAGCCCTGTGGCTTTAATTACACAGAATTGTTCCGATCAGAGATGACAAGATCCTAATGCAGTTCCGCCCCTCAGTGTCCCCCTCCCATGTGACAAGTCCTTTGTGTAGGGGACTTTTTCTGTGGGGGGTAGGGAGCGAGCCAATGTTTGTTTGCTACCTGAGTTTTAAAATATTTTACAATTTTTTTTAATGTTTATTTATTTTTGAGTGAGAGAGAGACGGAGAATGAATGGAGAGGGGCAGAGAGAGAGACATACAGAATCTGAAGCAGGTTCCATGCTCCGAGCTGACAGCGCAGAGCCTGATGTGGGGCTCGAACCCATGAATCATGAGACCTGAGCCAAAGTTGGATGCTTAACCGATCGAGTGACCCAGGAGCCCCTTAAAATATTTTTTTTAATGTTTACTTATGTATTCTGAGAGAGAGGGAGGGACAGCGGAAGAGAGAGAATCCCAAGCAGGCACAGAGCCCGGTGTGGGCTCTATCTTACAAGTCGTGAGATTATGACCTGGCCTGAAATCAGGGCTTGACATTCAACCGACCGAGCCACTCAGGCACCCCCGAGTTTTACTACTGCCCCTAGAAGCCAGTTGGTATCATTGAAGAAATCACAGAAGGGGGAAAGACTGGCAATCTGGGGGAAGAAGAGGCTGTGAATTGGGCTTAATAGGTTGGGAGCACAGTCTCTCCTGTTCTAAGATCTGTGATTGCGACGTGAAGGGTTTCTCCTCTCCTTTTCCTAATGCCTGTTACGGAAATAAGAGCACAGGCTGTGTTTTTCTAAGTGGAGGTGATTGGGATTCCAGTTGTGCATTATCTGCCTGATTTTACTCCATCTGGCGGGGCCCGTGCAAGACCCCGTGACGGCTCTCGTCTCTAGCGTCCTTCCTGTGCTTTTCCTGGCTGCTTTCTCTGCCTGCTCCCTTGGCCAGCTTTCCTGACCTGCTTCAGTGTCATGTTCCCATCCACCTCTTCATCACACATGCATGTTACGCTCAGAAGGGCAACGTACAGAGAGGCCAAGAGACCTGACCAGAATTCACTCTCAACCACTCCTTCCCCCACGCCTCCATACGCTCTTCTCCAGGTAGTTTCCCAGAATCTCTTTCACCGAGGTGAAAATCACAGTTCTAAGCCCCTGGGAGTGAGTGGCACGAGTAAGTCAGGATCCTTATCTGAGGGTCAACTTCCGCTGTCTTCCCCATTTTCAGAAGGTCTCCATCCAGGGTCTTGACAAGCTTCTTGTCTTTGATGACAAGGCGGCCTGTTCTGCCCTCATATGAAGCCAGCCTTGTCTAGTGGTCTTTCAAAAGAGAGGTCCTGGGGTGCCTAGGTGGCTCAGTCAGTTAAGCATCCAACTCTCGATTTCAGCTCAGGTCACGATTTCACGGTGTATGAGTTCGAGGTCCATGTCAGGCTCTGCACTGACTGTGCGGAACCTGCTCGGGATTCTCTGCCCCTCCCCCGAGTGCCCACGTTTTCTCTCTCCCTCTCTCTCTCTCTCTCTTTCTCAAAAAATACACTTTAAAAAAATTTTTTTAATGTTTATTTTTAAGAGAGAGCCAGAGTGTAAGTGGGGGAGGGGCAGAGAGAGAGGGAGACAATCCCAAGCAGGCTCCAGCCTCCCAGCTGTCAGCACAGAGCCTGATGCGACACTGGAACCCACAAACTGTGAATCATGACATGAGCCGAAGTCGGACACTTAACTGGCTGAGCCACCCAGGCGCCCCACCCCCCACCGAAATAAATACACTTTAAAAAAAAGAGAAAAGTCCAAAAAGCCCCATTTTAACATATCTCCAAGTGACATAAGTACCTTCAACCTAAGTGAGTCTAACATAGGGAATAGAGCACCAGGCAAGGAGTCAAGACACTTGAGTTAAAATCTTACTCCCCGTGGGTTATTGTTGGAGGAGGTGGTAGACAGGTTGTGACCGCCAGCTGCCTCTTGGGCGGTACCGGAGCCATCGGAGGCCCCTCGCCTCTTCCCCAGCCGGGTCGTGTACGTCCTGCCGGCCTTCCCGCAGCCCAAGCTGTTTTCAAGGATGCAGCCTTGAGAGAGCAAGGTGTTGAGACCGTCTGTCCTGAAGATTCTGGCAGGCGGTGTGGAAATCTGCTTGTCTTGCAGCCGCCCAAGATAAGCCTCAAATGTAAGTTCCTGTGTTTCTCGAACCCACCACCCACCAGTCTGGAGCGGCCTGCCTCTTTC
Organism: Panthera leo; assembly: GCF_018350215.1. Classification (NCBI taxonomy): domain Eukaryota; kingdom Metazoa; phylum Chordata; class Mammalia; order Carnivora; family Felidae; genus Panthera; species Panthera leo. The sequence continues at coordinate 3,919,915 of NC_056684.1, forward strand.
TTTGGTCCCTCCCTGCCTTCAGTGTCCCGGGGACAGTTGGCAAACTAGCGGTTGTCATGCAAGTTATCACCTCTCTGGGCCTTACCTTCCTCACCTCGTTTCTCATTTCACAGGTGAAGTTGAGGCTTCAACCTCAATTCCCTCGATGTCCCAATCCCGTAACTGTGGTGTGACCACTTTCTGACCCTTCCCACCTCTTGTCTGCCAGTATCTTGCTGCTGCTGTGTCTTTGGTCAGTGCACAGCCTGCTCTTCCGGTCCATGCTCCTGCAGTCACTCCTTCTGTCTTCTCTGTTGTCAGCTGCCCCCCTTTACCAGCTCCTCCTGCCCCCGCCCCCACCACGTAAATTTGCTCAAGTTTCTAGGTCTCACCGAACCCTGTCCTCAATCCTGTGTCCTCTGAACATCTCGGATCCCCTTTCCCCACACAGTGAGTCCCTGACAGAGAGCCCTCCACACCTGCAGTAGTACATCGCCCCCCTTTTCTGTCTCCAGACGGGCCACTGAAACCACTCTGGCAAAGTTCACTGGGACAGAGTTGAGCTGGGGCCAAAGGCAGTGACTTCACTTTATTCAGTATCTGTGCAGCTTCTGACGCTTTCCTCTCCCTCCTCCCTTACACCTTCTCTCCCCTCGTTTCCAAGTTTCTCAGGATCCTCCTTGGCCCCAGGTCACTGTTTCCTCTTTGCTTCCTACTTTACTTTACCTGAGCTCTAGACTCATAAATACTCCTGCCTACTAGAAATTTCTATCTGCTTATCTGACCTGCATCTCCAGCACACGTCTACACGTGAGTTCATCTTTCTTCCTGGACCTGCTCATCCACCTCAGTCTCCATTTTTGGAGAATGCGTCCTTCCCAGTTACCCACACCGGAAGCTGGTGGTCACCCTGGACTTTTCCCCCACACCCAGTCTCCCCACCCCCCCCCATGTCCAGGGGACCTCAGTTCCTGACCAGCTCTTCAAACTGAGAGACTACTGCCACTGGTTCTGACTCTCATCCCTTCCCACATAGACCAGGCGATAGCCTCTAACTGGTCCCTGTACCCGTCTTTACTCCCCGTCAGACATCAGACACTTGTCCACCCTGCTAGTGGGTGTTCTTCCGTAATTATTATGAAACATACAGAAAAGAATTGATAACGGTATAACCAATTCTTGTGTACCAGCCAGCGAAGAGTAGGTCCTTTCTATTTTTTTAAGTTTATTTGTTTTGAGAGAGAGAGAATAGGAGAGGGGCAGAGAGAGAGAGAATCCAAGCTGATAACACAGAACCCAATGCAGGGCTCAATCCCACAAACCATGAGATCGTGACCTGAGCCGAAATGGAGTGTCAGACACTTAACCGACTGAGTGCCCCACAGTAGGTTCTTTCCAAAACAGAAACCTGATCGATTCACCGCTCACAGGTTCCTAATTACTTCCAGGGCACACTCGAAGCTGCTGAGTATGGAGTTCCAGGGTAAGAGTTCACTCTGTCCTGTCTGCCCTGTCTGTCTCTCCTGTCTGTCCAACCTCATCCCCTGCCACTCTCCCCAAGTGAGCTAAATGCGTGACCATATCGCACTGTTTCAGGTTCCTGAAAGACTTCGTGTTGTGTTGGACACTTGCTGTTCCTTCCTTTTACAATGCCCTCCCCACTCTGGTCCACCTGGGAAGCCTTAGCCCGAGACGGCATCCTCGGGTACCTTCCTCAATACACCCCTCTCTGTCCCCACCTCCAAGGAGAGCCGATGATCCCTTCCTGTATATCTTTAATGTATATAGTCACATCTGGCTAAATTATAAATCCCTTGAGGGCAAAGCTGTCGCTTTCACATCTTTGGCAATTGGCATACAGTCTGGTGACCTGATACGTCATTGGTGCTCAGTAAATGTTTACTGATCCGGCCCCCACCTTCCTCTCCAGTTTTATATTTGACTAATCTTTTCCCACTTACATTCTCCCCTGCTCACTAAACACTCAACCATGTATAAAGTCTCCGCCCCCCTCCTGTGCACAGCGTATGTGTCCCTCGGACACCCCTTTATCGGGGCACCTGTGTCACCTTGTAGAATCTGATTTCCCTGCTGGAGTGTAGGTGCCGGGAGCCCCAGGACCTCATGAGCCATCTCTGCCTCCCCAGCACCCGGCACCGGGGCCGACACTCAAGGCGGAGCAGAAGCATTTGTGAGCCCGCAAGTGAACGAGTTAGGCTTGCTGATTCGTAAGTCCTCCAACTCCAAAACTGTGTGATTTGAGGTTCCGAAAACTGTGACATAATCTGGAAGTTTTCTCCCAGCAGATGGTCAGAACAGTTGAAACACCGATTCCAACAGTTGGCAGATACAAAGGGAAACATTTAAGACAGTGAGTCAGAAGGAAGGTGAAGCCTCCAACGGGATCGGGAACATCAGCAAAACAGCGCGTGCACGTGGTCACAGGCGCCCGGCTGCGCCCGGTGCCGGCCTCCGCGCGCTCCCCCAGTGATACGTGTGCCTCGAGAGCTTCTCCGAAAGGTGTTTGACAGCTTCCCTGTGACTGAGCCCCCATTGGCTAGACATGACCCGAAAGTTCATTATTTCTCTGTAGCGAAAGTTACTTCCCCGCCCCTTTGGCATTTCACTTTAATTTGCTCGTTTTTTGTGAACTCTAACACAAAGTTTAGTCATTTATTTAACATGTGATTTCTGTTGAGATAGAACTCTAGGAAAAAAAACCAAAAACCCAGATCTAAAGTCTTTCTTCGGATTTGTGACCTTGCTTATTTTTTTATCACTCCATAAGCATCTATCCATTTCCAGCATATTTCTGGGTTAAATGTTGGGGGGAAGGGAGAGAAGTGAAAAAATGCCGAACACAGTCTTGGGATCTCGTCGAAGAGTCGAGCAGAAGATGGTCATGTCGTGGCAAACACGTGATGGACAACAGCACAAGGGAACCCGATTGCAGTGCAGGGAAAGATGCTTCCAGCCAGACACCTAAGTGTAGACTGACTTTAGGATGAGGGAAAACTCAGAGCAAGTGAAATTAACCAGAACACATTTAGGGAAGGTGGCGGATCTCCAGCAAGTGCTCAAACACGTGGACACACATATACACACACATGCACCATGCATTTTGGGTGTGGAGGATGGAGACAGGCTACTCTTTGTTGAATATTCTTCGGAGCAAGACTCCCAATGCTTCTCCATTTCCTTCAGGCCAACTTGCAGAGCTCTTTACCACCCTCTGTCCCAAGACACCCCCCGCCCCCCCAGACCCGTCGTGTAACATCATCCCTGTCATATTTGGAATGTGAGTTGTGACCTCTGCCGACTTGGGAAAATGCGTGTTTCTCTTCGACTTCAGCAAATTCCAGTTAGACGTTGTTGAGAGTTGACTCTGTTCTCCCTCCAGGCAGGTGAGAGTCTGCCTCCCCCCTCCCCCAACAGGTGACTGGAGAGCTTTTGCTCTACAGGGATCTTTAGCTTTTTTTTTTTTTTTTTTTTTTTTTTTGCTGTAACTTTTTTTCCCCTAATGTTTATTTATTTAGAGAGAGTGAGCAGGGGAGGGACAGACAGAGGGAGAGAGAATTCCAAGCAGGCTCTGAGCTGTCAGTGCAGAGACTGACACCGGGCTCGAACTCACGAACTGTGAGATCATGACTTGAGCCGAAATCAAGAGTCGGACGCTTACCTGCCTGAGCCACCCAGGCGCCCTGAGATCTTGAGCACTTTTAGGTGGGAGGGGCACCGGCTTCCCATGCAGGCCAACCTGAGCAACTGTCGCCAAGAACGAGGCTCAGTGTCCTTATTTCTAAAATGAGATGATAACGATTGATATTTTCCACCGCGGAGATGATAAGGATTAAGAAATGTTAGTGCCCCCTCGACTCCCTCACTGTTTCCCAAACCGAAGTGAAACATTCTGACCTCCTGGTTTGAGCAGGGACACGTTGTGATGCAAACATTGGGCGACAGGCTTGTGAAACCAGTCATGTCGAAACACCACTACCATTGCTGTTTACTGAGCACGGACTACATGCCAGGCAGCGGGCAGTGCTCTGTACCTACATTATTTTCTTTTATCCTCAGGATAACCCACCGAGGCAGATACCCGACTTGTCCAAACAAGGCTTGGAGATGACGGGTAACTTGCCCAAGTTCGCACAAGCATCAGGGCAAGCGAGATTGGAACCCACCCTCCCCTTCCCAGGGAAGGGGCACCAGAGAAGCTGAGGAACGAGACATCTGCTCTGGAGTTTTGAGAAACGAGCTGTATGACAGGCCAGTCGAGATTGCCCTCTGTGGTTGAGAAAGGGGCATCCAGATGTTTGTGGCAGTGAGTGAGGCAAATGCCGTGTGCGTTCATGTGAGACACTGCTCGAGCCGGAACGCAGAGTCTGTCGGGTGTCGCGTGACGGCGGAGACATGGTTCATAGTTACTTTTACTTTGGTTTGTTTGTTTTTTGTCTTTGAGAGAGAGAGAGAGCATGAGCAGTCTCCACGATCAACGTGGAGCCTGACACCGGGTTCAATGTCATGAACCGTGAGATCATGACCTGAGCTGAAATCAAAAGTCGGATGCTCAACAGACTGAGCCACCAGGCATCTGGCTTTGGCTTATTTCTGAAGCAGGAGGAAAGCAATGCAAGAGGTACAAATGAGGAAAGGAATCAGGAAGCTCTTTTTTGTGTGTGTTTTTAATTTTTAATGTTTATTTTTGAGAGAGAGAGAGAGAGAGAGAGAGAGAGAGAGAGATCGTGAGCAGGGGAGAGGCAGAGAGAGAGGGAGCACAGAATCCAAAGCAGGCTCCAGGCTCTGAGCTGTCAGCACAGAGCGGGGCTCAAACTCACAAACCCTGAGATCATGACCTGAGTGGAAGTCGAACACTTAGCCAACTGAGTCACCCAGGCGCCCCCAGGAAGTTCTCTGATGCCTGCCTCTTCCATATCTCACCGAGGCGTGTCTTGCAAGCCCACGCAAAGTGAGATGTCCGCCGGGTCCAATACCTATAGAACCGCGTTTACTGCTTATCACCCAGAAACAACTTGTACCTCCATGTAAAGCTGTCTGTCTGCTACTCGGAGGAAAGCCATGTTACTTGGGCCCGACAGCCACATCCTAGGCCTTGAACTTCCTGTCGTGTGTGCTAGAATTCACAGCAATCTCCCTCTCCCTGCTCCTATACTGCAAGGCCTAACAATTTTCTGTTCGTGTCCACTGCGCTGCTTTCCTTGGGCAGGTCTGGTCATGGCCAACGACAGACACACAGGCGTAAGGTTACATTCTGTTGTAAAAAATTGAGGAGTGCAGGGGTGCCTGGGTGGCTCAGTCGGTTGAGTGCCCCTCCCCCCTCACAGTTTCTCTCTCAAACATAAATAAATATTTTTTTAATCTTTTTTTAATTGAGGAATGCAATTTGTATTCTTACCCAGAGGACCACCCCAGCTTCATGTAGAAGTATTTATGGATGGTCACAACCAAAACTGTGTTCTAAAAAGAAGCTCTGATAGAGACAGAAAGCAGATCAGTGATTGTGGGGTTTGGGTGGGAGAGAGAGACAGACTACAGGTGACAATGAAGGAGCTTTTAGGGGGTCCATGGAAACGTCTGAAGGCTGGATAGTGGTGGTGGTTGCACAGGTCCATAACTTTGCTAAAAATCCTGGACCATACAAATACAACGGGTGCATTTTATGGTGCGTAACTTACCCAGGAGAGAAGAAAGAACAGCGGCTTTGGGTTTGCTTGAACAGATGGCGAGCACTCGAGTGAAAGCCCAGCGTTTAGGACCACAGAGCACAGAAGATTGGGGCCCGGAAAATGTTAGGGGCAGGAGTAAATACTCGGGATCTCAGCGTTCAAACATCCAACCTTGAGTCATCTGCCTCCGGATATGTCCCCTCGGAGAGATGACAATCGTGATAGGAATAATGGCTCTGGCAGCAATGGCTGGTTCCCCCCGCCCCTCTGTCCACAGAGAGGGAGGGTTTTGAGTTCCTGGTCCAGAAGTGAACTGACTTCAGCAGAGTCAGAGATTAATAATACTAAGAGCCATAGCTTCTTCCAGGAATCCTTTAAAATCCATTTGAATATTTAAATAAATTTTCCACTGTAAGAGTTGTCAAATCCAAAGAGAAATGTCAGGGTAAGACATTCTCAGTGCCACAATTACTAAAATTTGAAAAGGGTGTCACAGTAAAAAAAAAAAAAAAAAGACACCCTTAGTGTCTGTGCCTCCCCAACAGCATCTGTCCACCTCCCTCTGTGTGTGTGTGTGTGTGTGTGTGTGTCTGCCTGTCTGTCTGTCTGTCTCCACCTCCACCCACTCCCTCCATCCCCTGCCCTTGGCCACCACCTGTTCCCTCACCTGGTTCAGGACTGAGGGAATAACAGTGTTAGCACCAAGCACCAAGCACCCTGCCGGCAGGAAGGAGACCCTGAGCCTCTTCTACCTGCCCCTCCCGCCCCTCCCCCACCAGGGATTTTTAATGACCTGCACCTGCGGCAGGATCCAGGCCTCAGCTGAAAACATCCAGAGATCAGAGTTGCTTGCTATTGAGTATTGGCTTCTGCCAACCAAGCTGTGTCAGCTAGCACACCCCCACACCGGTTTCTGAGTAAACCAGATGCTAGTTTATTAACTGACAGTGAACAATACACGTTCTTTGCGAAGGCACTGCCTCCTTCCCATCGATGACCCAGAGTGTCCTTTCCCGGCGTACCCGGGGGCTACCAGGGGCCACGGACCGTGGCTCTCCGCCTCCGCATCCCTGGAACACAGCTGGCGCTTGATAAACATTTGCCAGACGGAGCCGCATCCTGCCAGGGATGAGACTTGTTTATCTGTAGCCATTTTTGGTCAAACGGGAGCTGGTGATGTTTCACTCAACAGACCCTCTCGGTCGAATGCTGCTTCTAACCCACGAGGATGCGCGCAAACACCGTGCGGCAAGATTTACGGAGTGGCCGTCTCGTCCGGTGTCTCCCCGACACCGGGGACTTCGGGAGAAAGACATTCATCTCAGGAGATTTGCCTTGCAAGACAGCACTCCACTTCATTTTGCATTTCCCCTTTTCCTTTATGTTTGAAACGAATGCTATAAAAGGCCCCGCTACGCCGCAGGTAATAATAGCACACAGCCGGAGACCATCCACTGCCCATCCCTGAAATAGATTCTTCGGCGAAAGAACAACGGTGTTGTCATTTACCGAGTTGTATGGGAAGCAGGGATCGGAACTGAAGACATAAAAAGACTTGTGAGTCAGTGGAGTCCAATTTAGCCGTGGTAGTAGTGTGAGGCCTATTATTAGGTCCATTTTCAGGGGAAACTGTATTGTTAGGGAAGGAAGAGTTCTGTGCATTTTTCAGGTCCCTGGTGATAGGGACCTCTTTTTAGGCCCTAAAACCCTTCTCCTCTGCTCTCCCCTCCCAAGTCCCCTGCTGATCCAGACATCCCTAAAGGTCCCCAAGCCCTCCTGCCAGCACTGTCCACCCCGGGTCGGGCAGGAAGAGTTTCTGGGGTGGGGTTGTTGACGAGGCCGTGCTCAGAGCCCCGGGCTACCGTGACACTCCCCACACTCTCGGCTGCCAGCGTGCCCGGGACTCTGCCCTTGACCTCTCCTCATCCTCCACACTCTTCGCACGAGTTGTGACTGTTCCTGTGGATTCCACTACCACCTGCGCGCTGCAGCCCCTGCCCCAACACGTGTGCCGTCCACGAATTCTCTTCCCGCATCCCAGGTGCCTCTCCCTCCAGCCGCGCTCCGTCCAACCCGGCAAACGTTTAGTGCCTAGGTTGGCAGGCGTCTCCTGTAGTTACTGAGGAGACAGGGCTTCTATTCTATTTAAATAAATGTTCCTCTATTTAATATGCAGGGTTCTTAGCTTACTATCCAGTAACTGCTGGAATCCCCGAAGCCTTCATTATCAGCCACTGGTCTTCTCTTCATCCCCGAGATTATTCATTAATACGGTTTCTGTTTCGTAGAGATAATTTTTCAAATATTCATACCTGGTGCCAAGTGTCTTACCTGTCTCATTTGGTGCATGGACTTAGATGTTTCTCTAGCTCCTTAAAAGAAACATCTGATGTGGCTTTAGTTCCTGGATCTCTAAGATGCAGAAGTGAAAGCAGAGATAAGTTAGTAAGTTACAGTGTTTCAATGCAATACAGTTTTAAAGTTTATTTATTTGGGGGGGGGGGGAGGAAGAGGACGAGTGGGGGAGGGGCAGAGAGCCAAGAAAGGAGAGAATCTCAACCAGCCTCAGCTCAGTGTAGAGCCTGATGTGGGGCTCAAACCTACGAACCATGAGATCGTGACCTGAGCCAAAATCAAGAGTTGGATGCTTAAATGACTGAGCCACCCAGGCACCCCAATGCAATTCAGTTTTTTATTAAGTTTATTTATTTGAGAGAGACAGAGAGAGAGAGAGCGCAAGTGAGACAGGGGCAGAGAAAGAGAGAGAGAGAATCCCAAGCAGGCTCTGTGCTCTCAGCATAGAGCCCAATGTGGGGCCCCATCCCAGGTACCTCAAGACCACGACCTGGGCTGTAATCAGCGTTGGACACCCAACTGACTGAGCCACCCAGGCACCTCCCAGTACAATTCAGTTTTAAGCAGCTATTAAAAATGCTTACAGGGGCGCCTGGGTGGCTCAGTCGGTTGAGCTTCCGACTTCAGCTCAGGTCATGACCTCACCATCTGTGAGTTCAAGCCCCACGTCGGGGTCTGTGCTGACAGCTCCAAGCCTGGATGGAGCCTGCTTCGGATTCTGTGTCTCCCTCTCTCTCTGACCCTCCCCTGTTCATGCTCTGTTTCTCTCTGTCTCAAAAATAAGCATTAACAAAAAATTTTTTTAAATGCTTACAAACAACTCTGGGTAAATTTCTGCTTCTGCATGCACTTCTCAATTTCCCCAAGAAGTCCTTTCTTTTCTAATCAGGAAAGAAGGGAGGACACAGGTGACATGATCAATTATGTCCTAGAGGCTAAGATGGCCAGCAATTCCCTGCCACCTTCACCAGCAACACCTGGCAGATCCCCTGGAGAACCCTCCAGGTTAGCTGCCTTTGCCCTTCCGAGGGCCCGTCTGCGAAGATAGCTCCGATGATGGTCGGCCTCGAGGCAGAAGCCTCTGGTTTGTCTTTATTGCCCCCTTATCAAAAGAAAGTGCTTTTTAGACTCTGAGCTGGCTGGGAAAAGAGTTTCCAGAACCCCGAAGCACTTACCGCAGGATGTGAAGCAGCCTGACCGTGTGGAGTACTACGCAGCTGGGAAAAAGGGAAGGAGCTGTTTGTGTTCTGTTACAGAATGAACCCAAGGTAAGTGATGGGGGAAAGGCCAGCTGCAAAGCGGTGTGTACAAAATGGTACCATTCTGGTGAACCAGGGGGGAGGGGAGGTTTAACCTCTGGAAGGGTGTGTGGGAAACAGATGCCTCTGGAGAGGAAGCCGTGTGCCACTGGGGCAGAGAGGTCGAAGGGAAGCTTTTCACTGCAAACTCTTGTGTACTTTCTGAATTTTATTTTTTTAAGTGTATTTATTCTGAGAGAGAGAGAGACAGAGACAGTGTGAGCAGGTGAGCGGCAGAAAGAGAGGGAGAGAGAGAGAATCCCAAGCAGTCTCCGAGCTGTTAGTGCAGAGCCCAATGTGGGGCTTGATCCCAGCACCCTGGGATCATGACCTGAGCTGAAATCAAGAGTCAGTCAGTTGCTCAACCAACTGAGCCACCCAGGGGCCCCTACACTTTTTTTTTTTTTTTGAGCTATAATTGACATAATGCATACTATAAAATGGTTAAAATGGTGAATTTTACATTAAATGAATTTTACCATACTTATAGATATATAATTATATATATTATATGTAATTATATTTTTGAATGAGTGAATGAATGAATAAAATGTCTTTTATATTTACAGACTTACATTAGATGACCTCTCTGTGTAATGAGATGTCTCAGCCGTTTTTTTTTTTAATGTTTATTTGCTTTTAAGAGAGAAAGAGAGTGCCATGCAAGTGGGGGAGGGGCAGAGGGAGAGAAGGACACAGCAGATGTGAAGCAGGCAGCTCCATGAGGGGCTCAAACTCATGAACCCTGAGATCATGACCTGAGCCGAAGTCTGATGCTTAACTGACTGAGCCACCCAGGTGCCCATGCAGTTTTATTTTCTTAATGTTTATTTATTTATTTTGAGAGAGAGAGAGAGAGAGAGAGAGAGAGCAAGCAGGGGAGGGGCAGAGAGAGAGGGAGAGAGAGAATTCCAAGCAGGCTCCACACTGTCAGCATAGAGCCCAACATGGGGCTTGATCTCACGGATCGTGAGATCATGATCTGAGCCAAAATCAAGAGTTGGATGCTCAACTGTCTGAGCCACCCAGGCGCCCCTTAAAAAAGTTAAAAAAAAATTTCTTTTAACATTTATTCATTTTTGAGAGTGAGAGAGACAGAGCATGAGTGGGGGAGGGGCGGAGAGAGAGGGAGACACAGAATCCGAGGAAGGATCCAGGCTCCGAACTGTCAGCACAGAGCCCAACGCGGGGCTCGAACTCACAGACGGCGAGATCATGATCTGAGCCAAAGTCGGACGCTCAACCGACTGAGCCACCCAGGCACCCTGGCTTAAAAAAGGTTTTTTAAGGGTGGCACAGTCGGTTAAGCATCCGACTTCAGCCAGGTCACGATCTCGCGGTCCGTGAGTTCGAGCCCCGCGTCAGGCTCTGGGCTGATGGCTCGGAGCCTGGAGCCTGTTTCCGATTCTGTGTCTCCCTCTCTCTCTGCCCCTCCCCCCCTTCATGCTCTGTCTCTCTCTGTCCCAAAAATAAATAAAAAACGTTGAAAAAAAAATTAAAAAAAAAAAAAAAAAAGGTTTTTTAAGCAATCTCTACCCCAAATTTGGGCTCAAACCCATGACCCAAGATCGGGAGTCTCAAGCTCCACCTGCTGAGCCAGCCGGGTGCCCCGGCTTTGCGGAGGTTTTAACGAGAAATTCCAAACACATACCAAAGCAGAACGGTGGAGTGAGCCCCACTCACCCCCCAGCTTGAGCAATTAGCAAGTCACGGCCAGTCCAACTCCATGTCTACACTGACCCTCTTCTCTGCATCCCTAGATTGTTTGAAGCCGGTTGCAGCTGTTGGCATCTCTAACAGCCAAGGATTCCTTCTCAAAAACTTACTTGCAACGCATCAGCATGTCTAAAAAATCAGGCTATTCCTTAGTATCATCAAAGGGCAGTGTTGAAATTTCCCAGATTGCCTCACAAGTATCCTTTCTAGAGTTGCCTCGTTGCGTTGCGTGGTTTTAAAGAGACCAAGCTGCTTTTGGCAGGACCGACCTGGTGAGCTCATTCTCAGCCATAATGAGGTTTGAGGAAGTCCAAGTTTCTTCTCTGAAGTCGCACAGGATGCTATTCCCGCTCAGATGTTTTCTGAGGAACCGGTGTGCCTGCGTGGCCCACGTCACTGTGCCGCAGTGGCTGTCCGTCCTGCAACGCCAGTGGGGTGACTGAAATCCTAATTTGAGGGGTGCCTGGGCGGCTCAGTGGGTTAAGCGTCCGACTCTTGGTTTCAGCTCCAGTCTTGATCTCACGGTTTCGTGAGTTCGAGCCCCGCATCAGGCTCTGCACTAATGGTGCAGAAACTGCTTGGGATTCTCTCTCCCTCCCTCTCTCTCAAAATAAATCAATTAAAAAAAAGAAAGAAAGAAAGAAAGAAAAAGAAAGGCTAATTTGAGAGCCCCAGCGTAGTGCTGGAACTCACCAGCAAGACCTCTCCAGTCTCCCTCTCGGTTATTATACAGCAGCCGCCCCGCTCCTCATCTGGGGGGTTTCCAGCCCCCAGCGGACACTGAAAGCAAGAACCCATATATACCGTGTGCTTTCTGCTAACGCCTAATGTATACACCGGGCCCCGCAGGAGGTGAAAGCGGTAACTCACGGTAAAACAGAGTGATTGCGACAGGACTGAAACACAGGTTATGTGACTGTGCCCTCTCTCTGTCGTAGTGCTTCCTCCTGGGAGGATGCGAGGTGATAAAGCGCCACGTGAGGAGGTGACATGAGGGCACTGGAGCGGGCACGTGACTAACGTGGCGTTAGGCTGCGAGTGACCCTCTGAGGAGGCGTCAGGAGGACGACCATCCGCGCCGGGAAACCCGCGTCGGCTGTAGGTGACTGAACCCACAGCAAGTGAATTGTGGGTAAGGGCCGGGGTTGGGGGAGCAAGTGAATTGTGGGTAAGGGCAGGGGTTGGAAGGGGGTCAAATGAATTGTGGGTAAGGGCGGCGGGGGGGGGGTGGTGGGGGTGGCAAGTGAATTGTGGGTAAGGTCCGAGGTGGCGGCGAGGGCAAGTGAATTGTGGGTACGGGCCGGGGTTGGAGGGGGGGGCAAGTGAATTGTGGGTAAGGGCCGGGGTGGGGGGGTTGGCAAGTGAATTGTAGGTAAGAGCCGGGTGTGGGGGGGGGGCAAGTGAATTGTGAGTAAGGGCAGGGGTTGGAAGGGGGTCAAATGAATTGTGGGTAAGGGCGGCGGGGCGGGGGTGGTGGGGGTGGCAAGTGAATTGTGGGTAAGGTCCGAGGTGGCGGCGAGGGCAAGTGAATTGTGGGTACGGGCCGGGGTTGGAGGGGGGGGCAAGTGAATTGTGGGTAAGGGCCGGGGTGGGGGGGTTGGCAAGTGAATTGTAGGTAAGAGCCGGGTGTGGGGGGGGGCAAGTGAATTGTGAGTAAGGGCCAGGGTTGGAAGGAGGAGCAAATGAATTGTTGGTAAGGGCGGCGGAGGGGGGGGGGGGGGGCGGAGGGACGGGGGGGAGGGGCGGCGGTGGTGGCAAGTGAATTGTGGGTAAGGACCGGGGTTGTAGCGGGGGGGGGGGGGGCAAGTGAATTGTGGCTAAGAGCCAGGGGGTGGCGGGGAGGGCAAATGAATTGTGGGTAAGGGTGGCGGGGCGGGGGGTGGTAGCAAGTGAATTGTGGGTAAGGGCCGAGGTTCGGGGGGGTGGGGGGGAGGGCAAGTGAATTGTGGGTAAGGACCGGGGTTGGAGAAAGGGGGCAAGTGAGTTGTGGGTAAGGGCTGGGGGTTGGGTGGGGGCGGGGGGCAAGTGAATTGTGGGTAAGGGCAGGGGTTGGAAGGGGGTCAAATGAATTGTGGGTAAGGGCGACGGGGGGTGGGGGTGGCAAGTGAATTGTGGGTAAGGTCCGGGGTGGCGGCGAGGGCAAGTGAATTGTGGGTAAGGGCCGGGGTTGGAGAGGAGGGCAAGTGAATTGTGGGTAAGGGCCGGGGTGGGGGGGTTGGCAAGTGAATTGTGGGTAAGAGCAGGGGGTGGGGGGGAGGGCAAGTGAATTGTGGGTAAGGGCCGGGGTGGGGGGTGGCAAGTGAATTGTAGGTAAGAGCCGGGTGTGGGGGGGGGGCAAGTGAACTGTGGGTAAGGGCCAGGGTTGGAAGGGGGGGCAAATGAATTGTTGGTAAGGGCGGCGGGGGGGGGGGGGAGGGGGGGTAAGGGCGGCGGGGGGGGGGGGGGGGGGGGGGGGGTGGTGGTGGCAAGTGAATTGTGGGTAAGGGCCGAGGTGGGGTGGGGATGGCAAGTGAATTGTGGGTAAGGACCAGGGTTGGAGAAGGGGGGCAAGTGAGTTGTGGGTAAGGGGTGGGGGGGGGGGCAAGTGAATTGTGGGTAAGGGCCCGGTTGGGGGCGAGCTGCTCTATCTCCATATTTCCCTGTCTTTGCTTAGTGCCTCTCTGGATGGCCCTGTCCTCCTGTGACTCCTCAGTGACCTTCACCCCCCTGTGTGGCCAGAGAGCTCTCCAGGTCATCAGCCTCCTGAGAGCGGGGTGATGGATACAGCTGGTGCCGTCCTAAAAGACATTTTGAGGTTTGACACTTTTCTTTTTTCTCCTCTACGTTTTTTCTCTTTTTTGTGTGTGTTTATAATGCATGTATTGACCCGTGTAAGTACATATTTCTATACGCCCTGTCTCAAGGTTGACTTGATTCTTTTCCTCTTTTTGCACGTTTTAGGGATCCTTCCCCTCCCATCCCAGGCCCTGTGGTCCTGGCCTGTACCTCTGTATTGCGTCTCAGATGCTCTGGGTTTTTAGCTACAACTCCTCTTCAGTTAATTCTCACCCTTGCGTTTGCCCCTCCGTCCTGGTGTGCCGCCCCTTCCGAAGTGACCACTAGTTTATCTGCGGGACCATCGAGCTCAGAAGTGGGCAAGAGGATCTCCCCTCAGGAGACTGGCTCTGTGGCTTGACAGTAATAGCTCAGGCTTTGTCTGTTCCTCGCCACCACCTTCAAGAACCAGTGCTGCCCCTTTTACAGACGGCAAAGTTGAGGCATAAGGAAGTTAGTTAACATGCCTGAGGCTGGTAAGTGGGGAAGCCCAGGTAAGACCCCAGCCAGCCCACTCACTTTACTGTGCTCTATTGCTTAACCCCAAGAAGTGAATTTTGTGGTTACAGAGAGGGATGCAACAGAGGGAGGAGATATTCACCAGAGAGCGAACAAAATAGCAAGGGCTTATTTCTTATAAGTCACCTTGGCCCTGGGTAATAGCATCCTCTATTTCAGTATTTGCCAAAACGTGGCCTCTGGAAAACTTACTTAAGGTTTCATTGTTAATAAATCAATTTTATTTAGAAAATACAGTCCATTGCATTTATGTCTTGGGAGTTTCCTGTCTATACTGACATATTAAAGCTTCCTTAAAAAAAAAAAAGGACTAGTAAAGAAATCTATTTCACTCAGTTTAGTCCAAACCTGTGGAGAACGGAAACTTCTCCTGCATCACACCTGTTGACGTTCCGAAACGCCGCTTTGTGTAAACTTTCTGGAGTGAAGATAAACACAAAATTTCTGAAATAGCTTCCTTGTAACTTCTTTGTTTACATTTTTTTTAACATTTATTCATTTATGAGTGGGCAGCAGAGGGGCAGAGAGAGAGGGAAAATTTGTTGTAATGAAAACAAAACCTTCTGGGCTTCATTAACAGGAAGACACCTCTGAATTTCTAGCCTGTTGTGCCCTAACCCGCTCTGACTCACTGTACCCAGGAGTGGTTGTGGGAGAGGGTGGTCCTGTCTCTGTGATGCTCGTGGGCCAGGAGGCCCACCGGAGCCACTCCAATGTGAAGGAGCCTCCCAGGCTTGGTCCGGCGGGCGTGTGTCAGGAGGGCCCCGAGGTGAAATTTCAGCTGTGACGATATGGTTGGTGTCCAATGTCTCCCTCTGTAAACACTGACCTCAGATTTGGTAGATACGAGCTTTCCGACTTCTTTCCATGCGATGACCCAGCTGGAGCTAAAGGTGGACTGTGATGTCACCAGCTGTCTGTAGTCAGTCCCTAATTAACACCTGGCCATGACCACCTGGCTCTTTTGTTCTAAATTAGGACTAGGTCTCATTGTCCTCCCTCAACTATGGGGAACCAAGCCAGAGGATGGAGCTGCCAGAACTTGGGATCGTGCAAGGCCTCGGCACAGAGGAAGAAATGAGAGGTGGCGTATGGGCCCTGCGTATAGGATGTCGGAAGAGGAAGGCCCGAGCATTTAGAAGCACCAGGCCCACGGGAGTCTTGGGGACTAGCAGCCCTGGGAAGGTTCTGGAAAGCAGCCTACAGCTCTGAATAGCTCTTGGGAGCATAAAGTAAGTCTGGCTGGGAGCCTTTACCTTCACAGCCCTAGGCGGCTAGGCTGGCCCCACCTTGCTGATGGAATATTCTAGTTCATTCTTCCCAAATTTGTCTTTCATAAGAATCATGCCAGGCACTATTAAATATGCAGATTCCCAGACCCCACCCCAGAAGTACTGATTCGATCTCTTTAATGGATGCTCTGAGTGATCTCTGTGATGAGCCAAGTTTGAGGAAACACTCTTTTCTTTGTTCAAGGAGTCTCAGGAATAATGGGCTTGTCCATCCCTCCAGGTGCTTTTGTTGGCTGTCTCAGAAGAGAGGACAGGGTCTTTCCTCCTCCTCCTCATCTTCTTCGGAGGTCTTGGACACATAGACCGTTGGCCAGGGCCAGGTCATAGCTTAATGTAGGGACTCATCTAGAATAAACTTTTATATGTTTTCTACCTCTTTGGGAGTCAGTCTTCCCCGTCTTGTCTTAGTAAGAAGTAATTTTACTTATTAAAATTAAAAAAAAATTTTTTTTAACGTTTATTTATTATTGAGAGACAGAGAGAGACAGAGCATGAGCAGGGGAGGGGCAGAGAGAGGAGGAGACCCAGAATCCCAAGCAGGCTCCAGGCTCCCAGCTGTCAGCACAGAGCCCGACGTGGGGCTCGAACTCACAAACTGCAAGATCATGACCTGAGCTGAAGTTGGATGCTTAACCGACTGAACCACCCAGGCGCTCCATATTTATTAAATTTTTTTTTTTAATTTATTTATGAGAGAGAGAGCAAGCCGGGGAGGGGCAGAGAGGTGGGGGGGGGGGGGGACAGAGAATCCCAAGCAGGCTCCATGCTGTTAGCTCAGAGCCCAATGTGGGACTCAAACTCACAGACCTCGAGACCATGACCTGAGTTGAAACAAGAGTCGGACACTTAATCGACTGAGCCATCCAGGTGCCCAAGAAGTAATTTTAGAAGAGGTGGTTTGGGGCACCTGGGTGGCTCGGTCAGTCAAGCACGTGACTTCAGCTCAGGTCATGATCCCACAGTTCGTGAGTTCAAGCCCTGCATCGGGCTTCGTGCTGACAGCTCAGAGCCCGGAGCCTGCTTCGGATTCTGTGTCTCCCTCTCTCTCTGCCCCTCCTCTGCTCGTGCTCTGTCTCTCTCTCACAAGAATAAATAAAACACTAAACAATTTTTTAGAAAAGATGGCTTGATAAGCTATTGGTGCCTGTTTGGGGCCTTTTATATTAAACCTCTTGTCTGTTCTAGTTAGCCAAGAGTATTTATAGATCACATATTATATGTAGAACGAGGAATAAGTCAATTAAACATGTCCCTACTCGCCGGGCATCGAAAAACTTGTTTGGATTTGGAGTAACAAAAAAGTTCTAGAGATGGTTAGCGGTGATGGTCGTACGACCTTGTGGATGTGCTTAATTTCACCGAAGCTGTACACCTAAACGTGATTAAAACAGATGTTATGTTACATATATTTGGCCACAATTCGGGAAGAAAAAAAAAAGCCCCAACCTGTTCAAGGGACAATATACCCAAGAGCCACCAAAAAAGGCATTTACAAAGCAATAAACCAGCAAATGTACAGAAGTGGATTTAAAGGGATACTTGAGTGAAGAAAGCCTAACAGGCAGCTTTCGTGCTGGTTTTGAAGGAGGGATAGAATCACGATCCTGGGGGACAGCACAGGTGAAAGAGGAAAATAGAAGGCAAACTTTTAAAGGGGAGCGTCTGTGAGGAGGCAGCCCGCACACCACCCCCCCCACCCCCAGGCTGGGTGAGGGACGTGTTTGCGGTGAGTGACAGAGTGAGGAATGACCCTGACACTTCTTGCTTCTAGTGGGTAGAGAGGCATGGTCTTGATTGCAAGGGATTTTCTGCTAATTCTTTGGTATTACAGTGCTGACTTAGGGGAAGGAAACGCTGGGACCTCCCCCTCCCCCGGGGGCCGAGCTGTTGGAGAGATGGTTAGAAATGGCCAGAAGAGGGGTTCTCACTCATTTCTGCACCAACTGCCGGCTCATACTTCTCTGCCCTGAGCCGCATGGGAAAGAGCCGGAGGTGGGGCCTGGCGTAGAAGCCAGCTCCCACTGGGGAGCCCAGCCCAGGCGAGGGCTTTCTGGAACCCAGAGCCAAAACCCGCCGGGCAGCTGATGAGAAACAGGTGGCTTTCAGGAACAGTGTTACTTGCCAGGAGGACCCCGGATTTGCAGGGGGGCCTCACTTAGAACAACCGGTGGGTGAGCCGAGCTTTATTGGAGGCAGAGGTGCTGGGACCCAGGGCCGCTGTGGCCTCCCCGAGGGGGCTGGGGTGGGGGGGTCTAGGAGTGGGGCTGGGTGTCTGATAAGCTGCCATGCCAGCCGAGCCATCTGCGGCTAGTCTGGCGCGTAGTAGGCGTTCGGTATCTATTTGCTACACTGAAATGGATTGAAAACTCACTCGTTTCTATTTTGTAGGATTTTGCTTTTTGTTTGTTTTTGTTTTGTTCTTCATTTTCTACTAAAGCGTTTCTTTTTTAAAAAAACTTAAGATATTTGTTTTTTTTTAAGGTTTATCTATTTTTGAGAGAGAGTAAGAGAGAGAATGCAAGCGGTGGAGGGGCAGAGAGAGAGGGAGACACAGAATCTGAAGCAGGCTCCAGGCTCTGAGCTGCCGGCACAGAACAGGGCTCGAACCCGCGAACCGTGAGATCATGACCTGAACTGAAGTCAGATGCTTAACCAACTGAGCCGCCCAGGCACCCCGAAAGGTTGTTTTTTTTTAAGTTTATTTATTTATTTGAGAGAGCGAGTGCCAGCAAGCGTGAGTGGGGAAGGAGCAGAGAGAGAAAGAGGGAGAATCCCAAGCAGGCTCCGCGCTGGCAGCACAGAGCCCAACACGGGGCTGAAATCACGAGATCATGACCTGAGCCCAACCAAGAGCTGGACGCTTAACTAACGGAGCCAGCCAGGTGCCCCCCACAAAAGAATTTTAAGATACTAGACTCAGCTAAATCAAGCTAAAGGTGGGGGGGGGGGTCGGTCCACATCTAGAACAGGTGGCCCTGGGTGCTCAGGGCCACTCTTTTCAGCCTCCAGGCTCCCCTCCCTCCCCTGGTGATGCCACCTGCCGTCCTCAGCCCCAGCTCTGCCCCACCGGCTCAGTGTGCTCCTCCTGGGGTCCTCTGGGTTCGGCTCTCGAGTCCCCCTTCCTTGCTCCCTGCCTGCAGCATCCTGCTTCTCAGCGGGTCCAAAATTGCCCCGACCCTCTCTCCTCTCTGCTGCCCGCTTCCCTCCGGGCTTCCATGTGCCCTCGAGAGCCATCGCCATCTGCATGATGTCTCCAGTTAGAAACCTTCTCAACTCACCCTGTCTTGTTGAGTCAGCTCTGAAGGCTGGCCCCACCTGTCTGAGCCTGCCCACCCCAGCTCTCCTGGATGCACAAACGGGCGCCCGTCAGGCTGTCAGAGGCTCCACGGGGCAGCTGTGGTCTTCGGGATTCATTCCTTCTGTCCTGTGCTCAGAGCAGGCGCTGAGCCCCACAAACTCCTTGGGTTTCTTAGTTCCCCTCCGGAGCCCTAAGTCTCAAGAAAGCCCAACCAGTGACCCAGTTCCCGCACCCCGGGGCTCTGTGTGCCACGTATCTACGCCCTCTTCGGGCACCTGAGGCTCAGAGCAGTGGTTCCCAGCCTTGGCTGCATGGTGGGATCACCTGGGGAGTTGACAGGATTACCGATGCCTGGGCACCACCCAGGCCGATTAAATCATCCTCTCTGGAGGTGGGGCACTGGCGTTGGCCTTTTGTCAAGGCTCTCTAGGTGATTTTAATATTCCGGCGGTTGAGAATGACCAGTTTGCAACATATATTTCCATTCTTTTTTTTTTTTTTTATTTTTGCAGCTCAATTCTGGGACTATGGCTTGAATTGTTGGGGAATTTACTAATTTCTTGCTATATATGCATGTGGGACCAGAGCTGGGAAGAGAGCTTATCTAAGAACAGGGCACAGTCAGAGCAAGGAAGACCGGGGAGGGATCCCGCCCTTGAAGGCCACTCTCTTCTTTTTTTTTAAAATTTTTTTTTTTTTTTTTTTTCCAACATTTTTTATTTATTTTTGGGACAGAGAGAGACAGAGCATGAACGGGGGAGGGGCAGAGAGAGAGGGAGACACAGAATCGGAAACAGGCTCCAGGCTCCGAGCCATCAGCCCAGAGCCTGACGCGGGGCTCGAACTCACGGACCGCGAGATCGTGACCTGGCTGAAGTCGGACGCTTAACCGACTGCGCCACCCAGGCGCCCCATCTTCTTTTTTTTTGAAGATCACTCTTACGGGGAGACTCACTTGCGGATTCATCCCAAAGGACAGTAAGGTGACAGGGTGCTGGCCCCTGGCAGCGAGGCAGCACAGCCTGGACAGCCCTGGGGCGCTTGCAGCTGGCTGGGCTGCCCAGCGGGTCATTTCCAGCTGTGCCTCTCGTGGCTGAACTCTGCTGGGAGGCAGCCAGGGAGGTCCGGCCTCTCCTCAAGGCTGTTGGGCTGTTGGATGACCGGCCCTCCGCCCAGTCCCGCAAGCGCTCCGTGGTCTCTTGTTTCGGGCTCCTATCCCTTACTGGAGGCTGATACACACACCTCCCCTCCTTCCCCAGCCTCGGCTGAACCCGCCCAACTTGGATCCTAACAAAATTCTGCCCTTAATCTCTGCTTCTCTAGCCCATTCTCCCCACTGCTGCCAGAGCATCTAAGATGCTAATCTGATCATGCTTCAGAACTTGGATTTGCTTCCCGCGGCCTTCAGAATCAAGTTCAAACTCCTTAATGTGTCCCTAAGATCTTCCCCAGTGTGGTCCCAACCTCCCTCTCATGCCTGGCCACTTCCTACCACACACTACTGAGCCAACCACATGGACATTGCTGTCATTCCCATGTGAGTCACGCTCTTGTGCTGGTCTATTTGCAGGAACTGGCCTTCTCTCCCATACATCCTTTAAGATCCAGCTGTGATGTCTCTCTTTTGAAGCCGAAGCCAGGCAAAGTCCGTATTTCATGAACTTTATTTATACCTCGGTTACACTATAGTTTGCTTATTAGGTTGTCTGAGGACACAGCCTGGCTTGGAATAGGTGCTCAGTTAAGGTTCAGTGATTGAATGAATGCTTTCAGAATCCCCAGCAGCGGCTAGGATGGACAGACTTAGGAAGGCCCTGGATGGGACTGCTGGCAATCAGTTCCAGCTCGCCTTCCTAAGGGCAGGTCCTCGGCTCGACTGGAAACAAGGGTCTGGGCCCGGTGGTCCCACGTCCATCTGGTGTCATCTTAAAGAGATAGCCTGTAGTCTTCTCTGACCCTCAGGTGCCCTGCAGAAGAATCTGAAGCTATGGGGAGTTTGGGACACAGGGTTGCAAAGTGTTACCGGGCAGGAAATGCGTGAGCTGTTTCCATACAGTTTCAGAATCCCCAAACCAATTGTAAATTTTAGTGTGTTGACTATATAAATAGCATTATAGCAGTATTAATTCAGTGACAATAAAGAATGAAAATTTCTCCCCGGTTCCACCATGATAGCCAGTCAATATAATGGTACTTACAATGTATTAAGAAGGTACTATTCCAGGGGCTGAGCTAAGCACTTTACATGTAGTATCTCATTTAAGCTTTCAAAAGACTTGATTCTGAAGATTCAGGGAGCCAGCTAAGATCTACCCTTACAAGGGAGTCAACAGAGAGGTTGGAGCTTGCCCACCAGCACAGAGATGGTCAGAGACAGAGCCGGGACGCAGCCCGGGTCTGTCTGACTCCGATGTTGTGTTTTTACCCCATATTCCTTCTGCTGCCCCGTGAACCAGACTTTTCATTTTCTGTACCTCCAGGCCTTCTCCATATACACAAATAGCTTTCGCCTAACCAGAGTCCCAACACAGTGAGTATGGGAACATAGATTACTGTACTTTATATCAAAATCTACACCCAGTCCCTCACCAAGTCCTCCTTGAGCCTACCTCCAAATACATGTCTGATCTGTAACTCACCTTCCTTCACCTCTGCCCTGACCTTTTGTCTGGGCTTTGTGTGTGAGCCTCTTAACCAGTCTCCGTATTTTTACTCTTGCCCCCTTCTTATCTCTCCTCCCAGTAACCAGAGTGATTTTTAAAATAATATACACCAGGGGCGCCTGGGTGACTCAGTCGGTTGATTGTCCGACTTCGGCTCAGGTCATGATCTCACGGTTTGTGAGTTCGAGCCCCACATCGGGCTCTGTGCTGACAGTTCGGAGCCTGGACCCTGCTTTGGATTCTGTGTCTCCCTCTCTCTCTCTGCCCCTCCCCTGCTCACACTCTGTCTCTCAAAACTAAGTAAACATTTAAAAAAAATTAAAGAAAACAAATGTAAACCAGATCCTAGCATTCCCCACCTGCCAGTGCATTTGGGCAAATCCCAAATCCTTAGCCAGGCCTCCGTGCCCGGTGCTCGTCTCCCAGCTCATCTCGTGCCTCATGAAACTCACACCATCCTAACCTCGCTGACCTTGCGGCTCCGGGGAACTTCCTGGGTCTTGTCCACCTCAGCGCCTTTGACGCTCCTCTGCCTGGGACCTCTTGCTCCCACGCCATCCCTGGTCAGTGCCCCTCCAAAGAGGCCATTCCTACCCACGCTTCTCAACCTAAATTAGGACTCTTTTATTCACACAGGTCACAGCTTATGTTGTGTGATTATTTGTCATATGTCTTCCACTCGATGTTCTAGTTCCGCGACAGAAGGACTGTGTCTCTTTTGCTGAGCGCTTACTTTCTCCCTCATGTCCAGCTCAGCATCAGAGACACGGTAGGTGATCAGTATTTGCAGAAAGAATACGTGTTTTTCTATGTTACTATATGGTCTCCACGAACATAATCTAGTGGCTGTGTAACACCTGACAGATATCCATTTAATTAATGGCTTTAATGAAACATTTGTTTCCTACGTCAAGAGCTGACCTTTCATGGTCAGAAGAAAACAAAATGTTTGAGGTCCCTGCATCAGCAATATATAGCACCATATACATGTACACAGTAAACCTAATCTTGCTGTTGAAAGAGAAATATATATAGATTGCAGGTTTTTGAAATCAGTGTGGTCGGTTGTGAACAGCGCTGCTTTTCAAAATAGAACAGAAGGGAAAACGGTGAACGCTTTGCAGGTGAGGGGGTAAGAATTGTTCTGTGTAACTTCCATACATATACAGAAGTCGTGTTTCCATTTTATGAGCTCTGCTTGCGCACCTCTCACGCATGGCCGGTGGCGAGACGGCACGCAGGCTCTGGTCTACGGGAGACTCCCAGGGCTGCTTTCTTTTTCAATAAACGTTTTTATTCTGGACCAGTTTTAGATTTACAGAAAAGCGGCAAAGACAGTGCCGAGGTCCTTGGGTGCCTCTCACCTGAGTGTCCCCCGTTGTCAGGGTCTTACGTCGCCACGGGGCGTGTGCCACGAGGAACCGACGAGTGCCTTGTCAGTAACCGAACTCCAGATTTTAGTTTTTCTTCTTTCTCTTCCAGGACCGAATCTAGGATCTCGTATGCATTCAGTCGTCTTGTCTCCTGGGTCTCCTCTGCTCTGTGACAGTCTCCCAGTCTTTATCATGAGCTTGATGGAGGAGCACTGGTCAGGTATTATGTAGAATGTTCCTCGTTGTGGATTTGTCTGGTGTGTTTCTCATGATCCGACTGGGGCGATGGGTTTAGGGGAAGAAACGTCACACAGGGGAAGTACACGCCTCCTCAACACCCCATCAGAGGGCACGTGATACCCAAGTGGCTCATCACCGGTGATGTTAACCTGCACCACTTGGTCAAGAAAGTGGTTTCTCCACTGTAAAGTTACCATTTTCCCCTGTCCATACTTTATTCCTGTTTGTTTAAAATTTACTTATCTATTTTGAGAGAGAGAGAGAGAGAGAGAGAGAGAGAGAGATCATGAACAGGGGAGGAGCAGAGAGATAGGGAGAGAGAACGAATCCCAAGCAGGTGACAGCCCAGAGCCCCAAAGCAGGGCTCAAACTCACCAACTGAGATCATGACAGGAGCTGAAGTCAAGAGTCAGATACTTAACCGACTGAGCCACCCAGGCGCCCACCCCCATACTCTATTCTTTAGAGGCAAATCACTAAGACCTACTCTCAGGGAGTGGGGGAGTGGGGGGTGTTGAACTCTACCTCTTGGAAGGGAAGTATCTCCATATCTTATTTGGAATTCTTCTGTACAGAGGATTTGCCTCTTTTCCACTTATTGAACAATTTCTTTAAATATGGACTCATGTATATTCATTTCTTAGGTTGCGTTATAATCCTATACAGGGTCGTTTATTTTATTGTTCAAATCGTTCCAACTCTGGCCATCGGAAGCTCTTTCCTGTGTCCCTCTAACATGCCTCCATCCTTTTGTTTTTTGAGCCTTCCTTACTTCCTGGTGCACCAACACGTTCTAGCACATCTCGTATTTCCCCTGCCCCAGCCCACAGCCAGCCATCTCTCCAGGAGCTGGCACCTGACAGACGGGAGGCCAGAGCCGTGGAACGTCACCCTCTCGGGCTCAGAGGGTGCAAAGTGCTCTTCTGCCAAGGCAGCTGGGGGGGATTTGTAGGCAACACAGAGGAAGGGTGTGTTTCCTTACTTCCTCAGCCCTCTGCACCTATAGCTCTCTGGTGAGCCACCCACGCTTGTCTCATCTGCCCTGGTGAGAGTGCAAAACCTCCTCGGACGGACTGTCCGTGCCTGGTGGTCAGATTCTGGAAGCCTCTGCTGCCACACGGACTGGCGGGAGTCCCGGGTGCTCGAGTCTGTGCCGGTCAAGGTTTGGTTTCCCAGACTTCCGGGGGCATCTCCGCACCGCCCGCTCCCAACTCTGGATCCACTGACTCTGGACCCTTTGACTCTCCCAAGGCTCCCGTTCCACAGCTGGCTTCCCCGCACCTTCCCTCGCTCGTGCGTGTTCGGTAGGTGTCCTTGCTTCTCTGAGCAGAATGGAACCTCAGCCGCCATCGGTTTTCTTCCCTAGACCCTCTTCTCCTCTCCAAGGCCCACGCCTCTGCCTGGGGCTGGAGTCTCTTGCCCCCTCACTGGCTCCTTGTGCTCAGCCTAAAAGGACACTCGAATCTCCTGGCCTCGTCTCAGCCTCCAGCCGGCAAGGAGTCTCTCTCCCCCCTTCTTCACATCAGGCCTCTTGCTGAAGAGACTTGCTCAGTCCTTTTCCTCGACAACTGGGGCTGCACAGAGCACGTTGCTGGGAGATTTTTCACAGAAAAGGGGTGACTATTGATTCTGATGAAGCAGGAGGCACTGGTAGGGACCCTGAGGGGCCCCACGCTCGGGCAGATCCCACAATGACAAAGTGCTCCTGCTGGGGGCCACCCCAGGAAGCTTACACACGGCTCTGGTGACCTCAGAAGGTTCCCAAGAGGCAGCATCCAATCTGGGCCTGGAGTTGGGGGCTGAAGGAGAGGGGGGAAGGCACTCCTCGCAGGTCCCCACGGGGTGGCCGCTCAAAGCTGGTGGAAAGGAGGGGCAGCTGTTTCCAGATCTTGTCTGATCCACACGTTTCCTCTTCCTCCCCGCCCCTCACCCTGTAGCGAGGGCCTTTGTCCAGAGGGATGGGCATTTTACTCATGGGGTCTTTATTTATATCTTTAATTTTATTTTAGTAGGTTCCATGCCCAATGCGGGGCTTGAACTCATGACACTGAGATCAAGACCTGAGCTGAGCTCAAGAGTTGGACCCTCAACCAACTGAGCCACCCAGATGCCCCTACTCATGGAGCGTTTAGCCTCACGTGGGCTCACACCTCCAGCAGTGCCCTGCTTCCCACTGTCTGTGGGAAGCAGCCCAAGTGATTCACCAGCCCCACCTGTCTTGCCTCACTGCATCTCCCTGGGGTAATGTGGGTGTGCCCTTCGTATCAGCGGAACAAAAAGAACGTCTTCTTCAGGATTTGGGAGACTGCTTGGCTCCACTGCGCCGTGAATCTGTCTTCTGATACTCCGACCCCAGCTAAGCTGACCTCTGCCATTCATTCCCCTATGCTGACTTCTCCCTTTGACGCTGCTGAGGGCAACCCTCACCCCCATCCCCCTCATCCCCGCCCCCCCCCAGCCGATCTTTGGAATTCAGCTCGTGATAGAGTGAGAGATTCGTTTCCTCCCGGACCAAGTACCAGCCCTGGCTTTAAACAGACTCACTTGTGCTTACAGACTCTGGCAAATTTTGTGTGTCTGCGGCCTGGCTTATGCTAATTCATTCATTCAACAGGTATTTATGGAGGACTTTCAGGCAGAGCTCTGAGCACTGGAGATACAACGATGAGCAAAAAGATACGGCTTCATAGAGTTTGCAGATGTGCCTGGGAGAACAGATATTAAACTGATAATTTCACAAATATTTATTACAAATAAGTGCAATAAAGAAAAAGGGTGGGCGTTCAGTTTGTCTAGGGCATTAAGTAAAGTTTCCACAGAGAAGTGACAGTTTAACTGAGATCTGAAGAATGAGTAGGAATTGACTAGGGGCGACAGAGACAGGAGAGGAGAAAATCTTCCCAGATGGCCATAATAGCATGTGCAAAGGTCCTGAGGCTGAAAGGAGGATGGCCAGTTGGCTAAGGGCAGAAAGGATAATGAGAGAGAAAAGGCTGGAGAGGCAAAATGGGGCAGGGCCTTTTAGGCATGTTTAGTGTCTTGGTCTTTATTCCAAGGACAGTCAAAAGGAAGCCAGTGAAGGATTTTAAGAAGAGTGATATGATCAGATTTGTGATTGAGAAAATTACTGACCACAGTATGAATTACAGGGGGTGGGGGTGCACCCTGAGGAGACTTGGGGAGTTAGCAGGTAAAGTTGTGGTCCCAGAAGAGGTGAGGGTAGATTTGAGATGGTGACCCTACTTCATATGCTTGTTTCTTTACTCCCCCCTCAACCCCCCCCCCCTCCCCACCGCTGTCCTCAGATGGCAGGCTTATGTGGGCAGTGTGTTCTCAGCAGAAGATGATCTGGTGGGAGGCCCTCGGGGATGGAGGTTAGCTTAGTCCCGGTGCCAGCCTTTAGTAGGGAACCAGGACACGATGTGTGGAAAGGGGATTAAGAGACCGCTCGTCTTTAAATTCCTCTTTTGCCATCTCCATTTCCCTTGCTCTGAGAATAAAACCAAGCTTAACTAAGCCTCCTTAAAAGCTATTACACTGTAATTGGAAGCCCTGTCCCACCTTCACGCTGGGAAGAGCCCAGAACACCTGCTGCAGGTGCCGGATCCTCCCCGCCACGTTGGCTTTCCGGAATTTCATGGCAGCGGGTACCCTGAGGCGCCCAGCCTGGCAACGGACGGCAACACCCAGGTGGGCTTCCAGGAGGGGCGTGGCCGTGCCCATCTCCGATCCTGGAGATCTGAGCTCTGATCTGAATACGTGACCTTGCGCAACTCACTTCCCCTCCCGCGGCCTCAGTTCCCTCATCCGCAATCGCAGGGTGGCCCCAAAGTCCCTCCGGCTGCGAGCGGGGCTCTGGGTCGGACCGGCGGGATGCTCGCTGCGGGCACTGCGCCGAGCGCCCGGGGCGCGCCCACGCCGCTCGCCGAGGGAAGGGGGCCTCCCGGGAGGCGGGCGGGGAGCGCGCGGCGGCGCGGGGGGGACGCCCCCCGCCCTCTGCCCGGCGCCGCGGCCGGGGGGCCCCCCGAGGTTACGTAAGGAGCCGGCGCGGGGAGCGGGGCGGGACGGGGCGGGGCCCGAGCGCGGCCGCCCCGCCCCCGCCGGCCCAGCCCCCGCCCGCCCGCGCCAGGCGGCGGCGGCGGCGGCGGCAGCGGCAGCGGTAGCCGCGCAGCCCCGCGGCATGGAGCGGCGCCGGGGCTGAGCCGGGCGCGCACGGGCCGCCGCATGTGCGGCGCGGGGAGCGGCTGCGGAGCGCGCGGAGAGCGAGCGCCAGAGGGCCCGTCGGAGCGGCCGCCGGAGCAGCGCCGGAGATGGGGTGAGGGAGCCCCCCGGGGGGCCGGCGCCCTCTCCGCGCGTCGGGGGGTCCGGGGGGGAGGGGGACGGGCGCGCGGCCGGCCGGGGGTGGGGGGCCGTCGACCCCGCGCCCTCCGCCTCGCGCGCGCGCGCGCGCGGGTCCCCGGCAGGGGCGGCCCGGCCGGGGCGCGGACTTGGGGCCCCCGCGCGGTGGCCCGCCGCCTCCGAGCCGGCCCCGGGCGCGCGGTCAACTCCGGGGCCTGTGTGTGCGAGCGCGCGGGGCAGTGTGTCGTCCTCCGCGGCGGGGTTCGTGACAAGCCGAATGGAAATAGAAGTTTTCCTGGAAGGGGAGCAGACCGAGTAATCCTGACCCCCCCCCCCCCCACTGGCGTAGGAATAGTGGGTTCGGACTCTGCTTGGAGCGGGATGGGGGTGAGGGAGTGCGGAAGGAGCCGGGCTGAGGCTCCGGCCTCGGACACGACGGAGTAAGAGGCTCAGGGGGAGAAGTTGAAATACTCTGTCGGAGTGACTAATGCTTGTGAGTATATAAAGTCATTTGAAAAAGCAGGATTGATTTCTCCTTGGCGTCTCCGTGAGCAGTAGGCGCTGTGAGTCAGGGAGCCACGGTGCTAATAACACGATTAACTCCTTGCATCTGCTCGCTCCATGGGAGCACGGGGCGGTGAGGGGCCGTCCGTTTTCAGGGAACAGCTCTGTAGCCCGATTTACAGATGCGGAAACTGAGGCCCTCGGTGGTCGGGCGACTGCCCCCGGGGGGGGGGGGCAGCCGGCGGGCGTTTGTGGAGGGACATTTGGTGCCTCCGCAGAGGGGAAGTCACAGCCTGCCAGGGGGCGTGGGGCTGGCGCTGGGGGTCAGGGAACCAGAGTTTCCGCGTGTCTGCCTCCTGCTGGGTGCTCAGCGCCCTCCAGACAGCCCTTCTCGGGACCCCCAGACGGCTCCTGGGTGCGTCTGGAGATGTTGGTTTTCTCTGTGGGATCGGGAAGGCGTGGAAGGGGCGACATGGTCCTGGTGGCCTGACCTAGCTCCCGTGGGTCAGCGGCTCCGTTGCGCCTCACTCCAGGCCGTTTCTGGAGTCCTCTTTCCCGGCCAACTTCACCTGTGGGGTCTGGAGGACCCAGAGGCAGGCCAAGAGGAGTTTGGGTGAAGTGTCCAGAGCTCCATGAGCAGGGGTGGGGGGTGGGGGGAGGGGGTGGGGGGTGGCGAGAGGGGCCTAGCGATTCGCCTGAGACGTTGGCGTCAGTCCAGGAGATTTCCCACACGGAGAAACTGGGGGTGATTTTACCAGAGGCACGCCGGCTGGGAAGCGGGTTTTCTGTAACATTTCCAGCGACCTCTTGGTAGATTATGAAAAGGCCGCTCTCTGTGCGAACCTTTGAGGCTCTCAGATTTCATACTTTACAAAAAAAAAAAAAAAAAAAGAAATTGATGGGGAAAAAGGAGTTGGCAAATGTAGGTCTCCAGATAGGAGATAAAAGGGGTCTGATCATTTTAACGCTCTCCCTCCCTCCCCCAGACAACACAAAACGAACTCAAGACACTTGCGTGATCCAGAGACGAACGTTGAAACTCTGTTGGTTGAGATCAGATAGTTCTGTGGAAAGGAAAGTGTTTACTCACAAACGCTGAAAGGAAATGTCAAGATAATTTTTGTTTGTGGAGCATCGGGGAGGAGCGGCTTGGGGGAACCTTGTGAAAATGGAGCGTGGCTTTCACGGAGTTTTACCGTCGTTCGGTACGTGGCTTGTTACTCCGTGTAGGTGAGGGCCGGTCTGCAAGTCCTGCCTACTTCTGCCGGTTTTAATATACGCGCGTCTTCCGTAATTGACGGGTGCCGACAAACCAGGGCAGTAAATTGAAATGGAGTTCAGGCTGGATAAGCAGTTCAGGCAGAGGAGGGTGGAGGGAGCTATTTTCACCCAAAATAGAACCAATGTCATCCTTTCCGAGAGTGGAGTAGGACGAGGGGAAGGAGGAAAGGGCAGCCAGTAGAGAACCTCATTGCGGCCCTCCCCGCAGCCCTGTCACGGCTGCACTGTGTAGACGTGGCCCAGACTTCAGAGGAAAAAAACAAAAAATCTGAGTTTACTTCTCCCACTTCAGATGCTTGTCCTCTTCCAGACACTCACGGTTTCCGCTTCTCTTCCGTGAAGTGTTTTGGGTTAACTGTGTGGTTTCCCCAGTAAGGTTGTGTTTTGACTCCCGAGGCAGCTGTTGGCTGGCACACTCTCTCTCCTCCTCAGACCTCTGTCTGTCCCCTCCCCACCACACCTTGCCTCCCTCCGCGAACAAAATGGGAGCCACGGACCAAGGAGAGTCTCCTCTCCCTGTGGCCCCGTGTCTTGCTTCCCACCTGTTTCACCCGCTTGTCCCACCACCCTGTCCCCCTCTCACCTCGTCCGGCAACGTTGCTCTGTTCTTCCACATCCCCCCGTCCAGGCTCTTTCCCATCAGTATACAAACATGCTTTGGTTCAGGGCCGTCCAGTAGAACTTTCCACACTGATGGAAAAGTGCTGTGTCTGCATGGCCCAATTTGGCCGGCCCCAGCCACCTGTGGCTCTAGGGCATTGTGGCTAGTGTGACCGAGGGCCTGAGTTTGTAATTTAATTTCCATTGAAATGGCCACATATGGTGGTGGCCGCCATGTTGGAGAGCACCGCCATGTTGGAGAGCACCGCCATGTTGGAGAGCACCACCATAGCTTCTGTCATTTTGCATCTCTCTCCTGCTTCTTTGCTTCCCTTCCCCTGAAAACATCTGTCCCAAAGCCACTGCGTCCACTGGCTTTCTTCGCCTACCATTTGATTACGCTCCACACCCTGCAGTGCCACCCAGACTGTGGGGTCGCTGCTAGCCTGTGCCCTTGCCTTAGCCTCTCGGCCATTCCCTCCCGCCCTGGAACAACTGCCCCACCCCCCTCCAGCCAGCTTCTGGCCGCCACACTCCCCTGCTTTTCTGCTTCCCTTCCTGATGGCTCCTGTCCAGTCTTGCACCTCTGTCTGACCTCTGAATGATGGGCCGCTTACGGACCGGACCTGCTTCCTCTGTGCGGTCAACACTCCCTTCCTAGGTAACGTTATCCACCCACCCCTGCTGGTGACTCCCACGTTTTTATTTCCAACACAGCCCTTCTGGGGGCCTCCAACTCTTGTCCATGAACGAGCTCCTGATGCCCCTTCCAGTTCTGACCTTCCCTTTATCTTCTCCATCCCAGTCAGTGGCCCCACCGTCCACCCGCTTGCTAAGAATCATCCTTGCTTCTCCTCTCCCTTACCTTCCACGTCCACGCTGTCAGTGGGCCCCGTGGTTCTACTTCCGGGATACTGTCTGGTGTCCACCTGTCCCCATGGTCATAGCCCCCACACTGGTCCTGACCACCATTGCCTCTTTCCTGGACCAGCTCCCATTCTGGGTATCTCCAGTGCATTCTCCATACGGTGGCCCAAGTAGCTGGCTTTAAAAATTGCAAATCGGATCAGGTCACCTCGCACACCCTGCAGCCACAGGGGGATGGCTTGTGCCTCATCTCTAGTGTCCCTTGTCCATCCCTAACTGCCTTCTGCTAACATGAGCCTCATTTCTCCTCTTGCCCTGCTCGGGGTGGGGGGGCATCTTTGAACTTGCTCTTCTCTCTGCCTGGGAGGTTCTTGTCCTAGCTCTGCAAATACCTTCCTCCTCATGCTTCAGATTCCCACATCAGGGTCACCTGCAGAGCCTTTCCGACCCCTGCCGTTCCTTGCGAACACAGCCACACCTATTTGTCTGCGATTACTCACCACAGCGCACCTGCAATCATGTGGGCTTTTTTTTTTTTCTTTCTTTCTTTTTTTTTTTTTTTTTTTTTTAAACTTAGTCACAATCTGTCCTTGCTGGCATCCCACAAGGATAGGGGCTTACCTTTGTCACCTGTGTCTCCTAACACCTGGCATAGTGACAGGCCCCTTGTAGGCCCCAGTACTTTTTTGATGGAGTTAATGCTTGAATGCGGTGGGCAGCCTTGCTTGGATGCTGGCCTGGGAGCTGTGATAATTTTGGGATCACCTTTTATATGGCTTGCTTAATTGAGGGTTACAAGGGCCAAGAGAGAAAGAAATCACATTTGGATGCAATTTTCTTTTAATGCTAAAGCAAGCCACTTAGCTTTTATTATGACTTGGGTTAATTTTCAGGCTGTCAGCTGTCATCCGAGTATTGGGGTTATAAATTATCTTTTTACTCGCCTGCAAAAGGTAACAGAAAAGCCAGCTTGCCTGCTGTTCTGACTCTTGGCTGATTTTGTCAGTGTTTACAAACACGACCGACTGTAGTCCTGTCAGGCTTTGGTTTACACTCCTTTATTTTGTCCGGCCAAGATTACGTTGCAACGCGCGATAACAATCGCGGTGATCTAATACCTTGGGCCTCCTTTCGGTAACCGATACTGGGTAGCTTTCCTTTGATGTTCATTCCTTCTCGTGTAATTTTCCATTCCTCCCGCAGAGTATGAACTTTGCTTTTGGGTTCGTGTTGACAAAAACAGATACGGTCTCTCAGATCTGTTGAAGGAACTTGTCTTTCTTGGTTCTGTCTTGGGCTTTCTAAACTTCACTTTACTAAGGTTCATTCGATCTGTTCGTCTGTAAGGCATTTATTGGGAGGGTCTGTTGGGAGATCCAGGATGAGCAGACCTACTAGGTCACTCCTGCCCTTAACAGAGATCGTATTTCCGAATCGGAGGTAAAGCCACGTGTAGAAGTACCAGCTTCATGTGTGTGTTTCAACGAAATGTTGTAACGCAAAGGTTGTCAGAGGCAGTGCCCGCCTATTTGGGACATGTAGGACAGATGCCCCCGTATGCTACAGGGACTACCAGGGCGCTGTTAGCATTGATGATCACCGTCCTCACGTAGGCAGCCCTTAGTGTCACATTCCGTGTCAGAGTTGGAAGAATATACAATGGAGTAGGCCCTAACTAGGCGTGTATGGAATGAATGCATGCATGAATGAATGAATAGCAAGGAATGACCACTCTTTGGGTTGACCTTCACTTTGGGGGACGTGCCATCATTCTTGCTGGAAACAGACTCAGAGCAAACCACTCAGGTGGTTTGTTCTTGTCAAGTGGACCTCATGACTTGTGTCAATAGTGGGTTTCTTTTCTGTAACGGCTCCCGGGGAACTAGAGTTAAATGTGCGGTCACCCTCGGCAGACTTACCAGCCCTCGTTCGTTACCTTTATTCCTTGTTCTGTCGGATGGCCCTTCCTTTCCTCTTACTTCTCTCTCTCTTTTTTTTTAACAAAATGAAAATAGCTTTGCTTTTCTTCCCCTAATTATAAAAATGTTGCACGTTCATACTAAAAAATAACAGCATGAAGAAGGAAGTGAAAATTACTTGTCATCCCACGTCTCAGGGATAGCCTCCCTGGGCAATCAGATGTCTGTCTTTGCAGATTTCTCTGCATGTACGTGTGTCTCTGCGTCTAGACGTAGGGCTACCTAGAACAAATGTATTTTTAACGAAATGGAATCATCTCCTACATCTGTTTTGTAACATAAGTTTTTCAACTTAAAATACCTTGAGTGGACATCTTTTCATGACGGTGACTATAAATATACATCATCTCTTTTTTTTTTTTTAACTTTTTATATGTTTATTCATTTTTGAAAGAGAGAGACAGAGCACAAGCAGGGGTGGGGCAGAGAGAGAGGGGGACACCAAATCTGAAGCAGGCTCCAGGCTCTGAGCTGTCAGCACAGAGCCCGACGCGGGGCTTAAACTCACAAACCGTTGTGAGGTCATGACCTGAGCTGAAGTCGGACACTCAACCGACTGAGCTGCCCAGGTGCCCCAAATATATGTCATCTTTTAAATCCACACCTACTTGTAATTTGTCGTTTTGCTAAATTTTATACATCTTTGTAAACTCGCTTGAATCCTCTGTAGAACAAGGCAGCGTATTAAAAAAAAAAAAAAAAAAGACATTTTGACAATTCCTTCAAGCAATCGGTTGCTCTAAATGAATTACCAAAGGAAAGAAATGGTAGAGAAACCAGGATCACAATTAACATCGGGTAATTTGCAGTGGCTGCGTAATTTTGGGTGAGTCACTGCTCCTTGGTGAATCTTGGTGAGAACATCAAGAATTCATCGTTGTTGCTAAGGGTGGTTGGTGGACGAGGACCCAGCTGCTCAAACTATTTCTGCTTGTTTGGAAATATCAGGGCAGAGTGATTCCGCTTGCAGACCTGGACAGGAAGGTTCTCCGTGAGCAGAAAGCACGGTGCTTCAAAGCCCTTTGTCTGGTGGGCACCGCGGCCCCTCCTTTGGAGAATTCCCTTGGCGAGAGGGCTGGCAGGGACATATATACTGGAAGGACGTTCTATTCCCTGCTTCGGTTGTAAGGCAGTTAACACACACACACACACACACACACACAAGCTGGATAAATCCTGTGACACGTCTCAGCCAACACAGGCAGGGGCGCCTGGGTGGCTCAGTCGGTTGCATCCAGCTCTTTGTTTTCCGTATTTCTAGACACCGTGCACATAGGCTGCCCTCGGTCGTGTTATGCGTTTGGAGGTGAGCACTGGCATCGTGGCCCAGTTTCCTAGTGGGGCGCGCTTGTGTGGGAAGGTACCGGGTTGGAAGTCTCTGCTCAACTACGGCAGAGTCTCCAGTAGTTTTGCCTCTGAGCGCTGTTAGTCATATGGTATCGTTCTGGGAGAATTTATTTAAACTATAGTTCAAATTAGCTTGTTAGAATAAAAATATGCTTGTGGGGAACACATTTAGACATTTGTCAACGACTAGAGAGATTTAAGGAGAAAAACACATTTTTATTCACAACCCTGGTTGATAGTCGTATTATTATTATTATTATTATTATTATTATTATTATTCAGCTGGGGAATTGGGGACCGGGGTGTCGCCACCAGCCAAAGAGTTTAGCCTGAGAGATGTGCATTGAGAAATCCCTTGGCGGGGGGGCTTGGGTAGCTCAGTCAGTTGAGTGTCTGACTTTGGCTCAGGTCATGATCTTGCGGTTCGGTTCGTGAGTTCGAGCCCCACATTGGGCTCTCTACTGTCAGTGCAAAGCCTGCTTCAGGTCCTCTGTCCCCCTCTCTCTGCCCCTCCCCCATTCACACTCTCTCTAAAAAATAAATAAAACATTAAAATAATAATAATAATAAAAAAGAAACCTCTTGGCGTGCAGGTGTCCTCCAGCCGAATCGAGGCTAGGTCCCGCTAAGGGAGGGGCTCTGGCAGGCCCCTTTCTTTGTGCCTTGTCCTGGGGACGTCACAGGCAGTGGCACCTGAGGCCGTTTGGTGGGGGGGGGGGGGGGACTGAGACCATTTGTCCTCTGGGTCTTGGGTGGGGGGGGGGCACTGTCGTCTGTGGATTATTGGGTAGGGGGTGTCCACAGGGATCCAATTAGTGAGGAATATTGCAGACCCTGCTGCCTGGGTATTGGATTCCTTCTGGGATCTTTAATTGGGAAAACTTTTAATGGAGTTGCTCAGATACATGGAGGAAAGGAGAGGCGCTTTGACTTGTGTTGTCCTCGGGGAGGGAGATGACAGAGAAGGTCCTCGTGGGGAAAAGGAGTGGAGCTGTTCTGGGAGGCTCCAAAGGGCCGGGAGAGGAGCTTCTAGTAGAGCAGGTGCCCAGGCAGATTTGAGCTCTGCAGGTCGGGAAAGAGCTCTCTGACGCCTCCGAGTGACTCAAGAGAGAACTGTCATTCTTACGTGGTGGCCAGTTCCCTGTCATGGAGGGCCGCCTGTAGCGGGGGGGGGGGCACGGAGCAGGGTTAAATGCAGTCAGATCCCCAGCCCCTGGCTGTGTGAGCTTGGACAAGTCATTTCATCTCTCAGATGTCACTGTCTTCATCTGTTTTTGTTTTTAATTTTTTTTTTAACGTTTATTTATTTTTGAGACAGAGCATGAACGGAGGAGGGTCAGAGAGAGAGGGAGACACAGAATCTGAAACAGGCTCCAGGCTCTGAGTGGTCAGCACAGAGCCCAACGCGGGGTTCGAACTCACAGACCGTGAGATCATGACCTGAGCTGAAGTCGGACGCTTAACCAACTGAGCCACCCAGGCACCCCCACATCTTCATCTGTTAAATGCACAGTAAAGTGACCACAAACAAGGGAATGTGTGTGAAGCGTCCAGCATAGTGCCCGACACATAAGTACTCAGCATGTGGTGGCCAGGTCTGTGATTACTGTCATCGACATCACCATCGTTTCTGCTTTGGGTGGGGGTTTGGCAGCTGACCCTGAGGAACCTTCTGGAATATGTGGCCAGAGTGTCCCTGATCTTTGATCCTCTCAGCTGCTTGCTCCCAGTCCTGAGCGGTGTTGGAGTCGTTCCCGTCATCGGGTGACCCTGACGATATGAAGTTTGCCCTCTGGAGCCTTGCTCGCAGCACAAAACCCCACAGGCTGTGTGGGTGGAGGGCAGTCACCGGCAGAGGATGGGCACGGTCAGGAGAGCCGACCCACATTTGCCAACAAGAACGCCAGGCTGCCGGCCGGTTGCTTTCACGGGGAGGTGTCAGTGTGGGCAACGAAATGAGGGGTTGCTCCCCATTGTGGGTTCAGACTAATGACTTACGTTGCTGGTCAGAGAGCCCTTCGTGTGATCATTCACTCGTTCCTTCAAGAAATTCAAGAGGCCGTCCACTTTGGGGTGCCAGGAACAGAGTGGTGAATGTTTGTGGTCCCATGACGCTTACAGTGTAGCGAGGAAGGTGGACATTAAACAGACATTACCTAAGGGATCAACATGGGGCCAGGGGGCCGTGTGGGCTATGCACCCGTGGGTTTCAGGGCCTGGCGTTTCGTGGCCCTCACCCGCTCCCAGGGGTCTGAACTCCCTCCTCATCCGCCCTCAACTCTTCATCGGCTCCTGCCTGACCAATGACCACCACTTAGCTGCTGAGCGCCATCTCTGGGCCGGGAGCCAAGAAGTTAGAGGTTGTAGAACAGGGGCTCTGCCCTCCCAAGAGAGAAGGATGGTGAGCAGGACATTAGGGCAACGAGATGAGCCTCGTTCTTGAAATACGAACAAGGATAACATGCTTCCCTCTGCAAAAGGTTTGAGAAGGCTTCTTGAAGGAGGTGACCTTCAAACTGGGTCTTGAAGGGTGGGTAGGAGTTTCCCAGGCAGAGGAGTAGGAGTTTGGGGTGGGCGGTGGGAGACATTTCGATGGGGAGAGCTGCTCACGCCCATGGGAAGCGAGGAGGCATGGAGGTCCAGCACAGAGACCCTGGACTCAGTCCTGGCGTCCCGTTCACTTGGCTGCATGACCCAGAGTGAGACCCTGCCTGCCTCCGAGCTTTAGTTTCCTCATCTGTGAAATTAGCATAATAATGGCACCAACATCATAGGGTGGTTGTGAGGGTTAAAGGCAACACATTTTGATATGCTGTAGCTGTGAGTTCTGGGCAGAGAGGGGAGGGAGGGAGTACACGGCCAGGTCCAGTGCTCAGAAGGTCAGGAAGGTACAGGCATGAGGGAAAGGCCTTTGTGGCAGGGTGTTGGGACTTAATCCCGTGGGTGGTGAGGAGCCAGCCAGGGGCGAGGACACAGGTAGGGGAGTCCTGGTACCGAAGAATGAGGCCTGGCAGAGGCGGCAGGCAGGGAGCTCAGGGAGCAGATGACTGGAGGCAGGAGGAGGAAGTGTGGTGCGTAGCCGAGGAGTTGTGGACTCAGTCTGCAGGCAATGAGAGGACATTTTTAGGCTTGAAGACGACAATGGTACTTGGGTGGAGAACATCGTTCCAGAGACAGTAGTGAGGGGGGCGGTGCGGAGGGTTAATGGACTGGGGAGAAGAGGCTTGCCGGACCGAGCCGCAGTCTGCACGCAGAATGTCAGGAGGAGAAGGGGTGGAGGGGAGAGAGAAGACGTGACACAGGTGTATGTGGTGTCAACCCCCTCCTGTTCTGTAACGGATCCGGGACAGGCTTGGGGAATGCACGTGATACGAGAAAACAGAAAATACATGCAAGGGGCCTCGCTGGGGCTGGGAGGGCTCGAGGATCTTTCCTAGAGAGTTGTTAATTGGGGCACAAATGAAGCCGTCCGTTCCTGAGATGCTGGTAGGTTGCAACTGTTGTGTTTATACTACATCCCATTGAACTCCTACAGCAGCCCTCGAGTTCGTCATTGGGGAAACTGGCCTGGGGAGATTCCATGATCTGTTCAAGGTCCCAGAGGAAGGTGGCAGAATTTGGGAATCCAGCTTGAGTCTGAGAGCAAAGTCCGTGTTCTTGAGATGCTCTTCCTGGGGGCCAGATCCCCTGTGGAAGTCATGTGGCCAGTGGACCCACGGCTCTTGATTGCTGGGATGAGAGAAAGGGAGAGGCTGGGTTGCCAACCGTTCAGATGTTTCTCGACCGTGTAACTGGTGCCATTGGCTGAGGTTGGGAACACAAGGGGAGGTGTACTTTTTTTTTTTGTGGGGGGGGCAATTATGAGAGTTTAGTTTGGGTGGAGATGATGAATTCCCATCTGTGGTGGGTCTTCCACAGGGTGGCCTCTCTAAGTAGAAATCCGGCTCTGGAGCTCAGCAGTCAAGGTAGAACCAGAGGTACAGATTTGGGAGCTGTCACCTCTGGATTCGGTCTCCCAAGGAGAGGACGGGTCAGGGAGATGACCCGTGCAGCTCTGGGTAAGAGTGACAGTTGAAGGGATGGAGAAGGAGCCAGTAGATGAGACAGAGAGGCCAGAAGAGAGGACACTGAGCGGGGCTTCTGCTCTTGGGCGGAGGCCTCGGAAAGCTTGGAGAAGGGTGGGGACCTACGCGTACCCCAACCACCACTGTGTGGGGAATGGTGTTAGGGCAGGGTGGATTCTAAGGGGAGCTCTAGCCCAGAGTAAAGCTCCAATCCACTTAAGGCCTTTCACGGAGTGGGTATGTGGTGAGGAGTGGACCATCTGGCTGAAAATGCAGGAGAGCTTGTGGGCGAGTCAGGGTGGAAGGAAGCTTGACTTTGTGTGATAAACTGAGCGTGTCGGGAGCTGAGGGCAAAGAAGAGGAAGAGATTGAAGATACTAGAAAAAGCGAGAGCCGGTGAGGCTGGGGGCAGGAGGCAGCTAGAGCAGGAGCCTCAGGGGAGGAGTAAGCCTCCGGAGGGGCCCTGGAGGGTCGTCCCCTGAGACCAGGCGAAGGAGCAGGAATGGAGGCATCCCGAGGCCACGGCGGGAAGGGGAACGAGGGGCTGGGTGAATCTGGTTGGCTGGCTGTTCCTTCTCAGCCTGAGCTAACGAACTGAGCGGAGGACCGGGGTAGATCGGGAAGAGGTAAATGGTTTGGTGCATCTGGTCGTGGACGTCGGGGCCGGGAGTGAGCTGGAGGCACATCCACATTGGTGAGTAGCCTTGAGGGCTCAGTTGGGGGTCCCAAGAGCGTGAGTCCGTGAAGGTGCCAGTCACCACAGCTAGAAAACTCGCTAACACGCCCGGCGACCTGGGAGCGAGAGCAGAGGCAGGTGGTCCCGGCCCCAGACGGTGGGCGTTACAGAGACGGCCACCCTGCCTGGACTCCTAGCGCCGTGCCGTCCACAGTGGGGGGACGCTGCGCGGGCGGAGGGGGAGCTGCTCTGTCCCCATCAGTCACCTTTCTGCCCTCGCTCCTCCGAGTAGCCATTGTTCTGTTGTAATAATTATTCCAGACCCTTTCTAAAAAACGCATTAAAATTCTTGCCAGCATGACCTCTTCGAGTAATGAGATCTGTAAGTTTATTAACCTCTGTGAGAAGTGGATTTCCTTGCTCCACGGGAGCAGATAATCTCTTGGAGGGACGAACATTAATGTGCTGACCTGGAGGGTGAGCTCGACGCCTGAGGGTTGGAGGAGGGTGGTGGCGGCTTCTCGGTGCCCTCGCACCCCCCCCCCCCAACCCCCTCCTGGCCTAGCAGGTGTCTCGTGGAAGATGGGCTGGTTGCTCCTGCACGCCAGTCTCTGCTCAGTCCCATTCGGGGAGTCTCACCATGGCCCAGAGCCGAGATGGTCAGAGAAACCGAGTCATAAAAATACCGTGTCACTTTAGATGAGCCTCATTCTTTAAAAAAGGCTTTTTTTAATGTCTATTTATTTTTGAGAGAGAGAGACAGAGCAGGAGCCGGGGAGGGGCAGAGAGAGGGGGAGACCCAGAATCCGAAGCAGGCTCCAGGCTCCGAGCTGTCCGCACAGAGCCCGACGCGGGGCTCGAACTCACGGACTGTGAGATCGTGACCTGAGCTGAAGTTGGACGCCCAACTGACTGAGCCGCCCAGGCGCCCCTTATTCTTTCAGAAGGGGAGAGGAGGAGATGGGAGCACAGAGTCTTGTGCAGACAGGAATATCTAGACTGCATGTTCTTTCACAGAGGACTGGGAATACACCAGAGCTGGCATGGGCGTTAGGATATCTGCCCTGTGACCATGTTGAAACACATCCTCTGTCATCCCGGTGTCAGCCTTCACCCGGGCACATGGATCGAACGGTTGACGTAAGCTCCTTGCAAGGCCTCCGGCTCGGTAGCAGTGATCTGTGACTTCTTCCTCCTTAGTTGGCATTTCAGGCCTGCTGTAACCTAGCCTGACCTGCCTGCCTTCTGGATACACTGAGGACTTGTGCCATGCCCCCCTGTGTCGTTAATCACACAAAACATGTCATTATAATGCAGTTATGTCAACATATTACCATGATCTGCGTCTCCCCTATTGTGGCCAACCAGACCGGCACAGTCCAATAGAAACATCAGTGCCACATACATAATTTCTCATGTTCTAATGTCCGCATTAAAAAAAAGGCAAAAAGAGGGACACCTGGGTGGCCCAGTCGGTTAAGTTTCTGACTCTTGATTTCGGCTCAGGTCATGGTCCCAAGGTTGTGGGGTCGAGCCCCACGTTGGTCTTTGCGGTGACAGCACGGAGCCTGCTTGGGATTCTCTCTCTCTCCTCTGCTCCTTTCCCACTCATGTGCTCTTTCTGTCTCTCAAATAAACTTGAAAAACAATAAAAAAAATAAAAAGCAAAAAGAAGGGCACCTGGGTGGCCCAGTCGGTTAAGTATCTGACTCTTGATTTCGGCTCAGGTCATGGTCCCAAGGTTGTGGGGTCGAGCCCCACATCAGGCTCTATGCTGAGTGTGGAGCCTCCTTAGGATTCTCTCTCTCCCTCTGCCCCTCTCCCCTGCTTGCACTCTCTTCCTCTCTCTCTCTCTGTCTCTCTCGAAGATAAAATGAAAACAGTAAACAAGCAAAAAGAAACAGGTGAAATAAGTTCAATGTGTTTTAAGCCAGTATACCCAAAACATCATCGTTTCAACATGGAATCAATAATGAGTGAATGAGACATGGTTTCTCTCACCACGGAATTTACATTTTGGTGAAGGAGAAAGACTCCCGTTGTCTCCCCATTACCAAAAAAACAAAAACAAAGCAAAAGACCAGTTGTGAATGGATTTGCAAACAAAATGACTGCAGGTTGTGCGAGGGAAAGCCGCAAGGGCTGAGACGGGCTTGGGAGCGTGTGGCTCCAGACGCCTCCCCGAAGACGTGACAGTTAAGCTGCTGCCTCGTGTGAAGAACAGGAACAGAGCATTCCAGGTGGAGGGGAGAGCAGGTGTACAGACAGAGTGGGCAGGAGCTGCCTGGAGTGTTTGAGAAATTGAAGTCAGTGAGATTGGAGGGTTTTACCAGGGAGGTGACCCACTCCTCAGCTTGTAAGAAGATCCCCCTGCGCTCTGTGGAGCCTGGACGGGCAGGGGGCGAGTGCGGAAGCAAGAGCTGGGGTTCCTGGGCGCCGGGTGACCGGTGACGGAGGGCACTGTCCGAGGTTAAGAAGGTGGCAGAGGAGAGGGGAAGGAACGGGAGCTTGGAGATGGGTTTGCCAGGACCTTCGGAGGGACTAGCTGGGGGGTAAGGGATGAGAGGGAGGGAGGAAATAAGGAGGACTCCTGTGGTTTCCGGGTTAAGCACCCAGTAGATGTGGGGAAGCCTGGAGGAGGAGCAGGTCAGGAGTGAGGCCGGGGGAGTCAAGGTCAAGGATCCACGTGTCCCGCTTGAGGTGGTGAGTGCAGCTGGGGAGAAGGCAGGTCACTACACGCCTGTGGGGCTCAGCAGACGTCAGGCTGGAGACGGGACAAGGTCATGGTGGAGGGAGGGTGGGCAGGGGAGGAGGGGGCTGGGGGCCGAGCCCAGAGCACCCCTTGTCTCCTCGCTGGTACTGGACGAGGAGCCGGCCAAGAAGTTGGGGGAGGAGCGTCTCGGGAGGAGGGCTTGGACCCCCCACGCTGCACTGCTGAGAGCTGCACTCTGAGCAGATGACAGTGGCACCTGCTGACGCCCTGGCGTGAGCTGGGTCAGTGGTCAGGTGGGGCTGGGAGCCTCGCGCTGGGACAGCGAAGGAGGCTGGGAAGGGGGTTGGCTGCTAGGGGAGCAGAGAGTAGGACGATCTCATGAGAGGCTGCCGGTGAAGGAGAAGTGTATTTAAGGGGCGCCTGGGTGGCTCAGCCGGTTGAGTACCCGACTTCAGCTCAGGTCACGATCTCATGGTTTGTGATTCTGAGCCCCCAGTCAGGCCCTCTGCTGTCAGTGCAGAGCCCGCTTGGGATCCTCTGTCTCCTGATCTCTCTGCCCCTCCCCTGCCCATTCTCGTTCTTTCTCTTTCTCTCAAAAACAGCAAGCAGACAAACAAAGCAAATGTATCTAAGGTAGGAGAGCCCCAGCACACGTGGATGCTGGCAGGGATGACAGGGGAGCCTCGGCCCTGAGAAGACGGCAGAGGTGGGGTTCAGCACCGGGGAAGGGCTGTGGCTTGGAGGGGCGAGGGAGGCGCCCTGCCACGGGAAGGAGGGGAGGGGGCCGCGGCAGGAGCAGATACAGGCAGGTGTGCATTTGGTGGAAGAAACCTGGGCTCTGGTGGTGCTCCTGGTTTCTCCAAGAAGCGTGGGGCGGGGTCACGTGCCGAGAGCCAGGGTGGAGGGCAGGGTGTGGGAACACGGAGGAGGAGAAGGTGCGGGTTGTCTGGGAGTGGGCGGCGGGCCTGCTAGAGAGCCCCACGCTTGTGCGCCATTGCTGACTGACAGTTTGAGGTCAGAGAACCGGAATTTACAGGGAGACGTGTCCGCCCAGTTTTGGGGATGCTGCCCAGTGGCCTGGGTGTGGGCCTGGAGGAGGTGGACGGCGGGGCGCGCCAGGCTGGGGCGGAGGGTGTTCACGCGGGACGGGTGGCAGGGACAGACCTCCCAGGCTGGGTAGGGGGCGTGGAGGGAGAGCGTGAGGCCAGGAGGTGGCTGGTGGAGAGCGAGCCGGGCAGTGGATTGGAGGAGTCTGTGGGGTGGGAGGTACCTCCGTGCTGGAAAGTCGCACTCGGAGGGGGCGTTCTCCCGGTGGCGGTGGCGAGGGGTCCCGGGGACGGCTGTGGGAGAGCGCCCTGAAGGGGCGAAGAGGGCCTTGCCGCGGAGGACAAGGAGCTGAGTCCGGGGCGTTGGGGGTCATCCGCGTGTGTGGTGACAGTGACAGGAGGTGGGCAGAGGGAGAAGCTGGGCCCGGAGCTGAAGCCCCTGATCAGTGGCAGGAAGTGACGTGGAGGCTGGCGAGCTTGGCTGCGAGGCAGGTGGCGGGGATGGCCGGGCTCTGAGGCCATGGCGAGAGCCACGTGTGGGGGCCACCAGGGCCCGAATCCTCTGCCTCCCCTGTATTCTCCTTACCTGCAAGGCAAGAGGCACAGGGCGGTGTGGGTGCGGGTGTGTGCGTGGCCGTGCGGCCTTCAGGGACTGGCCCGGTTTCGGGGAAGGCGGGAAGGTGCGGGGAACACCCCTGCGGCTGGGCTGCCGGTGCCTGCCGACCTCGGGACAGATTTCGGGGAGTCCCTGGAGAAGGGGGCGGTGCGGGGAGGAGCCTGGAGCCTGAGTGGGGCCGAGTGGCCGAGAAAGGGGGAGTGCTCACGTCCTGGGTTGCGGTCGTGGGCGCATCTCCCCGGGCCTGGGAGGGACTCCGGGCCTTGTAGTGGGAAGGTGAGCTCCGTGTTGGGTCCGCCCCGAAGATGCGTTCGTCCCAAACGCTGATCGACGCTTTGAAGACCTCAGTCAAGTGTGACGCGGCAGGAATAAAGGAGGTGATGGTCTGCTTTGCTCTGCAGCTGGATGCTGGGTTCCGGCACCGGAGTTCATCCCGGTTTAGACGTGTGCAAAGATGTCTTCAGGAGGAGCGGAGCGGGAGCGGTCTGGACACGTTCCGAGAGGGGGGTTCGAAGGAGGCTGTCTTTTGTTTTTTAAAGTTTGTTTATTTATTTTTGAGAGAGAGAGTGTGTGTGCGAGGGGAGTAGGGGAGGGGCAGAGAGAGAGGGAGAGAGAGAATCCCAAGCAGGCTCCGCGCTGTCAGCACAGAGCCCGGCGTGGGGCTCGAACTCATGAACTGAGATCACGACCTGAGCTGAAACCAAGAGTTGGACGCTTAACCGACTGAGCCGCCCAGGCGCCTGAAGGAGGGTGTCTTAAAGAGTGGTCTCTCCATGCAGCTCGGGGGTCCGTGAACACCCCTTCCCCAAACTCCGTGGAGAAGTCTACGTATGTGCTTTTCTGGGGAGGTATCCATCGTTTTTATCAGATTTTCAAAGGGGTCTTTGACCAGAAAGAGATGAGAGCCACTGTTGAAAAGACTTGGGGGTGCATTTAACTGGCGAGGGAGAACTGGGGCCGGAGAGTGAGGGTAGGGGGAGAGGAGAGCAGTTTCCATGCAGCCAGCCA
Organism: Panthera leo; assembly: GCF_018350215.1. NCBI lineage: Eukaryota > Metazoa > Chordata > Mammalia > Carnivora > Felidae > Panthera > Panthera leo. Next base: position 3,964,188 of record NC_056684.1, read on the forward strand.
GCCATCCTTCGGGGCTCGCTCTGTGTGGACTCAGCTGCCGGAACCTGGCTCAGTGAGAGGGAGGCATAGGGTTTGGCTCTGCGGGCATCTGGGGGAACCTGTGAGCACCTGTCACAGGTGGGGTACGCATCGGGCTGGCGACAGAAGCTGGGGGTCGGGGGCTGTGACTGGCAGAAACTCTGTCCAGATCTTCCGTTCTGATGAAGAATGGCTTGGGGTGTGACCGGGTTTTCTCCGTCCTCAGGGAGAGCATCTCATGGGCTGGGCTTTGCTGGGGAGACGAGGCCCCCGTGGGTGCTCAGGTGTGCAGCTCTGGGCTGCAGGGGCCCCCGGAAGCCTGCCTTTCTGGAGCCGCGAGAATTAAAGATCATTCTGGGGAGTGGGCCCTCCACCTGTTCGGGGGCCTCAGCTGGCTCCTCTGTGGTGTGGGAACTGTGTTCTCCGTGGTGTTGTCTGAGCTTACCCCCACGTCCCATTCAGGGTGGGGAGCCCCCCTCGTGGGCCCCGTCACTCCCCACGTGGTCTGCGGCACTGGGTTCCCTTCCCCCGTGTGGCATCCTGTGGCACTCGTGGGCCTGGGTTGAGCACAGCTTTCTCCCCTAGCGGGCCCCGCGTGTCCCGAGGGACGGTCGGACTCCTGCCCTACTTTGGCACAGACAAGTGACTCCTGTGAGACAAAAGTGATGATTAATTGAGTTTGGCTTTGTCAGAGCTTCCTCTTTTTTTGTTTTTATGTTTTGTTTTCTTCTTTCAATCTTTTTTTTTTTTTTTTTTCCCTAAAAGCAGGCATGCCTCACCAAGGATGGAATATTCTGGAAAACTGGAATTGGAATCCCACGAGTCTGATTGAAAGCCGTACCACTCGCTTTAAGGAAGGGAGCTAAAAAAAGCCACTCCTTGGCTTCTCCCATGAATTTTAAATGTTCTGGAAGCTTTGCCCACAAAGGAAACAATGTCTCATTCCTTAAATAATTAAGTAGAGTATCCTGAGAATGGGGTGTCACCCAGGCCTGGTCACGCTGGAGCCTCTGGGGGCCCGTCCCTCAAGGGGAGAGCCTGGTGGGCGCCCCCGGAGGTTCTCCTCAGGAGAATCAGAAAATCAGTGCGGCTTCCGACAGCTGCCTTTCACGCATTCGGTGAAATTGGCACCACCCTGGCGATGTCCTGAAAGAGGATGACGGTGGCATGTGACGTGATGCCAGCTTTGCCCTGAGAGGCTCCGTCCATCCGTCGTTTGTGTCACGGTCTTATGTGTAGTTGGCCTTCTGTGTCCCCTCACTGCCACGTGACTGCCCACGGGAGAGGACAGTGGCCTCAGGCCAAGCCTGTATCCTCGCAACCACTGTCGTACTGGCACTGGCTTCTGTGTGTACTTGGTAGAAATTTCTGGAAAACGTGTGTAGGGAAGAGAAGGCTACTCCTGGCAGAAAGCCTTCCCTCCAGGAGCAGCGGTGGGATCTCAGCACCGGCCGGCTATTCCCCCGCTGTCTGCCCCACTCTGTGATCACCCAGGATCTATGTCACCGAGGCCACAGAATGGCACGCTCCGGGCAGACGTAGGGTCATGCCAGACGGTCATTATGGCATCTTTGTCTGTTTCCGTAGAAGAGCGAGTTCAGCCAGGGTGAGGGGAACTATCTTTATTGCGTATTTCCCTAAAGGTTTATGATTTATGGATGAGGAAACCAGGCTTCAGAGAGGTTCAGTTGGTGAAGGGAAGACCGCTGGGCCAGATCTGGTGGGGCTGGTGACCAGGATGTGTGTCGTTCGACTGCTGAGGCTCATGCTCCGCGAAACTTTTGCAGTTTGGCCAGGAAGACGGCCTTTGTTTCAAAAGTTCAACTTATGGTGGGGCGCCTGGGTGGCTCGGTTGGTTAAGCATCTGACTTCGGCTCAGGTCATGATCTCGAGCCCTACATCGGTCTCTGTGCTGACTGCTCAGAGCCTGGAGCCTGCTTCACATTCTCTGTGTGTCTCTCTCTCTGTCTCTGCCCCTCCCCTGCTCACACTGTGTTTCTCTCTCAAAAATAAATAAACATTAAAAAAAAAAAAAAAAAGTACAACTTGTGCCCTAAACTTTGGTTTAGAAGGACGTGTCCCCAGGAAGTTCTGTCAGTACACCTGTATCTTTTTTTTAAGTTTATTTATTTATTTTGAGAGAGAAAGAGCAGGCATGGGGGAGGTGCAGAGAGAGAGGGAGAGAGAGAATCCCAAGCAGGCCCCTCGCTTTCAGCACAGAGCCCGATGTGGGGCTCCATCCCATGAACTGCGACATCATGACCTGAGCCAAAGTCAAGAGTTGAGTGCTTAACCGCCTGAGCCCCCCAGGCACCCCAGTCAGTACGCCTTTAAAAGGGAGGGTTCAAAGCAGGGATTTGCTCTGATGTGCCCTCACAGCCGTTCACACATCTGTCTGAGTGTTCCACAGATTTCTTCCGCCCAGAATCTACTGAGCCGTCGTTTTTGTCTTTCCTTCCTCATCCTTCTGCCTCCCACTTTCTCCCTGGGTCCTTTTATTCTCAGATTTCAGTGGACATTCTCAGAAAGATTTAATTCTTTAGTGTCGTTGAAGTGAATGTTGTGATCACATCTACCAAGACGGGTTTCAGATCACGCGATAGGAATCTACATTCTGCATCTCCATTAAGTAAGTCCCTGTGGGCCTCCGTCTACATGCGATCAGTTCTGTGGGCCTCTGTCTACATGTGATCAGTTGTATCCGTATCAATCTCGACAGGAGCAGGGCTGTAAGTTCTGCAAAACCCACGTGCTCACCCTCTTCGTGGCAGCAAGTCAGGATCTCTCAGATTTGTCAGTGGTTCTTGCTGTACGTGGTTGTCTGCTCTCTTTGCCTCAAAGATGCATGAGAGCCCTTCCTTCCTTCCCTCCTTCCTTCCTTCCTTCCCTCCTTCCTTCCTTCCTTCCCTCCTTCCTTCCTTCCTTCCCTCCTTCCTTCCTTCCTTCCTTCCCTCCTTCCTTCCTTCCTTCCCTCCCTCCTTCCTTCCTTCCTTCCCTCCTTCCTTCCTTCCTTCCCTCCTTCCTTCCTTCCTTCCTTCCTCCTTCCTTCCTTCCCTCCTTCCTTCCTTCCTTCCTTCCTCCCTTCCTCCATTCCTTCTTTCTTTCCTTCCTTCCCTCCTTCCCTCCTTCCCTCCTTCCCTCCTTCCCTCCTTCCTTCCTTCGTTCCTTCCTTCCTTCGTTCCTTCCTTCCTTCGTTCCTTCCTTCCTTCCCTCCTTCCTTCCTTCCTCCATTCCTTCTTTCTTTCCTTCCTTCCCTCCTTCCCTCCTTCCTTCCTTCCTTCCTTCCCCCCTTCCTTCCTTCCTTCCTTCCCTCCCTCCTTCCCTCCTTCCTTCCTTCCCTCCTTCCTTCCTTCCTTCCTTCCTCCCCTCCTTCCTTCCTTCCTCCATTCCTTCTTTCTTTCCTTCCTTCCCTCCTTCCTTCCTTCCTTCCTTCCTCCCCTCCCCTCCCCTCCCCTCCCCTCCCCTCCCCTCCCCTCCCCTCCCAAGTGCTCTAGCTGTGATGTTGTAGCTGGGACTCTCCGCCTGTAATAGAAGGTTTTGCCCATGAGACCTAACTGGGAAAAGTGCCTCAGTGATGGGGTTTTCAGGCCTGGTTTTCCAATCAAATGGCACTTGGTCTCCATAGAAGTTGAGGGTTTCAAGCCCCTTCATCCTAGGTAAGGGGTCAGACTGAATCTGAAGTAGCGAAATGTGCTGTTCTCCATGCATCTTCTAAAACTTGTTTGGTTTATTCATCTGTCCCTTTCCCTGGAGCCGGTCTCTCACCCACGAATGGTTAAACTAACCCGGTGAATGACGGGTGCAGCTTGAAGAGGAAGAGACAGGCTGGAAATTGACCTGATACCTAGATGGGACCTTGTTAAGTGTGGGTTGTTTTGTTTTTTTTTTCCTAGAAGAAGTTCATGGTGAGGGTCTTCTAGGTAATTGGGTTTTAGAATGAAAATTTTCAAGTGATCTCTGGAGCTGTTCTTGGTAACTGATATCATCAGTTTCCCCTCGTCTGTAGGACCACATCTTTGCATGGCAGAGACAGAAACCACTGTATGTGCTCCTATCTCTGTGTCCAAGGGCTTCTGGTGTGTCCTTGGGTTTATCAGAGTCGACAGCTCAGTTTAGCTCGCCTGGGTCAAGGTGGCAGCCAGCGGGAGCGGAGCTGAGCTCCAGGGGGAGGTTACCTTGTGAACAGCAGTTAGCCCAGCAGTGAGTGCCTTACATCCTACCTGTGCTCCAGCTTCCAGTCAGCTAAGTAACATTTACCGAGTACCTCCAAGAGTGACTAGGATGGATTTGGCCCTGTCCTCGTAGGGAAAGTGGATGTTGAGTAATTACAAAACGGTTCATTATAATTCATTAATTCAACAAGTATTTGTTTAGTGTCTGTATTTGCACTAAGAGCTGTTCACTTATTGAGGATATCGGTAACCAGACAGACGAGGAACCCTGTCTTCATGAAGCTCATGTTTGAACGACACATACGATAAGTTAAAATAGAACAAATAGGGGCGCCTGGGTGGCTCGGTTGGTTGAGCGCCCAACTCTTGATTTCGGCTCAGGTCGCGATCTCACAGTTCGTGAGTTTGAGCCCCACATGCTTTGGATCCTCTTTCCCTCTCTTCTCTGTCCCTCCCCTGCTCATTTGCTCTTTCTCTCTCTCTCTCTCTCAAAATAAATAAACTTTAAGAAATGAGTAAAATATAACAAGTAAATTTTGTGGTGTAAGGAAGGAATACTTTTCCTCTCTTCCTTTTCAGATTCTTCGCTGGTCTAATAATTTAAATGGACATAAAACAGATTAAGAAGAGAAAATGTTAACTATGTACGGGAGCCCCAAAGATACGGGGCTCGAAGAAGTGACCAAAGCAGGCAGCCTTTTCACCTTTTAGACAAAGAACCAATAAACTTGGGCAGAATTGAGGAGACAGGTTTGAGCTTGGTGTGCTGGATGAGTGAAGAAGTAACAGTTTGGTTACACAGCCTTCGAGCCTTGGATTTCCTGTCTCTGGTGATAAGGATGCCCTTCGTCCTCCTGGTCCAGGGAGGACATCTTCACATGGGAGATTCACCTCCTGCTTTTAGGGAGACAGAGAAGACTCAGATTATCCTTCTCGAACCTGATGTTTCTAAAGTAACTTTAGGGGCACGTGGGTGGCTCAGTCGGTTGAGCATCCGACTTGTGATTTCGGCTGAGGTCATGATCTCACTGTTCGTGAGTTCAAGCCCCGCATCAGGGTCTGTGCTGACAGTGTGGAGCCTGCTTGGGATTCTCTCTCTCTTTCTCTCTCTCTCTCCCTCCCTCCCTCCCTCCCTCCCTCTCTCTCTCTGCCTGCCCCTCCTCCCCTAAAATAAATAAATAAACTTAAAAAAAAATAAAGTGACCTTAATTAAAAATAACAAGTATGCCAAAGTGTTGTATTTGGGGGTGGCAGGTGTTAAGTGCCTTGGGAAACCAGTGGGTAAAGATGACTGGAAGTATGATAGGCTGGGCTGGAGGGGGTGTCTGCTTGCAGAGGGAGAGGCAGGTAATGAAGATTCTGGATAGGCTGGAATTACAAATACTGGGCAGGTTATGACTGAGGGTTGCAGGGCTGAGGGGAGAGAAAAGGTGGGGGGAGGCTCATCTGTGTGTGTGTATTGAAATGACTGAGAAGGCTGGGTCATGTAAGACAGAGGGATGAGGCCTAGGAGCTAAAATCATGGAGAAGTGAGGGAGTGACACGGGGGTTGCTGATTGGCTGTGCTGAGGGGTGGTGGACTGGGAGGGGTAGGGGGTAGGGTGGACGGGGAGGGATAGGGTGGTAAGTGAGAAGGGGTAGGGTGGTGGCTGGGGAGGGGGAGGGGGGAGGGGCGGATAGGGAGGGGGAGAGGGTAGGGGGGTGGGTGGGGAGGGGTAGAGTGGTGGACTGGGAGGGGTAGTGGATGACAGCCGGAAGAGGAGAGATTGAAAGCTGGGGAGTTTTGGGGGGAGGGAAAAGGTGTCTGGAGGGGCAGCGAGGAAAACAGTGGTCCGGCCGGGTGCAGTGCTCAGAGGGGGAGTTACAGGGCCGGCAGTCGGGGTCTGGGGGCTGCTGTGATACAGTATTTTATTATAAATATGTATTTGGTCGTCTTCCCATCCCTGGCACAGAGCTCCTAAAACCTTTGGAATTTCCCGGAGCTGAGAGCCAGAAAGGTGTCTTTTGTTATGTTACCGAGGTGGCTTTTGGAAAGGTCCTGAGGAAGGCAGCTGGGGGGGAGGGGGAGGGGGTGAGCCAGCCCTGTGGTGACGCGGTTGGAACTTTCAGTCCCCGCCCCCTTCGAGGAGTGGACCTGGCTGGAGTCTGCATCAGCTGGCAGTGGCCAGTGATGTCATCAACTATGCCCACATAATGAAGCCTCCATGAAACTCCAAAAGGGTGGCTGGGAGGGCTGCTGGGTTGGTGAACACATGGAGATTTGGGGATTGTGGTGCACCCAGAGGGCGTGGAGACTCTGCACCCTGTCCCCACAACGTGCCCCATGAGTCACTTCCATCTGGCTGTTCCTGAATGACATCCTTCCAGAACGAGCTGGTGATCTAGTGAGTACAAAGTTTCTCTGAGTTCTGTGAGCCGCTCTAGCAGATTGATGAGCCCAAGAAGGGGGTGTGGGAACCTCCTAGGTACAGCTGGTAAGTCAGGAGCACAGGTGACAGCCTGGACTTGCAGTTGGCGGCAGAAGTAGGAGCGAGGGGCCGGTCACGTGGGCTGAGCCCTTCCCCCGTGGGGTCTGAGACTGTCTGCAGGTAGACCGTGTCAGAACTGAGGTGGATTGTAGGACACCCAGCTGGTTGTCTCAGAGAACTGCTCGGTGGTGGGGGGGGGGGGGGCGGGAACCACACATTAGGCAGCATCTTAGCTTGCCCGAGGAAGTGCCATTTGAGAGGGTGGCAGGTGGGAAGGTGTGGTCCAGGGACAGTCAGGAGGGAGTAGGTACTTTCAGGGCCGCACTCAGAAGGAGGCCTGCCTCACGTTGGCGCCGGGGTGGGGGTGGGGTGCATGGAGCTTGGGAGAAAAGGAGGTTTCCCAGGGTATTTGTTTAGTGCTGTGGGAAGAAGAGATCTGTTTTGGTATTTGGAGGCTGCAGAGAGACCCTGGGGGGCCCAAGGGAGGTTTTCTGTAGCCACCCAGGAGGCGGGCTGTATTGAAACGACAGGTGAGCCCCACCTTGCTGGGTTGGTTGATCAACATGGTCCAGACGGGCCTCAAAGGCACCTTTCGGGTCTGTGAGCCCTTGGTCAGGAACTGGAGCTCAGACAGAATTTTCTGGACTCTCTGCTGCCTACTGGGACTTGGGGAAGGGCTGTGGGGATGCTGCAGGAAGGCAGCCTATGTGAGAGACAGATAATGATGAGTCTGTTTGCTCAGGGACCTGCCGAGTTCCTCAAGAGCGTCTCAGCCTGACCGTGGTGATGGGGAGAGGGGAGAGTGGCCGGGCCATCTAGGGAGGGGGTCAGTGGAGCACGGGTGTGGGACATCACTGGGAACACGCAGAATAGACTGGCATGAAGGGTGCCTGAAGCCCTGTGTGTTGGGCTCAGGCAGTTTAGGTGACTGTCACTTAATGACTATGGCATTGGGCAGGTTACTGTATCGTGCCCCCCTTTCTGTTTTCCTCTGTAAAATGAGCAGTCAGATGCTGATTTCTCAAGGTTGGTGGGAAAATCAGGTGAGCTATGACGTCAGTGCCCAGCAGGATCAAGGCACACAGTGGGAGACGGCACCTGCTAAAGCCTCCGGAAGTACCTCCAGGAGGTTCTGCTGAGACGGGAGGGGAGGATCGAGGCATTGCTGTGTGACCATGGAAAGGTATTTCCACCTGAAAAAACACACAGAGGAGGGGAGCATGAATTTCACTCGAGATGTGAATGTGCACACAAACCCGCGCATCTGAGAATGCAAGCTTGATGCAGAGCACTTGGAGAAGATAAAAATGAAGTGGGGAGAAGTCTACACACAGCCATCTGGCCCTTTGGAGGAGACGGGCGACGTGTCCTTGGTGCAAGGGAACAGGCACGGGCTGTTCTGGGGCCAGACTCTGGGCCGCACACACGGGCCCCAGCTGGCTGGCACCTGCCGGCTGCCTCATTCTGCTAAAAGCCGAGCATCAGACCTTTTCTGAAAGAGCGAAGAAACCAGAGAAGACCCAGTTCTGTAGTCCCACACTGGGTGGGTTATAACCTGGAGCCCACACACAGCAACCAGAGCGTTCCACAGAGTGACGGGGGACACGACATGCTTCTATTAGGCATTTATTTCTGTCTGTTGCAGACCTACCGGGACTCTGGACGTTTTCCTTCCAAACCTGAAGAAGTAGGACGTATTTGCTGGGTGCTTGCTCCTGTCCTCTCTTGTTCTCTCTTTCTCTCTCTCTCCTCTGCTCTCTTCTTCTTCTTTTTTTTTTTTAATGTTTATTTTTGAGAGAGAGAGGGGCAGAGAGAGAGAGACAGAATCCCAAGCAGGCTCCAGGCTCTGAGCTATCAGCACAGAGCCCGATGCGGGGCTTGAACCCACAGACCACGAGATCATGACCTGAGCTGAAGTCAGACACTCAACCGACTGAGCCACCCAGGCGGCCCTCTCTCTCCTTTGTCGAGACACGTTTACTGCTGCCAGGTTCTGGCTGTGACACGGCACAGAAGATGTGGTCGGTGGCCATCGAGCCCACGCTGGCAGAGTCGTGCTTTCAGGCCAGGCAGGGCACATTGGAAGAGGTCACCTGTGCCGCACACTGGGGATTAGGGAGGAGGTTGCCGGTAGGGAAGCCCTATGCTGGGCCTCCAGCCGCCCTGTGCAGCCTGGAGCTGGGGCGGTCGATGCGTCTCAGGCCCACGTGTGTGCGCGTGCCTGGGTGGAGAGCGTTACCTGCCAGGTCTGCTGTAGAGAGAGTTTCCACTGCTGTCCAGCAAGGACCTGCCTTCCTACCCTGTGGAAGTGCCAGGATCCCGCCAGCTGGTAGCTCGTCCCCCGAGCCCTCTGCTACTTGAGTTCACTCAAAGCTCCTGGCTTCAACTTTGAGCTCTTCCCCTGTCAAGGCCCTGCGGGGCCTTTGGAAATGAAGACCGATCCCTGCTCAAGGGGGCTCCTCCCCCAGTCTGGGGGGTATGGCACACGACTAGGTCCCCCCCAAACGAGACAGAGTGGGAGGGTGCAGAGAGCTGGGCTCCGGGGAGAGAACGCGGTCTGGTGGTGGAACCAGGTGCTTCAGATGGAAGAGGGGACTGGTTTGCACTTTGTCTTGATGGATGAGAGGATTCTGACCGGTGGGGGGGTGGACACACACGAGAGGCGTCGCCTGAAGGCACGGGGACTTCTGTCAAGCCTGGAGGTTGGGTACAGGGATCGCCGGGGAGGAGACCACAAAGTCAGGTGGAGACAAAGGCTGGTGAGGATTCGAATTCCAGCTCCGGGGGCTGCCTTCAGAGCCTGTTGGTGAATAGCTGGCCAGGGTGGACGCCTGTGGTTGGTTTGAATGGGATGCGGCCCACACGGCGTAGTACAAGGGGATCCGGCACAAAAACGGCTGCCTTCATTCGTGGGTCATTGTTTGAGGTCTACAAGGGCTGACTTTCCGTGGACCGCGGCCTCTCGCTCCTTCCGAGCCCGCATATGCCTCGCGTTGTAAGGCACTGTGGGCGCAGACTATTTCTGTGCTCCTTCAAAAGCCCGTGTTTATTTTTAAACTCGGGCCTTTGTGAAACAGGGATGTACCCTGCGGGCTTTGCTTTTGAGTAAAAAGGTTCTCTTGGACTGATGGAACCAGAAAAGATGTGCTGATTTAAAGCTGTCCGTTCTTTTCACTTAACGCCTCCACGCATGCATCCGGCATTAGAGGGAAGGCCACCGAGGCACTTTGCTGGTTTAAAAGAAAAAATCCTGGAAAGAGGAAGCTCGCGTGCCGTTTCCCGCTTCCTCCACATGCCCCGGCAGATCTGCGCCTTGAGCAGCGGAGCTCGGACAGGGAGGAGGTCGGACAAGGTGGGCTGTGAGTCTGAACCCTGCTGTACCGCCACCACCCCCCCCACCCCCCCGCCCCACTCAGCTCCCACCAAGAGGAGTCAAGGACGAGGGGCTTAGAATAGAATGTCTGTTATCTCTTCAGCATATGCAAGTTGTAACTGAAAAATTAACACGAGAGTAACTCAGCGTCCAGGATGGGAGATTCAGCACACGGACTTCCCTCCGCCTTCCCTCCGCAGAACCCATTAAAATGATAATAAAACGATTACTAGCAGCATAATCCTACGGCAGGCAGGGAACTGCAGGGAATTAGCAGGAGCTGAGAGATTGCAGCACATTTCCGGATGATAGAAAGCAGGCGGGGGAATGGTAATGCCAACAGTGTGTCAGAGGAGCCTGAGTACGGGGGCAGGGGCTGGGGGGGCTGGGGGGGCTGGGGGGGCTGGGGGGGCTGGGGGGTGGGCCGGGGGGCCAGTCCACCCTGAGGACTCCAGAGGGCCTCTTGACCAAGCCCACAGGTCCAGCCCAGGGCAGGAACGGGAAGTCGTGCTAAAAGCTGGAACTTTAACACTTTTTTTTAAATGTTTATTTTTTGAAAGAGAGAGAGAGCGCAAGCAGGGGAGGTTCAGAGAGGGAGGGAGACACAGAATCCGAAGCAGGCTCCAGGCTCCGAGCTGTCAGCGTGGAGCCCGATGTGGGACTTGAACTCATGAACCCTGAGATCATGACCTGAGCTAAAGTCAGATGCTCAACGGACTGAGCCACCCAGGCAGCCCTGGAACTTTCCTTGGCACTCCTACAGACACTGTGTTTAGTAGGAGAGAATGAGCGTGCTTACTGGCAGAGTCCAGGCTGGGAGTGCGGGCTGGTTGGTGTTGTGGGAGTGAAGTCTGCGCTGGTCTGGTGTGGCCCTGGGGCAGGTGGATGGTGTTCCAAGCCCTGGTACTAGGGGTGACCAGCTGGGGCGAGCATGTGGAGTGCCAGAGCATCAAGGAGTCAGGAGTCAGGAAGAGCCAGCGAAATAAACTTCTCATCAGATAGAATGGAGGCAGGATACTAGTAAGGCTCTGAGCGAAAAGCATGTGTTAACTATTGAAAACAAAAATTTCATATCCAGTGTGGTCGACTGAAAAACGCCCCCCCCCCCCCCCCCCCCCCGCCCCCGGTAGATACTCCATCCCAGTCTCTGCAACCTGTAGATGTGACCATGTATGATAAAAGGGTCTTTGCGGATGGGATTAAAGTAGGGTCTTGAGATGGGGAATTATTTGGAGATGCTAAGCTGAGGGCTTTGAGCCTGGAGGAGGGTGGACATTGGTCCTTCCCCAGAGCCTCTGTGGGGAGCACGGCCCTCCTGGCATTGTAGTTGTAGCCCGGAGACATTGACTGTGGCCTTCTGGCCTCTTCACTGTGAGAAAATAGGGTCCTGTTGTTTAAAGCCACCAAGTTTGATTTGTTGCAGTGGCCCTAGGGAACTGACACACCTTGCCAAACCAGTCAGGTATAAAGGCAGTTACATTTAAAAAAAAAAAAAATTTTAACATTTATTTATTTTTGAGACAGAGAGAGACAGAGCATGAGCGGGGGAGGGGCAGAGAGAGAGGGAGACACAGAATCCGAAGCAGGCTCCAGGCTCTGAGCCGTCAGCCCAGAGCCGACGCGGGGCTCGAACTCACGGACCGCGAGATCGTGACCTGAGCTGAAGTCGGGCGCTCAACCGACTGAGCCACCCAGGCGCCCCTTACATTTTTTTTTAGTTTATGTTTTGAGAGAGAGAGAGAAAGAGCACGAGCAGGGGAGGGGCAGAGAGAGAGGGAGACACAGAATCCAAGGGAGGCTACAGGCCCTGAGCTGTCAGCACAGAGCCCGACGTGGGGCTCGAACTCACAAACCGCGAGATCACAACCTGAGCCAAAGTCGGACGCTTAAACCACCTGAGCCACCCAGGTGCCCCATAAAGACAGTTACAGATGTGCAGGTCCTTAAGGTTGCTTCCCACTCATTTTGAGTGTCCACACCAGCAAAACAAGGGTAAAAACAACCCTGAAGGAGGCAGTGGGAGGCAGAGAGATTTGGTGGCTTCCAGGAGTCCAGAGAAAAGAACTCCCAGACAGACGGCTGTCAGCGGGCCTCCACAGCACCTGGTGCAAGTTAGAACTGAGAGTCGTTGGTTCCAAGAATAATATCTTCAGGACAGACACTGAAATGGATTCCAGACGATGGACAGAACGCACAAGAAGCTGGAAGACAGTAGGGTTGTGGGGGATGGCCTATGTTTCTTTCTCTCAGTAGGAAAAAGAAGGCAACAGAAAACCCCACAAAAAAATAAAAGCAGTCACCAGCATGTCTTATTCCAAATATGAGGCACACTAAGATATTGCCTGCTTTTATTAAAAAAAAAATTTTTTTAAGTAAACTCTATGCCCAACACGGGCTTGAACTCACGACTCCAAGATCAAGAGTCGCATGCTCTACCCACTGAGCCAGCCAGGCGCCCCTATACCGCCTGTGTTTTGAATGGTTGGGAGAGCATGAACAAGCTTCTCTTTGACCTTGATTTTGGGAGCTTTTTTTCTTTGAGGAGCACTTGGCTGTTGACATTGGAACTGTACAGGAAGAAATATGAGCCTAGCACATTTCTTGGCTCTGCAGGGAACAATATTTGTATAGTCATAATGTTCTCTTTTTCAGGTGGTTACACCGTACTCTCGTGTTAATTTATTGACTTAACGCTTCCGGGTACTGGCCGTTCCATATAACTTCTGGTTGACCTTTTTGTAAATAAGGCTGGAATCTGAGGTCCACTCGACCCATGGAGCCTCTTTGCTGGAAGAGTTGGAGAACTGAATTGTTACCCTAGGAATGTATCATCATGCATGGGGAGGGCAGAGGCCTCCCGTGCAAGAGTGGTGGCCCAGTGCTGAAGGGAGGGTGGCTCCTTACTGTGCTGGGCACCAGGCCAGCCACCGAACGTGCCCGTGGGCCTCCTGATCCTGTATTGCCGAGAGCGGCCTGGTGCTTTCCGGAGCAGGGGCCTGTGGGCGGGAAGGAATGTTGGGGGGCGCTTGGGGGCTGACTTGTGGGTCTGTGGGTCTGGTACAGATGGGAGAGACCTGAGCTTATTTATGTACCGACAGAAAGGATCCAGACACAGAAAGATGCTATTCTCATCAAGTTTGGCGTTTCCCAGTCTTTTTCCACGTCACGGACACATGGCATGTATCTGAATGGCACACGGGTAAAAGGGCGAGACCAGTCATGGTCAGAAGTGACCCCCCGGGCATTGCAGTTGTCCCAGGCTCAGCTCTGCACCCGGAGGCTCGAGGAGATCTTGTCAACAGGCTCTTTGCTCTCAGCCCAAGGACAGGCGAAAGGCGCTCCTTTCTTCAGATACCTTCTGCATACCTGCCGTGTGGCAGCTACTGGACGCACGTAGGCAGGTGTTTCGTGACCACCCGGAGATGGACGCCCTCGGGATCGTACGCTGCACGGTCATTTGCAAGCCGGCTCAGCGCAGCCGCGGCCCGTTTGAGGACACTGCTCGCAAGGAGGCTGAGGGCCCCGGCTGCGGGGTGCAGCAGGTCCCCGGGTCTCTGGCTTGCCGGGTGGGAGTCCCTGAACAGGGCTGCCAGGAGAGCTGCTGGCAGGTGAGATGCAGGCAGAGATCAGCCGAGGCACCTGGGCCGCAGGTACAGATGCCTCTCGATGCCCTGGAAGTGAGCGTGTGGAAACAGTCCCTGGAGAAGAACTGGGAAGGAGCAAGCCCCCTGCTAAGGGGGGCCTGGTACTCGAGTAGTAAACGGAAACGAGGCTGGGGTGGGAGGGGAATCTGAGTGCCCCGATGAGATCGCGCTGCCCTACAGGGTCCCTGGCAGACACCTCTGGTGGCCACACCTGAGTCCCAGTACCCGTACCCTCGGGTGTCGGCTTTCTGTGCTCTGTGCTCGCCTGGAGTGGGCGCGGTGAGCGCGGTGGGGGAGGGTGGTACCGCATTCATGTCATGTCCCCCGGGCCAACTGTTGGATCTTTGAAGGGCTCTATGAGCGCAGTGGAGTGGACGTGTGGGCGACGCGGGCTCCAACAGCCCTGCCAGCTCCCGGCCCCCTGGGTTTTCTTTGGGGGTTCTCCACGATACCCGCAGGGAGGGTGGTGCACCTGTCCTGCAGGCTGGCTCCCTCCTGCAGAGCTTTGTCCTCAGCAGCTGTCCCAGGGCTGACCCCAGGGACCAGAAGAGGCCTGTTTTGGGGCCCCACCCCTGTCCTTTTGAACCAGACAAGCTGGTTTACACTTTTGCCCTTGACGATTGTGGGACATAACGGGTTTTGCCTTGCTGGACACGAGTGATAGAATTTCCACGTCGCATCAAAGCCAAAGAATGTAGTTTAGCAAATATTTTGGATCTGCCGCACGCGTGGGACTGCAGCAAAGCAAGGGCTGGTGGGGGGAGGTGCCCTGTTCCTGTGTATCCATGTGTCCGAGTAAGCTCCTGCGGCTCTAGAACAATGGGTTTATTTTTATTTTCTAGATTTTCTTCCAAGACATCTAGTGCTTCAGCCTTGTAGTTAAGTTCCGAAGGTGTCACTTTCTCCCGTGTGTGTGTGTGCACACACGGGGGCCTTGTTACTGCCCCCAAGGGACAGATCCACCCCACCCCTACTGCCCCTCCCCCTTCACCCACCCCACCCCTCCCCAGTCCCTTTCCCCTCTCCCTCCTCCTACCCCCACTGCCCCTCCCTCTTCCCCCTTCCCCCCCACTGTCCCTCCCCCCCACTGCCCCTCCCCTTCCCCACAACCCTTCCCCTAGTCCCCTCCCCCTCCCCCTCCCCTTCCATTCCCCTTTCCCCCCCCACCCCTCCTCCCCACTGCTTGCACCCCCTGGGTGCACCTTCAGTGTCCTTGGGCACAAAGGGAAGTGGCTGTCCAGCCATTCCCGCCCGGGGGCCTGGGAGAGCAGGGACAGGTGTCCCCACGTCTCATTATTTCCCCGAGACAAAGGGCAACTGTTCAGCCCTTCCCACCGCTGGAGCTGGTAACTAATGTACCTTGTCTTTGGCTGGAATCCTATCAATCCTTGAGGCCACCTTGGTGAAATCCTGCTGATTAGAAAGCTATTTGGCAGTTTTATGTGACTTTGATCAATAAGGATAAGAGAAAACAGATTTTTCTTTCATAAATACTGCCTGGAAGGCCAAAATCTTTCAATAGATGAGGTCCACAGGGAAGATACAAATAATAAATGAGTACTTCCTGGTCACGAGGTTGGAAACCAGTGAGTTAACTGTGAGGTAGAATCAAGCCCAAATAATAACGAAAAAATGAGGGCTCTGGCTTTTTCTAGAGCAGCCCATGGTTTTGGAGATACTCAGCCAAACACCTGGGGGCTCAGAGGGCACTTTGGGGGCTCAGTTCCCTTGGTGCCAAATTCCCAACCAGCTTCTGTCATCTCTGTCCCCTTGCTATCTAAACTAATTTAAAAACCACTTTGTTGGTGGGGCGCCTGGGTGGCTCAGTCTGTTAAGCGTCCGACTCTGGACTTCGTCTCAGGTCATGATCTTATGGTTTGTGAGTTCAAGCCCTAAGTTAGACTCTGTGTGGTGCAGAGCCTGCTTGGGATTCATTCATTCATTCATTCATTCATTCATTCTCTCTCTCTTCTCTCTCTCCCCCCTTCTCTCTCTGCCCCTCCCCGGGTCATGCTCCCTCCCCCGCCCCTGTAAATAATCTTAAACCAACCCCTTCACTGAGGTATCATTGACCTGCAAGAAACTGTACATATTTAATGTATACAACTTAATGAGCCTGGAGATACATACACACCATGGAACTGTCACCACTATCTGTGCCATAAATATTTCCCTTCCTTCCAAAAACTTCTTCCTTCTTTATCATCATCATCCTTATTTGTGTGTGTGTGTGTGTGTGTGTGTGTGTGTGTGTGTGTGTGTGTGTGTGCACGCACACTAAGAAGTTACCGTAAGTCTACCCTCTTTGCAAATTTCCAAGGACACAATGTCATATTGTTAACCACAGGCACCGTGCTGTAGAAAGTTCTTGCCTGGCTCCATCTGTCAGCTGGTGCTGGGGCCCTCTCACACCTGTCTTATTTGGTCCACGTGGTTGTACATTTGACCTTTGGCTGGGGAAGCAAGAGACACCATTTCACATTGCGTGCAGTCAACAAACCTGTTCTCTGTCCTGCCAGAGAACACTCCAGATGCATGGTCACCGTGCCACAGTCTTTATCCTGTGCACACAGGTGCTCCAAACACAGACAGGTAGGAGCTCCCTGGATTCTGAGGCAGTGGCCATGACTTGTTTCCCGGGAGTATTCTTAGTGCCCAGCCCAGCCCTCTTACGTAGCTGCAGAGTAAATATTTGTTAAGTAAATATGTATTTATATTAGTATTCGTATTTGTAAGAATGGGAGCACAGTACGATGCTGTTTTGTGACCTTGTCTTTTCTCTCAATACTGTGTCCTTAACATCCACAGTCCTAGTATTGGCTAGCTTTCGTGGGAGTCCTGGAACCTATAAGGTTGTTGGGGTTTTTTCCTTAATTTATTTTCTTTCTTTCTTTCTTTCTTTCTTTCTTTCTTTCTTTCTCTTTCTTTCTTTCTTTTGTTCTTTCTTTCTTTCTTTCTTTCTCGTTGTTTGTTTTGTTTTCTCTGAAGCAAGAGATTTTGAGTGACATTCAAATCCTCCAAGGTCTAGATAGTTCTGTTCAGAAGGATCTGGGACTCTGCCACAGTTGATGGCCTCCTGATTTTGTAACTTCTGGGTGTAAATCATTGAACTGTGATGAAATAGAGAATGAATTATAATGGATAAAGAAAAAAGGAACATCTTTCCATCTTAGTAAGTAGGCACTTACAGCTTGTAAAGGTTGAATGGTATTTGTTGCATGGATATGTGGTTCTTTATTTAGCGAGTGCCTTGCTCTGGAGCCTGTGGATTATTTACGAGGTTTTTTGCATGTATGTGTGTTTATTTTCATTTTCCGTAGACAGCACTTCAGTGGCCGTCCTTTTGCCTGAGTATCTTTGCATACCCTCCTCCGTTGCCCCCGAGCAGATTCGTAGAAGCGAATGCTTGGCTTCTGGAGTGGACAGTTTTAAGGCTTGGGCTGCATGGTGATAAATTGCCTACCATCAAGTTATACGCAAAAGAGACAGATGCATTCCACTCTGACAGCCTGGATTTTTAACAAAATCTTTTATTATTTTTAAAATTTTTTAATAAGTTTATTATTTTTGAGAGAGCATGAGCACAAGCAGGGGAGGGGCAGAGAGAGAGAGAGAGAGAGAGAGAGAGAGGGAGACACAGAATTCAAAGCAGGCTCCAGGCTCTGAGCTGCCAGCACAGAGCCCGATGTGGGGCTCCTTAACCATTTTTAGGTGTGCAGTTTGGGGGCGTGACACACATTCATTTTGCTACATGACCGTCACTACTGCCCATCTCAGAACTTTGCAGCCCGTGATTGATTTTTTTTCCCTATTCTTTCTAATTTGTAGCTGAAAGGCTCTCGTTTTCGTTCACTGTGCCTCTTTGACCGAGAAGGTGTAACTTGTTACCACGCGCTGTGGACGCATGTCTCTTCGGGTCGTCTTCGGTCCTCATCCGTGGCTCCGTGGAGCCATTCGATGCCGTGGGCCATCCCGCCTGGGACCTCTGTGCCCACAGGCGTCAGCCTTAGCCGCCTTCTTCGCTGCTTTCGTCTGTCCCTCTCTGCTTGCTCAGCTTCCGCGCTTCACCTGCCCGTCGGTGCGTGCTGTTCACAGTTTCCTCTGCGCCTTTGCGCGGTTCTCCACCCCCCCCCCCCCAGGGGCCGTGCCTCACACTCTGCGGTCATGGTAAAATAGGATAAAGTTCACCATTTTAACTATTTCTAAACGTATTTGCAATTCAGCGCCATCCAAAACATTCACCGTGCCCTGCGCCTGTCACTACCATCCGCCTCCAGGACTTTTTCATCTTCCCAGATAGAAATTCTGCCCCCAGTAAGCAGTAACTCCCCACCCCTCTCTCCTCCCAGCCCCTGGCACCCACCGTTCTACTTTCTCTCTTGATGAACTTGACTTTTTGATTCACATAAGTGGAATCATACAGTTTTGTTTTGTTTTGTTTTGAGAGAGAGAAAATGAGCAGGGGAGAGGGGCAGAGACAGGGAGAGAGAGAATCCCCAGCAGACTCCGTACGCAGCAAGGAGCCCGATGTGGGGCTCGATCCCACCACCCTGGGATTATGACCTGCGCCGAAATCAAGTCAGATACTCAACCGAGCCACTGAGGCACCCCACAGTCTTTTAGCCTGTTGTGTCTCGCTTAGCATAACGTTTTCAGAACTCGTCTGTGTTGTAGCATGTGTCAGGACTGCGTCCCTTTTGTGTCTAAATACTGTTCCGTTATATGTTCATCCACTCATCTGGTTGTGGACACTGGGTTGCTTCTTCCTTTCGGCTGAAGCGAATAACGCTTCTGTGAACACTGGGGTACGAGGGTCTGTTGGAATCCCTGCTTTCAGTTCTCCTGCGTGTGTGCCTAGATGTGGAGTTGCTGGGTCCTGTGATAATTCTACGTTTAACTTTTTGGAGCAAATCTTTTTCCACGTGCTCTGCACACTTTGTGAATAAATGGTGAAAAAAGAGATGGCAGCTGAGACCTCCCAGGGCACCAGGCTGAGGGACTGTGCTGCGCGGGGACCCTGAACGTGGGAGTCTGGACGAGGGGTCCAGGCAGGGGCGGGGGCAAGACCTGGTTCCTGAGGCTGCACAGCTTGGCTGTGTGATCGTCCGTCTGTCCTTAGTTTACTCTTCCGAGCAGTGGCTTCTGTGTCTCTAAGGAAGGTGGCCCCTGAGTGCTACTTGCCGGGATGAAATACCAGAAGCGAGGACAGTTGCCGAGATGAGGGGACGGGAGGGCTGTGTGCTCTGGGCTGTGGGTCCCCGCTTAGACTGTTGGGCCCTGCTGGCAGGCACCTTTGGCCAGGAGCAGCTGGGGCATTTCCAGCTGCAAAAGGGAGGTTCTAGAAGGATCTGGAGCTCTCCTCTCCTTGCGGCTCAAGCCTCCACACGATGGTCAGAGTAACTTAGAGGCAAAGTAAGAAAAGTGGAGGTGCTCCCTGAGCACTGGGTGCTTCTGTCAGTCTCCCTCCCCAGGGCACAGGGATATGCTGAGCTGTAACTCTGTCCAGGCCACTCCAGACCAGCAGAGAATGGCAGCACCCGGAAGGGCATCTTCCTAGCCTTGAGATGAGGCCTCCCCGCCGTCTACAGGTTGGCCTGCGTGTCCCCAGGTTGCCTCATGGAAAAACCATTGGCTGCACTGTTTATTGAACTCCTTTCTTGGCACTCTCTAAACCCTGCCTCTCTGTGTTTTCCGTGTTTCTAAAAGCATGCAAAAAATTCTCCTGCTAATAAGAGACTTTGAAATAGGCAGTCTGGCTCCTTCCTTGGTCACCAGCAACCAAGAAAGGCAGTGGAGTAGGCACACCTCTGTCTCCTCGGGGTGGATGTCCATGAGTGTCCTTCTAGAATGTGCTAAGTATCTGTTAGCCTCTACTCCCACCCACTAGGATGACTGTAATCAAAAAGGCAATAACAGGTCGCCTGGGCGGCCCAGTGGTTCCATGTCTGACCGTTGATTTCGGTTTAGGTCATGATCTCACGGTTCTTGAGTGGGAGCCCCGTGTCGGGCTCCATTCTCTCAGCAGAAGGCTCTCTGAATTGCAAGCTCTCTGCTTGGAATTCTCTCTCTTCCCGTCTCTCTCTGCCCTTCCCCTGCTTGTGCTCCTTCTCTCTCTCTCAAATAAATAAATAAACTTAACAACAACAACAAAAACCATTTAAAAAAAACACCTCAAAAAGGCAGTAACAAGTGCTGGGCAGGAGGTGGACAAATCGGAACCCTCCTATGCTGCTGGGGGGGCCGCAGGATGGTGCGGCCTCTTGGAAGTCAGCCGGGCGGCTCCTCAAAGAGTTAAGCATAGCGTTACCCTGTGACCCAGCAGTTCCACTCCTAGATGCGTATGTACCCAGAGCCAAGAACACACATGCGCACGTAAACGTAGTACACAAGCAATTCCTAGCAGCATTATTTATAAGGGCCGAAAGGTGGAAACGATGCAAATGCACATTTGCATTTGCACCGATGAACGGGGAAACAAAATGTGTCCGTATCCATACAGCGGATGAACGTTCAGCCAAAAAGTGAAGTGTCGATGCATGCTACAATATGGGTGAACCTTGGAAACACTGTGCTCCGTGAAAAAAGCCACACACCGTATGATTGGATTTATATGAAATGTCCAGAACAGGCGAATCCATGGAGACAGAAAGTAGATGAGCGGTTGCCTGGGGCTGGGAGGAGGGACAATGGGAGAAGTGAGGACGGGATTTGGGGGGAGGGTGACGGAAATGCTCTGAAATGAAAGAGCGGTGATGCTGTACAATCCTGCGAATCAGCTAAGACCCCTGGAACTGTGCACAGGGGGAGTGTTATGGTGTCTGAATTACAACTCGATAACAATAACGTAAAAACTATCCGTTTATATGAAATTTAAATTTAGCCAGAAATCCTGTATTGTGTGTGTGTATGTGTGTGTGTGCGTGCGTGCACGCACGTGCACGCACGCGCACACGTGTGCTTGCCAAATCTGGCACCTCTATAATTGCCACCTGTTTTTCTAGATACAGTTTTTTGTAATACGTAAAATATCTGATAGCCTGAGAGACCAATTGATAGTGTAAATGGAAACATCACAAATGTGCTTTTGAGGTATGTCTGCACCTTAATTTTATTTTTTTAATGTTTAATGTTTATTATTATGTTAAGAATAATGTTATTATTAATGCTTAATGTTATTTATTTTGAGAGACAGAGTCTGAGCCGGGGAGGGGCAGAGAGAGAGGGAAACACAGACCCTGAAGCAGGTTCCAGGCTCTAAGCTGTCAGCACAGAGCCCGAGGCGGGGCTCGAACCCACAAACTGTGAGATCATGACCTGAGCTGAAGTTGGACGCTTAACTGACTGAGCCACCCAGGCGCCCAACCCCCCAGTTTTAATTTTATTTATTTGTTTGTTTGTTTATTTATTTTTAATTTTTTCTAATGTTTATTTATTTTTCTTTTTTTCTTTTTTATTTTCTTTTTTTATTTAAAAAAATTTTTTTAAACGTTTATTTATTTTTGAGACAGAGAGAGACAGAGCATGAACGGGGGAGGGTCAGAGAGAGAGAGGGAGACACAGAATCGGAAATAGGCTCCAGGCTCTGAGCTGTCAGCACAGAGCCCGACACGGGGCTTGAACTCACGGACTGTGAGATCATGACCTGAGCCGAAGTCGGACGCTTATCCGACTGAGCCACCCAGGTGCCCCTAATGTTTATTTATTTTAAGGAAATAGAGATAGAGCATGAACAGGGAGGGGCAGAGAGAGACCCAGAATCTGAAACGGGCTCCAGGCTCCGAGCTGTCAGTGCAGATCCCAACGTGGGGCTCAAACTCACAAACCACGAGGTCATGACCTGAGTTGTAGTTGGACGCTTAACTGACTGAGCCACCCAGGCGCCGCCTCCCCCCCCACCCCCCAGTTTTAATTTTAAATAGGAGTGAATCCTAAGATAACAATAGCTTTTTTCCTCCCAAACCCGAATTCAGAGGAGTAGCCACGCATTCAGCGAGGGTTGGCTTCTTGAGCCGGTCCTAGAATACTGACTTTGCTCCCCAGGAACGTGAAGGGGAAATGATGAACCATTCAAGCAGTTTGCCAGAACTCAGACTAATTGACCAGTAAAGGAGAAAACCAGTCTCAGACTCCTACATTTTTTAAACTTGAAAACGTTTTTTAAATTGTGAAAGCACACAGTCACTCTTTTTGAAGATTTTTTTGTTGAATCTGATGATCACAGGAGAGACAGCTAGGTTCTGTTTGGGCGAGTGGAGCTAAGGTGGAAAAGGGATCATGTTCCCTGCATCGTTATATTCAGAGTGAGGGGACTCGTCCCAGGTCCCACGGCCAGGGCCAGCAGCCCCTGCTCCAGGGCCCTCGCCTGGTCCCCCTCCTGCCTCGTAGGAAGAGAGACCACCCAGTCTGAAGTTTGAAGGAGCCCCTCTACTTTCTCAACATTGTCCCCTGACGGGACAGAAATGAGATAAAATCCAACCCTATCATGTCCCTGAGACAAATGAAGATACTTAAATCTTTTCAGTCCACCGTTCAGATATCTGTCGTTTTGCTTTCCTTTCCCAGAAAAGGTGGGGTGCGTGGTAACTCTCAATAGACGCGAAACCAGATGGTTGTGGGGTGACCCCGAGGACTTTTTTTGAGCTCCAGGACTTTGCTGCTGCCTCCCTGGTTCCGTTGTCTGTGTCCTCCTTTCTCCCCGTGGGCGTTCTGAGTGCTCTCGTCGACCCAGTGGGCTCCCCAGCGTAGTCTAACCCCGCAGCGTCACCCCGAAAACGGAGCCCGTCGGCCTTCCAGCGTCTCGGCCACATGGTCTGCGGGCAAGGTGCTCAGCACAGTGCGGACATCCCTCAACTGCCCCAGCCAGAAAACTCGGCCTCTGGGGCGTCCTTCTCCCTGTTTTCTTCCACATTTGATGTTGAAACAAAACCGAACCGATAAACAAACAAAAAACCCAAAGCAGTGGTATCGCAGTTTGACTCGGGTATGGTACAATTCAGTTATATAAAATACACAATTCATTGATTTTTTTTTTTTTTTAATATTCAGAACTTGCACAGACATCCACACCATCTAATTTTAGAACATTTTTGTCCCTCCTTAAAGAAACCCAGAACCCATGTGGGGCACCTGGGTGGCTCAGTCGGTTAAGTGTCCAACTTCGGCTCAGGTCAAGATCTCACAGTTCATGGGTTCCGGCCCCGCGTCGGGCTCTCAGATGAGATCTGTCAGCACAGCGCCTGCTTCAGAGCCCGCTTCGGATCCTCCGTCCCTCTTTCTCTCTCTGCCCCTCCCCTGCTTGTCCTCCCTCCCTCCCTCCGTGTCTCTCTCTCTCTCTCTCTTTCAAAATAAACTTAAAAAAAATGTTAAAAAAAAAAAAAAAAAAGAAACCCAGAACCCATTAGCTGTCACTCCACATTCTCCCCATTTGTACTATAGACCAATAAAAAAGCCCTCAGCATTTAAAATTGAGAATGCTGGGGCGCCTGGGTGGCTCAGTCGGTTGGGCGTCCGACTTCAGCTCAGGTCACGATCTCGTGGTCCGTGGGTTCGAGCCCCGCGTCGGGCTCTGGGCTGATGGCTCGGAGCCTGGAGCCTGCTTCCGATTCTGTGTCTCCCTCTCTCTCTGCCCCTCCCCCGTTCATGCTCTGTCTCTCTCTGTCTCAAAAATAAATAAACGTTAAAAAAAAAAAATTTAAAATTGAGAACGCCGTTCTTCCCGTCCTTTAAGAAAGATCCCATCTGCCGTGATCGGGCATAATGTTGCCAAGTCATATCCTCATACCAGGTGTGGCGTGCAGCCTCCTGTATTTTGTTTCCATCGCGGTGTAATATGGGACTCTGTGCGCAGATGCATCATAGCGAAGGGAAGAGAAACTGCTGCTTCGGCAGTATTTTGTGCTCTCCTGAATTAGCTGTCCCAGGGTTCGTTAATCGTTAGGACTTGGGCAGCTTGCCACCTGGCTTTTTAGAAATCATCACTTGGACGTATTCCGATCCTTGGCTTGGTGTTCGCAGTACATGAATCACAGAACTCTGCTTTTTTGTTTAGAACTCCCTTTTCTCCTGATAGATTCAGACGGGGTGAGTTTTGATAGCACAAATGCTCCCTCGGTATGCCACATAACGGAATAAAATCACGAATACGTGTCAAAATCCTCAGACAGTGTGACCTTCCAGAGACAGAATGTGAACAGAAGGCGCCCATCGATGTGAAGGCCAGTTTGCAAGTGGGGGTCGCTCGCTCCCGTGTGCTTCCAGTGACGGACACTGCTGTACTCACAGCTCCCAGGTGACGTCCAGCAGTCTGGGGTAGAGAATACCATTTCTTTTTTTTTGTTTTAATTTTTATTTAAATTCCAGTTAACATACGGGGTAATATTAGTTTCAGATACACAATAGAGTAATTCAACATTTCCATGCACCACCTGGTGCTCATCACAAGTGCACTCCTTTTTTTTTTTTTTTTTTTTTAATGTTTATTTTTGAGAGAGAGGGAGACAGAGCACGAGCAGGGGAAGGGCAGAGAGAGGGAGACACAGAATCGGAAGCAGGCTCCAGGCTCTGAGCGGTCAGCACAGAGCCTCGTGCGGGGCTCGAACTCACAAACTGAGAGATCATGACCTGAGCCGAAGTCAGACGCTGAGCCAGCTGAGCCGCCCAGGCGCCCCTAGTGCACTCCTTAATCCCCATCCCCTATTTTACCCATCCCCTCACCCACCTCCCCTCTGCTACCCAGTAATTTGTTCTTTAAAGTCAGGAGTCTGTTTCTTGGCTTGTCTCTTTTTCTTTGTTTATTTTCTTTCTTCAGTTCCACGTATAAGTGAAATCACATGGTGTTTGTCTTTCTCTGACTTATTTCGCTTAGTGTAACCCTCTCTAGCTCCATCCGTGTCGTTGCAAATGCCAAGGTTTCATTCTTTTTTGTGGCTGAGTAATACTCCATTGTGTTTATACCACACCTTCTTTATCCGTTCATCTGTCGACGGACACTTGGGCTGCTTCCATAGTTTGATAATGCTGCTGTAAACATTGGAGTGTGGGACGCCCGGGTGGCTTAGTCGGTTGAGCATTCGGCTCTTTATTTCTGCTCAGCTCGTGGTCTTGGCGCCCGTGGGATTGAGCCCCATGTTGGGCTCTGCGCTGACCGTGGAGCCTGCTTGGGATTGTCTCTCTCTCCTTTTCCCTCTGCCCCTCCCCTGATTGTGCTCTTTCTCTCTCTCTTTTTCTCAACAACAACAGCATTGGAGTGCATGTGCCCCTTCAAATCAGCATTTTTGTACCCTTTGGATAAACACCTAGTAGTGCGATTGCTAGGTCGTAGGGTAGTTCATCAGCGTCTTAGAGTTTTCAGAGAGGTGTTTTTGCTTTTTTTTCTTTTTTTCCCAACAGTTCTTTAACAAGATTTATTTCTGGGGTATCATCCTTTTTGTCAGTTTTGCCTATGACACATTTTTAAAGTAAATTTTTTCAGTTATACATACAAAAAAGTGCATACATAAATTATAAGTGTAAAACCCAGCTCAGGGAGTTTTCACAAAGTGAGCACAACCACACATCCATCACCCAGATGAAGATAGAGAACATCTCTTGCACTCCAGAAGCTTCTCTCGTGTCCCTTTCAGTTGAGAGCCGAGTGAGTTTTGTTGTACTTTCTGTCTTAATCCTGCCCTTGGTCTTGTCTTCCCATAACCTGTTTTCCTACCCTGCACCCCAGAGAAGCCCCCCACCCTACCCCATGCACGTATTTGACTCCCACACCAGCTCTGCTTTTCTGAAACTCTGCCTCTTCTCCTCACTGGCGAGATCCCCACCCGCCGCTCGGGACCACCACCCCTCTCGGAGACTCCTGACCCTTCCCCAGAGTGGATCCGATTGTCCCTCTGGGGCAGCCCACAGCCTGTGAACCAGTCCTGGAACTTCGTCAATCCCACATCACAGGGGGACCCACCGAGAATGTGTGCGGAGAGCCCCAGAAAACCGTCAAGCCCTCGGGGATATAAGGCAGTGTTATTAAGAAAGCCTGCCAGCATTCATCAGGGTCACTTGCCTCATCTCTGATGTAAATGTGACCCAAAAAGGGAATCCCCAGTCGGTGGAGGAGGAGGGTTTGTGACAAATGTGACTTACATGAGATCTCTCGTTTATCAGGTTTGTTAATCCGGGCAGTTTGGGGGCAGGCAGAAATAACTTGAATAGAATGGGTCCCCTGTGACCCGCTTGTCAGTGCTCAGACCAGGCGAGGACAGAGACTTCTGGCTAGCATCAGCAGGTGCACGTTCACCCCAGGGAGCCCCTAATCCCTTGTCGTCATGGGGTAACGGGGAGTGAGTCCCGCGCCCCCACTGATGAGCGATTCCGCCTGCATCATGATTAATTCCTTGGACTTCTGTTTCTTCCTTTATAAAAAATTTTTTTTTTAATTTTATCTTTTTAATTTACATCCAAATGAGTTAGCATACAGTGCAACAATGATTTCAGGAGTAGATTCCTTGATGCCTCTTACCCATTTAGTCCGTCCCCCTCCCCCCACCCCTCCAGTAACCCTCTGTCTGTTCTCCATATTTAAGAGTCTCTTCTGTTTTGTAGCCCCCCTGTTTTTATATTATTTTTGTTTCCCTTCCCTTATATTCATCTGTTTTGTCTCTTAAAGTCCTCATATGAGTGAAGTCATATGATGTTTGTCTTTCTCTGACTAATTTCACTTAGCATCATACCCTCCAGTTCCATCCATGTAGTTGCAAATGCCAAGATTTCATTCTTTTTGATTGCCGAGTAATACTCCATTGTATGTATATACCACGTTTTCTTTATCCATTCATGCATCGATGGACATTTGGGCTCTTTCCATACTTTGGCTATTGTCGATAGCACTGCTGTAAACGTTGGGGTGCATGTGTCCCTTCGAAACAGCACACCTGTATCCCTTGGATAAATACCTAGCAGTGCAGTTGCTGGGTCATAGGGTAGTTCTATTTTTAATTTTTTGCGGAACCTCCGTACTGTTTTCCAGAGTGGCTGCACCAGCTTGCATTCCCACCAACAATGCAAAAGAGATCCTCTTTCTCCGCATCCTCACCAACATCTGCTGTTGCCTGAATTGTTCATGTTAGCCATTCTGACAGGTGTGAGGTGGTATCTCATTGTGGTTTTGATTTGTATTTCCCTGATGATGAGTCATGTGGAGCATTTTTTCATGTGTCGGTTGGCCATCCGGATGTCTTCCTTGGAGAAGTGTCTGTTCATGTCTTTTGCCCATTTCTTCACTGGATTATTTGTTTTTTGGGTGTTGAGTTTGATAAGTTCTTTATAGGTTTTGGATACTAACCCTTTATCTGATGTGTCATTTGCAAATATCTTCTCCCATTCTGTCAGTTGCCTTTTAGTTTTGCTGATTGCTTCCTTCGCTGTGCAGAAGCTTTTTATTTTGATGAGGTGCCAATAGTTCATTTTTGCTTTTGTTTCTCTTGCCTCCGGAGACGTGTTGAGTAAGAAGTTACTGCAGCCAAGGTCAAAGAGGTTTTTGCCTGCTTTCTGCTCTAGGATTTTGATGGCCTCCTGTCTTATGTTTAGGTTTTTCATCCATTTTGAGTTTATTTGGTGTCTGGTGTAAGAAAGTGGTCCAGGTTCATTTTTCTTCATGTCACTGCCCAGTTTTCCCAGCACCACTTGCTGAAGAGACTGTCTTTATTCCATCGGATATTCTTTCCTGCTTTGTCAAAGATTAGTTGGCCATACGTTTGTGGGTCTGTTTCTAGGTTGTCTATTCTGTTCCATTGATCTGAGTGCCTGTTTTTGTGCCACTCGGACTTCTGTTTCTAACAATGTTCTGTTGCATCAATGTGTTTCTTTGCTCCTTGTTACATGGGCTGTAACTTTATAATAATATATTTCAATATCTGATAGGGCTGAATCTCCTCATTGCTCTTCATTTTCAGAATCTGCTTGGCTGTCTTCATACGGTGAGTTTTCCACATGAATAACCCTATCTAGTTCTAAATATATTCCTGTTGATAATTGTGACAAATGTATGTATTAATTTAGGGATGATAGACAGCTTTATGTTCACTTGTCCTATTTAAGAGCAGAATGTGTCTTATTAAAGTTTGCTTTTGTGTGCCTTTAGAAGTTCTTAGGATGCCTGTGTGGCTCAGTCAGTTGGGCGTCCGACTTTGGCTCAGGTCATGATCTCACAGTTTGTTGGTTCGAGCCCCGTGTTGGGCTCTGAGCTGACAGCTCGGATCCTGGAGCCTGCTTTGGATTCTGTGTCTCCTTTTCACTCTGCCCCTACCCTGCTCATGCTCTGTCTCTCTGAAAAATAAATTAAAAAATTTTTTTTAATTAAAAAAAAAGAAGAAGTTCTTAATTTTGTTGAGGGGCAGAAAGAGAAAGAGAATCTTAAGCAGCCTCCATGCTTGGGGCAGAGCTTGACCCTGGGTTCGATCCCACAACTGTGAGATCATGACCTGAGCTGAAATCAAGATGCTTAACTGACTGAGCCACCCAGATTCCCCTAGAAGTTCTTAATTTTTTTTAAATACACTTTGTGCATACCTCTTCAATAGATTCCTACACATGGTATGCTTTTGGTTGCTACTGTTCATGGGATCTTTAAAAAAAACCCATTATATCACCTATGTGGTAAGGCTGTTGGTTTTATTTTTTGACAATTTTATAATTAGTCATCTTGCTGAATTTTATTATTCATATTCACTTGATTTTCAGCTGATTCTCCTGGGTATTCTAGGTGTGCAGTCATATTATCTGCAAACAACAATCACTTTACTATGTTATATTTACTATGGGGCTTTTGTACGAAAGTAGAACCATGGGATGCCCATGAGTTAGAGTCTTTGCGTGGAAGAATGCACTAGAGGGACCTTTTGTCCGTTATCTCCTTTTTTACCCTCTCTGTGTGCTAGGCTTTGGAAATTTGAGACTGCCAGCTAGGGCCTTATGAACCATCTAGAGCAAAGTCTAGGAGCCAAGTGAGCCAGTTCTGCTGGTCCCTGTGACAGATGCTCAGTCCCGAGCCCATGTCCTGGGGCACAGATGAGACGTCTCGCGGTGCTCTGATGGGACTTGACGGATGAATAGAAGCTTCTGGCCAGCCAAGCAGGGGAGGAAGTATGGGCTCGAGGCAGGTCACGTGCACATGCACATTGGAAATGCAGGTGATTCGGAAGTGCCCGCAGGAAAACAGCAGGGCCGTCTGGGGTGGCTCACCGG
The DNA here is from genome assembly GCF_018350215.1 of Panthera leo. Lineage (NCBI taxonomy): Eukaryota > Metazoa > Chordata > Mammalia > Carnivora > Felidae > Panthera > Panthera leo. Next base: position 3,993,088 of record NC_056684.1, read on the forward strand.
GGGCTTGCAGACCACGTTAGCACAACTGGAGTGGGTCCGAGGGAGCATAGAACCGGGGAAGGTGTTTGCATCGGGGCAGACCCTACCTTACTGTCCACTGAGCTTGAGGGCAGGCCTTTCTCTTGGTGTTGTGTGAGTGGTGTTGCAGGGGTTCAAGACCCAAGGTAGATAAACTAGTTAGGGCATCCTATGAGACTCTGAAACTGTTTAAATAGCTGTAACGTAATGCCTGGATGCTTTGTTTTCATTCAAATCAAACAGAAGTACGAATAATAAGAATCATGAGGTTTTACAGATTCATCTCAGAAAAAAGCCTGGAGCTGAGCATTGCCAGTGAAGGATTATGATACATTAAAACATCATTTTTCTTTCTTTCTTTCTTTTTTTTTTTTTCCTTGCAAAAACTGGTCCTGCCAGTTCTTTGCAGAATTATCTTACACGGAGCCAGGAATTGTTCAAAGCGGGAGTCTCTGCTGAGTGGGTTTCATATCCCAAACATACATATGTTGCACAGAGTGTCTAATTATTCTTGGGGACAATTACTGTCAGGTTCCAAAATGTGTTCAATGAGCAGCAGTTGGTGTTTATTCAGCTCTAAAAAGACTGTGCGAGGGAACAGTAGGTTATATTGTCTGCCTAAAGAAACGTTTTTGCCATCCGGAAACATCTGCTTTCTATTTAAAGCGCTGGAGAACGAATGGGAGTATTTTTGAAATACACTCCCTAACCATGGAACACCAAAGAAAGGAGAATAAAATTGGGTATGAAGGTAGTTTCTGTTCTCTGATACACACTCCCCTCAGCTTTTCCCTGTTGGGAGGGAAAGGCGGCCTCCCGGGTTGGAAAGTTCTGCTTCTCTTGAATTTTTCTATTTATACTGATTTGCACACTTACAGGAACTGACTTCTGTGCCCTAGTTCCAGCATTTTCGTTTTTTCAGGGGATCTCTCAGAGCTGGGGTCTGCATTTCTGAATTCTACAGTCAGGTTTATAGACTCCCTGGATTTTGCCCATAAAGATGTAAGGATTTGTGGTATATAGTAAACTTTCTATGAAGGTCAATGTATTAGTTATCTTTTGCCGTGCAATAAGTTGTCACAAACTTAGCAGCTTAAAACAAAACCCTTGCTCTGGATCTAGAGTCTGGGCATGGCTTAAGTGGATCCTCTGGGTCTCTTAGGAGATGTCATTAAGGTGTCAATGGGGGCTGAGATCTCATCTGAAGACTCAACCGTGGAAAGATCTGAGCTCAAGCTTCTAAGCGGTTTGGGCAGAATTTTAGTTCCCCGGGCATGTTGGACTGAGAGCCTCATTTCTTCTCTGGCTGTTGGCTGAAGGCCACTCTCCGTTCTGCAATTGGGGGTCTCCCCAGCACGGCGACTTGCGTCACCAATGCCATCAAGAGAGTCAAGAGAATCTGCTAGCAAGACAGAAGCTACGATCCTATGTAGCTTACTTGCACAATGATGTCCCATCACCTTTGCCATATTCTTTTGGTTAAAAGCAGGTTACAGGTTACCCTCCCTCCCCCCACCCTCACTGTCCTGTGCTCAAGGGAAGGGGCTTACATAAAGGCGTGATTACCAGGAGGTGGGGATGGTTGGAAACCACATCAAAAGCTGCCTCTTGCAGGGGTGCCTGGGTGGCTCAGTCGGTTAAGCGTCCAAATTCAACTCAGGTCTTGATCTCGCAGTTTGTGAGTTCAAGCCCCGCGTCAGGCTCTGTGCTGCCAGCTCGGAGCCTGGAGCCCTCTTTGGATTCCGTGTCTCCTCCTGTCTCTGTCCCTCCCATGCTCATGTTCTGTCTCTCTGTCTCTCAATAATAAATAAACATTAAAAAAAAAAGTAAAGAAAACAAAGCTGCCTCTTGCAGACAGCTATTATTTTAGAGAGTGTGGCATAATGATTAAGAGGGAGGGTGACCATGTTACTTAGAGCCTACTTCAAATCTCAGGTCTGCCGCTTACAGTGTAGCCCAAGGCAGGTCCTCGGCCTCTCTCAGCCCCCATTTCCCCACCTGTGCACCCCCCCCCCCTGCCGAGAATTGCTGTGCTCCTAAAGGAGAGGTCACATGTCAAACCCAGCAGATGGTAAGTAGTCATTAATGTTAACTGCTGGCTTTTTTTTTCAATCCTTCCCTGCCCCCCCCCCCCCCGCCTTTTTTTAAAATACCATTAGATTTTTGAATTTTAGAAGAATTAAATGGAACTGCCCCTGGCCTCAGGCTTGGTTATTCACGTGGAAATCTCAGTATCGTGGGTAGTTTCCTGGATGTAAAGCTGCTACCAGGCCGGCTGGCTTTCCCAGGACTGAGGAAGGCAGGTCCTGGGCTCTCCCCGCTCTGCCCTGCAGAGACCTGACCACGGCGAGCCGGGCTGCAGCCACTGAGGGCGTGGCCAGCTGGGTCCGCTGTGCATTTCCGACACACTTGGGGTTCTGGGTGGGGCCCCCAGGGTGACCCACGATGGCTGTGGCCCATCCCCAGAGCTGAGCGGGCAGATGTGGAGTTGGGGCATCTTCCTGTCCGTGTGTTCACCTTGACCTGAATCACGCCATGCACATGACTCTCCTCTTTTGCTTATCCCTGGTCAGGAGCTCTCCCGTCTCTTGTCTGTCTGTCCCTCCCACCCCGCCTCTGTTCGCTTTGCTCTCCTCACTTCCTCTCTCCTGCAGGCCTCAGGGACACAGGGTGCTTGCAGGAGATCACTGCTTGGCCACACAAGCTGCACCCCCGTCTCTGCCCAGAGCACTCCTGCCTCACCGTGCATCTCCCCACCCTTTGCACCCCAAGTTCCTGTTCTTGGTGTCACCGTAGTCCCCTTCAGGCTGAGGGAGGAAGTGTTCGAGTCATTCCGTGTCATTCAAAATTAGCTGTGTCTTTCTGGAGGAGAGATGCCGGCTGTGGGGTCACTTTTTCCATCTTTTTATCTAGATCACTTGTTATGTTTGATGTGCCTATCTCCCCAGCTTCTTTGGGGGTAAAAATCACCTGGAGCTCTTGTTAAAAACAGAGCTACCCAGGGGCGCCTGGGTGGCTCAGTCGGTTGAGCGCCCAACTCTTGATTTTGGCTCCTGTTACGATCTCACAGTTCCTGAGTTTGAGCCTGGCATTGGGTTCTGCTCTGAGAGCACAGAGTCTGCTTGGGATTCTCTGTCCCCTCCCACTCACCCTGGCCCCCAGTCCCCCAGCTGCCTCTCCCCTGTTCATTCTCTCTCTCTCTCTCTCAAAATAAATAAACTTAAAAAAAAAAATAGACCTACCTAACTCCTCCCTCTACAGCCAGGTTTCTGGGGGGTGGGGAGTGGGGTAGGTTGGGGCTCAAGATCTTGGTTTTTTTTTTTTAATGTGTATTTATTTTTGAGACAGAGACAGCATGAACGGGGGAGGGTCAGAGAGAGGGAGACACAGAATCTGAAGCAGGCTCCAGGCTCTGAGCTGTCAGCATAGAGCCCGACGCGGGGCTTGAACTCATGGACTGCAAGATCATGACCTGAGCTGAAGTCAGATGCTCAACCGACTGAGCCACCCAGGCGGCCCAGGGATCTTGTATTTTTATTAAGTGCCCCAGCTAATTTTATCAGAGGGTTAGAAAACACTGGTCTAATAGTGCTAAAGCCCGGACCCAATCCCTCTTCCTCAGTGTGGAGGACACGAGGGCAAGTCTGAAAGCCGAGCCCTTCCCCAGCGAGGGCTCCTGCCTGACCCCCAGGCCCCTGCCCGCTTGTTCCCCCTCGGTGCCAGGGAGGCGCGGACTTCAGCACAGTGTGGTTATTTTCTCTTATCGAAGTACAATTGGCATATCGCACTGTGTGAGTTTTAGGTGTGTACCATGATTGCATATGTGTACACGTTGCATGATTTCTTTGAAAACCTTTTCTGTGGTTTCTGCCCTTTCCGTCAGCCCCTCTTCTTGCGTATGCACGAGAATGCCGTGTGAACAAGTGTTTTCCTTTACGGTGTTGTGCTTAGATGATTTGCAAAACATGGTGCCGGGGCCGACAGCACAGCTGGGGGATCCAGATGTCAGACTTCCCCACGTGGACGTGATTAGCAGCGCTGGCAGTCGGGTGCACGCGCACACACTCCCCTGCAGGCTGGCCCCTGGTGACAGCAGAGGCGGGAAATTACAATGAGAATATCCCTTTTGTTTCCACACACAGTCCCCCTGCCGCTGGAAGGGTGTCAGTTTGGGAATGGGTGGGGGGGGGGGGGTGAACTTAATCACGGTTGAGGGAAGACAGATGTCCTAGTAATCCACACCCCCAGGGGCACATGTCCTGCTCTGGGATCTAAAAGGGAGGTTTCGGTGTGGGGGGGGGGGAAGTGAATGCTTCTGTTGGTTCTTCTGGAAAGCTGGCCTCTCGATTAACAGGTGCATCGAGGTGGCATGCATAGCATGCCCTTGGCTTTTATTCTCCCAGAACAACAGTCATGAAAATCTTTCTGCATTTGTCTACAGTCGATGGCCGATGCTGATATTCATGGTGATGTTCTGTATTCTTTGCATGAGGCTCAAGTAGTAAATTGCTTTTCTAGGAAGAAGTTTCTCTTCTAAGAAAGAGCTTTCTTTCCAGTAATGAGCCTTCTATAGGCAGGATGGATTCAAAGCCTGCTTTGCCTGAAACCACTCTGTCTAGAGACCAGACTACTTAAAATTCACTTTCTCCTTTTGATTTTTTTTTTTTTTTTTTACCCATTTGTCACGTCCTACTGTTTTATGTTGTCTCTTTTGGCATCGTCGGGATTTTGAAAACTCGTCCGAAGTTACCTTTTGGTTTTGTTTTTATCTCTAGTAAATGCTTATTACACTTGTAGCATTTTATGAATGATGGGGCTGTCTTTACATCCTGCTGGCTTTTAGCCCCATGTTATTTTAAACACTTAAAGGATTTTTTTTAAGTTTATTTATTTTGAGAGAGGAAAAGCATGTGTGCATACATGAGCAGAGAAAGGGCAGAGAGAGAGAGAGGAGAGAGAGAATCCCAACCTGATGGTGGGGTTCAAACCCATGAACCGTGAGCCAAATTAAGAGTCAGATGCTTAATCGACTCAGCCACCCATGCGCCCCTGAACACCTTAAGGATTTTTGAGCCAGTTTGCCTGAAGACCCTTTCTTTAAAATTAGGTATATTCTGCAATGATGCTATGTTTGATTTTTATCTTACTTTGTGAGGCATATACCTTAAAATATGAATTGCATATAATACATTATGGTTTTTATCCATCTGCCTTATTTCTTGATGCTTATTGTCAAGATCGAATTAATTCCCCACTTGTCAGAAAGAAACCTGGATAGTGTGCTCATTTGGTTAATAATCACATTAGGGGCGCCTGGGTGGCTCAGTCTGTTGGGCATCCGACTTCGGCTCAGGTCATGATCTCGCAGTGCGTGGGTTCAAGCCCCGCGTCGGGCTCCGTGCTGACAGCTCAGAGCCTGGAGCCTGCTTCAGATTCTGTGTGTGTGTCTCTCTCTCTGCCCCTCTCCCACTCACGCTCTGCCTTTGTCTCTCTCTCAAAAATGAATAAAGATTAAAAAAAAACATGTAAAGAATCACATTAAAAATTTACAGACGTGCAGAGGGAAAAAGCAACAACAGTGATACGGAGGCAAGAATAGCAAAAGAGCTGGGTTTCATGACTTTAAAACTCAGAAAGGTTTATAAGTTGGAAACAAAACTTTAAGGCTCAGTCCATTACGAATGAAGCCATCATTCATAAAATGCTGCGGATTTGAGAAGTACTCACTAGAAATAGAACAACAAAGCTGCAAGTGGACTGCAGAATGCTAAAATGGTGGCAGAATCCTCCAAAATAAACGTGTCGCAAAATCCCCAAGAGGCCAACGGGCTGTCAGAAAAAGAGCCGGCCTGCGGCAGGATGCAAAACACCGGACTAGGAGTGGCATTTAAGGCAAATTGTTCATTAGGACAGTCGCCCTGAAGCCTCAGTGTGCGGGGTTTCAGTGCCTCCTCTGCTGGGGTCTCTTTTTCCTCTTATTGTCATTGTTCTCATGCATATGTATCTTTGCCAATAAGCTATGAAAATCTCTGGGGGCCACAGGGGGGGGGCCAGCAGTCACTGGCGATACACGAAGCCGTCTTCCCTCAACTCACACGCGCTTCTCTCCTCTCGCAGAGAACAGCCTATCTTCACCACGCGGGCACACGTCTTCCAGATCGACCCCAGCACCAAGAAGAACTGGGTGCCTGCAAGCAAGCAGGCGGTCACCGTCTCCTACTTCTACGATGTCACCAGGAACAGCTATCGCATCATCAGCGTGGATGGAGCCAAGGTACCACCCCAGAGGCTGATTTTAACATCCTCCATTCCTTCCTTCTCATCAAAGGCAGATAGGTTTGAAAGCGGAGGGGAAAGGGTGCACCGGATCCTAATGCTTAACGCAAATGCTGCTTTTAAAATCACGACGTTGGTATAGTCACACAGCCTGCTTTTTTTTTTTTTCATTTAAAATTATGGTAAGTGAAAAAAGAAAAAAAAAAGATTTCCCTGTTACCACATTGGCTTTGTAACTGGTGTTTTAATGCCCGTGTAATGGCTCCACTGAGGTCCTGTAATGTTCTCAATCTCTCCCCTTCTGGTTGCATATGTAAGTAGCTTCCAGTTTTTTACTGTTACAGATAATGAGCATCTTTTTTTTTTTTTAATTTTGTTAATGTTTATTTATTTTTGAGAGAGAGAGAGACACAGAGTGTGAGCAGGGGAGGAACAAAGAGAGAGGAAAACACAGAATCCGAAGCAGGTTCCAGGCTCCAAGCTGTCAGCACAGAGCCTGACACGGGGCTCGAACTCACAAGCCGTGAGATCATGACCTGAGCCGGAGTCAGATGCTTAACCAACTGAGCCACCCAGGCGCCCCTAATGAGCATCTTTATGCAACAAATACTCTCACTCATTCAGCACATACCTAGTGCTTTCTTGTGGATATTTCCTTAGGATGGATTCCCGAAAGTAATATTATAGGCCGAGATATTAACTATGGCGTATGATGGACGTGACCAAATTCCTTCTGAAGAGTCCCTTCTTCCAGCACGCACGAGATGCCACGTGTTACACCCTTACCAGCATTGGGTGTTATATCTAGTCTGGTTTTGGTGGTGTTATTCCCGGAAGTCGAATTTTATTATAAGATTTTGTAGTATTTCTTGAAATACATTTTTTTTTCTGGATGCTTGTATTATTCTGCTGTCTTCCTTGATATTTTGGCCACATTGCTATGGGAGCAGGATAAAGAAGGCATGTCGGCAGTATCACCAAGTTAACAAAAAAAGTAGATTTGATGCTTTATGATTTTTTTTGTTTGTTTTTAATCTCTGTTCATCCCACTGGACAGTTTTACAATTTACATTATCTGCTGCACCAGAAATTCAGTCTGTCTGGGCGCCTGGCTGGCTCAGTCAGTAAAGCGTGCAACTCTCTCTTTTTTTTTTTTAATGTTTATTTATTTTTGAGAGAGAGAGAGAGAGACAGAGCATGAGCAGGGGAGGGGCAGAGATAGAGGGAGACACAGAATCCAAGGGAGGCTCCAGGCTTCGAGCTGTCAGCATAGAGCCCGGCACAGGGCTCGAACTCATGAACTATGAGATTATGACCTGAGCCGAAGTCGAACCCTCAACCAACTGACCCACCCAGGCACCCCAAGAGTGTGCAACTTTTGCTCTTGGGGTCATGAGTTCAAGCCCCACGTTGGACGTAGAGTTGACTTAAAAATTTTAAATAAATAAAGTCACTTATTAAAAAAAAAGAAAGAAAGTCAGTGTATCTGAAGCTGAATTCCCCTATTTGCCCTCTAAACCACCTCTCCATTTTCATTCCCAATCATTTGGGCTAAAAAAAGAAAAGAAAAAAAGTAGAAACTCATTCCCTTTTTAGTTGGTCAAAAGAATCTGCCTTTGAAGTATCTCACATTTATGCCTGCTGTTTTGTTTTATGGCCACAACTTGTCCTGAGACCGTCTTTTTCTTTTAATTGAAGTGTAATCAACATACGATGTTGTGTGAGTTTCAGGTACATGACATACTGGCTCACTGACTCCACGCGTTACTTCGTGCTCAGCAGAAGTGTCACCACCTGTCACCAAACAACGTTTTTACAGTATTATTGACTGTTCCCTGTGCTGCACTTTTCATCCGCATGCCTTACTTATTTTCTAACCGGAAGGTTGGGCCTCCTGCTTGCCCTTAACGCATTTCGTCCACCCCCCCCACACCTGCCTCTCCTCTGACAACCATGAGTTTGTTCTCTGTTTTCTGTTCATTTGTTTTGTTTTTTCACATTCCACATGTAAGTGAGATCATACAGTATTTGCGTTTCTCTGACTTATTTCACTTCGTACCGTACTCTCTAGATCCAATCATGTTGTCACAAATGGCAAGACCTCGTTCCTTTGTTTACGCCTGAGTGACATTCCATCGAGTACACGTACCACATCCTTACCCATTCGTCTGTGGATGCTCACTTGGGCTGCCTCCGTGCTTTTGGCTGTGGTAAATCACACTCAGTAAACGTGGGAGTGCGTCTTTTTGAATTAGTGGTTTTGTTTCCTTGGGTGAAGGCGGGGGAGGGGCAGAGAGAGAGGGAGACAGAGGCTCAGAAGCAGGCTCTGTGCTGTCGGCGTAGGGCCTGGTGTGGGGCTCCAACTGACGAACTGTGAGATCATGACCTGAGCCACCCAGGTGCCCCGAAATTGTTTTTAATGTTTGTTTATTTTTGAGAGACAGAGAGAAAGAGACAGAGTGCAAGCAGATGAAGGGCAGAGAGAGAGGGAGACACAGAATCGGAAGCAGGTTCCAGGCTCTGAGCTGTCAGAGCCCAACACGGCACTTGAACCCATGAACCATGAGATCATGACCAGAGCCAGAGTTGGCGCCCCGATTCTCTATGCTTTTGAGCTGGAATCCCCTTGATTCTTGCCAGGATTCTCTGATAGGGGTGGCCAGTCAAGCTGACCCACTTTATTTTATCTGTAGACGCTGTCACTTCATCTGCTGTCCTTGAGCTGGGCTTACCCTTCTGTCAGCTGTTATCCAAGGATATACTGGGCGTAAATACAGATAAAACCACTTTTCTTAGAGAAAGTGCTTTAGTCCTATTAGCTGGGCTTTCAGTAATTTGTCAAAGTGTCCACCACTGTATCAGACAGCTCTGCAGCTCCTGAAGGGCCAGGACGGTGTGGTGGGGAGTGAGCTGGACGTGCCAGTGGTGTGTGAGGAATCACATGGGTGCAGGGGGGCCGACACCCTGGCTGCAGAGTGGAGCCAATTCAGGCTCGGTGCGGGGTCCCTTACAGAGTGGGAATTGGAAACCTGGGCCATGGGACACTGCCGGAATTCAGAGACGGAGCCCGAGGATCTTGGGCCACCCCTCCTATGGTGCCTGGCCTCCTGGTGTTCGTAGAGCCCACCCAGGGCTCCCACTTTACCCCTGCGGCACGAGAACCGTGACAGGGCCTGTCCTGCAAAAGGGGGTGTCCTGTGAGGGAGCAGGAGGCCCAGGGTAGTGGGCATGTAGGGACCTTAGTCATTTAATTACTGTGATTAGCGCTCAGGGAAGAGGTGGGGGTGGGGGGAGGCAAGTTTCCTGCCGTGAGAACTGGGACATAGGACACAGATAGCAGTCACTGCTCTGTTTTAGGCCTTTCATCCCAAATGTTGATCTGAACCAAGGTGGCCGATCAGTCAGATGTTTTTTAGCCTTTGGGGCTGAGTCTTGGTGCGTGGGTAATTGCACCTCAGACCTCGGGCAGGTCTAGGGCCTGGGTCCTGCCTCTGTCTGTTGGCCTGGCCAATCAGGTCCACAACCTTGAGCCTCTTATTGGTGCTTGTCAGCCAGCTGTCCCTCCCAAACCATGGAATAGACATGCAGGTGTGGAAGGGACTTGAGGTCGCTGTGAGCAGAGACCACAGCAGACTCAGCGTCCGAGTGAACCGCGGCCGGCCCGCAGCGCACAGGCCCCCCATTAAGGGAAGGTGGTGGTTGCCATTCCACACCAGGACACGGCAAGTGCTGGGTCCCATCCAGGCTTTTGTCATGATCCATTTGGGGAAGGATTTGGAAGGCCTCTCCTTCCCCTGAGAGTAGATGGTGCTGTTTATCCCAGGAAAAACCTGTATTCAGACCCGTTCTTCATTCTTCCAGAAACAGTAGGCCCTTTTTTCTTCTCAGGGAAAAGGCTTTGAGTGTCAGCCCCACCCACTGCCAAAGGCACGGCTGGGCCGGAGTCTGGTGCATCATCTCGGCGTTGCTCGATTCTGGGGGGTCACGCGGGTCCTTTTCTGTGTGTGGGCCGCCAGGGTGCCACCCTCTGTCTGAGGACCGGGGACCAGGCCTGGCTCATCGTTGGGGTCCGGGGGCCAATTCCGGACCGGGCCGCACCACAAGGTGGGTGGGATAGTCAGTGGGTGACAAGGCCGGGCCTGGCCTCATCCCCTCTGGCTCTGGGGCAGGTGTGCCAAGAGAGACCCAGGACCCGCACCTCAGTGTCACCTGTGTGTGGACAGACAGGTAGGAGCGAGGGCACCCAGGGCCTGAGCCATTCCATGGCCACCAGCTGCACACCAACAGTGGGACGATTTGTGGGGAGTTTGGGGGCAGAACAGCCACCTCCGTTATGCAGGAACTCCGTTCCCAGAGCCACAAGGGTGCTGGATTTCATTGTGCCACTGGCCCTCTTTCCCCGACCGAGCTCAGCACCGCCCCCTTATGAGGTGTCGCCTCGCCTGTGGGCGGCACTTGCCCGGAACAGGTGCTTCTCCCAGGTGCTCCGGATGGCTCTGCTGCCCTTGATTCTGTTATTTATAGGATCACAGAAACCCGTGTCAGAAGAGACCTCGGAGGTCATCCATTCTGCCAGTACTTAGCAGCGTCCGCTGCATAGTGAGGACTGCCTAACCATGAAATTTCGGAGGATGTCAGCATCTGAAGCCCTGACTCGCTGGTATTTTCTCCTGGGAATGCGAAACTGCTTTCAAGAACACAGCCAGGTCCCCTCCTCCCCCGTCATTATAGTTTCCTCTTTCGGATCCGATCACCTTCTGTTAAAGGAGCTGACAAATGGAAGGGTCTCGGCACACAGTAGGTTTTCAATGAACGTTGGTTTCTTTTCTTCCCTGATTGGGGTTGAAAAGAAAAGAGAAAAAGCATCTATTAATCCCTACTCTGGAAGCAGGCAACATGTCTGTCAGTTGCTGTAACTCGGTCCCAGCCTCTTGTAGAAAATTTGTGGGTTCTTCCAGCTTCCAACACCCTGGATTTGGGGACAACTCTCAATGGAGAGGAATCCAGGGATGTCTGCCATTTTGTGCCACAACATCATCCTCTGAAATCCAGAGCAAGGCCGCAGGCCGGGGGTTGGGGGCGGTGGACACATTTGTGCCTTCTCCAAAAACGTGGTTCCAGCAACCCGCAGGAGCTGGGTCTTTTACTACGGAGTCTTTTGTATTTTTCTCTGTGCAAGTTCCAGTGATAACTCTCTAAAGAGGAAGGGGGTGGGCGCAGGAGACAGGAGCTCACATTAAAGCCTATTCCCCAAGATGCTTTATATAAAGTATCCTTCTGGACTTCACCTTCTCCCCCCAGACAACCCTCCGCCCCTCACGGAGGCACTGCTGACTCATTCTGCTGCTGCATTTACCACCCACCGGGTACCCTCCTTCCCACCGCCCAGGACCTCATTCTCTTGTTCCCTCTGGATTGTCCCCACTGCCTCCTGCGTCCTTCCCCTGCTCCTCTTGGTGCCACCGGGGCCTCTTCTCTTGTCCTTTTGTCCCCTCCTGCTGGGGACACACCCCACTCCGGTAACCCCACAGTCTGCTAAGCCCCTCTCTCCCCTGAGGCCGGAACCCACAGGCCCAGCCCCTTCCTTTGTCCCCAGCACAATTCCCCAGTGTCCCTGAGTGTAGGGCTCCACCTCCTCATTCGAGAAGCTTCTGCTCACAGTGAAAATTAGCCTCTCTGACAAGTTTAATTTTTTTTTTAATGTTTGTTTATTTTTGAGAGAGAGAGCATGAGCGGGGGAGGGGCAGGGAGAGAGGGAAATACAGAATCCGAAGCAGGTTCCAGGCTCCCAGCTGTCGGCACAGAGCCCGATATGGCGTTCAAATCCATGAACCGGGAGATCATGGCCTGAGCCAAAGTCAGACATTGAACTGACTGAGCCCCCCAGGCGCCCCCAACTTTGTTATAACTGTTTATCGGTACCGTTTAACGTCTGAGGATAGAGCCAACACTCTTATGCCCAGCCGCCTGGTTGAGGAACTTAGGATTTTACTGCTCCTTCAGAAGTCGCTTTATGGGCTTGTCCCTAATTATATGCCTTTCAGAAGGTTACCACTCTCCTGAAATTTGCATTAAGCAATCTCTTAATTTTCTTTATGGTTTTGCCCCCTGTGTGTATCCCTAAACCAGAGGTTGGCAAAATTTTACTCTAAAGGGCCTTGTAGTAACTTTTTTAGTGAACTGTATAGTCTCTGTCTAGCTATTCAACTTCTCTTGTGGCAAGAAAACCACCGTAGCCCAGTATGTAAATGAATGGGCGTGGCTGTGTGCCAATAAAACTTTATTTACACAAATAGATTATGGGCTGGATTTGGCCTGCGGGCTATATTTTTTTTGATCCTTGCCCTAAATAATATATTAGTTTTTTCTGTTTTTGACCTTTATATAAATATCCTACTGGTGACCCATACTGTGTACCTCCTTTTGTGACTTCCTTTTTATTATTTTGCTTAGCGTTGGGGTTTTGTTGCCCAGTTTAATTGGGACATATCTGACACACATCACTGTGTAAGTCTAAGGCATACAGCATAGTGGTTTGATTTACAAATATATATGTATTTTTTTTAATGTTTATTTTTTTATTTTGAGAGAGAGCACACACAAGCAGGTGAGGGGCGGGGGGGGGTGGGGAAGAATCCCAAGCAGGCTCTGTGCTGTCAGTGCAGAGTCCGATGTGGAGCTCGATCTCGCAAACCGTGAGATCATGACCTGAGCCAAAATCAAGAGTCAGACTCTTAACCGACTGAGCCACTAGGTGCCCCATACATAATATATATATATATTTTTTTAATTTTATTTAAGTAATCTCTACACCCAACATGGGGCTTGAACTCATGATCCCGAAATCGAGTTGCATGCTCCTCCCACTGAGCCAGCCAGGTGCCCCTGATTTACATATATCGTGAAATGATTTCCACAATAGGTTTAGCGCATTGATCTCATATAGATACAATAAAAAGTTTCTCCTTGTTTTTTTTTCTTTTTAATTTTTTTCAAGATTATTTATTTTGAGAGAGAGAAGGAGAGAGAGCACCCCAAGCAGGCTCTGCACTGTTAGCACAGAGCCCGATACAGAGCTCAAACCCACAAACCACGAGATCATGACCTGAGATGAAACTAAGAGTTGGACACTTAACAGACTGAGCCTCCCAGGCACCCTGAAAGGTTTCTCCTTGTGATGAGAGCTCTTAGGATCTACTCTCTGTCTCTCTCTCTTTTTTTAATGTTTATTTATTTTTGAGAAAGGGACAGAGAGTATGAGCAGGGAAGGAACAGAGAGAGAGGGAGACACAGAATCCGAAGCAGGCTCCAGGCTCTGACCTGTCAGCACAGAGCCCAATGCGGGGCTCGAACCCATGAACCGTGAGATCATGACCTGAGCCGAAGTCTGACACTTAACCTACTGAGCCACCCAGGTGCCCCAGGATCTACACTCTTGATGACTTCCCCATATATCATTCAGCAGTGTAAGCTGTGGTCATCATGTTGTACCTTCTATCCCTAGTATTTATGTATCTTACAGCAGGAAGTTTGTACCTTCGATCACCTTCCAACATTGTTTTTGCGATTCGTCCTTGTTGATGCCTGCAGCCTTGGTTCATTTTGACCGTGGGATAGTATTTCGTTGTAGGAATATATGAGTTTATGTGTTCTGCTGGCAGTGAACATTTGTTTTTGCAGAACTGGTACTGAGAACATTCTTGTTTATTTCTCCTGCTAGACCCGTGCGAAGATTTCTTTCATGGGTGTCCTTAGTGGTGCAGTGGCTGAGTGAAAGAGAATGTGCGTTCTTCTTTACGTATTTACTTATTTTTAAAATATATTTTAAAAGTTTCTTCATTTTATTTTGAGAGAGAAGCAGAGGGAGAGGGAGAGAGAAAATCCCAAGTGGGCTCTGTGCTGTTCAGCAAACACGTCAGATCTCACCACCTGTGAGATCGTGACCTGAGCCGAAACCAAGAGTCAGGCACTCACGCAGGTGCGCTGAGAAGGTGCATTCTTAACTTGAGAGAGAAAGCCACACTGTTTTTCAAAGTGACTTTGGCAGTCTGTGAGAGCCCCCATTGCCCCATGCCCTTGCCCCACCCTTGGTATCATCAGACATATTTTGGGTCTGGTGAGTAGATACTGGTAATGGGCATGCAGTTTCCATATTACTAGCGAAATGGAGTTTAAACTTCTGGCTGTGAGACTCACCCTACCTCATTGTCTCCAGGCTCACGAGAGAGGGGTCCATTCGTCAGCCCAGAGCTGAGCCTCCCTTGGGGACTGGGTCCTCCCTGCACCCCAGGGCGTCCCTCCTACCCCACAGCTGCGCAGGGCACTCCCACCGCAGACCCGAGCAGATTGATGGGCTTTTCACGGGCGTCCCCTTCCTGTGCTCCCTCGTGCAGGCTGAGGAGGGTGAAGGAGCCTCGAGAGAAGCAGAAGCATTAAGGTGAATTCCAGGTACGAGACCACGTGGCCAGAGGTGACCTGGGGGCCCAGGAGGAGTACATGCACGAGGCGTATCTTCCCGGGAGACTAGTCTTGCTGGGCTGCCCCACGTACAGCACAGAATGAGGTTCCCGTGTTGGTGGAAAATGAAGGAAGCAGGCTGTGGGCTTGATCGTGTTTGACAATGTGATTGCTCCCACTGACTCTCGCGCTGGGTGTCCTGGGGGCACAGCCGGCCACTTGTCTCACTGGTTATAGATGGACTCAGCAGTATGGCCCGGAGGTGGGTCAGACCAGCTACCTCCGGGGAGCTGTGGCAGCATAATGGGTAACGTGGAAGTCAATGATAGCTTTCCCTCCCATTTCTTCCTCTCTTCTGAATCTGGAAAGTTCTTTTTTTTTTTTTTTTCCCTTTTTGAGAGAGAGCGCGTGCCCACGCACAAGCGGGGTAGGGGCAGAGGGAGAGGAAGACACAGAATCCGAAGCAGGCTCCAGGCTCTGAGCTGTCAGCACAGAGCCCGATGTGGGTCTCGAACCCACAATCCATGAGATCATGACCTGAGCCGAAGTCCGACGGTTAACCAACTGAGCCACCCAGGCACCCCAAACATTTTCTTTTTTTTTCTTTTTTTTTTTTTTTTGAGTTTGTTTGTTTGTTTGTTTGTTTTGAGAGGGAAGCAGAGACAGCGGGAGTTTGGGAGGGGAAAAAAGAGGGAAGTGGAGACAGTGAGAGTTTGGGAGGGGTAGGGAGAGAGGGAGGGAGGGAGGGAGAGAGAATCCCGAGCAGGCTCTACACTGTCAGCACAGAACCTGGTGAGAAGGGCTCAAACTCACCGAGACCGTGAGATCGTGACCTGAGCTGAAACCAAGAGTCGGAGGCTTAACCCCCTGAGCCAGCCACGTGCCCTGCGAGCATTTTCATTCATTGTATTCGTGATGGTGATCTGTGACCACTGACTCCCAAGTCACTGAAAGCTCAGATTATGGTTCGCATTTTTAGCAATAAAGCATTTTTTAATTAACGTGTGTACTTTTGGGGGACGCCTGGGTGGCTCAGTCGGCTGAGCATCCTACTTCGTCTCAGGTCACGATCTCACTACAGTTCGTGGGTTCGAGCCCCGCGCGGGGCTCTGCGCTGACGGCTCGGAGCCTGGAGCCCGCTTCCGATTCTGTGTCTCCCTCCCTCTCTGCCCCTCCCCCGCTCGGGCTCTGACTCTCTTTCTCAAAGGTAAATAAACGTTAAAAGAATTGTAAAAAATGACATAGTATTTGTAAGCATAATGCTGTTGCACACCTAACAGACTACAGCACGGTAGAAACATAACTTTTTTTTTTTTTTTTAATTTTTTTTTTTAACGTTTATTTATTTTTGAGACAGAGAGAGACAGAGCATGAGCGGGGGAGGGGCAGAGAGAGAGGGAGACACAGAATCTGAAACAGGCTCCAGGCTCTGAGCCGTCAGCACAGAGCCCGACGCGGGGCTCGAACTCACGAACCGCGAGATCGTGACCTGAGCCGAAGTCGGACGCTTAACCGAGTGAGCCACCCAGGCGCCCCGAAACATAACTTTTATATGCATTCAGGAAACTGAAAACCTCGCTTACCACACTTGATTGTGACATTTACTTTATCGCCGTGGTCTGGAACCGAACCCAAAATATCCCTGAGGTGTGCCTACAAATACTCCAAAGAATGAATCTACTAGCGGTTTTCCTTATGAAGGAAATGTTTATTCTCCAGGGCCAACTCAGAACGCTTTTTCTTTCATCTGCTAAAGCAGGGAAGAGAGGACACTGAACAGGTCCTCTAGTAATAGAAGTGTCATTGCTGTGCGTGTGTGAACATGCCTACTGGGTTTTCTAGTGAGGCATCAGCTCACGCATAAACCTTGCCTGCTTGGCACAACAACCTCTAGAAGTTAATACGAAGAGAACGACCGTTTATTGCCTCTGTCAGCTCACGGAGGCCTGGGGCTAGGCTCTCTCCTTGATTTCACAGGACGAGAAAATGAGCCGGTGAGGAGCAGGGTCTAGCGATAAAACTCAGGTTGTCCGACTCAAAAACCTGTATTCGGAATTTCTACACAACGTTTCTCCTTCAGTGCGTGACGACCTCCCTTCTTACCCCGTCTGTGGACTAGGGACGCCCCCCGCTGCACTCTTGGCTCCCTTCCCATCCACGTGGTAACTCTCCTGGGGTACCAAAGCCCATGTGAGTTCGGACACGTTATCAAGCATTTTTCAGATAACCAAATTTGATACAGCTGGTCAAGAGCTCTGCCTGCTGTCACCGGACGGTGTCGGCGATGGGGGAGGAGGGGAGTGGGAAGTGCGGCCTAAACCAGGGGCGAGTATAAAGGAATGCTTCTGGGGCCTCGGAGGTTGGCTGGGGTCTGGCACAGCTCCGCTTGGGACTGATATGGTGGAATCAGAGCAGGCCTAGGGCTGGTATGTGCCTGGGCTGCTCGATCAGCATGGATCCCAAGATCCCAGAAAGCCAACCCTGGTCACCTCTCAATTACCAGGATGCTGGGAAGGGCAAAGCCATCAACAGACCCATTCGGAAACCTGATTCATTCCAGATCTTTCTGCTCCTTTACAGCAAACCTGTACCTTGAGGTCAGCCTCCCCAAAACCCTCTTGATAGAGGACAGAGGCTGAGCAGAGTAGAGGACACACTTCTGAAGCTCACCCCAAACAGGCTCTTCCAGAATCAGGCTGGAATAACATAGGTGAAGTCCCCTGGTAGTTCTTTAGAATGTAACAGATCCTAAGGCACTTTTTCATACAGTCTTCTATCTAATTCCCTTTTTACAAATGGGAAAACTGAGGCTCGACAAAGTCACGTTTATCGAATGACGTGTTCAAGGTCATACAATTAGTAAGTGCTTAAAAGGAATGTAATGTACGTATTACTTAGAAAACAATGATTAACTGGCTTTAAGAGCTAAATCTGTCTCCTGCTTGGGGATTCATTCAGCTTCTCAAATCTGTGGACTCAAAAATTTGTTTTTTTCTTTTTAATTCTCAACCGTTCTGTGAATATCGCTCTGTTCCGTTTTCTCGCCTCGCCTTCTGGGACTCTGGTTACGTGTCCACTAGACCTCCTGAGTGCATCCAACAGGGTTTACATTCTTACCAGCTTTCCACCCCCTGATTCTTGGTTCTGTTTCAATCTTGATATTTTCTGTCAGTCGGTCTTCCGGTTCCCTAATCCTGGCTATTGATGTATCAAATCAGTAAACCTACCCACTGAACTGTTAATTTTAGACTTTGCATTTTTTAGTTCTGGAATGTCCGTTTGATTCCTAAAAACAAAATTCAGGGGTGGCTCAGCTGGTTAAGCATCCGACTCTTGATCTCGGCTCGGGTCACGAGCTCACAGTTCATGAGATCAAGCCCCAGGCCGGGCTCTGCGGTGACAGTGCAGAGTCAGCTTGGGATTTTCTCTCTCCCTCTCTCTCTCTCTCTCTGCCCCTCCCCCCTCAAAATAAATACATTAACTTAAAAACTCCTGAGTCCCTGGGGATATCCTTTTTCATCTACATTGTCCATTTTCCCATTTCCTTGAATATATTGAAAAAAATTTTTTAATATATTTTATTTATTTTTGAGAGAGAGAGAGAGCGCACGCACACACAAGTGGGGGAGGGGCAGAGAGAGAGGGAGACACAGAATCCAAAGTAGCTCCAGGCTCCGAGCCGTCAGCACAGAGCCCGTTGCGGGACTCGAACCCACCAACCGTGAGATCATCACCTGAGCCGAAGTCGGACGCTCAACCGGCAGAGCCACCCAGACGCCCTGTGTTTTGCTTCTCGATATAAACGGCAGCCCCATGCGAGGCTGCATGTTTCCGCAGCAGAGTGTGTCACCTGAGACACGTGGTGAATTGCAGCCCTGCGAACTTCGCACGGCGTCTGCACTTGCACTTTTGCGTAAGGTGTATAAACTCTGGCAGGCAGTGGTTCCTCTGATGGCCACGAGCAGAACCTGGGTAAGATGCTTAAAGGCATCAGAGAACTGTAGAAACACTATGGACGTGAGGGACTAATATTCCGGAGAGGAGAGGACCACTGGAGAGGTCAGTGGCAGGTGGCAGCTCTTTCTGTGTCGGGAGCATTTGCCAGGCCTGGCCGGGGCTGCTGGGGGGAGGAAGGAAGCGCACAGAACGGGGAACAGAGCACAGGGCCCGGGGGGGGGGGGGGGGCGCAGCCTCAGAGGCCGGCGGGCTTCAGGCCCACGGCTGGCCTCCCCACAAGACAGTGGCTGAACGGCAAGTCTCTGCGGGTCTGGAGGTAGGCTGGACGTTTCCAAAAGGCCGAGTAAAACTTCCCTCGTGTTTACGGTGCTAAGAAGTGGAAGCCTGCCAAGGGGTCTGGAGAAGAACCGCGAAGGCAGGAAAGCTCCAGAGGGAGCGGGGACTGGCCCTGGCATCTACATCCCCCCCTCCCCCGGGGCACTAAAGGGTGTGGGGAGGAGCTGGAGCCTCAAAGTCCGTGTTTGGCCCCTGGGGAAAAGACAGACCAGCAGAGATGTGGGAGCCTGCGTGACAGAACTGGGGACGAGTGGCCCCAGACGGCACGGCCCGTTTCCCCTTCAAGGTTTGCCAGATTTGAAGGTTAAAATCTGGAAGGCTACGGAATGAAGCTGAAGACCTCAGACAGAACGGGATGATCTCCCAAAGCCTTTCGGGGAAGAGGATATAAAGACGTGCCAGGCTCACAGCTGAGAGCCGTGGAGGGCCTGCCCTAAAAACAGAAGTGAAGCAGAGGGGGACTGAGCCTGACCAGAGCTGGAACTGGGCCCCAACCCGGTTCCGTGCCTGCGTGGAACATGGATTTGCTATACTCCCCGCTTGCCCAGCAGACGAAGAGGGGAACTTTCTCTTGTAGGTGATAACGTCATGTGGAACCCTAACCATGTGTTCATACCCATTTCCCACCGTACAGTGGAGAATGAGTAGACATGCTCAGCCGGTTAAACGTCCGACTTCGGCTCCGGTCATGATCTCGTAGTGTGTGGGTTCTAGTCCCGCGTCGGGCTCTGTGCTGACAGCTCAGAGCCTGGAGCCTGCTTGGGATTCTGTGCCTCCCTCTCTCTGCCCCTCCCCCACTTACACTCTGTCACTCTCTCTCTCTCAAAAATATTTAAAGAAGATTGTTTTAAATAATTGAAAACATTTGCAATATTGCAAGAATCATCAAAATGTGACACTGAAGTGAGCAGACACTATTGGAAAAATGGTGCCGACCGACTTGCTGGACGCAGGGTAACCACAAACCTCCAGTTGGTAAACAACGCAATTATCCGTGACAGGCAGTAACGTGAACCCCAGCAGAACGAGGTGCGCCCCTACTCAGCATGCCCGCATTCCTGCTCAGATCATCAAAAGCTATTTGATGAGGAAGTCAGCAGCGAGTTTTGTCACTCCTGCCTGTTAACAAACGTCCAAGAATCCCTTATTTCCAGGGACCTTTTTCTTGATTGTTTCTTAGAGCCTCAGGGCTTCGAAGGATTTCTGCCAGAGTGAGCCTTAGTTGCTGTTTCCTAACACTTCTCAGTTGTTCCTTGATTGTTTATTTACATGTCTCCACCCTCTTCCTGACTTCCTGCAACTAGAAGTTGAGGAATCTTGACTCATTCATCTCGTATTCGGTTAACAGAATGCCTGACGAGTAAATGCTCAGTATACGAATGTATGAACGTAGCGTGTGCTGGGTTTATCATTCCAGGTTCGTTCTCTCCCCTTCCTACCCTGCTGTGGCCTCCCAGAGGCTGATCTGCAGACCACAGCATGGGTCCCCGGGGGCTTCCGGCTTCTGGTTGGGTCTGGCCAGTGGCAGGAGATCAAGGGGAGAAGCGAGGGTATTTGTGCCCCCGGCTCCCCTCTGGTGGGAAGCCATGCACATCCTGGGATGTCTCTCAACAAAAGGTCACCTCTCTCCTCCAGGCAGCCAGCTCTATGTGACTCTGGCCTTCCTCAGTCTGTAGCCTCTTCCTCCCTGATCCTTTGAGCCCGAGAAGGGGGCGACATCTAACACCAGGTCCCCGCACCACCCCCTACAGCCTCCCTCCACCCAGCTCATGCCTGTATCGTTACTTCCTTTGTAAATTAACCCTCTGCAAATTACCCCCATTAAGTATACCTTTACCTTCTTGTTGGGAAACAGCAAGCCCCAATCGCTTATGGAGATTTTAAGTTGTTGGCTGGCCACGAAGGGCCATAGGGCCGTTGGATGCGTGGCAGCTTTGAGGAAATAAACAGCAGTTTTGGAAACTATTCTCCACTCAGGGCAGACTTCTCTCCCACTAACTTGTACGATCTTATTTTAGACCGACGGTCTGTTTTTAAGTCTCTGAAATTACCCCTTATCATGGTTGTGTATCTGACTCAGCACGGAATGTGCCAGGAGAGGAAGAACTCGGGACCAAAAAGAACAGAGTGGGGACGCGTACGTTAGGCACCAGCCGTGCCAGATGAAGACTTTGTAAGGAGTTCCGTTGGTGTCGAATTCTGTGTTTCACTTCCTGCTCTCCTGGGTTTTCTCCTGCAGGTGATTATAAACAGCACCATCACACCCAACATGACCTTCACCAAGACGTCGCAGAAGTTTGGGCAGTGGGCGGACAGCAGAGCCAACACGGTGTTCGGCCTGGGGTTCTCCTCGGAGCAGCAGCTGACAAAGGTAACGAGGTCCCCTCGTCCGGACACTGTCACCCAGTCCCTGGGTGCTGAGGGCCTGAGTGGCCCCGCTGGTGAGCAGGATTCCTCTTCAGCCTTTGATTTCACCCTGGCTGGCCCCGCAGGGCTGCCCAACCGGGTGGATGACCTTTTAGAAATCCCAGGTCCCTGGAGATGAAGCTGTTGTTGGGGAAGGAAACTCACAGGACACCTGCTCCCGCAGAGCCTGAGATCCCAGCCCCAGTGCGCGGCTCTGCAGGCGGTTCCTTCCCCGTGTGTCACCCCGGGCCTTGTGCCCAGAGTGCGTGCGCCTGGCGGCCACCAGCATCAATGACCCCCTGGTTGGAGCCCTTAAGGAGAGGGAGGTCCTGCTGACTACTCACTAGCAAACAGTTCCTCATCTGGAGGCCCTGTGCCCCTTAAAGCGTCACACCGCGTTTTGTCTCAGGGTTTCTGGGGAAAGGATTCGTAGCTTAGGTTTGATTCTCCAAGGGGCCCAGGACACACTCTGTGGACAGTCAGAGAGTGTTGAGGAGCACGTCGTGACCGACCACAGGCTTGGGGAGCCCCAGGGTCTGCGGGAACAAGCTGACCACTTCTGAGAGGCTCACCCGCTGATGGATGTGTGAGCAAATGGGCTTCCCTGGAGGATGGGGAAGGAGCCCTGTGTGCGTGTTCAGAACGCATTGCTTGAAAGCGAGACTGGCTAGTTTACATGACAGGAACTTACCGGAAGGTCAGAGGGCCTCAGGGAACCCCAGGGGAGAGGTGAAAGGGAAGGGCTGGAGCCGGGCTGGCTTCAGGAGGCTAGGCTCTGGGAGTTGTTTCTCTCTAGACCGTTGCCGTGAGCATATTCATTGAGCTGTGGCTCGGCCGACCCTGTGCGAGGCGCTGAGCACGTGGAGCTGTGGTCCGTCCGTCCCCAGAGGCATTTACAAAATTCCAGGTTCGGGGGACTTGACAGGGCCACTTGGTATGGACTGGGACGCTTGGATTTCCTGAGTACACGGGGGACAGCTTTCAGAGGAGGTTCAGACGAGCCAGGAAGCCGCCCTGCAGGGGCCCACGGATTTGTACCTCTTCTCTGTTCAACGTGTGTGCGTGTGCTGTGGACACACGCACGCACACCTCGGCACACGCACGTGCACACTCAGGCACACACGCATGTGCACGCTTAGGCACACATGCACGTGCACACTTAGACACACACACGCATCTCTAAGGAGGCCTGCAGCCCACAGACCCAGCCATCCTACCTCCAGCCAGACATGCGACCCCGATGGAGGCCATCCCACCCCCTCTGTATCCCCAGGTCCTTACATGGACGCCACTCCCTAAGAAGCCCAAGAGACCCAAAATGACCTGGTGGCACTTTGAACATCTCTTTTTTGCCACCTGCTCACAGGAGCATTCTTTCCTGGGTCCCAACACGTCCAGCTCACCAGGGCTGTGGAGCACAGGGAAAATCCTTGAGTCTAGGTCATCGGGTATCATCGTGGGAGGCGATGTCCCTTGGTCCCCGGACTCGCGTGCTCCGCCTCTGGGGAGAAGCACCACGTGCTCCCACCCGGAAAGCCTGGTGCTCCCGCAGGCAGCACAGCAGGTGGGAGGGCCCACAGTCCTAAGGTTATCGGACGCTGCTTCGTTTCGTCGGCGCAGAAGCGGGTTGGCTGGTTTCGGGCTGTGCTGTGTGGCACAGGACACCTTCAGGAGGCCTCCGGACGGCGGGGCTGGCCTAGCCACGACAGACCATGGCATCTGTCAAGGGAGGAGGAGTGCTCCGGAGGAAGGGCCCCCGTGCGATCCGCTTTCCACCGAGCTGCTGGCCGGTGGCCTGAGGGTGCGGTGCAGATCTGGGGGCTCGGGGTGGATCCCTGTTGTTGGCAGTTGGCGCTCAGCAGGTCAGAGGGTGGGGCGGCCGTGGAGAGCAGGGGTGGGGGTCATCTAGGTCGCGAGGGGCCTCTCTCTCTGGTGCCCGGCGAGTGTGTTGGCAAGCCTTTTGGGCGAGCACCGGGCTGCCTGCAGGATCAGGGTGGGGCGTCTGGTTTTAAGGATTCTGTCTGGTGTGAAGGTGGGGACTTCGGAAGAGCATAGTCTGTTCAGGCTGTTACAGCAAAATGCCACGTGTTGGGGTGGCTTACAGGCAACAGAAGCTGACTTCTTGGAGCTCTGGAGGCCGGAGGTCTGAGATCGGGATGCCGGCACGGTCAGGTTCAGGGGTAGGTCCTCTTTCTGGTTGTATCCCGGCAACTTCTTACTGTGCTCTCACGTGGCCCAAAGAGAGCAAGAGAGCTCTATGGGGTCTCTTAATAACTTCTTATTTAGTGTTTTTATTTGAGAGAGAGAGAGAGAGAGCGCGCGCGCGCGCGCACGAGTGGGGGAGGGGCAGAGCGAGAGAGGGACACAGAATCATCAGAAGCAGGCTCCAGGCTCCAAGCTGTCAGCACAGAGCCCAACACGGGGCTCGAACCCACAAACCGCAAGATCGTGACCTGAGCTGAAGTCAGACGCTGGACCAACTGAGCCACCCCGGCACCCCAATCAGTGGGGTCTCTTATAAGGGTACTAATCCCTTTTATGAGGGAGCCACCCTCATGACCTCATCACCTCTCAGTGGCCCCACCTCCTAATCCATCACATTGGGGGTTAGGACCTCAACGTAAGAATTTGAGGGGGGCACAGGCTTTCAGCCAGTTGCAGCCATTCATGCAGAATATGAATCTTCCAGACTTGGGTTCCCTCTGGGCTCACTGGGTTCCACTGATGTAGCCGTTCCCAAATCTTTGGCACTAAGCTTCCCACTTTGTTTCTTCCAAGTCCCTACCCAGGCAGCGAGGCCCCTCACCATTTCCCCAGGGTTCAGTGTAGACCTGACTCCAGGCGACCTGCCCCTTGCACACCTGACAAGGAAACACTCCAGCTCGTGCCCACAGGGAGGATTTTCCTTTTCCATCATCGTCCACGTCACGGGACCCGCATGGACAGCCCCATGACAGCGTGTGCCGGGGGCTGGTCATGCGGCGTGCGGCTTTGGGGGTGGGCCGGGCTGGTAGAGGCCGGCCCAGACGTGAAACCGCAGCCCACGAAGGGTTTCAAGCCACGAACGACAATGGTCGGATCCGCACCGCAGGCAGATCTTTCCAGTGTTGAGGGAGACGGGGTTGTTCTGGTCCAGAACGGAGATGGCGAGGACCTGAGTGAGTGGACGTGGGAGGCAGGGGCTCTGGGACGAGGGCGGGCACATGGACGGATGGACAGAGCTGCCATTTTCTGAAACAAGGGAGAAGAGGGGCTGTGGGGATCAGAGAGGATGTTTGTGAATTGGAAGCAAGTATGATCGTGGTTTGGTGAATGAATGATTCCAGAACTCCTGTCTGGGGTGGGCACCACGGCTGCCCGGAGGAGGCGGCGTGGGGGAGTTGGGAGCAGCCCCTGCCCTGCCCCCCATGCCCCCTTCCCACACCCGCTGGGGTCCTCAGACCCCTGGGGACGCAGCGATACGGGGAGGCTCCTGTGGGAGGCAGGGCGTTGGCGGGGCCGTGAGGCCGTGTGTCCCTGACCCCGGCTGAGGCTCCAGGCCTTCTGGAAGCCCAGGCAGAATCCCTCTCAGCTGCCTGGAACAACTTCTTCCATCTTTGGAGGAATCAAAGTTGCTAGGAAGGATAAACAGGAGAGAGTTTAACGGAAAGAATCGAAGGAAGGGAGAACTCAAAAATCAGAACAAGTTGTGAAAGTTCACTTCTTTGTCCGCCGAGACCTGGGGGGACCTCAAGCCGTGCCTGCCTCCACGCTCGGCCACTTTGCATCCTTCCCAGGCAGAAGAAAACGTCCTGTCATTAAGGAGGAGTGTCTGCTCTTCCCGAGTCACTTGGTCTCTTCCGGCAGCGGAGTCTCGGCTCTGTGACTGTGACCTGCCCTTGTCACAGAGGCTTATCAAAGAAGCCCTCGGATGTCTCCTTTGTTCAGAATGTTTCAAGCCAACTTTTCCCCTTCTCTGTGAAGGGAACGATTAACCACACACGGATAAATTACCATGAAGTGCGGCTGGAGGTCTCGACAAGTGGCAATTAGCTAGCAGAAAGGAACTTGGACCTGAGGGGACAGCTGTGGCCGAGTATTTCTGACTCCACAGAGCAACCACCCACGGTCCTGAGACAGGAATCTGTAATCAAACCCTATAACTAGGCTAGAAAAAGGAACAGCAGCGCAGCTATTTTCATTTCAGAACACTTTCTACGCACGTCTCTCTCTACCCCCCGGAAGGAAAATAGAAACCTTGGTCTCCGCTGTTCCCATTATAAGGACCACTTTACACCACGGTCCCAAAAGTCCTACAGGGACACTTTCTGGTCTTTAGACAGGCTTTCCAAAAATAATAGCAGCTGTGTAGTCCCAGAGGTAAGCTGGGACTCGGCTGTCCACCCACCCGAGGGGACGTGATAGCGGCCTACTGAACGTTAAAAGGGATTTGCACATTCTGGTAAAAGGAGGAGCTTCGGAAAAGAGACAAAAAGGAAGGAAACCCAAATGTAAAAGTGAGCCACTTGCTAAAGTTTAGATTCTTTCTGGTATCTGACCTTAGATGTCACTGTTCTGAGTTTGGCTCTGAGTTTGGTGTCGTTTATCCGAGACAGAAGGAAGCACTTCCTGCCACGAAGGCGGTGACCCAGGGTGGGGTTGCTTGTGCCCTGCGATTGATTCATCTGAACCCTGACACACACACACACACACACACACACACACACACACACAGAACATTTGCTCTTGACCCATTTTAATTATTTCATCTGTAATTCATGTTTGTATCCTTATGTTCACTTAAGTCTGTGTAGTTGTAAGAACATTGCTCTGTCTGCCACCTTTCTGATTTAAGGGCAGTTGTTTTAAAGTAGGAGATAGTAGTCATTCACTCTTTTGATGTTTTGGTGAGAATGCCTTTGGCTGCAAGTAACAGGGAACTAGTCACAAGGCTGAAACAAATAGAGTTCTTCTTTACACACAGAAGAGAAGTCCTAAGGCAGGCAGTTGCCAGCAGGATGCAGTGGCCCCACGATATTGGGTGTGAGAGCTCTGCATGTTTGTTTCTTTCATTGGCATTTTCCTCATGGTGCTAAGATGGCTCCTCAAGCTCTATCCATCACATCTGCATTCATCGTAAGAGGGGAAGGTAGAAGGTGGTGCTACAGGAACTTCCCTGTGAGGTCCTTTGGCAGACTCCTCCTTGGGTCCAACTGTCAGTCCCTGGGCCACCTTCCCACAGGGGGAAAAAAAAAGAAGAAGAAGTAGGTCACTATGGCCAGCTCGGAGTGGTTCTCATTCTCTTTCACCTTGGAAATTTCCTGCTCCAGTCAAATTTGAGATTTTGTTAAGCCAAGAGAAAACAAGAAATGGATTTTGAATGGAGCAAATAGTGTCTGTCACAGAGTCTTCACTGGCCAAGGGCAAAAAAACAAAAAAGCCACAAATAAGATAATAGTCTTTCATTTTCTAGCAGGATAACGATGAAAAAGATGATGACTTTAACTTTTAAAAAACTATTACTGCAAGTTTAAAAACTGCAGAAAATGATGAATCACCTGTGGGTGGCTCAGTCGGTTGAGCCTCCGACTTCGGCTCAGGTCATGATCTCACGGCTAATGAGTTTGAGCCCCACATCGGGCTCTGTGCTGACAGCTCGGAGCCTGGAGCCTGCTTCGGATTCTGTGTCTCCCTCTCTCTCTCTGCCCCTCTTCCACTTGTGCTCTGTCTCCCTCCCTCTCAAAAATAAATAAACACTAAAAATTTGTTTTAATTTTAAGGGGCTCCTGGGTGGCTCAGCTGGTTAAGCATCCAACTTCGGCTCAGGTCATGATCTCGCGGTTCGTGGGTTTGAGCGCCGCGTCGGGCTCTATGCTGACAGCTCAGAGCCTGGAGCCTGCTTCAGATTCTGGGTCTCCCTCTCTCTCTGCCCCTCCCCCATTCATGCTCTGTCTCTGTCTCTGTCTCTCTCTCTCAAAAATAAATAAAAAAACATTTAAAAAATTTTTAAAAACTGCAGAAAATTATCCTAACGAGTAAAGACGTGAGAATTTGGCATACATTTTAGAAAGCTTTATGCTTTGAATATCCTTTGATCCACTGGTTTCATTAACTGGCTTTTATTCTAAGGAAATAATTATAACTGAGTACAGAGATTGAGCTTTAAGAATTTGACTTGAAATATCACTTATAACGGCAAAAGCAAAAAACCAAGACACCAGCCAAATGTCCAACAGTAAGAAATTAGGTGAAATACATTCCAGTATATCCTTCAGGGCAAGATACTGCATAGCAATTCACATGCAGTAATAGAAAAGCATATAATTGCATGGGAATATTAATGTCCTGTTAATTTCAAAAGTGGCTATAAAACGAGGTGTACCATATCATTCTGTTTCAAAGATAAATGTGTGTAATGGATGCATACATAGAGATAGGAAAATATTGGAAGTTTACGTGCTGGTGGGACCATAGGTTTGAAGAATATTTTTTTCTAAACTGTACTTTCTACATTCAGAAGCTTGTGTTTTTTTTTTTTTTTTTAATGTTTATCTTAGGGAGAGATCGAGCGTGAGCGGGGGAGGGGGAGAGAGGGAGACACAGAATCCGAAGCAGGCTCCAGCCTCTGAGCTGTCAGCGCAGAGCCCGACACGGGGCGCGAACTCATGAACCGTGAGATCATGAGTTGAGCCGAAGTTGGATGCTCAACCGACTGAGCCACCCAGGCGCCCTGCGTGTTCTTTTTTATAGTAAGGGGAAATGTTAGAACACTTAAGCCTTGGAGATAAGATTTTTCACCGGTGGACAATCCCCTGGCTCCTTGGTTGCTTCTAAGTTTCCATTATTGTAGATAATGCTAGGATTAACATCTTTGTATTGAAGCCTTTTTTTTTTTTTTTTTTTCACGTTCTCAATTATTTTCATAGAATAGTTTCCCTGAAGTGATATCACTTAGGTCAAGGGGTATGAACGCTGTTTTCACTGATGATCTGGAAATGTCTTGCCCGCCCTGGGTATTGTAACTGTATTTACTGTTTGCTAATTTAGCAAGCAAAGAATAGTACCTCATTATTTTGATTGGCATTTCCAGTGGGACTGAACAATTGTTTTTATCAATTGCTTGCTTACTGTGTTTTATATTTGTGCATTTTGCTGTTTATCTACTGGGGTTTTCACGTTTTCCTTTTCAGTGTGTACGAACTTCCTCTACTAAAGATAATGGCCCCTTCTCTGTGGTACCAGCCTAGCAACGGATATTCCCCCCCAGGCATTTGTTTCCCTTCTGATTTAGTTTTTCTTCCCCTTTTCTGCTACAAAGCTTTCACCTGTTTTTTTAGACAAATCTCTTCTGTGATTCTCTTTTATTTCTTCCAAGTTGAGGACATTACCTTCTTACCCCTCAAGCAGAAGTTTGGTGAACGTTCAATTCTGTTTGCATCCAGATTTTTAAAAAATATCCCGACCCCGTTACCTCACTGATCATGTATCATGCCACTTGTTTGTAGTAAAGGTTTAAATTCATTTCCCCTGTTTACTAATGTTGTGTCACTCCATCCATGTGGGGTAACCTTCCCTATCAGTGTATCGATTCCTCGTTTGTCACAAGATGATGTTTATATAAGAGGTAGGGCCTGTTTCCATCACGCGGCTACTGATAACGCATCTTTTAAGATGATTATTTGTTAAATATTTTAAAATTTAATGTTTATTTATTTTGAGAGAGAGAGAGACACACACACAGAGTGTGAGCAGGGGAGGGGCAGACAGAGAGGGAGACACAGAATCTGAAGCAGGCTCCAGGCTCTGAGCTGTCAGTCAGCACAGAACCCGATATGGGGCTCAAACCCACGAGCCGCAAGATCATGACCTGAGCCGAAGTCAGACGCCTGACCGACTGAGCCACCCAGGCACCCCCCCGACAATGATTATTTGTTCCAAATTGATCCTATAGGGCTTATCCTACTTGGTTGCATTTTAGGCTTACTTTGTGAAATTTCCTTTTTTATTCTCACCCATTTGAATGTAAAACAAAATCCTCCAAAAACTCAGAGTTTCTCTGAGGACAGAAACCAAATCTTAGGTATTTCAGTGTCCCCGGCACAGTCCCAAGTACATAGAGATCACCACTTCCTAGTTCTGAATGAATGAATTCACCCTGTTTTGGCACTCTTTTACTAACGTTCATGGTTTCAAGGCTCTCACTTTTATTTTACTTGAAGAAACTAGTCAGATCGAGGCCAGAGATGCCACAGTTCCCTGTTTGAACCCCTGTCACATGCCCAGCAAAGCCCTGTCCTTTTTCTCCAGTGATCCACGGGGGTAGTGTTATTGCCCACATCTTATAGATGAGGAAACCGAGGTTCAGAGTGGCTCATTTCCCTGCATTTGAAAGGCTGATGAGGGTCGGAACTGAGCAGCTCACCCAAGCTAGCAGTTAAGCAGGTAAGTCTTAGGACACTGTAGTGTCCAGTGCTGGTGTCAGATGGCCTGTGTTCAGTCTCAGGGTGACCTTGGCGGTTACGAAACCCATGTGTCCCCATGTGGATACTGAGCACCTAAGGGTCTCTGGGAGTGCACGGCCAGACGAGACATTCCAGCTGCTCTCCTCTTATCCCTGTGAAGCCAAGAATAGGTGTCCTTCTTTTTCTTTTTCTGAGATGTTCTAGGCTGTTATTATTTTTTTTTTTAATTTTTAATGTTTATTTACTTTTGAGAGAGAGAGAGAGTACAAGTGGGGGAGGGGCAGAGAGAGAAGGAGACACAGAATCTGAAGCAGGTTCCAGGCTCTGAGCTGTCAGCACAGAGCCCAAGAAGGGGCTCCAACTCATGAACCTCGAGATCATGACCTGAGCTGAAGTTGGACGCTCAACTGACTGAGCCCCCCCCAGGCGCCCCTGGCTGTTGTTATTTATAACGGCACCCTCATCCCGCAGTCCCTTTGAGGTTGTGTGTTTTGGTGTATGTGTTCGTGCCCTCCCTTTTATAACTGAGAAGGAGAGCCGCCCATCAGTGTAGCAGAGGAGAGCTGTAAAATCGGGACTGGCCAGGGGCTCCCCACTCCATATCTGACATTCTGTCCCTCAAGCCTCATCTTTGCCTTAAAGGTCCCCGTGGCCTGTTTTGAGTTGAAGCTTGTAGAAGTAATTTTTTAAAGGCTTTTTTTTTTTTTAATGTTTATTTATTTTTGAGAGAGAGACAGTGTGTGGGCAGGGGAGGGGCAGAGAAAGAGGGAGACACAGGATCCGAAGCAGGCTCCAGGCTCTGAGCTGTCAGCACAGAGCCCAATGCGGGGCTTGAACTCACGAACTACGAGATCATGACCTGAGCCAAAGTCGGATGCTTAACCGACTGAGCCACCCAGGCGCCCCAGTAATTTTCTTTTAAAGAGGGAGTGTGTACAATCGTGTTTTACATCTTAAGGTAATGGAGCTTCTCTCTGCAAGTGGAAAACCTAATCAGTTAAGTATTCAGCAACTGCTTTGGGCAAGACTCTTGGCATTCTTGTTGGCACAGGAAGGTAACTGGGTGTGTGGAAGACAGATCTGCGTCCAAGTTCAGGTTTATCATAACTAGCCGTGTGACCCCGGGCTTTAACCAGCCTCCCTAAGGCTGCATTTTCTCAATGGGACACTGTAGAGCTATCCCGTCGTACAGAATGGTGGGGAGGAACCAAAAGAGAGAACGTGTGTTAAGAAGCCATTACACTCCTTCACATATAGATGTGGTTGTGCTCAGGGCCCAGGGGAAGTGGGGGGTAAGTACGCCTGCCCAAGGCAGCGACTGTGGGACCACTGAGGGGCCGCCATGATGGGTGTCAGGGGACAAAGAAAGAAGCCGCCACTGGAATGGAAGGTTTGCGCCTTAGGCTGAGAGTCTCCAAGAGCAGAGCTAAGGTCTTCACCAGTAGGGATGTTAGAGACAGAGCGAATGGAGGCCCCAAACTCGTCCAGAAGTGACTTGTTCTGTCAAAGCCTGGAAGAACTTTATATACTGACTTGGTTGCCACTGACTTCTGTTACTCAGCCCTTGGCCTCCTGGGAGACAGCGGTTTCTGGTAGCTGCACCAGATATCTGAGTATATCTGAGTATCTGAGTATATGAGTATATCTGAGTATATGAGTATATCTGAATATCTGAGTATATGAGGATATCTGAGTATATGAGTATATCTGAATATCTGAGTATATGAGTATATCTGAATATCTGAGTATATGAGGATATCTGAGTATATGAGTATATCTGAATATCTGAGTATATGAGGATATCTGAGTATATGAGTATATCTGAGTATATGAGGATATCTGAGTATATGAGGATATCTGAATATCTGAGTATATGAGGATATCTGAGTATATGAGTATATCTGAGTATATGAGGATATCTGAGTATATGAGGATATCTGAATGAGTATATGAGTATATCTGAGTATCTGAGTATATCTGAATATCTGAGTATATGAGTATATCTGAGTATATGAGGATATCTGAGTATATGAGGATATCTGAGTATATGAGAATATCTGAGTATCTGAGTATATATGAGTATATGAGTATATTTGAGTATATGAGTATTTCTGAGTATATGAGGATACATGCTTCAGCGCCCAGCTTCCTGCAGGGCCCAGCTCACACACGGTGGCGGGGGGGGAGGAGTACCTCTTCACCGAAGGGCTGAGTGCTGCTTGGACCATGTGTTTTTGACTGAATGAGCATGACGCTGGCTAATGACATTTCCAGTCTAGTTTAAAAACAGCTTCCCGTGAGACAAGGGGCAGAGACAAGACAGAGACAAGAAAGGATCCGTGAGAAAGAGTGCCCATTTGGTTTGGTAGCCTGGCAGAACATCGGCCTGCTTGTAGGGAGAGAGGCGTCCCCCTCCTTACTGAGTGCGGCACGGGCGAGACCCCGCAGGGCTGTCTGTTGAGAACAGTTTTCTTCACATCACATTTGACTTTTAATGGATACTGGACAAAATCACTTAAAATGATGCGTTTCGAAAATAGAATCTTTGAGGGGTGCCTGGGTGGCTCGGTCCCTTAGGCGTCCGACTTCATTCAGCTCAGGTCGTGATCTCCTGGTTCGTGAGTTCGAGCCCCACGTTGGGCTCTGTGCTGACAGCTCAGAGCCTGGAGCCTGCTTCGGAGTCTGTGTCTCCCTCTCTCTCTTCCCCTCCCCCACTCATGCTCACTCGCTCTCAAAAATAAATAACCGCTAAAAAAATTTAAAAAATTGAATCTTTTAACGTCTTAATAGGATTGAAAGGTCTTTATGGTGCCTACACAAAATCTCTTCTGGGATAACGCTTATATTCTGAGGGATGCCCCACCTAGTTGGGTAAGCGTAGGAGGCGGCCAGATGGGGCAGGATGCCCCCAGGCACTCACTGCAGTTCCTCGCAGAGTATCCGCTCATTGGTCTAGCAGAAGAGAGCTGTGCCTTTCTCAGGCTCCACTAGCACCTTGGACGTGATTTGTTTTTCAAGTGGCCAGAGGGCGTGTGAGTCTGGAACCCAGAGTTCATTCATTCACTGAACAAACTGATTTGTGCCTGCTCTCTGCAGGTGCTGGGTCGGTGCTAAGAGAAAGGCACGGACCCTACCATCAAGGAGTTCTGGCATGATGTTTTGACTTTAAGAGTCCCCTAAGAGGAAGCAGGGAGGGGAGGGCTTTGTCTCAGGCTGGACCTCATATGGTTTTTTTTTTTTTTCTTTTTTTAATGTTTATTTTTGAGAGAGCACGAGCGGGGGAGGGGCAGAACGAGAGGGAGACACAGAATCCGAAGCAGGCTCCAGGCTCTGAGCCGTCAGCACAGAGCCAGACGTGGGGCTCAAACTCACAAACCGTAAGATCATGCATGACCTGAGCCGAAGTCGGATGGATGCTTAACCAGCTGAGCCACCCAGGCGCCCCTGGACCTCACGTGTTTTAAACAAGTAATGTGATTTTCCTCTGATTGCTCTGGGATGGTTAAACATGAAGCCCCGTGGCTGGGCTTTATTTATGGTCCTGCGGGAGCAACATCAGCCAGCACAGAAGGGCTGTCCTTTCCTGCTTCAGCCAGGGTGCTTTGTTCACAGTGTCTGTCATCTGGCAAGGTTTTCCCAAGCGGCCCACTGCTGCCTGCGTTGTAAACATGCTCCCAGAGTAGCCTGTGCTCCGAAATTAACGTGTTCTCAGCAAAAGCCTCCTCGCAGCCTTGCAACTTGCTAGCTCTTTGTGTTTTGCAGCAAGCACGTTTAGCTCTCTCTTGCTTTGTAATGCCAGCTTTATCACAGAACGTTCTCTGCTTGAACAATGTATTTGCTAATTAAAATCAGTTGCCTTGTCAGTGACTATAAGCCAGTGATTGATTTGATTGCTCTGGCATTGTAAGAAATTTATTATGAAAATATTAAAACATTTTTTAAAAGTAGAGAGCATAGGATAAAAAACACCATATACACGTCACCAGACTTAACCCTTGTTTTGCCACATTTCTTCATCGATTTAAAAAAAAATTTTTTTTAATGTTTATTTTTGAGAGAGAGAGAGACAGAGACAGAGTGTGAACAGGGGAGGAGCAGAGAGAGGGAGACACAGAATCTGAAGCAGGCTCCAGGCTCCGAGCCGTTAGCACAGAGCCCAACGCGGGGCTTGAACCCACGGACTGCGAGATCGTGACCTGAGCTGAATTTGGACGCTTAACCGACTGAGCCAGCCAGGCGCCCCCTTCATCTATATTATTGTTGCTGAAGTACGTTGCAGACATCCAGACATTTTAGGATTTATCTCTAAAAAAATAATGACATCTTCCCTCATAACCATGACATCACGGGCATTTCTAGTAAAATGAGTAATTCCTTGATGTCATTTAAATCCAGTCTCCGTTCCCGTTTCTTCATTTACCTCCCTGTAAGTCTCCCACGGATGCCTCCATGTTGACTTTTGCTGTTTTTTGCATTTTGCTGTTTTACGTCTTAAAGTTTTAAAGTCTAGACGGGTTCCTTCTCCCCAACTCACTGGATCTTCTTCTTCGTTTCCATCATATGGTACAAGTTCTTGGACCTTTCAGGTCTTTTGATAGAAGTGAAGTTTTTCATGGACTCCTTCTGTGGTACAGCTACATTTTATTTTCTTGCATTTGTATTAGTTACTTTTAACTGGAGGTGTTTGTTTTTAATACTTTAGTATTAACTTTTATTTTTGAGAGAGCATGCGTGAGCCTGAGCAAGGGAGGAGCAGAGAGGAAGATATAGAATTGGAAGCAGGCTCCAGGCTCTGAGCTGTCAACACGGAGCCCGACGCGGGGCTTGAACCCACAGACCGCGAGATCGTGACCTGAGCCAAAGTCATATATAGCCCGACGCGGGGCTTGAACCCACAGACCGCGAGATCGTGACCTGAGCCAAAGTCATATATAGCCCGACGCGGGGCTTGAACCCACAGACCGCGAGATCGTGACCTGAGCCAAAGTCATATATAGCCCGACGCGGGGCTTGAACCCACAGACCGCGAGATCGTGACCTGAGCCAAAGTCATATATAGCCCGACGCGGGGCTTGAACCCACAGACCGCGAGATCGTGACCTGAGCCAAAGTCATATATAGCCTGACGCGGGGCTTGAACCCACAGACCGCGAGATCATGACCTGAGCCAAAGTCATATATGCTTAACCAACTGAGCCACCCAAGTGTCCCAATACTTCAGTATTAAACTGGCCTCAGCAGCTTAGAAAATGATTCCGATCTGACCTAGGCCGGGAGTTTACTGGAAGAGGCGTTCCTTGTATCATTTCTTTTTAGTCTTGAATAAAATTATTCTTCTGGATTTATACAGATTTTATTGACTTGAAATGAGTGCAAAGTCCCGAAGGTGGGTCCTGGAGACCAGCTGTGTGTAAGGTTGAGAACAACCTCAGTAACTCCTGTTCACGTTCAGTTTGCAGAGAAATTCCAGGAGGTGAAAGAAGCCGCCAGACTAGCCAGAGACAAGTCCCAGGAGAAAACGGAGACTTCGAGCAATCATTCCCAAGTAAGTGATTTGTGCACAAAATAAATCTGAGTGTGATCACTAATTGAGCCTCTTTGTTCCTTGTCACTCGTGACGAGCAGTAGGGACTTCCAGCATTAGGGGCGTCGTGAAGGCTTTTTCCAGTCTTAGCCTGCTCGCACTGAGGTGTGAGGACGTGTTTCTCTGAGAGTCTTGAATTTTCCAGGTGTGCTGATGTATTTTTGACGGAAAGCACTAGATGAGGTTAGAATTACCGCATGCCTCTGGCCCCTAGGAGGCATTCTTTGTCATTGTGTTTAAATACCAGAGGCAAAGCAGTGTGTTTCCCTTCAGTGCTGGGGGGGCGAGTCTGCGTGAACGATGTGCAGTGACAATACCGGTGGGTACCTCGTGCCCACAAGAGAGAAAACTTGGCTGATGGCAGAGAACCCTTGTCTTTGCTTCTCTGTTTTAACAAAGTCAGATGGGAGATGATATTCCAACGGCTCTGGTTTAGCAAAGGAGATACGGCTTTGCCAGAAATTGAGTAGTCTGTCTACTTAAAAGTGTGACGATTGGGGCGCCTGGGTGCCTCAGTCGGTTGAGCGTCTGACTTCGGCTCAGGTCATGCTCTCGCGGTTCGTGGGTTCGAGCCCCATGTTGTGCTCTGGGGTGACAGCTCAGAGCCTGGAGCCTGCTTCGGATTCTGGGTCTCCCTCTCTCTCTGCCCCTCCCCCCCCCCCAATAAATAAAAACATTTAAAAAATGTCTAGTTCCTGAGGTCTAGTTTGGTGTATATAACGGTGGGTGGAAGCCTTGATCTCGTGGTAAGGTTATGTGCACAGAGACGGGGAGAGGGAGACGTCAGGGGCAGGATTCGGGGTTCGGAACAAGCACGACGCAACAGCCAACACAGCCGGAAGTCTGCCTGGCTGGGAGCAAGGTGCCCTGTGACAGGAAATGGAGCTGCACTTGGTGATCCTGCAAAAGACCTGGAGTTCTTGACTAGCAGTTTATCATTTGTTGTCTACTTATTGTCGGGTTGTTGCGGTAGACATCGGAGGCGTTCCCTGACTGTTTCTCTGGAACTGATGTGAGGGTCGTACTCACACGGGGAGGAAGTCAGGGAGCCACAGACGGTCGGTGGACTGGCCAGGGCGCAGCTGCAGGGGTGAGGAGGAAGGGAGGGATGTGGAGGACAGCCTGTAGGAAGAGAACCAGGGGACTGGGCATCTTGAGCTGTCAGGACTGACATTCTAGACTTGACCGTCAGCCTCGAAGAAGTGATAGCTGAAGGCTTGGCCTTTCCAAGAAGCCGTGGGGAGAGGAGGGCAAAGCTGGAGCCTTGTTAAGTTTGCCCAGCTATGGGAAGGGGCCCAGCGAGGAAGACAGAGGAGAAATCTCCCCGTTACTGACCCGAGGCAGGCGCGTGCAGAGTGAGTCTGTGCTGCAGAGCGGAGGGCCCCGGGTTTGGCCACCGCGGTGACTGACCCTCAGGACCGGGATTTCCCAGCGCCGGTCCCGGCTCATCGTATGAAAGATGCCCTGTGTGAATTTATGGAAATGAATGCGTATTAGACTTCAGGTGGGCAAGAACTTTCCTGACTCTTTCTGAATAATCTTTAATGTAATCTGAGTGATCCTGTTAATTTCATGTACTGATTACCATAAGTAACCACTGAGCACCTATGAAGTTGGACCCCTGAAATGAAATTGGACCCCCCAAATAGTCCACAATCTAGACTTTCTAACATATAACCTTTTTCTGGATACCACATATTATAGCTATACCTTTAAACTTTAATATCAGAATTTCTTTATATAAGTGTTTTATTTTAATCTTTGTCCCCCCCCCCCAAAAGGTATTTTAAACCTTAAATCATGTATACCCATCAGATGCTATATTATGTGTATGTATTAATTACCTATCAGGGTTTTGATTTGGTTTTTTTTATCTCTAAGGTTTAGTTTTTATTTATCCTTCTTGATGTGTCCCCAGATGTAGAGACCACTGTACATTTTTTCTTTTCATTTTTATTAGAAGTCATACAGTTGCTTGCTTTCCTGAATCTCCTGGGGAATGAACACTTTGGCCCAGTGTTCCAAATATTTGAAGATTTTAAACATTTAATAGGGGTTTCATCCTGACCGTGAAAGCAATATATATTTATTGTAAAAATCAAAACATTGCCATTCTCTAAAGAATAGAGTCCGCACCACACAAAGATACGTGTTAAATATCTAGTATATATTTATATTGTTCTTTTTAACCTTTTTTACTTTATGTTTCGTGATCGTTCCCCTGTGTTTTCAAATATCCCTTTTCAAAACTATCTTAATGGCTAGACAACATTCTAGTATTTGTCTGTATCACACCTTACTCCATTAACCTCTACTTTGGGACACCTACGTGGTTTCTGATTTTTCACGAATACAAATGACACTGTGATGAACGTCCTCGCACATCTTTGTGCGTTTGATCATTTCTGCAAGATAAATTCTTGGACTGGAAGTACTGGGTTAAGAGGCAGGGACATTTTAAAAGGTTTTGATAAATACTGCAGACTTAGCCCACAGAAGTGGATGCTTCTCACTACCCCCAGCAGTGACTGAGAGCGAGTTTTCCTCCCACACCCTCACCAGCAAAGCTTTGTTGACTTGACAGAAGAAAAATATATTCTCTTGGCCTTTTCTCATTTTGTACTTCTTTACCAGTGAGATTAAATATTTTTTGTGTTTATTGACTCTATGCATTTCTTCTTCTGTAAGTGTCAATTATGTATTTTTTCCTTTTTTTTTTTTTTTTAAGTTTATTTATTTATTTTGAGAGAGAGAGAGAGCATGAGCAGGGGAGGGGCAGAGGGGAAGGGGGAGAGAGTCCCAAGCAGGTATGATCTGCTGAGAGCGACGAGCCCGATGCGGGGCTCCAACTCGCAAACTGTGAGATCATGACGTGAGCCGAAATCCAGAGTTGGACGCTCGACTGAGCCATCCAGGCGCCCCTTTTTTTCCTTTTTTAAAAAACATAAAAGTGTCAATCTTTTAGCGTAGATTTCTAGGAATTTTATTTTTTTAACGTGGACGTTTTTGAACCTGTTCACAGCTTGGCAGAATTGTAAAACGAACCTCCATGGGACGCATAGGTCAGCTTTAACGATTAAGAATTTATGACCTGTTGTTTCATCCGTCCCCCCCACCCCGGACCCTCCTCTCCCCCTAAATTTTAAAGCAAATCCCAGAGATCATTTCATCCGTATATATGTCAGTACGTGGCTCTAGAAGACAAGGCCTCTGAGAGTTTTCCAGCACAAGAAAAGTATTAACATCTTGTTTTTCATATATGCAAATGTTCAGCAGCAGATATGTTCCCACGTTTCTTGTGTGCATTTTAATTTTGTTTATGGCACTTTTTTTTTTTTTTTTTTAAGAGAGAGAGCAGAAATTTAAAGTCAGATGTACACATCATTCCCTTTCGGGTTCCTGCCTTTGCCTTTATGCTTATTGGAGGCTAAATAAGGTCTTATCCTAGACCAGATGAGATGTCACCCACGGTTGGTATGACTTGTTACCCAAAGCAGCTCAGAATATTCATATTCATAATAATGCTGACAGCAGTGGAGGCCACAGCCACATCCGAGTCCTGCATGTTTAAGGAGTGTTGGTCTCTCTGTGGCCCCAGGGGGTTTTAAGTTCCAGCTTCTAATACTTTCTCCTCATTCCCTCTTTCTTGTTCCTTGTTGTGAATCCCTCCCCCTGTTTTCGTCTGTGGCTTCTGTGTTAAATAAGGGAGCCCCGGTGTCCAAGCTTGTTAGGTTTATGTGTAAAGTTGAGTAAGTGATCCTGAGTCAGGGCCCCGGGTGGACTCTTTTTCTCTGTAAAGTGCACAGGCTTTCTGAGCTTCGAGGAGACTCCTCTGGGCCTTTTCCTTTGTTCTTTTTTTTTTTTTTTTTTTTTTTTAGTGTTTATTTATTTATTTCAAGAGAGAAAGAGTGCAAATGGGGGAGGGGTAGACAGAAAGAGGGAGAGAGAGAGGGAGAGAATCTCAAGTAGGCTCTGCGCTGTCAGCACAGAGCCCGACGCAGGGCTTGAACTCACAAAGCCACAAGATCATGACCTGAGCCGAAATCAAGAGTCGGATGCTCAGCTCGACCCACTGAGCCGCTCAGGCGCCCCTTCCTTTGTTCTTGATATCTTTCCACGTGCTAGTCTTTGCCGCATCCCGGTCCGATGACTTGCTTCTCCCCCGCTCACTAACACGCTTTCTCGTTATGCCCGATTTGCTGCTACTGTGAACAGTAATGTGTGAAGGGAATTCACTTTGGCCAGGAATCTGGGTGTGAAAGCCCGTCTTCTACTCAGGCATCCAGCGTCAACGGGACGGACGATGAAAAGGCCTCTCACGTGGGTCCTGCTGACACGCACCTGAAGTCTGAGAACGACAAGCTGAAGATTGCTTTGACGCAGAGGTAAGGGTGTTTGAAATCCAGACGCTATTTTCTCCCGGCTCAGTGCCTCCCTGCAGCCTTTCCTGCTGGGCAGGGCTTCCTGAGGAGACGGGGTCCTGCTCAGAGTGTCTGGTCTTGTCTCTGGGCCAAAGGAAGGCCAGCTGGCTCTGTGGCTGTTCTCCGTCTGGCTGACCAGACTGGTGTCAGTTCATGTGTGTGAGTGTACAAGTGTGTGTGTGTGTGTGTGTGTGTGTGTGTGTGTGTGTGTGTCTGCTTACGGTGAGAGCACAGAGAACGTGAAAAAGGTGTGTGTGAGTATGACAGAGTTGTGTGCCTGTGCTTGTATGTGTTTTTTTTCGTGGTTTTTTTT
Organism: Panthera leo; assembly: GCF_018350215.1. Classification (NCBI taxonomy): domain Eukaryota; kingdom Metazoa; phylum Chordata; class Mammalia; order Carnivora; family Felidae; genus Panthera; species Panthera leo. The sequence continues at coordinate 4,033,297 of NC_056684.1, forward strand.
TTTTTTTTTTTTTTTACATTTTTTAAATGTTTACTTAGTTTTAAGAGAAAGAGACAGGGCGTGAGTGGGGGAGACAGAGAGGGAGACACAGAACCCAAAGTGGGCTCCAGGCTCCGAGCTGTCAGCACAGAGCCCGACTCGGGGCTTGAACCCACAAAGCATGAGATAATGACCTGAGCAAAAGTCAGACGCTCAACCAACTGAGCCACCCAGGCTCCCCTCTTTAATTTTTTTTTTTTTAACGTTTGTTTATTTTTGAGAGAGACAGAGTGAGTGGGGGAGGACAGAGGGAGAGGGAGACACAGAATTTGAAGCAGGTTCCAGGCTCTGAGCTGTCAGCACAGAGCCCAGTGCGGGGCTAGAACTCACAAACCTTGAGATCGTGACCTTAGCTGAAGTCTGACACTCAACCGACTGAGCCACCCGGATGCCCCCGTTTTGTTTTCTAAGGACCCAAGTTTATCATTTACTTGTATATAAGATTGCATCTTGAACACTCAAGAAAAACCTGTGAAAATCTAACAAACTATGAAAAACTATGAAAAATAATATAACATCTCACAAAAATCAATAGCTTCTCTATATACAAACATCACATAGAAAATATGTATTTGAAGAAGAGATTTCCTTTAACAATAGGAGCTAGAACCATAAATTACACGAGCCAGAATCATAAAATACAGAAAAGTTCAGAAAATACAGTATCTCTGTAAAGAAAGCTTTAAAATGATTTTGAGGACTATAAATGAATAATTAAAAAATATATTTTCTGTTGGAAAGTAGTAGGAAGCCTTGATATTTTAAAAAGAATCAATTTCCAGGGTGCCTCGGTGGCTCAGTCGGTTGAGCATCCGACTTCAGCTCAGGTCATGATCTCACAGCTCATGAGTTCGAGCCTCGCGTCAGGCTCTGTGCCGACAGCTCAGAGCCTGGAGCCTGCTTCTGCTTCTGTGTCTCCCTCTTTCTCTGCCCCTAACTCACTTGCATTCTGTCTCTGTCTCTCTCAAAAATAGATAGATAGATAGATACATACATACATACATACATACATACATACATACATACATACATAGAAAGAATCAATTTCCCCTAAACTGATGTATCAATTATTTAACACGATCCCCATAATAATATCAACATGACTTTAATTTGTAATGACTACACAGGCTATGTGTATGTTTTTGTATCTTGAGATGGCCCTTTTCCGGAAGGCTGGGCTTATCTGACCCTGTGAGCATATTCAGAGCTGCTGTCCTTGGGAATCATCCCGTTCTCCCGGCGGGGGGTTTGGCCAGCTTCCCCCAACCTTCCTGTGGCTGAGAAGGTGCTCTCCTCAGACTTGCCCCCATTAAAAAGCTGGGTCCTATGAACTCCATTTTACAGATGAGGAAACTTAGTCCCAGGTGGTAAAAAGTGAGTCCTTGCCTGAGGTCCCACGGCTAGTAAATTTTTCCATCATACCACCTGCTTTTCACTCTTTTGTGGTTTTAACACAGCGCTACCTGGATGAAAACGTTTCACCCCTAAAAATAAATGTTTTTAAATCCCTACTTAATGAACAAGTGAATTATAGGAAGAGAGCATGAAACCATTTCTCTAAATCAGCTTACATTCTCGATCATTACCTCTGAAATTAATCAGATTATATTTTACCTTTTTTTTTTTTTTTTTGCTATGGTGTTTGAAAGCTTATCTTTTCCAGTGAAGTTCCTAGATCCTTGAGACTGGGATGAAAGGTGACACAGATTATTGAGATACAGTCCTATTTACTTGCCGGGAAAAAAAAAAAAACTCTCCCCCCGCCGTCAAAAAGCATTTAGAGACAGAAGTCTGGTTGTTCAGCCAGGCAGGATTGATAAGAATCCCGTGCTTGCCCTATGTGTCCTGTGCGGCTCAGCCCTCGGGGCACCCACGACACCCCGCGCTGGGCTCCAAAGCCAGGAGACAGAGGAACATGAAAGCCAACAGTACCTGAGGGGAACCTGATTCCAGTTTGTTTCTGGGTTTTTTTTTTTGTTTTTTTTTTTTGTTTTAAATGTTTATTTTTGAGAGGGAGAGACAGAGCGCAAGTGGGGGAGCAGCAAAGAGAGAGGGAGACAGAATCCGGAGCAGGCTCCAGGCTCCGAGCTGTCAGCACAGAGCCCGATGCGGGGCCCGAACTCGTTGAACCACGACATCATGACCCGAGCCAAAGTCAGATGCTCAACTAACTGAGCCACGCAGGCACCCCCCACCCCAAGTTTGTTTTTTGAAGCTCCTTCAGGGAGCACAGAGGATGAAGGGCAAACACGAGGTTGTTTTGGTCACATGGAGGTGTCCCGCAGACCTGTGGTCGTCCTCTGCCCCTGACGTCAGGTCAGCCTGGGCCCCCTCTGTCACAAGGTCACTGTGTCCTCTGCCCTCTGGTCTCTGGCTCTGGAGTCCTCTTCGGGCTTGGAGGGGACACAGGGGCCTATTATGGCCCGGAGCCAGTGTCTGTCATGACACTCCAGGAAGGGACGGGACGGGACACGACGCGGGGCTCTGGGGCCAGGGCTCAGGAGGGAGCGAGGGGGTCTTCCCCGCACTGCCGGGGTGGCGGGTGGGGTGGAGCGGGGCGGAGGGCACACGGCGGCCACCCGGTCCCCTCCCGCGTCCCCGCAGCGCCGCCAACGTGAAGAAGTGGGAGGTGGAGCTACAGACCCTGCGGGAGAGCAACGCCCGGCTGACGGCAGCGCTTCAGGAGTCGGCCGCCAGCGTGGAGCAGTGGAAGCGCCAGTTCTCCCTGTGCCGCGAGGAGAACGATCGGCTCCAGAGCAAGGTGGGCGCCGGGACAGCGGCCGTGGACGGGTGGGGGGCTGCTTCGTCAAGTTCAGGACCGGGCCGGGGAGGGGTGGGGGGATCGCACGGAGGCTGGTGTTCACTTGGCTGTCGCTCCCCCGTTGGCCCCCCGCCCGCCCGGCCTGGATGGACCCGCAGAGCCGCCCCCCTGTCTCCCCACCTTCCTTTGGTATGGATGGCGCGGAGCCCTGCCTCGTGTTGTCTTTTTCGTTTCGGCGCCATAAGTGCTGCCGGCCGGGCGCCAGGCCAAGTGCTGACTCCGCGTTCCCTCCCGAGGCCTGGCCGAGTGGCCTGCCAGAGGGATCGGTGGCCCTTTGCTGCTCTTTCCAAACGGGGAGTCGGTTTCTGTTTGCGTCTGAGTCTCAGACCCAAACCCGGGAGGAGTCCGCTCCCCTCAACGAGAGGCATTGGGAACCTCATCTCCAGGGTGCAAGGTAGAAGTCAGGGGGTCCCCAGCAGCTCCTGTGGCTGGGGGTTCAGACCCCGAGAGCTGGTGTGCCGGCCACCTCTGAAAGTGTCCTCGTGGTGACCGCCCAGTGCCCTTTGCCTCGAGGCCTGCCGCTTGTTTGCCGGACCCCGTCGGTGTGGGGTTCTGTGTTACCAGCGGGTTGCGTTCCTACCGCGCACGTGCGCTCTGGCCGCTGGGAAGCACTCAGCATCAGACACACAGCAGTGCCAAGGTGGTGAGGCCTTTGCGTCCCTTCTGAGGGGGTCAGGGCTGGGAAGGGGAGAAGAATGAACCTCTGGGGACTCGCCAGTTCAGTCTGCACGTCTCCTGTCTCCGGGAGGAGGCTCGCGGGCCAGGCCCTTCCTGCCGTGCACCGGTAAGGAAAGGTCACCCTGATTTAAAATGTTGGAAATGTCCCTGTGTCCCATTTGGTGGCCATTGTCCCACACGGCTGATTGGTTCTCTTCCCTGCTGGCTTAAACCTTTGAGACGAAACAGAATGACCCAGGACCTGATTAAACGACGTACCGATCATTATGGGGAGAAGTAGATAGATTCATGGGACATCCGGCCCCTATACTTGTGAGGAATCCTTTAAAGCAAACCTGAAGTTCCTATCCCTTGGCTGAGAGAGAGAACCGGAAGCCCGGCTCGTCCTGAAGCCAGGTTTGGTGACCGGACTGGGCTCTGCCGGGGGTGAAGGAGGGCAGCCGCCCGGAGTTGCTTCTTAGACGCGAGGAAAGATGCGAAAGGGGGTTAGTTTGTGGTTCTGTTTGGAAAGACAGCATAAACAGCCGTGGTGACCTTCTGTTTCACCACCGAAGTAACGTGGCATCCCTGCTTTGTTAAAGATTGACGAGCTGGAGGAGCAGTGCAGCGAGATAAACAGAGAGAAGGAGAGGAACACGCAGCTGAAGCAGAGGATCGAGGAACTGGAGTCCGAAGTGCGGGAGAAGGAGACGGTGAGTGGGCCGGAGGGGCCGTCCATGCCTGGGACACGGCCGGTGTCTGGGGAGCACGTGACTTGCCTGGCAGCTGCCTGGGCATCCGCGGGGGACCGCCCAGAGCCGCATCGAGGCACAAACGCTCAGAGCACGGGGCCGACCCTGCCCTGCGCAGCCCCCACACCAGCCGTGTCGCCAGGCCACGGCTCCGACCCGCGGGGGAGCTGGACGCTTACAAAACACTCAGAAACTGTGACAGGTGATGTGCGATCAGGCAGTTGTTTTCGCCCCGGGGCGGGGGGGGTTGGCAGGACAGCTGAGGTCCCAAACCTCCCAGCCACAGTTTCCCCATCTGCAAGTTGGGGATCGTAAGAGCACCTGTCTTTTCTGTGGTGGTGTGCAGACTTCACGCGATAACAACACCTAACACACCCGGCCGCGCGTTACGTGTTAACTTCATCCCCGTTGTCGTTACGCAGATGGTACGTTCTCAGCACAGCTGCCTCCGTCGGCTGCACATGGATCATGGACGTTCACGAGGGCTTTCTTTTTTTTTTTTTTTTTTTTTTTCTCCAACGTTTTTTTTTTTTTTTTTTTTTTTTTTAATTTATTTTTGGGACAGAGAGAGACAGAGCATGAACGGGGGAGGGGCAGAGAGAGAGGGAGACACAGAATCGGAAACAGGCTCCAGGCTCCGAGCCATCAGCCCAGAGCCTGACGCGGGGCTCGAACTCACGGACCGCGAGATCGTGACCTGGCTGAAGTCGGACGCTTAACCGACTGCGCCACCCAGGCGCCCCTTTTTTTTTTTTTTTTTTTTTTTTTTTTTTTAATCTGACTTGCTTTCACGATTTTTTTTCAAACCTCTGTCCCCCGTAGGAGTTGAATGACCTCCGCAAACAAAGTGAAATCATACCTCAGCTCATGTCAGAGTGCGAATACGTCTCTGAGAAGTTAGAGGTAAGGAGGGGCGCATCTGCCTTGGCTCCGACTGGAAGGCATTCGTGGGGGCTACCCGTTTCTCCGGGCTCCCCCTTTTCACACCTCCCGCGGTAAAGAACAGTGACTTTCTAGTCCTGAAAAGCCGTTGGTAACCGCCTGCCAGATGCCATCTGGGACCCCTCCCCAGGGTGCAGACTCAGCAGTGTTTGCCTTCTGGTTTTTCCACTTCTGCGAAGGTGTGAATAGTCATCGTGCGGTGACTGATTCCCGCCCACAGAAGTCTCTGCAGAGTCTTTGGGCGGTGAGGAGCCCGGCAGAAGGGAGGGCGGAGAGTGTAAGACCCCGGTGCTAGCCCACCTTGCCGTGACCTTGGACTTAACCTTGGGCACCCGCCCTAACCCCCCCCCCCCCCCGCCCTGGCCTCAGGTTCCCGATCCACAGGGGTTTCCACGTCCCCTTTCACTTCCAAGGGTCCCCCCACTTCAGGAACGACCCCCATATTAGTCGGTGGTTCCTGTACACGTGAGCAGAACACTCCTGATCACGTCCATAAGATGAAGCTCTTGCTGGATGTGAAGAGCACAGGCTTACACCTCGTTTAAGGACTCGCAGCCACCAGACCCTTAGGAGCTCGACTGCCCCCTTGGTCACACCACCTGATGCCGGTGCCCAGACCGCTGTGCCTGAGTCTGGCACGGCTCTGACCTTCCTCACGGTCGCCAGAGCCTGGCCCGGGAGCCTCTCCGTAGAGCCAGGGAAACAAGTCACTGTCCCGTTGGACCTGCTTCTCTGTCTCAGAATGGAACTAGCATGTGGTCTCTGCTGACCGTTCTGGGACTGGGGCGGAAAACCCCGTGTGCTAGGCCTGCGGGCTTCCTCCCCTGGGCACTCTGTGAGAAGGCCCTCTTGCCTCAGGCTCCCCCAGGCAGGACCCGAGCTCTGCGTCCTGCGTGGAGCCGCCCTTTATCAGCTCAGGTGTTGGTCACACACTCTGCCAGGGAACCATCAGGAAAGGGGGTGCAGCGGAGAGCCCCGAGTTCTGTGCTGACGTCAGCAGGCACAGGCGTGCGTCCTGGGGGACTTAGCTAGGGATGCGGGCCCCCCGGGGGGAGGGGGTCTCGGTGACCGGTCCCCCGGTGTGTCTTCCTTCAGGCGGCAGAGAGAGACAATCAGAACCTGGAGGGCAAGGTGCGGTCCCTCAAGACGGACATTGAGGAGAGTAAGTACCGCCAGCGCCACCTGAAGGTGGAGCTCAAGAGCTTCCTGGAGGTGCTGGACGCGAAGATCGACGGCCTGCACGACTTCCGCCGCGGCCTCTCCAAGCTGGGGGCCGACAGCTAGGGGCTGAGGGCTGGGGCGTCCTCCCGTGTGTGTCGCTCTGTCAGTGCAGGTGTGGTTTGTCGCGCCTCCACACCCGTGGTGCCGTCCACTCTCCCCTCCGGAACACACGCCTCCTCTCGCCTCCCTGACCTCGCGAGGCTGCGGACATCTGGAAGGTTCTGACTCAGGAATCCCGCGCTAGGTCTCCCTTAAACGTTTACGTAGTCAGGGCAGGGATGTTTGTATCTTTCTTAAGGGCTGTTGCGACCATACCAACTGAGCAAAGGATTTTCTATTACAAATAGGAACACGCTTTCCACCTCCTTTTTTTGGAAGAACGTTCAGAGCGTTTGAACGTCCACCAGGCACCCATGCGCGGGGCATGGGGGTAACGCCTTCCCTCTCGGTAAGAATCGAGATGCTTTAAAGCAGCCGCTTAGTAGAGACTTGTCCGGAGAGAGCAAACAAGTCTGGGGTGGGCTCACAGGCACTGCCTGCACCCACTCTGCCCCCCTTCCACCCACGCCCAGTTCGTAGGGTTGCGACAGTGTTCCTTTCCTGGGTTTTAACTTCTGAGCAGATGACTGTGCTGTGGGGACAGCGTGCAGTGAGGGCGCCTAGCACAGTGCCTGGCACAAAGGTGCTTAATAAATATTTGTTTAACTAAACAGATAAACAGAACTTAGTGTTTTAATCGACACCCCTCCCCCCCACCCAGCCTCCTGCCAGCAGGGTCCATTGGATCCTGTTGAACAATCCTTCCTTTTGCTGATCTGGGCGAGTATCAGATAGGAATTTGACTCACTGTGTGTGGTCAAGCTTCTGGATGGGCTCGGGTGACCCTGGGGCAGGGCGGGTGGCCACGGAAGCGGCAGGAGCTGGTCTGAGGCCCCCCAGTGGTCCATTCATGGTGCTCTGTCCCTGGGCCCTTTTGAACTGGGACCGCCCTTCTTCTCCAGGCTTGGGATGTAGGCCAGGACCCTGTGTGGGGAAAGAGCTCGCCCAAGCCCACAAGGGAGAGTCCGCTCAGCCTGGCTGAGCCGTGACCTTAGCAACAGGGGAGCCCTGCCTGCCTCCCTTCCTGCTAAGGGAGGGACCAGAGACGTTCAGCTCTCCTCTCTTACAGAGTTTCTCGGCGGGGCCAGGGACATCTGGGTGCCCTGCACGTGCCTTGGCTACAGGCATTTCGAAATGCCTTTCGGGATGTTGGAGGCCTTACTGCCTCCTTGCCTCCCTCTGCCTGCTTTGAGAACCACCAAGAGAGCATCCTCTTCTAGAAAGAGTTTCTAGAACTACCCTCTGATGAATCTGGATAAACAACAAAACAGCCTGAGGAGGCAGTGGGACACACACACGCACGCACACGCCCACGCACGCACACCCCCACGCACGCACACCCTACGGTGAGTCCTGCCACCGAGACTGTCTCTGAGCAGAGAGGTCTTATTTGGGAGGAGGGAAGGCCGGTCGTCTGGAGCACCAAGGCACCTCGGGGCAGTGGGGGATGGGGGCCTGCAGGCCGAGTGGGGCAGCTTTGCCTGAGCATGCCGGGCTCGTGGCGCACGGGCAGTGGCAAGTGTGGGCAGCCCTCTTGGTGACAGGAGGTAGGGTGCTGCCGTCCTGCCCTCCCCACAGCTCCAGATGGCACAGGACAGTGGGTAGCAGCTCCCTACTGGTCAGGAGACCAGAAAGCCAGGCTGGCCGTGGTTTGGCCCAGCAGTGGCTGAAAGGGGGTTCTTCTCAGGCCAGGTCAGACCACCTGGCTGCAGACTGGCTCTGGGGCTGCCTGGGAGCAGCCGGGATTCCGAGACCTCAGCCTGGAGCCTTCCGATGCCCAGCACTCCTGCGTGTTAGGTCACTTACTGGTCTGGAAGGGACCCTCTTGACTGACGGGAGCGTGCTCGGGTGACCTGTTCACAGGGAGGTAGGGTTGCCGAAGCCCCTTGTGCGTTGCATCTTGCTGTTGGTAGGAGACGTTGGCAGAAGTTGCACCATGACCGCTGTGTCCCTCCGTGGTCAGGGCCCACGATCCCTGCCCAGCCATCCCTGGGGAGTTGGGTGAGGACCCTGAAGGTAGGAGGTGAGGACCCGCGAGTGGCCTCGTGCGTTGCAGCCCAGGAGCTAAGAGCGGGACGGGCTCCTCAGAGGGCGCTGGGTTTAGCAGGGAAAATACAACAGCCGTACAGAAGCACTAGCCTTGCCCCTCCTTCTGCTTTTCTCGGAAGATCTCAGTGCTTCTTCACCGACTTTATTTAAAAAAAAAAAAAAAAAAAGTCCTGGGGACAACCTGGAGGGTCCATGAAGACACCGCCTGGTCACTCAGCCCCTGGCACCGTGCATGTGGGCTCCGTATAATGAAAATGACCTACTCAGTTCATCCCAGTCTCTGCCTGAACCGGTGTAACACGTCCTCACTTACGAGGGCGTCAGCTCCACTGATGTCCTGTGCTTGGCATCACGGAAAGCCAGCGTGGGCAGCTCAGCTCGCCCGCCTCCCCCCCCCCCCCCGCCGGCCCCATGAGCACGTGGCCCCGCCGTGCTGCTGGGACACGCATCGCCAGCCTGCCCTTCGTTTCCAGGTCAGGCCTCCTGATTCCGGCACGTCCAGGGCTGGCTGCCCAAACCCGATTGGCTTTTGTCTGCATCTGTTAAAGCTGGGGTCCAAAGCGGAGGACGTGCAGCACGGAACCCTGTCATCGTAATGGGCCTGAAAAATAATTTTCCTTCTGAGTAGAGACCCAGTTGGCAAGGGGAGGAGAGGTCTTCCTAGTGACAGGTTGGGGCAGCATGGTCATGCCGTGAAGGTCTCGAGAGCGAGCCAGCATCCACGTGAGACCTGGAATGTGTGTGGCGCGTCAGTCCCACGCCGTCCAGCACGCTGTCACGTTAGACTTCAAGTGGGTGAGAGGGTCTCTCAGGGTCATTCCCCACTTTGCAGACAGTGACACGCCTGTCACCCGGCTAGCGATCAGCCCCAGGGGGCGCTGCATCCAACTCTGCCAGACCTCGGTCCCGCCTCTTTCCGGGAGTCTTGCCACTCTTCTCCCTTGGTGACCTTTTGGCGCTAAGAAAACAAATTCTCTTGTGTCCTGATGAGACCACACTGTGGTCATATTTTAACGTGAGTCCACAGCAAGCGATGATTTATAAATGAGCGAACTAGAATTACATTTGCGTTCATTATAGACAGTAAGGTCCATTTGGTAACGACTCTGGCTTTGCCGGGGTCATTCCGAGACACTGCTGGTTACAGTGATGTCCGTGCTCTGAGAGGCCGGATCTAGGAAACACGAACACGTCGAGTTCTTTGTTGATGGCTCTAGTGGAGACAGAGCAGTGGGTGCACAGCAAGCGAGAAGCCCTGAGATGTTAGAGCGAGAGGTAGCGCTCTGGCTGGGAGGTCCCCCATGGGAAACGTGGACTCAGGGAGGACGGAGTATAAGTCGCGTGCTCCCAGAAGCGTCGCCATCTGCCCGTTTTAAAGGACTGCTTTTCTGTAGAAGTCAGGGGCAACGCGGGACGAGAGCCAGCCGCGGGGCACGGCAGGGACCGTACCGGGGACCTCATGTGTGGCCAGGTGCACCCTTGGAAGGCAGACTTAGCGTAGGCCTTCGAAAGACGCTGCCCTGTGAGACGGAGCCAGCCCCGCTCTTTGCTGATCCCTGAAAGTGGGTTGTTGGGCCATCGGTCCTTCTAAAAGTTACGGTTCTTTCTTTGAAATACCATTGGATTTTGAAGTGCTGACCATTTAAACTAGAAGCTTGTAAATCAATGTCCGTACATATTTTTAAATGATATGCATGGTTTAAGAGGAACCTAATTCTGGGTACGTGGTTTCCTCCAAAAGAAAACATTATCTATTCCGGGGGTGGTGGGGTGGCATCATGGAGAGGGAATCCTGTACAGAAATGTATGTTCTTTAAGTGTCTTTTCCATACACCTGCCTCAAGGATTGTTACTCTTTAAATGCCAGCCAGGCAAGAGGGGGACTTTGGTGATAATTTGGTAGCTGGATGGAACATTCTAGTGAACTTAGGAGAGAGAGAGAGAGAGTGTGTGTGTGTGTGTGTGTGTGTGTGTGTGTGTGTGTGTGTGTGTGTTGGGGAAAGAGATGGGAGAAACTACAAAGAACAAGGTTTTAAATGAAAAATACGTACACCTAAGAAAGAATAGCCTTTAATACTCCTGGTGGTGATACTCCGTGTTCTGGAATCTATGAGAAGATGAGTTTCTGGGTCTTTCGTTTCGAATGGGGTTGTACAGTGCCCTGCACTCTCTGATGATGCAGAGCCTTACGAAGAGGGGTCCCCCCCCCAGTCACACAGACCCCTGGTGCCCCTGGCCGGAACCCAGAGAAACCACAGTGGAGGCCAGACTGGTACGTTTTGGCAGGTGGTTGACAGGTCTGATGATACACAGCTGCGGGGCGTGTGTCACTGTTGTTAGGCCGTTGTCCCGCTTTCGGTATCAAGTCCTGACTTGAAATAGTCGTAGCGATGTCTCGTGATGTAGCAGGCCATTAGGCATTTCTTACATCGAATGTAAGAATTTAATCATTAGTATGAAGTGGTCGAGTGGGCTCTCCCAGGAGTACTAGGGTTTGTTTGGATTTTTTTTCCTTTTTAAATGCATTTTTGGTACATGAATAATCTATACATTTTTTTTAAAAAAAGGAAACTACAGATGAGCGAAAAGAGAAAAAATCACCTATCAGACCATCTGATTATAACCACTGTTAACATTTTGATATATATCTTTTTAGACTTTTTTCTGTGCGTTTATATGTTTTATTACTTTTTTCGTGAAATACAGTTATGTTATACGTACTGTCTTAGCACTTGCTTTTTTCCCTTGTGGCACCATATTGTGACTCAATTTCTATATCACTAAAGATATAATTCCATCATTTTTAATATCTATAGAGGTTGTCCCTTAGGTTACTCAGGTTTCTGATTTTTTACTGTCACAGTTGATGAAACCCTTCATTCTAACATCTTTGTAAACTTTTCAGAATATTTAGGATGATTTTCTACAGTTGGGCTTGCCAGCTCAACAGCGTGGTGGGCAGTGCACCCAGTACTCTGCCCTGTGCCTCCTCCTGTCCTTCCTGGGCGTGTGGGAGACTACTTTCCAGCCCCCTTAAAGTCACGCGGGGTTCTGTGACATTCTGGCCAGTGAACTGTGAGCAGAAGTGACGTGCGAGACCCCCAGGCTGAGACTGTGGGATGCTTTAGCCTCTGTCCCCTCGCCTCAGCACGGGGTGATGTCCCGGCGATGGGGCCTCTGTCCGCCTGGGTCCTTGAATGACTGTGGAAGAGCCCCCGCTCCCCTCAAGACACCCACCCACCTGCATGGACGTGGGGTGTGGGTAGACAGTAAACCTTAGGTGTTGTGTGTGCCCCTGGGGTTTCAAGGTTGATTTGTTACTGCGGCATAACATGTCCTATGCTGACTAACAAAACACGGTACGCATATTTTTAGGACTTTTAATATATATTGCCTCAAATTGCCTTCCAGAAAGACAATACCAAATTAGACTCTTACCAGCACCGTGTGAGAATGTCCTACTCCCCCTTTAACACTGGTGTTACCGTGGGGGCTGGTGGCTAGTTTTGATATGCATTTTTTCATTAGAGTGTGACCCTCCCTAGCAAAAATATTCACTGGACAATATACTTTTGTACTTTACCTATTCATCCCCTCTGGCCACTTTTCTCATTAACATTGCATGTTAACTATACTAGAATTTTAAAAAAGTAAAAATAAGTAAACTAGGCCAATCAATAAGGAATAAAAATAAAATGAAAAAAAAAGGTTAAATCTGTGACCCATCTGGAATTTTTTTTACTTAAACTGGGAAATCTGTCCTTTCTCTACAGATATGAAATTCCATTTTTCCTCTGTCCCCAGTCCTCACATGTTCAGTGTGCTTCTGAACTTTCGTTGTTCACGTTCTGGCACTGGTACGACACTGTTGGATCATTCCATATTTAGAGTAAATGCCTCCATTAATTAAACCTTTTAAAAAAAAAAGTCCCTTTTGTATATTACTATTTCTAAAAGAAATTTGCTATCGTTTGTAATGTTTTGAAGAATCAGAAACTGGATCATGTAAAAATTTATAGGTTACTCCTACAATTCTTCAGCGAGAATTAACATCTTTATAATATTTAAACTCTGACCTCAGTAAATTTATGAAATCGTATGTTCCTCAGTATATTTCTTCTAGTATAGGTAATTTCTGCGCTTGTGCTTGTAAATGAGCTCTCTTGTTCATTATATTTTCCAACTGCTTATTCATATAAAGCATTAAGAGAAATGAAAATTAGGTCCATTGATTTTCTGATCTAAAGTATTATAGGAGAGTTGTATAAAGCGTGCCCATTAGGAAAAAACATAGACTGAAAGTCCCCCATAATGAAAATCTCTCTGCCCCAAGATAGTCCGTATTTACAGCATGTGCCTCATTTTTTTTCTAAAAGTCTTTTTCTCTTTTTTCTCATTTTGACCACATGCTACAACTCTTGCACTATTTGAGTCTTTTTTATTTGGCTGTAGATCTCAGGCGTCTTCCTGTGTCCGTATCAATCTACCTCATTCGTAACTGTGCACAGAGAGCAGCGTGTGTGTATATTGGTTTATTTAACGTGGCAGTTGGTGGTTTATTTTTTAACTAGCCAATCACTGAGTTTTCTTTTGTTCTCATGTTTTTCTGGTTGTTAATTCTTTTGCCTTTCTCAGGTAGATAATAGTTGTGGGTGGTGATGATAATTTCACCTCCATATTTTTATCTTATTTCACTTCCTTATCATATTGACCAGCACTCTTGAAAGAACATTAAGTAACAAATATTTAATTGTGCTGGCATTTTACATTCTTCTTTATATATATATACATACACATATATATATGTACATATATATGTGTGTATATATATGTATATGTATATATATATATATATATAAAGATATATATACACACACACACACATATACACATACATATACTTAGCAAGAATACTTCTAGTGTTTGTCTAAAAGTACAAATTTGAGGGGGCACGTGGGTGGCTCAGTAGGTTAAGCATCTGACTCTTGATTCCGGCTTAGGTCATGATCTCACTCTTCACGGGATGGGGCTCTGCACTGACAGTGTGGAGCCTGCTTGGGATTGTCTTTCTCTCCCCTTTCTGCCCCTACCCTGCTCGTGCACACACACACACTCTCTCTCTCTCAAAATAAACTTAAAACAATTTTTTTAAATAAAAGTACAAATTTGACTCAGTGTAAGATATTCTTAATTTATATATTATAAAGTTATATCTTCTCTTTCTAGTTTGCTGAAAGGTTCATCAGTGATGGATGTTAGGATTTTATTAAATTTCTTTTCTGCACATCTGTCGAGATGATGAAATGGTTTTTATCATGACCTAAGATGAATCATTTTAATAGACTTACTGATGTTGAGCCCTCTGTGCATTTCTAGAAAAACCTGGGTTAGTCATGGTATATTACTCTTTTAATGTAGATCTCCACTCAGTGTTAACAGTGGTTATTTATGATGGGTTAGTTTATGGTAGATTTTTGCTCTGTGTTCTTATCTGTATTTTCTGATGTTTCTACAAGTCTTGTGTATTACTTGTGTAATAAAAATAAGAGCTTTAAAATAAGAAAAATATCCCAAACTTGGTTTGCTCATATCTTGGAATTTTTCATATGTTAAGATGGATAGTTGTATAATTGTTTTTCTCCTTTGTCAGGTACTGGTGTTGGGTTTATGTTAACTTCTTTTAAAAACAAACAAAATGGTGCCTGGCTGGCTCAGTGGGTAGGACATGTGACTTGATCTCGGGGTTGTGAGTTTGAGCCCCACATTGGGCATAGAGCTTACTTTAAAACAAACAAATAAGAACTTGGAGAGTTGTTGCTCTCTTTTTTTATGCCCTGGACACAGTTTAAATAATATTTAGGATTTTTTGCTCCTTGAAGTTTTTATAACCTGTGTAAAACTGTCCCAAGTCTAGTGCCTTTTTAGGAAATAATTCTTTGACATTTTTTCCAGTATTTTCCAGGCTCATTGGTCTCTTCAAACTTTCTTCCTATTCTGTGAGTTTTGGGCCATTTAACTCCTAAATAAAGATGGTTAAGATTTTCCTATTTGCCAGTGTGGAGTTGTTGTATTCTTCTTTCTCATTCATGACGTTGTGTGTCTGTTCTTTCCCTTTATTTGTATGCATGTTCCCAGGATTATTCTATTTTATCAGTCTTTTCAAAGAACTTAAATCCTAATTTACTCCACCATTTTATGATTTTTTGTTACTTCCTTTATTTTTTCACCTTCTCAAATTGAATGCCATTTTAATTTTTTCTTGTTTAAATAATGGACACAGGTACTAGCAGTTATAAGGCTGTGACTTCTCTTCTGAATATTTCCTTATCCATATCCCTCAAATTTTTAGGCAGGGTGTTCTAAGGTATAAATAATTTGTAATTTCAGATTCGACTTTATTTTTTACCGGAGAGTTATTTGAAATTATGTTTTTTAATTTCCAGATCATTTTATATTTGCTGTTGTTGTTTTTAACATTTGTTACAAATTTCAAGTTTAACTGCTTTGCTGTCAAAGAGGGAATGGCCTGTACAATTTCTGCATTTTGGAGTTTTATTGATATCTTCTTGGGACCCAGCAAATTGTCAATTTTAATATTCCTAGGAAAATGGAAAAGAAGGTATGTTCTCTGAAGGGAACAAAATTCAGTCTGTATGTGTTAATTTGACCTTATTACTTATAATATCATGGACCATTAATTTTTACTTAGTTGATTCATTAAAGACTAAGGAAAATGAGTCTCCCACTACTGTTGAATTTCTATTTTTCTTCTGTTTCTAATGGTTTTCGCTTTATGTATTTCAGTATGATGTTATTCGGCAAATTATCTTTTCTATATTCAAGGGGGAAATTTTTCCCTTTGAAGACTTCTATACCTTTGTGAGTTTTACCTGATTTTGTTGTAACAGAGTTGTTTACGTAGAAATACATAGTTCAGTAAAATGTTTGTGTCTGTTTTTCAGTCAACAAAAATCTTTCAGGATTTCAAAAATCCTTTGTGTCTTAAGAACGTGTTTTGGAAGCTCTTGATCTCCCCAAGGATAGGTTTATGTTCTCCGGGGTCACTTTCTGAGCCAAAAGCAAGGATGGCGATGTGCTTTTGGTGGAACAGAACGAGAGCTTTTGAGTACGCCAACATTTCCGAATCTCGGTTTGGGGCAACCGCATACTTGGATATGCTTAGCAGACACCTTCCCTTCAGGGGGTCACATTTTGCCTCCATGGGGCCCATAGCACAGCTGTTCTCAGCCCAAGAGGCACGTTTCTTCTGCGGGGCTAGCCTTCGGAGCAGAGGGCAGCAGAGAGTAGAGACGCTTGTGTTCCTGGCCGTTTGGGGGGCGGGGGGGCGGGGGGGGGGGCGCGCTAATCTCAGAGACTCATTCTGTCAGAAAAGATTTTTCCCGAGCAGTTTGAACAGATTACTCACATGGCAAAGTCTGTGTCAGGCAGAGAACCAGCTTTTCCCAAACACACGTAGGAGGTGTGGATCTCAACCCACAGCTCAGGAGCGAAATTAGTAAGACCTTCTCTCTTTTCCCTTCATTCAAGTTAATGAATTTCTGTTTTGAGTCCCCATTCTGTCGAGCCCATGCAATTTGATCTGGGTCAATTCCGGGACCCCCTTTTCTCCAGTTTGAGTCTTCAGAGGTTTGGGGGGGGGGGCTTGTGTATCTTTCAAGGTATTGGGGGGGCGGCTAGTGTTCCTGCCCCTGCCCCGCTCTGCCACGCACCCCGCTCCCTCTGTGACATGCTTGCGTGCTCGGGAGTTCAAGAATACGCAGACGTTCCTGTGCGGCAGAAGTCTCCCGAGGCTGTCCTGGGCCCTGTCTGCAGCCATCCTGTTTGACAGCCAGGGTTTCGGGTAGAGGGTGGCTGAACGTGAAGGGTCCGCAGGACAGGCCAGACGTGTTGGCACGGAGTGCGCTGCCGAGCGGAAGCGGCTCTGTGGCTCCTGGCGCCTGCTTGTTGGCTTGACGGCCTGTCTGCAGGCACCGGCAGTTAGCTTGTGGGTTAGCCCGTGACCCTGACCGTGACCAGAGCCACCTCCCGGAGGGGCCTCCTGCTGCCGCATCAGGTCCTGTGTGTTCTCTCTCCGGGGCGTTTGGCCAGGTTGACCTTGCTCTTGACTTACTTCTCCATGACTCTGAGGTTTTCCCTCCCGATCCTGTCTTAACTTCTCACTGTTCTACCTCCTGCCTCTCCTCCTCCCGCTCTGGAGTGTTGGGGTCTCCATGGATCTGGCCCGGACCGTTTTCCCTCGAGACTGTCCCCCGGTGTTTCAGGGCGTCTGTGGTTGATTCCGTCAGCCGCTGCTGTGCACCTGGCCTGTGTCCCCGTGGCCCCTGCACAGGTCAGCTGCCGTCCTCCAGCACCGCCATCCTCCCCTCCGTCCTCCCCTCCGTCCCGGCCCCTCTCATGATCTTGGGTTCCTCCCTCGGGCCAACCAGCGTCTTCACCCCTGCCCTGCTGCTGGTCTCCTTTGGCCCAGAGCTCCTTCGTGCTCCGGTTTCTCATATGGGCAGGTGTCCAGAGGCCTCTTCCCAAAGCTGGAGGCATCGGTTCTTGCCCTACCTCCCCACATCTGCAGGGCCTCCCCGGGCACCTGCCCCGCCTAACTGTGCTGTCCCTGTTCTTCCTCTGCTGCCTGGAACCTTCCCTGTGCCCACCCCGCTCTTCCCGCAGCCAGCCCGCGAACTCAAAGGTGGGACTCACAGACCTCCCACAGGTGTTCCCCCTGGTGGAGGGAAGACCATGTGTTGCGGTGCTAATGGAACCCAGATGATGGGGGGTCTGTGTCGCCAAGAACAGGGGCAAGAGCACAGCCAGCTTGTCTAGAAGCGGAGGGCCCAGGCCGCTCTGAAGACCCTCAGACCCCTGAGACGTCCGGCTCGAGGGCTCCCCGCTTGGAAGGAACCCGCAATGACTACGCCTGCTGCACGCCTCCCTCCCCACAGCCTGTGCGCGCTGGCCGTCTGGTTTGCAGACCGCACGCTTCTGGGCTACCTGGGCTGTCCAGGCCATCCCAGAAGAACCTCCTGGATGAGCACCTTTGCAGTCTGGGCCTGGCAGCGTGCATTCCAGCAGGCTCCTTGTGCTGGACAAGACGCTGGCTCCCCAAAGACGGCCTCATCCCAGTCCCTGCCACCTGTCACTGTGTGGCAGAAGGGACCTTGCAGATGAACCCCGGATGGGGAGATTCTCCTGGACTATCTGGGTGGGCCCAGTCCCATCCCACGAGGTCCTAAAAACAGAGACCTTTCCTGGCTGGGGTCAGAAGGAGACGTGATGGCCGAAGGCTCAGATGAGGTCCTGCCGGCTTCGAAGAGGAACGAAGGGGCCACAGCCCGTGAACGCAGGTGACGCAGGCCAGGAAACAGCCTCCCCTCTAGAGCCTTCGGAAAGGAACACGGCCCCGCCGACACCCTGGTGTTAGCCCGGCGAGGCCCCCGTCGGACTTGGGACCTACAGAACGGTAAGATGCCCTGTCTGTGAGTCTCCAGGTTTGTGGGGGTTACGGCAGCAGTTGGTACACTCCTCCCGTGAGTTTCCTTAGAATCGAGAACCTTTGCTCTATGCATTCAGTCAACTGCATGGTTTCACGTGGTGGGTGCTCCTTAATCAAAAACCTCTTGATTCTGGCACCTGCTGCCACCTGCTTGAGTCCCTGCTCAAATTCCAGAGAGGAAGCGAATGAACACGTGAACAGGTAAGTCTGGCCCAGCTCCTGTTTCGCTGCAGGACAAGCCATAGGATGCTTGTCACCAGGATGGACTGGCTACCTCGGGACCAGCTTTGGCCAGAGGGCCCGTCCCGGGTAGAAAATGCGGCCTCGGTGGGCTGCCCGTGTAGCGGGGGCTCTGGATGTAGAGGCAGCATGACTGGTGTCTGGGACCTGTCGCAGCCGTCATCTGGGAGGGAGGGGGCAGGGAGGACTCAGGAAGATTCCTGGGGCTGACTCTGCAGGATGGTGCGGCCTTGCGGGCAGGTGGAGGCACAGAGTTAAGGCAGCCGAGCACTTAGGCTTTGGCCGGGCCTCTTGGTGCTGGAGTGCAACCCGCCGTGGCGGAGGGGCTGCCCAGGGGATGGAGGTGAGGTCCCTGAGGACTGGGTGCCCAGCGCCAGAGGGGCTGGGGAGCTGGGAGGGACTCTACTTGGGGAGGGGGGAGAGTGACGGGGGGCACTCGGGAGAATGGGTTGGAGTTTGGGACTTAGGCCCTGGGAGCTAACGCTTGTCCTCCTCTACGGTTCTGAAATCCCTGAGGCCAGTCTGGGCTTCATTCAGCAGCTCGGCTGGAAGAACGGGGAGAAGGGAGGGTTGGGGGGTGGGGGAGTTCGGGAGAAGGAGAAGGTTTGATGCACAGAAGACAGTTGAGCGAGGAGCTTTAATTGGCAGAACTCTCTTCCGAAAAGGATCCTGTTTCGAAGGCTCTTTGGCAGACCTTAGAAAGCAAATGCGGAGAACTATCCAAGCCCGAGTGCATCTCAGAATACTGAGATTACAGTAATTACCACAGTACTGATCTGCAAAGTAAGCATAGGGAAGGCCAGTCAAGCTCTGACCTTGCCATTTTTTAAAATATCAAATTCTTGGGGCGCCTGGGTGGCTCAGTCGGCTGAGCGTCCGACTTGGGCTCAGGTCACGATCTTACGGTCCGTGAGTTCGAGCCCCGCGCCGGGCTCTGCGCTGACAGCTCAGAGCCTGGGGCCGGCTTCAGATTCTGTGTCTCCCTCTGTCTCTGCCCCTTCCCCACATGTGCTCTGTCTCTCTCTGTCTCTCCGAAATAAATAAATGTAAAAAAAAAATAATAATTAAAAAAATAAATAAATGTCAAATTCTTCCCCGAGAAACGTTCTGGGACTGAGCCCGGCCTGTCTGTGGTGGGGACGGGGCTGAGGCAGATCCGGCTGCAGAGGCTGCACGTGCGAGTGTTCACAGTTCTAGATTCGGGGAAGGAAGGACGGGTGACGGACCTGTGAGCCACTGGCGGCCACGCTGAAACGTCTCCAGCCCCTCGTGGAGGTCCAGGCTGCAGCAGTGGAAGAAGGTCCCGGATCCCTCCCGGCTGCAGCCCCTCGGGCCGGACTCACTCGGGGTGTAGTTAGTGAAGAAGAAACCGGAAGTACAACAGGTTTTGGTAAATCACTTTTCTCTGGAAATAAAAGAAGCTCGATTCATATTGTTCTGTGGAAACCCTGGACTGCTGTGGCCACGGTGAGGGTTTGAGGTTAGTGCGGATGCCCTGGACGGTCTGAGAAACGAGCAGACAGACCGCCTTGTGTTTGCCCTTCCCCTTCCCGATTGTAACATGACGTGAGGCGGAGGAAAGATTCCGACATGAGACTTTAGTTCCTGAGGTGAAGCATTATTCCCTCATTATTAGTATTTGCTTAAGCAAATGTTTATCTAAAATCTTGTTAAAAACCTGACCTCCTCCCGCCCCCTGCCAGGCAGGGACAGCTGTGTTCAGATAGTGTCTCATTTCCTCACGAATCACACTGATGCCTTATAAATAGTTCTTTATTACAAGTTTATATATGTGCTTGATACATAAAATATATTTCATTTAAAATATTTAAAAGAATTCCTGAATATAAGCGGTTTATTCTGATTCTTGCTAAAACCGTCTTCACATTCAAGCCTTTATCTCGTTTTGTTTATTTATGAGAGAGTGTGCAAGTACGTGAGCCGGGGAGGGGCAGAGAGAGGGGGAGGATCCCAAGCAGGCTCCATGCTGTCAGCACAGAGCCCGGCACGGGGCTTGATCCCGTGACCTTGAGATCGTGACCTGAGCCGGATCCGAGAGCCGGACGCTCGGCCGACGGAGCCACCCGGGCGCCCCCACGTTCAAGCCTTTAAATGTGGGGAGGCCACGGCTCCACCCAGACGGGAGGACACGGTCAGTAGCACGACAGCGCCGCTAAACGCAGTAGCGTCGCCTTCTTTTGGAAGAAGGGAATGGTTCTAGATCACCCTCGGTGAAAAACAAATACTCTTGTCTGACGCCGCGAATCCTGCGGGTTCTTAGATCCCAACAGTTTGGTGTGCGCACGTCCCCGCGTCTCTACGTCCCGCCCTGATTTTAGGAGCCACAACATTCAAGAAAGGCCGCCACGTCACACGAAGCCCCACTGGTCTCTGGGGCTGTTATGTGGCCGGCCACCTGCTCACGTGCCTTTACAAGAACAGACGTTGGGCCCGCGTCTCATTCGAGCGCTCGGGCGGTGCCGTCGGCCGTGGAGGGGAGCTCAGCGGTCCCACTCGCTGCCGGGGCTCGGCTCGTCACCGTCCTCCTCCTCCGAGTCAGCAGACACTCTCCTGATTCTCTGGAGCGCCGCCTTGATCCCCGTCTCCAGGTCACCGGTCGGTTTGCCGCTGGGGCTCAGGTCGAGGCCGGAGTGAACTTTCCTCAGTTTGACCCCCTGCCTTATGGCAGCCAGAAGTTGCTCATTGAACGAGGCGCGGGGAGGGGGCGAGGCGGTCACCTCCGCTCTCCGCAGAGGGGTCCTGCGGCTCCTTAAGGAGGCCAGCACTTCGTCCATGGATCCTGAAATCGAGCGGACAGAGCAAGGACCGTCAGAACCCACACTCTCTCTCCCCAAGGCACCGGGGCGTTTTTGGTTTTTAATTTTTTTTTAACGTTTATTTATTTTTTTGAGACAGAGAGAGACAGAGCATGAACAGGGGAGGAGCAGAGAGAGAGGGAGACACAGAATCCGAAGCAGGCTCCAGGCTCCGAGCTGTCAGCACAGAGCCCGACGCGGGGCTCGAACTCACGGACCGCGAGATCGTGACCTGAGCCGAAGTCGGACGCTTAACCGACCGAGCCACCCAGGCGCCCCTTTGTACCAGTTAGGGGTTACGTCGCACATAGGTTAATAACACGGTTTCAGCAAATAATCATTCCGTGAAACAAATGCTTTGAACACCTGCGAGAAAGGTCAACCGCTAGCTCCCTGTTTGAACACAGGGTGGCTTAATCGCTGCCCGCCACTCCCTCAGAGTCACAGCAACTCAGGCACAGTCACACACGCCTTTCGTCCCAGTGGCTGTTTTACAAGATGCAGGTGTTGTGTTTTTGTGTGATCCTGAAGAGGAAGAAAACCTGGGTGCAGATAACCTGATCCAGTAAGCATGAGAGCTGCACACAGTTTCAGTAAGTTGTATCTCCTCCGTGTTCCTTCCCTACAGCGCACCTGCTGTATTTCTCTAATTCCACCCCTCTTTTTAAAAAATCTTTTAAGGTGTATTCATTTTTTCAGAGACAGAGACAGAGCACGAGCAGGGGAGGGGCAGAGAGAGACACACACACACCATCCCAAGCAGGCTCCGGGCTCCTGGCTGTCGGCACGGAGCCCGACGCGGGGCTTGAACTCATGGACCACGAGATCACAACCTGAGCTGAAGTCGGACGCTCAACCGACTGAGCCCCCCGGGCGCCCCCTGACTTCACCACTCTTGGATGTTAGTCAGCGGTGACTCATTCTGTGGCGGTGACGGGAGGAGGTCTGCGCGGGAAAAGGCTGGAAGTAGACTTTAGTCAGTGGCTCTGTGAGCCTGACGGGGGCCAGGCTGGCGCATCTCTGCTTGTACCTGATGACTGCACCCGCGCCGGTAACCCCGAGCGAACGCACGCCTTCTACCTGAGGGTGCACAATGCTGTCAAAACACAAATTCAATCAGAGTGTCAAGGCCCGGGTGAGGAGGAGCTATTTTCTCCTCAGGCACCTTGAGACCCCCGAGGGGGTAAAGTCTTTGACCTCTACCTGCTGGAGACGGGGGCGCGACTGTGGTCACTAACGTAGAGGTGTCCAGGTGAGGCTTCAAGACGGGAGTCGTTTCTGGTTCAGGATTGAGAGGCCGTGCTCTAACAAAATACTGGTCCAGCCTGGATTTGAACCCACGACTTCTCAGCACAGCTCCCTTCCAGGAGTGACAAAGCCTCACACTTGGGCATTTCGGGTACTAACTCACACTTTTTTATTCTTTGCAGTGAAATGGGGCGATGTGTGTGTGTGTGTGTGTGTGTGTCAACCCTGAACCGGGATGAGTCCCCCACAGAGGTCTGCTCACTTCCAAACTCCAGGCCCAGGCATGTGAGCTCTTGCTTTCACTACACTACGTTGTTGCAGACCCTGTGGAAATGGGCCAGCTGGGTCTCCTCCTAACAGTGTGGACATTTTCATTGGTACCTGGTTCTGGATACAGTGACCCGTGAGCTCCGAATAACCAGAATACCGGAACCACGGTTTGGAACCGTTTTTTTCCCCACGATTCCCATCACCTGCTGCAGAAATCTTGCGTGTTCTAGGTGGGGGCGCTCAGGCGTAGTCTTTGTAACAAGTGCACACGTTTGTCTAACGCCCCCCCCCCCCTAAGCCGTAGGTTCTGGGTCTGGGCAGATTTAAGCCAGTCTCAACAGTCAGTGGATCAGACCAAACGAGAGCTGCAAGTCAGAGCTTCAGCCCTCCTTAAACAGAAAATTCGTGTATTCAGTGTACTGTACTTGCAAAGGCAAGACGTGGGCTGCTTTTTTTTTTTAACCACTTCATTTTAGAAAGCTCTCCCTAAGTAAGGTTTCTCAGTCCACCAGTCTGTGAGAACAGCCAGGGATATTCTAATATTCCTCTGCAGTCAGTGCCAACCAATATTCTACTTAAGCCGCGACAATTTCATTCTGTGAATGACTTCACAGACTCAACAGTAACACGGAGAATTCCAGGGGCCGAAGTCTTAACCTGAAACGGGTGATGCGGCAACAGACATCCCAAGTCACGTGACCACGGACTGCGTAGACCTGGTTTCTTCAAGGCGAGTTCGCATTTGTGAGACTCAGACTGCTGACTTTGCAGTCAGAGAGTGACACTAAAGGCAGCGAGCACTGGGGAGTTTTAAGACCGGAGAGAACGCTGACAAAGCCTGATGGGAGGGGGACTGATTGCCTCCCCGCCCCCCGCCCCCCACCCCCACCAGCGCCGAGTGGGGGGAGCAGCAGCGGTTACCTGGGCCTCGGGGACCGGCTGCGGCTGCGCAGTGGCGCGCTCTCACGGCAGGCGGTTCGCCCCGCAGGGGAAGCGGCTCCTCTGTCCCCGGAGTCCTCGGGGCCGAGTTCTGGCGATCTGCGTAAGGACCAGGGAGGGGCGGCGGCGGCGGCGGCGGCGGTGGTGGTGGCGGAGGCGGTGGCTGCGACAGTTCCTCACTAGATTTGGAGCGTGTTTGGTCACCAGCTGGAACAGAGCTCTGGTCGGTATTTCCAGAACAGTCCCGATCCTCGCGGGTTTTCGCATCGCTGCCGTCAGGTGTGTCCACTGGGGACGCAGCCGTCTGCGGGGCGAGCCCAGCTGGCAGGTGCAGGGCCGCAGCCCCCGAGCACGGCGACGTCGCTGCAGACCCGCCCGGGCGCCTCTGGGGAGGAAACACGGGGTCAGAAAGCGGCCGCAGACCGGAACCAT
This sequence comes from Panthera leo, assembly GCF_018350215.1. NCBI lineage: Eukaryota > Metazoa > Chordata > Mammalia > Carnivora > Felidae > Panthera > Panthera leo. The sequence continues at coordinate 4,057,327 of NC_056684.1, forward strand.
CCGAAGGGTGACGCTTGGTGCAAATGCTCTCGTTCACAGAGTGTCTCCTCGTCACCCTGGATGGCCAGCCTGCCTACGAAGGCCGTTCTTACGGAGGAAGCATCCATATCCCTTGATAGATACCGCTTGCTCTGTGAGAAAGACAGGCCAGTGTACATGCAGGTGAAAACACTCCTAGTGTTACAATAAAACTCGAAAGAGCAACAACAGGAAGTTACTTCAGAAAACTATGGTGAACTTATTTAAAATAGTAGGCAGCAATGAAAAACCGTAAATAGTACGAAGTCGTGAAACATCCTAAAACAACACAGATGACGCGGTGTTAAGTTCACAACCACGTAAAACAGCTGTATGAAAAACTCCCCTGGAGTGGACCTCAAAGTGATGGTTATCACATGTTTCTTTTCTCTAAGTTTTAGGTTTACAGTAAACTTTATAATTTAAAAATGTGAACTTAAAATGTTCCGGTCTCCCAGGGCACCTGGGTGGCTCAGTCGGTTAAGCAGGGGACTTTTGATTTTGGCTCAGGTCATGATCTCACGGTTCATGAGTTCGAGCCCCGCATCAGGCTCTGCACTGATAGCACAGACCCTGCTTGGGATTCTCTCTCCCTCTCTGCCCCTCCCCTGCTCATGCTCTCTCTCTCTCAAAAATAAAACAAAACATAAACATTAAAAAAAAGAAGAAAAAGAAAACATTCTGGTCTCTCAAGTATTAGTTTGATAAGTAAAAACATAACCTTAGGGGCGCCTAGGTGGCTCAGTCGGTTAAGTATCCCAACTTCAGCTCAGGTCGTGATCTGGTGGTTCGTGGGTTCGAGCCCCCGTATCAGGCTCTGTGCTGTCAGGACAGAGCCTGCATTGGATCCTCTGTCTCCCCTGCTTTCTGACCCTCCCCAACTCGCCCTCTCTCAAAAATAAACATTAAAAAATGTTAAAAAAGAAAAACATAATCTTATAAAAAACGAATCCTGAGTGGTGGGAAGGTGGTCCCTAATGTAGGCACTGACTAGCCAATAAAACACATAAAATGTTAATACTATGTAGCCATTAAAATGAACTAGATCTACCTATCTATCTGTAAATAAGAACACATCTCCATGTAATTTAAGTGAAAAAAGAAACTGGCAGAGCATGTATACGATGGGCTAATACTAATGTAAATTTAGTAGTAATACACCAAAAGGGCAATTCATGATAGAGTACAAGCATACCTCATCACATTGCCCTTTATTTTGCTTTGCAAAAATTGCATTTTTTTTTTTTTTTTAATCAATTGAAGGCTCATGGCAACCCTGAGTCGAACAAGTCTGTCAGTGCTATTTTTCCAGTAGCATTTGCTCACTTGGGGTCTCTGTGTCACATTTTGGCAATTCTTGCAATATTTCAAACTTTTTCATCGTTACGGTGATGATCTGTGATCAGTGATCTTTGCTGTTACTATTACAGTTGTTTCTGGGGCGCCCAAACTGCGCCTGTATGAGGCAGTAAACGTCACTGTTGTCTTATTCTAAGAAATGGCCACGGCCTCCGCCTTCTGCAGCCACTGCCCTGATCAGTCAGCAGCCGTCGACATCGAGGCAAGACCCTCCACTGGCAGAGATGTTACAACTTGCTAAAAGCTCACCGGATGGCATTTTTTAGCAATAAAGTATTTTTAAATTAAGGTATGTACTTTTTTGTAGACCTAATGCTATTACTGCACACTTAATACACTGTAGTATAAACACAGTTTTATATGCACTGAGAAACCAAAACATTCATTCGACTCACTTGGTGGTCTGGGACAGAACCTGCACAGTCTCCAAGGGGTGCCTGCATTTCTCTCTCCTCCACATTTTTCTTCTTTTTTATTAAAAAAAATATTTTTTAATGTTGATTTATTTTTGAGAGAGACAGAGCGTGAGCGGGGGAGGGGCAGAGAAAGAGAGGGAGACACAGAGATCCTAAAACGGGCTCCAGGCTCCTAAAACGAGCTGCCAGCACAGAGCCCGATGTGGGGCTCGAACTCATGAATCACGAGATCATGACCTGAGTCAAAGTCGGACGTTCAACAACTAAGCCACCCAGGCATCCCTCTCCTCCACGTTCTTCTAAGTCTTTCCACGACAGAAGAGCGATGGCAATAAGCCCCAAACCTCACGGATGCGGCTGCTGGTCATGCAGCCACCATACTGTGCCTTTCCGTCATCCTATGCCGGGAGAATCAGGATCCTGGAAACCCTGGGCCAGACTCGGGAGGTCATCCAGCCATCCCCAAACCCCAAGGACCCCTCCTCGGCATCCGGGCACCGGCATGTCGCTGTGACCCTGGCCTGTCGAGTTCTGCCTCATGGTGCTGGGCAGTCCGTGTCCCCAGGGCTCACTCAAGACACACTAAATCCTTTACCTCCTAACAGCCCAACCTGTCTGGGCTCAACAAGTGTCACATATCAAGTGATTCACTTCCCGTCTTCTCCCTCTCCTACTTTCCCCCTTCCAAATGTGCTCAGATTGGCTTTGTCCCTTTGAGGGTGGCACTTCTTGGTAAACAGACTCCCCTCATTCTACAGAGGACTCATCTGTTCGTACATCTTAAAGAGTCCCGGGCTTTTCTCGAACTTCTTCACAAGTGACTGCTAGGAGGCTGGAAGAAACTCCATTCTCGAGGTTCTTTCCCCTACGTTTAAAGCCCACACACTCCATCCTACCACCCTCTGGAGAAATCCACACCTCCAAAGGCCAAAAAACCCTCAGCTCGCACACCTTGGAGACAGGTTCCGTTCCAGACCACCACCAGTGTGAGGTCAACGTGTTAGAGTTTTAAAATCATCCTTCTAGTCTATTGAGAGCGCAGGTGGCCTGATTCTGTCCCCTTCCTTCGGTCTATCCCTCCCACCTCCAGATTTGAAAATTTGATCCTGATCGGATGCTTCGGGGCTAAAGAGCCGGACTTGCACCCCCGGATCCGTCCTCCATCCAGGCTCCATTAACCAGTGCCCTCGGGCGAGAGCTGACCAACCAGCTGTCCTGCGCCCATTCGCTCTACCTTCATCTGGTTTCACACAGCATCCCTCCGGCTCACCCTCCCTCCTTCTGGAGGTGGGGTCTAGGCATCAGCAGTTCTGATGTGCTGCCCAGGCAGGAGAAGGCCTCTGCGGCTCCAGAGTTAGGAGACAAGCGGCCGCACAGAATCCCGAGCGACGCTGTGCCATCACGCGGGCCGCAGGGTTAAGAATTAAATGAGAAAGAACGGGAAATGTCTAGCACCGGGCTGGTATGCAGTTAGGTGCTGGTTTATGAGCACATCAGAAAACAAGTTGAGGTCAGCGTGGCATGATTATCACTCCAGGGGCCCCATTCCTTGGTAGCACAGCACACCTTCAAGACCTTATCCCGGAGTCCTGTCTGGGCGTGGGACGTTTTCCCTTGTGGGGCAGCTACGAACGTGGATCTGTGTGATGCAAACAGATTTATGTTTTATATTCAGCTAGTTTAACGTTATTTTTAAATGAGTAGCTACTTGTTTTTAAACCTATACACTTTTAACAGAGTACTTAACTATACTAGGTCACAGGATTCCTTGCCTGCATTTCATTTAATTTTTGTTAATGTTTATTTTTGAGAGAGTACACACAGAGGAGGGGCAGAGGGAGAGGGACAGAGGATCCGAAGCGGGTTTTGCACTGACAGCAGTGAGCCTGACGTGGGGCTTAAGTTCATAAACCGCAAAATCGTGAGCAAAGTCGGGCGCTTAACCGACTGAGCCACCCAGGTGCCCCTCCTTGACTGCGTTTTATAGAATGTTAATAAAGTCAGGAAAAAGCAAGTGAAGGTTGAGGGCAATGTAACTGTTTTCAGTTTTTCTGGCTGGTCAACAGCATGGTGGGCAGAGTCAGCACCACTGGGTCAGGAGGAGAGAGCAAGAACCCCGGTGTCTTGCAATGTCAAAAATGTTAACATTTTAATATTCTTGTTTTTTACTTCTATACTAAAAATGATGGCATTTGAGGAACATCTTGTGTTCCAAATTATCGGTTCATAATACTTTATACTTTTCTCCTAGGATGCGCGGCCTTCATTTCTCCAGAAAATGGAGGTGAGGGGTAATTATTTGTAAAACTTACACCTTTATTTATTTTTTAATGTTTATTTTTGAGAGAGACAGAGAGAGAGACATAGCTGAGCAGGGGAGGGGCAGAGAGAGGGAGACAAGAGCCCGAAGCAGGATCCAGGCTCCGCATCGTCAGCATAGAGCCCGACGCGGGGCTCGAACTCACGAACTGCAAGATCACGACCTGAGCCAAAGTCAGAGGCTCAACTGACCGGGCCACCCAGGTGCCCCTGGAACTTACCTCTTTAAATGCTCTCAATCGCTGGAGTGTCTTCTTGCGCTCCTGGTTTATCCATTCTTTTTTCTTTTGCTCCTCTTCTTTTATCTTGTCTCTTTTCTGTATTTAAGCAAACGTGTATTTGTAAATTTCTCAAACTAAAAGTGTTGAGAAAGACAGGGTGTGTGACGCGACGTTACCCCCTCCCCGGGTCTCACCCCCACGTCCCCTCCCCAGGCTGAAGGACTGGACTGCAGTCTCCCCAGGATCAAGGCTGGCACCTGGCAGCCCGGGGCAGTGGGGCCCCAGTTTCTAGAGATCTAAGACAGTGTGTCACATTATGCAAATATAAACCACGTTCTCTACAGCCACTTACCATCTGGATACTGTGATGCTGATGAAAGTGTTTCATACTTTCTGCAGCCAGTTGTAGTCGGAGCCGATGATTCTCTTTGCACTGATCCTGGGAGAATAATACAAGGCACGTACATGGTTTTTAATATTACTGTGGGCTATAGCAAAGGAGTTTAAAAGAAGGCACTGTATTTGTGCTGTCACGTAAGGCGTTTGTTAATACGAGTTTCTGTGGTTCCAGGATCCTGCCTCCGCTAGCCTCGTGATATGTGCTGACGGGCGCCTTACAGAGTCCACGGTACCCACTCACAGGACCACAGCTGGGATTCAGCGCCACGAAAGACGAAAAAGCAAACCCTCCAAGTGGAAATGAGAGGACACGCGGGCAGTCCCCCGTTCTTAAATGGCACGTGTCCTAAGAATCGGTTTCAATGGGATTATTTTAAACTCAGCTCCTCATATTACAATAGTATTTCCAGTCATAACTACATGACCATATGCAACCTACAGACACCTGAAAAATTCTACTAAAAACTGTATTTTAACTAAACTTAACCATTCTTAAGGTGTGTTACCTCTTTTTTCCTTTTTTTTTAATTTTAGAGAAAGTGTGAGCAGGAGAGGGACAAAGAGGAAGAATCTGAAGCAGGTTCCATCTGAGCACAGAGCCCGACTCAGGGCTCCATCCCACAGCCCTGGGATCATGACCTGAGCCGAAATCAAGATCGGACACTCAACCAACTGAGCCACTCAGGTGCACCTTTTATGTATTAATTAAGTTTTTGGTGGTTTTTGTTTTTGTTTTTTTTTTAAGTTTTATTTTTGTTTCTTTAGAGAGAGAGAGCACCGGGGAGGGACAGAGACACAGAATCCCAAACAGACTCAACACCATCAGCGCAGAGCCTGATGCGGGGCCCAAACCTCCAAACGGTGAGATCATGACCTGAGCCGAAATCAAGAGTTGGATGCTTAACTGACTGAGCCACCCAGGCGCCCCATATCACAGAGTTTTTAAAAATTAAGAAAAAAACAAAAAACAAAAAACACCAAATACAAGGACTGAAATGAGCTGAATATTATTTCTAATATTCTACAATCAACGTTTACAATAAATTTTAGAAACAAATTTTAGAATTTACTCCAGCTGATTATGAGAAGCTTCTACCTATTGTGATTTTAAAAATACCTGTGTATGTAACAGGTATTCAACAAACAATTGTTGAATAGATCGATCAAAATCTAGAGATTATGGTAAATGCTTAAATCCCAAAAGACACAGAATCCTTTTCAAAAGGATTATACTTTTAAAAAGTATACTTTTAAATATACTTTTCAAAAATATACATATATTTTCTTTAATTGCAGCCATTGGTATCTATATAAACACGCAAGAAATGAATCACTGTGTGGTCGAGAGCCTTATCTTGAGTGGGGAGAGGAGAGCCTCCGGGCTGCCCACCCGTCTGTTCCTGAGACAGGCCCTCCGGGCGCAGATCCTGCCCCGCTTGCGCTCCAGGCGCTGGTGCTGCCGCCTCAGCTCTGCCGCCTCCAGGTTCTCGTCGCCAGGCAGCCCCGCCACACAAGCCATGGCCTCAAGTTCCTCTGCACTCTCACATGGGTCGTAATAGACAACTTCCCCCTCTTTATCTAGAAACATAGTGGTGACATTTAAAACGTGTTTGGTATAAAAAATAACACATGAAGATACCTTCAGTGTAAGGGAAGTAAGGGAGACTTGTAACCCCGCCACCCAGGGAGAGCTGCTGTTAGCACCCGTGTGTGTGTGTGGGGGGGGTGTAGACACACACACACACACACACACACACACACACCAGTAACAGTGCTAAGAGGACATTTTCCATGTGATGGAAAGAGAACTTCAATGGCAACACAGTATTCTCTCATTGAAGCACTCTGTACTGTTAGAAATATTCCAAGTTCCATTATTATCAAATTCACCGTGATGAACATCTGAACATAAAGTCTTTGTGTACATTTTTATTACTTCCTTAGAGATGAATAGTCAAGGCTCTTGGCAGCTAGCACTCGATCGCCCTCCAGAAAGGAAACCCACATTCTGCCAGCAGTGTCTCATTAAGGTGCCTTAAAGACATTTAATCGTGATTACGTACATATCTTTTAAAAATACACGCTAATTGTGACAAATCCTAGCTCTGCAGAACTAAATAAAATAGAAAGTGAAATTTTCTTCTTCCTTTCCCAAACCTTTGGGAGCCCATTCCCAAAGGAAAAAATTATGAACAATTTGGCATGCATCTTTCTGGATTAACTCTTTCAGTAGGATTTTTTCCTAAATATGTAAAATGCTTATAACCTCAAATTACTGCAAAGTTTTTTGAATACTCAGGATTCAATTAAATGTTCAGATTTGGTATGGCTTAACCCAGTGAGCCACCCAGGAGCCCCAAAGAGATTTTTTTTTTTTTCACTCACAAACATACTAAAAGAAAACGTAAGTAAAATATTGATATAATTTGGGGATGAGGAGCATTTTGCCAAGCATAACAACAAACACGGGAAGACTTCACCAAAAGCAGATAGGACTTCATAAAAATTAAGTATTTCTGCAAGGCAAGAGAAAGCAAATGACAAGGAGAAGTTTTTGGCAACATTTGACAGATACTAGAGTAATAGCCTTAGTACGGAAAGGGAACATTCCAAGAAAAATGGGCAAAGACCAAGGATAGACAGTTAATGAAAGAAATACAGACAGCCAGTACACATACAAAAATGTGCCTACTACACTTTTTTTTTAAATTTATTATTAAGAGACAGAGTCAGAGCATGAGCAGGGGGGAGGCAGACAGGAGGGAAGACACAGAATCCGAAGCAGGCTCCAGGCTCTGAGCTGTCAGCACAGAGCCTGACATGGGGCTCAAACTCACAAACCGTGAGATGATGGCCTGAGCCTAAGTCGGAAGCTTAACCGGCTGAGCCACAGGCGCCCCATGCCTGCTACACTTATAATTAAAGAAATGAAAACTACAAGACGCCATTTTCTTCTATCAGGGAGGCAAGAATTGAAAAGAATGCTGTAAGTATGGGGAAACAGGTGCTTTCATAATCTGCTGCGGGGAGCGTCTTTCTGCACAACCTCAACCTACAAGGCCATTGTATAGTATGGAATTTAGAAGTCAGAAAATAATAGAGGCCAGGAAAAAATGTATCCTGAGGGACTATTCTAGTGTAAGCAGGTACGTGTCAAGATGTAAAATTTGCACTGTCCTTGACCCAGCAATTCCATCTTTGGAAATTTATTCCAAAGAAACACTCTCTCTTACATGCAAAGACGTGTAGAGGAAGGCTCCCCACTACACTACCGTTTGCAAGAGTGAAAAACGAAATCACGGTACGTACACATAATGAATGCTGTGCAGTCATTAAAATTTTTCATGTTTTTCTTACTCAAATGGAAAGATGGTTTTTAGGTATTAAATGAAAAGAGGCTACTCTACAGGGTATATAGTTTTGGTTTAGAAATTGATATTTACTTATACACATCAGCATATAACCAAGGCTATGTCAGGATCTCTAGATGATGGAACTGGGGTGATAACAGTTTCCTTGGTTTTGCTGTGTGTTTAATGATGAATTTATCATCTGGAAAACAAAAATGCTAAAAGGAAACTTCAGGAAATTTCAGTAAATGTTTTAGACAACTTATAAGAAGTGGTAACACAGTCTTGGTATTGTCTTGAAGGTGTGATTTAAACATTTTAACATACCCATTTAAGTATAAATCTTACCTCTTATAAGCCTTTTAATTGAGTCCAACTGTGTAATAAGCAGTATTTCTTCATATTTTAATATCTCGAATTTAACCTCATACAGTTCTAATTGGACTTCATAATATTGTATTTCTAATTCATCAACAACGTCCATATTTTTTTCTTGTTCTGGAAGATCTTCCATCTGGTTTTCATGGAAAAAGTAAGAGCAGGTTAAAATAACTAGCACATTAAAAGCAAACATTAGATGCATTTGAGCACTATTCTATTCTTTGCTTAATACCAAATATAAAACTAACAGAGAGGAAACCTTGTTCCATTTCATTTAATAAAACAAAAATGCCTTACTTGATGTTTGTTGCAAATATTTTAACTTACCCTTGAAACATATGAAAATACTTAGGCTTTCGAGAAAAATAAATGGCCGTGAGGCATTTGCAGCATTTCCTGCTTCAAACTCCTACCATTAGAGGAAGAAATTTAAGTGGCTATGATCCTGGGATAAAGTACCTTTTTATTGCCCTCAAGTCATGCTGAAACACTGCTTGATTGATTTAAGTATCTCATCTACTTCAGGGCTGAGCTCAGTGTTCTTATCAGGAGCACCCTACAATATAATATTTCAAAAACATCTTGACCGAAAGGAAGTTTCCTGCCAACCTCCCGCGGTCAACATTCGCAGCCAGTAGATGTGCAGTGGGTGCAGCAAGGAAGCTCTAACTGTGTTTGGAAAGAAAGGCACTATCCAAAGGTGTGTTTTTCTGTTACTTTAGATTTTGTTTAAGTTTATTTTTGAGAGAGAGCAAAGGAGCGAGGGGCAGAGAGAGAGAGAAAGAGAGAATCCCAAGCAGGCTCTGCCCTGTCGACAGAGGGCCTGACGTGGGGATTGAACCCACAAACTGCTAGATCATGACCTGAGCCGAAACCGAGAGTCAGACCGACTGAGCCACCCAGGCGCCCCTAAGAGTATGTTTTTTTAAACCAAGTTTCATTGATCTTTGTCTTACCTTTCCCTGAATTTCTGCTCTTTTGTGATTTAAACACAACTCCTTGGCCCTCATGAGCTGCAGGGTCTCTTGGGCCAACATCAACTTGAGTTTTTCTAACCTGGGAGCTGCCGTGGCCCAGGCAGCTTGGCCAAACCTCTTCTCATCCTGTTCCATTTGTTTCTGCATTCCTGTCGGATTGGAATTAATAAAATAAAACGTAATTACAACTCACCAAAAGGGAGAAAAATGTATCCCGAGCTGATTCTTTGTTTACTGCCTCCCACGTTACTTACAAAACATCCTTTTTAAAAGAAAATTTGTTTGGGGCGCCTGGGTGGCGCAGTCGGTTAAGCGTCCGACTTCAGCCAGGTCACGATCTCGCGGTCCGTGAGTTCGAGCCCCGCGTCAGGCTCTGGGCTGATGGCTCGGAGCCTGGAGCCTGTTTCCGATTCTGTGTCTCCCTCTCTCTCTGCCCCTCCCCCGTTCATGCTCTGTCTCTCTCTGTCCCAAAAATAAAAAAAAAAAAAAAAAAATAAAAAAAAAATAAAAGAAAATTTGTTTTATTTTAATGACCTTTTATTGTCACAAAAATAAAACATACATAAAAATTTTAGATACTTCATTTTAAAAAAAGAGAAAAATAATAAATCCTGAATCTCACCTAGTAGAGGTGAGGATTTCTTGCATTTTGGTGCATATACTTCCAGACTGTTTCTATGTCCGTCCGGCTAGACAGGCAGTTTGAACCAAAACCAAAAAATAAAAACACCCCACAAGATCATCCTGCTTTTTTGTATTTTATTTATTTCACTTGATAGATAGTGGAAGTGTCACCATTCACAAAAAACAGATCTAGAGAAGCATGCTTAATAGCTACATGGCATTTCACTTTACGGATGTAACTTAAACTGGGAGACACTCGGTGTCCTGTCTGGAGCCATCATCAACGACTTACAGATGAGATGGAGGTCCTTGTCCCCCACCCCCATCCCTGCCGTCTGCCGCATTCTTTCCCACCATGTTCCCCTGTTCATCTCTGCTCCAGCCCCGAGACTCGCCGTTCCTCACACTTGCCAAGCTCCCTCCAGCCAGGGCACCTTTGTGAGTGCCCTTTCCTCTTCCTGGAACACTCTTCCCTCGCTGTGATGCTCTCTCCGCTCCCACCGACCCTCCAGATATCAGGGCAAGGGCTATTTCCCAGAGGCCTTCACTGACCTAGTGAAGGAGCCTCGTTCCTCTCGGTGGCTCTCAGAGCCCCGTGCTTCTCTCCTTCATGTGGCCAGTTGTTAACTGCCATTCTCCATGTGTTTGAGTGAATATATAAATAGGATTTCTCTGCCCTCACCAGACCGTGCAGTGTCTGTTTATACTTCTCCTTACACTGAATCCCCAGCTCCTAGAAAACACAGCGCCTGGTGTTCAAGAGGCCCTCAGATGGTTTTTGAACAAAATGAAAATGACACACATCTTAGAATAGAATTTTAAATTGTTACCTGCTAACGCTTTTACTGTTTCTTTAAAATAATTCACTGTGATGTCCTGAATAGAGACTACGGCTTCTTCAGCCCTTCTGCTCCATTCTTTGGCTTCCTTCTGCAAGGCCACTATCCTTTTAGGACCCAGATCATCCTCATTCAAGGATTTCTACAAAAGAAGGGAAAACTGTATCAGTAAGAGAAAATAGTAATGTAGAGCCATAGGAAATTGAAAGGAAATTGGACACAGGGATGATTTCAGCTACTTTTATTACCACTACTTAGTTGATTCAATTTCATTCATTCAGCAATCCCTTACTGAGTATGAATAAGGCTCTAAGCTAGGCACCACCTGGAAGACAAAAGGATACTCTGGGGCATAAAGAAAGAGAAAAATCTACTTTCAATGTGCATTACTAGAATAACATTTTCTGGAGAGGCATGCTATCAAGTTATGCTTCTCTAACACACAATTGTTTAGGGGCGCGTGGCTGGCTCAGTCAGTGGAGCATGGTCTCCTGATCACGGGGTCATGAGTTCAAGCCCCACGCTGGGCGTACAGATTACTTTGAAAAAGTAAATAAATTTGGGGCACCTGGGTGGCTCAGTTGGTTGGTTAAGCATCTGACTTTGGCTCAGGTCACGATCTTGCAATCTGTGGGTTCGAGGCCCACGTCAGGCTCTGTGCTGACAGCTCAGAGCCTGGAGCCTGCTTTGGATTCTGTGTCTCTGTCTCTGCCCCTCCCACAGTAGCACTCTGTCTTTGTCTCTCTTTGTCTCTCTCTCTCTCTCTCTCTCTCTCTCAAAAGTAAATAAACACTAAAATAAATAAATAAATAAATACCACCTTGCTATAGCCCCACTATCATCTGAACAGAAGGGTGAACCCAAAGTGCAAACACAGACTGAAATCTTAAATGTGATGAAAGAAACAACATGTGATAAATAGTAAATCTGATAATATAAAAATATAAAGAAAACATACCAAAATATCAAGCTTACATAAGGTTGCAACTTCTCTCATATCCCTAAACGGCTGCAGCAAATACTGGAAGAACATGGTTGCCACCATAACTAATTCCTGGTAAGCTTCATCTTCCTCTCGATAGACTTTCACTAATGCCACCATGGTGTGGGCTTTATCATGCTCCTGAAGAACCTAGAAGACAAAAGGTAAATAAAGCTCAGTATGGACAGTATTTATAAGCTCATAACAAAACTAAAGAAACCTTAATGTCCTAAAGTTTTAACTTTTTTTTGAAGTTGATTTATTTATTTTTGAGAGAGACTGAGACCACACCAGTGGGGGAGGGTCAGAGAGAGAGAGAGAGAGAGAGAGAGAGAGAGGGAATCCCAAGCAGGCTCTGTGCTGCCAGCGCAGAGCCCAGCTCAGGTCTTGAACTCATGAAACCATGAGATCATGACCTGAGCCAAAACCAAGAGTCAGAAGCTCAACCTACTGAGCCATCCAGGCGTCCCAATGTCCTAAACTTTAAAAGTTTAAATACCGATTAAATATTAAAAAGCTATTGTCCTCCAACCAAAATGCCCAATAAAACAAGAATGGGTAAATTAAGTCATGGTATATCCACGGTAGAATATCATTACTGTAATCATTCAGTAGTTGACAGCACTAACAAACTCCTTTTATACAACTATTTTAATTGTAAAAGTTCATTCTATATGTAGCTTGAGAAGATGTAATTAAGATTTTGAAATGGGACTGAATTCTCCTCTCACACCCCTCTTCTGCAAAAGAATGCACAGAGGGGCCGCTCAGTCGGTTCAACTAACCTTAGGCTCTTGATTTTGCTCAGGTCACACACATCCTCACTTTTCCTGAGTTTTAGCCCTCCCTCCCACCCCATTGGACTTTGAGCTGCCAGCCCAGAGCCTTGCTTGGGATCCCCCCCCCCCCATTCCCCGACTCAATCTCCAAATTAGACATTAAGTAAAATTCAAGAGAAGGCACAGAAAAATCCAGATTAAGAATGGCCTATAATGAGAACGGACAGGGGGTCGGAGCACTAAATCTTGGCCACCCACAGTAAATTGTGGATACACACGCCACATTGTCTCCTAAACCCTTTGGTGAACTCGTGTCCCCCCTCCCCTTAAGTTCTGTAAGTTTGCCAAAGAATGAATTCTTCGGTTTCCCAAATGACCTTCTTCAAGCTTAAAACAGCACTCCTGTTGCTATTCCAAATCGATAAATAAAGCTCACACACACCCCCACCCCCCCACCCCCGCTTTCCATTTGACCGAGTCTGCGTTACTCTCACCACCTTTCTCCTAGAGGCCCCTTGATCTTCTAAAACACTAGGTCTCTGTTATTCCTGTTCCCTCTTTCGCAGAACCTGAAAGTGGTTACATCTAGTCCGTGTTGTCGCCTCCCCCGTGTACTAAGGGACGTTCCCAGTTCCGCTTTCGGTATTCCCCGAATACGACCGCCGACTCCGCCAGCGATCTCAGAGAACGGGGCCGGGGGCTGGCTCCCCACCTGGAATGAACCCCGACCCGCCTGCGCACGCCCGCTCCCCGGGCCTCGCTGCTCCCCTGCAGGTGACGCGCGCCTGCACACCTGCGCGCGCCCCGCCCGGTCCCCGCCCACCGTCAGCGGGCTCCCCCGCAGCCGGGCTCCGGGACAGCCCCCACCCCCACGCCGGCCGCACCCCTGCAGCGACCCCTAACCCCGCGCGGCGGGAGGAGGCCGGCGCGTACCTGGCACAGCCGCGCGTCCGCCGCGGCCCACCGCGCGCGCAGGGCCCGCTCCCGGAAGTTGCGCGGACTCTCGCAGTCGGCCGCGCCGCCCTCCGCCGGGAAGAGCGCGTCGCGCACCGCCGCGCCGCCGCAGCCGGTGGCCGCCTCGCCCAGGTAGCGCTCCAGCCGCGCGCACAGCTCCTGCAGCGCCGCGTCGCCGGGGCCCGCGCGCGCCGGCCACACCAGCGCCCACAGCCCGAGCCCCAGGCCCCAGGCCCCGCCGGCGCGCGCGTCCAGCTCGGGCGGCAGCGGCGGGAAGCAGCGCTCCAGCGGCGGCCACAGCGCCGCCAGCTGCCGGTGCGCGCCGCGGAGCCCGGCGGCCGACAGCAGGCCCGACCAGCTGGGGGGGGACGCGGCGGGCTCGGGCTCGGGCCGGCTCCCCTCGCGCCGCCGCCGCCGCTGCGCCGTGCGGTCGTGACAGGTCACCGCGAACTTGCCCTCCGCGTCGTTCCAGGCCACGAGGAAGCGCAGCTGGTGGCGCTCGGGCACGGCGAAGAGGTCCTCGCGGACCGGCACCCAGCCCTCCAAGCTGTCGGGCTGCTCGTCCTCCATGGCCGGCGGCTCAGCGGCCGAAGGGCTCGGCTCGCGCGGGCCCGGCCTTCCCGCACCCCCCGCGGCCCGCCGCGGACCGCGACATTCTTCTCGAACTGTGCTGGCGTCAGCTCACCGACGCGCAGCCCCCTCCCCCTGCGCCTCTGATTGGCTGTCGGCGGCCTGGGCGGGGTCTCGGCAGCCAATGAGAAGGTCAGAAGCCCGTGTCTCTCCGGGCCGTCGGAATCCAGCCCCGTCGCAACCCTGTCCGGAGCCCGAGAATCACCTCTCTTGCCTCACCTTTTCCACCTTTGTACACAGTGAATTAAGAAAAGCGACCGAGTTGTCGCCATCGCCTCCTGCGGTAAACTTCGAACCCGTTGAGAACGGGGACCGACTGTGGTCCTCGCTCACCAGGGCGCTAGAGAACACACGCGCCCAAGAACGGTGCAAACTTGCTGGACGCCACACGTTACATCGGACGTTAAGAATTATTTACTGAGGGCCTCTGAGCGCCAAGCACTGAGTAGAAGCCACACAGTTGTTGTTATCAATTCAACAAGCTTTCATGGAGCGTGTGCTGTGTGCAGGTTTCGGGGCGGGGGCGGTGCCGTGGGCATACACAAAAATCTCTCTCTCTCTCTCTGTCTTCAAAGCGTCCCATCTCCCAGCCAGCACGTTTAACTACGATCTGCGTTCCCACTCTTCATTTTACAGCCACGGAGACAGACCCAGCAAAGAAACTTGTCCTAACATGCACAGTCAGGCTGCTAAGTCCACCCGGCTACCAAAGACCTGTTTCAGGAGGTGGGGATGTCCAATTTGCACGTGGGGATGGGATGTGATCCGGAGCTCACGCAACAGGCAACAAGACGGCCCTGGTCTCTCTGTCCAGGAAACGCACAGTGTAGACGGAGAAACGGCCTATGTCAGCTTCCATCCCGTGAGTGCACCAGGAAGAGGGGGTGGTTGGGGAGGGGCGGGGGAGATGCCCCGGAAGCCGCGAAGCCGCGAGGAGGAGCCCCTCGCCAAGACAAGGCTCCTGCGGGCTAGAGGCGGGAACCGGAGAAAGAGCTTTGAAGGTTGGGAGCTGGGAAAGCATGGAATTAGGTTTGCACTTGCTGTTACGGCCAAAGGAAGACAACGACGAACCAGCGCCAGCCTGAAGCAATGGCTAGGACCTCTCTCCCCACGAAGGTGATCCAGGGTATCTAGAAAACCCTGTGGAATGTAGCTTTAAGGTCTGAAGTTGCCTCTGTTCGAGCTCCTCACCTTGACTGCCCCCGTAGGCTCGCTCACAACCGCTGGGCTTGCCATTCTTCTCGGAGAGAGGAGGGATCTGTTTTTCCTCAAACCATTTGTAAGTATATTAGCTTAGTTAATACGATTTACTTACAACTCTTTTTTTTTTAATTTAAATTTTAGTTAACATGCAGTGTAGGTTTCAGGAGTAGAATTCAGTGATTCATCACAACAATAATTCTTTAATAGTCTCTTTTAATATCTTGTATATTCTTTACGGTATGTCTTTTCACTGCATTTGTTTTATGCTATTTTATCCTTTTGAGTAGCCTTTCCAATTTATTTGCTTTGTCAAAATGACACTAGCAGGCTTTCTAATTATAAGAGTAATTTCTATTTTTTGTGTGTGTGAGGGAAGGATGTTTGTATATTCTTAGAAAAAAATATGGACAAACCTAATAATTGTTGTTACCAGGATACATGCCTGCTTTATATTCACTTTATGGTTCTTTTGGAGTATTTACCTTTCTCTGAGCCAAATATCATATATTATTAATAAAAAATGAAGATTCCAGGGGGAACCCGGGTGGCTCAGCCGGTTGTGTTGGACTCTTGATTTTGGCTCAGGTCACGATCTCACGGTTCTGAGTTCCAGCCCCTCGTCTAGCTCCATGCTGACAGTGTGGAGCCTGCTCAGGATTCTCCCTCTCTCTCTGCTCCTCCCCTGCTTGTGCTCTCTCTGTCTCTCTCAAAAATAAACATTAAAAATACATATATTTTAACTATATATATATAATTGTTATTAAAATAGGTACCATCAAAGACATAAAGAAAAAAGTAAAATAGTTCAAAAGAGATAAACCCTGCTCTTGTTTTTTGTGTGTATCGTTATATATAATGTCATATGTATTTCTATATTATGCTACGTATGCTATATTCATGTTATATATCGTATATTTATATATTTATATTATAGATTATATGTAGCATATTTGTATATTTCTATTATAAATACATATCATCTGGACAATATATATATGATATACTGCAATGAGATTTTACAAACTCTTTTTTCTAATTACAGGTATATTGTGGGTATTTTCCACATAAAAAGTAGACATCTACATTATTATTTTTTTGAGAGAGAAAGAGAGGGTGCACATGGGAGAGAGGGGCAGAGGGAAAGAGAGAGAGAGAGAATCCCAAGCAGGCTTCTCACCGAACATGTCTCAATCCCCCGAGCCCGGGATCACAACCTGAGCTAAAATCAAGACTTGGACCAACCGAACCACCCAGCCACTCTACATTATTTTTTTTAATACTTGCCCAAACTGAGTTGAGCCAGGGGAAGTAGCTGCACTGGGTCCCTCTGCATCCCAGAGTTTGCCGGGACCAAGGATGGGCCTGCCCCCTAAGATCCAGATGTGAGCCAGCATGAAGACAGCGTCAACAAGGACTCATCTAGATCCCGCCTAAGAGAGCCAACTGCATGGGTGAGGAGACCTCATTTGAGACCTCTTGCAGGTGGCTCACCGGGGCCCGGAAGGGGAATGCAAGGGACCCCCCGGAACAGAAGGGTTTTCAGCCTGGTTGTGGGAACTCAGGAGAAGGGTCTCCGTGATGGGAAACTCCAGAGATGTACAAAAACTCCCCATGAGGGAGGGAGGGGGTGCGTGGGAGAGAGAGGCGTGTACATTCACACAAGTGTGCAAGAGAGAGCTCTAAGCACCTGCCAGCCCAGAGAGCCTGACATTAGCACCCACTGTGGCATCAGCTCCGATAGGAGCTGTCTTATCACCTTGGCGCCTCCGGCCCTGGCATGCCACCAGCAGCCCAGGGAGGAGGTGCGGGGAGAAGAGGCAGCCCTTGTTCCCCCTTTCCCGGGGCAGACTTCCAGGTGAAGAGGCCCAGGCTGGGTAGGAGGGAGGATTCTGGTACTGGCTAAACTAAGTATGACTTTTCCATCAATATTCCAGACTATATCTTCAGTTACCGAATGGAGACTGTGCCTTCAAACGACCCTAGGACTGAATGTCACCGAAGAGAGAGCAGCAAGTTCTGGGTCTGCTGGATTTTTACCCGGAGAGGGGAATAATTCCCACCATGAGTAAATGGTAAAGGGATGGCGAGAGGGGAACAAAAACGAAGTTGCGTTCGATTACCGTCAGAGTTGTGCTTGTTCAAAACATTTTGGACAAAGACCCTCAGCCCGCGAGGAGGGTGCACAATACGAGGGCTCTCGGAAGCCCCCCTTCTCTGCAGGGCCTGTGGCGCCCCCAGCCCTCTGTACATGACCAGCCACCTGAGCAGCTCAGTGGGGCTACAGGCCTCAAGTCCTCACAGTAAATGAAGAAGCTGGGGGGGGACAGCATGTGACCTCGCCCGGTGTCACTTGAGCAGTAAGAAGTGGCAAGACAGCCGAGGCAGGTCTATATTTGGGCTTTCACTCACGGCAGGCGTTGCTATTTGCAGTGGGAGTCAGCTCATGTTACCCGGCTTGCAGAGTCCCCGCTGTAAAACAGGGCCTTCGGGCACGCAGAGGTCACCCGGAGGGAAATCCCATCCCCACCGAGGGCAGAGCAGTTTTCTAGCCCTTCCCCGGAGTCCTCAGAGGTAAAAAAAGAAGAACTACGGACCCTTAAATCAGCAGGCAAGTTTTTGGATAATCGTTATTTTTCTCAAGTGAAAGGTATTATTAGAAACTCAGTAACTTAATGCCACAACGTGAATGCAATATCTTTCCTTTAGGGGAAAGAGGTATCATCTTCAATTGCAGGTGTGTAAATGACAGTAAACAGTGTGAATATTTCCTGTGCCTTCCTGTAGCATAGACTCGCCTTTACTGAATGTGGTATTGGTACAGGGTGTGAAAGCTACTCGTGCAGATAGAGGCTGGCGATGCTTGCAGTGCGTCCTTAGGGTATTTTTAGTGCAGGGGCCCGTTTGTAGGACACTTTGGAACCCTAAATAGTGTTATCATCTGGCTGTGGTAGCAGGAGGATAAATACATTTAATTTTAATCTGCATGCGCCTCCCAACAAATCATAATTTCGTGTTTTGTTTCAAATAGGGAAAAAAAAACGGTATTGTAATCGTTTTTCACTCACTATTGTAAACCCCCTCCTCCCACAGAAAGTTTTCAGGTTTGGACTATGTCTGTAAAAGCTGATTTGAATTATTTTGCATAACTGTACGGCCAACACTTAAAAGCAAGTTTCTGAAATTATAGGCAAAATTATGTTTGTGCCCTTCTGGGCTCCCTTTGGGGGAAAGAATTCACAGCTTTCCGTAGATTCCCGGAGGCGCTCAGGTCCCATAGAAGGTTAAAAACCATTTTTGTGGGGGACTTTTCTAATTAATGCACAGGGACACACCTCCCATATAAGACTTAAGCCAAAGTCTTTTTGTTGTTGTTTTGACCGCAGCTCTATGGCAGAGAGCAGAAGATGTCTAGCTACCGTATTCTTTATAGGCTGTGACTTACTGCTTTCTTTCTCTAAGCTTCCGTTTCATCATTTATAAAATGACAATTTAGTGTTAACGTTCCTTTCTCCCCAAATTCTAAATGTTTTGTTAAGAAACTGGAAGAGTCCGGACGCTGAGGAGGAAAGCAAGTGTCAGCTCTGGGGGTGTGTTGCAAACTCCTGCTCTGGTGCAGAGCACCCAGACCGGTGTGTGTGTGTGTGTGTGTGTGTGTGTGTGTGTGTGTGTGTGTGTGTGTGTGTGTCTAAGGGGGAAATGCTGGCATGGAAGAATTCGTCCCCATTAAGATTTATTCTCAGTGTTTTCCAGTCTTCTTACTTGTGTAAAAGTCCAATTTGGTGTTTCATTCTCCAGCTTCCGGTTGACAGAAGTTGTCAGCATGGCTTATTGGTAATACAGAATTCTGGTTTTCTCCCTTTAGGTAGCACACAGAAACGTGTTATTTTTAGCCAGCTGATCCGGGGTCTGTAGGTGAGATGGTTTAGTGGAAAACTGGGTCTGATCCAACTCTTTATCTGCCTGGCAACATATCCAGCATCCAGCCCCGGGGCTGGACACAGAGGAGCCCCAGATCACCCCTTGTTAAGTGAAATTGGCCACGGCAAGTCCTTTATGTTTGCGGAAAGTCAATTTTGCCGTCCTAAAATCAGGGAATTGAATTAGATCCTCCCCAAGGAACCCTCCATCCCTAGAGTCCTACACCTCTCCCTAGGCCCCTTGGAGGCTCTCGCTGTGAGGACAGGCAGCCTCACAGCCAAGGTCTGTGCCTGGGTATGAGGCTGCCCTGCGTTCATGCCTTCTCCTAGCTTTTCAAGGGACAGAATGATCCTACTGTGGCTGCAGGTGGCTCCACCAGATGGCTGACCCTGGTCCTCACCCTTTGTGAGTGACCAGGTGCAGGACTCCTAACCTCGCCCAGGTGAGAGAGGCCGAGGTCCAGATAATGATAATAGCAGCCACCACCACAATAATGACAACAGGTGACCTGTACTGGGGACTTACTTGGAGCCATGTGCTATGGTAAGCATTTTACATACCTTATGTTATTTCCTCTAAATGCTAATTTTATGACATAGGAGCTGGTAATAAACCCATCTCATGGGCTCATGAACGTAAGGCCCAGAGAGGCGATTTTCCCAAGGCTGCACCGCTAGGACGTAGCAGGGACAGAACTTTCTGAATCCAGAAGGCAGTGAACTTAGAGAAGGGAGAAGGGTGGGTGTGGGGAGTGTTATCAGGAGATTGAATTGGTAGAACCAGAATCAGCATTAATTGGGCATTAATCACATTGGGTGATGGGGCGCCTGGGTGGCTCAGTTGCTTGAGCGTCCGACTCCAGTTCAGGTCGTGATCTCACTGTTGGTGAGTTCGAGCCCCACGTTCTGCTCACTGATGTCAGGCACAGAGCCCGCTTCGGATCCCCTGTCTCCCTCCTTCAGCCCCTTCCCCGCTTGTGCTCTCTCTCTCAAAAATAAAATGAAATAAAACATTAAAAAAAAATCACACCGGGTGATGTCAGGGATGAGCTCCTGGTCTCTGGTTTGGGTGCTAAAGGGAGTAGGCGTCGTGCTGTGCTTTATGGATGTTATGCGCGCGGCGGCCCTCGTGAGGGTGTGACAGGCAGTGGCCACGGTGCAGACGCAGTTGGGTGGGGAGGGGTGGGTGGCCGTCGGGAGGAAGGGCAGCCCGCCAGGGCCTCAGGTGGGACTTGCATGGGAGAAGCCCGGGCGCGGTCAGAAGCAACCGTGGTGTCCACTGCGGAAGGCGAGGCTGTTTGGGGACGTGGAGCTAGGGCATGGCGGGGGGGTGCCCTGTGCCCAGGGGAGTTGAGACTTGGCAGTAACGGAGCCCTCAGAATGCGGGACATGCCGACTTACCACTTCTGCCAGAGTGGCGGGCAGGAAGCTGTGCTCACGCTGGGCTGCCATGCTCCCGAGATGCTGGTGGGACACACGGCCAGCAGACTGTAGAGACGAGGTGGCTTTGAGAAGATCCCTGCCTATGAGGTGGCACTCAGCTGTGACAGCGGGGCACCACAGCAGGAGTATTTTATTTAATCCACACAACAAGTACCCTCCACTTACAGATGAAGAAGCTGGCTCAGAGACGCTGAGAGATGAGGTCACGGTCGCATCCTGAGACCGGCATTGACCCCAAAGCCCGTGACCTTTGTGGCCCTAGCCATTACCGCCTTCAAGCGCTTCCCCTGCCGGGAACTTTGCTGGGCGTTTACTCATTCAGTGTCTGCTGTAGCCAGGCTGCGTGTCAGACACCCCCCAGGCCCGACCTCCCTGTAGCAGCGGCAGGCGCTTTCCATACTACCCGCCCCCTCCTTCGCTGAGATGCAACTGACAGGTAACCTTGTGTGAGTGTGAGACGGTCGCTGCGGTGACGCGATGCGCGCATACGCTGGGAGATGGTGACCACGACCGGGTCGCTTGCCTTCAGTAAGGTCCTTCACCTCCCGTAATCACCCGTCTCTGGTGCGCGGTGGGAACACGAAGTATGCAGCGCGGTGTCGTCGACCACGGTCACCGCGCGGCAAATCAGATACCGCAACTCACTCGTCTTACACCCGGAAGTTTGTTTGGCCGACATCTCCCCGTTTCCCCCACTCACCGGCCCCTGGCAACCACTGTTCCAAGCTCTGTTTCTGTGAACTCAGCTTTTCTAGATTCCGCACGTAAGTGAGATCATACGCTTGCTCTCTGCTGTGTTTCTCCGCCGACTCATCTCCTTTAGCTTAATGGCCTCGATGTCCATCCATGTTGTTGGAAATGGCAGCATTTCCTTCTTTTTATGGCTGAATAATATTCCATTGTGTATCTTCTTTATCCATTCATTTGTTGGTCGACATTTTGGTTGTTTCTATGTCCTGCCTATTGGGAATAGCGCTGCAGTGAACATAGGAGTAGAGATATCTCTTTGAGATCCTGATTTCACTTCCTAAGAAGTGGGATTGCTAGAGCATATGGTAGTTCTATTTTTAATTTTTTGAAGCCCTTCCGTACTATTTTCCATAATGGCGGTACCAGTTTATATTCCCACCAACAGTGAACAAGATCCCGCCATTTTTTCTGGTTGTTTTTCTGATCCCGCCATTCTGACAGGTGTGAGGTGCTTTTCATTGTGGTTCTGATTTGGGTTTTTCTGATATGAGTGATGTTGAGCATCTTTTCATGCACCTGTTGGCCATCTTCATGTCTTCTTTAGAAAAACAGGGCGCCTGGCTGGCTTAGTCGGTTAAGCGTCCAATTTCAGCTCAGGTCATGATCTCATGGTTCGTGGGTTCGAGCCCATGTGAGGCTCTGTGCTGACAGCTCGGAGCCTGGAGCCTGCTTCGGGTTCTGTGCCTCCCTCTCTCTCTCTGGCCCTTCCCTGCTCACACTCTCTCTCTCTCAAAAATAAATAAACATTCAAAAAAAAAGTTAAAAAAAAGGAATGTCTAGAAAAATGTTTACTCATGTCGTCTGTCCATTTTTCATCAGATTATTGTGGATTTTTGCTTTTGACTTGTATGAGTTCCTTACATATTTTGGATACCAACTATCGTGTAGACAGCTTGCACGTATTTCCTCCTATTGCATAGACTGCCTTTTCATTTGTTGATTGTTTCTTTTGCTGTGTGGATGTTATTTTCAGTTTGATGTTGTCCCACTTGCTTATTTTTGCTCCTGTTGCTTGTGCTTCTGCTGTCACATCCAAAAAGTTGTTGCCAAGACAAACGTCGAGGACCTTTGTCCCTTCTTTTCCTTTTCTTCTTTTTCTTATTTCCATTTTTTTTGGTCCCTTATTTTTTTCTAGGAATTTTACAGTTTCATGTCTTACATGTAAGTCTTTAATCTATTTTGAGTTAATTTTGGTGGGTGGCATAAAATTGGGGTCCGATTTTACTTCTTGGCGTGTGATTGTCCAGTTTTCCCAGCCCTGTTTACTGAAGATGCTGTCCTTCCCCACAACGGGATAGTTCGGATTCTGTAGGCAGCCAGACGTGCAGGAGAGCGAAGGCAGTATTCAGAGCCCCCAAGGACACAGGCCCTGACTGTTTTGTTGACCTGTAGAGGATGTGGGGTCACAGGACGGATCGGGACTGGGAAGAAGGCAAAGTGGTGCTTCCGTAGCTGGACGACCCCATTGGCCTTGGGAACCATTCCAGGGAGAAGTGAGCCAAAGTGGGCGCAACGCACATGCTACTCGGGAGTGTCTCGCACACGTGGGTGCGGGTGTGGAGGGAAGGCTTCCTGGTCCACCTCAATGCTAGTTTTGCTAGGTTGCAGACTCATTGTAGGGAGATGTGTCCGACTTCCCTTGGAGCCACACCCTTCTCTCTGTCCCTAAAAGAAGCCACGTTGTGAGGACATGCCAGGACTGCCCCCGCCAGTGTGATGGTGGGCAGGTTCTTACAAGTGACCCAAAAGAACATCCGGGCTCTGGGGTCTTCATAAATCATGGATGCTAAGGAGGCAAAGCCCCGGCCCCGGAGCCTCTTGCTTTGTGATGCTGCCTCTGGGCGCAACCTTCGTTCATCCCCTCCTTCAACCCAGGGGGTGGACCAGGTCCCCACGGACTTGTGGGTCATTCAGGACATGGTGACACTAGTGCCCTGTGTGGTCATGGTTGGTGCTCAGCCTCCGCAGACGTTACTGAAGTGATGCTTACCGTTGTCTTCGGCGTAAGAGTTTTGGAGCATCAGAGAATGGGACTGAAGCTTTCGTGACCCTTCAGTGTGATGTGCCCAGCGTTAGAGCCTCTGGAGTAAAGTTTCCTTAGGCGGATCCCAACCCCAGAAACTAGTCGCCTGCATGGTATGAGGTTAGGATAGCAGTGCCTTTGTCCCTAACGGCTGCCCAAAGTCTGCCTCTCCGTGTGGTGCTGAGGGCCAGTGGAAAAACAGCATCCTGTGTGAACTTCAGAGGGAGAGAGGGAAGAGGCTGGATTCCCAGGGGCTCCCCAGGGCCGAGCCTGTGTAGTTCACGCCACACAGAAGGCCAGCGGTTGTTGTGTTTAGTCTTGCCATCAGCAAAAGCCGAGGTGAGCCCGCTGGGGGATGGGTGGGGGGCTTGCAAGGAGGGTTATGGCTATGATTCAGTTGGAAGAGTGACGTTTGTTACAGATGAAGAGAGGTGGTTGGGGGCTTCCCCAGGTTAAAGGTAGAGCAGGTCTCCATTATTGGGATCCAGAAACTACTATTAGCCTTCTTTTTTTTTATTATTATTAACTTTATTTTAGAGAGAGGGAGGGGCAGAGGGAGAGAGGGAGAGAGACTCCCAAGCAGGCTCCATGCTTAGCATGGAGACCGACATGGGGCTCTGTCCCATGACAGTGAGATCATGACCTGGGCCAACATCAAGAGTTGGACACTTAACTGACTGACCACCCAGGTGCCGCCCCCCCCCCCACCTTTTAGTAATTTCCACACATAGTGTGGCTTGAACTTACAACCTTGAGATCAAGAGTCACATGCTCTGCTGACTGAGCCAGCCAGACACCCCTACTGTTAGCCTTCCTAACGCAAGGCCACATGCGGGACAGGGTCAGTCCTCTGCGTCCCTCATCACCACCCTTGGCCTTTCCCTGTGCTCACAGGACAGAGCTGGGAGGATGTGAGGCACACAGCACGAGGAGTCTGGTGGCCGTGTCCACGAGTAAGGAGGGAGGACTGGGCCACGAGGGGCAAAGTGGCCTCTCTGACCAGAACACGGGCCGAGTTCTTTTCCCTGGGGGAATGGGAGAAGAGCTCAGTGATCCTTGGTCTCTGCAGACAGAGGCTGAGGAACAGGGAAGAAACTGAAAGCCTAGAGCAGGATTGTGCAGCGAGGGGATCGGGACCAGACAGTCATCACAGGCGTTAAAGGTCAGAGCACGGAGGGGCGCCTGGGTGATTCAGTTGGTTAAGCGTCCAGCTTTGGCTCAGGTCATGATCTCAAGGTCCGTGAGTTCAAGCCCCACATCAGAGTCTATGGCGTCAGTGCAGAGCCGGCTTCGGATCCTCTGCCTGCCCCACCCCCCTCAAAAATAAATAAATAAGTAACAATTAAAAAGGATAAAGGCCAGAGCATGGAGAGGCAAAGGAAAGTGGGTTCTCCGGTTGTGTTCCAGGCCACTGGGCCTTCAGGCATCTCCTGGCGTGGCCTGTGCGGCGATGGCAGGCATGTGGCTTGGGAGATAGGTCGCGTGTCCCACCACACATCAGGGTGGAGAAAGCGAGAGGCTCTGAGCTCCACTGGGCGGTGTCGAGTCTGGGGAGGCCAGCGGTGCTCAGGAAGGCTGCGGCCCCTGCAAACCTCTGCCTCTGCCAGGAGCAGAGATTAGGGCCAGAGATGAGGATTTGGAGCCACTGGCAGAGAGGGGGCCGTGGAGCCGCGACAGTGGACAAGATCACCTGGGGCAGGTGGAGGGGGAAACAGGAGCTGGGCTGGAAGTCTGGGGAACGCCGGCGAGAGGAGCGGCCGAGGGTGGGCCTGGGAAAGAGGTCAGCCGTCCCACAAGGAGGTGGCAGGCTGAGCTGGGTCAAAAGGATGGAATGTCACAGAACAGCCAAGAAAGCACGGGCCAGTGTCCATGGATTTCACAATCAGGCCGTCAGAAAATGCTCTGTTTTTAAAAAGGCAATCAAAAACGGAGAAGGAAAGAAAAACGAATGGCATTTCAAAACAAATTTTTTTTTGAGAGAGAGAGAAAGAGAGAGAGTGCATGAGCACGTGTACAAGTAGAGAGAGGGTCTCAAGCAGGCTCCATGCTCAGTGCAGAGCCCAACGAGGGGCTCAATCCCACGACCCTGGGATCCTGACCTGAGCCGGAAACCAGAGTTGGACCCTTAACCGGCTGAGCTACCCAGGCGCCCCCAGCATTTTTTACCACTTGGAATGGTTATTAAAAGGACAGTCTGGGAGCACCAGGGAGGCTCGGTCAGTTGAGATCTGACTTCGGCTCTGGTGGTGATCTCACGGTTCGTGAGTTTGAGCCCCGTGTCGGACTTCTCACTGTCAATGCAGAGCCCACTTCAGATCCTCTGTCCCCTTCTCTCTCTGCCCCTCCCTGCTCATGCTCTCTCACTCAAAAATAAATAAAACATCTTAAAAATAAAAAGAGCGGTCTGTCAGCAGAGGTCACAAAGTCCCTCACTGCCGAAAGACGAGCAGTGCTTATAGGGGAGGCCACTGAACCTGACTCCTGGGCGCAGCTGCGGAACAAGGACTTAGACAAACAGCTGGCAGCTGGCTCTGATCCCACAGGTGGACATGGCAGGGGCTGTTTGGATCGTAATAAACGTTATGACGGGGGTGGGGGGGGAGGGAAGTGCTAAACTGTATCTTTAAATTTGTGTTTGATTTTGTTATTTTCCTCGAAGACTGATGGCATGCCATGTTGGAATGTTTAGTAATAGTAGTTTGTTAAAAAGGCATTAGGTTTACCACAATTCTTTTTTGTTTTTTAAGAGAGAGAAAAAGAGAGAGGGCACAAGTGAGCTAGGGGCAGAGAGGGAGAGGGAGAGAGAGAGAAGCAGGGCTTGTGCTTACCCAAGGCCGGGCTCGAACTCTCTCTCTGTGTCTCCCTACAGACACAGACTCCGAAGCAGGCTCCAGGCTCTGAGCAGTCAGCACAGAGACCGATGTGGGGGTCGAACTCATGAACCGTGAGATCATGACCTGAGCTGAAGTTGGTGGCTTAACCGACTGAGCCACTCAGGCGCCCCCCCCGCCCCCGCCCCCGCCAACACACAATTTATTTTTAACGGAGGCATTAGGAACTGGATTGTGGTGATAGTTGTACAGCCTGAGAAATTTACTAAAAATCATTGAATCGTGTACTTAAAGCAGGTAAATGTTATGGTATATAAATTATATTTAAATTAAGTTATTTTCAAAATAGATTAGAGAGTAAGATAAGTAGCTCACAGAATTCCTGGTTTTATGTAGGAATATGTTGTTGATAAAGGGCATGTGCGGGTTAATTCCAATAGTAGAACAGTCTGGTGGATAGAAATTTAGGCCGGTATTTGGACATCAACTGCACCCGTTGTGATTTGTGCCGTTAAATGAAACAAACAAACAGCTTCTCTAAACTAAAAAAAAGATGCTTTTTCCTGTGTGGATTAGTGGTATTCAAACTTTTTTTGTTCGTGAACTCCCTTAGAACGTTTACATCATCTAAAAATTTTCATCAAAAATTTAAATAACCTTGGATTAGGTAAGTTTCTCTGATATGATGCCAGAAATACAAGCTAAAAGGAAAAAAAAATAGATACATTGGACTGCATCCAAATTAAAAACTCCTGTGCTTCAAAGGACACCTTTAAGAAAATGAAAAGATCAGGGTGCCTGGGTGATTCAGTCGGTTGAGCGTCCGACTTCAGCTCAGGTCAGGATCTCGCAGTTTGTGAGTTCGAGCCCCACATCGGGCTCTGTGCTGACAGTTCAGAGCCTGAAGCCTGTTTCAGATTCCGTGTCTCCCTCTCTCTGTCCCTTCCCTGCTAATGCTCTGTCTCTCTCTGTCTCTTAAAAATGAATACACGTTAAAAAAAATTAAAAAAAAAAAGAAAATGAAAAGATCATCTACAGAATGGGAGAAAATATTTGCAAATCATACATCTGGTACAGGACTTGTATCTAGAACATGTAAAGAACTCTTACAATTCAACAATAGACAACTCAATTTAAAAATGGGTGTATTAGGTTCTCCAGGGAAACCGAATCCGGTAGGGAGGTGCGTGTAAGTGTGTAAAGAATGCGAGAGAGACATTTATTTTAAGGAACTGGCTCATGCCGTCAAGGAGGCTGGCAGGCGCAAAATCTGCAGGGAGGGTTGGCAGTCTGGAGACCCAGGGAAAAGCCAGTGCTGCAGTTCAAGTCTGAAGGCCATCTGCTGGCGGAAGTCCTTCTTGCGTGAGAAAGAGCCACCTTTGTTCTGTCAAGCTCTACAGCTGATTGGATGAGGCGCACTCACCGTATGGAGGGCAATCTGATTTACTCAGAGTCCACCAACTTAAATGTCAACCTCATCCAAAAAACACCCTCACAGAAACATCCGAGATGCTATTTGACTAGATATTTGGACACCATGGCCCCACCATGTTGACACATAAAATTAACTATCACAATGCACAAAGGATTTGAATAAACATTTCTTCGAAGATAATATACAAATGTCATACGTGCACGACAAGATGCTCTGCATCATTTGCCATATGGGAAACGCCCGTCAAAACAACAATGAGCCATCGCTTCACATCTGCTAGGATGGATCCAATCAAAGAGATGGGCAGTAGCGAGTGTTGACTAGGACATGGAGAAATTGGAACCCTCCTACACAACTGGTGGGAACGCAAAATGGTGCAGCCACTTTGGAAAAGAGTTTGGCGGTTCCTCAAAAGTAAACATATTGGGGCACCTGGGTGTTTCGGTTGGTTAAGTGTCTGACTTCGACTCAGGTCATGATCTCACAGTTCGTGAGTTCAAGCCCTGTGTCGGGCTCTGTGTTGACATCTCGGAGCCTGGAGCCTGCTTCATATTCTGTATTTCCCTCTCTCTCAGCCTCTCCCCCCCCCATCAAAAATAAATAAACATAAAAAAATTTCTTTAAAGGTTAAACATAATTACCACATGACCCAGCAATTCCACTCCTCAGATACACCCAAGAGAAATGAAGACATATGTCCATACGGAAACTTGTATATGAATGTTCACAGCAGCATTATTCATAATAGTCAAAAAGTGAAACAACCCCGGTACCCATCAACCGATGAGTAGATAAATAAAATATGTTATAGTCCTACAATGGAATATTATTCAGCTGTAAAAGGACACATTGTACAACATGGATGAATCTTTGAAGTGTTATATTCAGTGACAAAAAGCTAAACACCAAAGACCACGTATTGTGTGATTCCATTTACATGAAATGTGCAGAATGGACAAATAGAGACAAAGTAGATAGTGGTTATCAGGGGCTGCGGGAGCGGGAAATGAGAGACTGCCAAGGAGTATGTGGTTTTTTGGGGGGTCATGAACATGTTCTGGAATTGGATAGCAGGGATGAACACGTAACTCTAAGTTGCCTGCAAATATTAAATTGGTAACTTTAAAAGTTTAAACTTATGGTGTATAAATTGTATCTTAATAAAGCTGTTAATTGGGGCATCTGAGTGGCTTAGTCGGTTGAGCGTCCAACTCTTGATTTCAGCTCAGGTTGTGATCTCAAGGTTATGAGATACAGCCTGTGTTGGGCTCTGCGTTGGGCGTGGAGCCTCCTTAAGATTCTCTCTCCCTCACTCTGCCTCTCCCCCCGCACTCACACACCCACCCTTTGAGTCTACAGCATCTGTATGTAAGGGCTTTCCAAGGGGTACGTGGACAGTGATAGTTTTAAGAGCATTAGGTTCCAGATGCTTAACATAATAATTTAATCTTTCCCAGAGCTGCTCTCCTTTGAAATGGGCCAGCAGTTGAGACTTCATGCAGGTTCCGTGTTCACAATATCCCTTCCTCTCTTTGTTACAAAAGTGAACCTGCAGCTCTCACTTCTCCTGAATATTGCATTGCCTATAAGATTTCATGGCCTTGGAATTTAAAAACCTCCAGGGGCCTAAAGGGAAGGACAGTTTGAAGTATTGGTATCAGTGTTACTAGGGATAAACAGAGGCATTTGATAATGATAAAAGGGGCCAATCCAGCAAGAATATATGACAGTTATATATGCACCTAACAACAGGGCACCAAAATACATGAAGCAAAAACTGACGTAAATGGAAAAAGAGACTAGTTGGAGATTCCGATACTCTACTTCTGATAACTATCTGATAACAGATAGAACAACTAAGAAGAAGACCTACAAGGAAATAGAGGACACGAATAATACTATAAACCAGCTGGACTTCACAGGCATCTAGAGAACACCCCACCCAACGACAGCAGAGTGCACATTCTTCTCAAGGCAATAGAACATTCTCCAGGATAAATCAAATGCTAAGGCAAACTTCAATAAATTTAAAAGGATAGAAATAATACAAAAATGTACTCCCTGACCACAACAGGACGCTATCAGAAATCAATATGTGGAAATTTAAAGTATGCTCCTAAACAACCAACATATCGAAGAAGAAAGCAAAAGGAAAGTTAAAAAATAGTTCAAGGTAAATAAAAGCAAAGATAAAACACACGAAAAGTTTTGCCGTGTTATTGGGATGTAGCAAAAGCAGTGCTTAGAGGGAAACTTATACCTATAAATGCCTGTATTTAAAAAGAGGATCTTAAATCTGGGGTGCCTGGATGGCTCAGTCAGTTGAGCATCCAACTTGGGCTCACAGTTCGTGAGTTTGAGCCCTATAAAGGGCTCACTGCTATCAGTTCAGAGCCTGCTTTGGATCCTCTGCTCTGTCCCCCCCCCCCCCCCCGCCTTCCCCTTCCCTGCTCACACTCTGTCTCTCAAAAATAAATAAACTTAAATCAATAACCTAACCTGCTACTTTACACTGAAAAAAGAAGAGGAAACTAAACAAAGCAAACATAAAGAAGGAAATAATAAAGATTATAGTGGAAATTAATGAAGAAGCGAATAGAAAAACAGTAGAGAAAATCCAAAGAAATCAGCAAAACTGACAAGCCTTGACTTCGATTGACCAAGAGAGAAAGAGAGAAGACTCACATCACTAGAATCAGAAATGAAACAGGGGACATTATTACCAGCCTTACAGAAATAAAAAAGATTAGAAAGAATACTTTGAACAATTGTATTCCAATAAATTAGATCACTTAAATGAAATGGACAAATTCTTGGAAGGATACAAACTACCAAAACGGACTCAAGAAGAAATTGACAATATGAATAGGCCTATAATAAATCAAGAGACTGAATTAATAATAAGGAAAAAAACCCTCACAAAGTCCAGATACCTTCACTGGTGAATATTACCAAACATTTAAAGAAGAATTAATACCCATCCTTCACAAGTTCTTCCAAAATATAGAAGAGAAGGGACACTTCCCAAATTATTCTATGAGATGAGTATCACCCTGCTACCAAAACCAGCCAAAGATATTACAGGAAAAGAAAACCACAGGCTAATCTTTCTCAGGAATCTAAATGCAGAATTCCTCAAAATTTAGTAGCAAACTGAATCCAGTCACATATAAAAAAAATTCTATATTATGATCAAGTGGTAATTATCCCAGGAATGCAAGGTTGGCTTAACCTCAGAGTTGGCCGTGAGTTCTTAGATACAACACCAGAAGCACAAGTAACGAAAGAAAAAATAGAGTAGACTTCATCAAAATGAAAACCTTTTGTGCTTCAAAGGTCACCATCAACAAAGTAAAAAAGCAACCTACAAGATGGGGAAAAAAATATTTGCAAATTTTTTATCTGATGATGGACTAGTCTCTAGAATACATAAAGAAATCTTACAAACGGCCAATTAAAAATGGGCAGACTGAATACACATTTCTCCAAAGAAGATATACAAATGGCCAATAAATACATGAAAAAAATACCTGACCTCATTATTCATCAGAGATCTGCAAATCAAAACCACGAGATACTATCTCATACCCACTAGTATGGCTACAATAAAAAAAAAAATCAGAGGGGCGCCTGGGTGGCTCAGTCAGTTGAACATCTGACTTCAGCTCTGGTCATGATCTCATGATTCGTGAGTTCGAGCCCCCACGTCACGCTCTGTGCCAACAGCTCGGAGCCTGGAGCCTGCTTTGGATTCTGTGTCTCCCTCTCTCTCTACCCTCCCCTACTCGTGCTCTGTCTCCATCTCTCCCCAAAATAAGTAAACATTAAAAAAGTTTTTTTAATCAGATAATAACAAGTGTCGACCAGGATGTGGTGAAATCAGAGCCTTCATACACTGCTGTAGGAATGAAAAAATGGTGCAGCCCCTTTGGAAAGCAGTCTGGCAGTTCCTCAGAAAGTTAAACGTAGAGTTACCATTTGACCTAGCAACCCCACTCCTAGGTATGTACCCAAGAGAGATGAAAACATATATCCACACAAAAACTTGGACACAAGCATTTTAGAAGCGTTACTTATAATAATCAAAAGGTGAAAAACGACCCAAATGAAAAGAGAAACATGCAAACAAGCTGATGCATGTATAAATAAAATACGACATACCCATACAATGGAATATTATCTAGCTCTAACAAGAAATGAAGGGCACTTGATTCACACGCTACAACATGGACGAATCCTGAAAACACGATGCTAGGAAAGAAGCCAGTTACCAAAGACATATATGATTCTATTTATGTGAAGTGTCTCGACAGGAAAATCAATAGGGACAGGAAGTGGATTAGTGGTTGCTTAGGGCTCGTGAAGATGCAGGAATGTGATGGTAGCTGAAGGGTATAGAGTTTCTTTTTGAGGTGATGAAAATGGTCTAAAATTGACTATGGTCATTGTGGCTCATTTTTTGTGAATCTACTAAAAATCATTTGAATTCTACACTTCTGACAGGAGAATTGTATGATACGTGAATTCCGTGTCAGCAAAACTATTATAAAACGTAATCTAACATAATGGCGGTTATGCACCAAGAGGAAAGCAGGGACTTTGGAGTCCAATAGACTGTGTAATCCAGGTCCTCCAAGAAGCAGGCGCCATGTGGGATTGGATAGATAAGAATTTTATTAAGGGAAGCGCTTGTGTGAGATAAAATGGGGAGGGAGCTAGGAAAGGTTGAGAGAGCTGTCAGACCCTGATGCAAGTCTGACTCCGGCTGAAGGAGACAGGGAAGGATGGTCTAGAGGAATCACCCTAGTCTGCCATGCACCCCAAGAAAGTTTTGGCAAGGCCGTCGAGGAGTCTTCCGGCCCAAGGTTGCCGTCAGAGGAGTTTTGTGTCACACAGAAATGGATCTGCCTTAGTGTCCCTGCTACACTTTGTCATTGGACGGAGATGCCCGCGGGAGATGTGTCCTCCATGCAGCTGTGATGATGGATTGAAGAGTGCAGCCGAAACATCTGGTCAACTGAGCTCCCCTAGAGTTGGACACGTGTCAGGCACTGTCTCACGGCCGCCACACAGACTAAGGTTCAAATCCCAGTTCAACAACTTACTAACCATATGACCTTGCACAAGATAGCCTCTCTGAGCCAGTTTCCTCATCGGTAAAATGGGGATAATAGCAGTGCCTAACACACAGGGGTATGTATATAAATTGCCAAGCACAGAAAAAGCACATAGTAAGTGCTCAGTAAGTCGTAGCTGCTACTAATATTGTATTTACTACTTCGACCATTATTATTTCTCTCTAGATTTTACATACCTCCACTAAATGATCAATATCACAGTCTGTATATAATGAATATTCTGTTTATTTTACTTAGTATCATATTGTAAGTCTTCGTCCAAGTTATCATTTGCTCTCCCTAACATTTTAAAGTTTGCATTATATTCTGGAGAGTATACATAACCTAGTTTACTTAACTCTTCTCCTAATCATTAGGGGTTTACAATTATTTTTTTCGGTCATAAAATATTTTGTGGAGTACACGGGTGGTTCAGTCAGTTAAGCATGGACTTCGGCTCAGGTCATGATCTCTCCGTTCGTGAGTTCAAGCCCGGCATTGGGCTGTGTGCTGACAGCTCAGAGCCTGGAGCCTGCTTCGGATTCTGTGTCTCCCTCGCTCTCTGTCCCTCCCCCACTCAGGTGCTCGCTCACTCGCTCTCTCTCTCCCAAAAATAAGTAAACATTTAAAAATTTAAAAAAATAAAATAGAATATTTTGTGATGGATATTTTTATATAGAAATATTTTTGCCCCTGTTTTTGATATTTTCCTTCAAGGTCCTGATGAAGATTATTAGCTTAAAGAGTGTGAACATTTTTAAGGCTCCTGATCCACATCGTGCAGTTTGCTGTGCAGAAAGCGGGGGCTGGTGTACATTCAAACCCACAGCATGTGAGAGTACTGACTTCTCTGTACCCTTCCCCAGCCTTGGGTCTCGTTCTTATATTTCTAAATATTTGCCTACTGGGAAGGCAAAATGGCATCTTATTTGTTCTCTGTGACTCATAAGGATGAGCCATTTCCCAAATGTTTTTGCACAAGTGATTATTTTGTGAATTGTCCTCGCACGCTAATTTATTGAGATCTTAATTTTTTTCAATCCATTTATACAACTTGTCTGATAATAATTGCCTGAGACGCTTCCCATGATTTTGCCTCTGTTTTAACCGTGAGGAGTCTTGTGTGGGTGAAACCTACTGGCATTTCTTTATTTCTGGTCTCCTTTAAGCTGAGAAAGCCTCCTTCCTGGAGAAAGCAAACCTCTCTTTGCAGATGGTTCAAAGTAAAACCACGGCTGAGCTGCTCAGATGATTTTTTTTTTTTTTTTAATTGTGAATGAGTCGAGCCCAATCTAGTGACCAGTTGCTGGGATGGCCTTCTCAGAAACAGGGTTTCCTCCTCTTTCTGTGTTCTAGGACCCAGGACACCCACTAGGAGGCGCGCGCGCGAGGAACTCTGTGGGTGCAGAGGCGCGATGGACGGGGAGGCTGGGGGGGCGCCCGAGGTGCACAGGTCCCCGGCTCCCAGGGACTTCCACTTCTGTCCCACGGATCTGTATGACTCCGAAGGCCGGCTGCGGCTCTTCCCGGAAGAACACACGCGGACGGGAAGACCAGTGCCCGCCGAAATGACCGGCGAGCCCGGGGGGGCGGCCCCAGGTAAGGCCCAGAGCGACCTGGAGGAGGAGGTGCAGGAGCTTGCGGATTTGTACGCGCTTGGAGGTGGTGGCGAGTGGGGCGCGGAGCTCGTGGATGGAAGCGCGCCGCGCGTGGAGGTCTCGGAACCCCGGCTGCACCTGCCCGCGGCCGGGGCGCACAGGGACTGGCGGCCGGGCGCCGAGGCCGAGGACCCGGGCTGCTTGGGCTGGGGCGCGGCCGGCCGGGACCTGCGGGAAGCCTACAGGTACGCGCACGGCCGGGCCAGCGAGGAGTACGAGTGCTACGTCATCCCCGAGGAGGAGGACGAGGACGAAGCCGCCCTGGTCTTCTGTGTCACTTGCAAAGCCCCGGTAAGGGCGTGCGAGGTGTCGGATGCGCACGGAGAGCATGAGGTGACCCCCCTCAGCAAGGCCCTGGAAAGCGCCAAGGTAAACGGGACTCCTTAGTTCCCCTGACAGTGCGTTTGTGTCTCAAGTAGGCGGGCAGGGAATGAACTTAAAGCGCCTCCTACGGAAGAGAGCAAAGAGCATTAATGTCTCCTTGGGATCCTCTGTTTGCCAGGACGAAATTCACAAAAACATGTTCAAACTGGAAAAGCAGATTATCGAGATGGAGAATTTTGCAAATCACTTGGAGGAGGTTTTCATCACCGTGGAGGTAAGAGCAGGCGCGGTGACGCCCTCAGACACACGTGGCCTCCGCCACGGCTGGGTCAGCAGCTGTGACTGGTGTGGGTTAGAGAACTGCCCGCTTCTCGCCCTTTCCCCTGCCCTCCCAGGGGACCTTGGGCATCTACCTGGTGGAAACTACCTGTCCTCATCCCCTGCTGAACCGGGAGCTCTCCTGGGGAGGCAGGGTCTCCTCTGTCTCTCTATCCTCAGTCCTGCTGCGAGGGTGGGGCTCTCGCATGGCCCAGCCTTGACGAGGCATTGCAAGACACCCGCCCTTCCTGATTATTTTCCCCAGCTGTTATGTTTCTCGTAAGATTAATACGCTTCTGTGCCTGTCACCAAACACGTCACAGTCCCCTGGGTGTACCGAGTAGCATGTCGTACACTGCTGTGATGCCTGCACTCAGCCTCCCCGTCCAGATGAGGCTAAGGACCAGGACTTTGCACCTGCCTTCTCTGCCTGTGGGTGCTCTACCTCGATTAATACAGCCTCGGACTGTATCTCCAGGAACACCTCGTATGAATTAGCTAAGCCCCAGGCCCCTGTCCCGGGAAGCTGGAACTTCTTCATCCCCAGTCTTAAGAGGGAGGACTATGCACTAATCCCGTCTGCAGGGCACAGGGACGGAACGAGGGACAGAGGTACAGCCACCCGGACAAAACTCTTTACACTCTCTCTGCCCGCTCATCTCAGGTCAAAGTACCCTCACCCTCGGTGAGGACTCTGACTTTTCCCTTCTACACCAGCCCTGGGGAGTCCCCCACTGCTTTTCCTTCTCTGCTGCCATTCTGAGCAAGTCTTGGACACGTAGAAGATGTTCAGCAAATACTCCCTGAGTCATCGAGAGAGCCTCTGCTTTGGAAATGTCTCCGTTACCTGGAGAGGGTGACATCAGTCACAACCCACGAAGCTTTCCCAGGCTTCGAATCTAAGAGGACCAGTAGTCGACAGGATTTAATTAACATGACTCATCCCCTGTGCCCCTGGATTAAGTACTGTCGCATGGCTCCCTCTGCCTCCCTACGTTTTCTCATCTATTAGGCGGGACCATCTGGCCACGGCCCCCACTCCCCTCCCCCCTCCCCTTCCCCCTTCACCTTTCTCTTAGTTGATGTGAGGATCTGTGTGATCCTGGCGTCTGTAGGATGCGGGCATCAGGAGGTGGAGGTGAGTGTCGTGAGATGCTGGGGGCTCAGGAGGGAAGGCTACGTAGGGCTTGCCCAGGACAGACATCTCCGTGGACGTCTGCAGTCCAGGGATAGAGTGGCAGGTTGACTCATCTCTGACCATCTTCCTGGGAGGTGGCCACCACGGAGGTGGCGTGGGGCTGGGGACGGGGCGGGGCGGGGGGAGGGGAGGGAGGATTGCAAAGTGCTGCCAGGAGTGAAGGCAGTGCTTCTCGTTAAGGTTATCCCAGGGGCTCGGGTGCCTGGGTGGCTCAGTTGGTTAAGCGTCTGACTCTTGATCTCAGCTCAGGTCTTGATCTCAGGGTTGTGAGTTCAAAGCCCTGTGTTGGGCTCTGCGTTGGGCTCCATGGCTGGGTGTGAAGCCCACTTTAAAAAAAAAAAAAAAAAGATTATCCCAGGGGCTCTAGCCATAGACTCCTGGTCCCAGCTCCCGCTGTACCCACCCCAGCATCCTGGCAAGCGATGATAAGAAAAGGGTGGGGTGACTAAAACATCTCTGGGTAGGTATATTTTCATGCCTCAAATGACTCTGTAGTCGACACACCACGTTCGCTAAAATAACGGCTGAGGTCAACCATCTTGCAGGAGAACTTTGGAAGACAGGAACAAAATTTTGAGTCACATTTCAATGAGATTCTGGAAACACTTGCTCAAAAATATGAAGAAAAAATACAAGCTCTCGGAGAGAAAAAGAAAGCGAAGTTGGAAGCCTTGTATGGACAACTGGTCAGCTGTGGGGAAAACCTGGAAACCTGTAAGGAACTCATGGAAACCATAGAGGAGATGTGTCACGAAGAGAAGGTCGACTTCATACAGGTCAGTCAGTCGTGAGGTGAAATGAGATCATGAACCGAAGTGACGGTATGGCGGGGGTAGGTTAGATTGTCCCCTCTCTGTCTGCAGGTGTTGCAGTTGACCTCTGTGGATCAGCATCCATTTGGTTCCTGGATGTTCACGAACATCCATTTTGTTCCCGGATGAGGTGGTCACCCGTGTCTCTGTGCGCCCCGCCATGAGTGGCCGAGCAGACTCACGCACGGCTGACCCCTTCCCTCCACCATTAGTCAGACAACACCAGCCTTCGTTCCTCCGTCCCAGAGACCTGTCCCCTCGCCAGGGAGCTGAGCAACATCAGCGCTCTGAGAGTTTTCTGGTCACCTCAGATGGCCTCTTAGAGCTCTGAGGAGGAGGCAATCCAGGCTAAAAAGGCACCTCCAACTCTCCAGTTACCAGGGCACCAATTTTAAATCTTTGTAAAGTCAAACATGCAAAAAAAAAAAAAAATCCATTTCTTAATTTTCTTGAAATCCAATTAAATCTGACCTCAAGGCCCCATGCTGCTGGGGATGTGGGAATTTCAATCTCAGTCAGAGCTGAGGTCCTCTTTCTTCACAATGTCCCACAGGAATATGGCGCAGTTGTGGTGTCCAGGATGTGAGGGAGGGGCCTTCAGCCTCTGGAGCTGCCCCGTTGCCAAATATGGCTTCCACACCGACCCCGCCCATAGTGGTCCCTCAAAGCCCAACAGGGCTTCCTTCCTGCCGTGCTTGGGGCAAGGGACCCGTGACAAGCTGGAAAGCAAGTATGCAGACACCATTAGAACCTTCAATACTCAGACCTTTTGAACCACTGGTCCCACAACATCGCTGTATCCCAGAGACATAACCCCGAATGTGCAGAAAGTGATACGTGTGAGAATGTTCTTCTCACTGTCATTTGTGATGATGAAAAATTAGCAACAACCAAAATGTCCCTCAACAGAGGAATGGTTAAGTAAACGATGGAACTTCCATTCCGTGAACGGTTCTGCAGTCTTTCAAACCGGTGGGCCGAAAGACCATTTGTGACGCGGGGGTCCTTCCATAACCTCCCTGGGGGGACGCAGTCGTCCGGAAGAGACCCACAGGCAGCCTGAGAGTGGTTTTGTTAGTGGGGGATATGGCTGTTACTTTTTTTCCCCCTAATTTCCAAGTTTTAAAATGTGCTTATATCACCATATAGTTTGAAAAATAAATTTATTTTCGAAGTCAACTGAGTATTTTCTCCTTCCCCTCCTCCTTTTTAGGATGCTGTGGCTATGGCTGACAGGTAATGCTTTTGTTCTGACGCGCATCTTCTTTCCCGTCTCTTGCTCCTCTAGATACAAATAGACTCAGCTCCCCTTGGGAAGATGCTCCCAGTTACAGTTTTCACGTCTGCCCCTGCGATCCAACAGCGCTGGCTTCGGGGGGACGATGGTCACTAGGACCCGCTAGTACCAAATCTCAGACGGCCCAGCCAGCAAGCCTGTGGCCAGCTCACCCCGTGAGCCCCTCCTTTCACCAGGAGGAGCCAGGGTCCAGTGCCTCCCCCATCCCCGAGCTGTGCCAGGACCCAGACTGTGTACTATAGAAAGCACACACGTCGTAGAGTCAGACAGGAGTTCAAATCCCGTTACCCCCATGACCCTGGGCAAGTCCAACCAGTCTAGGACTCACCTTCCTTATCTACAGACAGGGATAGTTTTACGGGAATTAAACGAGACAGTGTCTGTAAAGCCACATGAACATGGAAGCTTGATGACATAAGGGGTAAGAAGCAAAAGACAGACCTGGTTTCAGAGTCCGCCCCTGCCACCTACAAACCCTATGACTGCCAGGAAGCAGGTGCAAGAAAACTCATAGCCCCAGTCTACCGTCAGCGGGTTGAGTACGCTCGGCCCCACGGAGAAGAAACCCCAGAGTCTGTGCGTGTCGGGGCCTGGGGCGGCGGGGGCACGGCAGCTTCCGGGTCAGCACCTGAGAGGTCTTCCAGAGGGTGGGGATCTGGAGCTGTTAGGCACTTGCCCCCCAAATGGCCCACCCGTCCCCCTCCCCTCTAAGGCACAAACCAATTCCTCCATCCCCACTGGGGACCCCCTGGGTCAGTCACCAAAGCAGATGGCAGCCAGCAGCCAGCAGCATGTCAAAGAAAGAAAACTTCAGCAAAGAGGCCCTTCGCGTTTATTACCGGTGACCCAGCACTGTAGACACACACCCTAAGGAGCACGTCCCTTCGTTCTTGTGAGCATGGCTTTTTATACCAACAGACTGGGAAAATTCTTGAATACGGAAACAGACGTGGAAATCTCTGCGCAGCCTGACTTTGAAGACCAGACCTTGGACTTCTCTGATGTGGAGCAGCTAATGGGCTCCATTAACACCATCCCAGGTGCATATTTCGCCTGTGTGCATGCTTCGTAGAAAGTTCCAGGTCCCTGAGCTTTGAGTTAGAAATTTTGATGGCTAAAAAAAAACCCATAAACATTTAGAAACAGGTTTTTTCTTTTCTTTTCTTTTCTTTTCTTTTCTTTTCTTTTCTTTTCTTTTCTTTTCTTTCTTTTCTTCTTTTCTTTCTTTTCTTTTCTTTTTTTTTTTTTGCTCTAATCTCATGTCTTCATAGCTTGCAATGGTGAGAACAGAGGTGGAGACCGCTCCCCCCGGGGGGGGGGAAGTGCCCACCCTCACTTTCCAGGGAGCCAACATCTGGCGCTGGGCAACCTTGAAATATTTTTTATTCATAGCCTGCCCAGATTCATAAACCCCTGTTCTCCCGCCTGAGTTACTCCTGGCAAGTAGCCCGAGTACTTATTTACTTAGCACAGTGGCTGAGAGATGAGCTTTGGGAACCTATGGAGCTGGTAAGAATCCCAGCCCTTCCACTTCCTAGCTGTGTGACTCTGGACAACTTACCTAACTTCTCTGAGTCTTGGTTTCCTTGTCCACATAATGCCTCATGGGGATATGGTGGGAATTGCACGAGGCAATGCATGTACAGCACGTCACATGGTACAGGTAGCTCTTAAAATATTATTGTGGGGGCGCCTCAGTGGCTCAGTCAGTTAAGCATCCAGGTCACTTGGTTTCAGGTCAGGTCATGCGTGATCTTGTGGTTCATGAGTTCAAGCCCCGTGTTGGGCTCTGTGCTGACAGTGCGGAGCCTGCTTGGGATTCCCTCTCTCCCTCTCTCTCTGCCCCTGCCCTGCTCACTCCTCCCCTGCACGCTCAAGCAGGGGAGGAGCAGAGAGAGAAGGAGAGAAAGAATCCCAAGGAGGCCCCATACGATCAGTGCAGAGCCTGATGCTGGGCTCAAACTCACAAACTGTGAGCTCATGACCTGAGCTGAAATCAAGAGCCCAATGTTCAACCGACTGAGCCACCCAGGTGCCCCTACTGTGATTACTTATTTCTAAGAATAATACTGTAATTCAGCTTTTTTTTGTTGACTGCTCACCATTTCCTCATCAACACCCAGCTACATTGTAAAAATGTTGTACATATCATTTTAGATTTTTCCTTTATACAGATTTTTTTGAAATAGGGAATTTATTGTTTTGTAACCTGCTTTTTAATCAAAATTTTGATTAATATTTCTTGTACTGTAAATCCTTCTGTAACATCATTTTAATGGGTATATACCTTAGTTTGTTTACTTGATTCTCAACTGGACTGGCTGCTGGGATGTCTCTAGGTTTTTCACCACTAGAAACCACACTGTAATGGACGTCCTCCATTAGAAACCTTGGAGGCCACTCTTAGACTCATGATTCACAGAGTGATCTCACTGAGCTTCGATGTCCACTGGATGATCCTTCCCCTTCTAAGGGGTGGTGCTGCCCAGATAACCAGGCCCAGGTATTTGGAAGGAAAGGCATGATCACCCAAGTCGGTGCTTGAGAGATGCTTACACTTCTCTTCACCGCCCCCCCACCCCAGGTCCAGGTCTCATGCAGACCATCACCTGGAGCCTCCCGGTGGGCTGCCAAGCCCAGGGCCACCCCTCTTCTCACTGCAGCTCCCGCCCTTCTTACTACGGGGCTGTCCCTTGAGGGTATAGACGGGCACCCTCTGTACATCCTGGATCTCGTCGTTAGGTTCTTTCTCTTCCTCCTCTCCTTTGTCCCATTAGGACCTTCCAGGTCCTGGCCAGAGAGGAAAGGCTGAGCTGCAGCTAGGAAACATCTTCAAGTTTAGTTGTGCTCTTTCTTACCTGGACGGAGCAATGTCAAAATCGGAAGCCAAGGTTGTTCCGTAAAGTCTGGGTTGCGGGCAGGCGCTGCCGCAGGAGAAGAGTCCGTAGAGGAGAGACAAGGAGGGTTTCTCGGTTGTGTGTGAGTCTGGGGAGGCTGACGTATTAACCTACAGAGAATAAAGGAATTAACTCGGGGTGCCTGGGTGGCTCAGTCAGTTAAGCCTCAGACTTCGGCTCAGGTCATGATCTCACAGTTCGTGAGTTTGAGTCCTGCATTGGGCTCTGCGCTGACAGCTCAGAGCCTGGAGCCTGCTTCGGATTCTGTGTGTGTGTGTGTGTGTGTGTGTGTGTGTGTGTGTGTGTGTGTGTCTGCCCTTCCCCCACTCACACTCTGTCTCACTCTCTCTCTCTCTCGAAAATAAATAAACATTAAAAAAACTTAAAAAAAAAAAAAGAATTAACTCAGTAGGTGGATTCTCAAGATGGTTCTCAAGAGCACATTTGGCCCAACCCAGTCTTCTCCCCTTATAATGAAGACATGGTTGGTGGACGGTTCCACCAGTGAAAGCAGAGCGAGCTTTCCCCGTGAAGCTTCTTCCCTCCTTTGTTCCCTCCGGGACCTGTGGGCGGCACTGCTGTGGTCCTGGCTGCCTCGTCTCTCCGGAAGTCGTGGAAGGGGTCAGAGGACCCATGCCTAGGGCAGGTCTTGCACACGCCCCCCAGCCCGAGTCCCTGTCACTGACCCCTCCTCCCCCAGCTTGCGTGGGTTTGTCAAAGCAGGAATGGACATGCTGGTTGTCACCTGCAGGCTGGCCATTAGGAGGTGTGGCCTTCCTGACCTTGTCCAGTCTGGGCAAAGCCCACGGATGCCTCGGGGGACCAGGAGTCCTACAACAGGGACCACTGCATCCCACACCTCTCCTGGAGGCTCCTTACTCAGTTTTGGTTTTCTCCCTTCTCGTTCCAGCTCCTTCTGCTCCAGTGATAAACCCACAGGCCCCCAACTCGGCCACGGGCTCCTCTGTCCGCGTGTGCTGGAGTCTGTACTCTGACGACACGGTGGAGAGCTATCTGCTGTCCTACCGGCCGGTGCAGGACGGCTCGCCTGGGAAGGACCAAGCAGGTGAGACTCTGCCAAGATCACACGCACGCTCTGGAACGGCTAAGGGCCCTCAGAGGCCAGGCAGCAGTTCCGATTGCTTTCCCAGTAATCGGCAGGGCAGAGGTGGGATGAATCTACATATTCAGCTCCTTGGAGCTGTCGTGATCTGGGAACTACCTGGAACATGGGATGCAGGCAAGTGAGCACGGCAGAGAGGCAAGATGGGGCCTCACTGGGGAGGGCCACGAAGCCAGGCTAAAGTGCCTGGAGTGTAGATATAGCCCTCAGGCCAGAGTTGTCCATGGGATGAGTCCCTGGCGGCACTGTGTGCAGGAAGGGTGGGGACGCCCCTCCTTGAGGAGGCCTGGCTGAGCTGTCTGGATACTCGTGGGCTGGGCACGTGAGGGCAGGCTGGGCCTTCTCAGAGCGACCTCGTTTCGGGAGAAATTGGAGGGTTAACCTGCAGACCGCCTTGAGGGGTGATGGGGCCTCTGCAGCCTGAAAGGGCTACAGCTGATCAGACCCACATGCTCAAGTCGAGCAAGCTCCTGGGAATGTCCCCGAGCCTCCAGCGTGGGCAGCTCTGGGCCCATCCCCTTCCCAGAGAAATGGAGCTGGCTGGTGTAGGGCCAGGGCTGGGGTCAGCTGCCTCCCCCCTCCCCACATGATAGATAAGCCATTCACCTGTTGGGAAGAGAGGGCCTTGGGGATTTCCACTTCATGCAGAAGGAGACTGAGACCCAGAGAGAAATGAGCTGTCCATGGGGACACAGTGGGTGATGGATGGCAGAGCAGGACAGGAGGCAGGTCTGCATGCTCCCTGCACAGAGCCCACTGCTGCACCAGCCTGGGCAGGGGGAGGGTCTGTGTGCTGAAGGTAAGGGCAGATTTTCTGTGCAGGGACCAAGAAGGAAGGGAAATGCTTGAGAAAAGTCAGAGTAAGTTTAAGTGATGCTGAGGGAGGTTGTAACAAGGTGAGCAGATGATGAGGGTTATCTGAACAAAGACTAAAGGGGGCACCACGGGGAAGGAGGAAGATTGTAAAAGGGAGGTCAAGGGGGTGCCCGGGTGGCTCAGTCGGTTGAGTGTCCGACTCCTGATTTCGGCTCAGGTCATGATCCCAGGGTTGTGGGATCGAGACCTGTGTCAGACTCTGCACTGAGCGTGGAGCCTGCCTGGGATTCTCTCTCTCCCTCTACCCCCCTTCCCTGCTTGTGTGCTCTCTTGCTCTCTCTCTCTCAAAATTAAAAAAAAAAAAAAATTATGAAAATAAAAAAAGTAAAAGGTTGGTCAGGGTCCAAGAAGCCAGGTCTGATTAACCACAGTCCGTGTCATGAATCAGCCCTGTTGGCACTCTCTGCAGACACACAGAAGAAGCCATTGCGTTTGGGCTATGTCATGACACTCTATGAAGATTTTTTTTAATGTTTATTTATTTATTTTGAGAGACAGAATATGAGCAGGGGAGGGGCAGAGAGAGAGAAGGAGAGAGAGATTCTGAAGCAGGTTCCAAATTGTTAGTACAGAGCCCGACCTGGGGCTTGAACTCACGAACTGTGAGATCATGACCGGAGCCAAAATCAAGAGTTGGACTAACCACCTGAGCCACCCAGGTGCCCCTCTATGAAGATCTTTTAATTTTTTTTTTTAACGTTTTATTTATTTTTGAGACAGGGAGAGACACAGCATGAACAGGGGAGGGTCAGAGAGAGGGAGACACAGAATCTGAAACAGGCTCCAGGCTCTGAGCTGTCAGCACAGAGCCCGACGCGGGGCTCGAACTCACGGACCACGTGATCATGACCTGAGCCGAAGTCGGCCGCTTAACCGACTGAGCCACCCAGGCGCCCCTCTATGAAGATCTTTTAAATGGACCCCTTTGTGATAAAGGAACTGATATCAGAGGGTGGGTTAGTGAGTTATCACTGCCTTTCAAGAGTCTGAGGAGGTTTAGAGGTGTATCAGTTAGGTGTTGCTGGGTAACAACACCCTATCCTGCCCTACTCTGCACACATGTACGTGACTTATTGGCTTAAAATGACAAACATTTATTATTTCTTATAATTCTGTGAGTTGTCTGGGCATTCTTCTGGTCTGGGCCAGCTTGGCTACATAGAGCTGGATGGTGTGGGATGGTCTCACTTACAGATGTGAGGATACGGCAGGGAAGGCTGGGGCCTCTGTCTACTGGGTCTCATTGTCCAGGACCCTGGCTCGGGCTTGTTCACATGAAAGTGGAGGGTGTTCCCAGCAGCAAGAAGACAAGCCCCTGTGCACTAGCATTTCCCAGGCCTCTGCTGGTATCATGTTTGCAGCTGTCTCATTGGCTGAAGCAAGTCACATG
This sequence comes from Panthera leo, assembly GCF_018350215.1. Classification (NCBI taxonomy): domain Eukaryota; kingdom Metazoa; phylum Chordata; class Mammalia; order Carnivora; family Felidae; genus Panthera; species Panthera leo. The sequence continues at coordinate 4,102,187 of NC_056684.1, forward strand.
GCTCAGCCCATCAATGACGGGGAAAAATGAACCTCTTGAAGGAGTAGTAAGTCATACTGCAGAGGACGCATACAGGGATGGGAGGAATTTCTGGCCAGTGTTGCGATCTACTACAGGGAGACTCGACACAACTAACTCGGAGCCACTTGGCCTATTTTTAGGGTTGAATTCTTGTCTTTTTGTTTGTTTGTTTTTCAGAGTTTACAATGACTGTCAAAGAAACGTATTGCTCAGTGAGAAATCTTGTGCCAAACACCCAGTATGAATTTTGGGTCACAGCTCAGAACAGGGCCGGCCGCAGCCCCGCCAGTGAGCGTGCAATGTACATGACAGGTAACGGGGGCCACAGGGGTCACGGCTTTCGAGGTGTGGCAGGACACTTGATTTCATGTGGAAGGGCAGGAGTAGCTGTCCGTGTTTCTCTGTTAGTACACCAAACCAGTGTTCCTAGGATGGAAGGGACATTTGCTCAGAGTTGGTCTCAAAATGCCCAAAATTACTGCTCACGATCGTAGCGTCATTTAACCTTTCAGCTGCCTTCTGCTCCAGGAACGTCTGAAAGGCGTTCCCGGCGTCTTAGTCCGTGTGGGCGGCCATGACAGAACACCATAGACCGAGTGGCTTATACATGACAGAAATTTAATTCTCACCATTCTGGAAGCTGAAAGGGGCCTCCTTTTAAGCTGCCAGCATATTCAGCGCCTGATGTGAAGCCTTCCGGGTCCGTAGACATCTGGCTTGGTTTCGGCTCTGTCCTCACACAACAGAAAGAGGCCCAGGGCTCTTTGGGTTCTCTTTGATGAGAGACGCCCTCCTCTTCATCTCCCAAAGACCCCACCTTCCGCCACTTTGGGGAACAGGCTTCAACACACGAATTCTGGGGGGGGGGGGGGGGGATGCAAATAGTCTCTTGCACCTGGTTTCCTTTTTACGGCATCGAATGTCTTCTGTGGGCAGACAGTGGCCGTGCTCGGTTGGCCGTGCTCGGTTGGCCGTGCTCTGGACAAACTGGCTGGATAGGAGCAGAATGGTCATTCCTTCCCCCCTTTGTCCCACACCTAGCCCCCTCCCCTCCCATTATAAAAAGCAAAGAGATACGGAGTTGCGAAGAGGCTGCACTGATTTGCTGGGAGTCTGGGAACCTGAATCCCGTGGACTCGTACACGGTAGAGCTGACCCAGGCGGAAAGTCCTGAAGCCTCGGGAGTAACTGAGTAAGTCATAGTCATGGGGCGGGGGGGGGGCATGACACCTGACACAGTGACACAGCTCAGGAAATGCACGGGGTCTGGAGAGAAGGTCAGCGTTTGGAACCTTAATTTCGGGTGCTTGGTTTTCATGAGAAGTTTCTTGAACGCTGTCACTGAAGGTGCGTGAGGCGTGAGTAAATGGTTTAAACCTCAGGTTTGCTTTTCTAGTCCAGCGAAGGTTTACCGCTCATTCATTCAACAAGTGTTGTGGGCCTGGACCTGGGCCCCGGGCTCTGGGAGGCTAGGCAGGCAAATTCCCTTCCCTACGGAGCTGACCGTCGAGCAGGGACAAATAGAAAACAGGAAGACAAACAAATACATAAAATGCAAGGTGCTCTGAAGGAGAAAGAAATGTAAGAAGGAGGCTGGGGTGGAAGTAGGGACCTCCGTGGATGAACTTTTCAAATGAGACCCGGATGGATAGGAAGGACTGAGCTCTGAGGACAGTGGGTCAGCGGCGTGGCCCCGGGGCGGGAGTGAGGCAAGACCCAGGCAGTCCGGGAGCAGCCCCCACGTCCAGGGGCTGCCCAGAGGCGGAGCACAGAGGGCGCCCGCCTGGTTCTGGAGAGATGGAGGAGGCGGGCTTGGCGTCCCCTGTCAGGGAGGACAGATTCCTCTGTGCTCGGGGCTGGGCTTGGAGCCTGGCCGTCTATCCCACGCACCCTCTGTTCCAGGTAGAATCCACGTGTCCACGGCCACACCAGGGCCGACCTTGGTTATTTACTCCCCACGACCCTCAGGAGTGGGGCAGGGGAGTCCGGTGGTTCTGGCCACCTGATGATCCAGATTGCCTCTGCGCTTCGTGCTGATACGTCAGGAGCGCCTGACACCCGGGACCATAATGATGGGGGTCACCGGGAGGCTGGTCAGTGACGTGGGGTAGCACCTGCTCTCCAGATCTAATCATCTTGAAGAGGAGAAAATTGCTTCCCAGACCGTACCCCTCTCCTGCTTCTCTAGCTCATGCCACACCGGCTTCCCCTCCCTGTCTGGCTGCAGCCACACCGGTCGGGTTTAGTTCCTCCTGCTTCCCGTGTTCCTTCCTGCCCCGGCTGCTTCTGTGTAGGAGACTCCTGTCCCTGCCCCATCCGGTTACTTGCAAGTCATTCTTGAGAGCTCAGCTCCAAACTCGCGTCCCCGGCATCATCCACCCTGCGGTACGCCGTGACCACGTCGCGGTTACCACCTTGCATTTCCTCCACTGCTGGCCTGCGGGGTGCCTCTCTACCCATCTGGACCATGAGGTCTATGAGGGCAGAGACTACATTCAGTTCTCCCCAGAGCCCCCCTCTCCAGCGTCTGGAACCTAAGGGGCTTGGTTAATATTCATTGGACGGATGCGTGAAAAGCGCCCCTCTGGCCTGGAGCGGCGGCCTTCGGGGTCACCTGGACACCCGGGCTCGTGTAATGGGGCTGTTGCATCCGTAAACGGGCGTCACCCCAAAAGCTTCTCCTTTCCCTGGACTGAAAGGGGTTTAGCAGTTGCAGGAACAGGCAGTGGCAATTACAGGCTTGTACTCGTGTGCAGTAGAATTTCAATAAATTAGGTTCCTAGTGGCTTCTGTGCTGCCCTTCCAGCTCTTCTAGAGATGTCTGTTCATAAACACAGGCCGAGGTACCTGCTGCGGGCTCAGCGCTGGGCTGAGGCAGGCGGTACTCAGCCGCTGCCCTCGGAGAGGTTCTCAACTGTCAGACAGCTGGGGGCAGAGCGGGAGACAGACGCCGAGCATGGTGCCAGGTGCCGGGGACACCAGGGTGGGGAGCCCCGAGGCCGGAGGGCCACGGACGCGAGGAGTAACGAGGGAACGAGGAAAGTGGACCTGAGGGAGGAAACCCACCGGCCGTGCCGCCGTGGGTGAGAGGCTGGGGGTGCGAGGGTGAGTTTAACATCCCAGCTCTGGAAGGGAGGCCCGGTGCCGGGGCCTGGCTGCCCGGCCCCACCCCTCGTGACTGTGGCTCCGTTTCTTTGCCCAGGTCGGTCGTGGGCATCCCGACCCGCGAGGCCTTGGTGCAGCTGCAGCCCAGGCAGCGCTATACCATCTACGTGCGAGCCCTCAGCGTGGGGGGCCCCAGTGCAAGGAGCGACCCCGTGACCGTCTACACCACAGGTATGTGCCCGGGCCACACGCTCCCTGGGACCTCAGGGAGCCACTCTGCGGCAGACCAGCACTGCATGACTTCTCTGGAAAATGGGCCAAGTCAGGCCGGGGAGGGGCTCAGGGGAGATCAGGGCCCTGTGGTCCCATTTTACAGACAGAGGGACTGAAGGCCCAAGCCAGATAGCAGTCTGGGGGCAGAGCGAGAATCAGAACTTAGGGTTTTTCTCCGCTCCCTCAGGCAGACCAGAGGCTTGTCGCCCTGGACCTGGGTGGCCCAGACGCCTCGTGGCTCACACAGGCTGCACGCCACCCTTGGGTTGATGTCTTTATGAAATTCCCAGGAGGGGTTGTTGGCTTTGCTCATCCCCCGTTTCTGCTATCAGCCCAAGCATCTCCCACCCACAGGCCCAGTTCGGACCCGGCTGCTCAGCCTCTTCCTAGGCCCTGTCTGGCCCTGGCGGGCGCCCGCATCCCTAGGTCCAGCCCCTTTCCCTTCTCCCTTGCCGTCATCCGTACAACGGTCACACATCCTGTCCAGACCCTGCATGAGCAGAGACATCACCGGAAGCTTTGCATGCACCCGCTTTCCTGGCACTGCTTCGCTGTGGGTGTGCGCTTTGTCACAGCACACCGGGGGCCGGTGACCCCTCCCCCACCTCACAGCCAGTCCAGCTCAGGCCGGCTGACGGGTGGAGGGCAGGTAGGACACAGAGGCAGGGAGTCTGAGCCCAGGCTCTGGGGACGACGTATTCTTAAGTGGGGTCGCTTACTGAGGGACACTGTGTCACTTTGTCCTCGTTTCCAATGCCAGGAGCAGAGGTGTGTGATTAATTCCCACTGTGTTCCGTCCACACAGATGGGAAAGACTCGTTGGGAGGCCACCACAGGTCCCAGAGGGTGGGGGCTAGTGCTGGGATTAGGACTCAGGTTTTTCTTTCATATTGAGCCAGGGCCTGCCTTTAGTTGGCTGGCACTCCTCATTTTCTGTGCTCACCTGGTGTTTTGAAATGTTAAATTCTGGCAGTTTCAGTCAAAAAAAAACCAAAACAAAACAAAACAAAAAAACAAAAAACAAAAAACCAGAGCCAAAGGTACAGCCAGCTCTTGATTATTCAGTCAGTCAATTAGTTTGTTCATATAATTTTTTGAAGAGTGTATTTATGAAGGGGCGCCTGGGTGGCTCAGTTGGTGGAGTGTGTCTGACTCTTGGTTTCGGCTCAGGTCGTGATCCCAGGGTTGTGGGATGGAGTCCCGCGTCGGGCTGTGCACGGAACGCGGAACCTGCTTGGGTCTCTCTCTCTCTCTCCCTCTGCCACTCTCCCCCCTTGCATGCTCGTTCTCTCTCCCTCCAAAATAAATCAAATGGAAGAAAAGAGTGTATATATGAAAAACTTAAATGAACACACACATCAGCAAAAATCATTATATTTTCAAAAATGATCCTCGGTGGGAACCGGCGAGGGCCCACGTCTTGCATCAGTTAGGTGGTGGGAACCTGCCTGCCCCCTTGCCAGTCAGCGCAGGCAGCGAATGAAATTTCCGGCAGCATCAAACTGTGACAATGATTGTGAACAGCTTGATGGCGAAGCTTGAACCCAGGTGTGAGACAAGAGAAGTGACAGAATAGGAACTCGAGAAAAAAGCACTTGGCTAGGACACAGTAGTGAGAATGAGTTATTATGTTCTTAATTAATGGATTTTTTTACTAAATAATTTTTTTTTTTACTAAATAAGTTTGTATTCAATCTATTCTGTACCACTGTTGGATGAGATTTATTTTAACCATGATTTGGGGATGGCTGTAACATCCTTCCCTCTCCCCCGCCCCACTGCCCTCATTGAAATGTTGAATTCCACTTCCCTTTGTCAGATTGGTCCTTAAGAATCTCAATAACTATTTCCCTTGGCAGGTGGGTTAGAAATTCTTGTCCGTGTGCAGGCACTTATAGCCTCCCAGCTAAGAGCAAAGCCTGTGGAATCAGAGTTTTGGGGGTTCAAATGTTCTGTCATTGCCAGTTGATTTTTTTTTTAAGTTTATTTGTTTATTTATTTATTTTTTAATTTTTTTTTTTTTTAACATTTATTTATATTTGAGACAGAGAGAGACAGAGCATGAACGGGGGGAGGGTCAGAGAGAGAGGGAGACACAGAATCCGAAACAGGCTCCAGGCTCTGAGCTGTCAGCACAGAGCCCGATGTGGGATTCAAACTCACAGACCGTGAGATCATGACCTGAGCTGAAGTCGGACGCTTAACCGACTGAGCCACCCAGGTGCCCCACATTTATTTATTTTGAGAGAGAGAGAGTAGGAGGGGCAGAGGGAGGGAGTCACAGTATCCCATACAGGCTCTTTGCCGTCAGCACAGAGACCGATGCGGGGCTCGAACTCATGAACCATGAGTTCATTACCTGAGCCGAGATCAGGACTGCACCACCCAGGTGCCTTGCCAGGTGATTTTTTTTTTAACCACCTGGTGCGTCAGTTTTCTCCTCTCCAGATGGAAATAAGAACGCGTTTCTGAGGGTAATTGTGAGGCTTGAACGAGGGAAGACTTGCAAACCGCTAGCTGGGGGCGAGGGACAGTGGCTCCCAGTGCATGCTCGCTGCCACCATCATTAGTGGCAGGAGGGGTAGGACTTTGCGAGGCCCCGGGCTTCCGGCTGGCGCCGGGGTGGAGAAGGCAGGGGGACTGGCGGGGCTTCTCGTGTGTTCTGCCCGCACAGGCAGCTTCTTCCACCTGAACCAGCACACCTGCCATCCCGGGCTGACCATTTCTGAAGATGGGTTTACGGTCGTGCGGAGCGAAAGGAAAACCCCAGCAAAGGAGCCGCTCCCTGGCAACACCCGGTTTACCAGGTACTTGGGCAGCCGCTCGCTAGAACATTCCGCGGACCCCCTCTAAGACACGTTGTTGCTCAGATAAAAAGTGGGTTATGACAGACGCTGCCTTGAAGAGGTCCCAGAAATGGATGAGAGGCTGGGGGGGTGGGGGTGGGGAGAGGAGGCGGTGGGGGCGGAGGGGAGGCTGGGGAGCTGGAGCCGGGGGAAGAGTCTGGCTGGTGTGGACGGATGATACCTGTTGTGGCTTCTGAAGTCGGGTCCCCCGCCGCTGGAGGAGTCAGACCCTGAAGCCACGATGAGGGGCACACTGACAGGCGTCGGGAGAACGGAAACAAGGCTGTAGGTCTCCCAGTGCTTGGCCCGGCGCTCCTCTCCTACATGGTGAAGCCCTGTTTAAAAACCCCTGATGAAAACCGGTGGGGTTAGCCTGTGTGGAGTCGGTGGGGGGTGGTGCTAGTGCATGACCTGAGGGAGGGGTGGCCCCCGCAAAGGCGTGTGCGCCGTCTGTCTAGAAACGTAGCTATTTCCAGACCTTGGTGCTCAATCCACATTGAAACGATTTATTTGTGCCTCACTTCTTTCCAAAGACTTAAAGACTTAAAATAAGGCGCAGATATACACTGCTGAAATAGAAAAGTCAAAGCAATGGGAGAAAAAGAACACAGATAGGTTAACTCCAAGAGCGCATTCCATTTCCGGGATTACAGGTGGCTCTCAGATTCCTGGTCTGGTCAGGACAAGAAGAGTTCTCGGTCGGTTGGTTTTAGAGTCAGAAGGATCTTCTAAGGAGAAAAAGGGGCTCTCCAACGGGGCTGCAAGGGCCATGGATAGAAACTTCATCCAGGGGCGCCTGGGTGGCTCAGTCTGTTAAACATCTGACTTCAACTCGGGTCATGATCTCACGGTTCGTGGGTTTGAGCCCCGCATCGGGCTCTGTGCTGACAGCTCAGAGCCTGGAACCTGCTTCAGATTCTGTGTCCCTCTCTCTCTCTGCCCCTCCCTTGCTCGAACTCGCTTGCTCTCTCTCAAAAATAAGCATTAAAAAAAAAAAAAAAAGCTGAAAGAAAGGAAGAGAAGAAAGAAACTGCATCAGCCTCCCTGCCGGGGTCCGAGACTATCCCAGAGCTGGCTCTTCCTCTGATATTGGCTCCCTGCTGGCCTTTTTACAGTGTGTGTGTGTGTGTGTGTGTGTGCGCGCGTGTGTGTGTAGCACCTACTATATGTAAGTGTTAGCATGCGGTAGCCCAAGTGCGCAGGGTACAGTGGAAAGCAACTTGATCCTTTCCCACCTCTGCCCATTCTACCCAGGGTTGCAGGGCATGGAGAGAGACATGGAGAGATAAAGGCCTTACCTGTGTTAAAAAAAAAAAAAAAAAATTCAACTGAATAGATTTTAAAGATCTTACGGCTTTATTCCAGGAGTTATGAAACGGGCATCATCCAGTCTAACAGGTAGACGGGAGCTCTCAGGAGCTGTACAAGATGAAAGACGCTTATGGGCCAAGTTACAGTAGGCAAAGAAGCGGGCGGTTGTGGCGAGGTTCCTTTCCTGCGGGGGACAGCAGGGTCTGCGAGGCACATCACCTCACTGGTGCTCGTCAGGCGATTCCTGATTGGTTTAAGATCCCATTTCTGGGAGAGTCGAACTGTAACGGAGGTGTCTCGGTTTGGAGACGTGGGGCTTAGCGTGACGGGCTCCGTTTGGGGGCCTGTTGTCCTGTTTTTAGCCTGGGGGTACCTGACTGGTACCAGTGTGATGTGGGAAGCTGACTCTCTCTCCCCGGCAGTTCCCAGGTGAGCCCCTGACAACCCGTCCACCTCCGCACCCAGTGCTATGGTTCTCGTTCTTTCTGCCGAGCCCTCCTGGGCCCTCACAGGCAGCCCTCTAGGACAGGATCCCCCCACAAACAACGCAGAGGCAGCTTTCCTGCAGTGGGTTCCGTTCACACCCGGTCCTCTGAAGGCACACACCTCTGACCAGGCCACTGCTACCTCACCGTGCGTGTGAGCTCTCTGGGCAGACACAGCCTCGAGCGTCTTCAGCCTCGGCCGCTTGGTGTTGCACTAAAAGTTACAAAACGAGTTTTTGGTCGCCAAGTCCTGCAGAGGTGGTCCAGCACGTCACCTGGAAATATGGGAGAACTCACCACCTGTTGTTCTGTTCTTGGCTCTTTGGGGTCCAGCCAAGTTAGACAGTCCCATTGCAATATCCTGTCACCAGTATATCCATTGTCCCGTGAGGACCATGCTGTGCCCTGGAGGTAAAGGGAGGAAGATAGTGTCCCTGCCCACCTGACTCAGACCAGGCAAGTGGGGGAGATGCATGTTTCAAAAACACACCTGTGAAAGATTCGGTAGAAGGATGGCCAAGGCATCGTAGGAGCCCCCAGGAAGAAGGCTTCCTGGGGAAGCAAGGGCTTGGAGGATAAAAGGGAGTTCTCCAGGCCGACCAGGCAGATTAAGTGCCTCATACGTGTACAAACCGCGGAAGCCAGGGAGACCACGTGTTTGGAGAACTGCTATCGGTTAGCGTGTCTGTGGTGTAGGGTCCATAATGGCAAGAAGGGGAAGACGAGGCAGGAAAGATGGAAAAGTTCTAGGGCAAAACAAGTTTGGATCTTATCCTTGGAGGGGTGGGAATTTTTGGAGGATTCAAGTAGGGGAGGTGACCCGATCAGATTTACATTTCAGAAGGATCACCCTGGAGGGTCAAGTGTGAGCTGGGGAGGAGGGGGAGAGGCAGGTGGGGAGCCAGGAGACCAGAGAGGAGGCTGCGGACGCCTTGAGTAAATCAACACACAAAACTAACAAGGAGAGAGGCCAACTGGTTAAGGGGCGAGCAGGGGAGGGATGGGTCAGGGACTGTAATTTATGGCGTGTTTACCAAGTGCTAGACATCTTCCAAGTGTTTGACATGGATTAGCTCATTGAATCGTCACGACAGCCTGTGACATCCATATCACTACCAGTCCAATTTGACAGATGAGACCATTGAGGCACAGAGAAGTAAAGTAATTTGCCCAAAGGCACACTGCTGTTAAGGGCTGAAGTCAGATTTAAGCTAGAAGCTGAGCGTGTAACCACTACATTATCCTTGGGTTACTGTTTTCTGCCTTGGGTTACTGGGTAGATCATGAGTCTATTAACCAAAACGGAGAAAACACGGGGAGTAAGTACTCCTTCCCACCACAGGCAAAACACTAAGTTTGGTCGGCAGTGGGAAGGGTAGGAACGTGGTAAGTTCTGTTCGGGACATTCTGAATGAGGAACAGCAGGTGGGTGGAGATGTGGGTCCGGAGCTGAGAGTAGAGACGGCTTCATTTTACAAAAGAGGAGCTCTTTTCTGTGCAGTCTCCTTCCCAGAGCTTTGCTTGGCCTCCAGAACTTGGGGTTTGAGAGTAGAGATCTCGTGTTAATAACAGCTAAACAAATCTGCCCAGGGGTTTGGCGGGGGGCGGGCACTCAGTTTGGCTAATGCAGAAGTTTCCTGCAGGAGGCGGACTGTTCGTTTCGGAGATACTGATGTGGTCTGGTTTCCCACGAGAACCTTCCTCTGAAGAATGCTGTATTGTTGTAAAACAAAACATAACTGTGACCTTTGTGAGTGTATTTGTTTCCAGTGGCTTCTTGGAGGTCGATTTTGATCATTGGTGAGGGATTTGCTATTTGCTGTTCTCAGGTTTGCTTCTGAGATCCAGATCCTCGTCTTCTGCCTGTAGCCACCCCGCAGATATGCGTCACCTCAAAGCCCCCCATGCTAGTGCAGCATCAGCAGTGCTGGCCGGTTCCTGAACTTCAAGTGCATGGTTCCCTTGACTGTGCTGAGTTCTGTGAAGTTTCAGTCCCTTTTGTTTAATATTTATTTTTGAAAGAGAGAGAGACAGAGCGTGAGCAGGGGAGGGGTAGAGAGAGGGTGTGGGGAGACACAGATCCGAAGCAGGCTCCAGGCTCCGAGCCGTCAGCACAGAGCCCGACGTGGGGCTCGAACCCACGAACAGCGAGATCATGACCTGAGCCGAAGTCAGATGCTTCACCCACTGAGTCACCCAGGCACCCGGAGTCCCTTTCTTTTTTTATGAGCAAGTGAACCAAATCTTTATTTTTGTTACCAAAAAAAAAAAAAAAAGAGCCCAATCATTTACAAATGCCAATAGAGCCTTTTCTAACTCGCTCCCATTACCGGCAGGGTAAGAACCCTCCCACAAATTTCGGCATCTGTCAGGTGAGCCGAGGGCGAGCCGCTTCTCAAAGGAGGTGTTCGGAACACCGTTGGGCCGACCCCCACGGCTGTCCCCCCCCCCTCCCCCCCGCCGCACGGCCAGGCTCGGGTCGCCCCCGGTGACGCACGCTTCCACTTTCTGAACCCAGGTGTGTTGCCGTCATGGGGAATCTCATTCCAATCCGAGGGCGCCATTACTGGGAGGTGGAGGTGGACGAGAGGTCCCACTACACGGTGGGCGTGGCCTTTGAAGATGTCCCTAAACAAGAGGACCTGGGAGCAAACTGCCTGTCTTGGTGCATGAGGCACAGACTTGCATCATCACGGTAAAGTAGAATCTGGATGCCTGATACTAAAATTGACCTTGAAAGAAGAGAGCACGAGGTTTCACTAGCAATAATTAAGGCCTAGGGTAGGTTTCATAAAATATTCTAAGATACCTCAGGGCTCTTTTCCAGCCCTTTCCCCTAAAGTCCAAATGAGACGAGAAAAGAGCAGCTTTGGGTACTTTTCTTTCAGACAGAAATAGCTACAGTTCACGGAGAGCTTATTCCGTGCCAAGCGCTGCTCCCATGTCCTGTCCTGTTTACTTCTCACAATTCTATCACCCCATTTTAAAAGTCAGCTATGCCTCACAGCAGTCGGATAATCCGTCCAACGTGGATTTTTGGAGCTTGGAATCCAATCCAGGCAGTCTGGCCCCAAAGACAGCATTCTTAAGCACTAAGTGATTGGCTTTTCATTCATGCTCAACTTGTGTTATTAAATGGTTACAGTTTGATCTGAAGCCCCAGTTCCATCTTTGCAAGTAGGCAGCGGCTTAATAGTCATGGCTCATTCTGTTCTGCTTCTGCTGCCAAGCACTCTGTCCTCTACGCGTGGATTAGCTCTAGAAAGCTGGGAAAACCTGATGAGGTGCAGTCCCGTGGACATGTTCAGACTCGGGAAGCCACTGTTACAACCTCCCTTCACCTCAAAAATTACCAAAGTTCGCTCCGTTTCCCCAGCACCTCTTGTACCACGGGGCCTCTGACCCTTGTTGGCCTGCTGTATCTTATGCATGTTTGATCCTGCGTTCTCTGCTGGTGAACCTCCATCGTGGTTAATTAAACACTACCGGTCATGCCCGCGCATACGTGGGAAGACCCCCCCTGTAAGGTACTTGGACTAGAATGGACTCTACTAATCCTCAGACCCAGTCTGAGAAACACAGGAAATAGTAGGCATTGAGCCAAATAGTTTATTTGGAGATTCTGCCCGAAGTGTAATGAGGCTAAAAATCAAAGTATCCTCTCCTAGAGAGGTAAGAACGAAGGGCAGAGGAGAACGGGGAGGACAAAGGAAGAGTAGGAGTCTGTGTACGGTGGGAGGGTTGAGAGGTCAGAAGACAGAAGAGGATGGAAACATGAGACAGCGTGAAGAAGGGTGGGCAAAAAGCCAGGCACTAGGCCTGGCCGCTTCTGTGGCCCCACCTTGGAAAGACAGAGGACAGACAGAGGACAGACAGGATACGGAAGGTATCCTAGCTGACCTGCAGTTTTTGGTTTCGTCTGGTGCTGTAGTGGGAAGAAGGTGGAGGGCAGGGCCTTCCTGGCTCCTGGCTTCTGGCGGCTGCTTAGCTAAGGAAAGGAGCTGAGGGGAAGATGAGGCGAGCAGGGCCGGAGCCAGGCTGGCCCGCTCTGACACCGAGACCGTATTCTAAGTGCTCCTCCCAGGAGTGTGGCCCAGCTTGCTGGCACCGTGTTCTGCAGACGTCTGTAGGTAGCAGGGGTAGGAAGTTCCCGTGGCTGCTTTGGGTTCCAGCCATTTTTTCAAAGCACCCAGGCTACAGAGCACGGGGAGAGGGTGCTGGGCTAGGCTGCGGGGGCGGTGACGGCCCGGCTGGCCCTGCTGAGTCGGAAGGTCTAAGGATCGTGCCTGAGTACCTGTGCACAGGTTATACCAAAAGGCACATTTTATTACATGAAAGATCGTGGGGCTCCCCCCGGTTCAAACATCTTTATTACGAAGGCTTTATACATTTGAACCTCAAAATCCCAAGTTTTAAAACACCAATTTCTATACAAACTTTGATGCAGTAAGAGTGTACGTCAGTCTCTTAGGTGAAGAAATTGATAAAAAACAAATGGTGTTTAAAAAGAGAGGTCTCTTAGGACAAATTTTAGAAAAGAGACAGGTATGTTGGGAAATGAACCGTTACTTTGGTAGTCAATTAATTAAAAAAAAAAACCCAATCACAGCGTTATTTGAAAACTAATACGAAATGTTCTGTAAATTGCACATCTACAGAACTTCTGAAGCTGTGTCCTATCAACATTTAATTTCTAGGCATAAGTATGAGTTCCTGCACAACGGGACGACTCCAGATATAAGAATAACTGTCTCCCCGAGGAAGATCGGCATTCTGCTAGACTATGAAAATTCAAAATTGTCATTTTTCAATGCGGACATTTCTCAGCATCTGTACACGTTTAGTTGTCAGCTTCACCAATTTGTGCATCCCTGTTTTTCTTTGGAAAAGCCTGGGTGTCTGAAGATACATAATGGCATTTCAATGCCAAAGCACGTCACTTTCTACTAAACCATTCTGATGCCAGCTCCCTCTCTTCTGTACCCACCCCTCCAAGCCGGCCACCCCTCAGCTGGTTGAACTTGGCGTTCAAGCACAGGTTTCTAGCCCTGCGCACTGCCGCCTGTATGATGTTAGGTTAGTCATTACCAGGCGCGGCTGTAAAATGAGGGCTCAGACAAAATGAACTCCAGGCCTTTCAGGTGGTCAAACTGTATCGGTCTGTTTGTTTATATGCAAAGTATCTGAAAGTCCAAGGCCTACAGAGCTTGAGGGCAGGGGCAAGGGAGGGAAGAGATACAGAAGTACTAGTGGCCGCGGCACACCCGGGACATCTCGCGAGTCAGCCGGGAACGGACTCCAGAAGGCAAGAGGCTGTCCACAGAGAACCAGGGAAGCCACGCGCCTTCTGTTTTCCGGGGAGTTAATGGCACTGTGATGCGGTTTCTGGCACTGAGCACGCTGTCACACCTGTTCCCCTCGTTCACAGAACTTACCGCACTCAAACTTTGAAATGACCTCTACCGTGCGCTCTTCCATGAAGGCAGGGACAGTGTCTGTCTTGTTCATCATTCGGTCCCTAAGGACTAACATGTAACAAACGGTACACACCAAATACTGAATAAATTAGTATCTTCCTCATCCAACCACCGTTGTCGGGCTCTCTGCTCTCCGTGTGAGGGATGGTGGGGCTCTTTCCAAACTACAGCAAAGGACGTACGGCAGGGAGATGGACAAAACCTGGAGGGGAGGCAGTCTGAAGGAACAGAAGGGCACCTGCGGCTTGATGGCAAGACTGGGCAAAATGGAACGCTCTACTACGCACTTCACGTCCCGCAGCGGCCTACACATAAACGTGGCACTTTCAGCGCATCGGGAGAGGGAGCGGGGGCTAAAGCGGGAAAAAACAGAGAACATTAGTCACAACTGATTCTAGGAACTGTCCTGTCACGTGGAGAGAACCAGACTGGAAATCAAAAGACCGAGGTTTGATTGCTCCTCTGTGGCTACTCTGCAAGGAGTCACATGACCTTCCAGAGTTCCCGTGTCCCTTTAAACAAAGAAAAAATAGCACTAGCCTCAATAGACGAGACTAGACTAGACTCAACAGACTGGGAGATTTAATGACGAACACGGGAGCGCACGATATAGAACGTATGGCAAATGCGTGGCAGCTTCGGGAGAGAGAACCTCGCCCGCCAAAGGCTAAAGCTGAGCACCAGTGTGCAAAGCGGCCCCTGGGCCAGCAGCTCTGGGGCCTCCTGCCTCTCTGCTGTCATGCCCTCCTGTGCCCACAGCACCGGCCCCGCGGGCTGCCTTCCTGGTTCTCCGCTCGGCTCTCCAGCTGCCACCTAAAGCTCTGCACACTGCGTCTTCGAGCTTGGACGTGTGGGTGCAGAGTAGGGGACCCTGCCTGTGAAGCGGTTCTCAGACCGTTTTGTTCCGCCCGGCAGATGCCCCTCTGCACAGATACGCCCCATATCTCATCACTCATGGTTTCGTGGGAACTGCAAATCCTGTGATCTAAAACTTTAGTGTTTTCCAGCACAAAGTCTGATGCGATGAACGCCTCTCAAGTCGCCTGTCTCAAAACCCTGCCTGTTCATACACATGGCAGCTCAGATTCCTGAATTAACAACTTGACAGTCTTACTACCCTGAGATAAGGAAGGGACGGCCAGTGTAAACAGAGATGGTTCAAGTTACAAACAGAATATACATGTGTGCATATTCAAAACCAAGCTTAGCCACTGCAACAGAAACTACCAAGCAGGAGGTAGGCTGTCACGGATACGGCAAATTTGAATTCAGCACTCTAAAGGCTTTATGGAATGTTTCACATGTAACCTGAACGTGGATAAAACGATTAAAAAAACTCGACACCTGTAAGGTTTGAGTAAAAGTTTTATTGATCAAGAAAAAAAACATCTAGAATTTGTGTTGACATATAAAATTCACTTACTTTAAAATGAGGCAGATAACCAACTTAAAGCATCACAGTTCTTCAGCATAGTGAAGTTTTGTTTAAACATGGTTCTTCTAGGAGAAGAAAAGTAAGTCTAGAACAGAACCAAATGAAATATTTTTTTTTCTGTAAAATATTCCAGTTCCTAAATTACCATGAATAATCTGCTGAAACCAAATTTCAACGGGGGCAGGATTTACCTCAAGGCCATGTTCAGCTGCAACCTGCTGATATATCTGTTAAAAAACAAAACAAAAAACAAAACGGATTTTTAAAAAGTCAGAATATCGTAGCCACAATCCCTGACACTGCAGATAAAACAAAAGATACCAATCTGTTCTTTTCCTAGCTTTACCTATATCACTTTCTAACTCTTGAGTAGGTTATTAACATAAGTTTTGGCTTCCCTCAACAAAGGGGAGACTATGTAAAATAACCACAGAATCTTAGTGTAAACTAACATGGGCTTAGTAATTCAGAATAATCAGAATTTAAGGCACCCTTAGATGGGACTGGAAAGTTGGTCAGAGACACTGGTTTCCGGTAAAATGAAATTGCCTTTTATTTGGAAAAGTGCGTTTAATGGACTTCCTGCTGATTCAGACAATGATAAGCAATCATTGCTTGTACACACCCGATAAAATCTTTCTGAAGCACAAGCGTGGTGACCAGTATAAAGCAGAGTGATTGCATGGGCAATGAGGCCTTTTCCTTAATGCTTCTCATCCTCTCAATATTTGTCAGAATCATAACCTTACACGGCTCACACTGGCAGCTGCCCGCAGCACAATTCACCATGACATGGCATTCTGTAAATGAGATCCGCTCGTCTCTGTCCAAGGAGGCTTAGCTACCAGAGAACCTGCTGGACCCTCCGAAGGCTGCACTACGGGAAAGGTCCCGTCCTCCGCTTTCCTGAACAACTTCTCCAATTTCCAACCACCTTCCTATCAGTTAGTACAGGAAGAGTCTTGTGGGTTCACTGCCTTTTCCCACCCTTTCTAATCTCTCAGTTTACTGTTCCTATTTTCCACAGCAAGACCACACTATATGTATAAATGCTGTTGGTAGATAAGTAGGTCTTGAATTTGTTTTGTAAACAAGACCTGTTCTATCTACCTTTTCATTTAGGAGGCTAACAGCAGAGTCGGCTTGACTTCAAGGACTCTATTTTCTTAGTCTCCAGAAGACCAAGTCCAGCCTTTGAAACACTGTCCTCCAGCACGTCAAGACACGAAAGGAATGCTAGTTGATTACTTTTAGATAACCAACTACTTTTCGAGTGTTCAGAGACTGGAACGATAACGTACACGTGCTTCACTGCAATCCATGGTTAAGGAATCTAAATGCAAGATGAAAGTTCAGGATTTGCGAAGAAGATTCCGGCCAGTCAGCACCTTCTCTGTCAGCAAGTCTCCTAGAAGGAGCGTGATGATGAGCTGGGCACGATGGATGCCCCGACTTAGTAATTACTTTAGAGCTGCTAGTGCACAGGCGCTAGTTCTTGGCACGCCTGTCGCGTCTTCCACTTCACTGCTTGTCTTCTGCTAGTCCCAGTCCCAGAAAAAAATTAAGCCCGATTCACCAATTGATTGCTTTTTCGTCATTCTCCCCAGACTTTGACAGAATCAGGTTTTTCTGCCTAGTTCCACCTTCATCGGATCCTAGTGGAATTAAACTATCATTGATTTGAATTACAATTCAGCTACCCAGCTTGCAGGTCAAACAACATGCAGTCACTCAGTTATAGCCAACAAAAATGCTTTTGTAGTATGAACTTGGGTTCTGATTTTGCTGCCTCCCCCATGCTCATTCCTAGGCCCAGAGGTGGGCTTGAGAGAGGCCCCTAAATTCGAAAAGACTGGATTAGAGACAAGAATATAATCCATTCACTGGGAAAGCAATCAATCAACAAAATTGAGGTTTCCCAGCTGTGCATTTTAACAAAGCAGGAACGCAGTTTTTAGAGATGGATTTCCTGAGTACAATCATTATTTCTTGGTAAACCTGTCCTATTGCTCTGCCACTCAGAAAGATGCCTCCCCTCTGACTTCTTTTCTATCCTTGACATCCATCTAATTAAGGGGAAGAAGGACAGGGAGAGAGAAGGAAAACAAGAGGAGCACTATCCTCAGAAGGACAGACCTCTGAAGAAAGGCAGAAGACACTTGACCCTGTCTTCTGTGTAATTCACAATTTGTAAACAAGCCACAGGTCACAGACCCCTAGGTACCTGGAATGGACCTACCCTTTCTTGTCCTCCTAATGCCTGTATAGCTCAAAAGTCACTTCCCGGAAGCACTTAATTCCCCTTCCTCCCCAGCCGAGTTAAGTTGCACACACTCACCTCTTCTTGAATACTTAAGTGGCACACTGACCATTGACCTGTATCTGCTCCACTTAACTGTATGCAAACCAAAGGGAGGAACTGTATCTTCATAATCTCTGATCAGATCATGGAAGCAAAGGCATTCTGCTTTCAAACGCTCACATCCCTGAAAAGAGATAAGAGGCATCGAATTGTCGTCCAAATTAAAAGAAAATTTCTTCATCAGAAAGCAAAGCACTTTCATGGGGCGCCCGAGTGGCTCGGTCGGTTAAGCGTCTGACTTTGGTTTCAGCTCAGGTCACGATCTCACTCACGGTTGGGCTCCACACTCGCATGGAACCTGCTTAGGATTCTCTCTCTCTCTCCCTCCTTCTGCCCCTCCTGCTGACCCTCTTGCTCTCGTGCTCACTCGCTCTCTCCCTCAAAAGAAAAAAAACGCAAAGCACTTTCAAATTGTGTGTCGAGTGGGGAGAGGGAGATAAAAAATAGTGTGATTCTCAGCCTCTCTTCTGTCCCCAAACACTTGAGAGATAACAGTGACTTCTAACTTGGGAGGAGTGGGAGGGGTTTATGGGAATCTGAGGAAGATGTATGTGGTTTAGCATGTTTCCTTCCTATCCCTGCAAGAGATCTTTAACACATTTAATATTTATTATAGTTTTGATGATTCTCGAGAGAGCCCAAAGTGTACAACATACATATTTTAAATGTTCTCAAACATCAATCTGGTTTGTATGTTTGGAGGCTGATGAGTGGAAGTTACCCCTTGGCCCTGATAGCACGTCACACCATGACTCTCTGATGGTCTTAGAATCTAGGACTTTCATGGAGGAAATCGTATGCTGTAAAGGTAATGACAAACTCAGGTGATACCTGAGAAGAAGACCACAGGTGATACCTTCTCAAATGTCAAGTGTCTTAAAAAAGTCATTTTATGGGAGAGGCTTCCTCATCCCACCCCCCAAAATTTTACCCAAATTTCCATATCAGATGTAGGGGAAAATACTACATATATGGAGGTGCCTGTTGTTCTTGAAATCTCATCCTTTCCTAAACAGTTTATAGAATTTTCAGAGCCTAGGCTTCATTATTTTAAATAAAAAATATAAGTTCCCAGCCCTTCAAAGAACCTCAAGCCAATCTCCCCCAAATAACCATCTATAACTACCTACCAAGGATTTCTGTAAAGTATAAGGCATTTTAAACACCTACTCATGGAGCAATAATAATGAATTCAATAGTGGGTCCGTTTCTGTGCAGTTACTATTCCACTGAAAAGTCTCGAGTTCTAGAAGTGAGATGTGTAGCCTGCTGTGGTCACTGATGGAAGCAGGAGTTAAATGGTCAAGAGGAGTGAGTGAAACAGAAACTGCCTACAGGGGCGCCTGCGTGCCTCAGTAGGTTGAGCCGCCGACTTGGGCTCAGGTTACGATCTCACCGGCTAGTGAGTTCAAACCCGGCTGGTGAGTTCAAACCCGGTGTCAGCCTCTGTGTTGACAGCTGGGAGTTGGGAGCCTGTTTAGGATTCTGTGTCTTTGTGTCTCTGCCCCTCCCCCACTCACACTCACTCTCTCAAGAACATTAAAAAATTTTTAATAAAAAATAATAAAGTGTAAATAAATGACACATTTCTAATTCCTGACTTTCAGCCTGTCTCCTCTCACTATGCTTCCATGAAAAACTGAACCGTGGGGGATGACCCAGATGGCTGTCCCTCCTCCGACTCCCAATGACTTGGCTGGCAGATTCAGGAAGCTTGAAAATCACCCGCCTGTGTGTATGTTTTCAAATTAATGCAACAGGTGCTGCTGCCTCAAGCAGGAGTCACCGATTCAGAGGGCCTGGTTATGCACAGGCCCCGGAGTCACATCCCTTAAGGGACCACTTATGTTAAATTCACCTCCTGAATTATTTTTCCTTAAACATTACTTCTCCCTTCCACATATATTCCCCACCGCACCTCCGCGAACTACCAGGCTTGTTTTTTTAGACGGGGTCGAAAAAGCTGAGCAAGAGTTAGGTATGAGACGTATATGTGGTTGGGTGACGAGGACCCTCGCGACAGATACGCCGACCTCTCACCTCTACTCCGGTTCCCCGCCATACTCCCCGAAACCCGACACGCCAGCCAGCCTGCCCACTAGGACGATATCGTCGCCCGCCCCGCGGGCGGCCCGAGATCAGCCTTGCTCTACGCCACAACCGCACCCGGCCCTCCCGGATCCGACCCCGACAGCAACTGCACTCTCCTTCCGGCGGGAAAGAGCTCCTTCCGGTTTCCGGGTGTGGGGAGGAAGTCCCTCCCCCCACGCAACAGCGTAACATAGCGGGACGCGCTCGCGGAGGTGAGGCGGCGGCGCGGGGCGGGGCAGGAGGGGCTCCTGGACTGGAGGTGGCAGTTGCTGGGTTCCCGGCCGGCCGTGGAGGGTGGGGAGAGGACTGGGCTGTTCGGCGGGGTCTGGAGAGCGGCTCGGAGGCTCCCGTCTCGAGAACTGCCTTCCTCCCTGGTCGCTCTCCGGGGAATCGAGGCTCTTCCCTCTCCGGCTGCCGCGTGTTTCATTTAGTTCCTGGCTTCCGTTCGTCTGCGTAGCCGCTTGTCTTACAGTCACGGTGCTTACTTACCACTTACGAGCATTGGCTGTTGGTCGTCTCCCAGCAGGAGCTCATAAGGTCTGGCAGTTCCTGACTGCTGCTGCCGGAAGCCCACTCGTGGAAGGATTTGAGTACCTACATAGTTCTCAGCTGGACTAGGGACAGAGCGCTGTTGGGGTTAGGAAGATAAATTAGAAATTTAAATTGCCCTTGCTTTAGTTTCCTAGGGCTGTGATAACCAAGTATCGCCAATTGGGTGGCTTAAAACAACGCGTTTATTATCTTACAGTTCTGGAACCAGAAAGTCCGAAATGAAGGTGTCAGCAGGATCACGCTTCCCCTGAAACTCTGGGTAAAATACTTCCTTGCCTTTTCCTAGTTTCCGGTGCTGTGGACCCATCCTAGGAATTCTTTAACTTGTAGCTGCATCTTTTGGATCTCTTGAAGTTTCTCCTATGGTGTTTTTCTCTGTGTATCTGTGTTTCTTCTTAAAAGGACACAGCCTTCTTGGACAAAGGGCCTGCCTTACTCCTGATCTTAACTAATTACATTTACAATAACTATTGCCAGATAAAGTCACATTCTAAGGTTCTGGGAAGGTCGTGAATTGGGGGAGGGGGGCGTGACACTGACCAACATAGTATAGCTGTCAGAGAGCTTAAGGAGTTGGCAAGCCAAGAGCTGACAGTAATTTGCTGCAGCACATGTGAACTCAGACATAGTTCAATTGGATCTGAGAACTTTTCATGGGTATTTGAACTATTCCCTTGATAGGTGGGTAGGATTTGGATGTGCCATTGTAGATCATATATAGCATTCTCAGCAAACAAAAATCACAGGAAAGCACAGGTTGCAATGTAAAATAGGTTAAAGTTGGAAGGATTTTGGGGCACCCCGGGAGGCTCAGTCGGTTGAGCGTCCGACTTCAGCCAGGTCACGATCTCGCGGTCCGTGAGTTTGAGCCCCGCGTCGGGCTCTGTGCTGACAGCTCAGAGCCTGGAGCCTGTTTCAGATTCTGTGTCTCCCTCTCTCGCTCTGTCTCCCTCTCAAAAATAAGTAAACATTAAAAAAGAGAAAAAGAAGTCTTAAATCCTATTCTCTGAGCATATCCTGTGCTTTTTCATCCTGGTCTTTGCTCATGCTGGCCCTTATTCCTGGAGTGCTTCCATTAAGGAGAGTTGTTCAGCTCATAATGTTAGCATCCCCTTAATACCAAAACCTGACAAAGATAGCACCAGAAGAAAAAACTGCCCAACTCCCATCAATACAAAGCCCTAAAATAAAATAGTAGCAAATTCAGTCATGCCCTCCATCTGGAATGAAAGATTTTATCCCAGGAATGATTTAACGTTAGAAAGCCTGTTGCTATAAATCACTCTATTAATAGTTTATATGAGGTTAAATCTGTATGATCTATATGATCATCTCGAGCGGTAAAGTGTTTTTTGCAAATACTCAAAACCTACTTTGATTTCAAAGAAAACATTTAGCAAAATAGGAGGGGTGCCTGGGTGGCTCAGTCAGTTAAGCGTCTGACTCTTGATTTCCACTCAGGTCATGATCTCATGATTGTGAGATTGAGGCCTGTGTCAGCCTCTGTGCTGGAGCCTGCTTAAGATTCTTCCTCTCTTTGGCCCTGCCTGCTCGTTTTCTCTCTCCCCCTCTCCTTCCCTCTCTCCCCCACCTCCCAAAAATAAATAAATAAAACACTTAGCAAAATGGGAATAGACAAACAGCAACTTGATAAAAGGCACTTAAAAGAAATCTATGGTAAATGTCATACTTAAATGATAAAACAATAGAAGCATTCTCTTTAAACTCAGGAGAAAATGGAATATTTACTTTCACTTCTAATATTCAACATGGTGCTAACTTTCTAGCTAAAGTAATAAAACAGGGAACAGACAAAAATGTTAGGAAAGGAAGAAGTGAAAATATTACTTTTGGATAATGTAATTTTGTTTCTGGAAAATGGAAAAGAATGAAATTGCAAAATTATTAGAATTAAAAGCTTCAGCAAAGTGACTAAATGAATACAGAAACTTAAATTTTTTTGTATATCAGTTATAAAATGGGGGGGGGGGAAGAACCCAATATGAATACACTGCACAAAAGAGACTTCTTTATGAGAAATATGAAATATTATTAAAAGACATTAAGGGCAAGTAAATGGACATTTCATGTTCCAGTATGGAAAATTCAGTGCTTTAAATATATCAGTTTATCATAAAAGGTTTTGGTACAGTACCTGCTAAAATACTGATAGAATCTCCAAGTAATTCTTTTTGATCAAGTATATTATTCTTTTGATACACTGTTGGGTGCCATTTATTGATGTATAGAATGTATCTTTTATTAGTGAGACTGACACAAAGGGGAGCTTTTTTGGTACTGTATTAATCAGATGTTAATATTTAAAATTATGCTAGATCCCTTAGAATAACTTTAGGGACCATTTTATATTTTGCTACGTTCTGAAATAATTTAATTGACTTTGGAATTATCTGCTCTTTTAAGACTGAGTAGAGAGAAATCAATTTCAAAATCCTATTATATAGTTTTACATGGTAGCATTTATATATAATGTATCCACTCTCTTCTGTGATCATTTAAAAAGTCAACTTTTTGGGTTGCTTGGGTGGCTCTGTTGGTTGAGCATCTGACTTGATTTGGGCTCAGGTCATGATCCCAAGGTCATGGGAACGAGCCCCATGTCAGGCTCTGTGCTGAGCGTGGAACCTGCTTAAGATTCTCCCTCTCCCTCTGCCCCTCTCCCCCTCTCCCCAACTTGGGCGCACTCTCTCTCTCTCTTTCTCTAAAAATTAAAAATCAAAAAAAATTAAAATTCAACTTTTCTATGGGGGAGGGATCAACCTTAATTTGTATTTTGCTTGGAAGGTCCTCCATTTTCAACAGATTTTCCAAATTAGTTGTCATTGTATTGTATAGAGTTCTCTTGTGATTCTTACAGTCTGCTCTGCACATGAGGTTATTTTCTCATTCCTAACCTTACATATTTTTGTTTTCTTTTTTCTTGAACCAGGCTTGCAAGAGGATTTGTCTCTTTTTGAATGCTTTTCAACTCTTACTTACTGTCTTCTGTTTTCCAGTTTAAGTTTTTGTCACAGTTCCTCTTCCTACTCTCTTGTTCTTTTCCCATTTCTTAATATTAGTCTAAAAGCCTTTATTTTTTTAAGTTCTTTCATTTTTATTCTTTAATTTTTGGTGAAGACATTTTAAGGCTATAAATTTGCCTCTAAATACAACTTGTTCCATAGTTTTTGGTATAAAGTGTTCTCTTTTTCATTGCTTTTTACATATGTTGTCATTTTTTTCTTTGACCTAAGAGTTATCCAGGATTGGATGTCATTTTTTCAAATACTTAAGCTTTTCAATCCATTTCTTTCTTCAGTTTTATTGAAAGATAATTGACATACATCACTGGGTAAGTTCAAGTGCACAGCATGATGGTGGTCATGTTTGTATTATTTTCCAGTTTTGTGGTGACCAGAGAATTAGATTTGGTATGTTTTAGTTAAGATTTTCTTCTTTGGCAAGTACATAATCAATGATTACACATTTCATGGGTGTTAAAATATGTATATTTTCTACTTAGAATTAAAAGGTTCTATGCTATAAATATGTACATAAATAAATTAAAGTTCTATGCTGGGGTGCCTGGGTGGCTCAGTCAGTTAAGCGTCTGACTTGGGCTCAGGGCATGATCTTGTGGTCTGTGAGTTCGAGCCCCCTCTTGGGCTCTGTGCTGGCAGCTCAGAGCCTGGAACCTGCTTCAGATTCTGTGTCCCCCTCTCTCTCTGCCTCTCCCCTGCTTGTGCTCTTGTTTCTCTCTCTCAAAAAGAAATAAACATAATTTTTTTTTTTTTTTTTAAGTTCTATGACTGTTTCATCAGGTTTACTGGTTTTAGTATTCAGGTTTATTGATTTTAGAATTTAGTTCTCTGATACATTTCCTAGGTCAGTCTAATTCTAGAAGAGGTGTGATTAAGATTTCCACCTTAAATGTATTTTAAACAATCTTTTTTGCATTTCTGGAAGATCTTCTTTATGTATGTAACATTACGTCACTGGTTCATACAAGACTGTGCCCTGTCTTTGTAAATTATGCCTTCTATAAGATCCTTTTTATCCTGTTTAATGCTTTCAACTTATGTCTGACCAATATCCCTTTATCTGATGTTTTTGTTTTTTAATTTGAGAGTGAGCAAGTTGGGGGGGGGGGGTGGTATGCAGAGACGGAGAGAGAATCTTAAGCAGACTCCATGCTGTGGAGCCCAGCACAGGGCTTGATCCCATGACCCTGGGATCATGACCTGAGCCAAAATCAAGAGTGCTCAACCGATGCTCAACCGACTGAGCCACCCAAGTGCCCCTCCCCGTATCTGATGTTAATGTTACCGTTCCTTCTTTTGTTTACTTCTGTCTGGTAAACTCATAGTTCACCTCTTTATTTTAAACCTGTTCGTTTCTAGTAAAAGCAAAAATTGTACATGTAACAAATGGTCAATCTGGGTTAGTTTTTCACCTGGAAAGCCTAGCAGTAGCCATGCAGAAGCCAGCTGTTGTGCTCAGAGGATCTGCAGGTGCATGGAGGCTTAGAGCTTGTACAGTTTTATGTTTCAAAAGGAAACTGAATGTTACGTTGATGTCAAACAGTGGTTCACCATAACATGATAGCGCTGTTGTCAAATACTAATTTTATTCGAGGAAATCACAAGCGGATTTGCAGGAAGTCGTGGATTATTGGACTTTGCCTTAGTAAAGATTATTTTCCTTCCATAAGTATTTCAGGTGTCCTGGGAAAGGTTCTGAGGTTACTAAAACCCAGGCCCGCTATCTCCTTGCTTTCCCTTTCTCCCCTGCCAGAAACCAGCCTGCCTCTTCACATCCTGCCTCTGGGCTGCCCGCCTATAGTTCTGAGTTACCAGAAGCCAATACGGTCTGAGGCCCAGCTGGGGCTTTTGCGGTGCAGGGGAGGAGGTTGTTACTTGTACTGGAAGCCTGGAGGCGAGAGGGTGAGCACGGGAGGGCTTGAGAACAGGAGGCAGAGCATCTCCATTCGTGTTAGTCTCTGGTCCTCCCAGTGATAGCCGGCTGGGACTTCCGGGACCAAAAGCGCTTGGGCCCTCTTCACAGCTTCCCTCCGTTTCCCACGGAAGAGGCTGCAGGTTCGGACCAGGGCCGCTTCCCTCCCTCCCGCGGCTCTTCTTTCTACTTCCTGCCTCCGTCGGGAATCACGTGGTCGGGTTTGAGTTCCTGTGATCCACCTCCCTTCCGTCCTCTGTAACTCAGAGACTTGGAGGGGTGAGAGAAACCTTGGCATCAGGCTTGGAAGACTTGCTTTGTAGAGAGCAAAGCGGAAACGCACAATTACCTCTACCCCGTGACTGCGTGAGCTTTGTGGAAGGTGTTCCCATAATTCGTTACCTGTAAACTTGAATCAGTGTTTGATTTCTCTCAGTGCTGAGTAGAATCTGAGAACAGGAGTGACACCCGGATGAGTAAAGGTGGTGCAGAGGGGGCGCCCGGGTGGCTCGGCGGGTTAAGCGTCCGACTCTTGCTTTCGGCTCAGGTCACGATCTCACAGTTGAGGAGTTCAAGCCCTGCGTCGGGCTCTGCGCTGATACCACTGAGCCTGCTTGGGACTCTCCGCCTCCCCTGCCCCTCCCCCACTTGCACGTCTCTGTCTCTCTCTAAGTAACTAAATAAACTTTTAAAACATTAATGAAAAGAAGAGCACCTTTCCCGTGTGAGAAGTACTGGGGATGATGCCCGATGCTTGGTGTGTGACAGTGTTTTTCAGATGAATTTCAGATACTTGTGTAAACGTGGGGGCGTGAGGGAGACGAGAACAGAGCCCATTTTGACAGCAGGTGCTGCCCGTGCGTGGGAAGAGCACTCAGGCAAGTGACTTAAGTGCCACGTCCTTGTTGCAGTGATGCTGAAGACGTGCGACTCCCGGCAAGCCACCCCCACCCTCCCCTCACCACGAGAGGCAGCCTCTGCCTCGCCTGGGATTTCAGTGTCGCACCCGCTGTCTACGCTGCTTCCACACACACCCTTCCCTCCTTCACCCTGTCGGAGGGTAGTGGTCTTCTCTCCATCCGAGGCTAGCTTTTCCTTCCGTGCTCAGATCCGCTCCTCGCCCTCGCTTCCTCATTGGGCTTTGTTTCCTCACCTGATACTTATTTTCTTGTCCTCCGAGCCCCATCCAAAGAATATTTCTCTCTAGATTTCTTTTAGGCATTCAAAGTGACTAATCCCTCCTTTAAAAAAAAATTATTGAGGGGGGCGCCTGGGTGGCTCGGTCGGTTGAGCGTCGGACTTCGGCTCAGGTCATGATCTCACGGTCGGTGGGTTCGAGCCCCACGTCAGGCTCTGTGCTGACAGCTCGGAGCCTGGAGCTTCTTTGGATTCTGTGTCTCCCTCTCTCTCTGCTCCTCTTCCACTCATGCTCTGTCTCTCTCAAAGGTAAACATTTTTAAAAAATTTAAAAAAAACTCTCTCTCCCTCTGCCTCTCTCCCCTACTTGCACTCTCCTCTCTCTTTCTAAAATAATAATAATAAAAAACGCTAAAAACAAAAAAAGGCCCATCAAGAGTTGATTCAAATATGCTTTTCATGGAGCAAAATACTAGGCATTCATTTAAAGTGACATGAATCTATTTTTGGCATCAATAACTTGCCAAGATGACTTAAAAAAAAAAAAGTTACAGGGGTGCCTGGGTGGCTCAGTCAGTTAAGCATCTGACTCTGTTTTCAGCTCAGGTCATGATCTGGTTCATGAGATCAAGCCCCACATCAGGCTCTGTACTGCCAGTGTGGAGCCTGCTTGGGATTCTCTCTCCCTCTACCCCTTCCCTGCTTGCGTACTCATACACACACATGCTCTCTCTTGAAATAAGCATTAAAAATAAATAAGTTACAAAGCAACGAGTTATGAAAGTATAGGTATATATACGTGACCGAGAGAAGAGCCCAATTATAACACTGGTTAATTCTGACAAGTAATATCCAAAGCTCTTTGTTTCTGTCTCTTTAAAAATCTCTGTGTTTTCTCAACTTTTAAAAAAATAGTATGTTTTACCTACCAGAATATATATAAATTGATCTGTGAAGCAATATCATGACTGCCCTTATACATAAACTTTTGCGTACATCTTGACGTTTTTAAGTACCCACGTTTACTTGGTGAGGAGAACACATACGAGAAGCTTTAAACATGTATTTTCAGATTTCCTCTCTGGAAGGAATGCAGATAAATATTCACCGGCAGTATTTGACCATGCTGGTTCCCTAGGCCCTCACTGGACCCTGGGAGTGATAGATACATCACTCGTCGTTTCCTGCTTGGCCAGTTTGACAGGTCATTACTTCTGGTTGCTTTCTGTGATGTGTGTCTCATCTGATTGGCATTCAGAGAGTCACCCCTTTCACACTGGTGTTTGTAAACTCCTCAGAGTTGTGCTTTCCTCTTAGTCTCTGTTGTCTGCATTTTTTTGTTTTTTTTTTTGGGTGGGGGGGTCTGGTTTCTTTTTTTTTTTTAATTTATTTTAATCTTTATTTATTTTTGAGAGAGACAGAGACAGGGTGCAAGCGGGAGAAGAACAGAGAGAGAGGAAGACACAGAATCCGATGCAGGCTCCAGGCTCAGAGCTGTCAGCACAGAGTCCGACACGGGGCTCAAACTCAAGAACCTCGGGTTTATGAAGTCGGACGCTTAACTGACTGAGCCACCCAGGCGCCCCTGTCTGGTTTATTTTCTTATGAGTAGTTACCAAAAGAATCATTTTGATATTTGGAGCCCTTCTGTACCCAGTTCAAAAGTGTGATAACTAAAATAGTAAATTCCTGAATTCACTTCTTCAGATCTCAAAATCATTTTTCCTCTAGTTAAGGCAGAACAGGGAGAGAATTAGGAGTTTGAGCTTTACTGTTAGGCTGCCTGGGCGAAAATCTTAGCGCTACGACAGCGTACCAGCTGTGACCCTAGTGTAGCTAAAGAACTACGCCCGGTTCCCTCACCTGCATGTGACACAGTGCCGGCACAGAACGAGCTCTCGAATTATGTTTGTTACTGCAATCATTACTGTTATAAGAAGGGACACTCTTTGTTCGAACCTCCCAATGGGAAGGAGGAGCTCCGCTTCTAAGGGAAGACCAAGAAGGGACACTCTTGAGTAGGTACAATGGACTGAAATGTGCCTTCTCCCCCAAAAATGTATATGTTGTTTGTGTGCTTGCTTGAAATGTTTTATTTTATTATTTAAAAAAAATTTTTTTTTAGCGTTTATTTCTGAAACAGAGCATGAACGGGGGAGGGTCAGACAGAGAGGGAGACACAGAATCTGAAACAGGCTCCAGGCTCTGAGCTGTCAGCACAGAGCCCGACGCGGGGCTCAAACTCACGAACCTTGAGATTGGACCCAAGCTGCGGTCCAATGCTTAACCAACTCAGCCACCCAGGTGCTTTGGGAGATAGCTGGTTTAAATGAGGTCAGGAGAGAGAGGACCTTATGAAGGGATTAGTGCCTTTATGAGAAAAGACACCAGAGGTCTCTTCTCCGCAACCTTGTGAGGAGACAGGAAGGAAGCTGTCTGCAAACCCAGAGGAGAGTCCAGCAAAACTCAGTGATGCTGGCCCTCTGATCTTACAACTTGCAGCCTCTAGAACCATAAGAATTAAGTGTCTGTCGTTTGAGCCAGCAGTTCATTGGTATTTTGTTAGAGCGGCCTGAGCTGATTAAAACATACAGTTTTGTAGGGTGCCTGGGTGGCTCGGTCGATAAGCGTCCAACTTGAGCTCAGGTCATGATCTCACTGTTTGTGGGTCGGAGCCCTGTGTCGGGCTCTGTGCTGCCAGCTCGGGGCCTGGAGCCTGCTTTGGATTCTGTGTCTCCCTCTCTCTCTGCTCCTTTGCTGCTAGTGCTCTTGCTCTGTCTCTTCTCTCAAAAATATAAGTAAACATTAAAAAAAGAGAAGTACAGAATTTCCTAAATCATAAAATCATCTTTCAAAAAAAATGGAAAAAAAAAAACCAAAAACCCCATACAGTTTTGTTATCACTGAGCGTGCAGCCTGGAGTTGTAGGTGAGAAATAAAAGGAGTAATGATGATAGAGCACGAGGTGTGTTTGGAATGCAGGTGAAGTACAGAACACACGGTGACTGACCTCCACGCTTCTCTTGTGCCTGTGTTTGCCTTCTAGACTGTTCCTCATTGGAAAACAGCAGTGAACTAGTGTTTTCCCAAGGAGCAAGAACTTGATCCGCCTGAATTTGACTGCTAATTTTGTGGAATGTTATGGAATGAAGCTCCTGTGAGGCTTTGAGTCATTTTGACTATAAAATGCAGGATACGATGCAGACTGTGTTCTGCAGCGTTCCATCTAGGTGGCATTTAGAATGTAGGGATTCTGTGAATGGATGAGAAAGCTGGAGTCCGTATCTATTTAGAAAAGGTTCAGTTCTGAATGGCGCGTTTTTTCTAGTGGAGTTTTGAATAAGTCTTTTTATTTTTTTTTAACATTTATTCATTTTTGAGAGTAAGAGACAGAGCATGAGCAGGGGAGGGGCAGAGCGAGAGAGGGAGACACAGAATCCAAAGCAGGCTCCAAGCTCCGAGCTGTCAGCATAGAGCCCGACGCGGGGCTCGAACTCACAGACTGAGAGATCATGACCTGAACTGAAGTCAGACGCTCAACTGACTGAGCCATCCAGGCACCCCTGAATAAGTCTTGTCATCATTCTAATACTAGTTTTTCTTCCACCAAATTCCCCCTGATTTTTTTTTTTAATTAAAATTTTTTTTAATGTTTTTATTTATTTTTGAGACAGAGAGAGAGCATGGGCAGGGGAGGGGCAGAGAGAGAGGGAGAGACAGAATGCGAAGCAGGCTCCAGGCTCTGAGCTGTCAGCACAGAGCCCCACGAGGGGCTTGAACTCACGGACTGTGAGATCATGACCTGAGCTGAAGTCGGACGCTTAACCGACTGAGCCACCCAGGCGCCCCAAAGTCCCCCTGATTCTTGAGAGTTTTCTTATTGTGTAAAAGTGCTTCCTTTTTGGTTAGTAAATCATTATTAGGGTATTATGAGAAAAATTAAAATGTTTCAACCCACAACTTCCTTAGATTAATACCAACTATTTTAAGGTTTATTTGTTCTGTATGTGAACAATTTCATACGCTTGTTTGTTAATATTATTTCAGTGACTCATTTTAATATTTCTGTGTAAAATATCCATATAATCTATAAAGCCACATTATCTCCAAAAGAGTGTTGGTAATATGCAATATGTGTGGCCAGTGGGCGCCAGTCTGACCATTCAAACCAGGGCCCAGGAGAGGATCTGGTCTGTCCACCAAAGTTTAAGGTCCAGCCTTCATTTTTAGGCTAATAAGCTCAAGGTTTACAGTTATTAGAGGGGATTTTATTTTGAGAGATTGATTGTAATTAAACAATTTGGCAAGACAGGTGTAAAAATTCTAGACTATAAATGAATGTAAATAGAAGGGAGAGGAGATTTGAAATATTTTAATTTTCTTATTAAAGTCATTTTCCTCTGGAAGGAAAACCTCCTGGGAACTTTGGGGTGACTAGATGATCATTTACTTAGGGGGAGAGTTTGATGATTTTAAACATAGGCCATAAAACTGCAACATACAAACACATGTAATAAAGACTGTTGATCAGAGACTCTTGGGGTCTCTTCTCCCCCCCCCCCCCCCCCCTCGCTGCCTGAGATGTTCACCAGGATTCTTCACTACTTCCTGGACTGATTGTTTTCCCCACAGTGGTAATGAGCTGGGAACTTACTAGGAGATACACTAGAGTACAGACTATAGCCTGGAAGTTTTACAAGTGTGAACTTAGCAGGTGTGAAGTCTTTCTTGCCAAGAATATCTCCCAAGAGGGGCAGACTAAGAGCGGCAAACAAAGTGGCAACAGGATTAATAGCAAAGGGTAACTGAAGGACAGGACCTAGAACCAGTGTGCTGGTTGATGCAGAATGACCAGGTTCACTGCAGCCATCGCTCAACTAAACCTACATGCAAACAAAAGCTGGAGGACTGTTCCTGGAAGAAACGTGAATGAGCTGCTTGAGGAGGGCCCCACCTTGCAGCGAAGGAAAGCCCTTCTCACTCGGGCATTTGGAAGCCTCCTCCTTCCTGCTCTCTGCCCGTGTACCCGTAAGTGAAGTCTCCCATTTGATAGTCCTCTATGAGTGCGTACCTCACGTTGTCCTTCCCATTCCTCGAGGAGGCCCGCTGGAGAATTCTGGAGAATTTGAACTCCCAGTGGCAGAAGAGACTCAGCCAGCCACCCAGAAGCCGGGTCCTTTGTTTTTATGTAATTTCTTTTAAATGTTCAACTGAGATTTACTACACCTGAAGAAAACCAATGGCAGGTAAGAAAAAGACCTTATTGAGCAAAGAGCCGGCCCAAGAGAGTAAGTGAAAAACTTTAGTTAGTATCTACAGAAAGATTTGAAGATACTGCACCATAAATCAAGAATAGGTTACCATGGAAAAGGAATAATGAAAAAGAGTGGTTAGAAATTTAAGATGATTGTCAAAATAAACATTTACTAGTACTGGAATAAAAAATACAGTTTTCCCAAAAAGATAATTAGAAAAAAGATAAGACATTAGTCTATAAATCACCAAATAACTGAAAGAATTTAAGAAGGAAAAAATCGGCAAAAAATGGAGGAAAAGAAATCATAGAAGGATGATAGTTTGGATAATTAGAGATACACATCTTTTTTACTGAAAAGTTGCTAAACATAGTGAATTTAAGCATAGTCTGTCTGTCTCACACACACACTGCAAATCCTTGCAAGATTTTGGAATACTAAAGATAATAGCCTGAAAGCATCCAGAGAAGGAAAACAGAAGTTACCTAAGAAGGAGTGAGAATCAGACTGGCATCTGTTTTCTGGTCAGCAGAAATGTGTGCTAGAAGATACTGCAGCAGACGTTCAAAGTCCAGACAGAAAGGTTTTTGATACAGAATTCGACACCCAAACAATTAAGTAGAAAATTGAAAAAGATATCTCAGATATGCAAAAATTCACATTTACTTCACATCTACATCTTTGTTCAATTACTTAGTATACTTTGGAGAGAATAAGACATCTAGTAAAAAGGACTCCACCCTAGGAATGCAGTGGAAAAAAATCCTAGGATATCAGCTATGTAGCAAGCCTGAAAAATAATGGGTTCACATTAGAACAGGATACCAAAGGATCAGAATTCCTTGAAAGAAAAAGCGGATTCCTGTTAAACAGTAAAAGGAAGAGGCTGGATGATCATCACCAAAAGAGGAAATAGCATATGCTTCGTTTTGTCAAATAAAACTCCAGGGAAAGCAAAGTTTTATAAGGACATGTTAGTCCGAGTACAAAAACTAAAGTGTAGCATGATTATCAGCAACTGCTAGAGTGTAAAAAGATTCGATTTGACCTTGATCCTTGAAGTGGTCATTTTTGTGCGTGTGCCACAAGTTTAGTGACAGGATTACATTTCTTTCTCTATGGATCTAATCTTATTCCTTGGTTCTGCAGTGAATCATACAGAAGTCCAATCTCAAATGCTATATACTCAATTTGAAATTTTAGAATCTATATATAAAATACAGGAAACAAAAGGACTCCACTGTGTAAAGATCAAAGTAATATCACCAATAAGGATAAAAGAGGCGCACAAAAGTTGGAAGATGATTTCCTCATATAGAAGTCAACAGATCCAGGGCACCTGGGTGGCTCATTAGGTTGAGCGTCAGGCTCTTGATTTTGCCACAGGTCATGATCTCATGGTTCATGAGATCAAGCCCCACAACAGGCTCTGCACTGACAGCATGGAGCCTGCTTGGGATTCTCTCTCTCCCTTTCTCTTTTCTCTCCCCCCTCTCTACCCCTCCCCCCCGCCCTGTCTCTCTAAATAAGTATTTTAAAAAGTCAAGAGGTCCAGCTACTGTCCTATCAAACTAAAGTATTGAAATGAGAAAAGCAGTGTAAAATAGTTTGGGGGGGGGGGGGGCCTCCGTGGACTCACTGAGTTGAAGACATGGTGCTGAGAGTCTCAGGAGACCAAGGCAGCCAGAGTTTACAGGACAGCGAGCCGCGGAGGAGAGGACTGGGTAGGTAAATGTAGAGATCGGCAGACGGTTCATACGGAGTGTTCACAGAGTATTGATCAGTTTGTGTGTGAGGAAACCTGATGCCAGAAAAAGAACAACCGGAGAGGGTTTGACATCAGTGCTACAGGGCCCAAAATAGCACCTGTTCCCACCACCAAGACTGGAAGAACCCATTAGGCATTGGGGAGAGTACTGAAAGAGTACTGAAAGTCTTGCTTTGGGCCACCTGGGTGGCTCGGTCGGTTAAGCATCCAACCCTTGATTTTGGCTCAGGTCATGATCTCACAGTTCATGAGATCAAGCCCTGTGTCAGGCTCTGTGCTGACAGCATGGAGCCTGCTTGGGATTCTCTCTCTCTCTCTCTCTCTCTCTCTCTAATCTTCTCTGTATCGTTCCAATTTTAGTATATGTGCTGCCGAAGCTAGCACTGTCTCTCTCTCTCTCTAAATAAATAAGCATTTTTTTTAAAGGTCCTGCTTCATTAGTGGGGAATAATTATCCTTAGGCTAAATACAGTTCTAGTCCCACCCAACAAATCTTAAAAATAAGATCAGAAAAGGATCAGTTTCCAAATAACTACATCTTAAAACTGCTTCAAAGCTCTAAAAATTTTGTAGGAACATAAAAATATCCAGCAGTTAATGTAAAATTTACAATGTCTGGCCCGGCTGGCTCGGTCAGAAGAGCACGTGACTCTTGATCTCAGGGTTGTGAGTTCAAGCCCCACATTGGGTGTAGAGTCATTTGGGTGATTCAGTCTGTTGAGCATCCAGCTCTTGCTTTTGCCTCAGGTCATCATCCGAGGGTCATGGGATCAAGCCCCCACTGAGCTCCATGCTGAGTGTGGAGCCTGCTTAAGATTCTTTCTGACTCTGCCCCTCCCCCACTTGCACACGCTCTCTCTCTAGAATAAAAATAAAATTCACAATGTCTAGCATCTTCTCAATGATTAACAGGCTGAACAGTATCAGCTATCAGATAACTTCGAATGGCCTAATATACTTGTAATTTGAATTCCTAAAAGAGATAAGAAAGAGGGGAGGATATATTTGAAGAAATAATGACCAGTTTTCCCAAATGGATGAATATTATAAACCTATAGATTGAAGCTCAGTGAGCACCCCAGAACAAGAAATACACAAAAATATATACCAACCACATCATAATCAAAATTTTTAAAACCAGTGAAAAAAATCTGAAAGCTGTCGGGGTCAAGGGGTGTGGATAGGGGCAGATCCTACATATAGAAGAACAAAAGAAAACAGCCAAGTTAGACTTCTGTACCAATTCTATACCTGATTTCAAAAACAGGTGAAATGAAGACTAAATTTTTTTTTTTTTTTTTTTTTTTTTTTTTTTTTAGAGGGCACATGTGAGCTGAAGAGAGGGACAGAGAGAGTCTTAAGCAGGCTCCATGCTGCCGGTGCACAGCCAGACACGAGGCTCGATCTCACAATCCTGGGATTATGACCTGAACTGAAATCAAGAGTCAGACACTTAACCAACTGAGCCACCCAGGTGCCCCAAGACTTACTCAGACATACTAAAGACATAGCAGGATACCCTCCCTACGACAAATTTCGAAGTCATTCAGGCACAAGGAAAATAGCACCAAATGGGAACCTAGATCTCCTTGAAGAAATGGAAGAGCATGGCAGCTACGTGTGTATTTTTTTCTGAAACAAAACCTGACATTTTTTTAGAAAGAACCAAGCTGTTCATATGTCACTACAAAACTGAAACAGAGTTCTTGATTTCTGTTTGGAATAAGGTATGGATCATTGTATCCTGTGGTGTCACCTCCTTAACTGAGCAAAAACATCTAGAAAGTCATATCTGTGACTTTAGCTACCAGTTAGTGATACCCACCCCTTCATGAACCTGGAGTATAAATAGTGGTGGGAGGCAAATGTTTTCTCTTAATATTTTTTCATTGTTTTATTTAACTTGTTTCTGTGATAATGAAATGGACAAATTATCTCCTCTTTGCTCCAAGTGATAATTTTTTTAATGTGTATTTACTTTTGAGAGAGAGCAGGGGAGGGACAGGAAGAAGGGGGCACAGAGGATCTGAAGCGGGCTCTGCGCAGTCAGCAGAGAGCCCCACAGGGTCTCAAACTCACAAACCGCAAATCATGTCCTGAGCTAAAGTCAGATGCTTAACCGACTGAGCCACCCCAGCTCAGATAAAATTTTAAAATAATCGGTTCTCCAACGTTTCTGGGACCCCCAATCTGTTCTGTTAGTCATTTTGTTTAATCTTGCACCAGTACCATACTGTCTTCATTACTATAGCTTTGGACTTGGTATCCAGTGGGATAAGTCGTCCAACCTTATTCTCAAGAGTCCCTTAGTCGCTCTTGGCCCTTTGCTCCTCTGTACGTTTTGTTGGAGTCTGACAGTTTTCACAAAACAGAGGTGGAGTTGTGAGTTGTGTGTCAAATAGGATTAGAGGGAAAATTTCTGCTTAAACTATTTTTTTAATGTTTATTTTCAAGAGAGAGAGGGAGAGAGAGCGTGAGCAGGGGAGAGGCAGAGAGAGAGGGAGACACAGAATCCGAAGCAGGCTCCAGGCCCTGAGCCGTCAGCACAGAGCCCGACGCGGGGCTCAAACTCACGAGCCATGAGATCGTGACCTGAGCTGAAGTCGGACGCTCAACCCACTGAGCCACCCAGGCACCCCTTGAACTATTTCTTAGGTGCAAATAAATAGTGTATGTGTACTATAAGCTTTATTTATTCTAGGTTTGTCTTTTTTAAGATTTTCACAGGGTACTCCATTTCGGGTTCACATACGGTTTTTCTGATTACTTTCAAGACTTTAGTTTGGGTCATTGCTTACCTGTGTGTCTTCACTGAATGCTTGAGGGACGTTTTGCACTTCTGATTGTGACAAGTTTGCCTCTGTTCTTAACCACAAATCTCACAAATACAAAGGTGGCCCAGAGTACCTTGGAGCCTGAAAGGGTGGCACATTTGTATAAGGCTTTGAATAGCCCAGAGTGTAACCTGTGCATACTCAGGTAAGTCCCAGCTGTTGCCTCTGGAGAATGTCTCCAGTGAAAAGGTGGTCACAGTCTTACAGAGGCCCGTCATGCTGACGGTGTCCTCTGGGGGTTGCGGTGGACAATCCCCTCCCTTTGTTCCTCCCTCCAGTAGACTGGCCAGTAAAGCCAGGTCGATAACAAATAGTTAACGGGCTTTAAGAAGAGGAGATAAACTTATTAAACAAATGTAAAACCTACCTCTCAGACTCCAGGATCCCTCATTTCACTCAAAACCCAAACATTCAGAATTTTAGCATTCAGATGTTCTCATATGTGTGCAGAGAAGATCCAGGATGGTAAGGAGTACTCTGTCCTCCTGAGACCTCAGAGCCACAAAAGCAAATGCAGGAATTCCACAGAAGCACCCTGAAGGTTTCCCCAAGTTCAACACAGCTGAATCAGTCTATTCAGATACACGTACATTCACGGTTAGTTACATACAGATAAAAGCTCATTCTCTTTTGAAAAGACCAAGTGACGGCAGTTGTTTGTGATATAACACTGTTGTAGAGGAAAGGTGGTTCTTACTTGCTTTAGCTTGTTCTTTGGCTGGGCAGTGGGGGGTTCCTGGCATTCCACTGGAGGCAGGAACCAACGGTGGGGTGAGGAGAGTAACTCAATCAAGATAAGGGGATAGACAAATCCTCTGTGCTTGAGAGACAGAAGGGTCACTTGGTGAGAACAAACTCCGCAGGTTTGTTTGGATGCTGTGAAGTCCTACCAGGGTGCCTGGTGAGTCAGTTGAGCGTCCGCTCTTGATTTCAACTCAGCTCATGGTCCCAGGGCTGTGGAATTGAGCCCCGAGTCGAACTCCATACTGGGCATGGAGCCTCCTTAGAATTCTCTCTCTCTCCCTCTGTGCCTCTCCCCTGTTCATCCTCTCTCTCAAATTAAAAAACGAAGTCCCACCTGACTATTGAGGAAGATACTGTGATGATCTTCCTGATTTGAAGGCCTCTAAATGCCTTCTCTTGGAATGATTCTGGATAGAGATGAAATGAAAGCTAGAAATGAAGGTTTATCTGTAACAAGCCAGGACCGAAACCTCATGAAGGTGTATGTTGTGCTCTCTCAACAGCCCGATCAACCAAATGGACTGTAGTTGCTCTGCATTGTTATCCATGAGGTTCAACCATCAGAACATTTGGGGTTTGGTCCTGGCTGTGCCCTTCGAACCTTGAAAGAGACCCTTTAAAGTCATTCTAAAATGCTTGTCTGTACTTATTCTTTGAGAGGCTCAAGTAAGTTAATGTTCTAGCACTTTGAAAGAGTATAAGGTGGTATTTACCCTTGGACATGAATCAAGAACTAGAGTAGAAGAAACTTTAACCCTTAACCGACTTTGATTAGGAAGGGAGATTTGAAAGGATGTCCGGGCACAACCCAATTACAAGGATTCCCAAGTGTCAAGTCACCTCAATCTCTCCTTTATGTCTCTTTTTATTGTGCCTGGCACGGCCTTAGTTAACACATTGATCTCTTAATCCATTTGCCTTCATCCAGCCATCCCCAAAAGCCTGCTTTCCCAGTTTCCATTATCTTTCACACTGGCCACTAGTAATTCTCTAGAACTTATTTAATTACAAAATTCCTATTCCAGTAGCGCCTTAGGGGACTGCGAGATAGATCACATTCTCTCCGTGGTGTATAAGGCTTCTTCCCGTCTACCTGTTGGGTAGTTACAAATGCTAAGTTAATATGTCTGACACCTAGGATTTAATATATCTAGTATGATGATTTACATAAGAGTAATAATAATTTGTTATAAATGATTATAGGTATATAGAGAATACATACTTTAATATACAAAAATATATAACATAAATTATGTTAAGTATAAATATATTTTTAAGTTTACTTATTTTGAGAGGGAGAGGGAGAGAGAACAGGCAGGGGAGGGGCAGAGGGAGGGAGAGAGAATCCCAAGTAGGCTCTGTGCTTGATCCCACGAACTGTGAGATCATGACCTGAGCCGAAATCAAGAATCAGATACTTAACCTGCTGAACCACCCAGGCACCCCTAAATATAAATATAAATATTTTAAATAAAAATAAGTTATATATATAATTAACTCCATTTTCAAGCCCTTTCCTCTCTGTGGAGAATGAGAGACAGGGCTGAAGTGTCCAAGCTTCTAACCATAGCCTGGTCTTTTGGGGTGACCAGCCCCCCTCCAGAAGGCCACCAAGATTCACCTCATTAGAACAAAAGACATTGCTATCACTTGTGAAGGGATCCAAGGGATTTAGGAACTGGAGTCAAAGGCCAAATATCAAAACAAAATACTTGTAGTTCTCTTACCACATAGGAATCCACAAAAGGATTTTAGGAGTGCTGTGTCAGGAATGAGGGACAGGGACCAATATATGTCCTTTCTGTTATCTCACATTTACCGTTTACTAACACTTAGCCCAAATCCCTTTGTCTTGTCAATTCGTGACAAATTTAGTATTTCTTTGTCTAAAAGACTTAAAGCTTCCCTCCCTGGTCACTTTTTCAGGTCTCCATTCTTTTGTGAAGGCCCCCGTGTACATGTAAAAATGTAATAACATCTGTATGCTTTTCTCCCGCTAATCTGTTTTATATTAGTTTTAATTCTTCGGTCCAGCCAGTGACCCTAAGAGGGTAGAAGAGAATTTGTTCCTCTCTTACACTAACATCTTCAGTACAGTGTTGACTAGAAGCAGTGATAGCAGACATCCTTGTCTTGTTCTGATTTTGAAAGGAAGCTATATTAATTCGCTGCTATAACGAGGTACCACCAATCGGGTGGCTTAAATAATAGGAATTTGTCATCTCGCATTTCTGGAGGCTGGCAGTCCAAGAGCCGAGTGTCAGCAGGACTGGTTCCTTCTGAGACTGTGAGGGGAGATCTGTTCCACGCCTCTCCTGTAGCCTCTGGTGGTTTATTGGCAACCTTTGGTGTTACTAGGCCGTAGATACATCACCCTGACTTCTGCCTTCGTGTTCATGTGACGTTCTCACTGTGTGGTTGTCCGCCTCTGTGTCCACATTTCCTCTTTGTGAGGACACCAGTTCTATGGGATTAGGACTCACCCTAATGGCCTCCTATTAACTAATTACATCTGTAATGACCCCATTTCCAAATAAGGTCACGTTCTGAGATATTGGTTTGAACTTCAACATACTAATTTTTGTGGGACACAATTCAGCTCATGAGAAGCTCTGACACTTTGCTATTAAATGTATTTGCCACGATAACCTTTACTAGGTAAGTTCTTTTCCATTTCCAGCTTGCTTAAAAGCTGTTATCATAGATGTTAACCTTTAGTCAATGTTTTTATGTACTTAATGAGATTTACTATATGGCTTTTCATAATCTGCAGTGATTTATTCTAATAGCTTTTCTATTTTAGTCCATGCCTGACTTTTCAGAATAAACCCAAATTGATCATGATTTTAATACATTATTGCTAATAATATTTTAGAAGACAGTTTCTGCATCCAAGTTCATAAGAAAGATTGGGCTATAAGGTTTATTGTTGTTATTATTGTTATTGGATTGCCTTTGCTTTTTATATTGTTAAAATGGCCTCATGAAGTGAGGTGGGGACTATGACAGAGATTGTTAGTTGTTTCACGTTGGGATGATGAAAATGTTCTGGAGATGGATGGTGATGATG
The DNA here is from genome assembly GCF_018350215.1 of Panthera leo. Classification (NCBI taxonomy): domain Eukaryota; kingdom Metazoa; phylum Chordata; class Mammalia; order Carnivora; family Felidae; genus Panthera; species Panthera leo. The sequence continues at coordinate 4,141,906 of NC_056684.1, forward strand.
GTTGCGTGACGGTATGAATGTACTTCATGCCACTGAACTTACACACTTAAAAATGGTTAAAATGGTGTGGTGCCTGGGTGGCTCAATTGGTTAAGCATCTGACTTTTTTTTTTTTTTGGCTCAGGTCATGATTTCAGAGTTCATGAGCTCAAGCCCTACGATGGGCTCAGACAGCATAGAGTCTGCTTGAGATTCTTTCTCTCTCTCTCTCTTTCTCAAAATAAATAAACATTTAAAAAAATAGTTAAAATGGTAAATCCTGTGTTATGTCTGTTTTACCACACATGCATACAAAAACCCTATCCACAGCTAACATCCTACTTAATGATGAAGGACTAAAAGCTTTCCTCTTAAGATTGTGAATAAAACAGGCACGTTTGTTCTTGCCATCCTTATTCAGCATTGTACTGGAGATTCCAGGCAGGGCAATTATGAAAGAAAAAGGCATCTAGATTAGAAAGGAAAAAATAAAACTGCCTCTATTTAAAGATGACATGGGGCGCCTGGGTGGCTCAGTCGGTTAAGCGTCTGACTGTTGATCTCAGCTCAGGTCTTGATCTCAGTGTTGTGAGTTCAAGCCCCGCATTGAGCTCCATGCTGGGTGTGAAAACTACTTTAAAAAAAAAAGTGACCTGATTTATATATAGGAAATTCTAAAGACACACACACACACACACACACACACACACACCTAATAGCTAATAACCAAATTCAGCAAGGTTTCAGGATATTAATGTACAAAAATCATTTGTATTTCTGTACACTAACAGTGAAAAATTTGAAAATGAAATTTAGAAAACAGTTTCATTTACAGTAGTATCAAAAAGAATTCTTAGGGATTATCTTTTTACAGAGAAGTACAGGACTTATACACTGAAAACCACAAAATATTGTTGAAAGAAATTAAGGAAGACCTACATAAATAGAAAGACATCCCATTTTCATGGATTGGAAGACAATAATAAGATGGCATTACTCCCCAAATTGATCTAAAAGTTCAACACAATCCCAAGCAAAATCCCAGATGCTTTTTTTTCTTTTTTAAAGAAACGGACCAGCAGGGGTGCACGGGTGGCCAGGCCAGGTGAGCGTCTGACTCTTGATATCAGCTTGGGTTATGATCTCAACACGTTCATGAGTTTAAGCCCCACATCAGGCTCCATGCTGACAGTGCAAAGCCTGCTTGCGATTCTCTCTCTGTCTCAAAAAAAGTAAACTTAAAAAAAAAAAAAAATGGACAAGCAGATTTTAAAATTCATATGGAATTGCAAGGGACCTTAAATTGCCAAAACAGTCTTTAAAAAGATCAAAGATGGAGAACTCACATTTCCCTATTTCAAGCCTACTACAAATCCACAATAATCCAGATAGTGTGCTATTAGCATAAGGATAAACATGTAGATCAGTGGAATAGAATCGAGATTCCAGAAGTAAACTCATCAACTATGGCCTATGGATTTTCAACAAAAGTCTCAAGATCACACAATGGGGAAAAGATGATTTCCACAAATGGTGCTCAAAAAACTGAAAATCCACATGCAAGAGAATGAATTAGATCCCTGCCTTATACCATATACAAAAATTAACTCAGTGGATACAAGGCCTAATTGTAAGAGCTTAAGTTAGAAAACTCTTAAAACATAGGTGTAAATCTTTGTGACTTTGTATAATGCAATAGTTTCTTAGCTATGACATCAAAAGCACAAGCGAGAAAATAAAAAATAGATCAATTGAACTATACCAAAGTGAAAAACTTTTATGTGTCAATATGTATATCAAGAGAGTGAAAAGACAATACACAGAATGGGAGAAAATATTTACAGACTACAATTGGATAAAAGTCTAGTATCCATGATATATAAGGAATTCTTACAACCTAAAAATTAAAACAGCCTAATTAAAAATGGCGAAAGGTATTGAATAGACCTTCTCCAACAGAGATCTACAAACGGCCAGGAAGTACATGAGAAGATGCTCAACATCATCTGTCAGTAGAGAAATGCACACCAAAACCACAGTTAGATACCACTTCACTCCTACTGGGATTGCTGTAATGAAAAAAGACAATACAAGCGTTAGTGAGAATGTGGAGAAACTGGAACATCGCTGATAGGAATGTAAGATGGTGCATTTGCTTTGGAAAATAGTTGGATGCTTCCTCAAAACATAGAATTATCACGTGACGCAGCAATCTCCTCCTAGGTACAGATCCAAGAGAACTAAAAACATATGCTCCAACAAAAACCGGTACATGAATATTCATAACAGAATTACTCCTAATACTCCAACAGTGGGAACAACCCAAATGCCCGCCAACTGATACATGGATAAACAAAATATGGTATATTCATACAATGCAATATTCTTTGACCATAAAAACAAAGGATGTTCATAAAAACAAATGCTACACATGGATGAAATCTTGAAAACATGCTAAGTGAAAGAAGCCAGACACAAAAGGTCTGGCTTATATAATTATATAATTCCGTTCATATGAAATGTCCAGAATAAGCAAATCCATAAAGGCAGATTAGTGGTTACTGGGGAGCTAGGGGGAGCTGAGGGGAGAGGGGAATCAGGAGTGACTGTTTCATGGATAGGAGGTGATTTTTTAAGTTTTTTTAATGTTTATTTTGATTTTTGAGAGAGAGAGTGCGAGTAGGGGAGGGGCAGAGAGAGGGAGACACAGAATTCAAAGCAGGCTCCAGGCTCTGAGCTGTCAGTACAGAGTCCGATGCGGGGCTCAAACCCATGGACCAAGAGGTCCTAACCTGAGCCAAAGTCAGACGCTTAACTGACTGAGCCACCCAGGCCCCCCAATATGGGGTGATTTTTGAGGATGATGAAAATGTTCTGCAGTTAGTTAGTGGTGATCGTTGGCTCATATTTACGAACAATCTAAAACCCACTAAATTGTACACTTTAAAATGGTGAACTTCACCGAAGAGATTATATAGATGAAAAGTGAGCACATGAAAATATGTTCAACATATTAAGGAAATGCAATTTAAAGCCATTGTGATAGGGGCACCTGGGTGGTTTAGCCAGTTAAGCATCTGACCTTGGCTCAGGTCATGATCTCACGGTTCGGTACGTGGGTTCGAGCCCTGCGTTGGGCTCTGTGCTGACAGCTCAGAGCCTGGAACCTGCTTCAGATTCTGTGTCTCCCTCTTTGCCCCTCCCCTACTCACTCTCTCTCTCTCTCTCTCTCTCTCTCTTTCTCAAAAATAAGTAAACATTAATAAAAAATTAAAAAAATAAAGCCATCGTGATAAGAAAGAGGAGCCCAAAGAGATAGGATGCCTAAATGTTATATGATGTCTGGGAAGGGATCCTGAAACAGAAAAAGGACCTTCGCAAAAATCTAAGGAAATCTGAATGAAGTATGGAGCTTAGTTAATAATAATGTGTGAGTTTTGGTTCATTAGTTGTCCCAAGTGAACCATGTTAAAAAGGGTTAGTTTGGGGGGATGATGAAACCGTTCTTCATCTTGACTGTGATAAATCTATACATGTGTTAAAATTCATAAAAATGCACAACAAAAATAGTTAATTTTACTGAATGTTAATTTAAAAAAAAAATAAAATGTTTAAATGGCTTGGAGTAATTGGAGAGTAACTAAGAATCAGTAGAACCCAGACATTTGATCCTTGAAAGAAGTGAACTGCACTGGATGAGATCGGTTTCCAAAGCTTTCTCCTTAGGACACTCCCCAGTCCGCAAGGTGTGGGATGGCTAGAACTCATGCAGAAAGCCACAGACTTCTTGGCTTAAGATAGAAGTGGACTTGGTAGGGGAGGGGCGGGCGGATGGGTGAAGGTAGTCAAAAGGTACAAACTCCCAGTTATAAAATAATAAGTCCTGGGAATGTAAAGTACATATGGCAACTATAGTTTTTTAAGAAAAGATATTGGTGGATAAAGTTCAATGCTGCCAGAGCAGCGGGATATTTAGGGAGAAAACCCAGAGAGGAGGAAGCTGAAGAGAAGAAATCCCCTAAATCTGCATATGAAATCCCTCAATTCCTTGTCCAGTGGAAAGCAACAGCTCAAAGGCAGGAAGCAAAAGGCAGATATTTCAACTGCTGCCTGCCACAAGAGAGACAGAATTTGTAGTTTGATTTTCATAAACTCAGAAGAGCTTGGACTGTCCACTGAAATCCCAAAAGGGCCATGTTCTGGAAGACCAAGTGGCAGGACTAAGAAATTCACTTTAATAATAATGGGGAAACTTAAACTCACCATGACGAAGGTTGAACCAAAACTATACAAATACAAGGTCAAGTTCAAGCTATTTTTTTTTTAATTTTAATGCTTTTCTTTTTAAGTGTTTATTTTTGAGAGAGACAGAAGTGAGCAGGAGAGGAGCAGAGAAAGAGGGAGATACAGAATCTGAAGCAGGCTCCAAGTTGTCAGCACAGAGCCCAATGCAGGGCTTGAACTCACAAACCATGATCATGACCTGAACCGAAGTCAGACACTTAACCGACTGAGCCACCCAGGTGCCCCAAGTTCAAGTTACTAATTTGACTGTCTACTCCTACAAAAATCAATGTTCTTCAGAAGATAAAAGAATCCAGAATCCGTATAATGTATCATCCCCAATGTCCAGTATAGAATTTTTTTAAATCCTAGACTGCTCCCCACCCCCCCCCCCCGCAAATGTAATTCAGTGTTAATAGAAAGGTCAGACAGTAGCAGTAAATACTAAGACCACCCAAATGTTGGTGGGGGAGGGGTGTCTTTGAAGCAGCTATTATAAATATCTACAAAAGAGTTTAAGGAAAAGAGTGCTAATGAATACATGAATGAGAAATCTTAATACAGAAAAAAATATTTAAAAAATAGAAATTCAAGAACTGAAAATAAAATTAAAAATTCAGTGAGTGAGTTTAACAGCAAATTAATGATGTCCAAAGAAAGGGTCAATGAAAGAAAATATTGAGAAGAGACTGAGAAAAAAATATTGAAGAAAAATGACCTATCAATATTTAGGTGATGGCATTAATTGGAGCTCCGGGAGGAGAGGAGAAAGAAAACAGGGTAGAAAAAATGTGATGAATTAATGGCTACATATATATGTATGTATGCATATATAATTTGTTTCCCTATATCTTGTAGACAAAAAATTTCAGATTCAAAATCTCAGGGAAGCATAAGATAGGTAAATATGAATAAAACCACTCTTAGGCATGTCACAATCAAACTGCTGAAAAGAGAGATAAAGAGAAAATATTGAAAGTGGCCTAAGATGACAACCACATGACATGTTGGAGAACAATGATTTCCATTCTCATGGACTTCTCACCTGAAACCATGAAGGTCAGGCGATAGTGGGGGAATCTTCAAAGTTCTGAAAGAAAAACCCATTAATATGGAATTCTGTATCCAATAGGATGAATGAAAATGATATCAGAGAAAACCTTAGACCGTCATGAATGAATAAAGAGGACAAACAAAAACCAGAACAGTTCCAGTGGCTACCAGAGAAGACGTGGATGGAAGGATGGGTGAAATAGATAAATGCGATTAAGACGAGCCCCGAGAAAGGCACAGAATCGTCGGATCATCATGTTGTACGCCTGAAACTAATATAACATTGTATGTTAAATATACTTCAATGTGGTATATGTCTGAGTAAATACAGAAGACTATTTTGTCTTCTTTCTCTAAAAGATAGGACACTTTTTTTTTTAATGTTTATGGATTTATTTTGACAGAGTACACGCATGTGCGTGTGCTGTGCTGTCAACCAGAGCCCTGTGCAGGGCTTGATCTCACGAAGTGTGAGATCATGACCTGAGCCAATATCAAAAGTGGGATGCTTAACCGACTAGGCCACCCGAGACTCCCCAAGATAGGACACTTTAAAGCAAAAATTATAACATTACCTTGTGGCTTATAAAGTATGTAAGTATGAAGTATGTAAGTACAAAGTATGTAAACTATAACATATATAACAAATACAGCATAAAAAATAAAGTAGGGGATAGTGGTATTGGACACGTATGTTTACAAATCTACATTTTATATGAAGTTGTTTGATATTATCTCTCAGGTAGTTTGTGAAAAGTTAAGTAGATACGTAGCAATACCTAGAGACACTACTAAAATATAAGACAAAGGTAGAGATATTAATAGATAAAATAGAATTCTTAAAAAATACTTGAATATGTTAAAAGAAGACAGGCAAGGGAAAACAAAGGAACAAAAATCAAAAGGAGAATTAAAAAATGGTAGACCTAAGTCCAACCATATCAATTATTTATTAAATATCTATGGACTAAACAGCTTAAAGGCAGAGATTGCCAAAATGAATTAAAACAAGACTCACCTATATTCCGTCTAAGAGATACACTTTAAATATAAAGACATAAATTGAAAGTAATAGGATGGCAAAATACAGACCCTGCAAATAGCATATCAGATGAAATAGACTTCAACACAAAACGTATTAGCAGAGATAAGGAAGGACATTCATAACGATGCAAGGTCAAGTCATCAGAAAGACATCACAATCATAAAATGTTTATGTATCCAACAGAGTTTCAAAATCCACAGAGCAAAACTCAGCAGAGCTAAAGGGAGAAGTAGACCATCTCACAATCATAGTTGGAAGTTTTAATGTTCCTCTCTTAGCAACTGGTAGAAAAACTACACAAAAAATCAGTAAAGATATAGATGATCTGAACAGCATTAATCAGCCATGTTGACCTAACTGATATATCTAGAATACTGTACCTAAATGTGCAACATAAATATTTTTTTAAATGCACATAGTATATCCACCAAAATAGACCATATGTTAGTGGATAAAGCAAGTCTCAATAAATTTAAAGGGAATATATAGAGAGTTTCTCAGACCGCAGTAGGGTGGGGATGGGGCACTTGGGGACCCTAGAGGCCAGTGAGGGGATAAGTACAGGTCAGATGTGGGGGGAGGGGCAGAACACTGGGAAGAAGAGAGAGAAGGTGAATGAGGGCACCAATAACCCACCCCAGACCCCAGCCTCACAGTCATTGGCTGCCACCTGCCCCCTGCGTTGCCAAGGCGGCGAGCTGCCATCAGACTGGCCAAGGCCTCAGTGCGCAGAATGGGGTGCCAGGGCTTCCTGCTTGGCTCCCTTCTCTGCCGGAGGGACGGACAGCTTGTCCACTCTGCTCTGGCCTCAGAGGAGAGCGCCTAGCGAGGTGTGGGGTGCGCCTGCAGGGTAAGCTGCTTGGGCTGGGGGCTGGGATCCAGGTGGGATTACTCTGTGCCAAGAGGGAGGGGGGTGACCAAAGCCTTTGCGAGGGAAGGGTGGCCTGGAGCAGAGTGTGCTGGGGGCTCCAGGGAAGGGCCTGCTCGGCCCCAATAGGGAGCCCCGACCCTTGTTATGACTGAGATGGCCAGCTGAGGGCAGTGACCCCAAAACCTTGCTTCCCACAGAGGAACTCTGTCCAGGGCTAGACTGAAGGGGGATGGGAGGGGCCAGGAGTTCCGACTACAGCCACAGAGCCTAGGGCCACCACAATGGCCCCACAGTGTCTGTGCTCAGTGACAGGACCCCGTTGGGTTGAGGTCGTGAAGGGGCCTCGGAGAGACTGCCTGGTAGGCCCGCGTCCAATTGCAAGGCTAGCGTCCTCATTCTGTCTCCCCGAAGCCTCAGTGGGGCTGAAAGGAGGAAAAGCTCGGGCCCCCAGCAAAGCCCCCACGGGGCAGGCAGCGTTGTTGGGAAGGTGACAAGAGACTGAGCTGTTTTGTGCCCTGGGCTCTTGCTCACAGCTCCAGGGGCCTTGCTCCTTTCTTCTCCTACAGAGAGAATGGTGGCATGGCTCTATGAAAGTCAAAGGGAAGGGCGGCCGCTTCTCCAGCTCAGGAAGCACACATGGGGTCGGTACATCCTGGGGCAGGGGGAACACTCGTGCGTGCGCTGCAGCTCGAGAGAGGTAGTACTGTGCAGTGGTTAAGGTCAAGGGCACTAGACCAGATCATCTGTGGTTGAATCCCGGTTTCTCCACTTACTAGCTTGTAACCTTGGCAATCTTTGCGAGGCTTGGTCCCCCCATCTGTAAAATGGGAACGAAAACAACAGTATCTATTTTATGACCGTCGTTAGGGCTAAATGGGGCTTTAGCACAGGTTTTTAGCAATAGATATTTATTATTATTATTATTATTATTATTATTACTATTACTATTACTATTATTATTGATAGAGCACCACATGTAGACCCAGATCCACTATCTGAAGGGGCATCTCCTCATCCAGACCCTGACTCAAATTCCAGGGCCTGGCTGATGGTGGCCAAAGTGTCCCCATCCTTCCCACCACCGCCACCACGGGGAACTTTTCAGAGGGAGAGTCAGAGGTGGGGCCCTGCTCGCCAAGGCCTTTCCAGCCGGGTGATTCCCTGAGAGCTCTGGGGCAGGGGTCACGGGGAGGCAACAGCGTCTGAGGGCCCATTGCTCTCCTCTGAGCCGAGAAAAATGCATTCTGTCCACCTCTCTACCCCTCACGCCAAACTCTGCACCCCCATGGGCGGACCAAAGAGAAGCCAACACTGCCCGGCTCTCCTCGTCCGGCTCACAAAGAGCTCTCTGTGCCTCACAATGGTCCTGTGAGGCCCAGCCTTCGGGGCTTACTATCCCCAGTTCACAGATGAGGAAGTTGAGGCCCACAGGGAGGAAGTGGCACACGTGATGTCCCACATAGAGAAGTGGCTCAGTCGGGACTCCGCCTCCCAGTCCCAGGACTGCAGCACAGAGCTGTGGGCACAAACAGGGCACAGCCTAGGGGGATCTGTGGGAGGGGCAGTGGCCTGGCCCCTCCCTCCTGAGCGGCCAGGTGGTGATAGCTGGGTTTTGGGTTTTTTCTCCCTAGATGAGCTTCACATCCCAGGTAACTGGAGCAGAAGTCCTCAGCGTGTCTTGTTTTCTCCCCAGGTGGGATGTCTGCTGTCCCAATAGGGGCCAGGATCCAGCTGTGACGGCTCCTTGGCCTAATGACAAAGCGGGAGAGGGAAACAGGAACCACGGTGCCCTCCCTGTTAGGAGGATTGCAGGAGAGCATGATCTAAGGCCACAGGACTGTGCACATGACTGTGGTCTCCTGAAGTCAAGGCAGATGGAAAGGGAGAGACCTGAACCTAGGGTGACGAGTCATCCAGGTTTTCCTGGGTTCGGGATGTGTTTTAAAACCTGGAATGGGGGCGCCTGGATGGCTCAGTCGGTTAGGCGTCCGACTTCGGCTCAGGTTATGATCTCACCATTCGTGGGTTCAAGCCCTGCATCAGGCTCTGTGCTGACAGCTCAGAGCCTGGAGCCTGCTTCGGATTCTGTGTCTCCCTCTCTCTCTGCCCCTCCCCCACTCACACTCTATCTCTCTCTCTCAAGAATGAATAAACGTTAAAAAATAAAAATAAAAACAAAAAACAAACCTGGAATGTTCCAGGCCAACTGGGATGAGTTGGTCACCTGACTCTTTCACAGCTCCCAGTCTGGGAAGATGAGACTCACCCAGGAATAAGTAGAGGAGACTACAGACTGGGACCAGGAAGGAAACGAAGTGTTGGGGGATGGGGAGCCATGGCCACATTGTGGTTGGCACTCCATAAAGCAGCCTGGGGCAGCCCGGCTCCTCATTTGCATATGAGTCCTTCCTCTCCAATCAAATCTGTTGGAGTCAAGTCCCTCCCTTCCAACGAAAATACCCAGACATGGGGGGTGGGGGAGCAGAGGGGGAGCTGGGGGCCGGGTGGGGAGGGGTCTACTTCTTTCTCCCAGGGCTTCTGCAGCTGGGACCGCTGGGCACTCACCAGGCCCTATTTTCGCTCCCTTTCCAGGCACTCTCTGAGGCCACATCTCAGGCACAGTCCAGGGGGCCATCCTTCCAAGTCCCCAGGGCACTCTCTTCCCAGTAGATAGGACAAATCTGAACTAAATGGGTTTCTTACTTCCTTCTAGAAAGGAAGGTAAAGGTGATCAGACACATACAGTCATGCACACCTACATTAAGCTGTGTGCATTTCAGCGATGTAGAACCTCCGTGGACCTCAGTTTCCTTATCCTGGAAACAGGGATCCTGTACCCATCTTGTAGAATTGTAGTAAGCATCAAATGAACAGTTGCTCCATAGATATTTGTTGTTGGGGGGGACTCGGTCCACTCAGGCTTGGGAGGAGAGGCCTCTCTTGGGTCCAGATGTCACCCAGGTTTCTGTTTCTTCAGGACTTCTGCTCAACTCAAGTACATGCAGTTCTTGGTGTTGCCTCCAGGGAATGGCAAGGTGGGAGATGTTTGAGGAAAGGGGCGGAATGGAAAGGCTGGAATTGAAGAGGAGAAGAAAACATTGGATGAGGAGGAGGTCCCAGTCGCTGGGAACTGAGTTCTTAGTGGTGGCTCAGGGCAGGATTTGTCCATCGGCGATGTCCAGGCCTCTGGAGTTCTTCAGCACATGGAGGCAGGTGTGAGTTAGTGAAGCCTAGCCCCTGGAGCATAAGTCCTCAGCGTGTCTTGTTTTCCCCCAGGTGGGATGTCTGGAGAAGACAGGTCTCCACTGATGACCGGCAGAAGGAACTGGCACCCCCCCCCACCCTCCCCCCCACCCCGCGCAAACAGGTCTGGTCCCTGTTTCCTCTCAGGCCCTGACAGGCGGTCACTACCATCCAGTCCTTCCTCTCTGAGGCTTTCCTGGGGTAGCACTGGGAGGCCGTGGAGTTAGAGGGCAGTGAGCCTGAGCCGCAAGACCTCTTCCTGTTCAGGCTGTTGTCCGCTGCTGGACACTGGTGCGGGGCCCACGTGGGCGTGTGCTGTGGCCATGGGGAGACCATCCGCCTCGAAGGTGAGCATCTCCGGCTGAAACATTGGCCCTAGTCCACCAGAGAGGCTGCCCATCCAAGCCCTGTTCTACCAGTGGGCAGGGCACACGAGAATGAAAACTGCAGGCCCCTAGCTGGAGGGGTGGGTCTCTGAAGATGGGCGCTTGGGCACCCAGGGAATGGGGCTCAGGGCCCCGGGGTCCTGGGAGATTTGGGTGCAGGATCACGGCACTGGGGTCACAGGACCTAACTGGCTCTGACTTGCACCCATCGGGTGATCCCTGCAGGCAGGAATGTAATCAGCCACAGGCTTCACACGTCTCTGTGTTCCTGCAAAGCCGTTGTATCTAAACGGGCAGTGCCTGCTGCTACACCCCTGCTCTCTGCTGTGGCGTGTGCTGCGTAGACATGGTGGCCTTGACCGTGGGTGAGGCAGTGGACTCAGACCCACCCCCCATCACCCCATGCGCAGCAACTGCTGCACTTTACACTGGGTCTGCTCCGACTCCGGGGCCCATCCGGATCCCCTACAGATAGATGGCAGTCCTATTGGCTGGGTGAGTCTGGCCCAGCTACCCACGCACGATCCCAGCCCGCCTCCAGAGCTAACCGGTGTGCTCCTGCAGAATTGGTACTGTCTCTCCCCACCCAGGCCATGCTCGTCAAACTCAAGATCCACTTTACTCTGGCAGACCCAAAGCACCCAGAAGCAAACTAGCCTGCCAACTTGGTGAGGTTCTACTTCTCTGAAAGTCTCTTGGGACCATCCAGGAAGGCCCCAGCTCACAGGTCCTAGGCACATCTATTTCCTTCAGCCTACCAACTTCCAAACCTAGGCACTGCCCTGGTCCTTGTTAACCCCCATGCCCATTCGCCCAGTGGAACCTACCTATAGAGCCCTCTTTCTGTGCCCACAAATTCTGATTCTGGAGATGCTGAGACCCAACACTCAGCCCTATAAACTCTTCCACTTTCCAGGTCAAGCCCTCTTCACCTTCTCCTCCAAGCCCAGTCAAGAGACCCAGCCATCCAACCTGATGTGCCAAACTCAGGCCCAACTAGATCCCATCCCTTTCTCCAGCCTGGCCACTACTTTCTCTCTAGATCCAGGCAGCCTTTCCTCAGGGGAAGTGGGGGGGGGGGGGGGGGGTGTGCTTCGGGCCTTCGGATCTGAGTTGGAAGCCTCACATGATCCAGGAATCCTGGCTGTCACACCAGACCCTAACCCAACCCTATCCCTTCCTTCCTAGGTGTCAGTGGACCTGAACTTGACTGTGGATAGGTGTGACCTCAGGCCATCCTGAGTGGGCATGGCGGCTTCAGAAATGGTCATTAAACTATATTGCAAAGCTGGATTCGGGGTTCACTGCCCCTTCTATTCGGTGTCTGTTTCTCTACCCGAAGCCTGCCGTAGGCTCCTCTCTTGGACCAGACTTAAATTGTCACCTCCAGCTAGCCTTCTGGCTTCCTGATGAGAAAGCAAGACACCATCAGAGGGGCCCAGATTTTGTAGGCAAGATGGAGCTGGGAGAGGGAGCGTCTTTGGTCTCCGAAGCGGGTCTCCCAGTGCAGTGCCTCCTTCCTGCTCTAGGACCCCCAGTCCTGTGGCACAGCCTTCTCTTCAGTCCCCTGCTTTCCTTCCACTGCGTGGGTGAGCATCGGTGACCGTGTCGGGAATGAGCGGAGTCCCTGGAGGCCCTTCCACCGAGACCCTGTGGTCGGGGGTGGGGGTGGTGAGGGAAGGCGTTGTGCGTCTCCCGGAAGGCTGTCCCATCCTCAGTCCAGCGGCCTCCACCCACCCCCGGAACAGTCCCTCTAAGGGACAGGAACCTCCCTTACCGGGAGGGGGAAGGAAGGCGGGGATTTCCGAGGGATTCGGGCGGGGCCAGACCCTGCGGCACCGCCCCGCCCCCTCCGCGGACACGCCCTCCGCTCCGCAGGCGCCGGTGCCTTTAAGAGCCTCCCCGCGCGGCCCTGATTGATAAATCCGCGCTCTGCCTCCGCCCGCGCAGATTGCGGCCTCCGCGGAGCCGGGCCTGCGCTCGCCGCCTCGGTCCCAGCAGCACCCCGGCCGCGCGGCCTCCGCCCCCGCGAAGCGCTCTCCCCGGCAGCCCCATGTCGGCCGCCCCCGCCTACGGCGAAGACAAGGGCGGCTCCGCCGGCCCCGGGGAACCCGAGTACGGCCACGACCCCGCGAGCGGCGGCATCTTCTCCTCCGACTACAAGCGGTGAGGGAGCGCGCGGCGCGCCGGCACCATGGACAGCGGCCCGGCCGCGCGGCCCGGAAGCCCGCCCTGCCCCCTCCCGCCGCCGCCGCCGCCGCCGCCGGGCCCCCGCCCCGCCCCCTCCCGCCGCGGCCCGACCCTCGCGGCCCTGTCCTCTCGCGCCGCGCGCCGCCGGAGGGCCCACCCGGGACCCGGGGAGGGGCTGGAGGCTGGCGGGGGATGGGCGCACCCTCCCGCCCCAGGCGTGCCCGCTGGGTGCGGGTTTGCATCACCGGTTCCCCGCCTTTTTCGCGCGGGGCGAGCGGGCTCCTGAGGACCGCGCGGGAGGGGGCAGAGGCCGTGAGGTCCAGCTTGGGGCCTCTCCGGGAAGGCCGGCCCGGGGTGTGCACCCAGAACCTCCACGGCCCGGCCCCTCGTGCAAGTCCGCGTCCCTCATTCTGGCCCCACGCTAGCACCCCCAGGCCGCACCCCTGCTTCCCACTTTGCCCCTGTACTTCAACCCCACCTGGGCTTCCCACTCTTCCCCTCCACCTTTGGCTCATTCGTTGGTTCATTCGTTTATTTGTAAATCCTGAAACAAGCATTTTTCAGGGACTGCTGTGTCCATTCTCATCCCAGTCACTGTGAATACAGGCGTGAACCTGAACCGGTCCCCACCCTCTAGTTGCTCTAGAGGGTTGCCCCAGAGGGAGAATCTGTGTTGGGGGGTGGACAGCCTGAGGGGTGCGAAGAGCTGGTCTCTGGCCCTGGGGAACAGGGAGGGGGGGAGTGAGGAATGTTCCAGGCAGAGGAAAAGCTTTTAGGTTTTGTAGGTGCTAGTTCAGATGGCCAGAATCAAATCGCTGCGCCAGGCCTCCCGAGTGACCAGAAATGAGGGTGGGAAGGTGCCAAAGTGGCGAGGAGTTCTAAGCAGGGGATATCAGATTTGCATTTTAGAAGGATTCTAGGCTGGATTGTGGAGAGGAGATTGGAGGTGTGCTGGTTTAAGCAGGAGACAAGGCCTGGGGAGGGGTGTTGAGTGTTGGGGGAGGGAGACATGATGGTGGGCTAGACTATGGTGGGGGCAGAGGATCTGAGGGCTCTTGAGGGGATAGAAGTCACAGACTGATGATTAACTGGGGGGAGAAGATAAGAATAATACTCAGGTTACTATTTCTTGTAACTGGATAGATGGTGGTTGCTGTACAGTGTGATTGGAAATAAAGATGTTACAAGCAAATTCGGGAAAATAATGGTGCGGCCAACTTTTGACAGGCTGGGATTGTAAACCCTGAGGGATATTCAAGCCCAGGAGGTAGCTGGATTTTAGGATTTGGATTCCAGGAGAGATTATTAACATATGTATGTTAATCAAAGCCACAGAAGGAAGTTAAGATAACCCAGGGAGAGTATATAAAATGAGTTCAGGGGCGCCTGGGTGGCTCAGTGGGCTAAGTGTCAGACTTCAGCTCGGGTCATGATCTAGCTGTTGGTGGGTTCAAACCCCACGTCGGCTCTGTGCTGACAGCTCAGAGCCTGGAGCCTGCTTTGGATTCTGTGTCTCCCTCTCTCTCTCTCTCTGCCCCTCTTCTGTGCACTCTCTCTCTCTCTTTCTCTCAAAAGTAAAGATTAAAAATTAATTAATTAATTAATTAATTAAAAAAATGAGTTCAGACGGCACACGGGTATGAACCCTAAAGACACCTTAGGGATGACCAGAATGCAGGGGGAAGTGTTTCAAGGTTACTGAGAAAAAGTAAACCAAAGGCTGGAGGGAAACAAAATGTTTCAAGAAGGAGGAAGCAGTCAGCAATGTCCACTCAAACAAGGGAAGACGAGCACTGATTTGACAAAGAGAAGGTCAACCCCTCCTTGCTCCAGGTCCTGCCTCCTGTCCTGGGGGACAAGCCTGACAAAATCAGAAGAGGAGGAGCTAGATTGTCTTTCCCCAACATTCTATCATGAACAGCTTAAAACATACAGAAACGTTGAGCGTGTAACGTGAGGAATACGTACGCCCTCCACCGGGATCCAACCGATGTTGACGCTCTGCCGTATTTGCTTTTTCTAACATCGAGCCATACAGATTTTTGGCCGAACCATGTGACTTGCACACGTCATGGCGGCCCCTCAGCCTTAAATTCTTTTTATTTTTTTTTAATTTTTTTTCTTTCTAATGCTTATTATTTTTTTGAGAGAGAGCACAAGAGAGACAGAGTGTGAGTGGGGGAGGGGCAGAGAGAGAGAGAGAGAGAGAGAGAGACACAGAATCCGTAGCAGGCTCCAGGCTCCGAGCTGTTTGCACAGAGCCCGACGCGGGGCTCGAACTTACCGACCACGAGATCACGACCTGAGCTGAAGTCGGTCGCTCAGCCGCCTGAGCCACCCAGGCGCCACCTCTTTTCTTTTTTTTTAAGTTTATTTATTTACTTTGAGAAAGAGAGTGGGTGGGGGAGGGGCAGAGAGAGGGGGAGAGAGAGAATCCCAAGCGGGCTCTGTGCTGTCAGCCCAGTGCGGGCTCGATCCCACGAACGAGGATGAGATTGTGACCCGAGCCAAAATCAGGAGCCGGACGCCTCCCAGGCGCCCCAGCCCTGAGTTCTAATCAGCATCGAAAGCCAGACTGGAGTGAGTAGAGAAGCAAATAGGAGGTGAATAAATAAAACCCGGAAGATGGGAGATTTGCCTTCAAGAAGTGTGTACAGGGGAGAGAGAGAGAGTTGCTGGAGGAGAGAATTAGTTCAAGAAGGTTTGTGTATTTTATTTGCGTTGTTAAGTGTCTTCACTGTGAGGGTGGGAGGGGCTGGAGCAAGGCTAACTGCTGATGGGAAGGAGCCGGCAGCCCGGAGAGGGCGAGGCTGAAGGGAGCTACGGGCGGGGGGGGCCTGGGCCGCTGGGTGATGGGAGCACCGCCTGGCTTGGAGGAGGATCACTCTGCCCAGGCGGAGGGGGGGTGGAGGAGAGGAGACACAGATGCCTGGAGCTGCAGGGGATGTTATCTAAGGCCTCTCGTTTTCTGTGAGAAGCAAGCGGTAAGGTACGAGCCAGGCCGAGGGTGGGGATTCGAGGCGCGTCAAGGGGGGTCTGAAGCCGCCTGCTCCTGGCAGGGGAGGGGCGGTACGGACGGACGGCCAAGGGTGTGAGTGAGAGGGCAGCTGCAGGGATGGAGCTGGGGGGCCTGGGCCAGGGAGGGGGGAAGCAGAGGGAAGACAAAGCTGATAGGAAGGCAGGAGTCCGGGACCTGGCTCTGGCTTCGGTCCGAGTGGGGAGCAGGCGTGCAGGATTTCTGCGGAAGAGCGGTTCTGGGGAGGCAGAGGTCCAGATGCGGCCGGAGAGTGGAGGTGAGGAGTGGGTCCCTCACCCCTGTCTGGATCAGCTCCCCTGACCACGGCCCCCCCGCCCCCTGGTGGGAGATTGGGGTGGCTTAGTCCCCCGTCGCTGCCTTCCTCCCCCTCTCAAGTCCTCGTCTCTGAGCAGTGAACGGGAAACCGGAGCCTCCCTGCCTGCCAGTGTCCGGTTACTGAGTCTGGGAGGCGGGCCGTCTGGTAAGAGGGACAGGCGTCCCCAGCTCCCTGGTCAGCTGGGTCTCATCTCGGAGCAGGACCTGGTGCCCGATGCAGCGATTCCTGCAGCTCCCGGGGGCCGTGGTGAGGCCGGGGGGCCGGGGGGCCTGCGGAGCTGACCGGGAGGCTGCCAGCCCTGTGCTGGGCCCCGAAGGCGGCCCCCCACCCTGGTACCAGGCCTTGCAGCCTGAGGAGCTTCGGTGGCTGCAGGCCCCAGAGGAAGACACGGCCCCAGAAGCGCCTCTGGAAGGGTCTTGCCCGGAGCCTGGCCGGAGCGAGAGCCAGAGCCAGAGCCAGAGCCAGAGCCAGCCGCTAAGGTACAGAGGAACTCCCAGCGACCCTCACCCCGACGCCCGGAAGGCCAGAGGCCAGGCTGAGTCCTTCGGGTCCCACCTGCTCCGGAGGAGGACCGGGCCGGCGTTGGGGTCCAGGCTGGAGGGGGTGGCGGGGGCACCGGGTGGGGGCTGAGGGTACGAGGGGGCGGACTTCACTTAAGGGAGCTGCGGGCTCTCTGGGGAGGAGGATAATGAAATGTTTGAGGGTCCAGGGCCACCTTGACTTTGCCCGAGGTCCTGGCTCCAGCGGGCTCTGAGTGGGGTTTGGAGAACCGGCTAAGGCACAGGGCTTGGCCGGCCTCCCCCGTCGAGTGGGCTGGGACCCGACTCGTGTGGTGAGGAGAGGGACGTGGGGTCGGGGGAGGTGGGCCTGTCTGGCCTCCGTGCCATGTTGTCCCCCCTGACTGGCTCTGGCCACCCTCCCCGCCCCCCCAGAGTCCCTCAGGCCAGGCCGGGGGGTCAGGTGGGAGCGATTGCGGTGTAAGGAGATCTGACCGCGGGAGGCTAAGGTTTCGGGGCTTTCGAGCATTGCCCTGGATCTCCCGCTTCCTCTTCCTCTTGGGCACACAAGCTGGTGGAGACACGGGACCCGGGGCGGTCACATCCCAGGAGGGAGCTACTCCGTTAACGGGCATTTGACAATCCAGCCTGGGCTGTACGTGCTGCGTACCCACGGTCCCTCCACCCCTGGTCCCCCTCTGCCCGGGGCCCTGGGGTGTATGCGCTAGGCTGGGAGGGCGGGGGTAGCATGGGCGCCCCCGTGCAGGCCCCGGGGTGTGTGCGTTTGACACAGGCCTGTGGCATTTCTGGGAGCGGTGAGGACGCCCAGGTGTGAGCAAGTCTGCTTTAGAGAACACCCCGAGTCAAATAGGACCGGGCAGACTCCTGCCGCTCCCCGTGAGGTCACCCCAGGCTGACCCCAGGCTGATCCCTCAGAAGGAGGTCGCAGGATCCACGGGGCTGCATACGCATTGGATCCTAGCAGCCTACACTCGCCCTCCAGAATCTTTTTTTTTTTTTTTTTTTTAAGATTTTTTTTTTTCAACGTTTTTTATTTATTTTTGGGACAGAGAGAGACAGAGCATGAACGGGGGAGGGGCAGAGAGAGAGGGAGACACAGAATCGGAAACAGGCTCCAGGCTCCGAGCCATCAGCCCAGAGCCTGACGCGGGGCTCGAACTCACTGACCGCGAGATCGTGACCTGGCTGAAGTCGGACGCTTAACCGACTGCGCCACCCGGGCGCCCCTCGCCCTCCAGAATCTTAAATAGGAGTCCCCTGGACACTGGGGAATGAGACCGAGTGACAGCTCTGTCCAGAGGGTGTATGTGTACGTGGTGTGTGTTGGGGGGGGGGGGGTGCTCGTGCAGGGTGTGCGGGGTGCGTTGTGTGGGATGTACACGTCTAGATGAAGGCGTGGGGGGCTGTGGAGAGGACTTGTTGGCGATGTGTGTGTGTTTGCGGGTGTCTGTAGGGATGTGTAGTTGAGGTGTGTGTTGATGGCTGTGTGGGTTTATGTGGACAGTGTCTGAATGTATGGTGTATGTGTCTGTGTGTGTTTCTCTGGAGGTTGTGGGCGTGTGTCTGCAGGGGTTTTTCTGTGGGTGTGTGTGGGTTTACGTACAGATCCTATGTGCCTGGGAGGTGCAGGCGTGTCTGGGGGTGTGTGGGGGTGTCTGGGGGGGGGGTGCGGGGGTGTCTGCGGGGGAGATACGGGAGCGTGTGGATGGTGCTGGCGTTTGGTGGGGATGTTGGGGTGTGTCGGTGTCCCCGGGTGTGAGTTGACTGTGAGGGCTGTGCGTAGGGGCACCTGGCAGTGGTGCGTGTCGTAGCCCGGGGGTGGTGGCGCCCGGCTTTCATTCTTCCTGCAGCCCCAGTGCCGCCCAGGCCCGGCTGACCGGTCTGTACCTCTTTCCATAGACAGTTCCCCCGCCCACCCCGCCCCGTCCTGAGCTCCGCCCCTTAGGAACTGGCCACCGGGTGGGTGTTGGGCAGAGTGACGGGGCCCCGGCTCGGCCATGGGAAAGTATCCTCTGATTTTGCGGGCATCTCCCAAGTGATCAGCATGACTGGGGCTGGACATCTTCTGCCCTCATCTAACAGCTAGCACGTCCGCTGTGTTCCAGAAGGCCTCATCTTTCTGCTTTGCTTTCCATCAAAAAATCTGTTCGGGCAGGACGCTTTCTAAAACCCTCGGAACCTCCGTTTCTTAGCAGCCCTTCCGTCCCTTCTGAGTGTGTGTTAGGCACTCCGGCATCTGCAAAATGCAGCCCTCGGAATAGGCGTGTGCCGTTCTGCGTTCTCCTCCTCTTAGCCTCTGCCGCTTACTCGTCTCTCCACGTCAGCCACACAGTCACGTTTGCCTCTGTGACTCTCGTCACGCTCTTCCCTGCTGACACTGCTCCTTCCGATTTCTGGCCGTCTGTTGTTTCTAAATGTTTCGCTGCCTTTTTCTTTTTCTTTTTCTTTTTTTTTAAATATTTTAACGTTGATTCGTTTTTGAGAGACAGAGAGAGACACAGAGTGTGAGTGGGGGAGGGGCGGAGAGAGAGGGAGACACAGAATCCGAAGCGGGCTCCAGGCTGCAAGCTGTCAGCACACAGCCCGACGTGGGGCTCGAACCCACAAACCGTGAGATCATGACCTGAGCCAAATTTGGGCGCTTAACCGACAGAGCCACCCGGGCGCCCCTAAACGTTTCACTGCTTTTCAATTTCTACTGCCAGTGATACCTTTCTAGACTGGGTTCTCCTACCTGGGCCAAAAGTTGTGGGTTATCCGAGTATCATCTGGGAAATGGGAGGACCGTGCGGGACTGCACACACAGCTGCTCACCACGTTTTGGAACTGTCTTGGCAACGCATGAGTGTATCCCTTGTCCCACAGCTCTCTGGGCTGCGGATAGACACATTTTTCCACGGGCTCATTCACAGTTCTCTGTTCGCTTCTTTGACCACCAGCCCCTGCACCTCTGAGTATGGTTGGGCAGGCTGTTCATTGCACAAGGGCACCCGGCCGAGGAATAGCAGACTATACTCCGCTCATTGATTGGGGAGCAACAGCTCAGGGCTGTGTCCACCTGGAGGGACAAGCAGATGGTTGGATGTGCTTGCAGCAGCCCTGACAGCGAATGCTAGAAACAGATCTTAAATCGATAGCAGTACTTAATTTTGAATGTTGAACTTGTATTTGCCACATCCCAAATAATGTCCTCTCTGTTGCTGTCATAGGCTGGATTGTGTCCCCTTCAAATTCCTATGTTGAAGTCCTAACCCCCACTGCTTCAGAATGTGACTATTTTGAGTAGGGGTCTTTAAAGCGGTGGTTATGTTAAAATGAAGTCATTAGGGTGGGCCCCAATCCTAATCCAATCTGGTGTCCTTGTAAGAAGAGGAAATTCGGACACGGGGACACCCAGAGGGGAGACCATGTGAAGATACAGGAAGCTAGGGGTGCCCGGGTGGCTCAGTCGGTTGAGCGTCTGACTTCAGCTCCCGTCATGATCTCATGGTCTGTGAGTTCGAGCCCCGGGTCGGGCTCTGTGCTGACAGCTCAGGGCCTGCAACCTGCTTTAGGTTCTGTGTCTCCCCCTCTCCTTGCCCCTCCCCTGCTGGTGCTCTGTCCCTGTCTCTCTCTCTCAAAAATGAATAAGCATTTAAAAAAATTTTAAGATACAGGAAGACAGTCATCTGTGAGGCCAGGAGAGAGGCCTCGGAAGAAACCATGCCTCCTGACACCGCCTCAGACTTCTAGTCTCCAAAATCGTGCGAAAATAATATAGGTCGTTTAAGCCTTCCAGTCTGTGGTACTTTGTTACGGCAGCTCTAGGGAACAAATACAGTCGCCTTATTTGCTTTCATTTTTATTTTATTTTATTTATTTTTTTGTTTTATATACCAAAGTTAAAATAAAATTGAACCCAGCCATCTGGTTACTGATAACTTTATGACCTTGAATGTAAAAATTTCCCCTTTATAACTTACATATTTAAAAATAATGTCACTAAACAGGGTGCTTGGGGGCTCAGTCGGTTAAGCGTCCGACTTCAGCTCAGGTCACGATCTCACAGTTTGTGGGTTCGAGCCCCGCGTCGGGCTGTGTGCTGACAGCTCGGAGCCTGGAGCCTGCTTCGGATTCTGAGTCTCCCTCTCTCTCTCTGCCCCTCCCCCACTCGTGCTCTGTCTCTCTCTCTCTCTCTCAAAAATAAACAAACATTAAAAAAAAATAACAGGTGCAGGGTTTATTTAGGTGTGAGATGCACGTACAAGTTAAAATCTTTGCTGCATAGCAGTTGTCCCAGCGGTGTTTATTTACAGGGAAAAATGGTTCTCCCTTCCATTGGTGAGTTCTTGTTCCTAATGTATCCATTTAGATCCATTTATGAACTTGTCCCATATGACCTTTGACTTTCCATCTTTTAACCTGGTACCACGGGGCTTTTGGTCACTGTCATGTTGTTTTGTATTTTGAATTTCAGGATGGTGTGTTGTCTGTCACTGTGGCCTTGTTCTCTTCTTTCCCCAAACTATTCTTTGGGGTTTTTGCTGCCATTTGAGGAGGTTTGACCAAGTGCCTTCACTGAAATTTCAATGGACATTGCATGAAATTTGTGTATTGGCCTCAGGATTACCTGTATTCCCTTCAGCCACGTGCAAGGGGACATTTGTTCAGATCTTCATTTATTTCTCCCATTAGGGTTTTTTCACTTCCTGTAATCACTGTTGAATGTTAAGTGACGGGTCTGGCTTTTGCTGGGAGACCATCTCACCAGATTCTGGAGTGACCGGGACCCGTCCAGTCCAGTCCTGGAGTCGGGGCCTGGGAACACACTCGTGGGGCAAGGGCAAGGGCATCCTGCTGTTGTTCTGACACCGCCTCCTTTGCACTGGCTCCAGATCCTTCCCATCTACCCAACTGGCCATTCTCTGGGCGGAGTCCACACCTTTCCCACCCCGAACCCTTCCTCTTGTCTTCTGGCTCTGGGTCACTGGCTGTATGGGTGTCCTAGGGCCTGCTGTAACAAAGTACTGCCAAGTGCATGGTTTAGAACAACAAAACTGTACAGTCTCACAGATCTGGAGGCCGGAAGTCCGAAATCAAGGTGCCTGCAGGGCCGTGCTCCCTCTGAAACCTGTAGGAGGATCCTTCCTCGCCCCTTCCTAGCTTCTGGTAGTTTCCTGGCAATCTTTCATGGATCACGCCAATGCTCTGTCTTCACATGGCATTCTCCCTGCGTCTCTGTCTCTTCACGTGGTTGTCTTCTTTTTTTTTTTTTTTTTAAGTTTATTTATTTTTGAGACAGAGAGAGACAGAGCATGAACGGGGGAGGGGCAGAGAGAGAGGGAGACACAGAATCCGAAGCAGTCTCCAGGCTCCGAGCCATCAGCCCAGAGCCCCATGCGGGGCTCGAACTCACGGACCGCGAGATGGTGACCTGAGCCGAAGTCGGACGCTCAACCGACTGAGCCACCCAGGCGCCCCACGTGGCTGTCTTCTTACCAGAACAGCCGACAGACAGGATTAGGGGCCCTCCCTACCCCAGTGTGACGTCATCCTAACGAATTACAACTGCAGCGACCCTATTTCCAAATAGGGTCACATTCTGGAGTCCTAGGGGTTAGGGCTTCGATATATCTTTTTGGAGGAGGACCCAGTTCAACGCATACCACGGGCAGGCCCGCGTTTCTCCTGACCCCAAGTCCCCTGCCCGTGTCCCTTCCTTCTGCCTGGATCCTCCCGGAGGATACCCCCAGCCCCACCCTCGTACCCTCCGCTGACCCCCTGTGCCTGCCCCACCCCCAGGCATGACGACCTGAAGGAGATGCTGGACACCAACAAAGATTCCCTCAAGCTGGAGGCCATGAAGACCATCGTGGCTGTGAGTGGGGGAAGGGGCCGCCCCGGTCCGCGGGAGGGGTGGGAGAGCAGCCCTCTGGGCTCCCGGTGGACCTTCTCCTAATAAGTGTGGGCCTCCTCCCTTCTCCCCCTACTGCGCCCCCCCCCCCCCCCCCCAGATGATCGCCAGGGGAAAGAACGCCTCCGACCTGTTTCCGGCCGTGGTGAAGAACGTGGCCTGTAAGAACATAGAGGTAGGCAGCGCGGGGCGAGGGGGTCGCGCGCCCGCCCCCACCGGGAGTAAGCGCCAGCCGGTCGGAGGAGGAAAGGCACCATGCGGCCCCCCGGGGGCCCGACTTGCTCGGGATGCCCTCGGCTCAGGAGAAGACCCTGTTCCTGCGTCCCCCAAGCAGACGTAGATCCGAGCCAAGGACCCCGGGGCGCACGCGGGACCACAGCCGGCCAGGCGGTGACGTCTCATTGGGTGGGGGCGGCAGTCCTGCTGAGAAGCCCTTCTGCTCCCAGGTGAAGAAGCTGGTCTACGTGTACCTGGTGCGCTACGCGGAAGAACAGCAAGATCTGGCCCTGCTGTCCATCTCCACCTTCCAGCGCGGCCTGAAGGTCAGTTCGCGCCCCGGGCCGGGTCTCGCGGGCGCCACGTTGGAGGGGCAGCCCGGGGAGAGGCCCGTGCGTGGGGGACGGTCTTGGAGGCCCTTTCCTGTCCGCCTAGACTTGGGAGGGTCAGAGTCAGACAAGAGGACCAGTGCTGCTGTGGCGTTAAGTGTTGGGGGGGGGGGGGGTGTCCAAGCCAATGGCCGGGAAGGAACTCTTGAGATGTCTTTGGTGCAAAAAGGTGATTTTATGAACGTACGGGGACAGGACTCGTGGGCAGAAAGCTGCACTGGGGCCGTGAGGAGACACTGGTTACATACTAGGAAGTTGGGGGGGGGGGTGTTAAGGAAAGAGGGAGGTTTCCAAGCGGACTTTCCTATGCTAAAGAGGACTCTTCAGATACTGGAGGCCTTGCTCTTGTTGAGCTGAAGTTATTTTTCCCTCTAGCAAAGCATTCACATTAAGACAGAAGGGAGTTCCGGCAGGAATGTTCTACTCTGCCTGCCTCGGGTATTTGTCAGTGGGCTGCAGGTTGTAAAGAAATTTAATTTTATTGGGGCTCCTGGGTGGCAAGCGTCTGACGTCGGTTCAGGGCATGACCTCACAGTTCCGGGACTTCGAGTCCCGCGTCGGGTGAACACGAGCCCCACTTTGGGTAGAAACAGAGCCCTGCTTCTCTCTCTTTCTCTCTCAAAACAGATTTAATTTAATTTTAATCTACATTTTCCTCTTGTCTTTGTTTCCCCCATCACCACGGAGGGGAGGGTGATGTTAGGGCTCCAGGAAATTGAGTCTATAGGATTCTGGAGACTGCCCTTTTTTCTTATGAATCATTAAGACAGTTGCAGACTGATGGAGACCCACGTCCCGCGGGACCGTGATCGCCATCAGTTAGCTATTTGTTTTTCCCTTTCCTGTGTCCTCGGGCAGCCAGGAGTGTCTGAGGAGTGTCACACGTGTCCCACCCGGTGGGGAGGGGGGATGGCTAGCTCTAGCTCGTGCTTTGCTGTCAGCTTGCCTTTGGCTCCCTCATTAGTGGGACCCCCAGAGGGTGGAGGCCAGCTCAGAAGGGGCTTGAGAGATGAGGTGGCTGCCCAGAGACCGTGTCTCTCCTCCTCTGAGGAGCCTGTGATAATGGCCGCCTCAAACATAAACCACTTGCGTCCCTGAGAGCAGAGAGCCCTGGGTCTCGCCCCCGTTGGCGTGAAGGAATCGTGGTCCACAACCGGGCAGAAGTCGACGTCCTTCAGACAGGCTTCCGGGCAGGGGACAGCTGGCCTGGGTTCCTCACCTCCGTGTGTCACGGCCTTGGCACTAGGAGGTTCACCAAGTCTGGGTTTCCGTGGAGAACGATGACTTTGGAACTTGGGGAGGACAAAAGGGTTTACTGAAAACAAATGAGCTCCGTGGAGAGGAAGACATCGAGATTCACCCTGCGGGAGAGGTTGGGTTCGAAGGTCAGCGCAGACGCCATAACGCCCGGCTGCCCGTTCTCAGTGAGTTCGGTACAGCGGGTTATTCCTCTAGAGTTGAAACAGGTGATGAGCCTTCCGTTTGGCACCGGAAGTAGCTGACTTGTGTGAGATGCCCCAGTGTCTGCAGAACACCCGCTTTGAAAGACTGTTGTCCGTCTGTTGTACTGAAAGGCTTTTTGGAGCATGTCGAAATTGAAATCACTTAAGGGAAGGGGCAGGAAGATTTAAGTCCTTTAAATCTTTTTTTTTTTTTTTTAAGTTTATAGATTTCTTTTGAGAGAGACAGAGACAGTGTGAGTGGGGGAGGGGCAGAGAAAGAGGGAGAGACAGAAACCGAAGCAGGCTCTGCCCTGTCAGCACAGAGCCTGATGTGGGGCTCGAACTCACCAAATTGTGAGATCATGACCCGAGCCGAAACCGAGATTGGACGCTTAACCCACTGAGCCACCCGGGCGCCCCTCAAGTCCTTTAGAATAGAGTGGGGGCTGAATCCCTTCTCACTATTTCAGCTGAATATCCTCACCTTTTGTTTTGCATATTAAACGTGTGCTTGATGGTCTCCACTGTGTGCCCTTCTGGTCTGTATATGTCAAGGATACAGAAGACAGTATCACTGCCAGATGTCAGATGTTAACCACTAACTCCCCTCCCTAGACTTTCCACATATTTGGTTCACATTCCTGTGAGAGTGTCTCTGAAAGGTCCAGCTCAGCTTTTCATGTCCAGCTGGTTCTGTGGGTTGCTGAGCAGGGGGGAGGATTGACTGCCCCCCTGGGTCACTGTGCTGTGGCGAGCAGGAGAGGCCGACAAGGTCTGCTTCTCTGAGGTGGGGTAGGAAGCGCAGGCACTTGAATATACCCGTCATTCATTCGGCAATACCGGGGTCTCTTTAGACCACACGTGGTGCTATGTTAACTTTTAAAGTCAAAACCACGGGATCAATCCATTGATCTGTCTAGATTGGCAAGTAATCTTTTGGTTTGAATCAGGGTTAAATCATTTTGGAAGAACCATTCTGGAATTAAAAAAAAAATTTTTTTAATGTTTATTTATTTTGAGACAGAGAGAGACAGAGCATGAGCAAGGGAGGGGTAGAGAGAGAGGGGGACACAGAATCTGAAACAGGCTGCAGGCTCTGAGCTGTCAGCACAGAGCCTGATGTGGGGCTCGAACCCACATACTATGAGATCATGACCCAAGCTGAAGTCGGACGCTCAACCAACTGAGCCACTCAGGCGCCCCCCATTCTGGAATTTTTGGCACAGGTTTTACATTTAGCTGTAGTTTCTGCAGTCTGCCCCTGAATTTCCCCTTTGAGAAAACCAGAGGGGCACCTGGGTGGCTCAGCCCATTAAGCGTCCGACTTCGGCTCAGGTCATGATCTCATGGTCCGTGGGTTCAAGCCCCACGTTGGGCTCTGTGGTGACAGCTTGGAGCCTGGAGCCTGCTTCGGGTTTTGTGTCTCCCTCTCTTTCTGTTCCTCCCCTGCTCGTGCTCTGTTCCTCCTCTGCTTGTGCCCACTGAGCCCATTCAAAGAAATGATTTTTCTAGAACAGTGGTCAACAAACTTTTTCTGTATCCTGCCAGAGAGTAATGTAGACTTTTTAGGGCCATACAGCCTCAATCTTGCAACACTCAACTTTGCCCTTGAAGTGTGTAAGAAGCCATAAATGAGTGGGCATGGCCAGCTTCCAATGAGTCTTTATTTATAAAAAAGGCAGAAGACAGATTTGGCCTGAGGGCTGTAGTATGCCAACCTTTGCTCTAGAACATGACCCTCTGACAGATCATCTCCAGTGATAGAGACGTCACTCCTTCATAAGGCAACTCGCCCCATTTTTAGACACTACAACTTTTTTTAAGCATTATATCGTGTCAAAACCTCCAGAGCTATAATTTTTTTAAATTTATTTCAGACTCACAAAAGGCACAAAGAATAATAAAGTGAATATCTGTATACCCAGCATAAGAAACGAAACATTTATCAACAGCCAAAGCCCCCTATGTATCTTCTGTTTATAATTCATGTGTATGTATTTATTCTTTCACGGCTTATTTACATATTTGTAAATAATATACAATATTGTTTTGTAAATTGTATCATATGATATATGTGTTCCTCTAAAACTCATTTTCTTTCTGTTGTTGTTAATGATTTTGGGCTCTCCTGCACATTAGAACCATTCATTTCCATCCAGTTTTCGCCCTTCTTTTTATCAAGCCAGCCTGAGACTGTTTTCTTAGCAGCTCACTAATGTGGTTGGCTCAATTCAGACAAACCTCCAGTGAGCAGTCAGATAATCTAGGTCTCCCTACATCCTGTCTTTATGCAGTTGGTCCCTGGAATCCCTTATGAAGCCCTATTATATTTCATTTTATTGGTTTAGCATAACATCCAATTCGGGGCGATTCTAAATCTTAATTTTGTCCTCCTGATTTTGTGTCTTCCAACATGTTAATAGATTATACAGACCAGGGCATCAGATTGTGAGTCCCCTGGCATATCATGTTTCCAAGTTGACACCAATCTGTTAATCAACCTTCCCCAAGCACAACGTTTTACCAAGTTGTGGATCCATCTAATTATACAGTCAGCTGGCACTTTCTTATCTTGTTAGAAAGGATCTTATTCAATAGCAGAAAAATTTCTTAACCCCTTTCACATGTAAAGGGCTGTGGTGATACAGAGACAAAATAGATATGAATTCTGCTCTTAAAATGATTATATATTAAGTAAAACAAAAGGCTTGCATCAAAATGGCAATCTAGGCAATGCTAGGAGGCTCCCCCCAATGCCTTGCTGAAATCGACATACACAGTGTTAATATCGACCAGCCTAGTTACCCTATCAAAAAGGAGAAAACAATTTTTTCTAGTAGCCTCCTGTGAATCCATAATCCTTTCCAAATAAAAGGGGGGAAAAAAGAAATACAGGTTATAGCAGTGGATATGATATGATTCGGCTCAGAAAATACAGACTCCTGCCTTTTGAATACGTGCTTCTAAACCATGTGTTTAAAAATCAACTGTAGAATTTTGACAGGGGTTACCATCATCTTCCCCTGTCATTTTGTGGATCTTCTCTTTCTCCATTTTAGAACATCAGTGAAGTGTCTGCTCTTTAGTGTCCAGTCACCTCTCCCGTTGCCCAGCATTCTGTGAGATTCACAGCAGGGGCACCTTGGGGGGCTCAGATGGTTAAGCTCCGACTAAAGCTCACGATCTCGAGGTTTGTGGGTTCAAGCCCCGCGTCGGGCTCCGTGCTGACAGCTCGGAGCCTGGAGCCTGCTTCGGATTCTGTGTCTCCCTCTCTCTCTGCCCCTCCCCCACTCATGCTCTGTCTCTGTCTCTCAAAAATAAATAAACATTAAACAAATTTTTTTAATTAAAAAAAAAGATTCACAGCAATTTACAGCTACTGCTGCCCCTCGTGCACGATTACAATATACTGTGTCTAACGCTCTTCTCAGGTGTGGATTGGAAGCAGAGGAACAAAGAGAAGGGGCCTACATACCTATTCTGTTTTAAACACTGGAGGAAGAGGAAGAAGATCAACTTTTGGGAGGTTGCTGGGAGAAGGGAGTGTTAACCAACTCTTTGGAAGGCAGGACAGCTTGCATTTGCTGGCAGTCAGCTCTTGCATCAACACAAAGACCCCCCCACCCCCACCCCCACGCAGGGACCAGGAGGTGTTTCAGGAACTTTAGGTATTCTGAAAGATTCTTACCTTTCCCGAAAGTGAAGCAATCCATCGCCCTAACTGTTCGGGCGTCAAATGTCTGCAACAGGGGCCAACAGTTCCCTCAAGCAGTACCCCCCTCCCACCCCGGGTACCTAGCAGGGGCAATCACTCAGGGAGTCAGGGAGGCAAGAACCGGTGGTAGGTAGCTAGGGACAGTGAGTTCCACAGGTGTGGCCTTTCCATCAGGCCATTGTGCCCTCTCATGGCTCTGCCTCCACCTCTGCCCTTAGGACCCCAACCAGCTGATTCGGGCCAGCGCCCTCCGTGTCCTGTCTAGCATCCGGGTGCCCATCATTGTGCCCATCATGATGCTGGCCATCAAGGAAGCTGCATCGGACATGTCACCCTATGTACGGAAAACAGCTGCTCACGCCATCCCTAAACTCTACAGGTACGCCCCAGCCGCGCCCCTAGCTCCTCAGGGGAGTGTTTCCCAACCCCGGGCCCACCCCTGGCCTCTCCCAAGCCTTGCGGATTGCCCCTTTTTTGTACTCAGATGGTTGAAGACGGTTTGGGGAAGTGAGAGAGATGGAGAACTGAGGTGGTGGAAGCTCACACTTCTTAACGAACAGGGTTGGGGTAGGGGAGGTGAGCACAGTTTGGGCAAATATTACAAAGGTGGGAGGTGGGGGGGGGGCAAATCCCTCTTAACAGTTTCTCCCACAGTTTGGATTCGGACCAGAAGGACCAGCTGATCGAGGTCATTGAGAAACTTCTGGCCGACAAGACCACGGTGTGTACATGGGCGCACAGGGACGGGCGGTGGAGAGGAGACGGGGCAAGCGCTCTCTGCCCTTCCGGCTCACCCTCTTGCCACCGACCGTTCCCCAGCTGGTGGCGGGCAGTGTGGTGATGGCCTTCGAGGAGGTCTGCCCCGAGCGCATCGACCTGATACACAAGAACTACCGGAAGCTCTGTAACCTGCTCATCGACGTGGAGGAGTGGGGGCAGGTGGTCATCATCAGCATGCTCACCCGCTACGCGCGCACGCAGTTCCTGAGCCCCACCCAGAACGTGAGTGGGCCGGGTGCCCGGGCCTCGCTGTGGCAGCGTGCGTAGGAGGGCGGCCGGGAGGAGGTTTCCACTGCCCCCGACACCCCCTCCCCCTGTCTCCGCCTGCAGGAATCTCTGCTGGAGGAGAACCCGGAGAAAGCCTTCTACGGCTCGGAAGAGGACGAGGCCAAGGGCCCGGGCTCGGAGGAGGCGGCCACCGCTGCGCTGCCCGCCCGCAAGCCCTACGTCATGGACCCCGACCACCGGCTGCTGCTGCGCAACACCAAGCCGCTGCTGCAGAGCCGCAGCGCCGCCGTGGTCATGGCGGTGGCCCAGCTCTACTTCCATCTGGCGCCCAAGGCGGAGGTGGGCGTCATCGCCAAGGCGCTAGTGCGACTGCTGCGCAGCCACAGGTGCGCGTCCCGCCCCGCCCACATCGTGGGCCGCCCCGCCCCGCCGACACAGTGGGCTGACTCACCCGGCCTCGCCCCGCCCACCCCGTGGGCCGACCCGCCCGGCCGCGCCCCGCCCACACGGGGAGGGGTGGGTGGGCACCGGGGGCTGACGTACTTCGCCCCGCCCCGCCCATGATGGGTGGGCTGGTCCTGCCGGCTTCTCTCAAACCCTGGGCGTATCACGCCCCGCGCCTTCACCCCACCCCTCCACCCTGTACGGACCCCAGTCTTGCCCTCCTCCGACCGGTGCCCTCCCCGCCCTCCTATTTGGCCCACCTCTCTCTCTTCCCTCCACTCGCTGCCCCTGGGCCCCGTCGAGGGGCCCAGATACCTCTTTCCTGTCCTCTCCGTAGTGAGGTGCAGTACGTGGTGCTCCAGAACGTGGCCACCATGTCCATCAAGCGCCGGGTGAGCAAGTGACCTAGGCTGCCCTCGCATATTCCGAGGGGTGGCTCCTGCGAGTGCAGGGCGGTCGGGGGGGGGGGGCATTGGGGACAGGCAGGATGGGGAGTGCCTTCGCTGTGGAGAGAATGCAAACGGGAGACCCCAAACACGGAGGAGAAGCAGGGTCTGGGTCCTGAGGGCCGCCGAGGGAGGAAAATCTGGCGAAGCAAGTCCTGGTCAGATCTGAGAGGGGGGTGGGAAGGGCAGCGATGAGGCAGGAAGGATTCTGGGCCCCAGAACGGGAGAGGTGGGGTAGCTCTGGAGAAGCCCCAGTCTGGGGCTGCGGCGGAGCTCCTTGGGGCTGCTTCTCTCACAACAGGGTATGTTTGAGCCCTACCTGAAGAGCTTCTACATCAGATCAACCGACCCCACCCAGATCAAGATCCTGAAGGTGAGCGACGGACAGAAGCGCCTGCGGCCTTTCCGCCCCCTTCCTGCCCCCACCTACCCGCTGGGGTATCCACAGTGGCCACCCTGGGGCCTGCCTATTTCTGAACCTGTGGCCGCTCCACCCAGGAGTATTGGCCCAGGAAGCTGGGCTAATGGGGGCCGGGGCGGGGGAGGGAGCTGCCCTTTGCCTGTTATCCAATAGATAGGTGCCACTTTTCATATGTGAAGCAACCTGATTTTCATAATAACCTCAGGAAGTGTACATTATCTCCATTTTATAAAAATGCAGACCCCAGGAGGTGAGGTTGCTACCCCAGAGTCAGTCCTGCTGATTCCAGAATTCATACTTTGCTAGCTACAGTCTCTTGGCTTCCACCCACGGTGTTCTCACCCCCACACATCTTCCCCCTCAGGCTTTTATGCAAACATACACCCACAGAAAAAGTGTCAGAAGCCCATACCCACATTCCATTCGGGCTCTGCCTGCTCTTATGGAGTAGTTTTCATTCAGCAGCAGTTAATCGCGACTCTCTGAACATCTACTCTGTGTCAGTTACAGCTAGATCTAGGGGTACAAGCCAGGGCAAACTCATCAGACACCTTGTCTTTGGGGAGCCGACGGTCTAGTTGGGGTGAGAAGGAGACATCGAGCAGCCAATCACAAAACAAATGTAAAAAGCCACTTGAGAAATGTGGTAAGAAAGAGAAGTGCAGAGGGCTATCAGAGCATAGACTAGGACGACGTCTAGTCTTGTGTCAGGGAAGCTTTCCTCTAGGAAGCAAGGCTTGAGCTGAGGCCTGAGAAATGAATATGAATTGTCTATGCAAGTGCAGGGGCAGGAATGGCAAGAATTGCTCCCCACAGAAGAAACAGTATATGCAAAGGCCCTGAGGCAGGAAGAGGTCTGACAAGAGGCCAGTATGACTGGAGCATAGAGGGCAAGGGGGAGAGTGGTGTGAAAACAGAGGTAGACAGCGGTCAGATCCCACAGGGGTTTATAGACCATGGTAAGGACATTGCTCTTTAACCTAAAAGCAACAGGAGGCTTTGTTTTCCAT
The DNA here is from genome assembly GCF_018350215.1 of Panthera leo. Taxonomy (NCBI): domain Eukaryota; kingdom Metazoa; phylum Chordata; class Mammalia; order Carnivora; family Felidae; genus Panthera; species Panthera leo. The sequence goes on from NC_056684.1 coordinate 4,173,812, forward strand.
GGAGGCGGAGAGGTGACAGGATCATTCTATAAGCGTCCTCTGTCAGGGCATCCATTTAAGAGACAAACTGGTCCTTCTGCCTTTTGGGAAAGTTTCCCAGTCTGTCATCTCCTTCATCAGTTTAAGGATGACGCAGGGCCGTCCGTGGGATTGTTTTCTGGTCTGTGAAGTGTGTTTGGAATGAGGGGTTTGGGGGCACAGAAACCCTGCGGGCCACCCTGCCCGCTTTCTGTCTCCCTGCAGCTGGAAGTGTTGACCAACCTGGCCAATGAGACCAACACCCCTACTGTCCTACGGGAGTTCCAGGTAGGGCCGGGGCCCAACACCCCTACTGTCCTACGGGAGTTCAGGTCGGGCTGGGGCCCAGCTGCCTGCCGGAGGGTCCACGAGAGGTGCCCGCAGCTCCTTGTGCTCAGTGAGAACCGTCCCGATGGGCCAACTTTCTCTTATGAGCCCGAAGTGGAAAAAGTGTTGTCTTAGGCCCCCTCCCAGAGCCTTCTGCCGGCTCTGGGCTAAGGGACACGCACGGTGGCTGAGGGCGTCACTCTCTCTCCCAGAGTTTAGTCTCTAGCATGATGAGTGATGGAATGAGGTGTGACAAGCTTCCCTGAAGGTCACCCGCAAGCCGGCAGAATCACTGAGGGTCACTGCCTGCTGGGGATCACTCTGTTGTGGTGTCCCACAGACGTACATTCGCAGCATGGACAAGGACTTTGTAGCAGCCACTATCCAGGCCATTGGACGCTGTGCAACCAACATCGGCCGAGTCCGTGACACCTGTCTCAACGGCCTGGTGCAGCTGCTGTCCAACCGCGACGGTCAGTGCTTGTCTGCGTGTCCAACTTGGACGACCAGAGGGTGTGCACCTATCCGTCCAGGCACAATGCGTGTTCGTCCCTCTGTCCACCTCCATGCGTGTCTTAAGTGTTCCTGCGTCCCCGAGGGCCACCAGAGGAGCGCACAGGGTTGTGGAAGAGAGCCAAGGGTCTGGGGGCATTGCAGGGGTGTCCGTCTACCTGTGTGTGGTCATGTGACCGCCCCGGGCCCACACTCTCCCTTCCCGCTCCGCAGAGCTGGTGGTCGCAGAGTCGGTGGTTGTCATTAAGAAGCTGCTGCAGATGCAGCCCGCGCAGCACGGAGAGATCATCAAGCACCTGGCCAAGCTCACGGACAACATCCAGGCGAGGGAGGAACCTCCCGTGTTGCCCTCCCGTCCCGGCCTCCTCCCCATGATTTTAAAACCCCGCGATGAAACACGCTAGCCCTGATGAAACCGACTTCCACACCTTCCGTGCTGGCTCCGAAAGGGCCTGCAGGTGGAAAAAGGGAAAAGATGGGACCAGGCAACCCTGACTCGTTGCCCAAGATTCGCTTTCCCCTTGAGGGTCCCTTGCTGAGCTCCCAGACCTGTACCGCCGCTCATGTTTTCTCCAAAGCTCTGGCCGCGGGTGGCCGAGGGTGCACTGGAAAAACCTAGCATGTTGCTGTTGCACCAGTAACTTGAAGCACTAAGATAAGGTATTCCTTGAAGGTTCTGGAAGAATAGCATGGAACTAAAGCACGGAGGGTACAACGGATCTAGGAAATCGGTCTTTTAGACAAAACCAGGATGGACTTTGGGGTTTGGAAGCTCTGCGCTTGCTAGCGAACCCCCAGGGCAGAGGGGGGATGCTGCTTAGGAAACGTTCGCCTTCTAGTCTGTCCCACGGGACAGGGGTGTGAACCCGCAGTTCCTGGCCCAGCACACACGGGAAGAATGCCATTTCCCTGGCAGGCCACATGCCCACCCACATCTCCACACGAGCCCCAGTCCTGACTCCTCTTACGCACCCACAGGTGCCCATGGCCCGGGCCAGCATCCTGTGGCTCATCGGCGAGTACTGTGAGCACGTCCCCAAGATCGCGCCTGACGTCCTGAGAAAGATGGCCAAGTCCTTCACGGCAGAGGAGGACATCGTCAAGCTGCAGATCATCAACCTGGCAGCCAAGCTCTACCTGACTAACTCTAAGCAGGTAAGGCTTGAGAGATGCCCCCTAAAACACGCCGGGCCCCAGAAATGGCCCAGGGAGGAGTCCGTGGACCCTCACCAGGTAGGTGTGAACTCCAGCCTCTCTTTCTGATGACAGAGTTCAGGGCAAACGTCCGGTCTCTCCCGATAACCAGTGTCCCCGTGTCCACGGCTACTCTCAAGGGCTGGGTGGGGGTGGTGGCCACAGGTGAAGAGGCTCTCCTACGGGGCTGCGACCTCCAGTCCACCTGTGGGAGTGTTCCTACCTGCTGCCTTTGGAACAATGGGGCCCTAAAGAACCACAGCTGAGTGGGAGCGAGGGAGGAGCCAGCGATGACACGCGCCGGTGGGAGAACATGTGTTCCACGAGATGTGATCTGTCCTTACTCCCAAAGCTTGGTGATGTTTGGCCAGTCTGTGCCAGGGATATGAGGGCAAATCTCTGCATAGCCAAGGGCATGGCCCCACTAAGCTGGAATACCAGGATATAAGAAGCTTCTTGGGTGAACTCCTGAGATGGTCCCAGGAGATTCTCCTAAGAATTAAGTGTAACGTGCAGAGCTTAAAGGGGTTGGAGACACCAAGGGCCATGACCATTCCCACACTCACTGCCCCACTCAGTTAAGGGAAGTGGAGGTTGGCAAACTATATCGCCCGTGGACCAAATCCAGCTTGCTGTCTGTGTTTGTAAATAAAGTTTTATTGGGGCACAGCCATCTTCATTCATTCATTTATTGTCTATGGATGCTTTTGTGCTACAACAGCAGAGTTGACTAGTTGCAAGAATCTATATGGTCCACAAAGCGTAAAATAGTTACTCTCTGCCCTTTCTAGAAAAAGTTTGGCAACCTGTGGAGCAAAGTATCTGCGCAGGTGGCTGGGGTCAGCAGCTTGGCTACACCCTGGAGATTGTGACGTCCCTGCTGGCCTGCAGGTGGCCTCTTTGCCGTCCCATGGAGTCTTTGGATGGGGGCACCTGTGCTTCTTCAGTGTTTCCTTTGATCCGTGGTGACAAGGGTGGGCCCAGGGACTCGAGCTGGGGAGGCAGGGCCATCATGGGCTGGGATACTCATCAGGAGTTGGAATAGGCACCAGTCACCCATGGGAGCAATGAGGGACCTAGTGTGCCAGCATCAGTATCTTGGGCGAAGCAGGTTGCAAAAAGGCTGTGGGGAAGCATTCAGTCACTGAACAAATATTGGTGTGCCTCCTTTCTTCAGAGGGGAGGAAGTAACAGGTGGGAGGAACATTTGAAAAGATGAAGCGGTATGGGCTGGGAGCCACCCAGTTAGGCTGAGGACCCAGCAGGAATCCTGAGCCCCAGAGTGGCGATGTGTGATGTCCGCGTGTTCTCATGAGTCTGGGTGTGCCCACGCGGCGTTTCCCCGAGTTGTCACTCTTAGCTATGTGTTCACCTTTTCATTGCTTTATCTGGCGTGTATTTCCTGAGTGCTGACCTGTGAGTTATATGCCTGGCACTGAGCCGTGTCCTGGGATAGTGGCCATCAGCGAGACATGTTTACTGACCTCCGAATGCTCACAGCCAAGTAGGGAGAACAGTATGTAACGCAGAGCAGTGAGAACTGTCGTCAGGGTTGGCACAGAGAGTTCAGGTGTGTTCAGCTGAACCCTTCTCCTCGACAGGCCACAGGGGTCCCAGCCCCAACAGGGCACCCAGGGTAGGCTGTTCAGGCAAATGGATACTGACCTCCAGGCACCCTTTATCTGAAGGTGGGTCCTCCCAGGCACAGGCCCTTTAGAGTGGTTCTTGGATTCAATAAAGAGAGTTTTCTCCTCTCTCCCACCCTCCCTTTTTCCGTTTTTGCTTCCCAGCCTGTTCTCAGCGTGGTGGAGATAAGGGAATCCTTGGCATTCTGGGAGGATGTTCTTGCAAAACAGTGGTGATGCTTCCCCCTGCCAGTATTATGGGTGACATTCCGGGCCTGATACGGGCCACAGCAATCCCAGTCATTCCCAGCCTACTGACCCCCAGGGCATACCAGATCCCGGCCCAGGCTGAGGCCTGGGCGGTGGCCAAGATGAAGTTCTGCCCCGCTCTGATTCAGCGGATAATCCGGTTCCAGGCCAGAGGTCACAAAAGCTCTGATAACAGATGGACTGACAGAAGGCTTGATGTGAAGGTGGTCATTATAGCACCTGGGGGTGTGGCACCTGGGGGCAACTGCCTGGAGTTCTTTTGGGCGTGAGTTTGCTTTTTGTATGTCAGGTGAGATGTGTGGGAGGAGGCCTGGTGGGGGCCTGGTGGGGGCTCAAATCTGGCCTCTGTAGTGGATGGAATGTTTTGATAAAGTTCTGCAGAATTAAAAAAAAAAAGGTTAACTTTTTAAAAAAATATCATAAGCGTAATGCATGGTCATCATAACACGTTTGGAAAACCCAGAAAAATAATAATTAAAAGTTTAAATTAGCCATAGGTCTACCACTTAGAAAAGACCACCATCAATCTTATAATCTATTTCCTTAGCCTTAGGAAACATTTCTGGTCCCTGTATATAGTCATCCAGAAGTTGCACATCTGTGTCTCCTTTAATGTGTTAATTTTTTCATTTCTGTTTCCGATGGCTTCGTATTTACAAAGCTGTTTCCCCATTCATGTGTCAATTAAATACTTCCCATCTAATTTCCTCTAGATTTATTTTCTATTTTTGTGTTTTTTTAATCCATCATAGTTTTCTCTTGCTGTGTAGTAAGTTAGCATAAACTCAGTGGCTTAGAACGACATGCTTATTTTCTCGTGACTTCTGTGGGCCGAGAGTCTAGGCCTGTCTTCACTAGGTCCTCTGAAGGCTGTGGCTGACCTGTTGGTAGAGGCTGGACTCTCACTGGGGGCTCTGCAGGGAACGGTTCGCTTCCGAGCTGGTTGGTGGCTGGATGCGGTTCCTTTGGGTGGTAGGACTGAGTCGGTCACTCAACCAACTGAGCCACCCAGGCGCCCCTAGAGCTTGTTTTTATATGTGAGGTCAGGATGTATTTCGGTTCACGTTTTTGAAGAGCCACTGTCCCAGTATGATTTAACAGGTGGTTACAAGGCAGCAGGTATGTTGGCATCAGTTCTTGAAAAGGAGCCCATGCGGGGCACCTGGGTAGCTCAGGCCGGTTGAGGGGCCAACTTCGGCTCAGGTCATGATCTCACGGTTTGTCAGTTCGAGCCCCACATCAGGCTCGCTGCTGTCAGCCTGTCAGCGCGGAGCCCGCTTTAGATCCTCTCTCCCCCTCTGTCTGCCCCTTCCCCACTTGTACTCTCCCCAAAAATAAATAAATATCAAAAAAGAAAGAAAGAAAAAAAAAAGGAGTCCATGTTCCTCATTTAAAATTCTCCCCTGGAAGAATTCCCACCAGTCGTAGGAAACTTGTTCTGTTCTTGGTGCACTGAAGCGTGTCTCACAGGCCCTCTTGAGCCACCCATAAATCCTGCACATCCTGGCTGAACGAGGTGAGGGTCTGGGTGGTGCAGACTGGATGCCAGCATTTCTGGTGAATGGGTTCTTGGGATGGAGAAGCGTAATGAACTGTTATAAGCAAATGCTGCAGTGTTGTGGGTGAACCAGCCCCTTCCTGTGTTGACTGCTGATATGCATTTAAGTCTGTGCACAGATGGAGGCAGATCTTTAACACTTCTTTCCAGAACTAGCCAAGGACTTGGGGGAGGGAGAATGTCTGATCAGCCGGCTGGGAAGTCTGTAGAGGGGAATCGGCAGCATCTTGATATCAGACCATGTTGATAAGGACATCTGCCCGCCATGACTAGTCAAACGATGTCTGGCCCAGGGAGGGGAAGGTCTGTGATGAAGTCCATTGCGAGGTGTCCTACGTGGGAGACTATGGAGTTGACAGTACTTTCCTGTGATGGGAACAGTGTTGCAGGTGCTCCTGTTGTTGGACGGGACTGAGCTGAAGGCGAGGCCACTGAGATCCCTGCGGGCCATGTTGTAGGTACCTGAGAGTCGCAGTGGCTCTCTAGTTTTGCCACAGCAGCAGCTTTGATTCTGGGTCAGCATCTGGGGGCTGAACCCCTCCTGGACGTCTTTCTGACGCTCCCCCTGAGTTACCTGAATCAGCCATGTCCATGGCTGGATGTCCATAAACCTCAGGAAGACCAAGGTTGGTTCCAGACTCCTCCTTCGGGTCCTGCTACCCCAGGCACTCTGGCTGTGCGGACATGAGATGCACATGCTCGGTGGAGACCCGGATGGGGCAGCCCCCTATGTCAGCAGGTAGGCAGTGTTGGGAAGCAGGTGGATTGCCGGCTCAGGCGGGCCCAGGTCTAGAAGCAGCGCTGACTGGCTCCTTAATCTGAGAGAAGTCACTTCTGACTCTGCTTCTCTGTAAGTGGGAGCAATTGCACATACCTCTCGGAAGAGTTGTGGACATTACACGGGATCGTGTGAAGCTCCTTACATAGCACATAGAGCTAGAATGACAGCTGGTACCTGTCATGTCATAAAGGCAGGTTAGAGCAGGCCAGGATCAAGGCAGAAATCAAGATTTGGGGTCCTAGGATGTGGCTGCCTTGATTGCAGACAGTGGACCCATAGGCAGTTTGCTCTCTAGAACCTTTCAGGGGAGGTCATGGCCTCTGAGACTCTGGGCTGCTCAGAATGTACCATGTGGATCAATGGGCATGAGGACAGCCCCTACCAATGGGATCCCCATGTGCCCCCTGCCAACTCCTTCTGTTGTCTAGTTTTCCTCTGTGTGGTGGAGGCTGAGAACTGTGAGATTTCCGGCAGAATGTTCTAGACCTCCTTTCACCCTAGCATCCTAAAGTAAAGAGGCTGGCCCTCCCTGGAATGGGGGTAGGAGCTGGGCCTGGGACAGTGGGGACCACTGACTCAGGAAGAATGGAGCTCACGGCCAAGAGGGAGGAGATTGCAAAGGGGTGACCTCTCTCACCAGGCCCCCGGCAGCTGTCAAAGCTGGGGTCGGGAGTCAGGGCCAGGGAGGGGAGAGGAAAGGCAGGGTGAAGGGAGGGCAGGTGGGAGAGGAAGAGGGTGGAGGCAGCCGCCCGTCAGCTGGGAGAGAGACACTGCGTGAGGTGGGGGCTTACAGAATCTGCTGCAGGGCCCCCTGTGTCCCCGCTGTCTCTGACCGCTGCTGACCCACCTCTCGTCCCCCAGACCAAGCTGCTGACCCAGTATGTGCTGAGTCTGGCCAAGTACGACCAAAACTATGACATTCGTGACCGAGCGCGCTTCACCCGGCAGCTGATCGTCCCCTCGGAGCAGGGTGGGGCCCTCAGCCGCCATGCCAAGAAGCTCTTCCTGGCACCCAAACCAGCCCCAGTGTTGGAGTCATCCTTCAAAGGTGGGAGCTGAAGTCAAGGGTAACCTCCAGGGGCGGGGGGTGGGGGAGGCGGGGTGGGAAGGAGGGGAACTGGCCAGGACCCCATACCCAGATCTTCCCCCTGAGGTCCCAGTCTTAGCCAGACACCAGGACTTCTGGAGAAATGCCAGTCTCTCTGCCCCTCACCCCACCCCCGCTCCCACCCACAACCACCACCAGCATCATCTCACCTGAGTCCCTGCCCTCCCAGCCAGCATGGCTCCTGCTCCTCTCTTGTCTGGCGCCCCCGTCCACCTCCCTCCCTGAGCCAGCACTGTGTATCCAGATTTAAATACCAAGGATCCCGGAAGGTGGGAAGTCAAACAGCATTCAGAGGAGAGGTACAGATTTGTTAAGAGTCCTGAGAAAGTTGCTGGTGCTCTGGGCTGCCACTGGAGCTCTGCCCAAAGTCTGGGCCTTCAGCCTTGCCTCTGTCCTTGGGCTCGTGTCCTGTGATAGGGGCCCTGAGAGAGGCTGGGAGGGGACAGTCCGCCAGCTGGCTCCCTGGACCTCGGAATCCTGAAGGGGACCTGGCTCCCTTACAAAGCTCGGTTCTCCTGGGTGTCTTTTTGTTCATTTTTTTTCTCTTCCCTGGACCTCAGGAACAGGGAAATTCTGAGGGATGGGGCGGATTTGAACGTCTGCCAGGAAGGAGGAAGTCCCTTTCTCCTTCCCAACCCGTCCCCACTCACAAGTCTCCAATACACAGGCTGGACCTCTGGCCTTGACTTCTTCCCATTCCCGTTCAGACTGCTCACCTCTCCCCACGGGGCCTGACCAGGCTGCCTTCCCCTCCTCGCCCCAGCCTGGCCAGCCTCTTCTTCACAGTTGCTATCCTCATACCATCTAGGCCTCCTTCCCAAGCCTGGCCGTGCTGAGGCACACAGCCCCCGCTGCCTTGGAAGAGAAGCCTCACTCACATGTCTGCCTCCCCGTTAGGCAGAACCAAACAGATGGGCCTGCAGCCTCTCCCCACACCATCCCCCTACCCTGTCTCGCAGTCCCACCTGCCCCATACCTCAGCTCCTGCTTGAGCCGGGCCAGACAACCTGACCCTCTGGCCTATCTTCCTGAAGGTGGAGGAACCCGTACAGGACACACCCACCCCTTTTGTCTACCTCCATAAGGGATCCCAGCCAGAATCACCACCCCACCTGGGAGACGACTCCCAGGACATTTCCTGACACCTACTCCTGGCCTGACCTCTAACCCTACCCCCAGACCGGGACCACTTCCAGCTGGGCTCACTGTCCCACCTGCTCAATGCCAAGGCCACAGGCTACCAGGAACTCCCAGACTGGCCAGAGGAGGCTCCAGACCCATCTGTGCGGAACGTGGAGGTCAGCGGGGTGAAGGGTTCAATTTTGTGGGGGGGGGGGGGGGGGGGGGGGGGGGCGGGGCACAGATAGCAGAGAGCCCTGGCCGTGCTGGCCCAGCCCTCCTGACACCCTCCCCCCATGCAGGAAGAAGATCTGTCCCTTATCGAGACCCACGTGGGCCTGTTGGGCGAATACACGGAGGTCCCCCTGCCCGTGTGCCGTGTGCCCTCTGCTCTGTGTGCGGTGCTCTCTCTCGTACCCTGTGCTGCCCCTCCCCTCCACCTCATCATTCCCTCTTGGAGACAGGGCCAAGCAGGGCCCAAGAAGAGGCAGGGTGAGAGGCAAAGAGGCCCTGTGCTTTCCTTCCTCCTCCCCAGCCATGATTCAGTGCTCCTCTCACCCCACCCCCACTTCCAGGTACCAGAATGGACCAAGTGCTCCAATCGAGAGAAGAGGAAGGAGAAGGAGAAACCCTTCTATTCTGACTCAGAGGGGGAGTCAGGCCCCACAGAGTCTGCAGACAGCGGTGAGGAGAGAGCAGAGCTGGGGACTCTGTGTGCTTCACATGGCCTCATACCCACGGGGGCATGCACCAGTTTGTGTGCATCTGTGTGTGAGTCGGTGGTCCTGAGGGATTGCATGTGCCATACACATCCACCTGTGTCCTGGTTGGTCCGGTTGGCATCTGGGGCCAGGGGCAGCTCAGGGGGTTGCAGCTTCAGTGCTGAGTCAAGCTGGGACCCCAGGGCACCTGCTCTGGACCCAAGGAGGTCTGCACCCAGGGAGGGGGTCTGAGACAGTTCCTCCACAGACCCCGAGTCCGAGAGTGCCTCGGACAGTAAGAGCAGCAGTGAGAGTGGCTCTGGGGAGTCCAGCAGTGAGTCTGATAGTGAAGACCAGGAGGAAGAGAAGGGGAGGAGCAGTGAGAGGTAAGAGGGGAGCCAGCCAGGTGGCTGGTGGGGTTCAGGGGTCTCCTCTGGAAAAGGAGGGGGAATGCTCAGCCTTGGCCACTCTAAGAGCCCCTGATCTGGTGGGGCCTTCAGACCCCCGGTGCACTCCCATGATGGCTGCTGTGGCTGGCTACAGGGGGTCTCTGTGCTGAGCCTGCCCCCTCATGGGAACAGCAGGGAGAAGCATTGGGGGACCAGGGACCCAGGCCTGTTTAGAGCTCTCACTGGAGCCCAGACATAGGAGCCCAGCTGGGCTCTACTGGCTCAGGCTCCCTCCCCTCCCCCCACTTTCCTGGTCTTTTCCTGCTCTTCTGTGAGGCAAGGGCAGGTGTGTCCGGGCTGGGCCTGAGCCCCATTCATCCCCTCTCCTCCAGTGAACAGAGTGAGGAGGAAGGTGAGAAGAGGAAGATGAAGAAAAGGAAGAAGGTGCCCGAGGGACAGGGAGAAGGTTCATCCTCAGAGGAGGACAGCGATTCCAGCAGTGGCTCATCAGAATCTGAGAGAACATCAGAGACGGAGGAGGAGCAGGTGGAACCTGCCTCTTGGAGGAAAAAAAACAGTGAGAGCCTTGGGGCAGAGAGGGGGGTGGGCTCATGGGCCAGGGGCTTTCCCACATCCTGAGGCAGGCCAGTCACCTCCCCACCATCTAGAATAGACCATGGCATCATCTACCCAACCCAGAACAGGCCAGGTGCTCTCCTCCTGCACCTGTATCCCATTTTTGTCTTTCAGCCTCCCAGTGGCAAAAGCGCCCCGGTAGCCAAGGAGATCTCCCTGCTTGACCTAGAGGATTGTGAGTTTGGGTAGAAGTCACCGGGGGAAGACCTTGGGAGGGTGGCTTAGGAAGGTCCCTAGGAGCTCTGGATTAGGTTCCCCAGGGCTCCGGGGTAAGGGGAGCAGACGGAACACACTTTTGGGGCCAAGAGGGCAGAGGGACAGCCTCCCCAGGTGTGGGGTTGGGATACAGGACCTGGTGTTCCCGTAAGAGCCCCCAGGATGCCATGTGCTTCGCTGTCCATGGTGCTGAACCGTCTCCTTCGCTGAGCTTTGGGTTCCCTGCTCAATCCAAGCCGATTCCATGTTGCCTCCCTCATCGTAGCCTTCCTCATCTGCTCCCACAGTCACCCCTCCCAGTGTCCAGCCTGTGTCTCCCCCCACGATCGTGTCCACCAGTCTGGCTACTGACCTGGAGGGCCTGACGCTCACAGACTCCCCGCTGGTGCCCTCAGTGAGTGGGATGGGGGAGGGACACATGTCTGGGATGCATCTTACAGTGTGGATTTGTGTGTGTGGAGGAGGGGTGTGATGTAGGGGATAGCTTTGAGTCCCCATTGCTGGGTGACCCCAGGTGAGGACAAGGCAGGGACAGGCTCTCTCCTTGTTCATTTCCATACTGGCCCTCCTCCACCCCTCCAGCTGCTGAGTCCAGTGGTAGGTGTTGGGAGGCAGGAGCTGCTGCACCGTGTAGCCGGTGAGGGGCTGGCCGTGGACTACACCTTCAGTCGCCAGCCTTTCTCTGGGGACCCCCACATGGTATCTCTGCACATCCACTTCTCCAACAGCTCTGATACCCCCATCAAGGGCCTGCACGTGGGTACCCCCAAACTGCCTGCCGGCATCAGCATCCAGGAGTTCCCTGAAATCGGTACGGAGGGCCTTGGACATGTTGGAGGAGGGGGCTCCTGGGCAGTGTCAGTCCTTCTGTGGCTGCTGATGCCCGCTCTGTGCCAGGCCAGGCCATGAGGGCACAGAGAGGGCATCTAACATGATCGTGCCCTTGTGGATAGTACAGACTAGGAAACAAGCACGTTTGTATCAGGGCAGAAGGTGCTTGAGGCAGGCAGTATGGGCCTTGGTTGTTTCAGGACTGACTTACATGGGGTAAGGGTGGGTAGGAAAAGGGTGTTTAGAATTCAGAAGAAAACCAGGAAATACCTCCAGGGACCTAGAAAGCCAGGAGTGCATAGAGGGGTGGTCAGCTCTGGCAGTGGAGGAGAGAATGGGTCTGGGTTCCAGACCTATCAGGTGACAGTATCTTTCCCTGTCCCCCTTTCCCTGCCTCATACCACTGCAGAGTCACTGGCACCTGGAGAATCTGTCACTGCTGTAATGGGCATTAATTTCTGTGACTCAACCCAGGCAGCCAACTTCCAGCTGTGGTGTGTATCCAACTCAGGGTGGGGTGGGAGGGTGGGCTGGAGAGGGGAGGGGGCAGAATGTCAGGGATACATCGTGACCTGCTGGGTTCAGAAGTCATCCCAAGCTCTCAGATCTTCTCTCACTCTTTGTTGCCTCCAAAGTGGGAGGTGAGGGGAAAAGGTGCCTCACTTCATTTCTTCTCCCTCCATTTCCTCCCCACCCTTCCTAGTACCCAAACCCGGCAGTTCTACGTCTCCATTCAGCCACCCGTTGGGGAGCTAATGGCTCCCGTGTTCATGAGCGAGAATGAGTTCAAGAAGGAACAGGGTGAGTGCTCCCCAGGGTGGACAGGGAGGGGCTCGGCACCACCCACTGGGGCCCTGGAAGCTCATGGTGCAGTCCTGCTGGAAGGGCCTCGGCATTGTCAGAGCGTGGGCCTCTGGCAAAGGCTTCACAGAGGGTGGGACACTTCAGTGAAGCTTTGGAGAGAGCAGGACTCAGCCAGGCAGAAAATTCTAGGCCTGCATTCCAGCTTGGGAAAATATCATGAGTACGTGTTGGTGAAAGTTTGCAGGAACTGAGGAGAAAGACAATTTGGTTTGGTACACAGAGATAATGAGAACAAAGCTGAAAATGAGATGTTTGGTCCAGCATCTGGAAGTCTTGAATGCTGTGCTAAAGCATTTCAATCCCAGAATTTCAGAGCTGGAAGGGGTCACCAAAGTTATCAGGTCCACCTCTGCTGTGAGAGAGATTAGGACTTCATTAGACTTCATTTTCCTAACAGTGCAGAGGTCGCCAAAGGTGTCTGAGGAAGGGGCCAGCTTCAGGCCTCTGCCTCAGCAAGGGGGATCTGGCAGCACCCACAGCAAGGACTGGACTGGGGGGAGCCTGCAGTAGGGAACAGAGGCGGGACAGCCTAAGCAGAAGAAACATGGGGCTTTGTGAGTCCTGGCTTGAAATTCTGACCCCGCCACTCACTTGGTGTGTGACCTTGGCCTAAATTCTGTGACTATAAGGCTATTGCAGTAGATCTGGTGAGAGAAGGTGGGAACCAGATGAGAGCCACAGCAGAGGGAATGCAGGGCTGGGTGGGTAGGGGGAAGGGGGCAGCCGTGGGCAGCTGCCCTGAGAAGGAGAAGAGGGAGGTATGTGGGGATGGCAGGGAGAACTCGGTGCCCTTCCCCTAGACCAGGACTCGGCAAACTTTTTTCCATAATGTGCCGGAAAGCAAACGTTTTGGGCTTTGTGGGCCATGTGGTCTCTGCTACAATTACTTGGCTCTGCTGCCATTAACGCAAAACAGCCCCAGATAACGTGTAAATGAACGAGCGTGGCTGTGTTCCAATAAAATTCTATTTATGGACACTTAAATTTGAATTTCACATAATTTTCATATGTCATGAAATATTAATCTTTTGATTCCCCCCCCCCCCCCCAGTGTTTTAAAAATATAAAAACCACTGTGGGCCGTACAGCTGGCAGGCTGGATCTGGCCTGTGGTCTGTAATGTGCCGAGCCCCGATCTGGAAGAAGGAGGAATGGGTTAGGCAGGGGAGGAGGGAAGATCATGGTTGGTTTCAGATAAGAGGACTGTGAGGTGCATTTGGGAAATTCAGGAGGAGGTGTTTAATAAGCCACTGAAGATGCGGGTCTGTGCCCCAGAAACACCTCTAGGCCAGAGTCATGAGTACAGAGGTGATGGAGGTGACAGCCAAAGCTGTGAGTATGAGTCAGATCCCCCTGGCAGAGAGATGGGTGGGAAGATAAGAAGGCCAAGGAACTTCCTTGTGGAAAACCTGCATGCTTCCGGAGAAGAAGGAGGGGAGGGATGAGAGAAGGAACAGAGTAAGAGGTGGAAGGGGTGCCCTGGGGTGGTCTACAGGCCAGGATGACCCAAGACCTTCAGCTCCAGCAGACAGGAGGCTGCCCACATCAGAGAGCAGGCCATCGCCCAGGGGGACAGAGGCCATCTGCAGCGGGTTGGAGGAGACCAGGGCTTGAGGAAATGGAGCCCTCTTGGGAGGACTTTGGCCACGTAAGGGAGGGATGCACGGCAGTGGCATGAGGAGGGAGTCTTGCTTCCAGAAGGGACTTTTGAGGGACTTGGAGACTTGGACATGGGGAGAGTGAAGGGATGGGGCAAGGAAATGTCACTAGTCTGGAATTAGGAGAGGCAGGGGCAGCAGGAGAGGGATGTCCGTTCTCAAAAGGAGGAGAGGGGAAGCAGCAGGGAGGGGACAGAGGGGCTGAAGAGGAGGTGGCAGGAGGGCAGACAGGGTGTCGCATGGCTGGCCTAGAGTGTGTGAGTGGAGAGGAGAGGTCAGCCCTGTAGAGGAGAGGTTGTGGATGCCTGGGGGCTTTGGGAGCCCCGGCCAGGTATGGAGCCGTTGCCTCCTTGAGCTCCTCTCCAAGCTGACTGGCCACCATGTCCACTGGTGCCTCCCTCCCAAGGGGATGGTCGCCAGGATGTCTGATGCTGGGGAAATGCCAAGTCAGTCTTTGGTCAACAACACGGATAGAGCCCTGGGTGGGGTGGGGTGGGGAGGCTGGCTTCCCAAAGGAGGGTGTGGTCCAGGAGGAAAGTAGCCCCTGCTCAAGACAGAGAGAGGTTCACACCTGCTCTTAGCATGAGACCTGCCAGCCTGAGGAGAACTTGGGGAGGATACCCCGTGGTCAGACCCAGGAGCCAGCCTCTGGACCGTGTGGCCTCCGCCCTCATCGTGACCTCTGTCCTCAGGAAAGCTGACAGGCATGAGCGAGATCACAGAGAAGCTCACACTGCCAGACACCTGTCGGAATGACCACATCGTGGTGCAGAGAGTGACTGCCGTTGCCAACCTGGGTCGTGTCCCTTGTGGGGCCTCTGATGAGTACAGGTACTCAGCCCCCAGCAGAGGGGAGAGGCGGGCTTTAGGGAGGCCTGCTTTGCAGGAGGGTCGCATGCCCAAAGGCCAAGACCCTTCCTCTACCGTTATCGCAGATTTGCGGGGAGGACGCTGACCAGTGGGAGCCTGGTCCTGCTGACCCTGGACGCCCGGCCCACGGGAGCCGCCCAGCTGACCGTCAACAGCGAGAAGATGGTGATCGGCACCATGCTGGTGAAGGACGTGGTGCAGGCTCTGACCCAGTGATTCCCGAGGGCTGTGACCTCTTTGACCCCTGCTTCTCTCTCCCTCATGACATCTGGGCTGTTAGCCCCACTTGTCTTTCCTCTCTCTCTCTCTCTCTCTCTCTCTATCTCATAGCAGTTTCCTCATGCCAGAGAGCATCGGATGGGGGGGGGGGGGGACTCTTGCCCTCTAGTCACTACCAGGCTCCCCCGCAGCCCCTCCCCCGCCCTGTGGGTCCCCTAATGGCCTGTGTGGGGGGAGCCGCTCCCTCCAGTCTTCCCGGCTTTCTGTAGCTATTTCTGCAGCAACATCCCAATAAAGTGTCTTCTCCCTACGTGCTGGCTCAGCTTTCCTTCCTTCTGAGGGGATCCAGGGGAGACAGCTGCTAAGTGTGACCATGTAACCCTTGTGAAAGATCATTACTGACTTTCTAGGGACGGCTGTGACTGACTCATAGGTGACTCTGGTTGTACCCCAAGGTGACGATCCCTTAGTCCCCAGGCATGTGTGCGGAAGAGACATCCAAGCAGGGATGGGAAGGCCAAGCCGGAAGAACTCCTTGGTCCTGCAAAAGCAAGGCCTTTCCGGTGATTATTGGTCCCCCTGGATTTCCCTCCTGGGCCTCTCTTTGGGAGAGACTCATAGTGTGGGGGACTCCGCAAACATAGGCGCGAGGTTCAGAATATGTCAACTGGGGAGCCCCCACCTTGCTGGGGAGATGACCCGACCAGCCCTCCCGGAAGGGGAAGAACGGGAAAGAGATGGAAAGTGCTTCTCAAACAGCCCAGCATCACATCACTTGCAGATTTCGTTAACATGCAGATTCTGATCAGTGTCTGTGGTGGGGCCTGAGAGACTGCATAGAGAGAGTGCACACGCGTGGGTGGGGGGAGTGCAGAGAGAGAGAGAGAGGGAGACGGGATCCGAAGCAGGCTCTGCGCTGACAGCCGACAGCCGGATGGGGGGCTCGAACTCACAAACCATGAGATCATGACCTGAGCTGAAGTTGGAAGCTTAACCGACAGAGCCACCCAGGTGCCCCCAGATTCTGCATTTCTAACAGGGTCCCGGTGGCAGATGCCGTCGCTCTGTGGATACACGTGTGCGGTGAAGATGTGGAGGGATCCCCTGCCCCTGGGACAAGTCTTCTGGAGGTGGTCGTCAGGGTCATGGCCCTCCTTGATGCCTTTCCTGGTGAGGAAAGAGGCTGAGTGAGCAGGGGTCCCAAAAGGTGTAAAAAACAACACAGTAGCATGTATTCCAACAACAACAAGAGTCTGTGATCAATAAGTTTCAGAATAATGGGTTTAAATGAAACAAGGTTACTTCCCACAGGCCTTCTCAGAGCCTTTACCATGACAATTTGCACTGTGACCTAACCATCCCCAAAGGGGCTAGGGAAGTGTTACCCAAAATCAGTTCTGACTTTGGAACACTGTCCCCCCAACCCCCCCCCCCCCCCCCCGAACACTGTGACTGCCGGGGTTACAAGGAACACACTCAATGATAGTTTGAGACGTGATGCCTCAGCTTCTGATCCTCTGTGCTTCAGACTCGTCCCTTGGCGGTATCTTCTCACAGCCCTGTTACCCCATCCCTGAGCGAGTCTCTGCAGGGTAAAGACAGGTGCGGCAGGTGTTCCATCCCCTCATAGGGGACACCCCCCCCCCCCCCCCCCCCCCCAGTCTCTGGGGACTTGCCGGGCTCCGTGGCACCAGAGAGCAGCTGCAGCCACTGCTTCGTGAGGAGCCTTGGAGCCCCACAGTCTCCCTGGGATCACTGTTTTTTGTCACTGCAGGTTTGGAGATGGGACTGATCTGCCAGTCAAGGGCCACTCGAACGGTCGACTTGTTCTCACTTCTGTCACTGAATCAGCACTGCCCACAGCATAAGAAGGTGAGAGCAGTTTCCCAGGGAATTTGAACAGGACCATCAGAGAATTACCAACAATTCTGTGCTTTGCAACAAAGGTCCTAGATGGACTCTGTTAGGAGCCGGAAGTGTACCCCCGGCCCCTCTCCAGGAGCTCACAGCCCGGACTTCCACAGCCTCTGAGAAAGGGGAGCTCTAACCCTGAGCGAGAATCCCAAATGCTGGAACTTTTAGCGACCACACACCTTCCCAGCTTCTCCCTGGTACCTGGAAAGAAAGAATGCTTGTCTTCTGTCTGGGATCTGGGAAGACGCAAGACACATACGTCCCTGTCTGTATTTTTAAGGGACTGTTTTAAAAAATACTATTTAAGAAATGTAAATGTAAATATAATATTCATGTAGAAAATTGTACAGATCACAAGCGTGCAGTTTGATGAACAACCCGTGTAAACAAGAGACTGAGTGTGACGGCACACCCACCTCAGGTTGCCTTCCAGTTTGCGGCAGTGTTTTGTTTTGCTCGGAGATCACGGAGCTTCGAGACGGTCTGACACCAGACTCCAGTTGTCAGTGGGATCCCAGAAGGCCGGCGTGGACTTGTGTCGGGCAGTGCCGACGTGCTGGCCTGTGCTGCTCTCTGGGGCTACGAGGGCACCGACCACCCCCCGTGGCAGAGGCACCGACCACCCCGTGTATGTGGAAATAAGCCGGATTGTCTTCTTGCTTTAACTGAGGGAGAATGTGAGGGAGCAGCTCTGGGAAAGAAGGAACTCGTCAGGGCTTGGGCAACGTGACCTTGATCTAGGCCTTTATGTGCCAGAACCCCAGCACCTGCACCTGCAGAGGGAAGGCACGGAGGAGGGGAGGGTGGGAGAGGGTGAGGCGTGGTCCTTCTTCCCCAGGACAAGGCCAGACTGAGGCCCCGGGATCCTGACAAGAGCAGCTGCGTTCTCGCAAATAAACCCCTAAACTTGGTTTCCTTAGCTGGAAACCAAGCCCAGGGCCTCTTGGGTTCTCACGGGGCTCCTGGTGCTGAGACTCCGGGCATCCCTGACCCATTTACAAGCGGCTCAGGACAACCAGCCCTCAGTGTGATCAGTGTGGCCGCTGACCTCCAGGACGGCCCCCAGGGATCCCTGCTTCCTGGCATCCTCGCCCTCGGGCCATCGCCTCCTACCTTCCATCAGGCTCCGTGCGCGTGCACGCCGGGACACTGCCGCAGTGACGGTACGTCTGAGATGAGGTTAGACACGTCAGCGCGCCTCCATCCCCGCATCTTTCTCTCTTTCTCCCTTTCTCCATCTGGTCATTTGCTCTGGAGAGGGCCGGGAGCCATGTCTTGAGCTAAAGCCAGCAGCCCTGTGGAGAGATCCACGTGACCAGGGACTGAGGCTCTGCCAGGGGCCGCTGGAGCGAGCCACGAGGCAGACCTGCAGCTCCAGGCACAGCTTCCGATGACTGCGGCTCCGGCAGACGGCCCAGCTGCATCCCTGGGGCGGGGGGACCCCGAGCCAGAACCACCCAGCTAAGTCATCCTCGGGTTCCTGACCCGCAGAAATCGTCCGAGGCCGTACACTCTCGTTTCAAGCTGTTGTTCGGGGTTCACTTTACAGCCACACGTGAAGACAATCCAACCCCGACCCATCTCCTGGGGCGTTGGAAAAGTCCTTAGAGGCGGCCAGGGCTCCGGTCTCTGGCCTTCCAAGCACTTTGCTCTGACACTCAGCGTCAGTGCCGTGCTGGAGCAGGCTGGCGCTGGCTCAGAGCACCGACTGTCACGCCTCCAGGAATTCTGTGAGCTGGGTAGTGTCACGCTGGTAGCTTGAAATCAGCTGTGGTGGGAGTATTTACGCCACAGAAATAGGTGAATACTGCAGATCGCTGGCCCCCCCCACAGCCAATTGTCAGACGTCTGCCAGCACATCTCTGCCTTTAATAATCTCTGTCCCTCATTGCTTTGAAAAAGTGTGATATTTATTTGTTTATTTTTCAGAGAGAGAAAGAGCACGAACAGGGACGGGCAGAAAGAGAGAGAGAGAGAGACACAGACTCTGAAGCAGGCTCCAGGCTCTGAGCTGTCAGCACAGAGCCCGATGTGGGGCTCAGACTTGTGAACCATGAGCTCGTGACCTGAGCCAAAGTCAGATGCCCAGCTGACTGAGTCACCCAGGCGCCCCCCCAAAACTGTGCTGTTTAAAGACTAAAATAACAACCACTAGTGTACTGATTCCTGGCCTTAAGGACTGAAGCATTTATCAATCCAGGCAATACTTCTCATACTCATTTCACAGACTCTTCCCTCCTCACCGATTTGGAATTTTCCATTTATCAATGCCATGCATTTTTGTTTTGTACTTTTACTACATATGGATGTGTCCCTAAACAACACGTGATATGGTACTTTGTGATAACAGTGTACTACGTGTTTTATTTTTTATGTTTTTTTATTTATTTTGAGGTGGGGGGGGGAGAGAAAGAGAGAGAGAGAGAGAGAGAACAAGCAGGGGAGGGGCAGAGAGGAGGAGACAGAATCCCAAGCAGGTTCCGCACCATCAGCACAGAGCCTGGTGTGGGGCTTGAACTCACGAACCATGAGATCATGACCTGAGCCGAGATCAAGAGTTGGATGCTTAATCAACTGAGCCACACAGGCGCCCTTAAATTTTTACATAAATGGCATCGTAAAGTATGTATGTATCCTTCCTCCTGCTTTTTTCACTCAATATTATTTCTGAGTCATTTCTGTTTCTGTAACTGGTTTTATTTCATTTACTTTTCCTTATAGATGATATTCCATTGTATGACTATACCACAACTTACCGCTCCAGTCTCCTGCTGGTGGGCATTTAAGGTGGTTATTTTATTTTTGCAATTATACATGATTCAGCTATTGGCATTTTTACTCCTGTCTCCTTTAACACATGCAAACGTTTCTCTACGTTTCCCTAGGAGTAGAATCGCTGGGTCATAGAGCTTACACACCTGCAGCTTCACAAATCACCAGAGGAGCTATACTTGACATCAAGAATGGTCACAGCACTTGTGTTCATGAGTCCCCAAACTAGAAACAATTCAAATACCAATCAACAGGAGAATGGAGAAACAAATGCAGTATAGCCGTACCAGGGAATACTACTTAACAATACAGAGGGCTGAACTATTGCCCCATGCGACCACATGGGTGAATCGCACAGATACCACGTTGAGGGGAAGAGGCCAAATCTTATATGAAGTTCTACAACAGGCAGGATGAATGTCAGGAAGTCAGTAAGAATAACAGTTACCCCGAGGAGTGAGGTATAAAGTGGGAAGAGCATGACGGAACCGTATAGGGTTCTGTAAAGATTCCAGGCCTTGATGTGGGTGATAGTTACCTGTATATATGTAGGTAAAAGATTAATGAGCTGTAGACTTAAGATTTGTGCATTCCATACTATACGTGTTATCCCTCAATTCAAAACATCTAGAGAAGAAAAACAAAAATCAAAGTCGGGGAGCCAGTTTATACCCTCACTGGTGGTGATCCTGCTACTGGGATAGTGAAACTTTGTCATTTGGTCTGTGTGACAGGTGTGAATGGTATCTACTGTGGTTTCATTTGCATTTCCCTGGTTATTGCTGAGGGTACATACACATCTAGTGATGTGTTTGTTGGCCATTTGGGTTTCCAGTTTCTGTCCATTGCCTATTCCCATCTTTTGTCCTTTTTTCTACAGGGTTGTCTTTTTTTCCTCACTGATTGTAGAAGTTCTTATGTATTCTGGAAACTAGTCCTTTATGGATCTCACATTGCAGGTATCTTCTTCAAGTCTATGACTTGTTTTTTTAAATTAAAAAAAATCTTTTGTTAAATCAAAGTTTTAAATTCCAATGTGGCCAAATTTATCAATCTTCCTTTATGTCCTGTGGTTTTTGTTTCTTATTTACAAAATTCACCCATACTCTGAGGTAATAAAATATTCTAATATTTTCTTCTAGAAAATTTCCAGTAATGCCTTTCACGTTTATATCTTTAACCCACTTTAAATTAACATTTGTGTATGATGAAAGGAGGGGCTGATCCACATTTTTAAATCCCGCTTTACAAGACATAAACAACAGCGACAGCAAAGAACATGCTTTCTTCTGCGCGGACCATGGGAAAAGTCTAGCAGAGACCGTGCGCTTACGTTGCTACCTCATGGTCTTGAGTTCCTCAGTAAATCCCCCTCGTGATCTTTTGCAACCAGAAAAATTATGTTCTTCCAGCACTGTCTTTTGTTCTTTCGGCTCTCTGCCTGCTGTGGAAGCACTGAGCACCTGAGCATATAGAAGACCGCTGGGTCCCTCCTGTCCTCCTAGCATACGCGTTTAAAACTTAGTCCGGCCAATTACCGTTACACTTAAAACCTGTATTGTAAGTCTTGGGCTTGACTACAGAGACGGTGCCAGGCATAGCTAGGCTCAAAAGGCTGTTTGTTGACTCTGAGAATGGATAATGCTGCCTGTTTGTTCCTGCTACTTCTGCCAGTGACCAGCTGTGGAGACTTAACGGAGTCACTTAATATCTCCACCTCTGCTGCTTTCCACATCCTCCCCTGTGGATCGTGGACACCTTCCAGTCAGAGGTACTGTTCTTCCTGTTCTACCTGTAGGCATGGCCAAGTGTGGGCAGGGAGCACAGGGGCATGGCCACACCTGAGGCCATGGCTGTATTTTGACTCAGCCACCCCTTCCTTCACTATGTAAGGAGCTCTGGGGTCAGTCTGAAGGAAGTGCACACATCAGGGTGCTGGGAATCTTGTTCTCATCTGGTAGAGACTTCAGGCTCTGGAGCAGGAAGGCTGTCTGGGTTTGCGCTCCCACTCTTCCATTTCTAGCTGGGAGTCCTTAGGCTAGTGACTTCGTGGTTTTTTGGGGTTTTTTTGCTTCCATTTTCTCATTGAACACAGGTAAAACACTTTGAACAGTGCCAAGTGCACAGTGAGTGCTCAGGGAAGGTCAGCTCTTATTACTGCAACAGCAAGTTTAGGAAGAGGGATTTTAAGCAGCAGCAATTT
The DNA here is from genome assembly GCF_018350215.1 of Panthera leo. Lineage (NCBI taxonomy): Eukaryota > Metazoa > Chordata > Mammalia > Carnivora > Felidae > Panthera > Panthera leo. The sequence continues at coordinate 4,195,598 of NC_056684.1, forward strand.
CTGTCCCAAGTCACCTGAAAGATGCATTCATTTTCTTATGGCTAGGAGCTTTAAAATATGAAAGAGCTCCCAGATACTTATTCCCTTGGGCACTAGCCCAGGTTTCAGATTCTTATCTTGTTCAGCTTTGGGTCAAGGAGGAGGAAGGATGCACCCAAGTTTGCCGCGAGAGGGCTGGATGGGGCCCCTAGACATATTGGGCTTGGCTCTTTTAATTTGAATTAGTGACCAAATTTAAAATTGGGAAGATTTCACATTAAAACAAAAAACCTAAGACAAGCCGGATTGTCCTAAAAGATCCAGCTAGGCTGGGACCTCATTCCTGCATGGTATCCATCAGCGAATTGCCCCTTCGGATGTGCCTTGGGCCTTTCTGGTGCTCTCACCCGCCCTTACGTGGGCTCCTGTGATATATATATAGGTGTCTAGGTTGGCATCCCCTAAGACAAGCAAGATACACCACTTCAGAGCAGCTGTCCTATGCTGTCGGCCAGAGTAAAACTTGGGGGTGGGCTGCTCCCCAAGAAGGAAGGTCCCAGTGCCGCTGAATCACAAGGTATGGTTTTCTGGGTAGCTGGAATGGGCTGCCTTGAGGATGGGGGCTGGTGGCTAATCAGGAAGAGGGTAGAACAGTTATGGGCAGGGGAGGCCAGGGTCCTCTTTTGTCCTACTCCTGCAGCCATCATCCTCTCTGCCCGTGACCCCAGCAACCCAAGGAAGCTCCCGGCAGGAGGATGTGTCTGAGACTGGCTAACTTTCACTGTCACTGAGTCCTCCTGTGCGCTTCCACTCCATCTGTTCTTACCCTGGCCACCTTCTCGGGGTAATCCTGAAACACTAGGTTAGGCCCTTGACTTCCTCTCCATCCACAGAAACCTACTGTTACCTACCCCCCCCCCCCCCCCGGCCCCCGCCTTAGCCATTAGATCTAGGCCAGCCTCACCAGCCTGCCAGGAAGGCAGCAGTCCTGTTTTCCCAACTGCCAGGAGGAGCCTTGTGCATAATAAATGCTTTCTAAACAGTGTTAGGACGATGAGATAACATGTGAAACACTCAGTAATGTTCTGCGAACGCTGGTCCCTCTCCTCCTCACTCCAGTCCCTGTTTCTCCCCAGCCGCTACTAAGTCTCCAGTAACATCTTAAGAGACCTGATACTGCCATTCTCCTGTTTACAATTCTTAATAGTTCCCTGCTGTCTGCAAAATAAAGGCACTTCACAGACTGGGCCCAGGCTTCCCTCCTGTGGTGTCGGCACATATTCCCCTTACGTCCTGGTCAAATTGAGCCTCTCTGTTCCATTCTCCTCCCTGCCTTTGCTCGGTCTCCCGCCTGGAATGCCATCTCCGCCTCTGCGCGTGCTTGGGGGTTCCAGACCGCTCCCGCACCAGCTACCCCAGGTCGCCTTTCCTGACGACAGCCGGATCACGGTGGTTTCTCCTGCCCCGTGGCCGCCGCCCTGTCCCTCGTCCCCACTCCGTCAAGTCCCATCACAGTCCGGCAGGAGCGTCGGGATTGGTTTCCCCAGGGAACTGCGGCCCAAAGAGGACCCCGAGTGTCTTAGGAAGTTTCCGGAATCCCCCGACGCGCCCCCCTTCCAGCACCGGGAGCAGCCGATCTAGTGTGAGCGCGCGCCTGCCGGAGTCCGGGAACAGGGGCAAGGGCACGGGCTAGGGCAGGGGCGCGCAGGGCCGGCTCCCGCCCTGGAGGGGTCCTTGGAAGAACAGGAGCACCGGCACGGGGCTCTCCTGACAAACCACACCGCCGCCGCGTCGCAGCGGCTTGTAAGTCCCACACGGGGAAAAGTGAGGCCCCGCAGAGAAGTGACTTGGGCAGGGTCACTAGGTGAGTAGCGCGCTCAAGCGTGGGCCTCTGGCCTCCCGGTCCTGGAGCCCAGCTCCGGGTGGGCGGCCGAGCCCTCGGCCGGGCCTGCAGGGAGGGGCGGGGCGGGCGGAGGCGGGGGCCCGGGCGGGGCCGACACAGGTGCTTCGCATCCGGCCGGGGCGGGGGGGGCGCGGCTCCGCGGGGCTTTATAAGCGGCCCGGGGCGCGGCGCTGTGTGCGGCTTGCTGCAAAAATAGTGCCCACGTGTCTGCGCGTCCTTTGCCGCGCCGGCTCGCCGCCCGCCGGCCGGCCCGTCCGTCCCGCAGGGCCACGCCGGCCCCATGGCGTTCCCGCTGGTAAGAGCCGCCTGCCGCCCGCCGGGGCGGGGCCGGGCGGGGCGCGGTCCCGGCCGCTGCAGCTAACGGTCCGCGCGCAGCCTCGGCCGGCTCGGCGGTCCGCTCCTCCCCGCCCCCCTCCCCCCCGCCGAAGGAGCGCGAGCCCCGGGCGGGGCGCGGGTCACGTGCCCGCGGGCGTGGGGCCTCGTGGAGGAGTGTGTGCGGGGGGGGGGGGGGGCAGGGAGCCTCCTCGTGACTCAGGGCCTTTGGGCTTAAAGGCGCCGCGGCCCTCCGGGGGCGGCCGGCGGGGCCTCCAGGCTGCACTGCGGTCTCCCGGTGGCCTCGAGTGTATGTCCAGACGGGAGCCGACCGGACGGAAAGGCGCCTCGGCGCCGGGAGCACTTCCTTCTCCCGCAGCCGTCGCACGTGAGACCCGAAGCCGCCGGCGCAAGGAGCTCACGCACCGCGGAGAGCCCCGCGCCAGTCTCGTTCGTACCCAGTGGGCGGCGGGGGTGAGTGGCCCGGTGGGGCGGGGCTGCCGGCGGCGGAGACCCCCGCGCGGGACCTACGCCGATCTGAGAGTGCCACGACGGCAGTGGGCACGGCTCCTTTAAGGCGGAGGGATCAGGCCCCTCGTGCGGACCGCGCTGCCTGGCCCGGGAGGTCACGTGGCTTCACACGTTCGATTGTGCCGGAGCCGCGTTCTGGGGGCGGGGCTGGCGGGGTAGGGTCCCACGCGGGTGGTCGTCGGGCACGTGCGCCCGGGCTTCGCGCCGGGGAGGCTGGCGGCTCTGAGGTGAGGTGGGTCCTGCGGCCGCCGGCGGGCGGCCGGGCAGGCGTGGGGGCGGCGCGGCGGTGGAGGGAGCGTAGGCCGCACCTGCCTCGGCTTTCCCCAAGGGCGGCCGGGGGAGAGGACCCGGCGTGCGTGTGGCGCCCCGGTTCTGTCATTCTCTCCTCAGTCCCGGTTCGGGCCGGTTGCACCAGCTGGGGGGAGGCGGGCGAGGAGTGCGCCCCGGCCTCGGGCGGGGGCGGGCAGCTGGCTAGAAAGGCCCCGGCGGGGCCGACGGGACCCAGACCGAGGGCAGGCCACTCACCCCCTGGCGGTCCCGCTCGGCGTCGTTCCCCGGGCTTTTTCGCGGACTGGGCGTTGTGTGTCGTGCGGTCGCCCCTGACTTCGTAGCCCTGTTCCCGGGGGTGGGAGGCCGGGCCGGCGCCCTCGTGAGCCGCCCGGCGCGGGCCGCCCGAGGGGCCCGCGACAGGCCGAGAAGCCGAGGCGCACCCGGGCCCGGGAGCGCAGCCCGGTTTCGCGGCCGCGTGCACCTCGCAGGCCTCGCCCCGCTGCGCGCGCCCCGCGGGAGCCTCGCGCCTGGGGAGGGAGGTCGGCCGCACCCGTGAGAACCCGGCGGCGGCCCCTTCCCCCCCCCTCCCCCCCCCGCCGGGCGCCGCAGCTCCGCGGCAGCTGCCGCCTCTGGTCTCCCTGGCTACCGCTCCGCCGCCTCCCGGGCACCGAGTAAACTCTGCGTCATCCGTCGGGGCGAAGGGCCAGCGGGGCGCTTGGCGCCCTGGGAGGCGCAGGTGTGCGGCCGGCCGCTCCCGGAGCGCAGGTGACGGCCAGCTTGCGCCCTCGGGCCGGGCCTGGGGACGCGCGCGGCTGACGGGGAGGAAGGACTCCGGACGGGCCGCCCGGAACCCGGGAAGCTCAGATCGGTGAGGGGTTTCTGTCGGGGGTGAGGAAGGGAACGCAAGGAGGGTTGGTTTCTGGAGCTCGGGGTGCTCCGGGCCGTGTGTGGTGGGGGCGGTGAGGACGGGAGCGCCCAGGCGTCCCCCCCCCCCCCCCAGCTGCTCTTCTCCCCTTCCCGGTGGCGCTGGCTTTGAGCCGCACGTGCTCCCAGAGCACGGTGCCGTCGGGGGTGGCTTTTGTCCCAGCGATCGAATTCGAGAGTTGGCCTGGCGGTGGGATTTGCAAGTTGGCTTCCCTGCGTGCAGGTGCGTGTTCCTGAGCGCGAAACGCTTGCCGTCCCTCCTCCCAAGGCGCGTTCTCCAGTCCTCTCCCACGCCCGGGCCCCCCGAGCGGAGGGGACTTTGGGCCAGCCGTACGCGAGCCGGTGCGGTGCACGGGGTGGGCGACCGTGGAAGCACGCCCAGGGCACCCGACCCGGCCGTGGTGCTGTGGTCTCTGCCGCCGTGGCACGCCTCCTGGCAGTGTTGACGAGGCGGAGAGTGGAAGAAGACCCCAGGCTTAACGCCAAAGTTGTTAGCCAGTGAGCTCTCGATAGTGGCTGTCTCAGTATTTTCATGAGTCATCGAGCTGTTTATTTTGTTTTAAGTCCTTAAAGCTGGTTGTGTGCTCCCATCCCTCCAGGGGCCCGAGGTAATATAAAGGAGCGAAGCGGGGAGAGGAGGGAAAGAGTTGTAGTGCGTCCGGAACCACAGAACTTCCGTCTCTCTCAAGGGAGCAGCTGGCTGTTGCCACACAAAAACGTGGGCCCGGGTTGATGGATCTTTGATTTTTTTCCTTCCTAGTTAAAGCTGCCGGTCTGTTTTAAATGCAGCAGTTAAAAAACTGAATAGTGTAGGACCAAAGGTAATCTGTCTCTGAAGAGTAGATTCCAGGTGAGGACTAGACTAGTTTTGGGATCTCGGTCTTCAAATGTTCCTTTTAGGTGTCCCCCCCCCCCCCCCATTTTGTAAATGAGGAAACAGGCTCTGAAATCAAGTTACAGGGCTATTAAGGAATAAAATTCGAGTGTGAACCTAGGTCTTTCTGGTGCCGTAGCTCAACGTGATAGTCTGTGTATTCCGGTATGTCCGAGGGGGCCAAGGCTTACTCGTGATGTAGTTTGTAGAGAAAAAGCGGTGCTTTATGCTGGAGCCCCATTTACAGGCAAAGTGAACCTTACTTAACTGCGTTGGAGGGAATGTCTGGTTGTGGAAGTCAGTGTGGGTCTTCTGAGCATTAGTGCAGCGGCGTTGCCGTCGGGAGGAATGTGCTGCGTCTATCATTCCACCATGTGTGTCAGAGCGGTTCGCTGATCTGAGAGAGCCTGAGGTCTGGAGAAATCGGGCTCCTCCCCCTGGGGCGGGGGTGACCCTCCCAACCCTCTGCACAAAAGACTTTCCTTTTTCAGGACAGTTAAAATTCTCATAACTTTTGAGATTAGGCAAATGTGAAATTAGATAATTGTTTGAAGACTCCAAAAAGAGAATGTGGCTTATTAAGTCTCACCTTTTCTCTCATAGCTAAGATTCCCAAAATCATGCCTCCTAGATTTCCAGGAAGAATTAATAGGGGTTTTAGCAGTACTTACTGAGATCTTCTTGAATAAGCTTCCAGGGCGTAAGATGCCTCTCTTTGCCAGGAATGAGAGACTGGGTTTTCATTCTGGGTAAAACTGGGTAAAATTTAGACTGGCCGCAGTGTACAGAGCCACACTAGCAGAGGTAAAGGGATTTGTACCTTTTATTTCTGTATTTTATTCCCAAAGGGTTTAAAGCATAAAGCAGTAAAGACCATTTTGCCAGAGGGATTTTTCTGTGAAAATTCACAGAGAAATATAGACTTGATAGCTTTTTTTTTTTTTTTTTTTTTTTTTTTTTTAAAACCTGTGGTCTGGACAGTTTTTGGAAGGTTGGAAGCTTTAAAATGTTACCTGTTTCCAGCTGCTTTTCTAGCAGACCTTCTTAGCCCAAGCACTCAGGAGTTTAGTGTTTGTGAATTTAGGGGTGGGCAGGAAGAGTGAGATGACTAAAGTAGCTCTCTGCTGGTACTTTAGTGTTTACGTGATAGGCAATATCTGTGCAGATCTTCTCATTCATTGGTTTCAGGTCCCTCGTCTAAATGACCATTCCCTAAAATTATGTGTTTGTTTGAAGTGCAAATTAATTAGTGGGTTTGTACCTCTGGCTTGAAGTTTGGGACAGGAATGCATACCAAACCTGGATATTAAGGGTAGGCTGTTATCTTCAGTAGCTAGTGGTGGAGTGAGTAAAAGAAATCATAGGATCAAATAACAAATTATTTTCTTTCCTATGGGAGAGCTGTGCTAATCCCATCCTGTTTTGCAAATCTTCTTTTCCTAGGCAGTATCTAAGCTGTACTGACTCTGGGGAGAACTTGCCAGAAAGCCTGGGGATAGAGGGTGAGGGGATTAGTAAGGGGGTTGGACCCAGAGGTTGGAGTAGAGGAGGCTACAAGAATTTTTGCTTCGATCTGTTGTTTGATTTAAAGCCAAGAATCCTTGATCGCACCTGCCTCCTTGGCCCCCCACATTGCAGCTTTGGAAGTGCTTTGTTTTCTTTCCTGCCATTGTTGCAGCCTGCTTTGGTTATACCTCCTCATGAGAGCTCAGCCACTTTAGTGAGCACAAATTTTAAGTGCTGAAAGTTTTTATCTTCAAGGTAGGAGCCCCCCCCCCCCAAAGAAGAATATCTGTTATAATAAACTAGCTGAAAAGGTGGAATGAACCAAGGTACATAATGTGTGTTAATATTTCCTATATTTTATGGGGAAAATTATCTGACTTTCCATAAAAAGTCAGTAACCAAAGTTCAGTATTAAATTTGCATTGTAAACATAATTTTCAGTAAGTTTTCTTATTTGGGATTTAAAAAGCCTCCAGTCAGGGATTATTTTGCTTCCTTAACGTATAATATGTTTTTAAATAACAGGCGTGGGGGGGAGGGAGAAATTCCTGACTAGTTGGGGTAGATCTTTGCTTTCAGTAGCACAGAAGAACCCTTAGGCATGGATAACATTTGAATTCTACTTTGTTTTTTTAGTATTGCTGTATGGTTGGAACACTTGTTGGATTATAGTGAGTGAACACTCTTTGTTTTGATTTTTAAGGCATTTTGTGATTACTTGCCTTGAGGTAATTGTAGAATCCCTAGAGGGCAGGTCTAAAGATTGATTTGTGTGTGAAAAATGGGTCACGGTTGTATCTAGCTGTTGATTCTGGGAGTAACTTAGCTGTAATCGCGTTACTGGTTTCTTTATTCTTGGTCAGCGTTATATGCTGATATGTGTACCATCCTGACAGATTTAGCACGATGGCCAGAAGTCTGTCTCCTTGGATAAAGGTATGGGAGTTGCTTTCTGTTGGAGGAAAGCGGTTACCTTGAGCTGTTTTTGTGTTTTTTTTTGTTGTTTTTTTTTTTCCTTTTGACAGAACACTTAATCTCTTACTACTTAACACCTGTGCTCTCTGCATTCTGGCTTTGTGCTCCTGGCTTCTGGCTCTGATACCATCTGTCTCCCAAGTCTGTCCTTTCTCCTGAGACTGTTGTGCTTGTTTGTTTGTTTGTTTGTTTGTTTAAGCTGTAATTTTGGAATGGTTTTGAAGCTTAGAAGATATTAGAGACCTGTCGGTCTCCCAGATGTAACTTGGAGTTGACAACACAGATCCTAATGGCTATTTTCACGGATGAGAGAATTAAGCTGAGAATGAAAAGTGGTTGTTTTAGGGGCGCCTGGGTGGCGCAGTCGGTTAAGCGTCCGACTTCAGCCAGGTCACGATCTCGCGGTCCGTGAGTTCGAGCCCCGCGTCAGGCTCTGGGCTGATGGCTCGGAGCCTGGAGCCTGTTTCCGATTCTGTGTCTCCCTCTCTCTCTGCCCCTCCCCCGTTCATGCTCTGTCTCTCTCTGTCCCAAAAATAAATAAAAAACGTTGAAAAAAAAAATTAAAAAAAAAAAAAAAAAAAAAAAAGTGGTTGTTTTAAGTCCATTCAGCGAGTGGATGATAGAACCAGAACTTGAACTCTGGTCTCTTCCTTTCCAGATGGGTATTTCTAGAATTCAGGCACCTTGACCTTTGCTGTATTGGTCTCTGAGACTTAAAATCTCGGTCTCGTGAGACTCTATAGCTTTCCCCTTGCCCTGTCTGATCTTTTCTTGTCCTGGCACTTAGAAGCTTTCTCATCCCCCTGAATGCCACATTCCTTATGGTTCATTCTGTTGGCTCTTTCTTGTCCCTTTATACAGAGGGCCTGTATATTCTTGCAGCACTAGTTCTCTCTCTGTGTGACCAGGCTTGAGGTTGTTCTCCAACTGTAATAGCGTTACTGGTTTCTTTATTCTTGGCCAGCATTATATGCTGATATATGTACCATCCTGACAGGTTTAGCATCATGGCCAGAAGTCTGTCTCCTTGGATAAAGGTATGGGAGTAGCTTTCTGTTGGAGGAAAGCAGTTACCTTGAGCCCAGCCCTGATTGTTCTCAGAATCCATAGTTCTGACTGGCTTACTGAATGAGTTCTATCTTGCTGAAGTACAGTGAACCCAGCAGTTTTAAAAACAGAACCAATTTTTTCCCCTTACTTCATCTCCTGGGGCCAATCTGATTCTATCCCCTCTACCCGATTAGTCTCTTTTCCCCCCAACTAGACTGTAGTATCCTCTAGGGGGAGAGAACGTGTTTGGGTGTTCTGATTTTTATTTATTTATTAAAAAAAATTTTTTTTAACGTTTATCTATTTTTGAGACAGAGACAGAGCATGAACGGGGGAGGGTCAGAGAGAGGGAGACACAGAATCTGAAACAGGCTCCAGGCTCCGAGCCGCCAGCACAGAGCCCAACGCGGGGCTTGAACCCACAGACCGCGAGATCATGACCTGAGCCGAAGTCAGACGCTCAACCGACTGAGCCACCCATGCGCCCCTGATTTTTATTTTTTTAATGTTGATTTATTTTTGAGAGAGAGCACATGCAGGGGAGGGGCCGAGAGAGAGGGACAGAGGATCTGAAGCAGGCTCCACACTAACAGCAGCAAACACCATGGGGGCTTGAACTTACGAACTGTGGGACCATGACCTAAGCCGAAGTTGGACTCTGGAACTGACTGAGCTACCCAGGCACCCCCTTTCTTTAACATTTTTCAGTTACTGGAGGCCCCAGTACAGACACTAGGTAAATACATATTTGCAGCTTTCCTTTGGAAACTATAAAGCCTTGATGTGGTCTAACTCTGTGTCTCTCTTAGCCCCTGCCACCTTTCCTTCCTTCTCCCTTACCATGGCCACTGCTAGTTCAGGCCTCCCTTCAGTATTTTCAGTCTGGTCTTTACCTTTTTCCTCAGTTCTTGGCTGCTCACACCCACCACTCTGGAGCGCTACCATACTAGTGGTCCTGTTGCTCCTCAGACCTATCCTCCTGGGATTGCAGAGCAGAATCACTTCTAGTACAGTTTATTGGCATTGCCTTGATTCCTGCGAAGGTGCCAGTTTTACCCACTCGTTACTTTACTTTTGTATCATCGTTGCAAATGTCAGCATAGTGAAAAAAGAAATTGGTATTTTAAGGTTATGAAGGTAGTTTTAGCCGTGTGGATTTCTGAAAGGGCTTTGTGGACCTCACGAGTGCACAGACCTCACTTGGAGAACTGCTTCCACACAGTAAGGGCCAGTCCCCTTGGTAGCGTACGAAGCCCATCATGGTCTGGCTTCAGTCTAGTAGTCTACTGGTCTCCTCCTTGAATCTTTTTAAAATTGAGAGAGAACGTACATATGGTAAAAGGCACTAATTGTAAGTGTATAGCTTGGTTAGTTTTTACATGTTGATGTTATTTTTATATACCTAAGAAACTGCCACACAGATGAAGATCTAGAATGTTCCCTTCACTTGTTAAGATTCCCTTGTGCCCTTTGCCATTCTGTATCTCACCCTTGACCCCCCCCCCCCCATGAACTACTGTTCTGACTTCTGTTGTCATTGATTGGTTTTGCCCATTTTTGAACTTACAAATGAAATCGTGTAGCATGCACTCTTTGGTGTCTGACACCCCCCCCCCCAGCTTAATTTAATATCTGAGATTTCTACAAGTTGCAGTGGAAGCCCGAATTGATTGCTATAATCCTACCATTTCCAGAATTAATAGAGTGAATTACTACACCTAAACTGTGCAAGCAATGTGATTTATGCTGAATACCTGCTTCCCTCCTGGAGTCTGGAATTTGGGTGTATTCCAGGCAGAGGCTGCCTTTGTGACCACCCCTCAATAAAAAACCCTGGGAGCCAAGTTTCTAGCAAGCTTCCCTCGTTGGCAACATTTCAGGTATGTTGTCACAACTTGTTGCTGGGGGGAGCTAAGCGATTAAGTTTATCTTCTATGACTCTCCTGTAAGAGGACTCTTGGAAGCTTGTACCTGATTTCCCCCAGACTTTGAACCATGTGCCCTTTCCCTTTGCTGGTGTTTCTCTGTATCTTCAGGCTGTAATAATTAGCTGTATGTGCTGAGTACCACTCTATGCTGAGTCCTGTGGGTCCTCTTGGTAATTGATCAAATCTGGGGGTGGTCTTGGGGACCACCAGCACTGTGGGTGTTTTGTTTCTCTTCAGAGTTTGAGTATAAAACTGCTGTGACTATTGTACCTGCCTTTTTATAGTCCTGTATACTTCTTTCTCTTGTATATGGGAGCCTGAGTGCAACTTCTGGGTCATAGCATAGTGTCCCTTGCAATTAAAATTCTAGCAACAGCGAACTTCTAGTTGCCTGAAAGCACCCATTTCATCCCCCCTTGCCCTTGTACATGTTCTTTTTTGCCAGACTGCCTTCCCCACTCCTACTATGAGTGTATGGTAAAACCTTTTAATATTTTCACCTCCCTAATACCCTTGTTATTTCTTTATATATTTATTGTTGAGCTTACAAAATAGCATGTAACATACTCGATGTGCTTGTGTTCCCATTAGACTAACTCCTTGGGTGCAGGGATTGTCTTATTTACCCTCCGTCTCCAGAATGGCTCCTGGCATATGATGAGAATACAATCAGTAAATGTGATTGTAATCTTTGGGTCTGCAATCACCAGGTTATGTTGTTATGGGTTCTTTATTTTTTGTTCATGTAAATTGTCTCTGGTCTGAGGGGTTTAAAACTCCCAACTGCTGAAATGACTTTGAGTGGCTTGGGGCTTTGACAGTGACAGAGCTAGAATTGGTGACTAAAGTTTTATTTTTCATCCTGTCTTAACATTGAAGGAGTCACTACCATTTATGGAGGTTGTGATTGAGGTGGTCGAACATGCCAGTGAAAGGCATGTGATGTGGGTCTGCCTTCCTGTGGTGTCTGAATTGAGTACCTGCAAATGTGGCAGATATGATACTGAGTACTGCTTCAATGAAGGTCTTTGAGGGCCTTACCATTTATAAAATGCAGAGCTAACAGTGCATATAGCTAACAGTTGGATAGGTAACTGTGATAAGAGCTACAATTTTGGTGGCCGTGTGTTCTGGATATTCTTGAGCAGTCGTGGTATTAAATATTTCCTTCATGTTCTCATAAACCTGTCCTGGAAATTGTAGGATTTCCTTTCCCAGACTGAGTTTATTGTGTGTGTGTGTGTGTGTGTGTGTGTGTGTGTGTGTGTGTGTGAAAGAGAGGGAGAAAGAAAGAGAGGGAGAAAGAGAGAGGGAGAAAGAAAGAGAGGGAGAAAGAAAGAGGGAGGAGGGAGAGAGAGATGCATTAGATATACTCTGTGGAAACTGAAAACTAATCAGAAAGGAGAGATCCAGAAGAAAGGGGTTCCTGAATTAAATGAGTGGAGAAGAGTTAAGGATCAGATCCCCCAAAATACCAAGTAAGGTGAACTTGAAATGGTGGTTGGGTTTGGCAACTATGAAGTCCTTAATTTAGGAGTTCTGTGGCGTCTTTTTGCAGCTTTGTGCCAGCAGGATATCGTGGGTTCAGGGGACAAATGGGTTAAGAAGTATAGCACCTTTTTAGAAAGTTGGTAGTAGAGCAAAAGAAAGAAGGCAGTGACTTGGGAGGATGTTTTAAGTCAAGGAAGATTTTTTTTAAAGATGAGAGAGCCTTGGGCATACTTACAGATTGTTGGGAAAGAACCAGTGGAGAAGAGAGGAAAGTCAGGTCGTGAAGGAGAGGAAGAAGGGGTGGTATCTTGAATTTTGTATCTGGTGATGGATTTATTTTGTCTCTCTGTAAGGACCTGCAGCCATTTCTCCTTTATTACTGGTGAACCTCCCTATCCAGCCCTATTCCTCTGCTTTCTTTCATTGAATTTACTGTGTTCTGTATCCACTCTGTGTTTATTCTCTGCTTGTCTGTTCTTCCCACACTTACGGAAATTCTGATTTTTCATTAGTCTCTAGCTAATTGTCACACTATTCCAGATACCTTAATTTATTCTTCTCCTGTGTGTAGCATTTTGTGCTTACCTCAGTCTCCATTTACCTAACTAGATTTTCTTCTCCCACTTAACTAATTCTCCTTTGGGCAGGGATTATGTTTTATCTGTCTGTAATCTCAAAATCTAATGTAACAGGCTTTTAGTACTTATGAAATACTAGATTGAACTCTGTGAAGCTGCCATTTTGTTGGTTGCAAAAGGTCGAGTATTGGCAGTTTTGTATGGACCAACATAATACATTTTAATTCTTTCCAGTGTTGTACAGAAGACTCGAGGTGGAATTTCAGTTAAGAATGGACAAGTAAGGGTCAAGGAGAAAGTCAAACATAGAGAAGCACTTCTTAGCTACAGACTCATTGAAGTTCAACCAGAAACTGGCTTTGAGTGACCAAGTGACCAAAGCAAAGGTGGACATTTGGCTAGATGATTTACATTCTTCCATAAAGATAACCTGTCAATTCCTCAGGTGAAACTGTAGCCATTTCCTAATCTTTGGTCTGAATAACATTTTTGTAAGTGGTTGTTCATATAAGGACTGTTCAGAATTGTGGTTAAACAGTATCCTCAGAATCATGAGTGTAAATCCTATAGAGGTTTTTTTCAGCGTTATTACTATAAAGATAAAAGCAAATTGCCAAAGTACGTCTGTGAACTAGTTCTTCAGGGGCATCTAAGTATATTGCCCCCGATATACTGTTGGTGTATCTTAATTAAACAAAACCTAAATGTTCAAGATGAATGCTTTCAACTAAAAAAGATGTAATTAGAAAATCTTATTCTCAAAAATTTTTTTAATCTTAATTTTTTCAACCTAACGCTTTGTTTTAATTTACATCCAAATTAGTTAGCATATAGTGCAACAATGATTTCAGGAGTAGATTCCTTAATGCCCCTTACCCATTTAGCCCATCCCCCCTCCCATACCCCCTTCAGTAACCCTGTTTGTTCCCCATATTTATGAGTCTCTTATGCTTTGTCTCCCTCCCTGTTTTTATATTACTTTTATTTCCCTTCCCTTCTGTTCATCTGTTTTGTCTCTTAAATTCCTCATATGAGTGAAGTCATATGATATTTGTCTTTCTCTGACTAATTTCACTTAGCACAATACCCTCCAGTTCCATCTACGTAGTTGCAAATGGCAAGATTTCATCCTTTTTGATTGCCAAGTAATACTTCATTGTATGTATGTGTAGATATATACCACATCTTCTTTATCTGTTCATCCATCGATGGACATTTGGGCTCTTTCCATACTTTGGCTATTGTCGATAGTGCTGCTGTAAACATTGGGGTGCATGTGTCCCTTCGAAACAGCACACCTGTATCCCTTGGATAAATACCTACTGGTGCAATTGCTGGGTCATAAGGTAGTTCTAGTTTTAATTTTTTTGAGGAGCCTCCATACTGTTTTCCAGAGTAGCCGCACCAGCTTGCATTCCCACTCAGAAAATTTTTTAATGTGAACACAGTTTTGCTGGAAGCTTAGTAGATTGCGATCTGTGGACCCCAGGTTAAAACTCCGTCTTGAAGAGTAAAGTGTGTGCCCTTCAGAGAGTCTTCCTTAAATCTCTCAACTGGCTTTCATGAATCCATAGTAAATAATTAGCAGAAATGGTCTTGAGGTCTGCAATATAGGTATTGTGTTTTTGATTAAAGGCAAATTATATCAACTCAGAGATGGTAAAGTTGGCATTCATTATGACCATTAAATAACCCCAGGCCAGGATTTTGACCTAAAAGAATGGCCATCCTATTACCATGTTGATCCTGGATTGTATGGCATCTGAAGGCAAGACCAGTATTTCCAATTAGACCGTTCTAGCATACAAATAAGTATAAAATTTGGGCATATTATTCTTTAATTAGAACACATAGCTATGTGGTATGGGTTCAGATTTTTAAAGTGTTATGAGGGACAGTTTCAAACCACAAATGGAGAAAAACCTCCAGTTGTGTGCTAAACAAGTAAATAAGCTTCTTGGTGAATTTCACTGGGATGAGCCTATACAGGCACTTTATAGATTTCTCATTACTACAAAGTCTGCGAAGTAGGTGGTACTCCACTTGAATACCCAAGACAACCAAGGCTCCTAGAACATACCTAAATGGTAGATTTAGTATTTGTACTCCACAGGCTGTCCTGTGTTCTGCTTTGTGAAACAGTGATTCAGTTTTGGGGGAAGATTCTTCCCTTCTGGAAAAAAGGAATGCTTTTTTTTTTTCTGTCGTCTCCCTGCCCCAACCAGTTGAGAATTACTGGTGTAGGAGACCAGTGTTGGTTCATGATGGGAGTGTCCATTTTCACCTATTGACCAGGAGAACATTGAGGCCTGCTATAAAATAGCTTGTATCCATAGAGATTCATCATGAGCCATTCATTCTGACAGTAAGTAGGTACAATTAGTTTTATCTTGACATCAGTTTTAGTCCCTGACAGTAAGAATTCCTGCTTTTCATTTCTAGCTTTGCCAAGTAATTTGCTCCGTTGATCCATAGTTCTCAATAGTGTTAAGATTTGCATTCTAAGCTTCTGATCTGTCTTAAAGCCTCCTTTCCTGTTCATCATGAAAGACCAAATAAAGGTTAAAAAAAAAAAACAAAAAACCACCTAGCAAATGGTCCCATTTAAGGGCGAAATATGCCAGAAATAACTGAAAACTACCAGACAAGAGTGGTATAACCCAGGGAGAAAACTGTTTGTATTTATGGTAAAACATTGGTAGGAACTCAGACCTATAAAGTGATCAGTCAGGATAGAATATACAGAGTAATGGGTGTGTAAGTATGGGTGTGGATAAGAGATAGTGTTTTGAAGATGAGACACTGAATTCATTTAGCTGAAGAGTTTAAAGGATTGCTAAATTCTGCAGTAGGTACAGGTTTTGGGCAGTTTGATTTGTGTCCTGTCTTAAGTCTTTTTAATTAAGCTTTCTGAATCAAACGATTAGGAAAGTTAGGCATAGAAGGGCCTGGGGTCTTCAAAAGAGTAGTTTCCCTGAGTCTTTAGTACATTATTCTCTTTTAATGAGCAAATAGTCTTTTATTCAGGGATCCTTGTGGTGGCCCCTGAGCCCTTGGTGCAGTAGTGATACTACTGATAGCGAACATTCATCTGTTCAGCACATAATTATGTTCCAGGTACTGTGGCAAGCATGTTATATGCACTAATTCACAAAGAGCTCTGTGAGACCTTGTTACTACTTTTATCCCTATTGTACACATAAGGAAAGTAGATCCGTTCCCCATCTGATATTGCTGGCTTTGATTTTTTTTTTTTTTTAACCCCCTTCCAAATTGGTTATTCAAGGCAAACCACTGGTACTTACTGATTAGGCAGTTTGGGGTATTAATTGAACACTCCATTTACTTGTGTTCTAATTACCTGGACTCCTCTAGATAACTGGCTTGGCAGACCTGAGAGGAGGAGAGGGAGGGAGACATTCCAGATAGCATTAGCCTTGAGTTTCAGAGTTACGGTGCATGTTCATAACGGTATTGGGAGTGGGGCAGATTTGGGTCAGGCCTAATTTTTTTTTTCAGGATGCTTGAGATGGTACGATTCTTAGACCTTGCCCTACTCCTGGGGAAGCAGGTTTCTCCCAGAAGGCCTGTGGGCCCGCATCATCCCCTCACCACAGTGGCACTTTGCTCACAGGCTCTGCCTCTCTTATTTCACATAGTTGCTTGAGGTCTTCTGAGACTATTAGGGTGCTACCTCTTTGCTTGTAAGTGTGGCCAGGATCTGGGAATCCATAGATCTACAGCACATCTGTACTAGTAAATAAAAATCAGATTGTGTATTAAGAGAGGCCCTTTAAAGTTTTGAAACCTTTGATATAGGAGGTTGTTCTAATCCTGAACCTGGCATGAGGCCTTCTTTCCAGTTTGCTGTCTTCTATACCCAGTGCCCCACCACATTGGGCCGCTTCTGATAATGCCCTTCTGTTCTCTGTGTGCTTCACACCTTCTTCCTATCTTTACTTTCAGGCACATTGTCTTCTTCTGAGCTCCCTTGGCTGAGAGGACAATATAGGATTACAGCCAACTGTAGCTTATGTCGTAACTGTTAACAACACGACCAGATCTTAGTTCCCTTTCCAGACTTCAGAAATCTCTTTTTGGTTGGATCTCTAATCTGCCTCCCCTTTGGGTGCTCACTGTACATAGCAGGCAATTGGTTAAAGTTTATTAGGCAGTGAATGAGGGAGGCATGTAGCTTTAAGATCTACAGATTGATTGTAAATGCTTGCATCTTAGCCTTTGTGATGTTGCCTTAGTGAGGTTGAGAATCATCTTAGAAATCTACAGTTGTGAACAGGGCCTTGTGTCTATGGGTTTAGCTGTTCTCAATGGTGGCTTCTGGAAGGTTTGGGAAAATGACCCAGGGAATATGCAGGACTGTGCGTTCTGGTCATCCTCACAGCTTCCAACGGATACAGTCTTTTCAAGAGCTTGAGAATGATATGGGATTCAAGTTCGTCCCTTTAAGACCATCCTATAGAGTTGATAAATTCTGTGCTTCTGCTCCTTCTCCTGCTTACCTGAACATTAATAGGCACCCAGCTTTTTAGAATTTTGTTTTGAAGTGACCAGCTGTAAGATCCTAGGTGCTAGTTTCCTTACTTGGTCTGCTTTTTGCTGATTTTCCCCAAGATCATTGGGAATCCTAGAGCTGGTGACTCTGTCAGCCATTATATCATTGCTTACTATGTCAGGCATCACATGTGGTGAGAGAGGGAGGGAGATTGAAGAGTGAAGAGATTTCTGTCTGGGACACCTAGCAGATGGTGGTGTTATCTACTGAGATACCACATAAACCATTCCCTTTGGATGGTGTTTGTACACTCTTGGTGCTTATTGTGTCTTCTGTAGTTGTATCTTCAGGTGTAAAAATAGCAGCTACCATATACCAGGCTCCATGCTAAGTGCTTTAGATATCTCATCAAAAGGTTGGTAGGTACTCTTCCCATTTCAGAAATAGGGCAACTGAGGCACAGAGGTTAAGTAACTGACGATAAATGGCAGAACCAAACTCTTTAATGAGATACAATTCACATAAGCATAAAATTCAGTAATTTTTAGTGTACAGTTTTGTGATTTATCACCCTAATCTAATTTTAGAGTATCTTCATTATCTCATTATTATAAACCTTGTACCCATTAGCCACTATCCCCAAACCTTCTTCCCTGTCCACCCTGAGATGAAGACAACTCATCTCCTATAGATTTGTCTGTTTGGGACATTTCATATTAATGGGCTAATAATAGGTGGTCTTCTGTGACTGACTTCTTTCACTTAGCATAGTGTACTTGAGGTTTATCCATGTTGTAGCATGTATCAATATTTCCTTTTTTTAATGTTTATTTTTGACAGCGAGAATGAGTGCAAAAGGGGCAGAGAGGGGGAGACAGAGGATCCGAAGTGCCTCTGAACTGACAGGGGAGAGCTCTGTGAGGGGCTTGAACTCACTAATAGTGAGATCATGACCTGAGCTGAAGTCAGACGCTTAACCGATTGAGCCATCCAGGCGCCCCGGTCCTTCATTTTTTTAATTGCCAAATAGTATATAGATCAGCCTCCAAGATTTGAATCTCATATTTCTGGTTCTGAAACTCCTGCTGCTGCCACACCATGCTAATTCCTATACATGTCCTATTAGATTAGAAAGTTCTGGGGCAATATCTTGTATTTAGGTGTTTTGTTGTTTCACCCCTCTTTTAGTTTTCTCAAGATACCTCGCTCATAATAGGACTCCTCAGGTATTTTAGTATATAGGTAAGAAATTCAAGTCCTTGTTACTTTATCTAACTCACAGTGTTGGATTTAGGAGTAAGGGAGTGTAGAAAAACCTAAGTATCTTTTCTGGTGTCTAGGAGGAAAACCTAAATATCTTTTTTCTGTGTGTAGGAAGAAGAAGCTGGAAGGATAAAAGATTGTTGGGACAACCAGGAAGCACCCGCACTCTCCACGTGTAGCAATGCCAATATCTTTCGAAGGATAAATGCCATATTGGATAATTCTCTGGATTTCAGTAGAGTCTGCACTACACCCATAAACCGAGGAATTCATGATCATTTGCCAGGTGACTTAGATTTGAAAATTTAGTGTGTGTATGTATGTATGAAAACCTACACTAGGCATGTATGTAGAGCTGTTTCTAGGAAGCTTTCTTGTGAAGCTTGTAAAGAATGACCTTGAATCTCTGGTGACACTTGCCCCTTTTTGTAGCTTACTTTGTGGATTGGGTTCACTTCTGAGTGAAGACTGACTTTGATTTATAATGTACAAGTCTATTTTATGACACACAAAAAGATAAAAAAGGATAGGTCAAAGGTATCAGGACTATTTATATATAGAATTATAATAGTCATATATGTAATTAGATTTTCTGGTAGCCACATTTAAAAGGTTTGTTTTTTTTTTTTTGAAAAGTGACATTAATATTTACCTAGCCTAACAAAATATGTGAGTATGTAATCAGTATAAAAACTGTTAATGAGATATCCTATTTTGTTAGTACTAAGACTTCAGTATATATTTCACATTTACTGCACTGCTCAGTTCGAACTAGCTGCATTCCAAATGCTTGGTGGCCACATGATTAGTGGCTGCTGTATTGGACAGTGCATCTCTTGAATAATTGCTTTTACACATGAATGTGGGTCAGCAATCATTGAGATTTTTTTTAATCTTATTTTTGAGAGAGAGAGAGAGAGAGAGCAGGTAGGGGAGGGGCAGAGAGAGAGAGAGAGGGAGACACAGAATCTGAAGCAGGCTCCAGCTTCCAGGCTCCGAGCTGTCAGCACAGAGCCCAGAGTGGGGCTGGAACTCACAAAACGTGAGTTCATGATCTGAGCCGAAGTCAGATGCTCAATCGACTGAGCCACCCAGGTGCCCAGCAAGCATTGAGTTTTCGTGATATTTAGGATATTCCATAGGATAGTGGAGGGGAGAGGGCAGCATCCCCTGAAGGTGGTATTTCACAAGGAGACTCGGATGTCCTGACAGTGCTGTGTCATAAGCATTTGTGGAAGTTGCAACATGTTGATGGAGTGTTTGTTGTTGGGGTTATTTTAGTTGAAAGTTGAACATATTTTTAATTCTTTAAGTGGATCTTAAAGAAATTTGGCAATAGTGGGATTTGCAGAATAAGAACTGGCAATTGCTGCTCTTTCATTATAAATTCTTTGATTTACTTCCTAAGTTGACGTTGGAAATCATTCCCATAAAGATGCAGGCGTATATGAACATAAAGTAGCTAAATGTCTGAAGGAGAGATGTCCTCACAAAGGAGACTGACCTGTGGTAACTATAGAATTTATTTCTAGTACATTGTTCTAACTGGAGGGCAAATGGGAGAAGGACATAGGAACTAGGAATGCTGGTACGTCTGGTCTCTTCAAACTTCCAATAAAGTACATGTGTATTTTCTATTAATTGGTGTACATCATGAGCTAATAACAACCCTTACTCTTCTTTAGCTTATGTCAATTTAAAAACTCACAAAATCTCGATTCAACGTATGTGTTGTTTTTCTTCTTTGAGAAGATTTCATGAATTATATTTCAATATGAATGACCCTCAACAATGGCTTAAATTTCACTGGGTTGCCTCAGACATGCTGGGAACTTAGGCATACCTCAGAGAAATTGTGGGTTGGGTTCCAGACTGCCACAGCAAAGCCGATACTGCAATGAAGTGAGCCAAAGGAATTTTTTGGTTTCCTAGTGAATATGGAAGTTATATTTATGCCATTCTGTAGTCTATGATGTGTGCAATAGCATTATATATGTAAAAAAATTGTTCATACTTTAAAAATACTTAATTGCTAAAAAAAAAAAAAGGCTAACCATCATCTGAACTTTGAGTGGGTCATAGTCTTTATGCTGGAGGAGGGTCTTGCCTTGAGGTCTATGGCTGCTGACTGTTCACAGTGGTGGTTGTGGAAGGTGGGGTGGCTGTGGCAGCTTCTGAAAATAGTATCACCCTTCTTTTAGGAAGGATTCGGTTCCATTTTACGATGAGAAAACGAAGTCTCATCTAGGTTAGAGGACTTGGGCAAGGCTACCTACTAAGTGGCTAATCTCAGGCTTAAATCAAAGTCTGCTGTCACTGTGTTGTTTGGTCACTTTCTGACACTCAGCTCCCACAAACAGCACATCTTCAGGTGCATGCAGGTTTATGCCCAGGTTTTGACTCCTGTGTCTGGTGTGGTCTTGGTTTTATTGGGGCTCCAATGGATGCTGTGACTGCTGCAGCTCAGATTTCTCTTGAGCCAGGCACGCCATAGATGGAGTCCTGGCCTTAGAGCCTAGATCATGCTGTTCTAACATTGGGATGATTGGTTGTCTGTGCAGCTAAGCAGACACTGGTATTTCATTCTGAGATGTGCACAGGTTCCGGGGATGAAGACATGGACATCTTTGGGAGACCTCCTTCAGCTACCACATCAAGGAAAGCAGATGAACCCAACCTTGAATCTGTAGCTCAGGTCCCTCCCTCCAAACTCTGTCTTTAGATTCCTACTACTTAGATTACTAAACACTTGGTCCCACTTCCACAGTTAGCCAAATTCACCAGAAATTCAACAAATAGTTAAGGAATGCGTACTTCATGCCAGTCACTGTTGTTAGGCTTCAGGGATTCCTGACTTTACGTGGTATTCTCAGAACCTGCTCTCCCATCATGGATAATGGGAGAAACTCAATAGAGAAATAAGTAAAATCATTGCAAGTTTTAGTAAGTACTATGAAGTAATGATGTTTTGAGTGACATGGTCAGGCAAGAACTCTCTGGGGAGGTATGTTTAAAACGGAGTAATAAAGGAGGAGAAGAAGCTAGATCTTGTAAAGAGTGTGGGGAAACATTTCAGACAGAAAAGGTTGGACTAAGGCTTCTTAGAGAGCTTGGCATGTTTTAGGCACAGAATGGGGGAGTAGGGAAGGGGGAGTGCCCACACCGTGGCTGCAGGGGTGTTGGGCTAGATGGGGTGGATGTTGTGGGCGTTGCAAAGTCCCTGGATGTTCTTGTGAGAGTTGTCAGAGGTCCATGACTAGTGACATTAAGGAACTGATTTGTCCTCCAAGATCTGATTACCAATTTCTCCCAACAAGA
The DNA here is from genome assembly GCF_018350215.1 of Panthera leo. NCBI lineage: Eukaryota > Metazoa > Chordata > Mammalia > Carnivora > Felidae > Panthera > Panthera leo. Next base: position 4,217,013 of record NC_056684.1, read on the forward strand.
TGGAGAACAAAATGGAAGTCGGACCTCTAAGCGGGCTGCCATCCCATGACAGGAAAGGGAGGATCGACTCACCATCTTTGCACTCAGGAAGGGTTCCTGGCATTGCTCCTCTGTTTGCCACTGCAGCTTCTTTACAACTCGGCCTCAAAGATAACTTCTTAGCTTTTAGAAATCATCACGCTCCTTGACTCAGTATGTCGAGATCTGAGAATCTCTCCTACGGAGTAGTAATCAGTGCAAATAAGGATTTATGTAAATGGATACTTAGAGCATCGTTACAGTGGTGAAAATTTGAAAAAGCTTAAGTGTCTCCCAAGAGGGAAATATTTATACTGTATATTCAAGCGATGGAATGTCATGTAGTTAATAGAATAATACCTTTTGAGAATAATCTTTTTACATGTTTAGCTACATAAAAATCTCTGTAATGTAATATGATGTGGAGATAAAGTGTTAATACATATGTATGCATATACATACATACACATTCTTAGTTTTTCCTGAGACCTGTAAAATTCTCAAAAACGTTTATAGTAGGGGAAAAAAATTGGAGTCCATCCTCTCAAACCCTGCCTCTGCCTTCTTATCAACTGAGTATAGGTAATATTCTAAATCCTTTGTTGTCATTTCAGCAGTCTTCCCAGCATCTCCACTTTCTGTGCTCATCCATAAGAAGCAACCCCCCGTCTGTTACAGTTTGATCGTGAGATTTCATCAATTGAGTCCCATCTTCAGGCTCCATTTCTAATTCTTTTTCTCTTGCTGTTTCTACCACATCTGCAGTGACTTCCTCTCCTGAAGTCTTGAACCCCTCAAAGTCATCCATGAGGGTTGGGGTCAGTTTTTTCCAAACTCCTATTTATGTTGGTATTCTGACCTCTTCCCATGAATCATGAATGTTTTTATTGGCATCCAGAATGGTGAATCCTTTCCAGAAGGTTTTCAGTTTACTTGCCCAGATCCATCAGAGGAATCCCTATCTATGGCAGCTATAGCCTTACAAAATATTTCTTAAATAGTAAGACTTGAAAGTTGAAATTACTTCTAGATCCATGGGCTGCAGAATGGATGTTGTGTCAGCAGGTGTGTAAACAACATCGATCTCCTTGTACATCTCTGTCCAAGCTCTTGGGTGACTAGGTGCATTGTCAATGAACAGTAATAGTTTGAAAGAAATCCTTTTTTTCTGAGCAGTAGGTCTCAACAATATTTGGGTTTGCAATATTTAGTGTACCACATTGTAAACAGAAGTACTGTCCGGACTTTGTTGTTCCCTTGACAGAGTCCAGGCAGAGTAGATTGAGCATAATTCTTAAAGGCCCTAGGGTTTTCAGAATGGCGCATGAGCACAGGCTTTGACTTAAAGCCAGCAGCTGCATTAGCCCCTACCAACGGAGTCAACCTGTCCTTTGAAGCCAAGCACTGACTTCTCCTTTCACGCTGTGGAAGTCCTAGATGGCATCTTCTTCTGATTTAGGCTGTTTCATGTGCCCTGAAAACCTTCATTAATTATCTCAGACCTTGTGGGTAACTTACTGCTTTATTTTGCGGTTTTATGGTATAAAAATGGTGTCTTTCCTTAAACCTCATGAACCAATCTCTGTTAGCTTCATATTTGTCTTCAGCTTCCTCCCGTCTCTGTCTTCACAGAAGTGAAGATAGTAAGGGCCTTGCTCTGGATTAGGCTTTGGCCTCTGGGAAGGTTGTGGCTGGTTTGATCTTCTCTGCAGACCATTAAGACTTTCTGCGTATCAGCAGTTAGGCTGTTTGTCTTACGTGTTTGTTGACAAGTAGCACTGTTAATGTCCTCCAAGAACTTACCTTTTGCATTTACAACTTGCCTGTTTGGGACAAGAAGCCTAGCTTTTGGCTTATCTCTGCTTTCAACACACCTTCCTCACTGAGCTTAACCATTTTTAGCTTTTGATTTAAAGTGAGAGACGTGTGACTCTTCCTTTCCCTTGGATCCCTAGAAGCCACTGTAGGGTTATCAATTGGCCTTATTTTGACACTGTTGTGCCTCAGGGACTAGGGAGGCCAAAAAAGAGGGGGAGAGCAGGGGAACAGCCAATTGGTGGAACAGTGTGAACACATAACATTTATCGGTTAAGTTTGTCATTGGTTAAGTGGGCGCAGTTTGTGGCACCCCAAAGCAATTACAGTAGTAACGTCAAAGGTCACAGGTCACTGTAACAATTGCAATAATCATGAAAAGTTTGAAATATTGCAAGAACTACCAAAATGTGACTCAGACACAAAGTGAGCAAATACTGGTGGAGAAATGGCAGTGATAGACTTGCTAAACGTGGGGTGGCCATAAATCTTCAGTTTCTGAAAATGCAATAAAATATCTGGAGTACCTGAAAAATGCAATAAAATAAGGTATGCTTGTATTTGCCATTTTCCATGTATTACATTTGCAGTGTGTCCATATTGACATTTTAAAGTCAAATCAGTGGGTTTTAATGACTGTATAGTAGTAGCATTTTACATAAATGTTATTTATCTGATCCTCTGTTGGAAAATGATTTTTGCTGTTAAAAACAGTATTTTGGTGAACATCTTGTTTGTATCTCCTTATGTGCATATAACAAGAATTTCTTTAGCATATGAACCTAGAAGTGAATTGCAGAGTAATGAGTATATAACTGTCTTCAAAGTGATTTTTATCAGTTTACAATCCTGCCACATTTTCATGAGAGTTGTCCTCTACATCTTTGTAGACCCCAGGTATTGTGATACTGCAAAGTTCAGTCAGTCTGGGGGCACCTGGATGGCTCCTCTGGTTAAGTGTCTGACTCTTGATGTCAGCTCAGGTCATGATCTCCTGGTTTATGAGATTGAGCCCCAAGTCAGACTTTGTGCTGACCGTATGGAGCCTGCGTGGGATTGTCTCTCTCCCTCTCTCAGATCTGCCCCTTCCCCACTGACGTGTGCACACTCTGAAAATAACTAAGCATTTGAAAAATTTTTCAGTCTTGGTGTAAAGCCTACTTAATTTTTTGTCTGTACTGTGAAAAATTTTCTACAGTTAAAATAATACATGAGGCATATATGGTCTGGCATCATCCAAGGAAAGATCCCTAGAACTGGGCCCCAGGGGTCTTTTCTTTTATCCTGTTCTGTCTGGTGTGTTTCTTGAGATTCCGTTATATAATTAAAGTCACTGGCTTAGATGAAATCATGCAGGAAATGCTGTTCTGCTACATAGCTGAACTGTTAAGCAGGATACTAAATTGAATATTCCCTGCCTAGAAAAATCCTTGTCTTGTTCAAGAATGGCTTAGTTATCACCTCTGAAAACTTTTTCTCACATTCTCCTGCCTCTGTTACCGGTAGCGAGATCATTCTTGGCTATTTCAGATTGTTCATTGACCTGTGTGGTGGTCTAAATGTATTCTCAAAACAGAGTAGATAAGAAGAAGCCTATTCAATTTGCCCATTTCATTATAAACCTACACAAAAAATGCAGGCTCTGGATGCAGATTAACTTGAAAACAGATCCTGGATGTGCAACTTGACCTAATTTTAGCTAATTCTCTGAGATTAAGTTGCCCTAACTATAACACAGGAGTAGTAACCGTACCTGTCTATAGGATTTGGGGAAGGTTGAATAAGACATGTATCTTGAATATGTAGAATAGTGCCTGAAACTGCACTTACTTGTTATGTGATGGTACTGATTGTGATGGTGTGGATATATAAAGAACACAGTTGTGTGAGAGCATTGCTGGGGTCATGATTTTTGAAGTTGAATTCCTGGTTTCTGGTTTAGACTACAAAGGACTGGGTCTTAAAATATCCTTGGGTTCCTAATCCTCAGTACTGCGTCTGGCACATGGTGGGGGTCGTTGTATGATTGCTCGATGAATACATTCTCACAAACTGGGTACCGAAACTGAAAGAGGCCCTAATTTTAAGTTCAAATAAGTTCTCTCCCCCACATTCTCTCCCCCACATTCCCTACCTATTAATGTCTAGGATATTTCTTTGTTGTAAAAGAAAATTTACCACCATAACCATTTTTCTAGTGCACAGTTCAGTGACATGATGTACATGCACGTTCTTGTGCAGCCATTATCCCTATAATTCTTCATCCTGTAAGGCTGAAACTCTGTACCCACTGAGCAGTAACTCCCCATTCTTCCCTCATTGCCACCCCCTGGCACTTGCCGTTACACCTTATGTCTTTAAGATTTTGACTGTTCTAACTAGAACATGTAAATAGAATCCTACAGTATTTGTCATTTGTGACTAATTATGTCACTTAGCCATGAAGGTTCATCCACGTTGTAGCATTTGTCAGGATTTCTAAGTGAATAATATTCCATTATGTTGTATACATTACATTTTGCTTATGCCTCATACATTGGTGGATACTTGGTTGCTTCCACATTTTGGCAGTTGTGAATATTGTTGTTATAAACATGAATGTACAAATCTCTTCAAGACTGTGCTTTTGGTTCTTTCAGGTATATGCCAAGAAGTGTAATTGCTGGATCACATGGTGGTTCTGTTTTTAATTTGAGGAACCACCATATTGTTTTCCACAGTATCTGTACTGTTTATATTCCCACCAAGAGTGCACAAGGGCTCCAGTTTCTCCACATCCTCACAAACACTTGTTTTCTGTTTTTTTGTTTTTTACAGTAGCTATCCTCATGAGTATTAGGTCTGGTATCTTATTTAGTTTTGATTTGCATTTCCCTAATGATCAGTGATATTTAGCATCTTTCCATGTGTTTACTTGCTATTTGTATATCTTCTTTGGAGAAACATCTATTCCACTCCTTTGTACGTTTTATTCATTAGGAAGATAGTTTTTTTTTTTAATATAATTTATTGTCAAGTTAGCTAACATACAGTGTACATAGTGTGCTCTTGGTACATTTTTAAATCAAGTTGTTGGTTTTTTGTTCTTGTTGCTAAATTTTAGGAGTTTTCTATATGTTGTAGATATTAATCCTTTATCAGATAGATGACTTTTGGGAATATTTTCTCCTGTTCTGTGGGTTGTCTTTGTACTCTGGAGTGTGCCTTTTGATGTACAAAACTGTAAAATTTTCATGAAATCTGGGGCGTGTGGGGGTAGCTCAGCTTGAGTGTCCAACTCTTGATTTTGGCTCAGGTCATGATCTAACAGTTCATGGAATTGAGCCCTGAGTCAGGCTCTACGTTGACTGTGCGGGGCCTGTTTGGGATTCTCTCTCTCCTTTCTCTGCCCTTACCCCCCTCGTGCACATGCACACGTGCTTTTTCTCTCTCTCTCTCTCAAAATAAATAAACTTTGAAAAAAATTGAAAAATTTTCATAAAACCTAATTTGTCTTTTCATTTTAGAGAGAGTGAGCAAGGGAGAGGGGGGAATTTTAAGCAGGCTCCATGCTTAGTGTGGAACCCAATGTGGGGCTTGATCCCATGACCCTGGGATCATGACCTGAGCAGAAATCAAGAGTCAGATGCTCAACCAACTGAGCCACCCAGGTGCCCCTAATTTGCCTATTTTTTTTTTTTTTTTTGCCTGTTGTGCCTTTTATTTCATATCCAAGAAATCATTGCTACATGCAGTTTCATAAAGCTTTTTGTCCTGTGTTTTCTTCTAAGGTCTTAAATTTAGGTCCTTGATTTATTTTGAGTTAATATTTATAAACGGTCTTAGCTAAACATCCAACTTTATTTGCGGGTGTATATCCAGTTTTCCCAGCACCAGACCATCCTTTCCCCATTGAGTAGTCTTGGCACCCTTCTCAAGAATCATTTGACCATCTATGTAAGGATTTATTTCTGGGCTTTCTAGTCTGTTAGTTTATAGGTCTGTATGTATGCCAATACCACACTGTTTTGGTTACTATAACTTTGTAGTAGGATTTGAAATCGGGAAGTGTGAATCTTCCAACTTTGTTATTTTTCTTCAAGAAAAATAACTTGCTTTTGTTTTTCAGGGTCACTTGAGATTCCATATGAATTTTAGGATGCCTTTTTCCATATGTATTTTGGACAATAGCCCTTTATCAGACACGATTTACAAATATTCTCTCATTTGGTAGGTTACCTTTTCATTTTGTTGGTTAGATGTTAGTAATGTAATCCCACATGTTTATTTTTGCTTTGGTTCCTTAGCTTTTAGTGTCAAGGGTTTTCTACTTTTGCAGCAATGTCACTGGGATGTTTAATAGGCATTGCATGGAATCCATAGATTGCTTTGGGTAGTATTGACATTTTAGTAACATTAAGTCCTCCAGTCCATGAACATTTTTTTTTATGTCCTCTTTAATTTATTTCATCAGTGTTTGTTCATTTTCATTGTGTAAGTCATTGACTTCCTTAAGTCAGTTCCTAAGTAATTTATTCATTTTGATGCTATTGTGGATGGAATTGTTTTTGTAATTTCCTCTTCAGATTGCTCATCGTGATAGAAGTGCATCTGGTATGTATGTGTGTGTGTTGACTTTGTTGCCTGCTACTTCGCTTTTAATTTCATTTATTCTAATAGGAATTTTTTTGTGGACTCCTTTAGGGGTTTCAGCATACATTCATCTACAAACAGGGATAATTATACTTGTTCCTTTCCACTTTGGATGCCTTTTATTTTTCTTGATTAAATACTCTGGCTAGAACTTCCATTATATTGAATAGAAGTGGTAAAAGGTGGGTATCCTTGGTTTTTTTGTTTGTTTTTTTTCCTGATCTTAGGGGAAAAGCTTTTAGTGTCCCCTCATTGAGTATTATGTTTGCTGTGGGTTTTTCATATAATGCTTTTATTATGTGAAAGTTAGTTTCTTATTATTTTGGTGACTGATTTTTATCATGAAAGGTGTTGAATCTTCTCACATGCTTTCTCTGCATCAATTGAAATCATCATGTGTTTTTTTTTTTTCCTTCATTTTGTTGATGTGGCATATAAATTTTTTGTATGTTGAACCATCCTTGGATTCCATGAACAGATCCTATTTGGCCACAATGTATAATCATTTCAGTGCACTACCTGAATTCTGTTTGCTAGTATTTTGTTGAGTATTCTTGTCCAACTTTTGTTTTTGATCAGTGTTCATAAAGAATGTTGGTCTGTAGTTTGCTTGTACTGTCTTTGGTATCAAGATTATGCTGCTTTCATAGAATGAGTTGAGAAGTATTCTCTCCTCTTCAGTTTTTTGGGAAAGTTTGAGAAGGGCTGGTATTAGGTCTTCAAATGTTTGGTAGAGTTTACCAGTGAAGCCATCAGATCCAGGGTTTTTCTTTGTTGGGAGATTTTTAGTTTTGATTCAATCTCCTTACTAGTCCTATGTCTATTCAGATTGTATATTTGTGATTTAGTCTCAGTAGGTTTTGTGTTTCTTGGAGTTTGCCCATTTCATCTAGGTTATTTTTTTTGGTGTATGGTTATTCATATTCTTATAATCCTTTTTATTTTTGTGGAGCACATAGTATTGTCCCCACATGTTGCTGATTTTAGTAATTTGAATCTGTTTTAATTTAGTTCATTTAACTAAAGATTTGTCAATGTTGTTGGTCTTTTCAAAGAACCAGCTTTTAGTTTTACTGACTTTTTTTCCTTTTGTTCTTTATGTTATCTCTACCCTTCTTTCCCTCATCTGCTAGCTTTGGGCTTAGTTTGTTCTTTTGGTTCTTACCTTGTAAAAAAGTTAGGTTGTTGATTTGAGATCTTGATTTTTTTTTTTTTTTAACATTTATTCATTTTTGAGAGAGAGTGAGAGAGGGAGGGAGGAAGGGGCAGAGAGAGAGGGAGACACAGCATCCAAAGCAGGTTCCAGGCTCTGAGCTGTCAGCACAGAACCTGACATGAGGCTCAAACTCCCGGATCGTGAGATCATGACCTGAGCTGAAGTCAGACAACTGAGCCACTCAGGTGCCCCTGAGATCTTGTTTTTTGGTAAGAGTGTTCATAGCTATAAATTTTTCTCTCTGTACCACCTTTTCTGTGCCCCACAGTTCTAGTATGTTGTGCTTTTATTTTCCTTTGTCTCTTATTATCTCCTAATTTGCCTTGTGATTTCATTTTTGATCATGGTTTTTATTTTTTTTTTATTAAAAAAATTTTTTTTAACGTTTATTTATTTTTGAGACAGAGAGAGACAGAGCATGAACGGGGGAGGGGCAGAGAGAGAGGGAGATGCAGAATCGGAAGCAGGCTCCAGGCTCCGAGCCATCAGCCCAGAGCCCGATGCGGGGCTCGAACTCACGGACCGCGAGATCGTGACCTGAGCCAAAGTCAGACGCTTAACCGACTGAGCCACCCAGGCACCCCGATCATTGGTTTTTAAAAAAAAGTTTCATTTCCAGTTATGTGAATTTTCCAGTTTTCCTTTGTTGCTGATTCCTAGCACCATCTTGTTGTGTTGTTTTTAATCTTTTGAAATCTGTTGAGACTTAATTTGTGGTTTAACATATGGTCTATCCAAGAAAATGTCCTATGTACACTTGAGGAGAATGTGTATTCATTGTTCTTGGGTAGAATGTCTGTATATGTCTGTCAGATAATTGGTCTATTATGCTAAGTCTTGTATTTCATTGTATAAGTAGCTTCTTTCTGGTTGTTCTATCCATTATTGTGAGTATGGTATTAAAGTCTTGAACTCTTGTAGGACTCTGTCCTCAGTTCTGTCAGTTTTTGCTTCACATATTTTGATGGTCTGTCATTAGGTATGTAAACATTTATAATTTTTCTATCTTAATTTATTGAACCTTTTATTTACATACAACATTCTGATCTCTTATAACCTTTTTGGGTTTAAATCTCTTTTGCCAGGTATTAGTAGAACCACCCTGCTCTCTTTTGGGTACTATTTGCATGGAATATATTTTTTTCTATCATTTCACTTTCAGTCTGTGTGTTTGGATCTCGAGTGAGTCTTTTGTGGACATCGTATAGGTGGGTCACGTGTTTTTATTCATTTTGCCAGTCTCTTTTGACTGGAGAATTTAATCCATTTATGTATCTTTTTAAAATGTTTTTAGGGGCGCCTGGGTGGCACAGTCGGTTAAGCGTCCGACTTCAGCCAGGTCACGATCTCGCGGTCCGTGAGTTCGAGCCCCGCGTCAGGCTCTGGGCTGACAGCTCGGAACCTGGAGCCTCTTTCCGATTCTGTGTCTCCTTCTCTCTCTGCCCCTCCCCCGTTCATGCTCTGTCTCTCTCTGTCCCAAAAATAAATTAAAAAAAAAAAAAAATGTTTTTAAATGTTTATTTTTGAGAGCTAGAGACAGCGCGCAAGTGGGGGAGGGGGAGAGAGAGAGACAGGGAGCCAGAATCCCAAGCAGGCTTCATGTTGTCAGCTCAGAGCCCTACATGGGGCTCGAACTCAGGAACCGTGAGATCATGACTTGAGCCAGAATCAAGAGTCGGACGCTCAACTGACTGAATCACCCAGGTGCCCCATGATCCATTTACATTTAATTAATTATAAGGAGGGACTTCTGCATTGTGCTGTTTTTGTCCTGTGTGCCTTACAGCTTTTTTTGCCTCTCATTTCCTGCATTAATGTCTTCTTTTGTGTTCAGTTGATTTTCCTTTTTTTGTAGTGAAATATTTAAATCCCTTTTTTGTTTCCTTTTGTGTGCATCATATAGCCTTTTTTTCTTTGTGGTTACTACTGGGGGGGGGGCTTACATTTGACAACATAAAGTTATAACCCTCTACCTTGGGTTTATACCAACTTAATTTCAATAACATACAGAACCTCTGCTCCTTTACAAGTCTGTACTCCTCCCTTCCAGTTGTTGTTGTGACAAGGTTTATATCTTTATGTAGAATGCAAGATGACAGTAATACTAGCTTTTACGTTAATAGTGTAATTTCTTTAAATGCAGTAGCCTTTGAAATCATGTAGGAAACAAAGCACATTTACAAACCATTATTAAAATGATTCCTGCTTTTTTATTTTAAACTGCAGCATAGTTAACATACAGTGTTGTATTAGTTTCAGGTGTACAATGTAGTGATTCGCCGATTTCATACATTACTTAGTAATCGTCATGATAAGTGTAGTATTAATCTCCTTTATGTTTGACCCATTTTCCCACCCAACTCTCATCAGGCAACCACCAGTATATTCTCTGTATTTAAGTCTGTTTTCTTGTTAGTCTTTTTCTTTTTTTAATTTTTTTTCATTGTCTCTTACATGCCATATGAGTGAAATCATAATGTATTTGTCTTTCTCTGACTGACTTCTTTTATTTAGCATTATATCCTCTAGCTCCATCCATGTTGCAAATGGCAAGATTTTGTTCTTTTTTATGGCCAGATAATAGTCCATCAAAATGATACCTGATTTTGTAATTGCCCACATTACCCTTGTGGAGATGTTCATATCTCTGTGTAGCTTCAGGTAACTGTTTAGCGTTCTTTGATTTCACTGTGCAGAACACCCTTGAGCATTTTGCAGGTCCTACCTAATGGCCGTGAACTTCCTTAGCTTTCATTTGTCTGGAAATGTCCTAATGTCTCCCTCACTTTTTCAGGACAATGTTAGTGGATACAGGATTCTTAGTTGGCTTTTTTTTTTTTTTCCCCTTAAGCACTTTGAACTTACTGGCCCACAGTTTGCTGGCCTCAAAAGTTTTTGATGAGACTGTCTTACGGTCTTCCTAAGGATCCTTGAATGTGATAAATGGCTTCTCTCTGCTGCTTTCAAGATTCTCTTTGTCTTTTGAAAGTATGATTATAATGGACCTTGGTGTGGGTCTCTGAGTTCATCTGACTTGGGGTTTTTTTGTGCTGCTGCAGGGTTCATATTCATTTTCATATTTCAGAAATTTTCAGCCATTATTTCTTCACATAATCTCTGCCCCTTTTTGTCTGCTCTCCGGGAGCTGCCATGATGCATATGTTAGTCTTTCAGCTGGTGTCCCACATCCGTCCCTGAGGAGCTGTTCTCTGAAATCTTTTTTCTTTCTTGGGCATCGATAATTCCCATTGCACTCTTAAAGTTCACTGATTCTTTCTTCTGCCTGCTTGAATCTGCCTTTGAATCCCTCTAGTAAAATTTTCATTTCAGGTACTACATTTTTCAGTTCCAGAATTTTCTTTTTAGTTTCTTTGTAGGTTTTCTGTCTCTTCATTGACATTTCCATTTTGTTCACCCATTGTTTTCTTGACTTAAATCCACCTCTTCCTTTGATTTCTTGATCATCTTTAAAACCACTGTTTTAAAGTCTCTGTGTAGCATATATACCAGGGTCTTTTCAGGGACAGTTTTGTCGATTTCTTTTTTTCCCTTTGAATAGGCCATACTTGTTTCTTTGTATGCCTTTTGATTTGTTTTTTGAAAACTGGATAATAATGTGATAACTCTGGAAAGCCTTTCCCAGCATTTTCTGGATTTTGTTGTTGTTGGTGTTGATGTTTTTGCTGGGCTAAAAAAAAAATGTTCTTTTTTGTTTTGTTTTGGTTGATGCACACGGTTTCTGTGTTGAGATTCAGCCTGAGACATGTTTATACTTGGACATCTTCTCAGGTCTTTCCTGGGCGGTTACCTGGGCATGTGCAGTCAATTTATAATTTTCTCCATATGGGGCACCCAGGTGGCTCAGTCCGTTAAGCATCTGACTTCAGCACAGGTCATGGTCCTCGGCCCAGGTCATGGTCCTCGGCCCAGGTCATGGTCCTCGGCCCAGGTCATGGTCCTCGGCCCAGGTCATGGTCCTCGGCCCAGGTCATGGTCCTCGGCCCAGGTCATGGTCCTCGGCCCAGGTCATGGTCCTCGGCCCAGGTCATGGTCTTGCAGTTTGTGGGTTTGAGCTCCGCATTGGGCTCTGTGCGGACAGCTCAGAGCCTGGAGGATGCTTTGGATTCGGTGTCTCCCTCTCTTTCTCTCTGCCCCTACCCTGCACGCTCACACTCTCTCTCTGTAAATAATAAACATTAAAAAAACTATAATTTTCTCCATAAATGTGATTGTCTTAGCATGTCCTAGCCAGTGTCTGACTCCTGTAGGGGGAAAATGGAAAATGAAAGGGGGAAGTGGTACCTGCCCTCTAGGGGAGGTACAACAATAATGGTTAACTTTCTGTGTGTGCATCTCTGTGATCAGAAGTAATAATCAGTGATCAGAGCACACATCCCCAATATTTGGAAGATTGGGTCCTTTTTGCTTGCCTTAACTCCCCTGTAGTAGGATTCTTGCATAGAGAGTGGTGACCTTGAGGCTTTTTTTTTTCCTTCCAGGAAACAACTTTATTCCTTCTGGCACCACCACTCAGTTGGGTTTGTACCCAAAGAACTGAGCCCCGAACACCACATGGCGTGGTTCTTTATATATTTTTTACTTCTTAGTCTGCCATGTATGGTAACACACAAACATGCAGTCTGATTAAGTAGTCTCGTTACAAGGTCATGAGGGATGTTGTCACATGCACAGATAGCCAGGTTGCGTTGAAGTTTTTTTTTTCTTACCTTAGGGAGGGGACCCTACCACACCCCAGACCCTCTGCAGGCTGCTTCAGGAACGTATGCACAGCTGGTGGCTGGGCTGAGGGATGGGTAGCTGCTAGCTGCTCCGCCTGGAGGTGAAATTGACAAAAATTCATGCAGTTTACTCTCAAGTTTTCTCCTGGAATTTGCAAGCTTGCAGCAGACTCCAAAGTTCTGAAATAGTTACATCCCACAGATTACGCCAGTGTAATTTCTGGTGCTTTCTACACCTCCATTGTTCCAGGATCCTCCTAGTATCTAGGGTTTTAGTTTTGTACGTTTACATGTCATCACTTATTTGAACTTTATTGGTTTCTTAAATTACTGTTTGTTTTTTTTGTTTGTTTGTTTGTTTTTGTTTTTGGACTAGTTGGCTTGACTTTTCAAATCACTAAGCATAGCATACATGTACAGCAAGTTACTAAACCTGTAGTTTTACTCTGATAAATTATACCGTAACCCCCCACATTACCATTACCTAGGTCAAGAAGAATTCTTTACCTCAATACTCCAGAAGTTCCCCATGTTTTCTTCAATAATCCTAGCTCTGTTTCTCCAGATATGACCATTGTCTTCCTATGATTTTCTCTGTAATATTTCATCCTTATGTATATATCCTTAAAAAGTATTTACATTTTGAACTTTATTCCATACCGTATTTTTTCCAGCCTTATTTATGAAATTCATCCATGTTGTGTGCAAGTATAGTTAAAATTGATGGATCTGTATTATATCATAAAATATCTCATTATCAATTCTAATGTTCAGCATTTGAATGGTTTCTAGTTTTTGGCTGTTAAACAGTGGTGAAAATCTCTAATATCTAGGAATGAGTATCTCCAAAATTAATAACTAATGCCCAGCCTTTCCCAAAGAGGTTGTACCAGTTTACTTTGCCACCAGCAGAGTATATCAGTGCCAGCTGCTTTATGTCCTAACCAACTATCGGTACTGTCACTCTTCCATGGAGCTGTTCTTATGGAGTGTAATGATACCTTGTATGGTTTTATTTTTTGTATCTGCCTGATTTCACTGAGGTTCAGCATTTTCAGATCTTTATTGGCCATTTTGAATATGTAATGTGCTTGTGCAGGTTTTTGTGCCTTTTTTTCAGTTGGGAGAAACAGATTTGTAGGCATTACTTATTACGGAGTAGAGCCCTTTGATCTGTGCATTGCTAGTACTTTTTTTTTTTTTTTTTTTTTTTTTTTTTTTTTTTTTTAGTTTTCTAGCTTTGTCTTTTGACGAACATAAGTTCTTGATTTTTAAGATTGTTCCAATTTATTGAGCTGTTTTTTTTTTTACCTTGAGCATTTTCATGCCATAGTTAAGAAACCATTATTTTTTTTTTTTAATTTTTTTAACGTTTATATTTATTTTTGAGACAGAGAGAGACAGAGCATGAACAGGGGAGGGGCAGAGAGAGAGGGAGACACAGAGTCGGAAACAGGCTCCAGGCTCTGAGCTGTCAGCACAGAGCCCGACGCGGGGCTCGAACTCACGGACCGCGAGATCGTGACCTGAGCCGAAGTTGGCCGCTTAGCCGACTGAGCCACCCATGCGCCCCACCATTATCTTTTTTTTAAGGGAATGATGATACTATGTTTGAGAAGTTTTCTTTTTTTTTTTTTTTGATAATTTCATAAATGGAATTAAATTCTAATTGTTAGTACATAGAAAGAATAGCTTTTTGTATATCAGTAATGTATTCTGTGACCTTGCTGAATTTACTGACCGTAAATTCTAAAGTGTCCTGTAGATTTTCTGTATAGACAGTTGTATGCAAATTATGAATGTTTTGTTCTTCTTTTCCAGTCCTTCTACTTTATTCTTCATAATTTATTTCATTGGGTTTTTTGTAATGTTTATTTTTGAGAGAGAGTGCAAGCGGGGGAGGGACAGAGAGAGAGGAAGACAGAATCTGATGCAGGCTCCAGGCTCTGAGCTGTCAGCACAGAGCCTGATGCGGTGCTTGAACTCACAAACTGCGAGATCATGACCTGAGCTGAAGTCTGACCCTCAACTGACTGAGCCACCCAGGCACCCCTTCAAATGGTTTAGATTACACGGTAGAGCGTTGAATAGAAATGATAATACAAGCATATGTGTCCTATTTCTAGTTTTGTGGAAGAGGTTATAGGAATGGAAGTCTTCGGCATTTCATCGTTTTAGCTGAAAGTTTTGAGATATTCTTTATCTGATTAAGGAAATTCTTTTCAGAGTTGGCAGAGAATGTGTTTAAAAAATTGTTTTTAGTGTTTATTTTTGAGAGAGAAGGAGAGAGAGTAGAGGAGGGGCAGAGAGGGAGGAAGACAGGATTTGAAGCAGGCTCTGTGCTGACAGCAGCAAACCCAATGTGGGGCTCGAACTGTTGAACTGTGAGATCATGACCTGAGCTGAAGTCAGGTGCTTAACTGAGCAACCCAGGTGCTCTGTGTTCTTCTTTTTCTTCTTCTTCTTTTTTTTTTTTTTTTTTAATCATGAATGGGTCCTAAATTATAATTTTTTTCTGTATCCATTTGACTTTTCGCATTTATTGTATAAACATGGGGGATAACATTCAGGAAAGAATACCAAAGTAAAATCAACTTGGCATTCCCAGCATAAACCCATTTTGGTCATAGTATATTTAGTATATAAATAAAATTTAGTTTGCTGGATTTGGTTTACAAATATTTCTCTTGGGATTTTTGTATCCATACATGTAAGAGATAAGCTTGTAATTTTCCTTACTTAAAATATCCTTGGTAACAAGGTTATGCTAGCCTCTTGAAACAGGGAAGTTTCTTTTTGTTTTTTTTTTTTTTTTTTTTTCCTGTTCCTTGGAAAAGCTTTTGTAAAACTTCAGTGTTACTCCTTAAATTTTGGTATAATTTACTGGTTAAGCCACGTGGGCCTGGAGTGCTTGTTTTTTTGAGGAAAGGGTTTAAAATTATGTGTTCAGTTAATAGGTATAGATGTAAGAGAATTTAATACAGAATTTTTAATTTTTTTTAATTAACATTTTTTTTAACATTTACTTATTTTTGAAAGACAGAGCATGAGCAGGGGAGGGGCAGAGAAGAGGCAGACACAGAAACTGAAGAACTGAAGCAGGCTCCAGGCTCTGAGCTCTCAATGCAGGGCCTGATGCAGGGCTCAAACTCCTGAACCGTGAGACCGTGACCTGAGCCAAAGTCAGAAGCTTAACTAACTGAGCCACCCAGTCACCCCTAGAATTTTTAATTTTAATAGATATGGGATTATTGATACTTTGTTTCTTTTAAGTTTTGGTAAGCTGAATTTTTCTAGGAATTTTTCCATTTCATTTAAAGTTTCAAATTCTTTGGCATAAATTTATATGTATATAACAGCATTTTAATGTTTTAGATTAGTTTTTTTTCTTTCCCTTTTTTATTGAAATACATTTGATATATAACATACTAGTTTCAGGTGTACAACATAATGATTTAATATTTTAACATTGCAAAGTGATCACAGTAAGTCTAGTTAACATGCATTACTATACATAGTTTTTAAGATTTACTTAACAATTTTCAAATATGCAGTACAGTATTAACTATAGTCCCCATGCTGTACATTATATTCCCATGACATTTATTTTTTGCTTTTATATATGTCATTGACTTTTTTCTTTTCTTCCTATAGCTTTATTTTGCTTTCATTTACTGTTCTTTTTCTAACTTCTTGAAATGGAAGTGCTTAGGCAATTTTTTTGGAGGTAAAATTTATATACAATATATCTATCATTTAAAACTTTTACAGTTTAGTGATTTCAGTATATTCACAAAATTGTGAAACTATCACCACTAATTTCAGAATCTTTTCATCTTCCCACAAAGAAAACTCATACCCATTAGTCATGACTCCCCTCCACCATTTCCCTGTTCCCTGGCAGCTAACTAATCTTTTGGTCTCTATGGATTTGCCTGCCTTGGATATTTCATGTAAAAGGAATGATATAATATGCAGTCTTTTATGTTTGACTTTTTTTTCATTTAGCAAAGTATTATCCATATTTACCATGAATCCATACATAATTCCTTTTTCTGGATAAACAATATTGTATTATATAGATATGTCACATTTTTTTATCCATTCATCAGTCAGGGGACATTTGGGTGTTTATATTTTTTTGGCATAATATTATGAATAATACTGTTAACATTTATTATGGAAGTGCCCGGGGGGTGCTCAGTTGGTTAAGTGTCTGACTCTTGATTTCTTCTCAGGTCATAATTCCTCATTTGTGAGTTCAAGCCATGCATCAGGCTCCACACTTTAATGTTTTTTAAACATTGTTTTTTAATTTAGGAAAAAAATTGACAAGCCAGTCTTAAAAGCGATTAGGAGTTGTGAATGACTATGAAACAATGACTGTAAAACAGTCTGTGTCGGAATACTCAAACTTCCTGATTTCAAAACTTAAAACACAAAGCTATCATGGTCAAGACTGTGTGATACTGGCTAAGGACGGACATAGATCAATGGAACAGAACTGAGACCTCAGAAATAAATCCGTACATTTACGGTCAGCCGATTTTCTACAAGGGAGCCAAGAACATTTAATGGGGAAATAATATTCAACAAATAGTTCTTGGACAACTGAATGCCTAACAAGCAAAAAAAAATGAACCTAAACCCATACCTCAGACCATATATGATAATTAACTCAAAATGAATCCTAGAGCTAAATGTATAACTGAAATAAGAAAACTCTGTGCTACAGGGAAGACACTATCAAGAAAAGCTAAGAGACGACCCACAGAAAGGACAGAATATTTACAAATCATATATCTGATAAGGGTCTAATATCTAAAGTAAATATGGAATTCCTATAGCTCAGCAATAAAACAACAACAAAAAACCAAATTACCCAACTTTTAAATGGGCAAAGGATTTAAAGACACATTTTCCAAGGAAAATACACATGGCCAGTAGGTTAAACATCATTAGAGAAATGAAAACCACAATGTAATACCACTTCACCAACCACTAGTTTGGCTATAATCTAAAAGATCATAAAAACTGATAAGGATATGGAAAAAATCCAAACCCTCCTACATTGCTGGTGGCAAAGTAAAATGGTTGCAGATGCTTTGGGAAGCAGTTTGGTAATTTCTCAAAAAGTTAAACACAGATACCACATGATCCACAAATTCATTCCTATGTATATAACTTCCATAATATTCTTTTAAATTTATTTTATTTTGAGAGCGAGAATGTGCTCACTTGCAAGGGGAAGAGGGGCAGAGAGAGAGGGAATCCCAGTCCATGCTGAGCTTAGAGCCTGACATGGAGTTTGATCTCACAAACCACGAGATCATGACCCGAGCCAATATCAAGAGTCAGATGCTTAACCGACTGAGCCACCCAAGTGCCTCTCGACCTGTCAATTAATTTATGAAGAAAAGACCATTGAGACTTTGAATCTGTAGATCAGTTTAGAAACTATTGCCCTTGTAATCTAAGTCTTTCAGTCAGTGAACATGAGGTGTCTTTCAATTTATTTAATTTCTGTCAAGAATGTTTGTTTTGTAGTTTACCATATACAAATCTTGTACTGTTTGTAAGTATGTTTATTTTTGATGCTGTTGTAAGTTAAGTTGTTTTCTTATGAAAGTTTATATAAAAATATCATTGATTTTTGTTTGTTGATCTTGTACCCTGCCACTTTACTGAACTCCTTTGCCTGTTTCGTGTGTGTGGATTCCTTAGGATTTTTTTTAATGTCCAGTATCATGTCTTTGAGTAGAGTTGAATATTTTTCTTTCCAATCTAGATGGTTCCTATTTTTCCTGTGTAGTTTCCCTGGTTAGAACCTTCATACCGTTTTTGAATAAAAGTGACAAGAGTAAAGGCGGGCACCTGGATGGCTTAGTTAAGCCTCTGACTTTTGATTTTAGCTCAGGCTGTGATCTCACAGTTGTGATATTGAGCCCTGCATGTCGGGCTATGCAAGTAGGAGCCTGCTTGGGATTCTCTCCCTTTCTCTGTGCTGCTTGTGTGCACTCTCACCTCTCTCTTAAAAGGTGACGAGAGTAGACATTCTTGTCTTATTCCAGATTTATGGGGAAAGCTTTCAGTCTTTGATCACTAAGTATGATGTTAGATATGAGGTTTTATAGAAGCCTTTTATCAGGTTGAGATTGTTCCCTTCTGTTAGTTTATTGGGTTTTGTTTTGATCATGAAAGGGTGTTTGAAATGTTTTTTTTCAAATACTTTTTATATGTCTGTTGAGGTAATCATGTAATGTTTGTCATTTATTAATATGGTGTATTTAACTGATTGAGTTTTCTATGTTGAACCAGTCTTGCATTCTAGGGAAAAGTCTCATTTGGTCATGGTATGTGCAATCCTTTTTATATACCATTGCATTTGGTTTGCTAGTATTTCATTGAAGATTTTAATTTATATTGATAAGCCTATAGGTCTGTGATTTTCTTGTGATGTTTTCATCTGCTTTTGGTATCAGGGCATTACTGGCCTTATGACTGAGTTGTAAAGTGTTCTCTTGCATTTTTTTTGGAAGATTTTGAAGAATTGGTAGAATTTATTTTAAGTCTGGTAGGATTCACCAGTGAAACCGTTTGGTCATGGACTTCCTTTGTGGGAAGTTTTTGATCATTTGTGTCAATTTTTGCAGTTTGTGTTTTTGTAGGAATTTGTTCATTTCACCTAAGTTTTCTCATTTGTGTCAATTTTTGCAGTTTGTGTTTTTGTAGGAATTTGTTCATTTCACCTAAGTTTTCTAATTTGTAGGCATACAATCTGCCCCCTTTTTTTTTTTTAAAGCTTATTTTGAGAGAGAACACAAGTTGGGGAGAGGGGCAGACAGAGAGGGAGAGTGAATATGCCAAGCAGGCTCTGTGCTGTCAGGACAGAGTCCAACGTAGGGCTCGATCCCTTCAACCATGACACGATGCCCTGAGCTGAAATCAAGAGTTGGAAGCTTAACTGACGGAGCCACCTAGGTGCCTCTCTCCTTTTTATTTTTGTAAGGTTGATAGTAATGCCCCCACTTTAATTTCTGATTTTAGTAATTTGAGTGATCTTTTTTTTTTTTTTCATGTTCATTCTAGCACAAGATTTGTTAATTTTACAGATGTTGTCAAAGAACCAACTTTGGGTTTTGTTGCTATTTCTCTATAGTTTTTCTAGTCTTTTTTTTTTTTAATTTTTTTTTTTTTTAACGTTTATTTATTTTTGAGACAGAGAGAGACACAGCATGAACGGGGGAGGGGCAGAGAGAGAAGGAGACACAGAATCGGAAGCAAGCTCCAGGCTCTGAGCCATCAGCCCAGAGCCCGACGCGGGGCTCGAACTCGCGGACCGCAAGATCGTGACCTGAGCTGAAGTCGGACGCTTAACCGACTGAGCCACCCAGGCGCCCCTATAGTTTTTCTAGTCTTTATTTCATTTATTTCTACTTTAATCTTTCTACTTGGCTTTTTGTTTTTACTGTTTTTTTTCCTAGTTTCTTAAGGCAGAATGCTTAGGTTATTGATTTAAGATCCTTTTTTTTAAATATAGGCACTTGCAGCTCTAACTTTCCTTCCAAGTACTGCCTTGACTGCATGTCATATATTTTAGTCTGTTGTATTCATTCATCTCAAAGTATTTGCTAATTCTTGTGTGATTTCTTCTTTGATCCATGATTATGTTAATTTCCACATATTTGTGAATTTTCCAGTTTTCCTTCTATATTGATTTCTAATTCCATTGTGATCAGAGACCATACTTTGTTTGATTTCAGTCCTTTCAAATTTATTTAGACTTGTTTTATGGCATTACATATGGTCTGGCTTGGAGAATATTCAATATGCAATTAAAATTGTGTATTCTGGGGTGCCTGGATGGCTCAGTCAGTTAAGCATTCGATTCTTGATTTCGGCTCAGGTCATGATCTCATGGTTCATGAGATTGAGCCCTGCATTCGGATCTACTGACAGTACAGAACCTGCTTGGGATATATTGGGATATATATTCTCTCTCTCTCTCTCTCTCTCTCTCTCTCTCTTTCTGCCCCTCACCTGCTTGTGTGCACTCTTTCTTTCTCAAAATATATAAATAAATAGTGTATTCTGCTGTTGTTGGATGGAGTGTTCTATAGATGTCTTTAGTTCTAGTTGGCTGTTCAGTGTTCAAGTCTTCTGTTTTGTTGCTTATCTTGTGTCGTCTTATTCTATCCGTCATTGAAAGACACTGGTTTCCAACTATTACTGTTGAAATACCTGTTTATCTCATCAATTCTGTCTTTGTATGTTTTGACGCTCTGTTCTTAGGTTCACCTGTGTTTATAATTGTTATATCTTCTTTGTGGATTATTTTATTTCTAGGGACAGTTTTAAGATTTATTTTGTCTGATACTAGTATAGCCACTCCATCTCTTTTGGTTATTGTTTTCAGGGTATGTCTTGTTCTATCATTTTACTTTCAACCTATTTGTGTCTCTGAATCTCAAATGTATCTTCTTTATAGCATGTATTTGGACCATGGTTTTTAAAAAATCCATTTTGCCAATCTCTTCCTTTTTAGGTGGAGAGTTTAGTGTATTTACCCTTAATGTAATATAAAATGTAAAATGTAAAAGCATTTTAATTTATAATAGTCTGGTTCAGATTAATACCAATTTAATTTCAATAGTATACAAAAACTCGGCTCCAGTACTGCTGCATTCCCTACCTTCTTTGTGCCAATAGTGTCCAACGGATGACCTCTTTATACATTGTATGCTGATCAACCCAGATTTATAATTAATACTTTTATTTAGTTCTTTCAGTAATCTAGAAAAAATTTGTAAACAAGCACACGTTTGTATTGTCTTCATTTACCTGTGTGGTTACCTTTTGTGGTGGTGTCTTTGTTACTTTGTGTGGATTAAAGTATTGTTTTATTGGCCATGTAATTATTTTTTTTGTTTATTAATTTTGAGAGTGAGAGAGAGAGAGAGAGAGAAAGAGAGCGAGCGAGCGCGCGCAAGGGAAGGGCAGAGAGAGAGGGAGACAGAATCCCAAGCAGGCTGCACACTGTCAACACAGAGTCCGATGCAGGGCTCAAACCCACGAACTGTGAGATTGAGACCTCAGCCCAAATCAAGAGGAAGCTTAACTGAGCCACCTAGGTGCCCTTGGCCATAGAATTGTTGAGTTATTTCTTTCAACTCATATGAAACCCTGGGTGTTTTATCCCTGCTTTCTGGTTTACATGGGGTTGCTGATGAGAAATAAGCTGCTAATCTTACTGAGGATCCTTTGTACATGATCCGTGAGGAGTTGCTTTTTCTCTTGCATATTTCAAGATTCTTGTTGCTTCTAGCTTTGACAGATTGATTCTGATATGTCCCAGTGTGACTCTTTGTATTTATCCTACTTGGACTTTTTTGAGTTTCTTGGAGGTGTAGATTGATGTTTTTAGTCAAATTTGGGAAGGTTTTTTTTTTTTTTTTTTTTTTTTTTTTGCCATTTTTCCTTCATATACTCTTCCTTCCCTTTTTTTTTCTCTTGGGACTTTTAATTGTGTATATTGGTACACTTGATTATATCCCGGAGGTATCTGACACTCCTTCACTTCATTCTTTTTCTTTCTCTTCCTCAGACTGAATAATCTTAACGTACCTGTCTCTTGGTTCACTCATTCTTCTGCCTATTTAATGCTGAGATGCTGTACTGATTTTTCATTTCAGTTACTGTACTTCTCAGCTCCAGAATTTCTAACTGGTTCTCATTTATAATCTTAACTCTATTCTGTTTGATGAGACATTGTTCTCCTACTTTCCCTTAATGTTTGGGATGTGGTTTCCTTTAGCTATATAAACATACTTAAAACAGCTGAGGGAAGTCTTTGTCTAGTACTTGGAATGTCTAGTCTTTGTCAGGTAATTTCTTTTGATTGCCTTCTTTCCCCTGTGAATGGACCGTATTTTCTTGTTTCTTTGCGTATCTTACAAATATTTTGTTGAAAAGCGAGTACCTAATTTAATATGAGAGGTGTGGAAATCTGATTATCCCTCTTTCCCAGGGTTTGTTCTTTCTGTTTGTTGTTGTTTAAAGGCTTTCCTCAACTACTTTGGTAGAATCTCTACTTGGTTATGTTTTTGCTGAACTAATGCTTGCAAAGAGATTTCCTTATATGCTTGGAAGCAGTAAGTTTCTAGCCTTTGCTTTTAAGGGATCCAGTGTATCTTCCACACTGAGCCATACAGTTTAAAAGGACTCTATAGTAGCCTTTGCTTCCCTACTACTTCCCTACCAGTGCAGAGCCTTAACCTTAACCAGAAATGAGATCTCAGGGCCTTCTTAGGTCTTTTCTGAGAATGCATGTGGCCTTCTAGATGCCCAGAACTATGTTGAGCTTTTTAAATCCCCTTATAGGTATCTCATTCCCTAGTTTTTCCTTGTAAGCATTTTTTTTTTTTTTTTTTTTTGTAATCTGTTGTTTGCCCAAATTGTTATTTACTACCTGAGGCACCAGATATGTAATAACTGACTTTGATTGTTGAATAAGCCTTCCCCTGGAGAAAGGCTGTTAATACTGGTTGAGATTCAAGGCAAGTCAAGCAAAGATAGCTTTAATAAAAAAGGGAACTTGCAGGGAAACACCAGAAAGGTCAAGTAATGACAGTCTCTGGGGGTGGGATCTGAGCTCCAACCTTATTCTGCTTCTTCCAGTGGCTGCCAGGCTGCTAATTTTCACTGTGATTGTGGGCTGTTCATTTTCAAGGTTACTGCAGAGCTAGGGAGGAGATGGAAAAGTGCAAGATAAAAGGCCATAAAGCATACTGTTTTTACTAGGATCCAGCTGATGTTCCCCAATTACTGTAATCCTTTGTTTAATTCACAGAGTCCTGAAAAAGTTCATTCTGGTAGTTTTTGCCAGTGTTTTCACTGCTTTGATGGAGGAAAGAATATTTAGAGGTCCTTAATTGACCATTTACCTGACATCACCCTGGTCATTGATTTTTTTTTTTTTTTTTTTTTTTTTTAGTCTTTCCAGTACATGCAGAGACTATAAATGTCCTTCTCAGTATGGATTTACGTGCATTCTATGACTCGTGATGTCTTTTTTTTTTTTTTAATTTTTTTTTCCAACATTTATTTATTTTTGGGACAGAGAGAGACAGAGCATGAACGGGGGAGGGGCAGAGAGAGAGGGAGACACAGAATCGGAAACAGGCTCCAGGCTCTGAGCCATCAGCCCAGAGCCTGACGCAGGGCTCGAACTCACGGACCGCAAGATCGTGACCTGGCTGAAGTCGGACGCCCAACCGACTGCGCCACCCAGGCGCCCCTCGTGATGTCTTTTTAATGATTATTTAGTTAAAAATATTTTCTGATTTCCATTTAGATGTCTTGACCACTGAAGTGTAGGGTTTATTTTCAAAATATTTGGGACTTCTTGTTTTTTTGGAATGGACTTTTTAATCTTCATTCGATTATGATTATAGAACATTTTCCATATGATTTCAGTCTTAAAATATTTTGAGGCTTTCTTTATGGTCCAGCATATGCCCTAGTTAGTTAAATGTTCTGTGTATACTTGCAAAGAAACTTACATGGGGCACATGTTGATGCCTTGTTTTTGTTTATGTGAGTCATGTCCAGTTTGTTGGTTTTATATTTCACATCTTCTGTACTTAATTTTGGTCTTCTTATCCCATTAGTTACCAAGAGAAATGTATTTTTTTGTTTTATAGATTTTTGTAAAGATTTAGAATTACGGCCTTCTTATGGATTGATTGCTTTATACTTAGAAAATGCCCTGCTTTTATAAACTCTTCTTTTACCTTAAAGTTCACTTGGTTTAATTACAACAGCTTTCTTTGATTAGCTTTGGGATGGCCTATCTTTAACATTTTTCAGCTTACCAGTGACTTTATATTTTTAAGAACTGACTCTGATAAGCAGCAGATAGTAGAAATTTTGATTTTTTTTTTTTAATCAGTTCTGCCAGTAATTGTCATAATTGCAGTTTGGGTTTTTTTTTTTTTTTTAAACCTCTGTTAATGTTCTTATGCTTAAATCTGTCAAGTTTATTGGGTCTTCTTTTTGTTCTTCATGTCTTGTCTTCATGTCTTTTAGATTAGGCAGGTATTCTTGATTCAGACTTCCTCCTTCTGTTGTTTGATTAAACATTCTTCTGTTCTATCCTAGTTTTTTCATCACTTGCTGGAAAATGCAGGAAGCTTCTAGAACACCAATTACCCTGGCCCCACAGCTTTTGTGGTATTGTTCCTGTGCATTTTAATTGTGTGTTTATATGTTTTTAAATTCCAGAAGGAAATTATTTTATATAATTACTATTTACTTAGTCTTACATACATCTTTTTTTAATTGTTCTTGTTGGAATATACTTGGGTTGTCTTTTCTTTTGCCTGACAAATATCTTCAGTGTTCTCTTTAGTGTGAGTCTCCTGGCAATGAATTTTTAAAAATTTTCCCTGAAAATGTATTTCACTTCTGTTTCTTAGGGCACAGTGGTTATAGAATTCTTGGTTGGCATTTATCATTCCACTCTGTATATGTTGATTATCTTAAGGCTTCTCAGGTTTTCGTTTTTGTTTTGAGAAATCTGTTGCTCTTTTTTGAAATCTTTTGCTATTTGTCTGTCTCTCCTATGGCTTGTTCTAATTGTCCCTGTGTTTTCTGCTGTTGCACTCTGAGTCCACATACAGTATCTTTTTTTTTTTTTTCTTTGTGAGTTCTTGGGCTTCTTATATGTATGGATGGGTATTTTTCCATGTTCAGTTTGTAGTCATTCTTCATATATTTCCTCTGCTTCATTCTTCTCTTTTTCCCTGTGACTCTAATTAAACATTTACTCTGCTTATTCATTCCATCATTTGTCTCTCATCTTCTCTCTGGTATTTTCTGTTTTGTTTTTGTTTTTGTTTTGTCTCTCCCCTTTGTTTTGGACATTTTAGCCTTATACTCTAGTTTACTTCTTGTCCTGTACTGTGCCTCATTTGCTGTTAAGCTCCACCTTTGAGTTTTTAATTTCTGGCATTTTGGCGAGGGGTTTTGGTCCCTGACTTCATTCTGGCTCATTTTTACCTTGATGTGCACTTGGAGTCTAACAGGACACCCTGCCTCTAAGGTAAGACTCCTTGCTGGGCATGCTAGGAATCTTAACCTCTTTCCCTTTGTTTCTTCAGGTCTTAGAGCCAAACCCCAACCTTATTGCTTAACAGGCACTTAACCTTCAGAGGGTTAGTGATTGTGGTGCTCTGGTATTTTGCTTTCTCTTCTGGGTTCCTGCTTTCTTTCAGAACTAAACTGGTAGTTCTCTACCATCTTCTGTGATCTTAGATGCTTGTAAGATCATGTCATCTTTCTTATTCAGCATTGTTTATTTTCTGGACGGTTAGTCTGAATAACCTTGTCAGCCACAACTGGAAATGAAACTTGAATGGTATTAAATTTTCATTTAACCTTTGGTTTAACTCTTCTCTAGTACTGGTATCTATCATGAACGGTTGCTGTAAAGAAATGTAAAGCGCTGGCACATGTAAAGAGCTTAGGACGCATCCAGTTGCACAGTAGTGAGTAGTTTTTCCAATTTCATTTTTCAACATTTTTGTCCTCAGTATAATTCTGGGAAAACTACTTTTTCTGCTTCAATATCAAGTTTTTTAGCTGTGTTACACCAATCATACCATTTATTGGTTTTATTTACATAATCAAATTTTAACTTTTAAGGTCTCTTCTAGTTTCTGGGCATATTTATTTTAAAATCTTGTTAGCCTTATTAAGCCTTTATTTCCTCAAGTATAGGTTTTATGTTAAGCTTGCTGCCTCATGATTCTGTTGATCTTTTGAAAATATTTGGTCAGTATTGGGTGTAAGTTTTTTTTTTTTTAAATGGCTTTTATATTTGAGATTGCTTGACAGCAAGTGTGCAGATACTGTAGAAGTTTACTCCAGCCTGCCTTTTGGATGGGAGAGCGCTTCTTGGGTGATAGTGAGCACTTCTGTAAAGTGGCCCTAGGCACCACTGATGGTCACCACCTGGATGCATTAATTCATTAATGGTTGCCAAAGAACACTTTTTTAATTCGTGTGCCTTTATTAGCTGATAGGCTTTATAAGTTTACTTTTACAAAAGCAAACTTAGATTCATTAACTATTTGATTTACCTGGAAGAATAAAACAGTAAGCCACATAAATGCTGGATTATTTTTCTTCATATACTTATTTTTTAATTATTCAGTTTTGAGAGACCATGAGCTGGGGAGGGGCAGAAAGAGAGAGGGACAGAGAATGTGAAGCAGACTCTGCACTGACAGCAGCGAGCCTAATGTAGGGCTTGAACTCAGGAACCATGAAATAATGATCTGAACCAAAGTTGGATGCTCAACTGATTGAGCCTCCCAGGCACCCTCATATACTTTCTTTCATAACTTTGAGCTGATTCTCCAGCATTGTCTGAGGCTGATCAGTAAATCATTTTCCGTTATCACTGTGAACTCAAGGGTGTGATGTGTTTGATGTGTCTTGACCTGTTGCACTTACCCCTTTTTGTTCAGATTGTCAAGTCTTGAACAGTTGAGCTGCTCATACCCAGTAGGGTGGCTGTAAGAAAATAAAGCAGGCAATAACACTTGTAGACAAACTAGAGCCTTCATGCATTGCTAATACGAGATGTTACAGCTGATTTGTAAAACAGTTTAGCAGTTGCTCAGAAGGTTAAACAGAAAGTCACTACTGTAGGACTCAGAAATTTGCTCCCAGTGTAGACCTAAGAGAAATGAAAACAAGTGCACATGGAAATTTGCATATGAATGTTTATAACGTGTTATTCATCATATCCAAAACGTGGAAAACATTTAGATGTCTGTCAACTGATGAGTGGGTAAACTAGTGTGGTGTATCCATACAATGAACTATTTATTTGGCAATAGAAAGGAGCAAAGACCTGCTTGATGGTAAAACATGGATGAACTTTGTTTCACCTGGATGGCTCAGTTGGTTAAGTGTCCGACTTCGGCACAGGTCATGATCTTATGGCTTGAGTTTAAGCCCTGCATCAGGCTCTCTGCTGTCAGCGTGGAGCTTGCTTAGGATCCTCTGTCCCCACCCCCTGCCCATTCCCTGCTGGTGTGCTCTCCCTTGCTCTCTCAAAAAATAAATACTAACAAAAATTTTTTTTCTAAAAAATAAAAAACAAAAAAAACAAAAACAGTAAGAGTGAAAAAAGCTAGCTAAAAAACTTTGTGTTACATAATTTCTTTTCTGTGAAATGCCCAGAATAGGCAAATGCATAGATACAGAAAGTGGATTATTGGGTTTTTTTGGGCTGGGAGAAGTTGAAGGGAAATGGGAGTGAGTGCTGAAAGTACCCATTTCATTTTGGGGTGATGGAAAGTTCTAAGATTGTGATTGCACAACTCTGGAAATAACAAAAACCATCGAATTGTGTGCCTTTGGTGAGGGAACATGTGAAGAGAAGGGAATATTTGCAGTACATACCAGAGGTTAACTTTCTTAAATTCAGAGCGTTCTTACAAATTAGACTAAAACCTGTTTTAAGATGGTTAGAACACACATGAAGAGACCATGGTTTTAGTCACCATATAATAAACTGCTCTAGGTGCTGGGAATACAGATGTAGAAAAGAGCTATGAACTGTCTATGTAACTACAGGAGTGTAGCAGGGAACACCAGCAGATCTTCAGACCGTGCTGGCTGAAGCAAGGGAGCATGATAGAGAAGGGCAGCATGAGGAGGGCTTGTGATTGCATGGTTTCCCCACATAGGATTAAAGGAGATCCTCTTTCTCAGGAACTGGCACTAGGCTTAAGACCCGAATGATGAGCCAGCCATACAGAGGAAGTGGTTTAATACCAGGGTAAGATTGTTGTAAGCAGAGCAAACAGCAAACAGGAATGAATGTCCTGGGGTAGGACGGCTGGGTCTGAAGTTAGCCGAGTTAAGGGGTGGAACTCTTAATGGGGTGGGAAGTGTTAAGTGGTAAAGCAGAGTTAACAGGAAGCTATTTCAGTAGTCTAGGTGAGTGAGAAGTGTGTTGGCTTGGACTGGTATGGTAACAGTGGAGACCAGGTAAGTGAACAGATTGAGTGTGAATTTTTCTCAGAAGTAGGTTTACTAGGACTTGCTGATTGTGGCGGATGAGGGAGAACAGAATCAAATCTGTTTGGCAAACTTAGGCGGAATGGTTTTCTGAGATGGAAAATATTAGGGGGGAAAGGGGGACAATGAAAGAAAACATGTTAAGTCTTATAAAATTAAAGAGCTAGGATAGGTAGACCTTTGTCATTCAGTCTCAGAATTTTGTCACAAATTTAAACAATGGGATTCTAATTTTTACCTATTAGATGCATAAAAAATAAAGTATGGTAAGGATGTAGAGCAATAGCCCTCATATAGTTGGGAATTCAAACTGGAATTACTCTTGGGGCAGTTTTGGCCAACATCTGTCAGTTTTAAAATACTGGATCATAAGCTATATGCCCTTACCACGTATGTTTGTCTAAGAAGGTGAAAATAAATGTAGAAGGATATATGTTGCCTTACTGTGTGTAGCAGAAGAAGAAATAACTAGGAGAAACCCAAGCATCCATCGGTACAGACAGGGTGAAATATATTAAGCGCATTGAATGGGCTGCCACAAAACAATGAAGTTGATGTGGGTGCGCACATACGGACGTAGGGACAGATCTCCAAAACACAATACGTGAGGAATGATGTGAAATACTGTATCTGACTCTGTGGACATTTTTTAAAAAGCTGTGCATTTACATGCTTTGTGCACACGAAAGAATCTTCTAAAGGTGCCTCCAGGCTCAGGAATTTGAGGAAAGAGATAATTCTCACTTTATGTTTTCCTTTCTTACTTGAAGGTGTGCACACTGCTTTCATTAGCTTTGAATGTGGCAGTGAACTTCTGTGTAGGAGAAGTTTTATTTTTCTTTAAGAGGCAGATTGAGAAAGCATGAGTTACGGGAGTGGCAGAGAGGGAGAGAGAGAATCTCAGGCAGGCTTCCTGCTGTCAGAGTGGAGCCCGACGTGGGGTTCACACTCATGAACCAAGAGATCATGACCTGAGCTGAAATCAAGTGGGCTGCTCAACCGACTGAGCCACCCAGGGGCCCCTATGAGAGTCTTTGACCATGTCTCCTTCTCGTGATAGCATCCTACAAGGACTGGACTGCTAACATCTGTACAGGGTATAAGCACAAAGAGACTCTTGATGCATGTGACCAAGAGTATCCCAGAAGGTTTTCCAGGTTCTTTTCTTAAAAGACAGTTTATTTTTATTTAAATACACTGTTGTTGAATGTATCATGAATTCCTTTGACAGAGAACATACCCAGATTTTAAATTCTTAAAAACCATTTTCTGAATTTTTTCTGTGTGATTTATATTTGTTATAGAGGATTTGGGAAATTCAGTACCAGTTTATAAATTCTCCCTATAGTCTACTTGGGTTGTTTGGATGACTGTTCGTCTCTGTGTACTTCTGGACATTTTCACGCAGTTGTAGTTTTGCTTTGTGTGGTTTATTCTCCCTCCCAAACTTCTTACGCATTCACCTGTATCATGTGCGGAGAAAGGAATATTACTGGCTAAGTCCCTATCTCTTCATGAGAGAAGTAGTTATTTTCAGCTTTTCACCATTAATAGCTTTGTGACAAACATCTCTATAGGCAGGCATTTCCCTGCATTAATGAGTATTCACTTAGAGATTCTTAGCAATACAGTTACTAAGTTGAACAGTTTTAATTTTTTAAGCTCTGATGATTTATGGGAATGCTTTCCTTTTATGGTCCCTCCAGCAATTTGAGAGTACTTGTCTTATGTATTATGCAGAGAAGAAAATTATCAAAGTGACTCCACCACTGCGTATTATACCTTTAATTTTTCTGATTTGGTAAGCAGAATTCTTAGTTGAATTCCCATTTGTTTTAAAGTGGAACAACTTTTGGTTTTTTTTCCCTAAACACAGTATTAGTCTTTTATCTTTTCTCTTGTTGAATTTCCTACTGACCTTCTTTTTCTCTTTCAGTGGAAACTCCACTAGGTACTCTGGAAAAACCGAAGGGCCTGAAAAACCATTGTCATTCCTTTCTTTATAGTGAAGTTAAAAGAAAATATATAGCTTTTTAATTCATTGTCACATAGTTCCTGTGAATAAAGTCCCGTGAGGACATTAAAATGGGCTTGGAGGGGCGCCTGGGTGGCTCAGTCGGTTGAGCGGCCGGCTTCGGCTCAGGTCATGATCTTGCAGTCTGTGAGTTCGAGCCCCGCGTCGGGCTCTGTGCTGACTGCTCAGAGCCTGGAGCCTGTTTCAGATTCTGTGTCTCCCTCTCTCTGCCCTTCCCCCATTCATGCTCTGTCTCTCTCTGTCTCAAAAATAAATAAACGTTAAAAAAAAAATGGGCTTGGAGTGGCAAACACTCCTTATAGGCAGTTTTAACTCTTGAGGACATGCTGATGGCTAGGAATAGGAATAGTAATTGACCTGAAGTCACACTTGTGTCACTCCACATCTCTGCCTAGGAAGGTGTGTGTGCAGGTACAGATCCAGATTTGGAATAGCTGTGACTCCACTTTGAACCTCTGTCCTTGGACTCTTTCCCACTGAACACAGAAGCACAGGCTAAGGGTCTCCTGGGCAGCTCAGTCAGTTGAGTGTGTTTAGGTCATAGTCTGATTGTTCGTGAGTTCGAGCCCTGCATCAGGCTTAATGCTGTCCGTGCAGAGGCTGCTTCAGATCCTCTGTCACCCTCTCTGCCCCTCCCCCATGATGCTCTCCCTTCCTCTCTCTCTCTCTCAAAAAAAAGTACGGACTAACTTGTAAGTGTTCATCCTTAGGCACATCAGTTGACTTTGTGGTTTTACCAGCAATCCCTCTGTTTTAGACAAAATTTAACTTGGATAACTTCTTACTGTGACCAAAATTCGGAGAGATTTGTTTAATGTGCCTTTTTTCTTTTTAAAGGAAAATAATACGTGAAAGTAGAGGTCTTTACAAATGGTGCCATGGATTAAAGTGCTTTAAATCTTTTTATTTTTTTTAAGTTTTTTTTTTTTTTTTGAGAGAGAGAGTGAGCACAAGCATGGAAGGGGCAGAGAGAAGGAGGGACAGAATCCCAAGCAGGCTCCACACTATAAACACCGGCTGGCTCAGGTGCCCAAAAAATAAAGTCTTTAAAAAAAAAAAAAAAAGGTTCCTGTCCCAGTAGGGGAAGGTTGGTTAATATTTCCCTGATGAAGGATACTTTTCAAGTGTATTGTTAAACTGATTTACAACGTGAGCCAAAACCTGAGAGTTGGATGCTTAACTGACTGAGCCACCCAGGGGCCCCTAAAAATTCTTAGGAGGGGCACCTGGGTGGCTCAGTCAATTAAGCACCTGACTCTTGACACTGGCTCAGGTCATGATCTCACAGTTTGTGAGTTGGAGCCCTGCATTAGGTTCTGTGCTAACAGCGCAAAGCCTGCTTGGGATTCTCTCTCTCTCTCTCTCTCTCTCTCTCTCTCTCTGCCCTTCTCTCAAGCGTGTATGCACACTCTTTCTAAATAAACTAAAAAAAGTTCTTATTGAGATATAACTGATGTATAATGTATTAGTACTAGGTGTATAGCATGATTTGATATACATTTATTGCAAGATTATATGCAGTTTATTCTAATGACCTACATTAGATTTTGCATTCACAGCCTCTCTTGATTGGAATGTAAATTCCCATCAGAAGTAGTTGATGTGTACTTAGGTTTCATAATATATAGTTAGAAATGTAGATTTACGTCCTCACGTTCTGAACCTTACTTAAAAGTGTTCCAATAACACCCAAGTTACCAGAATTTTTATTTATTTTTATTTAAAAATAATCTCTACAGGGCCTGTTGTAGGGCAGGATCACAGATGTGGAGTGGAGAGCAGGCACACACTGGATGCCAGCACCTTAATGTCTGTCCCTCACTGTGTCCAACTCTGCTCCCTCCTGCTCTTTTACTTTCTCAGTCAGCTCCAAGGGATACTGTCTGCAGAGAGAAGGCAGAACAATGCTTGGACTTGAGGTATAGAGTTGAGTACAGAGGTGCTCTGCTGAGAGGGGGAAGCAGCCCTGACACTCCAGTCCATGGAAGGAGAAAGGTCCTAGGAGAGTGTTCTAGAGCCTGTCCACGAACTCTGCTCTTTTTGTCACTTTATGAAGTAGGGAGTGTGACGTTTCATTTCTGCAAGCCTTGGCCTGTGTGCTACCATCCCCATCTGCTGGAGGGTCAGGGCTTTGCTGCTCAAACCTAAGTCTCCATGATGTTTTGATCACAGGCAGAATTACTCCCACTGTAGTGTGTGCATCCCAACTTCTGAATGTAGGTGTTGTACTCATTTCTTATTAAAAAAGAAATACAGCTATGGTATGAAAGGGAACTGCGCAGAGGTGAATGGTTAAAGCCAGAATTCACACTTGGAGAGAGTGTTACTGCTGTGAAGTGAGGGGCTTGGACTAAGTGGATTCCAAAGTCCCTTATATCTTTAATGTTCTGTGGCTTATCGTATTTTAAATTATCCTAATTTTGGATTGTCCTCGAACTCCTAATGTCAAATTTAAAATCTTTTAATAAGGATTTTTCTTTGTAAAAATTCTTAGAAGTTTTTTCAAATTTATTTAGGGGATATTAAATTTTAAATTACCTTTACCCTGTTTAATAAGCTGTATGTTTTTCTTGTTTAAATATGTTCATTGTAAAACATTTTGAAGGAAACAGAAAGAAGGAAAAGAATCCTGTGTAATCCCACTAGTCAGAGATAACGGTTAACATTTTAGCGTATCCAGTATTTTTCTAACATAGATACAGTATATATTTATTAAAACGAAAGCTTTCTGAATACACTGTATAGTGATTTGCCGCTTTCTATTTTTTTTTTCTATTTCTTTTAATGTCATTAATTTTCTATGTCCCTGTCAAGGTTACATAGCGTTTTACTGTGTAAATAGATGCAATAGGAGATTCTTACCCTAGATTCTTGGATAGAACTCAGGGAGTCTAGTAACATGGACAGGTGAATAGATCTTTATTTTCACCAGTATTTATCTGAAATGTAGCATTTCTTGCTGTTGTAAATGTTGGCAACAAATCACAATAATATTAGCAAGGCCTAATACTTTGGTAATGATAATCTTCATTAGGATGGTCAGACATTTTATATTTGACTTCTTTACAGTCACTGAACATATTTTAAAAAGTTTTTTATATTCATTACTTCAAAAATTATCACTATTTTATATATTGAACAACATTAATCTTAGTATCGATAGGCTTTAGCAGACTGCCAAATTGTTCATTGTATACAAAAGTTAAGAATTTCGAACTACTATAGATCATTTGCTTAAATAGGTGTCTGTTTTAAACACTAGTAGAAGTGCCTAAAGTTAAATCTTTTGTCTGTATCTGTGGTTATTTGGACACAGAATAAATAAATCTCTAGAAGTAAAATTCTTTAATCAAATAAGTATCTTTCAAAGCTTTGAGTGCACATGTCAGATTACCTTCCAGAAATGTACCAGTTTACTTTTCCATAGTATATGAAAGCACATGGTTGTTTTCACATCACTAGCTTTTATATTTTCTAGCTCTATTGTGGTTTCGCACTGTAAGGGGTCTCCAGTCTGGTGTCGTGTTTAAGGAACTTATGTAAACCCCAGATTTGAACAGTATAGCATCATTTCATCGTGTTTACACGAGGCTAGTTTTATATACAGTTGGGCACACCCTCTGGCAGCGTGTGGTATTCTGGACTCAAGCCTCCGAGAGCTGGAGCACCTGCCAAACCGGGAGCCAAAGGTGAGGTGGAGCTGGATTTGAATAAGGTGGCCTCTTTCCATTGGGAAGAAGCTAAATTGTCACTTTCAAAAATAATACACACACCTGGCAGTGGAATCTTGGATGCACCAGAATGTGACCTTGACATTTTGCTGAAGAAGTGAGAGATTGGGGGAGGGGGATGGTAATAAGAGCGGAGAGAAGCTAGTTGTAAGAATTGATCTCTTGATAGGAAGAGGTGGCTTTAGTACAAAACTCCACAGGGGCCTAAGTGGAAAATGAGAATACAAGTTGTTGTTTTTAATTGTCTTTTTCAAAAATTTTTTTAACGTTTTTTATTTATTACTCAGAGAGCGTGAGCATGGGAGGGGCAGAGAGAGGGGGAGACACAGAAGCCGAAGCAGGCTCCGGGCTCCAGGTTTTCAGCACAGCGCCTGACACGGGGCTGGAACCCACAAATCATGAGATTATGACCTGAGCCGAAGTCGGACGCCCAGCCAACTGAGCACCCAGGCACCCAAGAATTTGAGTTGGGACATGTATGAGTGCAGACCTGGGCCTAAGAAAGTGCCCAGGGTAGGAGAGAAGCAATAGAGCAGGTTCATCCTGGATTTGGATCCCACCTCTTCCACTTAGTAGCTTTGTCACTTTGACCCTCTCTGGGGCTTGTTTGCTCTCCAGTTGGGGGATGGGAGATTTAACCAAGTGTGCTTTTAGATCCTTTGTGATTGATTCGCTCTCATCTGGTGGCAGGGAATTGGGGGCATTTATCCCAGAGTCCTCATCCTGCATGTAGTAATTATTTGTTTGGTCAATCCCTGATAAAGGACCTGAATTATGCAGAGCACTCTTCTTAATCTTTTTTTTTTTTTTTTTTTTTAATTTTTTTTAACATTTATTTATTTTTGAGACCGAGAGCATGAACAGGGGAGGGGCAGAGAGAGAGGGAGACACAGAATCCGAACAGGCTCCAGGCTCTGAGCTGCCAGCACAGAGCCCGACGTGGGGCCCGAACTCACGGACCGTGAGATCATGACCTGAGCCGAAGTCGGACGCTCAACAGACCAAGCCACCCAGGCGCCCCTTCTTAATCTTTTTTAAATTTAAATTTTTATTTTTGAGAGTGAGAGATTGAGAGAGCGTGAGCAGGGGGAATGGCAGAGAGAGAAGGGGACAGAGGATCTGAAGCAGGTTCTGTGCTGACTGCCCGATGTGGAGCTTGAACTCATGAACTGTGAGATCATGACCTGAGCTGAAGTTGGATACTTAACCGACTGAGCCACCCAGGCATCCCTGCACAGTGCTCTTATTTGCAACGGATCAAACACCTGATTAGAACTAACTTTGGCAAAATTTGAGAATTGTTGGAAGTCTTTTGGTATATACTTCATGGAATAGGAAGAAATGACTGGAAAACGAAGTAAGGACACTGAATCCAGGGCCTTCGATCTTGCCAAGATCCTGTCTGTCTCTCTCTCCAAGTGTGGGTTTTATTTTCTCCTTTTGCACAATTGCCTATTACCTGAGTAAGGGGTTATGTTCACATCCTCTAGCATCTTGAAGCTAGGAAATGGTTCTTCCTTCACTGTATCTAAATAGGAAAATTCAAAAAAGGACTCCCAGTTAGCTTGGTGTGGGTTGTCCCTATGCCTGGACTCATCTGTATGTCCTAGGAATGGGTTATTCTGGCCCAGATTGGGTCACATGTTCATCCATGAATCATCTCTGTGATCAGTGAAGCAAAATCCTCTAGGAAGATGGCATTTGCCTTGAAGGACCACTTGGTTGGCATAGGAAGAAAAATTGTTCAATAAAATCCTGGTGTGGGGGAGATTTTTTTTTTTAAACATGGTCTAAGGGATTCATGAACTAGGCAGCAACAGTATTCAAACAATTGTTTGTACACATCCCATTAATTAAAAAAAAAAACCCACCAGTATACTCCACAATGAGATACCATCAATTCATCCCCATAAAGATGGTTGTAGGAAGGAAGGAAGGAAGAGAAAAGAAAATAGTGTTGGTGAGGATGTGGGGAAATTAGAACACTTGTGCACTGTGGAATGTAAAATGGTGCAGCCACTATGGAAAATAGTATGGTAGTTCCCCAAAATAAAAAAATTTAGAATTACCATATGATCCAGCAGTTCTGCTTGGAGGTATATACAAAAGGAAATTGAAACCATATTTGTACACCAGTGTCCGTAGCAGTGCTATTCACGATAGCCAGAAGGTGGAAATAACCCAAATGTCCCTTGGCAGTTGAGCAGGAAACAAAATGTGGTCTCTACATACAGTGGAATATTATTCAGCCTTAAAAAGGAAGGAAATTTTGATACATGCTTACAACATGGATGAACCTGGCACATCATACAAAGTAAAAGAAGTCAGCCACCAGGACAGATAATCTGTGATTCCATTTCTGTGAGGTGCTGAAAGAGTTGAATTCATACAGACAGAAAGTAGTTACCAGGTACTGGAGATGGGGCTAGTGGGGAGTTGGTTTAACAGGGACCGAGTTTTAATTTGAGATGAAGTTCTGACAATAGATGGTGGTGGGTAAATGCATAAAAATATGAATGTACTTAACTGCCTCTGAACTGTATACCTAAAAATGGCTAAAATGGTAAAATTTGATGTATAGTTTACCACAGTAATTATTTAAAATAATTTAAAGTACAACATACAAAAATACAACATACAAAAATTTTAATAATTTAAAATACAACATACAAAATTTAAAAATAC
The DNA here is from genome assembly GCF_018350215.1 of Panthera leo. Taxonomy (NCBI): domain Eukaryota; kingdom Metazoa; phylum Chordata; class Mammalia; order Carnivora; family Felidae; genus Panthera; species Panthera leo. The sequence continues at coordinate 4,253,979 of NC_056684.1, forward strand.
AACATACTTCTTGCATGTTTAATTTGATATCTAAGTAATCATTTAAGTGAAAATGTATCCAGTGGAAATCAAAGGTATTTGATACTTCCTCTCTATTTAAAAATGTGTAAGCCCATTCTTTAACAGTAGAAAATTTTTCATTATTCCTTTTCTCCTTTCCTCATATTTGTAGTCTGCTTCTCCCACAGAATTTTATCCTAATGTAATATTGTACACTTACAGGTCTTTGGCTGATTACATTACACTTGTCTGCAACAAAAACAGTACATAAATAGAAATCTTAAATTATTTTCTGTGAGTAAAAGGCTGTAGGTATTCTGGATTGCCATGGCCTTTGATTGCTGGGGCAGTTAAGACCATCTAAATGTTACAAATTTTTATAAAGTTTTGTTTATTGGAAATGCTTCTTAATGAGATAGATGGGACATTTAAAAACCCATGTAATTTTGGACGACTCACTTATTGCTGGAATGACTCAGGGTTTTCAACACGATATATATTCCTATTTTTTGTTTTTCCAGATCTGTGTTCTGAGTAAACTTGCTCACATAAATAGATGGGAAACGAAGGAGTTAATTGGAGCAGCATGTCTCAATTGTTTGAACTCCTCAAGTTCCAAGCAAAAAGTTAGACATCTGTCATTATTTTTAGGCTTGTACTTGCTGGCAGTTCGATTTAATCCTTCATATTTGTGACAAACAAGGAACTGGAAACCATCTAATTTGCAAAAAGATTTACCCAAGTCATCAGTCACTGAATTTCTCAGTTTTTTGAAAGTGTACCAAGAGAGCTTTATGAAGACTTTAGATAACAACTATGTCTATCATTCTTTGACTTAGAGACCTTGTTTACCTTAATTTACCTAAAGGATTGAGAAAATTAAAATAATGTTAATTTAAAAATACACCTTTGCCAGCACAGTATCTTAAGATGTGTTTTATCTTCTCACGTAAAGTATGTATTGTCAAAAACCTTAGGTCTGTAGATTTTAACTTGCTGTACTTATGGAAAATGTCAACCATAAAATCTAATGAAGTCTGTTCTTATTGTCAAACCAATCAGTTCAATCAGACTTGGCCTTTTGTCAGAAAAAGCCTGACTTCGCTTTCACCCGGTATTTTTATGAACATTTTCCAACATACATAAAAGCTGAATGATTTATGAAGTGAACACCCATAAAGCCCTTCACCTAGATACTATGGTAAACATTTTGTCAGTTGGCTTTACAACGTATTCGTTTATTTACCCCCTTAACCATTTATCTTTTCACCTGTTTACCTTTCACAATTAGTTTCAAAGTAAGTTGCCGATGTGAATATAATTCACCTCTAAATACTTCAGTGTGCAGGGGCGTCTGGGTAGCTCAGCTGGTTAAGTGTCTGACTTCGGCTCAGGTCATGATCTCACAGTTTGAGTTCGAGCTCCATATTCGGCTCTGTGCTGACAGTGTGGAGCTGGCTTCAGATCCTCTGTCCCCCTCACTCTGCCCTTCTTCCTCCGTCCCTGCCTCTCTCTCTCAAAAACATTAAAAAAAAAAAATACTTCAGTGTGCATATCATTAATGTTCAGTATTTGCTGATAATATTTTGAGGTAAAATTTATACACAAATGCACAAATCCTCTGTGGATCATGAGATTCATCCTGACAAATAACACACACCCAACTTGGACTCCCGTCAGTTGTAGTGCATTACCCTCCCCTCGCAAAGGTCCTTCCTACCTTTTCCCAGTCCGCTCCTTCCACGGCCCTGCTGCCTCTCCCAGAGGCAGCCATCGGATTTCATTTCATCATATGAGTTTTGCCTGTTCTAGAACTTCAGGTAAAAGTACATTTATGTAAGGCTTCTTTCAGTGTAATTAAGATTCATCTATGTTGCATGTATCAGTAGTTTATTCCTTTAGATCGCTGAGTCATATTCCAGTATATACATGTGTCACACTTTATTCTTCTGTTGATGGTCACTTGGGCTGTCTCCAGGTTTGGTGATTATGAATAAGACCATCACCGTTCATGTACAGACCTTTTTGTAAAAGCATACTTTCATCCCACTTGGTTGAATACTTTGGAGTGGAATTGCTGTGTCCTAGAATAGTCTGTTTAGTTGTGTAAGAAATTCACAGACCTTTCTCAAAAGTGATTATACTGCATGTATGATGCATGAAAGATCTCATCGGCAACACTAAATGTTGGCAAAATGTGGAGCCAGTCTTTCTAAATTTAGCTGTCTGGTGGGTACGTAGTGGTTTCTTGTGGTCCAATTTGCATTTCTTTGACTAATGATGAGCACTTTTTCAAGTGCTTCCTGACCTGTTGGTTATGTATCTTTTTGAAATGTCTTTTCAATATTTTATGCCTTTTTGAAAATATTTTTTCCTTTACTTTTGAGTTAAGATTTCTTTTATATTGTCCATACTAGCTATTTATCAGATATGGTTGCGGATATCTTCTCCCATTTCATAGCTTGTCATTATTTTCTTAATGGAGTCTTGATGAGCAGAAGTGTTTAATTCTGGTAAGACCCATGTATCAAAAGTTTTTTCTAATGACCATTACTTTCTGTGTCTTCCTTAGGAAACCTATGCATCTGTGTACTCCTCAACCCTAAGTCACAAGGACAGTTGATGTTTTCTTAGAGTAGCCTTATGGTTTTGCCTTTTTTAGATCTCTTGGATTCATATTGAATTAATGTTTGTATATGGTGTCAGGTAAGAGGTTAAGGTTCATTTTTTTTTTTTTTTTTTATCCCATGTGGATGTCTGGTCAGTCGAGCACCATTTGTTAAAAAGTCTTTCCGTACTGAATTGCTCAAAGGCCAGGTATTTCATTGGGGTTGCACTAACCACATAGATCACTTTGGTGGGAATTAACTTTTTAACAATATTGAATTTTCTATTATGTGAACATGTATATGACATTTTAGAATCTAAACATTAATGTTTATTTTAAGGAATATTGTAGAAATCACTTTTGATTATTGAAACAATTTGTGGAATTTGAAGATTATTAAAAACAGTCAAGACTAAAATAAGCCAATGATCCTATTTTTCTGATGGTTTGTAGAAAGTAAATCGGTTGTCTCTCATACTTTCATCTGTAATATAATTTAATGCATAGGTAAAATCATGTGTAAGCTTTTCCAGAGTATCCTAGCCATCATGCAAGCTCTCTCATCTGACCTGTTGTTTCACTTATCAGCACATAGATAAACGATAAATTATTTTCTGGAGTGTGAACTTCTGAGGAATTGTGATTAAATCTAGCTAAGCCTTTAATGTTTGGTGACTAGTGTAAGAGAAAGTTAATAAGCCAGGGCCTGAAGATTGGCTTTGATATGAGAGGCATTAGGGAGCCAGTGAAGGTACTTGTTTAGTAGAATGAACACCATGAAGGAAAGTGGTGTTGGGTAAGAATGGGGTGAGTAAGAATTACTTGGAAGAGACCATCTGGAGTAGAAAAACCCTTTTAAAATTGTACTGCTCGGAGTGTGGCCAGCATACCAGGAATGCGACATAATATGGGAGTTGATTAGAAACGCATATTCTGGGCTTGACCCAGACCCACTGAACCTGAATCAGTGTTTTAAAAAGATTCCCAAGTCATTTAAAGTTTGGGGAGTACTGCTCTGGAGAAGCTTGCAGTCTCCCTGGCATATGAGTAGTTAAGGGCCAAAGTACAAACAGAGCAGTTGAAATGATCTTGACAGATGTCTGACTTCTTGCACGTTTGTTCTTTCTCTTTAAGTTGCCAAGATGGATTTCCAAAATCATCATTTTGGTTTTTTTGATTTTGTGTGAGAAAATTGTCTTTCAGACAGTCTTTTTAGAAATACATTCTTAGAAATGCTACTTTATAGGCTTGTTAAAACCCTACGAACCATAAATCATTGATTTAAGGAGATTCAGCTATAAAGCTAGTCTTTTGAAAGAATCTAATGGGAACAAATAATGCAGTGTCCTATCTCTGCTATTCCCAGAGCCTGGAATTTGGGGATAAAGTTGAGATTTTTTTAAAAGACTCGAGTGTGGTTGCTAAACAAACTATAATAGTGTGCTGCTTAGGTTGAAAGAGGGAAAAGACAGGAGAGGATGGATTTTATTCTGCATTGTTATAATTGTACACTGACTAAAGGAAAATCCATTAGTAGTCTGCTGACCTTATACAGTAGCTGTTCATATTTTTCTGTTTCTTTACCAAAATTTCCATCAATGGACAGAATTTTCACATTGTTCTAATCATGGTATAGATAGATGCAGCTTTGTAGTCTGCTTGTGCCATTTAACATATTTCCCTTCAGCTCTTCTTCCCTCTCATCCCTGGCCTCCTGATAGGCCTTCTGAGCTCCGATCTCTGGTTCATCTTGGACCCTTCAGCCTGTTATTTCCTGTTTAAGAGTCCATAGACATCCCTCACTTGGCGTGCCTTGGTTCAACTGGTACAAACACACCTTGCTGACCTTACCTCCTCATGGAACTAGATCTTTTTCCTAGGATCAGCTTGTGATTCATCTGTTCTGTGAAGCCAACCCAACTTCTGGCAGTCACCATCTGCCTTTGTACAGTGGAGCCTCCTAACTTAAGGGCTTCACAAGTGAGGGCCTCATAGCACAGTTCTTGTCTTCCCTTAGTCTCCAGACTTCAAGAATGGTGGCAGCAGACGACCCTGAGCAATGCTGTGCTGAGTTTTGCTGGCAGAGGAGTCATCAGAGGAACAACAGCCTCTTACGAAGATGGAAAAGATAAGAGATGAGGTCACTCTGAGCCCTGGAGCCAGGGTCCCTGGTTCACTTCTGCATTTTGAGTCTGCCAGGGGATGCTCTAGTTGAGATTGTGGCTAACTTTGACCTTTGGGTCAATTTACTTATTTCCCTGAGTTGTTTGCCTGCTAAGAAATTTGGGGGATTAACTGTAAAGAAGATAACTGATAGTTTCAAAGGGAAATGATTTTTAAAAATTTGAACTAAATTAAGAAACTTAAGTCAGAAGCTTTGTTATGGGTATGGATGAAGGAAACTTGTAGGAAAAAGCATTTAAACTGAGAGTCCTTGTTCATTAGATTGCCTTAGAATAAGAATTATCACATCATCTTGTGCCAGTTATCAGCTTTTAGTACTTGAGAGTACGTAGATGGAGCTGGGCAAAAGATTATAAATAATATCCTCCAGTAAAAAGGGTCACATCCCTGTCCAGCATCTGCTGTGAGCTTCAGAAGCAAAGAAAAGCTTTTGCTCAGTATAGTTAGCCTTTGCTTTTCAGACCTCTTACCTCACTGCATGTTAGGCTGTGTTGACAGTTTACTTCTCAAACTTTCTTTCAGTACACGGAGAAGAGGTGGACAGCAAGGGATAAATTTGGATAGAAGGGATCAGTTAGTCATTGGAAAGGAGCGTTTTTGGGTAACCTGTTTCTGGAGGGGCAACTGGATGGCACAGTTGGTAAAGTGAGTGACTCTTGTTCTCGAGGTCATGAGTTTGAGCTCCATGTTGGGTGTAGGGATTACTTCAGAAAGAGAGTCTGTTTCTTGAGTAAAATGTTTCTGAACACAAAGACTCCAGATAAGAGTGATCATGCCTACCAGGCCTACCATCTCTGAGATTGCTGTCCTGGTAGGATTTTCTTAATTGAAGCGTAGTTTAACGTACAATATGATGTTAGTTCCAGGTGTACAGCATAGTGATTGGACAATTCTGTATTTGACCCCGTGCCCACCACAGTAAGTATAGTCACTGTTGGCCACCATACGACATTACTACAGTATCACTAACTCTTTACCTTATGTTCTTTGTACTTTACATCTCTGTGACTTCTTTTAGAACTGGAAGTTTTGTCCTGGTACGATTATTAAAATTTGCCTCCTTTCTCTCAAAAACGTCTTGGTTTGGATGATAAATTACATGGTCACCCTACTGAAAACTGATAAAATGCTTTGTGTCGGACAGTGTACCAGATGTTTTATGTGATCCTGAAAGAATCAGGATCTGCTGTTGCCACCTTACAAAGATGCTCAGAAGCTAAGTAACTTGACTGAGATCACACAGTGGCAAGACTTGGTGAGCAAAGTAAGATCCTGTTGGACTTTTAAAGCTACTTAATTTTTCCCAGTCTGCTACACTAAGCATTTAATGGGTATGGCCTTCATTGATTTTAGGATCTAGTGAAGGAACCCTGCAGTGGTTGTGAAAGCCTTTTTCTGGAAGAGAATGTGGGATGGGGGATGTCTGGATAAGGATAGAGGTGATGTGATGCCTATGGTGGGGATGCTGGGAGTGAAAGTAGAGTTGTGTTCAGATCACAGAGCTGGATGCACGTAGCCATCAGTATCCTTAAACAGCCCTGCTGCTGAAGCCTGGGTCTGTCAGCTTGGGATGGGAAGGTTATGGAAGTTGTATAGATACTGTTGCTTAAACTGGTGTGTGCATACATATCAGCTGGTAATCTTGTTAAAATGCAGGTCAATTCCATAGATCTCAGGGGTGCTGAGATTGTGTATTTATAACAAACTCCTGGTGATGCTGATGTTGCTGGTCTTCCTCACTAGACTTTGGGCAGCAAGAGTATAGTCGATGATTAGATCCTTCCTGCCAGAGGCATGGGGGTAGTCATGCACACAGATACCCTCATTTTAGAGGTCAGGGTGGGGTGGGGGCAGTTGTGTCTAGGCAGAGGTGGCCTCGCTGTGGGGTGGAAGGGACTATATAGATAGCTGGTTTAGTGGGCACAGGTACTGAAATATAGATGTTTTTAAAGGCAGCATTGTTTTTGTAGTTAGTACACGTAGATTATTTTTAAAGTTTGTCCTTAGCTTGTGTGAGGGTGGACCTAGAGAAGCAGGAGGGGAGTGTTCTGGGGTGGGGACAATACCAACATGGTGCAGTGGTGAACAAGGTTTTAACAAACACAGACAGGGAGCAAGCAGAGTATCTATAGCCAGACAGGAATAACGTGGATGGATGACACAGCAGCAAAGCTCTAAAGAAAAAGGAAGGGAAAAAGAAAAAGAAAAAACCACCTCTAATGGGAGGAGTCTCTCCTACAGACTGGTCATTTCTCCCCTCTCAGCTCTGCCTGAGTGCCCAAGGACATAGGGGTATGTACTGCAGGTGGTTCTCGCTAGTTTATCCTGTGGCTAATAGCATTTTTCTTGCCTCTGCCCACCTGGGACCCTGTCTATATCGGTCACTGCCCGTATGACATGGGAGAACAGGTGAGGCGGAGTACTGCCACCAGCATGGTTTAGGTGTGAGCAGCCTGCCTGCTGAGGCTGGGACCTTTGCTCTCTACCCTCTTTTCTGGGGAGGAGGCCTTGTGACTACAGGTCATGATGGCAGAGGACTGATACGGGAGAGCATGTCACCAAAGAGGAAATGGCGGAGGTTCCAGAATATCTGGGCAGAGCTGTACTTTGTTGCTGGAGCTGTGAGTGGTCACAGAAGTGGGGCCTTGGTCCTGAGCAGGACCCCTGAGTGAGGGCCCCAGCAGCCAGAGGCATCAGTGAGCCTCCCAGCTGGCTAGCTGGGAGGCTCAGAGTGCTCCTGGAAGGCCGGAGACAGGGCGTTGGCAGGGCCGGCTGGTGGGAGCTCCTGAGCACTGGATTTCTGAAGGGGCAGAATAGCACTGGGACTGTTGCTTTTCTTTCTGTCTGTCTGAACTGTTTAGCAGTGTTGCCTCAGTCTGTCCCTATGTCCGGCCGCCCGAGGGAAGGGAGGCTGGACCTGACAGAGCTGCTCATGACTCATGCCCATCCTGTTGGGGCGAGAGGAACCAGGGACAGGAATTGTCCTGGTCAGGGCAGAGCTTACTCTGGCCTGTGGGTGGTGGGACATACCAGGGCAGCCCGGCGACTCCCTTCCCTCTGCTGAAGCTGACCCCTTTTCTCTGTGATGTGCTCCAGACAAGCCTGGAGCACCAGGTGTTGTTTCCCAGGGTCCCAGTATGCAGTGTTTTCTGAAGGTTACCCCATCCCTCAGTGGTAAACACTGCTGTGTCAGGGTGCTGCTCAGGGGCCACTTGGAGCACATAGATTTTTGCTAGCAGGATTGTGAAGCTTTGCATTGGGCTGCAAAACCAGGGCTTGAGCAAGCAGCTGGAGAGAATCCAGGACTAGAGTGTTTTTGGGTTTGGGGGTGGAGAGCAGAGGGAGGGGAAGGGAGGGGCAGGAGGGCAGAGCTACACAAGCAGGCAGTCACTGCTTTGGCTTTGCTGTCAGCGGAGAGGACTTCAGTCGTGCCTCGGGGCCGCTTGGCCACCATTGCTGGAGACCGGAGGGCGCTGCCTCAGAACCCTGACTTACCGGCACTGCACCCGGACTGTTCCAAGTAGCTGTTGTGCTATCTTTTCCCGGGGAGGCAAGTCTCCTCCCTGTCGTCCCCTCCTGCTCCTCCCCCATTCTGTGAGGGATGATGCCGCTTTCTATTGCACAGCTCAGCCGGCTGATGTCACTGGCAGCGGGAAGCATCAGCAGCCTGATCACATGCTGGCCCAGTCTGTAATGCAGACGGGATAGGGGTGTGTATGTGGGGAGGGGGGCTGTATGGCAACTGCTCTTGCTCTGACGCCCCCAAAAGTGCAGAGGCAGCGGCCGCAGCATCCGGCCGACTTGGATGTCTGCTCCTTGAGCTCCGGGAAACTATTATTATTAATATTTATTGTTGATAATACTGGGGAAAACAGCCCTTAACTCTGGGGTTTCTGCTGTCCTCCTGTCCAAAGCAGACTTCCAGGACTCAGAAGAAACAGTTACGAGCAGGATGCTTTTCCCCACCTCTGCGCAAGATTCTTCCCGGGGCCTCCCAGATGCAAATGACTTGTGCCTTGGCCTGCAGTCCCTCAGTCTCACAGGCTGGGACCGACCCTGGAGCACCCAGGACTCCGATTCCTCAGCCCAGAGCAGCACACACTCGGGTGAGTGCCAGAAAATGAGTTGGCTGGGGGAGGGGGACGCATGGGGTGGTGAGCAGAGACATCCACAGCAACAGTTGTTCTCTTCCCCTTTGCATCACCTCCCCCCCCCCCCCCCCAATACAACATGGAGCTGTTTTGCAAGAGATGGAAATGCTGGCTGTGAGCGTGGCAGGACAGATGGTTGCTCGTAAAGGCAGGCATGGCTTTTCCACTTACCCTGATAAATTCCCTGGAGTTGTTAGTGTGCACCTGGGGTGGCCCTGAGAAGGGTCCCCAAGGTGACAGTCTTATGCAGAAAAGATCCAGCTAACCCCCTGAGTGCCCAGGCCTGTTTTGGAGATGATGAAGCAAAACACTTTTCAGTGGGGGAGGGGACTTCAGGGGCTGATCCCTGGATGTCCAGATTCTGTTTCTCAGTGGTTTTTATAACTAGGGACCTGTATACGAGGATGGGTGAGTCCCTAAATCATGGCAAGGGAGTAATTTTAACCTCCAGTGTGGCTGGGTGGTATTAGAATATTGGAATTGGCTTTAACATACGGGTAAGAGCATTGACCCTGGAAAGGGACAGGCAGGGTCAGTGGGGTGGAGTAACTCTCAGCTGCGGAGGCTTTGTTTTTCTTTGTGTGAAGGGTAACCAAATGGATGGAGGAAGAGCCACTCCCCTTTAGGACCCCTTGTTGCCTTGGGAGGATTTGATGGGGACAGCCTGAAGGGGCTTCTTGGCCAACCCCGTGAACTGCTTCTGCTGAGAACTTCCCAGTGCCCGTTTCTTTCCCTCTTGTGGTACACGGGGGAGGGTTGGCCAGACCCAGCCAAATCTTGGAGTGTTCAGGAAGAAATGGGAACTTCAGAAATACTATAGGTAACTTAAAACCCATGTATTTTGCTTTATGTACATTATACCTTAATAAAAAGAATAGCAGCAGATACTTAGGGAAGATGGAAAGGTAGTGGGGGGCAGCCATTTCCTATTGGTGCTGACCGTGGAATTCACTGAGCCTGCCATCCTTCCCTCACCTCCTCAGCTCCAGAAACTGGCAGTCATGGTAGCCAGGTACCGTCTTGCTGATTTCTCTGGCCTCCACCCTATTTGGCCGCAGGTCTTTTTTTAGAATGCTTTGCAGAGCCCGGGACTGTTATCTGTTGGCATTATCCCATTTGATTGGGGGTAGGGGGTTGGATTTTTTTTTTTTTTTTTTTTGATTTGAGGATGGGGAAGAGCTTTGTCTAAGTAACTACCTCTGGGTTAAGGTAGAATTTCTTGAAGTACTGGCCTTCAGTTGGCTCAGGTTTTTCCAGAAAGATTGGTAACTGCCCTGGGGCAAGGAAGTGTGGCATCCTGTGCCTGGAGATCTTGGCTGGAAGGCCACGGTTGCTTCTTTTATGTGGTACTCTGAAGTTGACCCAGATGGCCTGTGAAGCTGACCTTGTCCTCATTCCCACTGTATCTGAGCAGAAAACAGAAGAGCTTATGCAGGAGGTGGGCACCTGTCTGTGGTGACCAGTGTTTGACTAAGGCACTATCTCTCACTGGTGTCAGATTGGGGCGTGGCCCTTCTTTGGCTCTGGTCTCTGTTAGCTACAAGGGTCCTTCTGAAAAGTAGTACTGCACACAGGTTGCAGGAGGGCGCAGGTTGGGGCTTGGAGAGCGTAGCCTGAAAGTTACTGTGAAATTAGGCTGTAAAAAAAAAAACAGTTTGGACCCAGTCGTAATTCCTCCAGCTTCCTTGCTGCCTGAAAGTCCTGTGCTTGTAGCTATTTGTCTCCAGAGTGGGGATGAATTTATTTCTTCACCTTTCATCTCAGGCACATCAGTGATAAATATCACATGATTTTGTGGATCAGGGAGGGACTGCAGTCTGTGGCCCTAGCATTCACAGGGACCAGAGGGCTGCCCCAGTGCTGTCATCTGGCTATGGGCAGGGTTAGTGTGGCCGTGTCTTCCTTTCTGAGGGTTAAGGACACACCCATCCCTCACATCCGTGATGTCCTCAAATTTTGGAGCTATGATGACGGCCATCTCTCTTCTTTTCCCTGAGCTCTGGGCCTTCTCAGCCCACACGAGGGTACTGCCTACTGGAGTAGGATGCAGCCCTCCCACCAGCCAGCTGCAGTGCCAGATCGGGCACCCTTGCCAGCAATGCGGGAACATGCGGCCCACATTCCAGTGCCTACACTGCCTTCCCTTCTGAAGACCAACTAGCTCAGTTTCTTTAGGGAGGGAGGAGGTGTTTCAACATCTCTGGGCAGTCTGGGAGTTATCCATGCTGTGTTTTGTGGAGCACAGGTGCAGGCTTGCTCCTTGGGCTCTGCTTGGTGACACATTGCCCCAGGCAGCTGTGGCTTCACCACTGACCACCTTCTGCCATCATATGTGTTCATCAGTGTTGGGGGTAGGGGAGGAAGATGGCAGGGCTCTTGCCTGAAAATCTTGGTTAAATGTATTCAGCAAGCATTGAGCCCTGGCTATGTGCCAGGTACTAGATTAGGCTCTGGAGGTCCATCGATGAATAAAATTGTTGCCCTTACAAATCCCTGTAGCTACCAAGGGTAAACAGATGAGAAGGTATACCAAAGGCAGTGTGATAGTTGCTACAACAGGGGCTTCCATTTTTTCCACTAAGGATTTTTTTTTTTTTTTTTTTTTTTTTTTTTTTTTGCACAGGGACAACTTTTAACTGGGTTCTCAGCATGAGACTGGTACATGGAGACCTTTCTTGGGGGGCTAGGATCCTTCCGCTACATGGGCTCCATTGGCCTCCGAGGCCTGCTTTTGAAGCCCCTGGGGTGGAATCTGGTTTTGAGATTAGTGCCTGCAAGACTAGCATCGGTTTGGTTATGGCGCTTTGTGGGGTCCCTCCTTCTAGAAAGACTGGGCCTACCCTGAGGCCTCACCTCTTGCTGGGAAGAAAGCCTTTTGGGGAAAGATGAATGTTAGACATTGGTTTTTCCCTGAGACCCCAGTGGCATGTGTCCAGCACTACCTTTGTCATCCTTGTAGTGTGTCTGAAGTCCTGTAATAGAACAGTAGAACCACGAAAGCTGTCCTCAGTATCTTGGGATGGGGGATGGAATGACTAATAACTACCAGTTGTTGACTGCTTCCTATGTGAAGTCCATCATGTGACTTTAATGCTTGTACAATCCCATGAAATGGGTAGTCATTACTTCTATCATAAAGATGGGTAGGTAAGGTCACAGGTTGTGAAGTACCAGAAGTCACACAACTGCCAGAACTCACAGTGCTCTTTGGTTCCAAAACTCTTGTGCTTTCTATTACACCTGTGTTCCTATAAGCAGAACTCTTAACATGTTGGACAAGAACACCTATGTTAAGGTATTTCCACATACTGCCCTGGGCTGTCCATCCAGAGGTGATGTGTTCCCTAGCTGAGACCCCTCAAAGCTACAGTGTGCCGTAGACAGTTCTGACTCCCCTCTACCTGAGTCTTAGCTCATGAGCTGTGCCCACCCAATGGATCTGTCTCCCTGACTTCCCCCTGGGGACTCTGTTGCAGGCAGTATTACTCAGCATGAAGGGGGTGACTGAGAATCTACTTTGGGGAGGCCTGGAAGCAGGGACTCTTAATGCATGCCTTGTATCGAAGCCCAGTGGGTAGACCAGATGTTCTGTCTGAGGATGCCAGAGGCCATGCCCTGTTTTCTCCCACTGTCCTTTAGAAGTCCCCGGGGGTTAACCTGTCCACCTTCTCTGGTTTCTGCCCTGACTGCTAACCAGTCAGGTTATGAATGGTATGTTCCCGTGCTGTGTTACTTGCAGGCTCTCTGTTGGTGGGCAGGCTGGATCAGCCTGGAGTGAGAAGGGGGACCCTCGGCATTTTGATTTTGCTGCTGCTATACTTCCAAAACAGCCTTTCTGAGGTGATACTCAAAACAGAGTTGGGCTCCTCATCTGTGGAACATGGACTTCTTGGGCTGGACCAAGTTCCGCTCCTGCAGATCTCCTTCAACCATCCACTTCTCCACTACTGTGTCCCCAGCATGCAACACAGCACCTGGCTCATGGCTTTTTCATAAGTATCTGTTGAATGAATGATGAATGTCGAGCCACTGTGTTGTTAATCCTGAGTAGTTTTGAACTGTAGAGTTCAGTCAAGGTCTCCCCCATTCTTCTGCCTCCCACGTGTTTTGATCAGCTGGATGGATGGATTCTTCAGAGATCAGTATCTCTGAACCTCCATAGCTTCTAAGGCATGAAGATGCATTTACAGAAAATTTTGTCATACACTGGAACAGGAATTCTATCGTGGACTCAGGAAGTCTACTGAGAAATAGCATTTAGTGCAGAGATGAGGGAGGGCCTGGGAAGCAGTATGATAATAGGGTGCCTCCTAGGCAAGAAAGAAATTGGGTACAGGGGGGGCATGTGTGCTGACCTTACGTGGGACTTGGGTATGTCATTTCTTCAGGTAATGAAACTTGTCCAGTCATCTCCTCTCTCTAGAGAAGAAAGGCTCTGTTGGGTGCCACATTGCGTCTATGGGATCCAGGGTCAGTGAAGGCAGCTCACACTCAAACGATAGCCCACCACCTGAATTGGAGTGTGGTGTAGACTGCAGGGTTGGGGTTCCAGGCAAAGAGCAGTCTGTTGTTATACCTGGAATGAGTGCTGCCCTCCCACTTCCTATCTGTGTGCCTTCAGATGGATTTTGAGCACAAACAACCTAGAGCTAAGGGTTGGGAGAGAGAAGGAAGGGTTCCAAGTATGTGGCCCTAAATCTCAAGCTAGAAATAATGGCTCCTGGTGTGGGTTTTTTCCATGATTACTCCCAGGAGTTAGCAGGCATCTGACTCTGATGTCTTGGGCCTAGTCTCTCCCGAAGCTGAGCTCGAACTCAGGGTCTTGGCAATACCCACATACAGTTCCAAACTCTTGCTGCTGCCACCATCAGGCTCTGGGTGACTTTGTACTCTTGGGGAAGGCTTCAGAAAATTCGAACAGTGACTCAGCTGTAAAAACCCACAGGAGCTGGCATAGAAGGGTGAAAGTGGAGAAAGTTAACAATCGGTCTAAAAATATTCCTGCTGATTTGGTCTCTTGTACCCTCTGAGGTAGCATTAATGAGCTGGAACCCTCTGCCAGGTCTTCTCTTCCCCGTGACTTCCCTGAGAGCTGTCTGTAGCTGATCCTGATTCCTGCCAGCATGTGAGTGGTGAATGGTGCCTCTGCTCCAAGAAGAGCACACTGCTTTTCTTAGTCACTTTTGGAAGATACAAGTGCCATATGCTTGGCCACCAGGGCTGGAGGTACTTGGTAAACGTCAGACTTCCTACGGTCCCTGAGTTGTGGAGTTCAGGAGTAGAGCAAAGGTCTAGGGCCCTGGATCCCATTGAAAAGTGACTACGGACTTCTCTCCACACTTACCAGCCCCCAAGCCATATAGGTTAATGCTTGACGTCTGGCCTCGGGGAAGCTCTGTGCCCTGTGATGGGGAGTGGACTTCAAGATACTGACCTGCAGCATAAATGACCTAGCACTTGCCCTGGATTTTAGATTGTGTAGCTTAAAGAGCGTGCCTTTCTAGTAGATATACTTACTACTTCAAGTTACGAAGAGGGAAACCATGGATTGCTAGCTTTTTGGCTCCTTCCCTCCTGATTCCCAGCTAGTGGGAATCAGTGCTAGTCACACCAGGGGAAGTATGGTGTCATGGGCTGAGCCAGGAGTAGGACAGGTTCCATCTCTTGAAATGAGGTTCCATCTTCCCTAGAAGCTTTTCCTTTGATCTGTAGATATTCAAAGAACTACCTGCTCAGGTGCCATGTGAGTAGACTGTATAGGGACACTCAGGTCACTCTAGGGAATCTGACCACAGGTGACAGTTTCCAGAAACCTGGCTCCTTCTTTGGGTTGAAGGAAATCTCAAACCAGGTGGAAAATCATAGGCCTGTTGATACTAGGTTTTTTTGTCTTCCCCATATCTTCTAATCAAACTCCTACTGTATTCTTGGCCCTCCCAATGTAACATTTGCAGGAAACTGCTGCAGTGGAGGTTCTGATGCGACCCAGGTGTGTGAATCCTGGGGCATCCTGATTTTTTGTCTGCTAAATGACATTGTCCCTTTCCCTTTTTCTTCTGTGTGGTTAGGATAGTTTTCAGTGAAGCACTCTTTCCTGCTTTTAGTACTTGAATGTGGAAGTAAGTACACATAGCTGTGAGGATCCCAGCAGGTTACTGGGAGGATTGAGCAGGGAGGTGCTTCTTCTGTCCTGCCCTTCCTCAAGCGCAGAGTAGGCTCTCTTCAGCCTGTACCTATATATACTTAGTTCTCTTCGAAGAAAGTATTTGAAACTAGTGGAAGGAGTATTGTCACAATTTGATGTGACAAGTAACTCTACTTATCTCAACCTCTGTTTTGGTGATGGGCTGGGTTGGGATGAGCTAAGATTTTTTTGCTCCGGTTCTGAGTTGCTGCTAGGTCAGTATTGTGTCCTTGAGTTGAATAACCTTGATCAAAAGGGTGCGGCCTCAGTGAGCATACTGGCTCTAAGGGATATGATGTTTCTTTCCTTTTAGTACTGCCCAGCAAATACTGATCACCTGCTCTCTGCCAGATGTTGAGTTAATTACTGTTGGAGTGGCTTGGCATGGTTGGTTGAGAAGGCAGAACTTTGTCCATATGTGTGCCTGCAAATATCCATACAAATGTTTTTGAGGCTTTAAAAAGCTTGTTTAAAAGAAGATTATTTCTCTAAGATTATAGTCTCTTATAGGCAGAGACTCCAAAGGTACTTAGTTACCATTCCCCACCCCCTGGGGATTCTAGGCCCTGTTACTTGTGCTTGATTCTCCTTTTCCGGTTAGATCCAGTTACCTTGAAAGAGGCAGAGAAAGACAAATGGGAACGGACTAGTTTCACTTCGTGTCATTTAAAGAAACCTTTTTGTTTGGGAATAATTTCACATTTACAGAAGTTATAAAGTTATACCAGGAATACATGTATTTCCTTTATCCGGATTCTCCTATTATTTTTTTATTTTTAAGTTTGTTTATTTTGAGAGAGAGCGAGCGAGCCTGCATAACCAGGGGATGGGCAGGGAAAGAGAAAATCCCAAACAAGCTCTGTGGTATTGGCGCACAGAGCCTGACAGGGGGATCAGTCCCATGAACTGCAATGTGAGATCGTGACTCGAGCTGACCAGCTGACTGAGCCACCCAGGCGTCCCCAGATTCTCTTATTGCTGACATTTACCTTTATCATTTGCACATTATTGTACTTAAATATGTTCATAAGTGACAAAACGGTTCTCAACTCCATTCAACTTAAAGTTGATCTAATACTTAAACTGTTGTTCATAGTCCAGTTTTGTCAGGTAACCCAGTTGGATCCTTCATAGCACTTTCCTCTTCCTTCTTCTGTCTTAGCAGGTGGTGTCTGCCCCAAGCAGTAGGCCCTACCTCCCTTGGTTTTTGCTCAGTATGAGCTTACAGAGAATTTTGGTTGTCTTGAATATTTTTCACAATGTTCGCCTTGTTCCGGTCATCACTCTTTCTGAGACTATATTACCACAATCTATACCACTCTTTTATACTCTATGTTTGTTCCTGCTTACTGTCACTCTCCCTCTGTCCTCCCTACTCCTCACCCTGCACCCAACTAGTGTTTCCTGAGACCAGACTCTTTGGGAAATGTCCTATAGCCGCCTTGCTTTTTTTCTTTTAGGTATTAGTTGCCATTATGCTGTAAGAGCTGTGTTTAAATAACCTGCAGAAATAATGACATATCAAAGGTTTCTGGGGCATGGTAAGGGGGACTGATTAGAAGAGTGATGTAGCAAGCCTCAGGTTTTTCTAGATGAGTGCTTCTCACACTTTAATGTGCACACCGACCTCCTGGGGATCTTGTTCAGAGCGCAGGTTCTGATTCAGTAGGTCTGGAGTGGGGCCCACGTTGCATTTTTAATGAGTTCCTACAGTGGCAAGGTTCTAGAGAAGTTTCAAGGCCTGGATGATTTAGTTCCCAAGGCACTGACCTTTGGTAGGTGAGAGAGCTTTGTCAGTAGTTGATGGTCTTAAAAGGAATTTGAACAAAGAGAGGTGTCAAGAACATGAAGACGAAAAGATGTAAAGTCCTGAGTATTAAAGGTAGCTAGTGAATGGTGCATTATAGGAAATACAACTCAGAATCAGAATTAGGTCTCACTCTGTCATTCACTAGCTGTTATTTATACAAATGCTTGCCCTTTGATCCTTGATCCTTGATCCTCTCTTTAAGATGGGGTAATATTACTTCTTAGGATTCAGTGAAGATTATTTACCTTCAGGTATAAGTGCTTCTAACAAAGTGTCTAGCACATGCTATATGTGCAGTAAATGGAAGTTGCTATTAGCAAGTAGTAGGAGCTTGATGGAACCTGGTCCAGATTGTAGAACAGACGATTGACTATGAGCCATGCACATTTAAGGAAGTGGAGTTCATTAGTGGCCAACATGGGTTGTCATGCCTTTATCTTTTTAGGCAGGTATATTATCACATTTAGAGGAGTGCTGTAGACCTAATTCCTAGCTTTGACATGGGAATTTGACAAAGCCTCCAGATATCTTTGTGGGCATGGTTAAGAAAAAATTGCATGTGAGTTGAGGTGGATGAATTTGTGGCTTGTAGAATGGAGGCACCACCACAGTAGTGAACGGAAATTGACATGAATGATGAAAGTGGTCTCCAGTGGCATCCCAGTTTGCTTTTTGACTCTTTCAAATGCACGTTTTCTTTTTTCTTAAAAACCTTGGGTGAAAGACTCAGTTACTATGGCCTCGATTTGTTGTCCTTGATAGCCCCAGACACAAGCCCTCTGGGCCAGCCATCCTCCCTTGAGCTTTTTTCTGCGTGCTGCCTTATTCTGCATTTTCCCTTGACAACTTCTAGAGCTCCCTACCGTGCTACCCCTTTTCCCAGGGTTAGCACACTGCTTTCTGTCTTGTTGCTCTTTGGTGAGTGCTCCCTCTAACCTCTGCACTTGCTGAGGGCTTTTACTTGTGGGTACTGTTTTGTCCAGTGGAAGATAGACATTCTTCCAAGCTGAATTTACCATTTATCTCAGGGTCATTCTTTCTGTTCCTCATTACTAGTTTCCCAGTCCTTTTCTCCTCTGAAGATGTCAGTATTTGTTTTATATTTGTTTATTTTAACCCCAGGCTCAGTTATCACCATGAGTCCCTTTGATACCCATATGGGCGACCTAGTCAATTTTTTAGACTCCACACTGCACGTCAGCCAGTCGGTGGTCACACATTATCTTACCATCCTGAAAACTCAGTCCTCACTGTTCATCCTGTCTGCCGCTTCACCTCTGTTGTAGCTGTCAGCACGTTGAAATTGCTGGTTTTCCATTTGCTTCAACTCTGTTGACCTACTTTGGTCTTTCACCTGTACTACATGACCCGTCACTCACCTCCTGTGTTGCTATTTCCATCAGCTCTTGTCTTGTTTCCTCCTTCATAGCCCCGTATGGGTCCAGTGGAGAGAAGGGCCCATCGGGTTTAAGTGCTGTCTTTCTGGGTTGGGCCCTGGGTGCAGGTGTGGCCTTGCTGAGTTTACCCGATCAGCCTCCTTTGTCATCCCCCTAGAAGCTCTTCAGTATCTGCCAGGTGCCTTCAGGATGAAGTCTCAGTGCTCTAACTTGTTTTTCAAAGGTCTGTTTAATTTGATTACTACCTCATTATTCAGCACGCTGTGAACTTAGGTTTGTAAAATGTGAAGAAAGAGGAGACCCTCCAGGGCATTGGTACCACGTGTAAGGCCGATGTGTATGATCCGTTAGTTTCCAGAGGTTTTATGCCAGGTTTTGCAGCACCCGGAAGGAGCCTGGAATAAATCTTCACACCTCCTGCCTTCTCAGGACATGAGCTCAGGGGCTTTGATTTTGTGTTTCAATGAGGGAGGGGCTTGTCAAGAGTATTTGAGAATTTTGACAAGGACTGTTTCTGGTGGATGTCAGAGTCCAAACATTGAGAGACACTTTCAACATACAGTTATAAGCTTGTGCTTAGGAAACTGCTTTCAAAGGCCTAGTTAAAAGAATGTTTCCTTAAAAACACAAAGTAATAAATTAATGGACTCCTTGCTGTATATGGTACAGCTTCCCTCATCCTCAACACACATGCCTATTAAACTGGCTAGAATTAAAAAGACTGGTCATAACAGGTATTGGCCAGGATGCGGAGGGACTGAAACCCTTATCATTGCAGGGGGAAATGTAAAATGATACACCCCCTTTGGAAACCAGTGTAACAGTTTCTTTAAAATTCAAGGATGTATTTGTCAGAATAAAATACACATATCCGCAGTATCCTCTGCATTTAAAGATACACTTGCCTTATCTTTATCTGAAAGGGAGGCCATTTGGCTAAAAGAGAGCGGGCTGAATGGCATGTGTGTCTGGTTCCCTGAAAGCATGCTTTCACTTTGACTTCATGTTTGAAGAGGTTTATTCCTGCCTCTTGGGACTCAGCACAGCCCCCAGCAGGCATTCAGTCTAGCTTGGAACCGGAGAGGAAACCCACCCTGGTGACCTGTGTTTCACTCCCTGACCAGTGAGGGGAGCCAGTCACAGCCACCATCTATGAAGCACTTATGCACACTTCAGCATGTTACTTTGGTTTCACGTCACAGCCATTTGAGGTGGATGTTTTCCCCTTTCTTCAGATGGAAACAGTATTGGATTCATGCTTCTTCCCTAGCCTTCGTGCCACCGTGCTCCGTGGCAAACGTGTTTATTCCTCCTCCTCATGGATAGAAAGGTGTGCTTTCCTTTGGATTCCTTAATTCTTCAAGGCCATGGGTGGAAAAATGTTCTCTTCTGTCCACTTTACCTCTCTCATCTCTTCTGGCCTTTGCTTCGCTCTTTTTTTGATGTTCGGTATTTAAATGTTTACCGTGTGCTGGGCACTGCTCTGCTGAGCACTTGCCATCTGCTGTCTAGTTATTGAACCTTCCTGATGGTATTATGAAATAGTTGGTGCTCCACTCGTGATGGCTGTGAGAAAACGAGGACTCTGCTTCCCGGAGCACACAGCCATGGAGAGGTGGTGCTGACCTCGGGTTCCATTCCAGGTTTATCTTAAGCCAGAGTGGGCTTAACCATCTGTCATTCTGCTCCATCCTCAGTGTCTGAAGTTCAGGGTGTATGGGAGAGAGTCTGTCTATGCAGGAACATGGCATAAGGGAACTTCTCCGGCAAGAAGACCTGCTCCTTCTGAACCAGACTTGTGGGATGTGTCCTGAAATTGTATGTTTTAGCTATATAGTGTTAGGTAGGAATTCTTGGGGTGCCTGAGTGGCTCAGTTGGTCGGGTGTCCGACTTCAAGTCATGATCTCACAGTGCGTGGGTTCAAGCCTCGCGTCAGGCTCTATGCTGACAGCTCAGAGCCTGGAGCCTGCTTCACGTTCTGTATCTCCTCCTCTCTGTGACCCTCCCCCACTTGTGCTCTCTCAAAAGTAAACATTAAAAAAAAAAAAAAAAGGTGGGAATTCTTTGAATAAATGTGTTGGCAGGCAGTAAGGAGGGAGTGTGGCTTGGGCTTCCTAATGGTTCTGAAGGTGTCTCCTGAGGCAACATGGATGTGTGTATTCAGATATTAATAGCAGCTGTGACCAGGGTCCCCATTGGCACATTTCCCAGATACTGTTACTGACCCTTAAGTCTGGGTGGCAGAGAGCAGTTTCGCTGCTGCTGTCACAGCAAGAACTTTGGTCTTCAAAAAGCTGTCGTGTAACTACCTCTAATGGGCCCTGGTTGGCCGTGGTAGGTGTTGGAGATTTGTCTACTTGTTATACTCTAGTGATGGTTGTGCCTTTGTGTATCTTGTTGGGTGGGAGAAAAGGGAAGGACTGTTGACTGGGAAGAAAACGAAGAGGTCATGAGACCTCCTTATTTCTTTTTCTCCTAGTACTGAGCATGCTCCACAACCCACTGGGCAATGTCCTGGGGAAACCCCCCTTGAGCTTCCTGCCTCTAGACCCCCTTGGATCTGACTTGGTGGACAAGTTTCCAGCACCCTCAGTTAGAGGATCCCGCCTAGACACCCGGCCCATCTTGGACTCACGTTCTAGCAGCCCCTCTGACTCAGACACCAGTGGCTTCAGTTCTGGATCGGATCATCTCTCAGATTTGATTGTACGTAACTTGTTGGGGAGTGGGGTGGGCAAGGCAAGTGAGTGTAAAAAGGGAAGTGTGTCTGCCAGAATGCAGGCAGGAGGTGGAGGCCACTGTGTGCGTGTATGGAACTTCTCAATGGAGAGGAGGATGCCTTGTGTGCTCACAGAGCGATCCGTTTCAGGACCCCAGCTGCCAACTCTCTTTTTACAAGATACTTCCAAGAGTTTGGAGAAATAGTTAATTTCAAAAGTTAATTTGGGAGTCTTGGCGTTGCTCTGTTTCTTGACCTGCTTGGTCATTTTCTTTAGCCTCGAAACTATGTGTATGGTTTACGTACTTTTACATGTTTTACCTCAGAATTTTTCAGTGATGGTTTTAAAAATTACATTAGTAATTATCAGCTAGGATTTCCATCCAGATCAGACTGACTGTAGCTCCCCCATTCTCTTTACTGACCCAGGCCACGTCTCAATCTGAGGCTGTGATGAATCTGTTAAATGTTGCCTTGAGTTAATTTATGTACTACATGCTCCTTATCCATGGCTACGTGTGACGTGTGTGGCACCAGTGCTAAGTGGAGCTGGCAGGTGGATTAGAATAGATGAGGAATAGGGGACAGTAGAAGTAAATATATGGGCGTGGCAGTGAGAAAGCATCCTAAAATAAAATGCAATTATCAGGAGCCTTCTGAGCCTGACTTTCTGTGCTGCCAACCCCACTCCCCACCTGACTGTTGAACAAATAAGAAGGCTTATTTTCCTGCCCTCTGCTCTTCTCTATCCAGGATTGGCAACGTTGGATGTGGCTAGTTTCCTATCCATAGCATGACCTTTTAGGAGGACCCACCTTGTCACCTGTCAGCCTGTCCTAGAATATGAGAGCTGGCCTTGTTTCCACTGCTTGTTGATTTTATGTTTAGGCCATGTTTCCAGAAGGGTAACCACAAGCAGGTCCCTTCAATGATCTGGGCTGTAGTTTAGTCCCCTATAAAATGGGGTTAGTTGCTTCTAGTTCTATTTATGTTAATTTAGATGGAGCTCAGTCTTGGAAATTTACTTCATAACTGACTTAACAGTTTGGGATTTTGTTTGAAGAACTTTCTCAGATACCCTACCCCAAAGGCTAACTGATGAAGGGATACGGGCAGAAAGCTCACAGAAGAGGTAAATAGAGGCAAAGCCTCTATTTAGGAAATATTGAGTCATTTGGTTTTTTTGATAACGCAGTATTATTTTTACCTGCTTAAGTTAGTAATAGAGCCTTGACACAGGCTTATAGTGAAACCCATTCTCTTCCACATTTCTGATAGAACACGGAACCCTTATAGAAAGCATTTTGGCATTCTCCATGTAGGAATCGGACAAAAACAAAACCAACACAAAATTAGAAGAAGCTATACATACTTCAGGTTTTTATTTATAATCCTGAAAACTTGGAATGTGTCTGAATGTTTAACAGGGGAATAGGTTAGTGAAATGTAGCTTGTTCCCTAAATAGAATATCATAAATTAATTAAAAATTGTTATGAAGACTGCCTGGCAATATGAAAAAAAAAGTTGAGTTGGGAGAAAAGAATTTGTTTAAATTCAGTATAATCTTAAATTCAGTATAATCTTAAAAATGCATGGGAAGAAAGTCTGAAAGAAAATGTCAGAGCTATATGGTATTTTTTTTCATAATTTCTGTAGTGTGATTATTTTATAACAAAACTGTCCTTTAAAAACCTATATCTTCCTTTTTCCTCCCCCAGTCAAGCCTTCGCATTTCCCCTCCTCTGCCCTTCCTGTCCCTGACAGGGGGTGGTGCCAGAGACCCTTTAAAGATGGGGGTTGGGTCCCGGATGGACCAAGAGCAAGCTGCTCTCGCTGCAGTCAGCCCCTCCCCAACCAGTGCATCAAAGAGATGGCCTGGAGCTTCTGTGTGGCCATCCTGGGACCTCCTCGAAGCTCCCAAAGACCCCTTCAGCATAGAGAGAGAGGCCAGGCTGCACCGGCAAGCTGCAGGTGAGTGTGGCTGTCACCCTGTGGGGGCCTGAGGCCTCATTCTGGGCACAGAGAGTAAGTGACCTTAGTTCACAGACTGAACTGTCCAGAAGAGGACTTGGTCGTGTGTTGAGGTCTCTGGATCTGCAAAGAATGGTCTCTTCTGTGGAGTGAGTGCTAATGGGACAAAAACTCAGGAACTTCTTTGAGGCTGAGCAGAGAGGAAAGAAGCTGTGCTCATACAGAGTGGGACCCATTTCCCAGTTGTGCTCTTTTGTGGAGATTGGCTGAGTACTAGTGTTGCTTTTGATTGTTTCATGGGTGGGTGTCTTCAGGAGGAATCCTGGAAGTGATGCCCAGAATTTTGTCTACCTCTCCCCTTTCTAATTCAAAGACCTGTCAGACATAACCCCTGCTGGAGCTCTCTTCCCCTGAGGGATGCTCTGTTGGGTAATGGGTCCACGTGTCAGCCTCTAAGGTAAGGAACCCTTAGGTTCTCTCAGGAACCCTTAGCTTCTGTCATTTAAATGACCTTAAACATGCATTGAATCTATTCTTCATCTTTTACCAGTAGTTGGAAGTAAATGGGTCTTAATAAGTCATTCTTGACTAAGGCTTCAGGGAGGTGTTGTTCACCAACTGTTCTTCTAAGGTTCTGGAGTTGAGGACTATAAGTGAGTGTTGAGTTTCTCCATCCATTTGTTTCTGGTGGCTTCAGATGTCTGTCTTTCCAGTCACGGAGCTGGGCCTGATCTCATTCTCCTCTGATAGTCCTGCTGCCCTGTTCACATAATGGTTTTGGCAACCCATGTTTGTACTAATGCCATTGTTTTTGGAATGACATTACCTTACTCCTGGATGAGACCGTTATATTGATTTATGTTTTTGTTTGTGAAATATTGCTGATGGTGCCCAAGTTCTTGGCGTAGCAACACATTGGCCTTTTAAGGAATGAGCTTCCACGTCATTGTCCTGAATGGAAATGATGGTTCATTTCACTGGCTATCTGCCCCATTGCCGAAAGAGTAAAATGGGCAAGGATTAGCCAGTCCCCACTGAGACTAGTCCCTGATCTGGAGAGGTACAGACTGAGTGGCGGGCATGATTAAAGAGAGAAGGCTGAGCTGAGAGGCCAAGAACAAAGAGGCCTCTAGAAGTTTTCAGAACAGGCCACACAGAAGATAGTTCCTACTCTGTCCAGCAAGAAAGGTTTCTTAACGGGGTGTTGTCAGAGAAACTTCACAATGGGTTTAGACAAACTTGGATTTGGTATAAACAGGAAGCAGAGTAGTTGGGGAAAAATCAACATTATCTTACAGTGTTGGCATCAAGGAAGGCCCAATGTCTGTCCAGGTGCCATGGAGACAGCTCTGGCAGTGATGGGACATGGTTCTGATGCAGGGAGCAGTTGAGACGTTCTTGTCTTTTGGGTTGCTAATGGTGGCTTTTACTGGCAGTGGTCCTGACTTCTGTGACTGATAAGTTCAGAGTGCAGACAGGAGAACAATAGAATGTTCCTTATTTGAATATTTAGGGAGAAGGCCAGTTTGGACCAGTAAGTCTGTAGAACATTGTATACAAGATTGCTCTGTTTATTTTAAAGCAATTAGAAATTTAAATCCATTAGTATTGTAAGCCATGACTAGGTAAAACTGCTTTGTGGTTAGCTTATCAGTTATATGTTTGAAAATAGCTTGGGTCGTGATCATTTTTACCCTACATAGCTGCTTTGCCTTTCCTCTCTGTTCTAATGGAGACAGAAGTAGTGGTTTAGAATTGTCCTACTGGGCCAACTGGTTTGAGGAGGCATAAGGTTCCTTGCCTTTCCGAATACTGGTGGATGTTCTCCCAGCGGCCAGGCTAGAACTGTGGCCTGTGTAGCTCTCCCCAGATGAGTTCATCCCAGAAAGGAGCAATGACTTTGTTGACTCTGACCGGTTTCTTTCTCTCTCTGTCGTCTCTGTTGTCAACCAAAGCTGTGAATGAAGCAACCTGTACCTGGAGCGGCCAGCTTCCTCCCCGGAACTATAAGAACCCCATCTACTCCTGCAAAGTGTTCCTAGGAGGTGTTCCTTGGGATATTACGGAAGGTGAGCTGCCTCTGAGACCTCCTACTTGAGGGTGGGGCATGTCTCTCTAGAGCATTAAACTTGGACCTAAACCTGTGGCTCCCATATTGCTTCTGTCTGGTGCTTACACCCATCACCTGAGACCCAAGATCACTTCCGAATTGTTTGTCAAGGGAGGGAAGTCTGGGGGAAGAATGCCGATGATCCTGTGCTTGGGCCTTCCTGGGGAGAGTGGTGCCTCAGTTTCTGCCATTCTTTTCCATCGCTTTGCAGCTGGATTGATTAACACCTTCCGTGTGTTTGGCTCTTTGAGTGTGGAGTGGCCTGGTAAGGATGGCAAGCACCCCCGGTGTCCTCCCAAAGGTAATATGCCTAAAGGTAATACAGACATGGTAGGAGATTTTTTTTTCCCCTCCCTAGTATGTAATTGCACTGAGGGATGCTGGTATGTCCCAGCCGCATGCTGGTAACGTGGTTTGGGCACTCCCGAGCACAGAACTTTGGGCTGACAGCACTTCTCTTCACCCTGGCACATCCTTCTGCTTCCTCTGAGCTAATGTTCCATCAGTCCACATTGACACTGCAGTTGGAGCTGTCTGGGAAACTTCCTCGTGCACTTCCCTCCAAACCTGAACCCCGGCAGCTACTTTCCTCTCAAAATGAGGTGTCTGAAAAGCTTTCCTTTGCCTGCCTTTCTTGCCCAGTTACATTGTTGCCTGACCTAATTCTGAGATCCCTTTGGAGTTGGCAGGAATGAGGACCAAGCATCTGACTCCTCACTGGTCTGAAATGAGATCCCTTCCCTGTAGAAAGGAGCAGGTGCTATTTTCACTCTGCCCCATCTTCACTGAAAATGTTCCGATAAACTGAACCACTGGTCTAACTAGGCTTTTAAAGCAATATCTCCATGGCCCAGCAGGCTGGCCACAGACCTGCCCTCCATCCTGCCCCCAGGACAGCCTGGCTCTGCTGACCAGAACATGCTGTGTGCCCTGGGACGGATGGCTGCGTGGTTATGATGGGATCCTGTGTCCCACCTTGCTGGTCCCTTCCTTCACTCAGGTGGGAGACGATGTGCTTCTCCCTCCCATGGCCTGGCCATCTGACACAGCAAAGTGCTTCCATTCAGAGACTCTGCAGGAGTGGGACAGAAATGTGTTTTACACGTGAGACTCTTTCTCCTGGACAAAACTCCCTACTGCAAAACCAAGACTGAGGAGTAACCACCTGAGGGATGTTAATGCAGTTTCTCCTTTTATTGGAAATAGGGTATGTGTATCTGGTCTTCGAACTAGAGAAGTCTGTCCGGGCCTTGCTTCAGGCTTGCTCTCATGACCCGCTGAGCCCAGATGGCCTGAGTGAATATTACTTCAAGATGTCCAGCCGAAGGATGCGCTGCAAGGAGGTGTGTTAGCCCGGGGTCCTCTCTGGGTCGGGGTAGTTGGTGCATGAGGCAGTGGGTCTCCCACAGGTGGGTGAATATGCAGGCTGCTGGATGAGGATTCTTGTTGCGGCCAAAAGGCTGCTCCTCCTGTTTTACGGTAAATACAGCAAGATACTCTGTTGTGTTAGAAAAACAAAAATCTTTGGTCCTCAATGGTGTATGTGTGCTCCTGCCTGTGGTGATCAGGCTGTGTCCCAGCCCTTACTCCAGCCAACACTTCTGTCCCAAACCTCTAGTCCTAGAAATGAAAACAACAGCTTTCTCCACTTGGGTTTAACTGATAATCTACAGCTGTTTCTCCCTAGACCTGCCGTCAGGCTGTGCCTTGCAACCTTCCTGTCTCTGGCGGGTAAATTCCTCTTTGGCCCACACCGTCTGTGGATCACCTCTGCACTCCCATTCGGGGCTTCATTAGCTGTGTACGTTTCTCCATACACTTCTCTCTCCTTTTGCCTCTCCTGCTCCTGGCCGTGTCCGCCTGTGCCCTGAGCATCATGGGTCTCTAGCATAGGTACTCTACCTGCAGCCCTCACTGCACGTTCCTGAGCCCTGTCGCAGACTTACTGAATCAGTTTGGGAGGAGCTACAGATTCTCCACTTTGGACCATGCTCCCCAATGGTTCTAGCAGTTGATGCTTGAAAACCACTTGTCAGAGGAAGTTTGGCGTTGAGGAATCAGTGTTGTTTTTTTTTTTTAACGTGGTTCCAGAGAACATCACTTTCGTGACACTGGACTAGATATTTAATATATCTGAAACTTCATTTCTTTGTGTATACAAGGGAAATGTGAAATGCCTATTTTAATAAAAAGATCAGCAGTTGCTAGGGGTCGGGGGAAGGGAGGGATGCATAGGTGGAGCACAGGGGATTTTTAGGGCAGTGAAACTACTCTGTTGTAATGGTGCAGTCATGTCATCACACATTTGTGGAAACTCCTAGAATGTACAACAGACACCAAGACTGAACTCTAATGTAAACCATGGACTTTGGGGGGCTAGTGATGTATTGATAAAGGTTCACTGCTTGTAGCAAAGGTACCTCTCTGGTGGGGGATGCTAATATCAGGGGAGGCTGTGCATGCGGTGAGGCGGCAAGGAAATGGGGCTCTGTACTGTCAGCTCAGTTTTGCTGTGAACCCTAAAACTGCTCCAGAAAGTAAAATCTGTAGGGTAAAGGGTGGGGCGGGGGAGCTACTGAGATGGTCACATCGGATTTAAAATAAATATTGGAAGTAACAAAGCTGACTCTTTGTTTTATAGATGTTTCCTGGTATTAGTTCACATTCTTAGTGACAGGGTAAGTTTGTCTTCCTGCTGCACAGAGACCCACCACACTGCTTTCCTCAGTGCGGCACTGCTGTCTTGTCGCTGTGTGGGGCCCATGTTGCTCTCCCACCTTGTTACACTCCAGGGCTTGGTTAACACGCTCCTTCGTCCCTGTCCCCTGCTTTCACAGGGAGAGGCTGCCACGGCCATACCACAGACCCCCTGAGCCGCCTCTGTGCCCCTGCTGACAACTTCCTTGTCTCCTGTTCTGCCTCATCCCCTTGCAGTGATTACATGTCTGTCTTTGATGTGCTGGCTGTAGGCTGTCCTGGTTCTCCTTCCTCTCAGACTCTTACTTCCTTGTGTCCCCTCCCTGCCCCCAGTGCGGTCGGCATTGAACTCCCTCTTCTCATCTCTCCCTGTCACTTAAACGACTCACTCCTGTGGCTCTGTTCTCACTTTTAGACCCAGACTCACGTCCTCCATGAGCCCCACCTTCCCATGGGGCCTTTCTTGAGGATGTCCTATAATCCTAGACTCTTGTGTTTAGTGTAAGGAAAAGCTTGGAAAGCTTGCTGGCCCTTGGGATATAGACCAAGACTGTGATACTTGTCCATGGGGGTGGAAGAAGCAAAATTGGCTTTTCATCTTCCAGTGAAGTGAGCTCCCCCGTCAGATGCTCATTAAGGTCTTTTAGGCCTGGACCCCATCAGCGCCGATTCTTCGCTTTCCCACCATGCCCAGGCGGTCTGACCCTTCTGTTGAAGAATCTTCTTGGTCTTGGCCTGTTGTGTGCCCAGTGCCACCAGCCTCCTCCACGTCTTTCTCACCTGTCCTCCCAGCTACTGGTTTCTGCCTCCGGTCTCTTTCTGCTTTGAGACTTGTTGGATTTTCACAGATTTACCTTTCCAAAAACAGCATTCGTCTGTCCGCTCCCTTTCTTGTGGAGTTCT
This sequence comes from Panthera leo, assembly GCF_018350215.1. Classification (NCBI taxonomy): domain Eukaryota; kingdom Metazoa; phylum Chordata; class Mammalia; order Carnivora; family Felidae; genus Panthera; species Panthera leo. The sequence goes on from NC_056684.1 coordinate 4,282,715, forward strand.
CTACCTGCTATGCCAGAGTTTGTTCTAGGCTCAGGGGACTCAGAGGTAAAGGACCCAGTCAGCTCTTGCCCTGGTGTGTCGCTGCTCTGTTAGACTGCCACCTGCATCTCTCTGGTCACTTCACTGCTCCTGGCACGCCTGCTGATGCGCACATTGGGCCAGGAGCTGTCTCACGGTGGTACCTTGAGTATCCCCACTCCCTGTCCTTCCAGCTCTGTCCTTCAGTTTCTGAGTCCTTCGTGATCTCTGTTCATCAGTGACTGTGGTCCTCTGCTGGAACCACACGGTTGAAGGTTGTGACAGAGTGCTAGGTTCCTGGGTGTGACTGTTGGGTACCATTGTGCTTGTTCTCCAGGGTGAGTGACTGCTCTTGCGCTTCTTTTCCCCATTTTGGACACAAAGACTCAGTAAAATGCAGCTTTGGTTGGGTCTGGTGAGGTGGCTGCCAAGTGCCTGTGTGCCTGGGACTGGGCAGTACACCTCCCCCACTAGATGGGTCTTGGTAGTCTGTTTGAGCATCTCCCGAGCATGCGCCTCACGGTATAAGAGCCTGTCTCTCTCTGGCTCCTGGCCGGGGCTGATACACCTTTGGGTGGTTTCCAGGTGCAGGTGATACCCTGGGTCTTGGCTGACAGCAACTTTGTCCGGAGCCCATCTCAGAGACTTGACCCCAGCAGGACGGTGTTTGTTGGTGCCCTGCACGGGATGCTCAACGCCGAGGCCCTGGCAGCCATCTTGAACGACCTATTTGGTGGAGTGGTGTATGCTGGGATTGACACAGATAAGCACAAGTATCCCATTGGTAAGTGTCCCACTTCTGTGTGGGAAAGCTTGGTGGCCCCTGGGACTGTGCTAGACCAAGACTGTAATACTTCCCATGGGAATGGAGAGGGAGGCCTGACCCAGGTCTGCAGATGAGCATAGATGAGCAGCATAGCATCTTTTTCTAGATAAGCCACCAGTACTGACCGTCTGTGCCTACCTCTCTCCCTACCACTTCCCTTGAACGGGGAGAAAGTGGTAGGGGAACATAGGAAGTGATAGGAGGGGAAAATGACATAGGAGCTTTACTTGGAAACTAAACCAGTCTGGGACAGACAACAGGTAATCTTTCATTAAAAGGCCAGGACTTCCCTGAACTTGCCTGTTGTTGTTGTTGTTGTTGTTGTTGTTGTTGTTAAGAGTTCTTGAAAAGTGGCCTTGTCTCTAGGGTCAGAGACCAGGGTCAGGCTGAGGGACGACACTGATTGACTCGAGCAACAGCGTGTAGTCATGGCCTGTGGCGTCCTAGCTTAGGGGAGTCTGCAGGCCTAAATGCTGGGTTTTGGGTCAGCCCCCCTGAGAAAGGAGATTCATTCCCCAGTCCTAGCAGAGTGACCTTGGTGGTGTTCGGAGGGGGAGCAGAGCCTGAACTTTTTGATCAAGACCTGGCTAACCCACTTCCCCAGATGTTTAGTCTGCCCACCCACACTGAATCTGATGAGGAAGGAGCACCGTGTGCTCATCAGTGCTGTGCTGCAGACTGAGGACAGGGAGTCAGAGGCTGCGGGGGCAGGGGCAGCGGCAGCATTAGTCAGGATGAGGCTGCCTCCTGGCCCGGAGGGGTGCCTGCTGCGTCACCTGTACACAGGTGTTCTTTGTGTATCTGCCTGTGCCAGAGGGGTCTCTTCCTTCCCGCTTCTTTTTGTTTTCTTGTGAGTTTTGTTCTTTTTGTTGTTGTTTTTGAGAGAGAGATGTGTGACTGGGGAGGGGCAGAGGGGGAGAGAGGGAAAGAGAGAATCTTACGCAGGGTCCACGCTCAGCATGGAGCTGGATGTAGGGCTCCATTCCACAAACCTAGGATCCTGACCTGAGCCAGAATCAAGAGTCAGATACTCGACCTACTGAGTCACCAGGCGCCCCTCTTTCCTCCCCAAATCAGTCCGTGAATCCTTCCCCATTCCTGAGTGGTTTGTGCCACCGTGGTCTATAACTACACTGTCCAATAAGTGTGGTTGCTGTGTGTTTAAAATACAGCTAGTGCCACATGTTGAAATGATAATATTTTGGATATATTGGGTTAAATAAATTATAAAAATTCCACCACTTTTCACTTAAATGTGGCTTTTGGAGACTTAAAATTATGTAAGTATCTCCTATTATATTTCTGTCTCACGGCCCTGGTCTAGAAACAGGGTATCTTCAGTGTTGACAAGCAGCATTTGGGAGAATTTGGCTAGAAGGGAGGTTTGTTCTCTTGTTCTAGGATCTGGTCGTGTGACTTTTAATAACCAACGCAGTTACCTGAAAGCAGTCAGCGCTGCTTTTGTGGAGATCAAAACCACCAAGTTCACCAAGAAGGTGAGTGTGCTGGTCTGTACCTTTACTCTGAGCCTTTACTACCCAGGGCAGGCCTGAGACCAAAGCTGTTTGTGTGCTGCGGGTGCCCAGGCAGTGGGTCAAGCTCCTGGGCACTCAGGTGAAGGCTGGGGTTGGGAGTGGCTTGGCGATGGTAGGCTCAGGAGGGAGAGAAGCTGGGATTGTTGAGCCTTTTCAGTATGTGGGGTGTCTTCCCTCACTGGGTATTTGACTGGCATCGCTGGGCAGCCGGCTTCCCATTCTCCAACCTGACCTGCGTCCTCTGAATGCTTACCTGTTGCTGGGTGATCAAATGCTGGCGTATAGTTTCAGAGACTCATGTTGTGGAGCCTGCCAGCCAGCTCTGGGGGACGTGTGAATCTGTCCTCTGGGGGCTGTGTTTGTACACTCTCTCCCTGCAGTTCTCACCTTTAAAACAGTAAACGTCCTGTACTACTGTTGCCCGGTAATGTCCCTTCTCCTTTGGCCCGTTGGCCTCCTGGTGAGAAGAACCACTTCATTCTCCTGGTTTGCTTTGTGCAGGTTCAGATTGACCCCTACCTAGAAGATTCTCTGTGTCATATCTGCAGTTCTCAGCCTGGTCCTTTCTTCTGTCGAGATCAGGTGAGTTCCCTGGGGCACTCCAGATGTCTAGGAAGTACCTACCCTCAATTAAAAATTGTCCTGTAACATTTGTCACTAGAAGGTTGGTGCTCTCAGGTACCTTGCGATTGTCTAAGAGCACAGAAGAGGCAGCGGTAATGTTCTCTGATGGTGAGAGCAGGGATACACTTCGATAGCTTGATGGAAAACTCTTGGGAAAGCTTTTGAGTCCAGTCTTGATACGCTGGCCTTCCCTGTGCCTGGGGTGTTGTGTGCATTGTCACCCTGAGGCCAGCAGGGGGTGGTGTTGGATGAAAGGAAGCTGGGTGGGTGTGGTCAGCAGCACCTGTGACCAGGTACCATAGTTCTAACACAGGCCTTCTCGACTGATTTTTCCCTATTCAGGAACCCCTTCTGTACTTGTGAATCTCTGCACTCTTGTGTTTGTCCCTGGTTTATATTCACAGTTGTGAGAAATGGGCAGCTTTCTGTTGAATGTTCCTGGGTGGGAGCAGGGATGTGGATGTGTTGGGGCAGTGTTTCTCAGGTGTTAATGAACACACATCACTTGAGGATCTTGTTTATTTTTATTTTTTGAGAGAAGAGAGGGAGTGCGAGAGGGGAGGGGCACTGGGGTGGGGAGAGAGAATCCCAAGCAGGCTCCTCACGGTCAACACAGAGCCCATCGCGGAGCTCATTCTCACAAACTGTGTGAGATCATGACCTAAGCCAAAATCAAGAGTGAGGAGCTTAACTGACTGAGCCACCTAGGTGCCCCAAAAGAGAGAGAGAATCTTAAGCAGGCTCCATGCTCAGGGTGGAGCCCGATGTGGGGTTGGATCCCATGACCCTGGAATCATGACTCGAGCTGAAACCCAAGAGTCGGACGTTCAACTGACTGAACCACCCAGGCGCCCCCAGGATTTTATTTAAATGCAGATTCTGATTCAGTGGGCTTGGAGTGGAACCTGAAATTCATTATTCCTGACGAGTTTCCAAGTGGTCCAGTGTTGCTGGCTGGTACCATACTTTGACAAGAGTTAGGGTAAGTCGGGCCTGTTGAGATACCCACAGTCAGTCATGCTTGGGCTTCCCCCCCCCCCCCCCCCCGCCCCGCCCCCAGTGGTGCTTATTGCTCAGGCTCTGAACCAGGGGATGAGTTAAGCTGGAGGCTCCAGAGTGAGGGTGTGAGGTAAATTTGGGTTGTTGGGTAAAACCTAGAACAAGTGAGCAAGTATTGCTGACATCAGCCTCTTCTAGCAGACTTGTATGTGTCTGTATCGTTAACAGATGATCCCCATTTTCAGGTAATTGTTGAAAAGTTGGTGGGCTGAGGTGTCACAGCTAGCAAGAGGGGGGCCGAGACTGAGGTACATACCCAGTCACCTGCCCTCAGTGTGAAGAGAAGCATGTTGCCTCGCGTATTAGGACACGGAACCACGTAGGCTACAGCTGCTCTGTAGGAGGTGGAGGGGCCGGGGGCCTGACGAGCAGCCCTGGCGGTAGGAGGGGTGAGGGGAGCCAGCAGGGTCTCTGTGCACAGTAGGAGCTGGCGTGTCTGATCGAGTCGGGCACTTAGTGGATTTGCTACGGTTGGTCCAGCCTCTGTGTTAGAGGTGAGAAGGTTCCCCAAGACCGTGTCTTCTGACTCCACGGAGACCACCAGGAATCCCCTCCTCCATCTCCAGGGCAGACAGGAGGCACAGGCAGCAGCTCCCGCTGGTGCCAACACGGCCGTGGCTTCTCTTCCTGTCCCCCAACCAGGTGTGCTTCAAGTACTTCTGCCGGAGCTGCTGGCATTGGCGGCACAGCATGGAGGGCCTCCGCCACCACAGCCCCCTGATGCGGAACCAGAAGAACCGAGATGCCAGCTAGAGGAGCCGGCCGTGCCCGGTGGCCTGTGGCGCCCAAGGCCGGCGGGTCAGGCAGCGGCCTGCACCATCCTGCCCCTGGCGACCAGGGAGCTGGCTTCCCAAGGACAAGGGAAAACCGTAGTCACCTTTGCACTTGCTGAATCTGTCTTTGTTTCTGCACTAATTAATGCACAATGAGTTTTGTCGGGTTTTGTTTTCAGGGGGTACGCCAGGGCAAGGACCCTCCGGCTCACCCTCCAAGCGACTCTGTAGTTTTCCCAGATTTTAGTTCCTCATTTTGCCGATGAAAAGCAAAAAAAAAAAAAAAAAAGAAAAAGAAAAAAAAAAGAACTACGTGTCGGGAAGGTATTGACACGATGCCTACATCTAGGTTTATTTATTAAAAGCGCTTTTTTACATTCCTTGCAATACTGATGGTGATGGTGTGCAGGTCTCGTTGGGTTTGTTCTTGCAGTTGCCATACAGTGCCTTTCCATTTATTTAACCCCCACCTGAACGGCATAAACTGAGTGTTCAGCTGGTGTTTTTTACTGTAAACAACAAGGAGACTTTGCTCTTCATTTAAACCAAAATCATATTTCATATTTTACGCTCGAGGGTTTTTACCGGTTCCTTTTTACACTCCTTAAAACAGTTTTTAAGTCGTTTGGAACAAGAGATTTTTTTTTCTTTCCTGGCAGCTTTTAACATGATAGCAAATCTGTGTCTGGGGGACTGCTGGTCACTGTTTCTCACAGTTGCAAATCAAGGCATTTGCAACCAAGAATAAAAAAATTTTTTTTGGATTTGAAACTGGACCGGATAAACGGTATTTGAGCGGCTGCTGTATATAGTTTTAAATGGTTTATCGCACCTTCTTAAGTTGCACTTCTGTGGGGGGGAGGGTTGATAGAAGTTTTTAATCACAAAGTCACAGGACTTTTTTCTTTTGTAACTGAGCTAAAAAAGGGCTGCTTTTTGGTGGGGGCAGATGAAGGCTCACAGGAGCCCTTTCTCTCAGAGGGGACAAGTACACTTTCCTTATTTCTTTCAGTTGAGAAATGTATGAAGGAACAGTTGCAGTCACTGAAATGCTACTGGAGTTGAAAACTTGACTTTTTTTTTTTTTTTTTTTTTTTTTTTTTTAAAAACAAAACCTACTTGCCCCTCTTTGGGAAGCTGTGTGCCAAAGAACCAGTGTCATACCCCCCCCTCCCTCCTGCTGAGCTGACGTCGCATTGTTGCATATCCCAGCTACTCTGTGGGTTTTGTGAAGCTGTGTGTGAAGTCTCTACCTCATTGTAGTATATGCAGGCAAGACTGCACTCTCCTACAGACGTGTGGAGTAAGCTGTGGTGTAGTTTTTTTGGCACATAATAAACACGTTGCAGCAGAGTTCTGCTTCTGTCTCTGTCTGAGGTGTGGGAGCAGTGGGGCCGAGGGGCCATATGACTGGAGAGTAAAAATCCCTGTTTCCTTGGATTTACTGTGGTGGTGTTCCAGCCCGGGTTGAGGGCGGGGCCGTGTGGGAGACCTGCCCCTGTCTGTACTCCTTGGTCGGTTCACGGTCAAAGGCACCTTGGAGATGCCTCTCCAAGCAGGCGGATAGCTTTAGTCCAAGGATAAAAAGCCCTCACACATAGCTTCTTGGAGCTCCTCTTCTCACAGCCTCAGAGCCAGCTTGGAGAAGCCGGAGGCACAGCTCGGGCCCCCCGTTCTCAGCTGCCCCTGTAAGCCTCGGGCTAGATTCTTCTTGGGAGGCTTCCCATCCTCTTGGACTCACCTGTGCTGACCCAACCCCTTTCTGAGGAGGAGAAACTTACTTTTTGCTACTCTTCAAGAGCCCTGTTAATTTGGACTCTTTATCACAGACTCCCAGGATTTGTGAGAGAGTCTGCTGATGATTTTCCCAGGTAGGTTGTGCCTGGGCCCTGCTGCCGGGCCGATCCTTCGGAAGATAACCCGGCACGCTGAAGCAACCCTTTTGCGAGATGTGCAGGAATTCACTGTTGGAGTGGGTGGCGGGAGTCCCTGGGCCAAGAATGCGAGGCCTGGCTGGCAGCAGCCTCCCGTGAAGTTTGCCTTGGCTGGTAAAGCTCCTGCAACTCCCTCAGAGGACCAGACACCCCCACCCTTTTGGTGTCCTATTCCATATGGCATAGAGGCATCTCTTCTCCCCTCTGTGCCCCTCTTCTCAGGATAAGAAAGGTGCCACGTGCAGGTAGAGAGCTTCGTGCCCTGTATAGCCTTCCGTTCCCATCCATCCAGAGTCTGGACTGGCCAAGGTGACCAGGAAGGGAGTTGAAGGCGGGGGCCCAGCCTGAGGCCCTTTACCTTATACCACCTGGCCAGCCCAGCCTTTCCTTAGGTGGGGGCCTGGGGCTGGCCTCAAGAGTTGGGGGGAGCAGAGCCAGAGGAGGGGGCAGGGAAAGCCGGGGGATGTCTGCTCTGGTGGTTTCAGAAGGGCCTGGTTTGGGAATGGGTGCGGCAGGAACAGCCTGAAGACAGATGGTTGGAGGACGTGTCTCGGTGGCTGGGAGCACCGCCGGTGGGCTGGGTCCTCTGCATGTTTGAGAGCTTGCGGGGCGCTGGGAATTAGCTAAGCAAAATGGCCCTGTGCTGACGAAATAGCGCTTGTCATGGTGACTTAAATCTTACAGTAGCTTTAAGAGGCTTTGGTGCTACTTTAGGTTGGAAGGAAAGCCCATGCTAAGGTGACACTTGGGCAATGACCTGGAAGAAACGAGCTCGGCCTCTCCCAGGTGCAGCCCCCGCCCCCAGGCTAAACCCACACGTCTCCGACCTAGGGACGGCTGAGGGTCCTGGGAGGGGAGGGGCACCGTCCCTGCTTCCTTACCTTTCCGCACTCCCGAATCGCCGTTCCCAGGACGCTAAAGCCTTCCTCCGTCTCGCTGGCGTGTGCAGAAGACACGCACCCCTTCTAGTCTAGGCCAAGTAAGGCGATCCAGTCCCAGAACCGACGAGCAAGAAGCAGGGAGCCCAGAACAACCCGGGGCGGGGCGGGGCAGGGAGCGGAAGTCGCGCCCGCAGAGGGCGGGCCAAGCGCTCGTCCCGCCCACCGGCTGAGGATGGGCCGCCTGCACTTCCGCCCCGCCCCGCTAGAAGTCGCTGTGGAGCCCCTGAGGAGGACTCTGCGCGTCCGAGGTTAGGCGGAAGCGCCTTTCTGGCCGGCGCTTTATAGGCCTCTCTGTTGCTTCCTGTTTCCTCTTTTACTGTACCCGCCAACATGGTAGGTATCTTGGCTCCACGCCCCGTCCCCCTCAATCGTCCTCCATCCGCGGCTTTCCGCGGCCCCCAGCCCTCGAGGCCGGGCGCCGGACCCCGCCAGGTCCTGGCCTCCGCGGCTCCCTGGCCTCCGCGCTGAGCCCCGCGCTCCAGCGCTTCCCGACCGGCCGGCCCTCCTCTCCCCTGGGGTTCAGCCCTAGCCCGCAAACCCTGCTCCGGTCGGAGCGGGACGCCGCGCTTTTCCCCGGAGGGCTGCTCTGGCTCGCGAATGACCCAGTGTTGTCCAACCCGCAGGGCCGCGTCCGCACCAAGACCGTGAAGAAGGCGGCCCGGGTCATCATTGAGAAGTACTACACGCGCCTGGGCAACGATTTCCACACCAACAAGCGCGTGTGCGAGGAGATCGCCATTATTCCCAGCAAGAAGCTCCGTAACAAGATTGCAGGGTGAGTTGACGGGCCTGGTGGAGGACGGGGAGCCGCGGCTCAGGGTCCGCCGAGCTCCGACTCGGGAGCGGGCCGGGTGCCCTGCTGCTGGCGTCGGGACGAGCGTCACCGACGCGGCGGGTTCTCCTGCGGGCCTGCCCTCCCGGACGGGGCTGGCCAGGCAGAACCCCCGGGAGATCCTGCTCCGCACCGCGAGGCCTGGCCTGGTTACACGCCGGTCAGGGACGTTGGAAGTCGGAAGGAAGGAAAAGGGAGGCGGGCGGCGGCCGAGAAAGCTGGAGGTGGAGGATTGGGTGGCTCGGAAAGAACGGGAGCCGAGAAGGGTGTGTGCGAGGCGGCGGAGCTGGGTGTGCGCGCTCGGAGCCCGCGCTCGCTCTCAGGGTGGTGAGTCCTGCCCCTTCTCCCGGCGTAGCAGGAACCGCAGCTGCTGTGCGTCTCTCCGGAGACGGCCGGGACCGGCGGGGCCCGGGGTGCGCGCTCAGGGTTCTCACTGGCTTGTCCACTTTGCAGCTATGTCACACATCTGATGAAGCGGATCCAGAGAGGCCCGGTGAGAGGCATCTCCATCAAGCTGCAGGAAGAGGAGAGAGAAAGGAGGGATAATTATGTACCCGAGGTAAACTTCCTGGGTCGTTTTTGGGCCTCTGGCGCATCCTGAAAGATAAGCAGGTGCCTGGTTTGCCAAGGGACCTCCACATTAGTCTTAAAAAGGAGGTCTTCTATCCATCTATCCCTCAACCAGCTCTAGGTGCCCACAATCCATGTGCCATAGCCTTGTTCTGCCCTGTTGGGACCATTTGGGTCCGCTCTGGTTTTTCATGTGAGAGCCCTTAATGGTGTGTGTTGAATGATTGCCGATCGCCATTTCTTCTGGTTTGAGTATTTGCTTTAGCGTAACATTCCGGAGGTGTGCACCTAGTGTTGAGGTTTGCTGAAAACTGGTTGGATGTTCATGAGGGTAAACGAAGGTAAAACCAGGAGAACTGATCCTTGGGTGCTGGGATCCTTAAGCACACTGCTCACCTTGCGGGATGCCCTCCTCCCTTCTTCCCCCTCCCACCCCCCACCTCCCATTTAAGAATCTTGGGGAAAAGGTGGGGAAAGAGAGAGAACTCACTCATTGATATTTGGGGCCTGCCTTGTTACTTCTAGGTCTCAGCCCTGGATCAGGAGATCATTGAAGTAGATCCTGACACTAAGGAGATGTTGAAACTTTTGGTAAGTGTGCGCTGGGTTTCTAAAATAGGATTTCGAGAACCATCAGTAGCTTTCCATGATCTCTGTTAAGACCTAGCAACCAGGCGTTCTTCTCAACGTCCTTCATACATGATATCCTTTTGTCCTCCCCATGCCCCGAGAGACCCATTCTGCTATTTGCGTTTCCTACTTGAGGAAATGGCAGCTTGAACACTAGTGGGTGGAGGGTTGGGAATCCCATCTAAGCTTCCGACCACTAGACACACCGCCTCCAACATGGGGTTCGCTGGTTGGTGAAGATGGAGATTGCACTCCACAGGAAGGTAACTCCCAAAGGGCAGTGGCCATTCTCCCATGGCTTCCAGGACACCCCTCCTCCCTTCTTTCCTTGTCTTCTTGTCTCTGGCCGCTCCTTCCCTTTGCCCCTTGGTTCCAGCTCTGGTTGTCCCTTCATACTTCGTGCTTTCCCTCGGGGACGTCATTCCTCCTGTGTCTGTATGCTGGCCACTCGTAAGAAGTGTGGTCTCTGCACGTGCTTACCAGGCGCGTGCGTGTGGCAGTTAAGATACCTTTGTGTGGCTTCTCTTAGTTCTCCATGGTTTGATGAGGGTAATCTGGGCTTCGAAGTCCAGTACACAGTGATTCAGAGCAACTTCGTTTTTTCTTTTTTATGATCGCAAAATGTGTAAGACATCTGGAGAGGTAGGTAGTGAGCAGAAGGAACTGCGTACCTACCACCCAGTTTCAGAAAAACGTTACAAGCATAGCTAAGGTCTGCTGTGGACCATTTTCTCCAGAAATAACTACTATCCTGAATGTAGCCTTTTCGTTTTTTCTATAAAATTGGTTTTTGAGGATGAACCGGGACATGAAGTTCCAGGTGTGTGGCCGGCTCTCGACAACTGTTTGAATTAGTGAAGCTTCCTACTTGCGTGTGGCCCTGTATGTGGCCCAGGGCGGTGATCCTCAAAGGAAAAGATGACCCTCGGGACGTTTGGCAATGTCTGGACACACTTGGCTGCTACAGCTAGGGGATGCTAGCAGACATGAGTGGGCAGAGGCCAGGGATGCTGCTAAAAATCCTACAGTGTCCAGGACAGCTCGCTGACGTCTGGCTGTTGGGAGTGCATGTTCCTCCAGATCTCAGCTAGACCCCCTTGTGAGTTCATTGTTCTAGGGCGGGTAGAAGGCCCCTGTTGGCTTTCTGACCCCAAGCTGGTGGAGGCCGATAGGCCGGGCCTGGAGGTGGTACTGGGACTTCGATCACAGACCCCAGCAGTATGGCCACACTGAACCCACTTTGTTGTTTTCCAGGACTTTGGCAGTCTGTCCAACCTGCAGGTCACCCAGCCTACAGTTGGCATGAATTTCAAAACACCACGTGGAGCCGTTTGAATCTTTGCTGTGCTGTAATACCTTCAATAAACCTTGGACAGTAACCTTGCCTGTGTCCTATGTGGGTTCTGTGCCAGTAGCGCTAAGGGCAGGAGTCTTTCTCAAGGCAGAAATCCTGAAGAGCACTCTGCGGTGGCAGCATCTGCAAGGGGCCTCTGGGCCGTGGGCGTACGGACGGCGGACATCCTGGAGAGCTGAGCCCCATGGCCACGTTGCTTGCCAGCCCCACCCTGCCTGGCCCTGGCAGGCCCTGAGCACTAACCTTGGCTTCAGGAAGAAGTCGGGGAGATGCTTTCCCTCTCCTCACCCTGTCTGCCCCGGGGTTCGATCCTTGGCCTCTCCTGGGTACACACAATCTGGGCTAATGAACCTGTCTTGAAAGGGTAACACTCCTCACATGTTTGAAGGTTGGGCTTGGTGGGTAGGAGGTTGGATGGGTGGGGTCTGCCTGGTTCAAGTGTGTGTGGAGGTGGAGGAGGGTCAGTGACACTGGGGTGCATGGGTTTAAAGGGAGGCAGAGCTGCTGGCTGTAGCCCAGATAGGTGGCTCTGAGCTTAGGATCAAAGGGTGGGCGGGAGGAGCGTTAGGCTGGGCTGGTGCCTGTTGAGTAGTGGGGGAAAGGAGCCCTTCAGTTGGTGATCCACACATTTGATGGCTTTTTTGTCCCCGGCAAGTTGGGCATGTTTGCAAACATGCGTGTGTCCCAATCTGCAAGGTGGCAGAAACCAGACCAGCCTGGCTCTGCACTGGTCCTGCCCATCCCTTCTGTGGGGCCATAGCTACAGCAAGCATTGTAAAAATGTGTAACAATTTTGATAGTTTGCCTTGCAGAAAGCTTGCAAAAATAGTACGAGGAACTTCACCTACCCAGATCTACCAATTGTTCGTTTTGCCCCAGTTGCCTTATACTCGTGTGCGTGTGTGTGTGTGTGTGTGTGTGTGTGTGTACGTACATTTCTTTTTTTTTTTTTTTTTTTTTAATTTTTTTTATGTTTGAGAGAGACAGAGTGCTAACAGGGGAGGGGCAGAGAGAGGGAGACAGAATCTGAAACCGGCTCCAGGCTCTGAGCTGTCAGCAGAGCCTTATGTGGGGCTTGAACTCTCAGTGAGATTATGACCTGAGCTGAAGTCAGTCGCCTAACCGACTAAGCCACCCAGGCACCCATACACGTACATTTAATCTACTGAGCTAAAGAAGCATACCCTTTTGACCCAAATATTTCAGTGTCTAGTTCCTAGAAATAAGGACACTTCTATAACCAGTGTACATTTCAAAATCAGGAAAGTTGACAGATACACTACTGTTAATCCATAGTCCATTTTTGCCAATTTCCAGATTATGTTTTTTATAGTTCATTCGTTTCCCCTGTTCCAGGATCCATCCCAGAATCACTGCCTGCATCTAGTGTTCATGTCCCTTTAGCCTTTCTGTGTCTTTCATGACTGACATTTTTGAGTAAAAGTATTGTCTGAGTTTGTAGAATGTCCTTGAGTTTGGATGGTTTTGTGTTTCCTCATAATTAGATTTAATTTAGTTTTTTCTGTAGGAAGGCCCCAGTCTTCATACTGTGTTCTTGGCGCGTCACAGCAAGAGGCAGGATCTCCGCTCCTCACATTTGTGGTGATGTCTATGTTGAGCCCTTGGGTTAAGGTGCACCTGTCACTTCTCCATCCTGAAGTTGTCTCTTCCTCATTGTAATTTATAAACTTGTGAGGACATCAGTGATACTTTAATTCCAGAAGGAAGCTTTCATTTATTCACAACCAACTTGTTTCCATTTTCTGGTGTGGGGTCGGGCGTCCCTAGCAAATATTACTGACTTCTAAATTTTTTTTTTTAACGTTTATTTTTGAGACAGGGAGAGACAGCATGAACGGGGGAGGGTCAGAGAGAGACGGAGACACAGAATCTGAAACAGGCTCCAGGCTCTGAGCTGTCAGCACAGAGCCCGACGCGGGGGCTCGGCATGGCAAGATCATGACCTGAGCAGAAGTCGCCTAACCGACTGAGCCACCCAGGCGCCCCTATTGGCTTCTAAATGCAACCGCGCTTGAAGCCCCCTCCCTCACCCACCCCTTCGGTGTTTGGTCAATGGTGGGGAAAGGGTTGGGCGCTCTGCAAGGAGGATGGAGAGAACCAATAAAAGGTGAAGCCAGTAGCCGGGCAGTTTGCTGTGACGTTTGCTAACCCCCCACCGGGAGGCAGCGTCATTGCTCCTTCATTTGTGTGCGGCCCCTGCGGCCCAGGGCTTCGAGCAGGACTAGGTCGCTGCGGGTGCGGGCCTCAGGCTGGGAGCGGGCAGCTCGCAGAAGCTGCCGGATGCTTCAGCCGTGCCGGTGAGCTCCGCCGGGCCTTAGCATCTTTAGCCGAAGACTGGGCTCATCCGCACTCCTGGCGGCACTTGATGGAGGCAGAGGGTCAGGCCCCGCCCCCAGGGGCTGGGATTTGCGCTTCCGGAGATGGGCGGGGTCACGCAGGTGTTGGCCGGGTCAGCGCAGGTGTCAGGTGCGTTCTGCCGCGCGTTCTACGCGTTCTAGCACCGCGTCTGCTGCGGGTCTGGGTCGGGCAGTGCGCTCGGCCTAGACAGACTGAGCAGCCTTCCGCCTTCTGCGCCAGGGACGCTCTGCTCCTTAAAGATTGGAAAGTGCTCCAGAAACGTACGGAGGTACTTTTTTCCTTTTCGTTCTATATCGTCCTTGGTTATTTATGTTAAAGGTTAGTTTTCAACACACACAAAGTGAAATGACTCTCATACGGTTAGATACCAAATGAACACAAGATAATAAGCATTGTTTGTTGTTGTTTACGCAGGGAGGGAACTGAGAACATGTCACTATTAGTTCAAAGGAGAAAGAACGACAACTGTGGAGTCGAATGTTGAAATGACTTTGTAAATGGACGCGAAACTGATTTTCTCCGCAGTCGGGAAGTAAATCCACCGACTCTCTACCCAACAGAACTTATTTATGTGCACATCTACAGCTCAGGACTGTTTGCTTGCCATCAGGTATTGGCAACTTACAGAGCTGTGAGTCGGCTGCAGGGCAGGTGGAGGTGGGCACGGACAGCGTCTCTGGAATCCCAGTAGAACCCAGAGGGTTGTTGCTTCCTAACAATGCGGAGCCTTGCCCCGAAACACAAAATTCCCCTCTCCAACCAAACATCCTTGTTCTCTACGATCTCTGTCAGCTTTACCAGGACGGTCCGTAACTGTGTTGAAGTGAGAAAAACTCCCCGTTTATTCTTGACCGTTTTCAATACTGTGCTTTCTTTCTTTGAGAAGTTCAACTTGTCAGATGTTTGGCTCTTTTATCGATAGTTTCAAAAAAACAGCACTTGAAGGTTTCCCCTTCTTTCTGCTTTACTTGAGTTTGCCTCCTTTTCCTCACTAGATAGTGGGGAAAACAGCCCAACCGTGAGGGATGTGAACAAAGCTTATTTTCTCTTTTTCAACTGCAGGGGTCAGCAAACCATGGCTGGGCCTGTTTGTATGAGAGTCGTGAATGGTTAGGAATGCTTTTTACATTTCTAAGTGGTTTAAAGCAACTACCACAGGAGAATAATATGAGCTGTGAGACCTATATGAAATTCACATAAATGTCCCAACGTCCGGTAACGTTTTATTGAGATACAGCCATGTTCATTTACATATTGTGTACGGCCGATTCCCTAATACAATGGCTGAGTTTAAACCAATGTGACACAGACAGTATGGGGCACCCAACACTTTGCACCATACATCGCAGTCACACACTTATAACGCAATAGTGTTTTGAGGGTCACACCTATCACCATATCGTGACACTTTATTTTGTAAAAATTATTAGTGCATACTCAACGTTCAAAAAAATGAGGGGTGCCTGGGTGGCTCAGTCGGTTAAGCGTCCGACTTCAGCTCAGGTCAAGATCTCACGGTCTGTGAGTTCGAGCCCCCGTCAGGCTTTGTGCTGACGGCTCAGAGCCAGGAGCCTGCTTCGGTCTCTGTGTCTTCCTCTCTCTCTGCCCCTCCCCTGATCATGCTCTCTCTCTCTTTCTGCCTCTCAAAAAATAAAATAAAAACATTAAAAACAGTTTATTAAATAAAAAAAAATTGAGAAAACTGAGCTTTGAATGTTGTACTTTTCAAGATGTGAGTAGCTTATTCGTGAACCAAGCAAGGAAAGCAGTTTATTCAATGGTGAGTTAATTTCCCTGGAAGAAATATATCCGGGGAACATCGTTATTTTTTAGGACTACTAGCCTTTTGAATGCAAATGGCAGCTTGAAGAGGTGAAAACGCTGGGAGCGACAGCAGTAGAAAATTTAAAAACTAGGCAAATGCTTTTGAATGGTTTTCCTTGGCTCTTGACGAATCAGAAAAATGTTATCAATACCGCTCAGGTGTTTATGCAAGAGGTGATGCTAAGTTTGAAGAGCCGGAGGTATTAGCCTCTGTGAAGATTTGGCTTAGAATGACTACAGGGGAGAATATTTTTAAGGACGAGGAATAACTAATTCAGTATAACGTGAAGTGGGAATCAGCTGAGCTAGTGTTACAGCTGTTGGTTGTGGAAATCTACGTGGAGCAGAAAAAGGCTACTTTGGACGACTTGCAAAGCTTGCAAAATTGTAAAATGTTTAAAACCTATTCAGTATGTTATTCATCAGTATGTGTTTTGCAGAACATATCTAAATCTGTTATCAATAAATTTCATTTGCTCTCATAGACTTAACCATCAGTTCCATGAATTTTGTATTTAATTGTGATAACACATGGCGTAATATTTATCACTTTAACCACTTGTAAGTGTACGCATCGGTGGCTAAATATGTTGGCCGTGTTACAGCTACCATTACCGTTTCCAAGACTTTTTCATAGTCTCCAACCCATTATACGGTAACTCCCTATTTCCCTCATCCCAGCCCCTGGTGACCTTTATTTTGCTTTCTGTCTCTATGAATTTGCCTATTCCAGGTAACTGACACAAGTGGATTTGTACAGTATTTGTCTTTTTTGTGACTGGCTTATTGTACTAAGCAAGCATGGTCCATCCACGTTTCTTTGTTGCTGGTTTTTGTTTTCGAGGATGGCCTGTGAACCAGCCGAAACATTGGATAATTTGGTAAATGTTTGTGCCTTAAAAGGCTGTACTTCAAGCACTGACGACTCGTGAGGGGCTAGACGGTGCCACTGCAGAAGCAAACCACAGTGCCGGTCTGCAGTGTTTTGGCGTGTCACCTAGTTGTGTCTAAAGAGAGCTAGGTCTGTTTCCTTCCGGAAACTTTATCTGAGCAAGGGACAGCCCTTGAGTCTCCAGAGAGGTTTTTCTGAGCCCAGTTAAGTCGCAACAAGGAGAAGAAGAGTGATACTGTTGTTCTGGTCATGGGTATCGTATACTTTTATCCGGCTCTTGTTTCCCCGCCAAGTGCCCGTGTCGGCAGCAATGAAAACCGTAGTTCAGGTCCTGTAATGCTATTTCGGCGTTGGCCTAACCAGCCACCCGATTGATTAGTGAGTGTGGCCAAGGGTTTTAAAAATTGGTGTGAAGGAACATTGGATTTGTGTGTGACTTGTTGAGAAAACAGGCTTACTACCAGGAGTGAGGTACAGCTCGAAAATAGCTCGTTGTGGAGGGTCACGGGGTAAATAGGGTAGATTGAGACAACAGGCAACGTCCTGTCTTTGAATAAACAATGAGAACGTGAGGTTGAATTCGATGATTGTTTGTTTGTTTGTTTTCACGTAGGGCAAAGAGACCTTTTAAGGGAGGAGAATATAGGTGGAGGTGAAAGTTTCTGAGATGTGATTTTGGGATGTGTGCACTTGGTGGTGCTGTCTGCTTCCAGAACCTGGAAATTGGCTCTGGAAATCCTTATTTTGAGGTCATCTCATTGTGTTGGGAGGAATGATCTGGGTCTCGCTTGGTGTGGCTCACACGAATCCCGGAGAATTTTTGTTTAATTTTGATGGCACTGTAGGTTTGCAGTATATTTAAAAAAAAATTTTTTTTTAACGTTTATTTATTTTGAGAGAGAGACAGAGCGTGAGCAGGGGAGGGGCAGAGAGAGAGACACACACACACAGAATCCAAAGCAGGCTCCAGGCTGTCAGCACAGAGCCCGGCACGGGGCTCGAACCCACAAACCGTGAGATCATGACCTGAGCTGAAGTCAGACGCTCAACCGACTGAGCCCCTCAGGCACCCCAGGTTAGCAGTATTTTGTGTGTTCTTTCCCAATAAGATGACACTTCATGCTTCTAAAAAATCTTTGTGTACATCCAGTCTCCCGGTTGGAAGGGAAAGTAAGGCTGGTCAGTCAGTGGAGTTTCTGTCTTTTTTACCTGCTGACTCGTTAGTTCTTGCATTGAGCTAGTCACAGCATTAAGTTGTTCACTGATGTCCCCACAACGTTCACTCAGTCTAGGAACGGAAACCTTAGAGATGCCAGTAGGCACAGGATGATGAAAAACTATTTCGGAAGGGGTTAATCCACGTCTGCTATTTAGAGGATTCTAGATTTTTATCGAGGACAGAGGTAATGCTTCTGGTCATTCAAGCCCTTTCTTCACAGCTTTTTCTAGAGCCCTTTTTTTTTTTTTCTATCAATTTTTAGATTCTGCTTGCCTTTATGATTGAGAATGGTGTCAGGTATGAAATCGTAATGAGTAGCTCAGAGTTTTTGTAAGCAAGTAGTTTGTTTCTGCAATGAAGTGAGCACTTTGGTATGATTTATTCCGCAAAGGAATGCCAGGACAAACAGTAATCTGTTAGAATTCCTTTACCGATGTTGTGGCATCTGTATGTCTAGTTGGATAGCATTCTATCCATTCACGAACGACGCAATGACCCAACTGTAGAAACAGCCTGAAGCTGGTGGTAAATCTATAAAATCCATTTGGAGTGTGCTGCTGGGTCCAGGGGGAACCTCCGAGGGTGAATTTGGGTTCTTTGATGTTCTCTTGTCTGTACATATGTCCCATCTGATGGGAGGTAAGAGCAAGCAGGAAGGCCGAAAGGAAGGGGGTAAGGATGTCCATTTGGCCCAGGGTGCCTTCTGTCTGGTAAGCATTTGGCACTCTTTTATACATCAGTTTGTCTTTTTCAGACTGCAGGATATTTGCCTGATAGTCTGTAACATCACACAGGGATAAAGCAGGTTTATAAGTTGGGGAGAGAAAGCATAGGTGGGTCTATTTTCAGCTGTATGTTCTTGTCATACAGTCTTGTCAGCCCTGCTGTTTCCAGCGATAGGGCATCAGTCTCCTTAGTATGGGCTGGACCGCGAACAATAGTAAGTTTGGTAGTGAGACGAATAGACTGTAAAAGAGTAACAATTATATGCTTGTCGGTGATGGTAGTGTGAACAGAAGTTAAGAATCCACAGGATTTCCAGATTGTGCCAACAGTGTGGGAGGCTCCAAAGGCATCCCTGGCTTTGTAAATGGCGGCCCTGTTACCTTTGCCAACATGCAGACTCTGAGTTCAGTGGCTTGGGCTGACATTAGAGTGGAAACCGAGCATGCCTTTGGCGTGTCATGTGGGAAAACTGTGGTATAACCAGTTACATTTTCCTGGGGTTTTGTTTAAGAGAGCCATAAAATTGAAGGGCGTTTGGGTTTATCTGGATGGATGTAGAAGAGATCTTTGGCTTTGAAACCATTTTTGTGGTTGCAAGGCAGTCTTGGAATGGAGTGGGGCTCTCCATCATCAGGGATTTAAAGTGTTAAAACAATGAATGATGATAGAGGGATTGGTTAATAGAGCTTGTTCATAGGTTCTCTGCCTCCACATAGACAGGGCCTTTTGCTGACTTCTTTTTCTTAAAGTCTATTTATTTTGAGAGAGAGAGAGAGAGCCCAAGAGGGGAGGGGCAGAGAGAGAGGGAGAATCTCAAGCAGAGTCCACGCTGTCAGTGCAGAACCCAGTGTGGAGCTCAAACCCACGAACCACGAGATCATGACCTGAGCTGAAACCAAGAGTCGGACGCTTAACCAACTGAGCCACCCAGGCGCCCGCCCCTCCTTTTGCTGACTTTTACCAAGTGTCCCCAAGATCTTGGCTGTAGTCTCCCAAGTGAGCAGGGGGTCCCAGCCAACGATATTCTATGCTCATTATGATAACTGTAGGGGAGAGCAAATAAATTTTCTCTCCCTTCTTACGTTCCATGGTCACAGCCTACGTGTTGAATGGTCTGTAATTCTTGCAGGTTTTGTTGATGTTTTGCGTGGTAGCCGCAGGTGGTGATGTTTTCGCTTGTGCTGTGTGATGTTTACAGGTTTCAGCTTCAGGTCAGCTGTCTTCTTTGTTCCTTTTCTGGCGTTGCAGCCTTGGGGAGATTGTTTGCTTGGTCATTAGTAGCTATAAACATCATTGAAAGTTTTTGAGAGAATATAACACACCAGGGAGATTATTATTACTCTAAGTGGGTAATTTCCAGTGTTTGGAGTGCACTGTGAAGCCCATGGTCCCCAAGACCCAAATCGATCAAAATCAAATAAGTCAAAGAAAGTCCGTGTGGAAGGAGTCACCTTTTTAAGCCACGCGGCGTGTTTTATAATCTTAGATAATTGGGTTTCAACTTTCCCAGAAGTATTAATCCAGGTATAGGGCGTGGTGTTGGTCATAGCACAGATAACCTCCCTGCTTTGCTAAAAGATGATCAAGAATTATTCTGTTATCAGGAACAGCTTTAGCCGGAGAGTCTTAAGGATTTTCTTTGGGCAGTTGTTGTTTTAGCAGCAGATTATGCAGTAACTTTAAGAATTGAGAGGGGCACCTGGGTGGCTTAGTGTGGTTAAGCATCTAACTCTTGATCTCAGCTCAGGTCTTGATCTCAGGGTTGTGAGTTTCAAGCCCCACACTGGGCTCCACGCTGGGCGTGAAGCCTACTTAAGAAGATAGTGGTAATAATTAAGGAGAGGTTCCTGATCACAGACTCGTTGACTTTTATCCCCAACCAGATAAGTAGGAACCTACCAAAAGGAGTGAATCCTCAATTAGGAAAGCCTCTTGGCAGGTTGTTTCTTTTTCTAAGTTTTTTTTTTTTTTTTTTTTTAATTCTAGTTAGAGAGGAAAGTGGGTGATGGGCATGGAGGAGGGCACCTGTTGGGATGAGCACTGGGTGTTGTATTGAAACCAGTTTGACAATAAATTATATTTAATAAAAAATAATAAAAATAAATTCTAGTTAAGTATACAGTTTATATTCGATTCAGGTGTATGATATAGCGATTCCACATCCACACATCACCCTGTGCCCATCATGACAAGTACACTCCTTAATCCCCATCAACTACTTACCCCATCTCCCCAGTGCCCCCTCCTCTGGAAACCGTCTGTTCTCTGCAGTTAAGAGTATGTTTCAAATATATATATATATACATATATATATATATATATATATGTATATATATATATATTTCTTGGTTTGTCTCTCTTTTTTTTTTTCCCTTTGCTTGTTTGTTTCCTAAATTCCACATCTGAATCAAATCGTATGGTATTTGTCTTTCTCTGACTGATTTCACTTAGCATTATACTCCCAGGCTCTACCCATGTCATTGGAAATGGCAAGATTTCATTCTTTTTTATGCCTGCGTAATATTCCTGTGTGTGTGTGTGTGTGTGTGTGTGTGTGTGTGTGTGTGTGTGTATACACACATTGGGCTCTGCGCTGACAGTGCAGGGTGTGCTTGGGATTCTCTCTCTCCCTGTCTCTCTCTGCCCGTCCCTTGTTCACTCTCTCAAAATAAATAAACCTTAAAAAATC
Organism: Panthera leo; assembly: GCF_018350215.1. Lineage (NCBI taxonomy): Eukaryota > Metazoa > Chordata > Mammalia > Carnivora > Felidae > Panthera > Panthera leo. The sequence continues at coordinate 4,303,540 of NC_056684.1, forward strand.
CTTTGGCCGTAAATGTATGGGTTTATTTTGGAACTCCCAGTTCTATTCCATTGGTCTATAAGTCTATATGCCAGCACCACAGTATTTTGATTACTGTAGATTTGTAGTAAGCTTTTAGGTATGAGTCGTCCAGCTTTGTTCTTTTTCACTTTTGTTTTTTGTTGTTTTGGCTACTTGGGTTGTATTACTTTGCTAGGATGGCTATAAGATAATACCAAAGGGGGCACCTGGGTGGCTTAGTTGACTAAGTGTCTGACTTTAGTTCAGGTCATGATCTCACAGTTCGTGGGTTCAAGCCCCGCGTCGGGCTCTGTGCTGACAGCTCAGAGCCTGGAGCCTGCTTTGGATTCTGTGTCTCCCTCTCTCTGCCCCTCCACCACTCATGCTCTGTCCCTCTCTCTCTCTCTCTTTCTCAAAAATAAACACTTAAAAATTTTTATTAAAAAAACCCAAACAAAACAAAATACCAAAAGACTGGATGGATTAAACAGATACTTACGGTGTTACATTTCTGGAGGCTAGAAGTCTGAGATCAAAGTGTTGGCAGGTTTGGTTTCCCCTGAAGCCTCTCTCCTTGGCTTGCAGATGACCGTCCGGGCATGTGCGTTCCTGATGTCCTCCCATGTGTCCAAATCTCTTCTTGTAAGGACACCAGTCACAGTAGACTAGGACCTACCTTAATGGCCTCACTGTAATTTAATCACCTTTTTATTATTGTATTTTATTTTTTTAAAGAAATTTAAAAATTTTTTAAGTATTATTTTGAGAGAGCGCAAGCGAGTGAGCAGGGGAAGGACAGAGAGAGGAAGAGAGAGAGAGAGAGAGAGAGAGAGAGAGAGAATCCCAAGCAGGCTCCATACTGCCAGCACAGAGCCCGATATGGGGCTTGAACCCACAAACCGTGAGATCATGACCTGAGCCGAAATCAACCTGAGCATTGATCAGGACGCTCAACCGACCGAGCCACCCAGGTGCCCTGATCACCATTTTATTAAAAAAAAAAAAAAAAACTAAAAATTTTTTTCAAAGTTTATTTACTTTGAAAGAGAGAGAGAGAGCACAAGAAGAGAAGGGGCAGAGAGAGAGAGGGAGAGAGAGAATCCCAAGCAGGGTCCAAGCTGTGCACAGAGCCCAACTTGGGGCTTGAACTCACGATCTGCGAAATCATGATCTGAGCCGAAATCAAGTCAGACACGCAACTGACTGAGCCACCCAGGTGCCCCGTAATCCCATTTTTAAAGACCCAGTGTCCAAATATAGTCACATTTTGAGGTACTGGGGTTTAGGACTTCACCATATGAATTTAGGGGAACACAGTTGAGCCCAGGACACAGACTGCATGCAATTCCGTATGATTTTGATTACCAGCTTTTCTTTTTCTGCAAAAAAGACCATTGGAATTTTGATAGGAGTTGCACTGAATTTGTAGATGGCTTTGGGTAGCACTGACATCAAGTCTTCCAATCTATGAGCCTGGGATATCTTTCCATTTATTTAGGTGTTCTTTAATTTTTTTCAGAACTGTTTTTAGTTTTCAGGCAACAAGTCTTTCACTCATTGGCTAAATTTATTCCTGGGTATTTTATTCTTTTAGGTTGTGATACTATGATGTAATAAGAAATATGTATTTGGTTTTTGTCCCCAGTTCTTGGCACAAAGGGTTCAAAATGCTTGAAATTCCCTGAGTGGTAGGGGTGGAGGACCATCTTTTGTCATTCATTATAGGTCTCTTTTCACCATACCTGAATTTATGCTAATGAGGTCACTCTTGGGCTTGTAGATAGTGTGGGGGCTGGTTGCTTGAGGGACCCATCATGTGACTAGAAAGTTGGAGCATTCGGCCCTACCCCCTGATCACTGGGGAGGGGAGAGGGGCTGGAGATTGCGTTACCAACAGTCAATGATTTGATCTGATCAGTCGTGCCTACATAACTGATCCTCCATAAAAACTAAGTGACGTGGTCAGAAGAGCTTCTGGGTTGGTGACCACGGGCAAGGAAGAGTGACACGTCCCCAACTCTGAGACAGAAACTCCTCTACTCAGGACCCTCTCAGACCTCACCCTATGTACCTCTTCATCTGCCTGTTCATTTGTGTCCTTTATTTTTATTTTTTAAAAATGTTTATTTTTGAGAGAGAGAGAGTGCAGGGGAGGGGCAGAGTGAGAGGGGAGGACAGAGGATCCGAAGCAGGCTTTGCACTGACAGCAGAGGGCTCGACACAGGGCTTGAACCCATGAACTATGAGATCATGACCTGAGCCAAAGTCGGATGCTTAACCGACTGAGCCACCCAGGTGCCCCTCATTTGTATCCTTTATCATTATTGTAGAGTTTTTTCCTGAGTTATATGAACCACTATAGCAAATTTTGGAACCCAAGAAAGGGATCATGGGAAGCCCCAGTTCGTAGCCAAGTCAGACAAAAGTGTGGGTAACCTGGGGACCCACTGCTTGTGATTGCTGTTTGAAGTAGGGCGAGCCTTGTGGGAAGGAGCTCGTAACCTGTGATGTCTCTGTTAACTCTGGGTAGTTAGTGTCAGGATTGAACTAAATTGTATGACACCCACTTGTTACGTACAGAGAAGTGGAGAATTGCTCAGTGGTTTTGCGCTGGTCTTCTGGGTGATGAGCCCAGAGGGCACAGTTGGGCGAGGCTTGGTGTAATAGTTCCGTTCTCCACTTGGTGGCGCTGATTAGCTTAGTGGGGGGGTCAAGTGTGTGTGTGTGTGTGTGTGTGTGTGTGTGTGTGTGTGTGCGCGCGCGCGCGCGAACGCATGCACGTGTGCTAGAGGTAAAGGTGCCCTTGCCTAGCCCTCTAGTCTCTGGAGCGAGAATTTCACACCCTCACAGACACGTGGTCATGCACCCCTCCTTTGTCTCAGGATCTGTCTGCTCCCTACCTTTACCCTGTCTGGGTCTAAGCTGTGTGCCTGCCAGGTGATGCCTCCCTCCAGAGTTTTATCTCAGGTGGGCTATGTGTCAAAACCCCTCACTTCAGAGACCTCTGCGGCTTGGACCCATGCTGACTCTCTGGAGGAGGGTCTTCCCAAGCATTGGCCGGGTGCCAGCTTGTCTCAGAAAATGTTTGCTTGATCACACAGCAGCAGAGTTTATGGTAAATAGCAACACACAGCTGGCACCAGATTTTGCCGCACTCTGGCATCTTTGTCCAATATCAGTAGATGTGGCCACTCTCCCAGGTCCACTGGGACCTTTGACCATGGGGATGCCATATGGCCTCTACCAGATGCACTCCAAGCAGGGGAACCGCTTCTCCCGTGTGGCACACAGACCCTTCACACCCCGCTGCCGGCTCCTGGGGATTCACCCTGCTACCTAACCAAGCACCATCAGCACTGAGCTCTGAACATTCAGATTCTGCTCCACTGTTCATAGAACCTGGTGGTATTGAAACCCTCTTCTTTCTCCCCGTTAGTAGTTTTGGGGAACAGATTTTTTTTGGTCCAGTCCCCTGTGTTTTTTCTCTTCCTCTCTCTCTTTCTCTTCCTCTCTCTCTGCAGCTACTTTTGGGTGGAGGTGCTTTTCTTGCGTGATCCTGATGTGCTGCACTGTCCCCTTTCTCTCTCTCTCTCTCTCTCTCTCTCTCTCTCTCTCTCTCTCTCTCTCTCTCTCTCTCTCTCTCTCTCTGAGCTCCCTACCCTCTGGGGCTCTGCGGCTTTTCTCTCCCCCAGTTCACCTCTCCACACCATGTGCCTGACAAGTTCTGTGGCTCAGGCTGTGCGGATTTCTGCATTTATCCTCAGATCAGTTTCAAAATGGTTTGATACTGAGCTAGCCGTGTTTTAGGCACAAGACAAGCTCAAGGTCCCCATACTACTCTGCCCTCTTAACTCCTCTCTCATTGTCTGCTGATCTCACTGAGGATCCCTTGTATGTAATGAGTCCCTTTCTTGCTGCTTTTAAGATTTTTTTCTGTCTTTGGCTTGCAGCAGTTTGATTAGGATGTGTCTCAGAGTGTGGGGAGCCTGGGTGGCTCGATTGGTTGAGCATCTAACTCTTGATTTCAGCTCAGGTTGTGGGATTGAGCCCCGCACCTGGCTCTGTGCTGAAGGCACAGAGCTTGCTTGGGGTTTGTTCTCTCTCTCTCTCTCAAAAAAGAAAAAAATGTGTGTCTCAGTGTGGGTCTGTTTTATTCTATCTTACATGGAATTTATTGAGTAGATTCATGTTTCTCAACCAATTAACCACTCAAGCCTTTTTAATTCTTTTTTGTTTCTTTTTCTTTTGTTTATTTTCATAATTTTATTTTCCGTTGAAAATCTCTGGGGGATTCTTTATGTTTTAGGACCTAAACATTTTAAATACAACAGTGAATACTTTTGTAATAGAAGTTAGAGGTTCTTCATTTCGTATGAATAATCAAATAATGACATGTAACCTATTGGGTTAGCTCAAAACAGATTTACTTTTCTTTCTCTGTTCATTAGAGCCAACAAGTTCTCATTTGGAAGAGGAGAGTAACTGCTTTTGCTTTTTTTTTTTTTAAATTCTATCTTCTAGGGTGCAGTGTTTTCTTTGGGTTGATGGGACCCTTGTCAAGTGCTCCTTTCTGCCTACTGTCCTTGAACCCCATGATCTTCCTGTGCAACAAAGGCCTCGTGCCATCTCTGAATCTTGCAAAACTGTGTTGTTTTCACCTGCATCAGCTCTGACAGTATCTTCAGAAAGTCAGCTATAATGTGGTCATAAAGCAGGAGTGTCCTGTGGGATGGGAGAGCGAGAGCAGCCAGGGCGCTCAGGTGCCTGATGAGGGAAGCTCCACTTGGTTGCCTGCTCCCCTCCTGGGATCTCTTTCACTCCAGAACCCCTAGCACATTCCTGGATATTTATGAGAAGACCGAGTCAAAGGCCATTTTCTCAGCGATTTCTGCCTTCACGGGTCAGACTTTGGGTCTGCCTGGGGGCTCTTCATGAATCAGCCAAAGGATGGCCTCTCAGAAGAAGGTGTTTTCATGGTACCTAAAGCTGTGATGATTCATTCAAATGATGTGTCTTAAGTACTAGGCACTGGGAATAGTCTCAGTGATGAGCAGGAGTGTGTATTTATGAGCACATACTGTGTGCTGGGCATGCTAGTACGTGATCTCTGCATGTTATTTCATTTTTTAAAAATGTTTGTTTACTTTTGAGAGAGAGAGATTGAGAGCACAAGCTGGGGAAGGGCAGAGAGAGAGGGCGACAGAGGAATCGATCCAAAGTGGGCTCCACGCTGTTTGCCCAGAGCCTGATATGGGACTCGAACTCAAGAGCCGTGGGATCATGACCTGAGCAGAAGTCAGGCACTAACCTGACTGAGCCACCCGGGTGTCCCTGCATGTTATTTCTTTTGATCTTCACTACAACCCTATGCATATTTACTATTTATTGAAGTATAGTTTCAGATGTACAACATAGTGATTCCACAACTCTACTTGGTGTGCTGTGCCCACAGCAAGGGTAGCTCCCATCTGTCACCAGACAGCACTATGACAGTCCCATTGACTGCATTCCCTGTGCTGTGCCTTTCATCCCATGATTTATTCAGTCCATAACTGGAAGGCTGGGCCTCCCTCTTCCCCTTCCCCATTTTCCCCATCCACCTACACCCTTCCCTCTGGCAACCTTCCTTTGTTCATTTATTTTGTTTCTTTAGATTCCACATATAAGTGAAATCATATGGCATTTGTCTTTCTCTACCTGACTTATTTCACTTAGCATAATACCCTCTGGGTCCATCCGTGTTGTCACAAATGGCAAGACCTCGTTATGGCTGAGTAATATTCTGTTGTACATACACATCACATTTCCTGTATCCGTTCAATTATTGATGGACACTTAGATTGCGTCCATATCTTGGCTACTGTAAATAATGCTGCAGTAAACATAGAGGTGCATAGATCTTTTTGAATTCGTGTTTTTGTCTTCTTTGGGTAAATACCCAGTAATTGAATTAGCAGATTATATGTTAGTTCTATTTTTAATTTTCTGAGGAAGCTCACCACTGTTTTCTACAGTGGCTGCTCCAGTGAACATTCCCACCAATAGTGTACGAGGGCTCCCTTTCTGCCACATCCTCACCAACACTTTTTTTCTTGTCTTTTTGAAACCAGCCATTCTGACAGGTATAAGGTGATATCTCACTGGGGATTTCACTTGCATTTCCCTGATGCTCCGTGATGATGAACATCTCTTTAAGTGTCTGTTGGCCATCTGTATGTCTTTTTTGGAAAAACGTCCGTTCGGGTGCTCTGCCCATTAAAAAAAAATTTTTTTTAATGTTTATTTATTTTTGAGAGAGAGTGAGAGTCAGGGAGGGGCAAAGAGAGAGAGAGGAGGAGACACAGAATGTGAAACAGCTCCAGGCTCCGAGCTGTCAGCACACAGCCCGAGGTGGGGCTCGAACTCATGAACTGCGAGATCATGACCTGAGCTGAAGTTGGACGCTTAACCAACTGAGCCACTCAGGTGCCCCTCCTCTGCCCATTTTTAAATCAGATTATTTTGGGTGGTTTTTTTGTTTTTGTGTGTGTTTTTTTTTTTTTTTGGTGCTGAGTTGTAGAAGTTCTTTATATATATTGTATATTAACCCCTTATCAGACACGTCATTTGCAAGTATCTTCTCCCATTCAGTAGTTTGTGTTTTCATTTTGTTGATGGTTTCTTTCACTGTGCAAAAGCTGCTTGTTTTGATGTAGTCCCAGTAATTTATTTTTGCTTTTGCCTCCCGTGTCTGAGGAGACATATCCATAAATATTTTGCTAAGGCTGATGTCAAAGAAATTACTGCCTGTGTTTTCTTTTAGGAGTTTTACAGTTTCCTGTCTCACATTTAGGTATTTCATCCATTTGGAGTTTATTTTTGTGTATGGTGTAAGAAAGTGGTCCAGTTTCATTCTTTTGCATGTTGCTGTCCACTTTTCCCAGCACCGTGTATTGAAGAGACTGTTATTTCCCTACTGTATATTATTGCTTCCTTTGTCACAGATTAATCTTGACCCATTGATCTATATTTTTGTGCTGTGACTGTACTGTTTTGATTACTACAGCTTTGTAGTATCTCTTGACATCTGAGATTGTGATACCTCCAGTTTTGTTCTTTTTTCTGAAGATTCTTTGGCTCTTGGGGTCTTTTGTGGTTCCATACAAATTTTGGGATTATTTGTATTAGTCCTGTGAAAAAGACTATTAGCATTTTTATAGGGATTGCATTGAATCTGTAGATTGCTTTGGGTAGCATGGACATTTTAACAGTATTAATTTTTCCAAGCCATAAACGTGGCATACCTTTCCAAATGTGTCATCCTTAATTTCTTTCATAAATGTTCTTTAGTTTTCAGAATGCAGGTATTTTACATCCTCAGTTCATTTTTTTCCTAGGTCTTTAATTCTTTTTGGTGCAGCTCTAAATGGGATTGTTAATTTCTCTATCCGCTACTTGGTTATTAGTGTATAGAAATGCAAAACATTTCTGTATATTAATTTTGTATCCTGCAACTTTACTGAACTCTCTTATCAGTTTTAATAGTTTTGGGGGGATTTTTGCATCTATGTTCATTTTGTGCTGCCTTTGGTTTTGGTATCAGAGTAATGCTGTCCTCACTGAATGAATTTGGAAGTTTTCCTTTTCTATTTTTGGAATAGTTTGAGAATAGCTGTTAACCCTTCCTTAAATGTTTGGTGGAATTCACCTGTGAGGTCTGGTCCTGGAATTTTGTTTTGGGGTGCTTCTTGATTACCAGTTCAATTGGATTACTAGTAATTGGTCTGTTCAGATAATCTGTTCCTTGATTCAGTTTTGGGAGAGTGTATGTTTCTAGGAATTTATCATTTCTTCTAGGTTGTCCAGTTTGTTGGCATACAATTTTTCACAGTAGTTGCTTATAATCCTTTGTATTTCTGTGGTGTTGGTTATGACTTCTTTTTAATCTGACTTTATTTAGGTCCTCTCTCTCTCGAATCTTGCTGAAGGTGTATCGGTGTATTTATCTTTTCAAATCAAGTTTTCACTGAACTTTTTCTATTGTTTTTGTTGTTGTTTTAGTCTATTTTCATTTATTCCTGCTCCAATATTTATTATTTCCTTCCTTCTATTAACTTTGGGCTTTGTTCTTCTTTTTCTAGTTCTTTAAAACAGTTTTTAAATTAAAAGATTTTAATTCCAGTGTAGTTAATTTACAGTATCATATTAGTTTCAGGTGTTCAATAGAGTGATGTAACAGTTCCGTGTATCAGTGTCCCTCAGATAAGTGTGCTTTTAATTCCCTTCACCTATATTACCCATCCCTCTTCCCACCTCCCCTCTGGTTATCATCTGTTTGTTTTCTTTTTTTCTTTTTTAATTTTTTGTAATGTTTATTTATTTTTGAGAGAGAGAGCGAGAGAGAGAGCGAGCGAGCGCGTGAGTGGTGGAGGGGGCAGAGAGAGAGGGAGACACAGAATCCGACCAAAGCAGGCTCCAGGCTCCGAGCTGTCAGCGCAGAGCCCGATGCGGGGCTCGAACTCACGAACCGCGAGATAATGACCTGAGCCGAAGTGGGACGCTTCACCGACTGAGCCGCCCAGGTGCCCCTCATTTGTTTGTTTTGTTCAGTTAAGAGTCTGTTTTTTGGTGTCTCTCCCTCTCTCTCTTTTTTCCTTTTGCTTGCCGTTCTGTTTCTTAACTTTCACATATGAGTGAAATCATGTATTTATCTTTCTCTGATTACCATCTTTCACTTAGTGCTGTACTTTCTAGCTCCATCCATGTTGTTGCAATTGATCTTGCTCTTTTAAGTGTCAGGTTAGGTTAAGGTGTTGTTTCTGGAGACAGGGCTGTGTCCCTAGAAGTTTCCCTCTTAGAGCAACCTTTACTGCATCGCAAAGAGTTTGGATGATTGTGTTTTTATTTTCATTTGCCTCCATGCCTTTCTTGATTGCCTTTGATCCCTTCACTGGCTCACTGCTTGTTTAGTCTCCATGTGTTTGTGGGTTTTTTTCCCTCAGTGTTTTTTGTTTGTTTTTTGTTTTTTGTTGTTGTTGTTTTTATTTTTGGTAACTGATTTCTAGTTTCATACTAGGGTGGCCACAAAAGATGCTTGATATAATTCAATCTTCTTGAATTTCTGAGTCTTGTGTTGTGGCCTAACATGTGATTTACCCTGGAAAATGCTACATGTGCGCTTGAAAAATGTGTTCGGTTGTTTGTGGATGGAATGTTACATATATATCTGTTAGGTCCATTGATCTGATGTGTCATTCAAAGCCACTATTTCCTTGATAATTTTCTGTCTGGATGATGTATTCATTGATGGATGTGTGGTATGAAATTCTCCTATTACTGTATTACTGTCAATTTCTCGTTTTACATCTGTCAATATTTGCTTTTTTAAAACAATTTTAATGTATGTTTATTTTTGAGAGATAGAGTGTAAGCTGGAGAGGGGCAGAGAGAGAGGGAGACACAGAATCCGAAGCAGGCGCCAGGCTCCAAGCTGTCGGCATAGAGCCCGACGCGGGGCCTGAACCCACAAACCCCAAGATCCTGACTTGAGCCTAAGTTGGATGCTTAACCGGCTGAGCCACCCAGGCGTCCCTGTTAATATTTGCTTTTATGTATTTAGGTGCTTCTATGTTGGGTCATAGCTACTTGCAATTATTATATCCTTTTATTGGGTTGATCCCTTTATCATTATATAGTGCCTTTTTTTGTCTCTTGTTACAGTCTGTTTAAAAAGTTTTTTTAAATGGGAGAGAGATAGAGCATGAGTGGGGGAGGAGCAGAGAGAGAGAGAGGGAGACACAGAATCCGAAGCAGGGTCCAGGCTCCAAGCTGTCAGCACAGAGCCCAACACGGGGCTCGAACTTACGAACCGTGAGATCATGACCTGAGCCGAAGTCGGACGCTCAACCAATGGAGCCACCCAGATGCCCCTGTTACAGTCTGTTTTAAAGTCTATATTGTCTGATAGAAATATTGCTAAAAATAGCTTTTTTTTTTTCACTTTCATTTGTGTGGAATATGTTTCTCCGTTCCTTCATTTTGAGTCTATATGTGTCTTTAGGTCTGAAATGAGCCTCCTGTATAAGCATAGAGCTGGGGCTTGTGTTGTTCTTAATCTATTCAGTTACCCGGTGTCTTGCTGGGAGCATTTAGGCCATTTACACTTAAAATAATGATTGAACGGTATGCATTTATTGCTATTTTGTTAATTTTGTTGTTGTTTGTAGTTCTCTGTTCCTTCCTTCTTCTGCTCTCTTTCCTTGCGATTGGTGACTTTCTTTAGTGCTATGCTTGGCTTTCTTCCCCTATTTTTTTTGCATTTCTATTATAGGTTTTTGGTTTGTGGTTACCACGAAGTTCATATATAACATCCTAAGTATACAGCAGTCTATATTAAGTTGATGGTCATTTAAATTCAAACACATTGTAAAGGAACTACACTTTTCCCTCCCCCTCCACATTTTATGTATATATTTTCGTATTTACATCTTTTTACTTTGAGGCCCCTTAACTAAGTTGTTGGATATGATTCCTTTTACTCCTTTTGTATTGTATCCTTTACATTAGCTTTATAAGTAATTGTCTTGCTATATTTACTGTATGCTTGCTTTTACTCACAAAGTCTTTTCCTTTCGTAATTTTCATCTAATTGTGGCCTTTTCCATTTAAAGAAGTCACCTCCACATTTCTTGTGAGGCTGGTTTAGTGGTGATGGACTCTTTTAACTTTTGTTTGACTGAAGAACTCTTTATCTCTCCTTCTATTCTGAATGATAACCTTGCCAGGTAGAGTATTCTTGGTTGTAGGTTTTTTTCCTTTCAGCACTTAAAAAAAAATTTTTTTTTTAAGAGAGAGAGAGAGAGAGAGCGTGCAAGCAAGGCGAAAGGGGCAAAGGGAGAGAGAAAGAGAATCTTAAGCAGACTCCGTGCTCAGCATGGAGCCCAATGCAGGGCTTGATCCCATGACCCTGGGCTCATGACCTGAGCTGAAATCAAGAGTCAGATGCTCAACCCGTTGTAATCTTATTTCTTTCCTAATGTTTGCTTTGGTTTAGTTTGTACTTATTTTACTAACTTGTGATGGTCAAAGTATTGATTTGAGTTCCGTCTTCTTTTTTAATACATAGTTTACAGATAAAAAATTTGTTATAGCTTCTTTTAGTACATTTCATAAATTTTAATTTGCTATGTTATTGCTTTCATTCATCTCCAAATATTTTCCAATTTCCCTTGTGACTTAGTCATTGATCTATTGGTGATTTAAGATTCTGTTTAATTTACACATATTTATGAATTTTCAATTTTTCGAGTTTTATTGATTTCTATTTTTTTCCCCCATTTTGGTTAGAGAACATACTTTGTATGAGTTCAGTTCTTCTAAACTTACTGAGACTTGTATCATGGCTTATCATATGTTCTATCCTGGAGAATGTTCCATGTGTACTAGAGAAGGTTTATTCTTCTGTTGGTGGATGTAATGTTCTATAAATGTCTTAAAAATTTTTTTTTGAATGTTTATTTTTGAGAGAGAGACAGAGCATGAGTGGGAGAGGGGGAGAGAGAGAGGGAGACACAGAATCGGAAGCAGGCTCCAGGCTCCAAACTGTCAGCACAGAGCCCGACATGGGGCTCGAACTCACGAGCTGTGAGATCATGATCTGAGCTGGAGTCAGACGCTCAACTGACTGAGCCACCCAGGTGCCCCTAGAAATGTCTTTTAAGTGTAGTTGGCTTATAGTGTTGTTCAAATGTTCTATTTGCTTGTTGATCTTTTGTCTGCTTATTGTATTCATAATTGAAAGTGGGGTATTGGAGATTCCCAACAGCTACTGTTAAATTGTTTAATTCTCCCTTCAATTGTGTCAGTTTTTGTCTTATGTATTTTGATATTCTGTTTTTAGGTACATATGTTTAGAATTGTTACATCTTCTTGCTAGATCGTCCTTTTTATCATCATAAAATGTCCTTCTTTGTCCCTAGTAACAAATTTTTTTTTTTGTTCCAAAGTCTATTTTGTCTGATACAAGTATAGACACTTCAATTTTATTTCAGCTACTGTCTGAATGGTATATCTTTTTCCGGCCTGTTAGTTTCAACCTTTCTGTGTATCTCTCGGAGATAGCATATAGTTTGTTTTTAAAAACTGCATTCTGACAATCTCCACCTTTAATTGTAGCATTTAATCCATTGAAGTTGAATGTGATTCCTAATATTGCAGAATTTATGTCTTCCTTTTCACTACTTGCCTCCTAGATGTCTTTTGTCTTTCTTGTTCCTCTATTTCTTCCTGACTGCCTTCTTTTGGGTTAAATAGATATTCTCTACTGTACCATTTTAGTTACCTTGTATCACGATTAACATTCTTTTTAAAAACTGAAGTATAGTTGATACACATTGTTATATTAGTTTCAGGTGCACGACAGAGTTATTCCACCCCTGTATACATGATGCTGTGCTCGCCACAAGTGTAATTATCGTCTGTCACCATGGCGCACCATCACCTGACCGCTGACTATATTCCCTATGCTGTACTGTTTAGCTCCATGGCTTATTCCATAACTGGAAGCCTGTACCTCCCACTCCCTTTCACTCATTTTCCCTCCTCCCAACCCCCCCTCCTCTTGTAACCACCAGTTCTCTGATTTATGGATCTGTTTGTTCTTATTGATACTCATTTGTTTTGCTTAGATTCCGCATATAAAGTGAAATGATAGGGTATTTATCTTTCTCTATCTGACTTATTTCATTTAGCGTAACGCCTTCTAGATTCATCCATGTTGCCACAAATGGCACGACGTCGCTATGGCTGAGTCATATTCCATTGCATATATATGCCACATCTTTTTTATCCATCCATCTGTTGATGGACACTCGGGTTGCTTCCATATCTTGACTATTGTAAATAACACTGCAATAAACCCAGGAGTATTTGGGGTTTTTTGGTGTTGAGTTGTGTAAGTTCTTTATATATTTTGGGTCTTATCCCCTTATCAGATATATCGTTTGCAAATCTCTTCTCCCATTCAGTAGATTGCCTTTTCATTTTTTTAATGGTTTCCTTTAGTGTGCAAAAGCTTTTTATTTTGGTGTAATCCCAGTAGTTTATTTTTGCATTTGTTTCCCCTGCCTGAAGAGACACATCTAGAAAAAGGTTGCTAACGTCAGTGTCAAGCACATTATTGCCTATGTTTTCTTTAAGGAATTTTAAGGTTTCATGTCTCACATTGAGGTCCTTAATATATTTTGAGTTTGTTTTTGTGGATGATGTAAGAAAGTGGTCCAGTTTCATTCTTTTGCATGGAGCTGTCCAGTTTTTCCAGCACCATTTGTTGAAGAGACTGTCCTTTCTCCCATTGTACATTCTTACCTCCTTTACCATAGATTAATTTACCATTAGGTATAGGTTTAATTCTGGGCTCTCTGTCCTGTTTCACTGATCATGTCTATTTTGTGCCAGTACCATACTGTATTAATTATTAGAGCTTTATGGTTAATATTGACATCTGGGACTGTGATATCTCCAGATGTGTTCTTTTTCAAGATTGCTTTGGCTATTTGGGATCTTTGGTGGTTCCATAAAAATTTAAGGATTATTTGTTCTAGTTCTATGAAAAATACTGTTTTAGCAGAAGAGCATCCTTCTTTGGTTTGAAAAAAAAAATTTTTTTAATTTTTGAGAGAGCACGCACACACAAGTAAGGGAGTGGCAGAGGGAGAAGGATGGAAAGAATCTTAAGCAGGCTCCACACTGAGTACAGAGCCCAACTCGGGACTCAGTCTCACGATCGTGAGATCATGACCTGAGCTGAAAGGAAGAGTCAAGATGCTTAACCAACTGAGCCAGCCAGGCGCCCCACTGCTGCTGTTTTGATTGCATTGAATCTATAGATTGCTTGGGGTAGTTTGGACATTTTAATAATACAGTTTGTATCTTACAACAATGTAGTTTAGATTAATTACCAATTTTATTTTCATAATATACCAAATTTTGCTCCTTATAGCTTTGTTTCTCCCTTCTTTCATGTTACGATCGTCCACATTAAATCTTCATACATCGGATGTCCATTTCCATCTCAGTGCCACCTCGCTGCCTTCTGGCCTCCAGTTTATGATAAGAAAGCTGTGAATCTTTTTTTTTTTTTTTTTGACACATTGAGCTTAATTGTTAATGGGGAAGAACACCATGCACACACATGTATAAACATGGAAGTCAAAGCAACATAGATGATAGGAATCTTAGCAGAACAGGAAACATAAGCAGTCAATTTTATACTACAACCAAGGGAACGTGAAGGAAAGCTGTGAATCTTCTTGAGGATCCTTGTACAGGCTATGGGTTGAATTGCTTCTCTCTTCCGGCTTTCAAGATTCTCTCTCTCTGTCTCTAGGTCTCCACAGTTTGATTATGATATGTCTCAGTACCGCTCACTTGAAGCGTGCCCTGCTTGGAGTTCACGGAGCGTCTTGAGAGTGTAAATGAATGTTTTTCATCACATCGGGGAAATTTTCTGCCATTATTTCTTCCAATATTCCTTTTGTACCTTTCTCTTTCCTCTCTCCTTCTATGATTCCCATTATGCATATGTTGGTAGGTTTCTTGCTGTCCCTGAAGTATCTGAGGTCCTGTTCAGTTTTCCTTATTCTTTTTTCCTTCTGTTTCTCAAGACTGGATACTCCCAAGTGATCTGTCTCAAGATCACAGATTCTTTCTTCCAATTGCTAAAATCTGCTGCTGAAGCACTCCAGTGAATTTTTAATTTCAGTTACACGTTTCAGCTCTAGAATTTCTGTTTGGTTCATTTTTTATTTAGAATGTCTACCTTTTTTATTGATACTCTTTCTTTGGTAAGATGTTTTTGTATTTTACCTTAGTTGTTTAGATATTGCTTTTTTTAGGTCTTGTAACATATTTTAAATATCTGATTTAAAGTCTTTGGTCTTCCTCAGGAACCCTTGTAACTGACTGCTTTATTCCCCTGTGTGTGGATCACGCTTTTTTGTTTGTTTGCATGTCTGATAATATTTTGTGGAAACCTAAACTGGACACTTAATAGAATGTGGCAATTCTGGAAATCTGATTCTTTTCTTCATCTCCCGCAGGTTTTTGTGGTTGCTTGGGTTATTTATTCTTTCTTTCTTTTTTTTCTTTTTTATTTATTTTTTAATTTTTTTAATGTTTATTTATTTTTGAGACAGAGACAGAGCATGAACGGGGGAGGGTCAGAGAGAGGGAGACACAGAATCTGAAGCAGGCTCCCGGCTCTGAGCTGTCAGCACAGAGCCGGACGCGGGGCTTAAACTCATGGACTGTGAGATCATGACCTGAGCTGAAGTTGGCCGCCCAACCGACTGAGCCACCCAGGCGCCCCGGGTTATTTATTCTTTAGTGATTTTTCTGAGCTAATTCTGTAGAGTCTGTATTCTTTTTCATGTGGGCATTTGAAGTCTCTGCTCAGCTAGATTAGTGGTCAGCTAATGATTGGTTAGAGACTTCTCTTGATGCCTAGAACCAATAAATCTCCCGGTCATTGCCGGGGGGTTGCATGCTCCTGGTGACATGCCTTCAGCACCCAGCCAGGCACTTGTCATCTCTGTCACAGACTTCACTTAGGGCAGGTGGAGAGCTTTGCTGTCGGCCAGAGGTCTCAGGGACTCATTAGCTTTCATCTGAGTCTGCACACAATATTACACATGCATCAGCCTTCTGGATTCTCTGGAATATGTCAGAGATTTTGAGAGCCTTCCCCGACATGTCCTTTCTTAAATTTTACTTTTAAGCTTTTTGGGCCGCCTATTATTTGCCCTAGTTGTTATCCACTGCCTACAGCAGCCACAAAGTCAAACATTTGTCTCTAAATGTTTGTACCAGTACTTGTAGGGAAGAGGTTTTTTCGCATCGGATGATCTCCAAGTCTAGTAAAAGCCACCCTTGCAAGTGGAGTGTTCCAAGGTGCCACCAGACAGGTCACAAAATGACAGTTCTGTGCAAATGAGGCTTTCAAGGACTTCCAACCCCAGGATTCCCTCTATCTCCCGCCTCACTGTCTGCCAGGCTGTTATTTTTCACTGTGATTAGCTCTTGGTTTTCAAGAGTATCTCAGAGCCGGGGAGAGGAGGTAGGAATGGGACAAGTTAAATTGCCACAAAGCTCGCTGTTCTGAGATTCAGCCATTTTTCTTGATTGAAAGTCTCTAGGTTGCTTCAGTCCCTCGGATAATTTCTGGAGTTCTGAAAAGTTGATTCTGAAAACCATTGCCTGTTCTCCTATGGTCTGTCTCTGAAGGAGAGAATTTTTGGAGGTCTTTATTTCTCCATTTTCACTGATGTCACTCTCTGGTCAACATCTTGACTGTAGCCGCATGAGGGGCACCGAACCAGAACCACACCACTAACCCACTACCAAATTCCTGACCCACAGAAACTGAGATAATAAATGTTTGTTTTGTATTAAATTGCTAAATATTTAAGTTGTTGTGCAACACTAGATTACTATACCATATGCTTTATACATATATATTTTTTCCCTCTCCCCCTCTTTAAAGTTTTTATTTATTTAAGTAATCTCTACACCCAGTGTGAGGCTTGAACTCACGACCCTGTGATCAAGAGTTGCATGCTCTTCTGACTGAGCCAGCCAGGCGCCCCCTCTCCTTTTTAATACATATTTAAAAAAATTTTTTTTAATGTTTATTTATTTTTGAGACAGAGAAAGACAGAGTGTGAATGAGGGAGGGTCAGAGAGAGGGAGACACAGAATCTGAAGCAGGCTCCGGGCTCCGAGCTGTCCACACAGAGCCTGACGCGGGGCTCGAACTCATGGAGTGTGAGATGATGACCTGAGCCGAAGTCGGATGCTCAACTGACTGAGCCACCCAGGCGCCCCTCCTTTTTAATACATATTGAAGCACACTGTACACAGTTTTCTCTGCTCTTTTCGCTTAGTGTAAAATTTCTTTTTTTTCATACAGGTGCCAAGGAGTCTTTCCCATTCTTTTTTTATGGCACTTGGAGATTCCATTGTGCATGTAATTAACCAATAACTTGTGATGGATATGTGTCCATTCATTTAATGATTGATATTAAGATTGTATCGAGTTTTGTGTTCTTTCAAACGATGCTGGGACGAATAGCCTTGTATATGCAACATTTCTCTCGTGTGTAGAAAGTTTTCATTTCTAATTTTGTATTTTCCCTCCCAAAGTTGGGTTTTTACATTTTGTTTTTGTAAAAACGGAAACCGGGAACGAACCTAGTTGAAACTATAAGGACAGGGTTTTATCTCACAGAATCAGACAGAAAGTCCAGAAATCGGTGTGGCAGTTGGGTGATGACACTGAACACCCAGCTTTTCCTCCATCCTTCAGCACTGTCCCTGTTGGAGGTAGCTTCATCCTTGGGCTGGTAGCAATACGGCTGCAGAAGCTCCAGCTGTCACATCCAGACCCAACCCACCTGGTGGGAGACGTGTCTGTCTCTTTCCCACGGCTGTCTAGTGGGATTGAGAACTTGATTCAGAACTGCCCCTGCAGCCTTCTCTTCGTGGCTTCCTGGGCAGAATAAGGTCATGTGTCCATTCCTGAAGCAGTTACTTCTATTTACCCACCCACTGGTGGGTACGGGATAAGCATCTAGAGGGAGTAAACCATACGGTCACTGAAGGGAAGATGGTACCCTTCCTGTAGACAGTAAGGGTCCACATGAAGGCTGACGTTGGAGTTCTGTTCGAAGGGTCTTGATATCACAGTACAAGTACAGCATTTAGTCACAAGTCCCAAGACTGCCTTAGAGAGTATCCCACAGGAGAAAATCTTCCGGAATATCTACCAAGAAAAGACTTCTGGACCACTCGGCTTCTTGTGTTCTTGTCATTATTGAACTGATCCTGTTTTTAGCTTGGCTGCTTGGAAACCCCGAGCTAAATTTGCTACTCACTTGTAGCAATTATGGGACATATTTTATCCTTGATTTAACTTGTTTGTTTTTTTTTTTTTTTTTCCTCGTTTTGAATCGTGTGCGAAATGCTGGGAACTACAAATTCTTGGAATGGAGCATGTTAACAATATTTTTAACTTTGAATTTTCCAAAGTTAATCTTAAGGGAGAACCGAATCTTCACTATATATAAAGCAATTTGGAAGGAAAATCGTTTTTTTTCCTTCTGAAATAATTTTCCTTTGGGGAGTTCTGTCCCACCTGCATGCCCAGGTCCGTGGCCCTGATCCGTGGCCGAATCTCTTGGTACTATTGTGGATTATTTACGCTGAACCATGAACTGAAAAACTGATGCCTCATGTGAGGTCAAGCTCTCTGTCCCGAAGGTAACTTATTTTCAATATCTGAAAATGCTCAGGGAGGTTCTTAAAGCATTACTTCTGTTTTTAGAAACCACACAGTCTGTCTTCCACTTGTGTAATTTACACTCAGAACTCCTTTCCCTCCTAATGACCATGACCACCAGGCTAAACTGCCGCCATAGCCCCCAGGCCCCTCTTGCGTTGTTCTCAGGTTGCAGTGTTGACTTTGGCCCTTAGATTAATGCTATTGCTTCCTGACAGCTGAGTGTGTTTCCTCTTTCTCTAGATTAAATAGGATCTATTCCGTGGGACACGAATGGCGCCTTTCCGCAAGCTGGGGTTTGAGGCTTTGGCGAAAGGGGTGGGTTGAGAGGAAGGAGGAAGAGTGGCTGGTGAAAATGCCTCTTTGCAGGGCCCGTTGATTGAGCAAAGAAAGCATCCGTGAGTCCACGCTTCTCAAACACCGGTGCGCACATGGTGTGAAATGCTGGGGTCCGGGAGCGAATGGTCAACAAAGAATTCTTGAGACGTCTTCGGGCAAAAAAGGTGGTTTTACTAAAGCACGGGGAGAGGACCTGTGGACAGAAAGACCCGCACTGGGGTTGTGAGGAATGACGGATTATATACTTTCAAGTTGGGAGGAGGGACAGCGTGAGTCTCTAAGGAATTTGGAAGCAAGGGTTTCCAAGACTTTGAAGGGTCATTTACCACTGTCTAATAAAACCTTAGTCATGAGGCCCTTCAGATGTGTATCACTGGGCCATATGTTTGGAGGATGATTGCTAACATATATCCTAGGTGGGGAGTAGAGATAAAAGAAGTTTCTAGGGGCGCCTGGATGGCTCAGTTGATTAAGTGTCCAACTTCAGCTCAGGTCATGATCTTGCGTTTGTGGGTTCGAGCCCCGCGTCTGGGCTCTGTGCTGACAGCTCAGAGCCTGGAGCCTGCTTCCGATTCTGTGCCTCCCTCTCTCTCTGCCCCTCCCCTGCTTGCGCTGTCTCTCTCTCTCTCTCAAAAAAATGAAATAAAACGTTAAAAAAATATTAAAAAAAAAAAAGTTTCCAAAGGGATTTTTACCTGTTAAAGAAGACTTCCAGGATCCTGGAGGTCTGGTGAATGTCAAGGTCAGGTTGCCTTTTGCCTCTAGCAACATATTAACATCGAGGCAGTTGAGTTCCTAGAGGAGGGTCACCCTGCCTGTCTCAAGGACTTGTCGATGGGCTGCAAAGGGAATTCAACTTGTCCCCCCCGTATTTCAGCCCGCTCCTGGTGACGCCCGAGCTGCTGGTCTACTGCCCCCACCGAGCTGTTCTCTCACCCACGGGCACGAGGGAAGGAGCAGAGACACATTCCTCTTTCTCTCGTGACGCAAGACCGTGTCGGTGAGCCAAGGGGCGTGTAAACTGTGTACACACGAGAGTTCTCAACTTTCTGAAATTTCCTTTTTATAGCAGGATGAGACAAATTGTTCAAAGTTTATTCAGCTTCTTCCTGAGTCTGTGCTGCGCTGATGGCTTTAATAATTCCTTTCCCCATTGTTTCTGACGCCAGTCCTTGGGGAGAAGGCTTCCTTGTGACTCAGAAGCCAGTTTTACCACGTCCAATTATCTCTTTGAAGGAATGGGAGAGCAAAACCGTTTCCTACGGTTCTGTGACCTTTTCCTCTCCTTCCTGGGAAGGTTCAGCTCAAGTGAGGTGGGCAGACAGACCTTTGTCTTTTTCCGGGTCGGTGACTTTTGCTTCTGTTTGAAGTTTCATCGTTGGGCTTCTCTCCGTTCCGGACGGACTCCCTGGCACAGCTCGTGCGCCCCTGTCCTTCCCAGGTGGAGATCCGTCCCCGGAAGACCTGGAACGCTGGCACTGCTCTGCCCCGAAGGGTCCCGTGCTTGTCGACGGTTGTCATGTCAACCCCAGCAGCTAGGGACCCCAGTGCCCTCCACCTGTCCCCTCGCCCCTGACCACTTCAAGGCTTATGTCATATCTCCATGGAGCTGAACACGGCCCGGGCTTCGTACAGAGTCTGGGGTCCGTTTCCAGCTGGCCCCTTTGCATGGATGTCCCCAGGTCCTCAGACACAGTTACATAGAGACCTGCACAGGTGGTCTGCCCTGGTGCGTCCACTCCGTCTCCACATTTCCTAGTTAGGGCACTCAAACCACCTCGTCAGTTGTGCAGATGTCAAACCTTAGGACTTGGCAATTGCAAGAGTGATCAAATGTGTTAAGTTCAGGGGAAACCCGGAAAAGCACAGGGCAGGCACGAGAGCCCCAGGAGCCCCGGCCTCCAGAGATGAGCCCCACAGGTGTTCCACTGTAGCTCCCCCCCGGTCTTTAATCCTAGTCACATGTATCTCCCCCCACACCCCCAAAATGGGTCACTCCATGTATTCCGTTCTTCAAAGAGAGAGTGAGTGGGAAAGGTACAAAGAGAGGGGTGACCCAGAATCCGAAGCAGGCTCCAGGCTCCGAGCTGTCAGCACAGAGCCCGACTCGGGGCTCGAACTCATGAACTGGGAGATCATGACCTGAGCCAAAGTCGGACGCTTAACCGACTGAGCCACCCAGGCGCCCAGTTTTTTGGTTGTTTCTAATTGCTCAACCTTGTAAACACTGCTGTAGTGAGTGCCCGGGAGAGTCCTGCGTGGTCCCCACCTGCTGCGTGTTGAGTTAGCGCCGTGTTCCGACTCCAGCATCCCCTCTCTGCCCCTCCCAGCCTTGGCCCGGGCAGGTTGTCTTTTCTCCTAAACGTAGGTGAACTTGGCAGTTCCTTTTCTTTTTTCTTTTTACGAACTCTGGGTTTCCTGTCATGTGTTTTCCACTGTGAGATGATAAAGTCGTCACTGTGAGATGAGAAACATTTTCTTCACGGCTTCCTGATAGTCCTGTGCTTTTTGTTTACTTTTATTTTTATTTTTATTTTTTAAATTGAAATATAACATGCAATGTTACATTGGTTTCAGGGGTACAACATATTAGTTCGACATGTCAATCTATACATCACTCAGCATGATAAGTGGAATCTGTTGCCAGATGACGTTATTACAATATCACTGACTATATTCCCTATGCTGTGCTTTTCATCTCTGTGAATTATTTATGAGTGGAAGTTTGTACCTCTTAATTCCTTTAATCTATTTCCATCTGTGTTTTCTGCGAGCAGTTTTATGGCTTCAGGTCCCAGATTAGGGCTATAATCCGTTTTGAGTTTTGTGTGCGGTGTAAGAACGTGGTCCAGGCTCATTCTTCATGTAGCTGTTCAGTTTTCCCAGCACTATTTGTTGAAGAGACTGTCTTTTCTGCATTGTGTATTATTGCTTCTTTTAAAATAGATTAATTTGCCGTTAGGTGTGTCCTTTCTATTGATCTATGTGTCTGTTTTTGTGCCAATGCCATACTGTATTAATTATTAGGGCTTTGTTGTATATCTTGACATCTGGGATTGTGGTACCTCCAGCTTTGTTCTTCTTTCTCAAGATTGCTTTGGCTATTCAACTTCTTTTGTGGTTCCATACAAATTTTAGGATTACTTGCATTAGTTTTGTTCAAAATACTCTTAGTATTTTCATAGGGATGCATTAAATCTATAGGTTGCTTTGGGTAGTATGGACATTTTGACAATATTAATTCTTCCAATCCATGAGCATGGTATATCTTTCCATTTGTTTGTGTTATCTTCAGCTTCTTTCATCAGTGTTTCCTAGTTTTCAGAGGACAGATCTTTAACTTCCTTGGTTAAATTTATTCCTAGATATTTCATTTGTTTTGGTACAATTGTAAATGAGATTTTGTCTTGATTTTTCTTTCAGCTACTTCGTTATTAGTGTATAGACATGCAACAGGTTTCACGTCTCAATATTAATTTTGTATCCACAACTTTACTGAATTCATTTGTCAGTTCTAATAGTGTTTTGGTGGAGTCTTTGGGGTTTTCTATATACAGTATCATCTCATCTGCAAATAGAATTTTACTTCTTTCTTACCAATTTGGATGTCTTATTTCTTTTTGTTGTCTGATTGCTGTGGCCAGGACTTCCAGTACTGTGTTGAATAAAGGTAGTGAGGAAGGACATCCTTGTGTTGTTCCTAATCTTTCAGCTTTTCACTGTTGAGGATGGTGTTAGCTGTGGGTTTTTCATATATAGCCTTTATTATGTTAAGGTATGTTCCCTCTAAACCTGCTTTGTTGAGAGTTTTTGTCATGAATGGATGTGGTATTTGCTTTTTCTGTATCTATTGAGATGATGATGAATGTTATCCTTTCTCTTGTTGATGTTGATAGATCGCCTTGATTGATTTGTGAATATTGAAATCCCCTTGTATCCCTGGAATAAATCCCACTTGATTGTGGTGAATGACTTCTTTCATATATTGTCGAATTTGGTTGCTATTTTGTTAAGGAATTTTGCATCTGTGTTCATCAGAGATACTAGCCTGTAGTTTTTTTCTTTTGTAGTATCTTTATCTGGTTTTGGTATCAGGGTAATGCGTGCCTCATAGAATGAATTTGGAAGTTTTCCTTCCTCTTCTATTTGTTGAAATGGTTTTAGAAGAATAGGTATTAACTCCTCTTTAAACGTTTGGTAGAATTGGGCGCCTGGGTGGCTCAGTCGGTTAAGCGTCCGACTTCAGCTCAGGTCATGATCTCACAGTCCGTGAGTTCAAGCGCCGTGTGGGGCTCTGTGCTGACAGCTCAGAGCCTGGAGTCTGCTTTGGATTCTGTGTCTCCCTCTCTCTCTCTGCCCTTCCCCTGCTCATGCTCTGTCTCTCTCTATCTCAAAAATAAATAAAAACATTAAAAAAATTAAAAAAAAAATAAACGTTTGGTAGAATTCACTTGTAAAGCTGTCTGGTCCTGGACTTTTGCTTTTGGGAATTTTTTGGTTACTGATTGGATTCTTTAATAGTAATTTGTTCACATTTTCTGTTTCTTCCTGATTCAGTTTTAGAAGATTGTATATTTCTAGGAATTTATCCATTCTAGGTGATTTCTGCTAATTAATCTAGGTCCTCTAGGTTGTCCAATTTGTTGGCATATAATTTTTCATAAACTGTCTTATAATCCTTTGCCTTTCTGTCATGTCAGTTGTTATTTCTCCTCCTTTATTTCTGATTTTATTTATTCAAATGCTTGAATAGAATAGAGAACCCAGAATTGGACTCATAAATGCATGGCTAACTAATCTTTGACAAAGCAGGAAAAAGTATCCAGACAGCCTCTTTAGCGAATGGTGCTGGGAGAACTGGACAGCAATATGCAGAAGAATGAAATTGGACCACTTCCTCACACCATACACAACAATAAACTCAAAATGGATGAAAGACCTAAATGTGAGACAGGAAACCATCAAAACCCTAGAGGAGAACACAGGCAACAAATAACCTCTTTGACCTCAGTCACAGCAACTTCTTACTCAACATGTCCCTGAAAGCAAAGGAAATAAAAGCAAAAATGAACTATTGGGACCTCAAGATAAAAAGCTTCTACACTGCAAAGGAAATAATCAACAAAACTAAAAGGAAACTGACAGAATGGGAGAAGATGTTTGCAAATGACATATCAGATAAAGGATTGGTATCCAAAATCTATAAAGAACTTACCAAACTCAACACCTGGAAAAAAAAAAAAAAAAAAAAAAAAGTAATCCAGTGAAGAAATGGGCAGAAGACATGAATAGGCACTTTTCCAAAGAAGATATCCAGATGGCCAACAGACACATGAAAAGATGCTCAACATTGCTCATCATCAAGGAAATATAAATCAAAGCCACATTGAGAGGCCACCTCACACTGGTCAGAGTAACTAAAATTAACAACTCAGGAAACAACAGATGTTGGTGAGTATGTGCAGAAATGGGAACCCTTTTGCATTGTTGGTGGGAATGCAAACTGGTACAACTGCTCTGGAAAACAGTGTGGAGGCTCCTCAAAAAATCAAAAACAGAATTACCCTGGAACCTAGAAATAGCACTACTAATAATTTATCCAAAGGGTACAGGAGTGCTGATTCATAGGGGCACATGCACCCCAATGTTTATAGCAGTGCCATCAACAATAGCCGCATTATGGAAAGAGCTAAAATGTCTATCAACCGATGAATGGATGAAGAGGATGTGGTTTATATATACAATGGAATACTAATTGGCAATGAGAAAGAATGAAATGTTGCCATTTGCAACAATGTGGATGGAACTGGAGGGTATTATGCTAAGTGAAATAAGTCAGAGAAAGACAGATATATGTTTTCACTCCTATGTGGAATTTGAGAAACTTAACAGAAGACCGTGGGGTCAGGGAAGGGGGAAAATAGTTTCAAACAGAGAGGGAGGCAACCAATGAGACTTACATACACAGAACAAACTGAGGGCTTATGGGGGGAGAGGGGAAATGGGTGATGGGCATTGAGGAGGGCACTTGTTGGGATGAACACAGGGTGTTGTATGTAAGTGATGAATCATGGGAATCTATTCCCGAAGCCAAGAGCACAGTGTGTACACTGTATGTTAGCTAACTTGATAATAAATTACATGAACAAAAAAGATTTCTTATAAAGCCAGGTTAATGGTAATGAGCTCCTTTGACTTTTGTCTGGGAAACTCGCCTTCAGTTCTGAATGATAACCTTGCTGGGTAGAGTATTCTTGGTTGCAGGCTTTCTTTCTTTCGGTACTGTGAATGTATCAAGTCACTCTCTTCTGGCCTGCAAAGTTTCAGCTGAAAAATCAGCTGATAGCCTTATGGGGTTTCCCTTGTATGTAACTGTTTCCTCTTGCTATTTTCAAAATTCTCTCTTTATGATTACATTTTGCCATTTTAATTGTGTGCCTTGGTATGAACCTACTCGGGTTCATCTTGTTTGTGGCTCTCTGTGCTTCCTGGACCTGGATGTCTGATTCCTTCCTCAGATTAGGGAAGTTGTCAGCTATTATTTCTTCAAATAAATTTTCTGCCCCCTTCTCTCTCTTCTCCTTCTGGAATCCCTGTAACATGAATATTATTACACTTTATGATGTTGCTGTTAACCTATTCTCATTTTTTATAATTTTTTTTTCTCTTTGCTGTTTAGTTTGCTTGCTTTCCATTACTCTGTCCTCCAAGTTGCTGATCTGTTCTTCTGCTTCCTCTAATTTGCTCTTGAATCCCTCTAGTGTATTTTTTTTTTCATTTCAGTTGTTAAATTCTTCATCTCTGACTTTTAATATTTAATACTCTTTTTAACATTTTCTGTCTCTTTGTTGAGGTTTTCACTGAGTTCATCCACTCTTTTCTAAGGTCCAGTGAGTATCTTTATGAACATTGCTTTGAATTCTTTATTAAGCCTATTGCTTATCTCCATTTTATTTAGCTCTTTTGCTGTGACTTGTCTTGTTCTTATTTTTTTTCTTGAGAGAGAGAGAGAGAGAGAAGGCTTGCAAGTGGGGGAAGGGGCAGAGAGAGAATCTTAAGCAGGCTCCCTACTCAGTGTAGAACCTTACATGGGGCTCGATCCCACAAGCCTGGGATCATGGAGCCAAGATCAAGAGTTGGACTCTCAACGAACTGAGCCATTCAGGTGCCCCTGTGTTGTTCTTTCGTTTGGGACACATTCCTTGGTCTTCTCATCTTGTCTTTCTTTCTGTGTATTAGGGGGGCCACCTATGTCTCCTGGTCTTAAAGGTAGTGACCTTGTGTGGAAGAGGTCCTGTGGTGCCTTACCGTATAATCTCTCCTGGGCACCAGAGCCAGGTGCTCTGGAGTATCTCCGTGCGGGCCGTGTGCCCATGTTTGCCTTCAGCCCAGCGGCTGCAATAACCTGCTTTGCCTGCTGTGGGTGCGCCGTGTTGGGTCTGGCCCATGTGCTATCGAGAGGCCGAGGCTGCTGTGGGCTCTTCGTGGGTGGGGTCAGCAGTCAGACTAGCTGTCCGCATTTAGCCTGTCTGCTGCCGTCACGGGCACACCAGACAGCAAGGCTTGCTCCCTGTGCAGCCAGCGAAGAGGCTCGGCTTCTAGAATCGCAGGCACGCTGGGGTGGGAGATTATTTCCGCTCTTCCTAGAGCAGGAGTCACTTTGGAGCGGTGTCGGTCCCTGCCAGCGCTGCCTGCAGGGTTTGGCAGCACAGGAGCTGCCTGCAGAGGTGGTGGGTTGGATGGGGCAGGTTCACGGGAGAACACGGGAGTGGGGCACGCAGTCCTGGCAAGATAGACGGAGAGTGTTAGCGCTGACTCCCACAAGTGCCTGGCTGTCTAGGCTGGGGGAGGGAAGGAGAAATGGTGACCAGCAACGGTGTTGTTCCTGGAGAAATCTGAAGATCCCTGCCCCTCCAGCGCGTGGTCTGAGATTAGTCAGTAAATCTCCTTCACATATACCCCCAGGCACTCTTCAGACTGCTGCTTCTGT
Source organism: Panthera leo (assembly GCF_018350215.1). Taxonomy (NCBI): domain Eukaryota; kingdom Metazoa; phylum Chordata; class Mammalia; order Carnivora; family Felidae; genus Panthera; species Panthera leo. Next base: position 4,330,182 of record NC_056684.1, read on the forward strand.
CCTGTGTCTCGGCCAAGTTATGTATTATGCTGGCCCTTTAAGGGCAGGGACTTAGTTTCCTATTGCCCTCCAGCTCTTCTGGAGTTAAGCCCCTGTGGTTTTCAAAGCCAGATGTCGTGGGGACTCATCTTCCCGGTGCCTGGGGTGCCTGGGGTGGGGTCTGATCCTCTTGTTTCTCTGTGCTTGTGGTTTCCTTCCCATCTGTGTGGGGGGTGGGGTTCTCACTGGGGGGTTTGGTCCCAACTGTGTCTCTACCCTCCTACCCTTTTCGGAGTGACCTCCTCTCTAGGATCCACTGCGGAAGGTCTGTTCTTCCAGTCCTCAGGTTGTCAGTTAGTTGCATATATGTAGCTGGTACCTGTGTGTGTGTGTGTGTGTGTGTCGGGGGGCGGGGGACAGTGGGAGCCCCGGGTCCTACACCATCTTCCCTAAACGCCCTGCGCCCCTTCTTTGACTTTTAAAGCACTTGAGCATACTTCTCAGACAGCTACCTAGTCACCCAACACCATTTCCTGAGCAAATCCATTTTGCCTTCAGTGATGTGAAATGGCAACTTGTATCATTCACTAAACGCCTGTGTGTGTTTGGGCCTATTTCTGGTTCCATTTACTCATCTGCATAAAGGTCATTGCCTCCTTGTTTTAATCACGGCAGTCTGTTAATGTATTTCCACATCTTGGCCTCTTCTTCTCTCTCTGCTGTTCATATCCAGAATTTTCCTAACTTTCCTTCACGTACTGTAGGAAGATTAGAATGATTTAGCCAGATTAAAAAGACTTAAAAAAAAAAAAAAAAGCCTTTTTTTTTTTTTAATATTGGGAATCATGCTAAATTCATAGAATAGGGGGAAAATTGCATCTTTACAAAATTAACTCATTCTGACAATAGGGTGTGCCTTTTCATTTATTCAAGTCTTTTGCATTCTTCGGGGAGACAATTGAAAATTCAAAAGGGACAATGGACACACAGTGAGAAGTCTCCCCTCTAGCCATGTTCCTGAGCCACCATTGCCTTCTCCATGGGCAGTGTGGTGTTTCTTGCATGTTTAAATGCGTACTTAGCATTTAAACAATGCTAGTTGTATATATATAATTTTATGTTATCTTTTTCCCTCCACTGATCAATACCATCTAAGCAACACAAAGAACCTTCTCATTCTTATTTATATTCGCATAGTGTTCTATGGGGACATACCATCACGTATTTACTTACTATTTCTAAATGAGAGACATTGAAGCTGTTTCCAGTCTTTTACACGCGGGGCTGTTGTAAATAATTCCGTGTATGTGTCATTTCTCGCAAATGTGAGTGTATCTTGCTATGTCTGGAAATAGAATTGCTACATCACAATGCACACAGATTTGTGATTTGGATCCATGTAACAAAGTTGCCCTCCTTGGATTTACACTCCAGTTCTGTTTTACACTCACTTGTCACGTATCGAAGTGTCTGTGTCCACACATCCTTATCAACACATTGTGTTATCAAACTTTGTTCTTCACTAATCTTCAAGGATGAGTGAAAAATATCTCAAACTGGTTCTAATTTGTATTTTAATTAGTACCAGTCAGTTTTAGGTTTTAGCATAAACTTTCATTTAAGAACCTTTGATACTTTTTTCTATAAATTTTCTGTTCACATCATGTTCCTAGTTTTTCTATTGAATTATTTCCTTGTAATAGAAGTCTCCAAAAATTATTTTGGAAGTAAGCTTTTGTAAAATAAATTACAATCTTTCCCTTTTCTTTTGGATTACTGTGGTCGGCATGTGTAATATTTTAATTTTTTATAGCTGAGTTCATTATTTTTTTTCATATGGCTCCGCCGTTTTGCATACTACATAGAAAGGCTTTTTCTATTTAAATACAAAATATTCTCCCAGCTACCTTGTCACTAGGCATGCTTTTTCATTTTTAAAAAGATTATGAAATATTTCAACATACTAAAAAATGGAATAATATGTTTTTAAGAAACTGATATACTCATCACCAGAATTAATACATGTTAGTATTGTGCTGCCTGCTTTAGATTTTTACTTTAAAAAACAAAGTAAAGGGTGCCTAGGTGACTCAGTTAAGCATCCGACTTCAGCTCAGGTCATGATCTCACAGTTTGTGAGTTCGAGCCCCGCGTCGGGCTCTGTGCGGACAGCTCGGAGCCTGGAGCCTGCTTCGGATTCTGTGTCTCCCTCTCTCTCTGCCCCACCCCTGCTTGCGCTCTCTCTCTCAAAAATGAATAAATGTTAAAAAAAAAATTCTTTTTAAACAAAGTCAAGATAGTTCCCTTTGACTGTCTCCCTGGTATACATCCCTTCCCTACCCGCAAGATTCAAGAAGTCGGCATGTGTCCTTCTGGTCTTTGTCAGAGTCCTCAATTCTGAGACTAGAGAACCCCACCCCTCTAGCTAGTTGAAGCAGAAGGGATTTATCAGTGGAAGGGCCAAAGAAACAGACTGTTGCCTGAGTTTTCCAGAAAGTCTCCCTAAAACTACGCTTCAGGGCTGGGCTGTGTTGTGAAGTCTGCTGTTGTGGCCCCAGAACTTTACCGCTTCTACCACGGCCAGAAATCCTTCGTGAGAGCTGCTGGTGTGGACGGCCATTCCTAATACTCCGGAGGTACGCCTCCGTGTGGCTCTCGCCATTTATGACTCCATTCTAAATCAAGAATCTTGCCCAGTGGCCGCTGACGGGTGATCCTAAAGGAGATACAGAAATGTAGGAGGGAGGGAGTTTGGAGGGAAAGATTTTAGCCTTCTAGTTCGTGTGTACATCGGGAGCTTAGTGTTGCACGAGCCAATTCACAGCATTTGTAAACTTCCTCAATATTTCAGTGCTCCTTCTGTTACTTTTTCCATGAACATTAAATAGTGTGTTTGGGGTATTCAAAAAACTTATGCAAATGGTATCATATTGCAACTTAACCTTTTCTTTTATTTTTTTAATGTTTTATTTATTTTTTGGGAGCGAGAGATGGAGTGTGAGTGGGGGCGGGGCAGCTAGGGAGGGAGACCCAGAATCCGAAGCAGGCTCCAGGCTCCGAGCTGTCCGCACAGAGCCTGACGCGGGGCTCGAACTCATGAACCGGGAGAGCGTGACCTGAGCCAGAGTCGGACGCTTAACCCATGAGCCACCCAGGCGCCCCTCGACTTAACCTTTTCAGCCGGTGTTGTTCTTAAGCTTTTTCCCAGTTGATATCTGTAGCTCTACTTCATTCTTTTCAACTGCTATATATTGTCACCGTGTAATAAATCAAGGCTCGCTGGCTTAGACGTAACATTTACTATCTCCGTTTCTGTGGGTAGGAATCCAAGTGTGGCTTAGCTGCGTTGTCCGGCTCGGGGTCTCTCATAAGCCCGTGATCAAGGTGTCCGCTGGGGCCGTCCCCTGAAGACCTGACAGCGGCGGGATCTGCACCCAACGCCCTCGTGTGGTTGCCGGCAGGCAGCGTGACTCGGTTCTATCATGGCTTGGGCCGGAGGGTGCCCTCGCATCCTTGCCACGTGGCCTGCTCCGCAGGGCAGCTCCCGACGAGCCGCTCGCTTCATCAGAGCAAGCAAAATAAGAACGGGACAGTGTGAGCGAGATGGATGGCGCCACCTGTGGTGGGTTGAAGTGCCTGCCAACATTCAGATCCCCTAGAGCCTCAGGGTGGGCCCTTATTTGGAAACACGGTCTTTGCCGATGGAATCAGTGAAGGACTGAGATGAATCCGTTGGATTCATCTAAGTGACCGGTGTCCTCGTGAGGAAAGGAGACGTCGCAGAGACACGCAGAGGCCCCGTGAAGGTGGACGCAGCAATTGGAACGACGCATCCGTGGGCCAAGGAATGCTAAGGATTGCCGGCGGTTACCAAGAGCTTGGAGAGAGGTATGGGGTGGCTCCCCCCTTAGAACCGACAAAAGGAACCACGTCGACACCTCGATTTTAGACTTCTGGCCCCCACAACTACGAGGAAATAAATGTTTGCTGTTTTAAGCTACCCGTTTGTGGTAATGTGTTAGGGCAGCCTTAGGAAACTAACATAACTGTCTTTTGGAGCCACATCTTAGAAGTGTCACCCCATCATTTCTGCCATATTTCGTTGGTTAGAAGCAAACTAGTAGGTCCAACCCAAGGTCATGGATACCAGGAGGCAGAGACCATCGGGAGAAACGGTCTGGCACAGTTGACCACAGTCTGAGTATGAGGTGGCGACTTCTTGATCCGTTCTACGAAGGACATTTAGATTGGTGCTGCTTTTTCACTGTGACAGAATCCTAGTGTGAAGATCCTTAAATAGGTCTTTTTGTGCACGTTGCCAAATTTCCCTACGATCTGCAAGTGAAATTGCTGAACTGAGAAGCTGTAGTGGTTATTTCCAAACTGCTTTCCATTGTGGTCCTTAACTCCCTACACTGATGTTTGAAAGTTCGCTTTTTCTCATCTCCTCATCAACACTTGATGTTGTCAGATGCTAAAAACTTGTTAAACCGAAGGGTATAAAATACCTTGTCTTTTTGCCTATGGACTGCTAAGCATTCTTGATACATAGGATATATATTATTCACACACACACACACACACACACACACACACACACACACACAGATTTGTTACTTCTGTAGGTCATCTCTATCCATGGCATGGTTTTTAGCATGACTTGTGTATTTTGTCAGAGAGAATTTTTAACTTGTAGAGAAATTATTTCTTGTATGCTTTCTAAAGCGTTTGGTATTATTTTAAGACAGTTTTCCTCTTCCTCAAAAGGATGATCTTTTGCATACGGATCTTTAAACTAGAATTGATTTTGTATATGCTGTGTGCTTATAATCGTACTTCTGTCCTTGCCTAAATCATACTTCCTTTCTCCATTTGTCTCCTATGGGTTACATTAGTCACATTTTATTTCTTAGCTTTCCTTTAGTGCTTTTAAAGTCCGTATTCTTTTATTCCTTTGACAATTTCCCTTAACTTTGAGCTAATCATATTGAAAGTCTATAATAAACATCTCTTTTGTCCTCAACATTTAACTTATCCGATTGTATACCTGTCCCATCTGATTATACATCACTATAATTTTTGCCCCACTCAATATACTTAGTTTTGCCCAGATATTTACCAATTTCTTTGCCATTGCTTTCTGAAACCTACCTCTTTTTTCTGGACTCATTTTTATAGACATACATCTTTCAGTATTTCTTTCCAGAGAGGTCTGTTTATAATGAACAATGTGCACATGTCTGAAATTGTCCGTATTTCACCTTCACTCCCGAGTGATAGTTTAGTTAGGTATGTAATTCTAGGCTGACAGTTGCGTCTTTTAAAGATGTTATTGCTTTGTCTTCTGGCTGTGGCAGATGAGAAGTCTGACGGCAGTCTAACACTAGTTGCCTTGTTAAGTGATCGGTCTTTTCTCACAACTGTTAGGTTTTTCTCTTGGAGCTCCACATTGAGTTGTGTGGATGTGTTTTGCTTATCCTCCTTGGGGTTCAGTGTCCCCTTTAAATCTGAGGATGTGTGTCTGTTAAATCCTGAGTGCCTCTCGGTTTATTCAGGATCTCCTAATTTAGACATGTTTTGTTTCATGCTTGACACATTTTGAAGTATTTCATTCTACCTTCCATATTTTAATTTTGCCTTCATTTTAAACTTCTGTGCTGCATGTGGAGTAGCTTCAAGGCTTTCAATTTACTAGTTCTCTCTTTAGTTATGGCTGGCCTTCTGCTCAACATGTGAAGTTTTGTTCCAATGACTATATTCTTCGTATCTAGAATGTCTACTTGGTTCTTTTTCAAATATACTTATTTTTAAACCTATCGTGGTTTACACCTTATGGTTTCTGTTGCTGCTTTTCTCTCTTCAAACGTGTTAGGCCTACTCCTCTTAAAGTCCCTTTCATATCATCCTGGCGTTCCTGGTTCTGGGTGGTGCATGTTCCAAATATTACATGCTCTGCTCTCTACCTCATGATGGTTGAGTTGCTCACCTGGGTAACTTCCTTTTCTTCCCTGGCACCTGGAGGAGAGGAGAGGGCTGTCTTCCACCTTGGTCCACGGTTGCCAACTTAGGTCAAACGTCTTCAAACGGGAAAACGGGCTTTTGTTCCCTTAGAAAAAGGGACTTTTTTAAAAAACATTTTTGATGTTTTAACTTGAAATGTACTTACTTTTGAGAGAGGAGCACAAGGATGCATTGAGTAGGGGAGGGGCAGAGAGCGAGAGACAGAGGGAGACAGAGAACCCCAAGCAGGTTCCCTGCTGTCAGCACAGAGCCTGACGAGGGGCCAGAGTCACCAACTGTGAAATTGTGACCCGAGCTGAAATCAAGAGTCAGACACTCTACGGACTGAGCCACCCAGGCGCCCTGAAAAAGGGCCTTCCGAGGGGCCAGCCCTCCCAGCTGTGAATGGGTATCAGTGGTGAGAAGTTTTCAACGTATCATCTGTTCTTCTGTGACCCTGAAAAACTTAACTATTAATCTTCTCTGGAATATAAAGGTATCTTATTTATTTAGAGGGAGAAGAAATGAAATCGTGTTAAATATCCTAAAACTCCAAAGAAAAGGTGACACATGATTTCTTAAAAACAAATAGTTTAATTTCATTTTTATCTGGGAAAAAAATACAACTTTAAAATGAGGTGACAAGCACTCTGACATCATGTGTCATCATGTGTCATTTTTCACGGTACTACACTTACTCAAGACGGAAGATACAGAACCTTTATAAATTTCTGGAATCGAAGATTCCCACCTCAGATGAAAACAGACTAGTTATAAAATGTCATTTCACTAAATATTCCATTTTTGTTCTCGCATAGGGAATATCTTGTAGAAACACTATAAAATAAGGCAGACTTTTGGGAATTCAATAAGATTTTAGGAAAAAAGTGTTAGGTCTTAATTTCGTGTACTTTGGGGAGTACCAAGCTCATCAGATGGCTAGAGCAGTTTCAGAACTCTGGTTTCTATACAGGAGTCTCTCTCCTCTCATGCTCTAGACTCAGACCCCCCCCTCCCCCCCCGAAAGACAGCTTTTCTCAATTAGCTTCAATCAGAAACGAGTTTAACATACACAAGTATTTCTGTAGTGCAGTAAAAATGTGTCATTTTATATTCTTAATTTGCATTATGAAAATAAGTCTGTACACCCAAGTAATACATATTTAATGAATATGAATCATGTAATTTTGGTCATGGCATTTAAAGTTGGCTTTGGCTTTGAAGTATTTTAAAATTCATAGAAAATATTGAACTTCTAATAAAATAAATAAAACTTTTAATTGATATTAATCAACTTCAAAATTTCTTTAAGAATCAACTTCAAAATTTCTTTGTATTTTTCATTTGCTACTCAGTTTCAAAAGAGAAGTCACTTTCAGTAGTGTTCCAAAGTGAGTGATTGCACCTTCTATGATGTGAAAAAAGTTGCTAAAGCTCCGATTGCCGTTGGCTGTTCCTAAGTGCTGGACACGGTTGAGAGAAATTGTTTGCAACAAGGAATCCATCAATGTCGTCTGCAGGGTCACGCCAAGGTCGCTGTAAGGAAAGCCAGCGCCGACCCGTTCTCCTGTGACTTTCCGAAGAGGCCCCCCCGTCGCGGGCCGGGTATGGACACTTGGTGGCGATGGCGTCAGCCGGTGGCTACGGGAGGCCAGCGATGTCCCCACGCGTGTTCACAGGCTCTGCAGCCTTGGGCCCTGTTCGCCCTAATACTGAAAGGACCGGGGATCTGGGTGCGTGCGGGAACCCCCGGCGCGCGGAGGGACGGAGCTTCGAACCGGCGGCGGGCCGCGCTATTCAGGGGGCGGCCGGAGGCTCCGCAGCTGCATCTCGTCCAGTCCTTTCCAGTATTTGAAGTTGTTGTCAAGATGCTGCATTAGCTCAGGCAGGTCGACAAAGGCTGGGGAGAAAGACAGGGATGTGACCCCCTCCCCGCCCCTGGTGACAAACGCGGGCTGAGCGGGGCGCATTTAGAGGGACAGGTGACAGCAGGTGTTTGCAAGCCCCCGGACAAGCGGCTGGAGGGGCTGCGGGTTCCCGAGGCCAAGTCCCTATTCAATGCCCAGCGGCCCCTCCGAGACCACACGGGGACCGCCAGCTCTGGGAGGTGACGCAGGAGGGAGCGGATGTGCTAATGAGCATAAGGAGCACTGAAAGGGGGGGGATAGGAAGACAGCGAGTCCCCACCTGTGGCCGTGACCAGGACTGGCTCTTCTGTCTCCCCCCAGCCTCCGGCTCCGCTTCACTTAACCATCCCCTCCCGCCTGTCCCACCCCCCTGTGGGCCGGTGGGGAACAATCGGCCGGAGAGGGCGAAGCTGCGGAGTCCGCCCACCAGACACCCGCACCCCTGTGGGAGGGGCGGTTAACCAGCGGGGCGCAGAGGGCGCCCCGGCCTCAGGGGCCCTTGGTGAGGCCTCATTTCTTCTCGTCGGTCCTCCTCGAAAGTCTAAGCCCGCAAACATGCTCTAGAACCAGATGCACTGCTACTCAACATCCGGCTCCCCATGTCGTTACTGGGGGAAATGCGCTGTAAGAGGTCTTACCGTCCCAGGCATCAAACATGTCCGTGATGAAGTAGTCAATGAAAGAGATCTGGGATTTGGGGATGCTGCAGGTGTTTCTGTCAAAAACCGGCATCACCACGGGCAAGTCCTGCTGCTTCTCCTCATCCGTCTGTAAAGCAGAAAATGCCCCAATTTTGACGCTCTGCTGTGTGGGTCCACTTCGGAGCAGCCCTGCGGGGGGCGTCTCCAGGCAGCCCCCTGGAGCTCGCTGGGAGCGGCAGCCAGAACCCGGCCCGGCCACAGATAACAGGTGTCCCCAGAGCAAGGTGGCTCTGTGCCAGGAGGGCCCCAGGACCCCTTCCCAGCCCTCATTTCCAACACCTGGAGCCTCTTGCTGGAGCTCCTGTCAGATCCCCACGTGGACACACAGCAGCCGTCCTCCCACACCAGGCCTGCAATGGTGAGAAAGAAATCACCCCCCATCACAAAGAAGGGGCTGGTGGCTGCTTCTCACCTCAGGCCAATCATTTTATTTGAAAAGGTTATGAACACCCTTGAGATCCTCGAGGTTAAAAAAAACAAGAAAAACCCTCTGGGATGAACAGTTTTTATGTACATCCTGGGGAAAAAGGCAAGTTTATCTTGAAAGATACAAGGAAGCTTTTTTTTTTTTTAGTCTCTTTTTTGCCGAAGAGTCCTGGAGGAGGGTGAGGGGATGTGTACAGTGAGGCAGGGGGGCTTCCTGGAGCCCAGTGGGGACTCAAAGGGTCGTAGGTCACTGCTGGAGCCAGTTAAGGGCAGACAGCCGCGTGAGGGGCAGGAGGACTGGAGGGGACCCCCAGCAGGTCAGTGACGTGGGGACAGGCTTGGTGGGGAGCTCAGAATGAAATGTGCAGGGCCGGGTGGCAGGGGGCGGTGGCTGAAGGAGCTGCGGCCCGGACACCCCGGGAGGGGTGGAGCCACCCCTCGGTCTTGCACAGGCTCCGCCTAACCCCACTCTATTCGGGAGGAAACTGCAGTTGAATGGCTTTAAATGTTCCAAGCCCTCATCCTCCCCACCCCCCCCCCCCCCGCCCAGCCCCCATGGAAGCATCAACCATCATCACACTGGCTAAAATAACCTAACAGGAACTCTGGAAACCAGTCAAAGGTCTACAGCAACCAAGTGAAAGCCCAGTCAAGAAAAGCCACATTCAAAATGGTAGCAAATGCCATGGTGTTTTTACTCACCCTTGCCCCACCCTGTCCCCTGCCCAGTTCCCAGCTGCTCCCCTTAAACTGGAGGGAGTAGAGCTGATCCTGTTTGCATGATTGTAACCTACCCGGCAGCTGCCCAAAGGACCAGCCTCTGTTTCACCTAACTCAGCTCTCGTGCTAAAGCAATGGCCAGTGGGGGGGGGGGGGGGGGGGGGGTTGGCGGAGGGGGAAACTGCAGGGGGTGACAGACACACATGCCTGGGGCAAGAGATCATGGGCGGAGACCTTCGGGATACCACGTGAGGCACCAAGGAGAAGCTGGGAGAAGATTCTGGGCAACTGCGACGTTCCAAAGCAGCTGCATATACTGTGGAAGGGAGAGGGCCCCACACAGGCCCAGACAAGACCCGGTCAGAAACGACCTGAGGGGAACTTGAGCCCGCAGGTGGGGCTGATCCCAGGGCCGGGAGAGTGGCCGGCTAATCAGTAAAGGACTTTCCCGGCAGGAAGCAAACCGCCAAGACTTGGAGAGGTGCCCCGGCCGCCAACAAATGCCCAATTTTCAACACAAGGCCAAAGAAAAGGGAGAAAATCAGCCTATTCAAAAGAAGAAAAGAAGCTAGCAGAAGCTATCCCTGAAGGCACTGAACTTACTGAACCAAGATTTTGAAACTCCCATCTTAAATATGCACGAAGAGCAACAGGAAAACATGGTCAAAGGGCTGCAGGAAATGAGGAAAATGATATAGGAACAAAATAAGAATATCCACAAAGAGACAGAGATTACAAAAAATACCCAAACAGAAATTCTGGAACTGGAAAAAAAAAAGTTTAAAAAACTCATTAGAGAGATTCAACAGCAGATGTGAGCCAGCAGAAGAAACAAACCTGAAGACGGGACATATGAAATTATTGAGACTGAGGAGGAGAAAGAAAAAAGATGTGAAGAAAAGTGACAAGAGCCTAAGGGACTTATGGGATGATATTAAATGGACGAATAATATACATTATCAGAGTCCAGGAGAGCAAGAAAGGAGCAGACATTATTGGAAAAACAACAACAGCCATAAACTGCTATCACTTGAAAACATACATCTCCCAAATCGAGAAACTTAACTCCAAATAGGATAAATCCCAAAGGAACCATATTGTGACACATTATAACCCAACTGTCAAAAGCCAAAACTGAAGAATTTTAAAAGCAGGAAGAGAAAAGTGACTCATTGTAGGAAATTCTCTGTAAGATGATGAGCTGATTTCTCAGGAGCAACACTGGAGGCTGGAGGCGGTGGAATGTTCACATAACGAGCTCAAAGAACCTGTCAACGGGGAATTCTGTAACTAGCAAAACAAAACTGCTCTTCAAAAGTGAGGGAGAGCCGCACACACCCCCAGGTACCCAAGGTGCCAGTGCTCAGGAGCACTGATGTGGCTTATGGGAAATGCTACAGGGAGCCTGTCAGGTTGATGGGAAAAGAAGCCAGAGGGTAACCCCAAGTCCTATGAAGATGTAAAAATATCTCCAGTAAAGGTAAACACATGTATCTCTTTTTGCGAAGCGTCTGTTAAAATATTTGGCCGTTTTAAATTAGGCGGCTGGTCTTTTTATTACGGAGCTATAGTTTCTGAATATAGTCGTTTGTCAGATAGGATTTGTGGGTATTTTCTTCCAGCAAGGCGTGCCTATTTATTTTCATAGCTGTGTTTAGATGAGCAGAATTCCTGAATTTTGATTCTCATTTCTCAACTTTTCTTTCTGTGGTGGTGGTTTTCTATACGTAATAAATTTCTGTGCAATTCTAAACAACCAAGACTGTTCTCTTATGTTTTTCTTTAAAAGCTTTATGGTTTAAGGTTTTGTATTTAGGTCTGTGATCCACTGTGAAACGGTATTTCTCTGGTATGAGGTAGAAGTTGTGGTTCATTTTTGTTGGAAGAGATATCTAAGTATTCCAACACCACCTGCTGAAAAAATTTTTCCTCTCCCCACTGTTTATATAGATGTGGTCTATTTCTGGGACCTCTATTCTGTTCCATCATGTATCTGGTATCTTTATGCCAGTGCCACACTGGCTTACTTTAAGCTCTAAAGCCAAACGGTGTTAATTTTCCAATGTTTTCAAGTTTGCTTTGCTTATTCAAGGTCCTTCACGTTTCCATATAAATTTTAGAATCCGTTTGTCAGTTTCTGCAAACAACAAAACTTTCCCCAAACAACAAAACAACCCTGCTGGCATTTTTATTGGAATTGTATTGATGTATACACATCAATTTGGAGGAAACTGTACCTTAACCACACTGAGCCTTCCAATCTGTAGACTTAGTATATCTCTACATTTTCGCAGGTGTTCTTCTTAAATTCTCAGTGATATTTTGTGGTTTTCAGTGTAAAGGACTGGAGTTCTTTTGTTAAATTTATTCCGAGATTTTTTTATTACCATGTAAATGGGGTTTGGTATTTAGTTTCATTGTCCCAGTGTTCTGGACTACTCTATAAAATACAACTATATATGGGGCGCCTGGGTGGCTCGGTCGGTTAAGCGTCCGACTTCGGCTCAGGTCATGATCTCACGGCCCGTGGGTTCGAGCCCCGCGTCGGGCTCTGTGCTGACAGCTCAGAGCCTGGAGCCTGTTTCGGATTCTGTGTCTCCCTCTCTCTCTGACCCTCCCCCGTTCATGCTCTGTCTCTGTCTCAAAAATAAATAAACATTTAAAAAAATAAAATAAAATACAACTATATAATGAGCTTGTCTTATGATGTTGCTAAATCAAATCCTTATTAATGGTATTGTTTTGTACACTCCTTAGAGCTCTCAATATAAAAAAAATCATGTCATTTCTGCAAATAGGAAAAAATTTCTTTCTATTCTTCGTACCTTTCTCCTCTTGCTTTACTGCACTGACTAGGGCAGCCGATACGGTGTTCAACAGAAGTGGTTCCCTTCCCTGGTTTCCAACCTTGAGAAGGTATTCAGTGTTTCACCTTAAGTATAATGTCAGCTGTTAAGTGTTTGTAGCTGCCCTTTTTAAGGTTAAGTTCCCTTCTATTCCTGGTTTGCTAAGTCTCTTTTTGATGAATCAATGTTGAATTTTGTCAAATGCTTCTTCTGCATCTATTAACATGTTTTTTTTCCCCTCCTTTAATTAGCATGTGATTATTGATTTTTCTGATACTAAGTCGACCTTGAATTCTTGGGGAAAAGCTCTAATTTATGATGAGATAGAATCCTTTTTATATATCGCTCAATTAAGTATCTCTGCATCTGCGTTCATGATATAGGATACAAGGGACTGTGGTTGTCTCCTGGTATTGTCCTTGTCAGGTTTAGGTAGCAGAATAATGGCTTCATCAAATGAGTTGCAAAGTATTCCCACATTCTCTATATTCTAATATAATTTGGTAAGACTGGCATTATTTCTTCCCTAAATGTTTGACACAATTCCTCAATGAGACCTTTTGTGCCTGGAATTTTCTTTGTGGGAAAATCTTTAATAGTAATTTTTTTTTAAATTTTTTAAGGTTTATTCATTTTTCAGAGACAGAGAGAGACAAAGTGTGAGTGGGGAAGGGGCAGAGAGAGAGGGAGACACAGAACCCAAAGCAGGCTCCAGGCTCCCAGCTATCAGCACACAGCCCAAGGCAGGGCTCGAACTCACAAACCGCAAGATCATGACCTGAGCTGAAGTTGGACACTTAACCGACTGAGCCACCCAGATGCCCTGTAAATTTTGATAAAGAATTTAACACAGGCCTTCTCAGGTTATTCCTCTATCTTGTCAGTTTGGGTAAACTATAGTTTAAAGGGAATTTTTCCATCTCATTTAAGTTGTCAAATTTGTTGGTATAAAGTTCCCAATTAAAAAAATTATCCTTTTAATATCTGTAAGATTTATTATGACAATACCTCTTTCATTCCTGATATTGGCAATCTGTGTGTTCTCTTTTTCTCCTTGATTATTCTAGCTAGGTAGTGGCAAATTGTGTTAATTTTCTCAAAGAATCAATTTTGGCTCTGTTAATTTTTTCTGTTTTCTCCATTTCCTCATTTTTTGCTCTTACATTTATAACTTTCTTTTTTGTCTTTTTTAGTTTTTTTTTAATGTTTTTATTTTTGAGAGAGAGAGTGCGTGAGAGCCGGGGAGGGGCAGATGGAGAGGAAACACAGAATCCAAAGCAGACTCCAGGCTCTGAGCTGTCAGCACAAAGCCCGACATGGGGCTCGAACTTACAAAATGTGAGATCATGACCTGAGCCAAAGTCAGATGCTTAACCAACTGAGCCACCCAGGTGCCCCAGTCTTTTTTAAGTGAAATCCAAGTCATTAACTTTAGGGCCTTTTCTTTTCATTTCATGTTTTTTCATCATATGTGTACTCTTTCATCCCCAGCCCCTCTTTCCCCTTCTCTGGTAGCCATCAGTTTGTTCTCTGTAGTTAAGAGTCTATTTCTTGGCCTTTTACCTTTGCTTGTTTTGTTCCTTAAAATCCACATATGAACGAGATCATAAGGTATCTTTCTCTGACTGATTTCACTTAGCATTATACCATCTAGCTCTACCCATGTTGTCACAAGTGGCAAGATTTCTTTTTTTTTTTCAACGTTTTTTTTTTTTTTTTATTTTTTTTATTTTTGGGACAGAGAGAGACAGAGCATGAACGGGGGAGGGGCAGAGAGAGAGGGAGACACAGAATCGGAAACAGGCTCCAGGCTCCGAGCCATCAGCCCAGAGCCTGACGCGGGGCTCGAACTCACGGACCGCGAGATCGTGACCTGGCTGAAGTCGGACGCTTAACCGACTGCGCCACCCAGGCGCCCCAGATTTCTTTTTTTATGTCTGAATAATATTGTGTGTGTGTGTGTCTGACCTCATCTTTATCCTCACCAATCAATGGGACATGGGGGCTGCTTCTGTAATTTGGCTATTGTAAATAATGCTGCAATACACATAGGGGTGCATATGTCCCTCTAAATGAGTATTTTTTGTATTTTGTGGGTAGTTTTTTAAGGAAACTTTATTCTGTTTTCCACAGTGGCCACACCAGTTTGCATTCCTACCAACAGTGCAAGAGAATCCTTTTTTTTTCCACATCCTCACCAAGACTTGTTGGTTCTTGTGTTTTTGATTCCAGCTGTTCTGACAGGTGTGAGGTGGTATCTCATTGTAGTTGTGATTTGCATTTCCCTGATGATGAGTGACGTTGAGCCTCTTCTTATGGGTCAGCTGGCCGTCTGTATGTCTTGGGAGAAATGCCTGTTCATGTCTTCTGCCCTTTTTTAATTGCATTATTCGATTTTTTGGTTATTGAGTTGTATCAGTTCTCTATATATTTTGGATACTAACCTTTCATTGGATATATCATTTGCAGATATCTCCTCCCACTCAGTAGGGTGCCTTTCAGTTTTGTTGTTTCCTTTGCTGTACAGAAACTTTTAATGTTGCTACAGTCACAATAGTTTATTTTTACTTTTATTTCCCTTGCCTTATGAGGCATCTTTAGAAAAATGTGGCTATGATCAATGTCAGAGATTACTGCCTGTGCTCTCTTCAAGGATTTTTAGGATTTCAGGTCTCACATTTAAGTCTTTAATCCACTTTGAGTTTTTTTTGTGTGTGTATAGTGAAAGAAAGTGGTCCAGTTTCATTCTTTTACATGGGCTGTCCAGTTTTTCCAACACCATTTGTTGAACATTTTTTTTCCCATTGGATATTCTTTTCTGCTTTGGAGATTAATAGACCACATAATTGTGGGTTTATTTCTGGGTTTTCTGTTTTGTTCCATTGATCTACGTGTCTATTTTTATGCCAGTGCCATACTGTTTTGATTACTACAGACTTGTAATATAACTTGAAGTCCAAAATTGTGATGCCTCCAGCTTCGCTCTTCTTGTTCAAGGTTTCTTTGGCTACTAGGAGAGTTTTGTGGCTCCATACAAATTTTAGGACTGTGTTCTAGTTCTGTGAAAAATGCTGTTGATATTTTGATAGGGATTGCACTAAATCTGTAGATTGCTTTGGGTAGTATCGGCATGTAACAAATATTTGTCCTTCCAACCCATAAGCATGGAGTGTCTTTCCATTTCTTTGTGTTGTCTTCAATATGTTCCACAAGTGTTTTATTGTTTTTGGAGTACAGGTCTTTTGCCTCTTTGGTTAAGTTTATTCCTAGATATTTTATTGTTTTTGGTGCAGCTGTAAATGGGATTTTCTTAGGGCCTTTTCTATAATAATAAATTAAGATTGTAACCATCCCTTTAATCATTGTTTTAGTTGCATCCCACAATTTTGATCGATTTTCATTATCATTTCTTTTTAATGTTTGAGAGAGAGAGAGAGAGAGAGAGAATGAATGTGAGCGGGGGGAGAGGCAGAGAGAGAAAGAGGGAGACACATTATCCGAAGCAGGCTCCAGGATCTGAGCTGTCAGCACAGACCCCGACGTGGGGCTCAAACCCACGAACCTCGAGATCATGACCTGAGCCGAAGTCGGACGCTTAACCAACTGAGCCACCAAGGCACCCCAATTATCATTTAATTGTAAATATTTTCAAATTTCCCTTGTTATCTGATGCACGGACTATTCAGAAGTGTGTTGTACAATTTCCAAATATTTGGCATCTACCTAGATATGTTACTGATTTCTGATTTAATTCCTATGTGGCCAGGGGATATATTCTGTATGATTTCAATTCTTTTAAATGTACTGAATTATTTCTGTGGCCCCAACGTATGATGTATGCCGGTGAACATATCGTGCATACTTAATGCATATTCTGCCCACTTAGGGTGTAGGGTTTTATGAATATTTAACTAAGGTAAGGTGATTGATAGTGTGTGGATTATCTGTTTTTACTGGTGTTTTAATCTGGATGTGCTATCAATTGCTGAAAGAGGGTGTTCAAATCTCCAACTATGATTATAGAGTTGTCTGCTTCTCTGTCAGTTCTGCTTCATTTATTTGAAGTTCTGTTATTATGCACACTTAACGATTATCATGCTTTCCTATAGAGCTGACCCTTTAATCGATATGAAGTGTCCAGTTTATCTCTGGTAATATTTTCATCCTGATGTCTATTTTGTCTGAGATTAACACAGCCATTCCAGTCTTTTTATATTGAAAATTTGCATGATATATCTTTTTCCATTCATTTCTGTCTTTGCATGTATCCTTTATATTTTAAGTGTGTCTTTGGTAGAGTACATGTACTCAGTTGGCTTTAAAAAAAAACCCATTTTTGGGGCGCCTGGGTGGCTCAGTTGGTTAAGTGGCTGACTTCGGCCCAGGTCACGATCTCGCGGTCCGTGAGTTCGAGCCCTGCATCGGGCTCTGTGCTGACAGCTCAGAGCCTGGAGCCTGTTTCACATTCTGTGTCTCCCTCTCTCTGACCCTCCCCCGTTCATGCTCTGTCTCTCTCTGCCTCAAAAATAAATAAACGTTAAAAAAAAAAAAAAAAAAAAAAAAACCAACCCATTTTGATGAACTCTCTGTGTTTAGTCTACTAACTTTTGATATAAGTACTGATGTGATTAGCATTAGGGCTACCATTTTACCCCCTCCCCCCCCATTCCTGTTTCTCTTTTCCTGCCACTTTTGTATGTTTTAATACATTTTAGAGTTCCATTATATCTACTAACTACTAAGCAACACAGATTGCCCTACAGATTACCATATATATCCTTCAGTTTTTAGTCTACTCGGCTAATAGATATTTTTAAGTTTTTTCGAGAAAGAGGGTATGCGAATGGGGGAAGGGGGCAGAGAGAGAGAGAGAATATCTTAAGCAGACTCCACGTTTAGTGCAGAGCCCAACACAGGGCTCGATCCCACGACTCTGGGATCATGCCCTGAGCCGAAATCAAGAGTCAGATGTTCAACCGACTGAGCCCCCCAGGCGGCCCCGAACTATCCTTGTAACTAGCAGTCGTGTAGGATTTAGAAACCTTGCATCCGTGCACTTTTACTTTTCCCATCCTTTATGTTACAGCTGTCACACGTACTCTACAATGCAATGTTTTCACTTTTGCTGGAAATAGTCCTGTGTATTTAGAGACATTAAGAGAAGAAAAAAAAAACTTCTATATTTGCCATCTTAAAAAGTGTTTCTTTTTTTTAATTGAAGTATAATTGACATATAACATGATTCCAAGCTGGTATATACTACAAAATGCTCACCACAATAAGTCAACATCCTCCACCACACATAGTTACAGAATTTCTTTTTCTTGTGACGAGAACTTTTAGGAGCTACTCTCTTCTACACAATACAGTATTAACTACAGATGCCATACTGTACATTGAATCCCCATGACTTATTTTGTAACTGGAAGTTTGTACATTTTGACTCCTTTCATCCATTTCTAGTTTAGGCATCTAGGCATCCATTACTAGTTGCCCCATAACTAGTTGCCTACCCTGGCAACTAGTAATCTGTTGTCTGTATCTATGAGCTCTTTGTCTTTTTTTTTTAAAAAAGATTCTAATAAGTGAGATCATACAATACTTGTCTTTCTGTCTGATTGATTTTCACTCAGCATAATGCCTTTAGGGTCTGTCCATGTTGTTGCAAATGGCAAGATTTTATTCTTTTTTAAGGCTGAATAATATTCCAGTGTGTGTGTGTGTGTGTGTGTGTGTACACACACACCACTTCTTCTTTAGCCATTCATCTATCAATGGACACTTGGGTTGCTTCCGTATTTTAGCTATTGTAAATAATGGTGCAGTGAGCACGGGGTGCATATATCTTTACAAGTTAGTATTTTCCTGTTCTTTGGGTAAATACCAAGTAGTGCAATTCCTGGATCATAGGGTAATTCTATTTATATAATTTTTTAAGCAAATTTTTTAATTTTTTTAACGTTTATTTATTTTTGAGACAGAGAGAGACAGAGCATGAACGGGGGAGGGTGAGAAAGAGGGAGACACAGAATCTGAAACAGGCTCCAGGCTCTGAGCTGTCAGCACACAGCCCGACATGGGACTCGAACTCACGGACTGCGAGATCATGACCTGAGCCGAAGTCAGCCACTCAACCAACTGAGCCACCCAGGCAACCCTATTTATATAATTTTTTGAAGAATATCCATACTGTTTTCCACAGTAGCTGCCCTAGTTTGCATTCCCACCCACAGTGCAAGATGGTTCTTCTTTCTCCACATCCTTGTCAACACTGCTTGTGTTCTTGATTTTAGCCATTCTGACAGGTGTGAAGTGATATCTCATTGTAGTTGTGATTTGCATTTCCCTGATGATGATGATGATGATTGTTGAGCCTCTTTTCATGTGTCTCTTGGCCATCTGGATGTCGTCTTTGTGGAGAAATGTCTGTTCATGTCATCTTCTCATTTTTAAATTGCATTATTTGATTTTTGGGTATTGAGTTGTATCAGTTCTTTATATATTTTAGTTACTAACCCTTTATCAGATGTCATTTGCAAATATCTCCTCCCATTTAGTAGGCTGCCTTTTAGTTTTGTTGATTGTTTTCTTTGCTCTGTGAAGAAATTTTGATGTAGTCCCAATAGTTTATTTTTGCTTTTGTTTCATAGGAGACATAACACGAAAAATGTAATGGCTGATATCAGACTACTGGCTGTGCTCTCTTCTATGATTTCTATGGTTTCAAGTCTCACAAGTCTCTGTGTATAGTGAAAGAAAGTGGTCCAGTTTCATTCTTTTGCCTCCTTTGTCATAGATTAACTGATCATGTAATCGTGGGTTTATTTCTGGGTTCTCTATTGTGTTCTATTGATCTATATGTCTACTTTCATCCTAGTACCCTACCGTTTTAATTATCACAGCTTTGTAGTATATCTTGATATCTGGGACTGTGATACCTCCAGTTTTGTTCTTTTTCAAGATTGCTTTGGCTATCCAGGGTCTTTTGTAGTTCCATACACATTTCAGGCTTATTTGTTCTTGTTATGTGATGATGCAATCCTTAGCAAAATACCAACAGCATTTAAGTCTGTAGATTGTTTTGGGTGGTGTGGACAGTTTAACAATATTTTTCCAATCCATGAGCATGGAGTATCTTTCTGTTTTTGTCATCTTCAACTTCTTTTATCAGTGTTCTACACTTTCCAGAATACAGGTTTGTCACTTCCCTGGTTTATTCCTAGGGATTTAATTCTTTTAGATGCAATTACGAATGGGATTGTTTTCTTCATTTCTCTTTCTGCCACCTCATTTAGTGTATAGAACTGCAATGGCTTTCTGTATACTCATTTTGTATCCTGTAACCTTACTGAATTCATTTACCAGTTCTAGTAGTTTTTTTGGTGGTCTTAAGGGTTTTCTATAAAAAGTATCATGTCATCTGCAAACAGTGAAAGTTTTACTTCTCTCTTACCAATTTGGATGCATTTTATTTCTTTTTGTTGTCTGACTGCTGCAGCTAGGACTTCCAGTACTGTATTGAATAAAAGTGGTGCAAGGGGACATCCTTGTCTTGGTTCCTGATCGTAGGGGAAAGTTCTGTTTTTTGTCATGGAGTATGAAGTTAGCTGGGGTTTTTTAATATACGGCCTTTATTATGTTGAGGTATGTTCCCTCTAGATATACTCTGTTGAGGGTTTTTTATCATGAATGGATACTGTAGTCTGTCAAATGCTTTTTCTGCCATCTATTGAAATGAACATGATTTTTCTTTCCTTTGTTGATAATGATGTATCGCATTGATTGATTTGCGAATGTTGAACCACCCTCGCAACCCAGGAATAAATCCCACCTGACTGTGGTAAATAATTTTTTTAATGTATTGTTGGATTTGGTGTGCTAATATTTTGTTGAGGGTTTTTACACCTACTGGCCTGTAGTTCTTTTTGGAGTTTTGTATCTTTTTGTATCTTTATCTAGTTTTGGTATCAGGGTAATTAATGCTGGCCTCATAGAATCAATCTGGAAGCTTTCTTTCCTCTTCTGTTTTTGGAATAGTATGAAAAGAACAGGTATTCACCGTTCTTGAAATATTTGGTAGAATTCACCTGTGAAGCTCTCTGGTCCTGGACTTTTGTTGGTTTGGAATTTTTTGATTACTGATTCAATTTTAATGCTGGTAATCACTGTTCAAATTTTCTATTTCTTCTGGTTCAGTTTTGGTAGGTGATGTTTCTAGGAATTTATCCACTTCTTCTAAGTTGTCCAATTTTTTGGCATATAATTTTCCATAATATTCTCTTATAATGCTTTGTATTTCTATGTTGTTGGTTATCTCCTCTTTCATTAAAAATAATTTTTTTAATGTTTATTTTTGAGAGAGACAGAGCGCAAGGTGGGGGGCAGAGAGAGGGAGACACACAGAATCTGAAGGAGGCTCCAGGTTCTGAGCTGTTAGCACAGGGCCCAACATGGGGCTCAAACCCACAAACTGTGAGACCACAGGTGAGCTGAAGTTGGATACCTAACCGACTGACCCACCAGCCCCCCCCCCCCGCCCCGCCCCATCTCCTCTTTCATTTCTGATTTTATTTGAAAAAAAACATTTTTTCTTTTTGAGGCATTTGGCTAAAGGTATATCAATTTTGTTGATCTTATCAAATCAGTAACTCCTGGTTTCATTGATCAGTTCTATTGCTTTTTAGTTTCTATTTCATTTATTTCTGCTCCAATCTATTATTTCCTTCCTTCTACTGTCTTGGGGCTTTGTTTGCTGTTCCTTCTCTAGCTCCTTTATGTGTAAGGTTAGGTTGTTTGAAATTTTTGTTTCTTGAGGTAGGCCTGTATTGCTATAAACTTCCCTCTTTGAACAGTTTTTGCTGCACCTTAAAGACTTTGAACCACTGTGTTTTTCATTTGTTTCCATGTGTGTTTTGATTTCCTCTTTCATTTTTTTGGTTGACCCATTCACTGTTTAGTAGTATATTTAACTGCCATGTATTTGTGCTCTTTCCAGATTTTCTCCTGTGGTTGATTTCTAGTGTCATAGCATTGTGGTCAGAATGGCTTTGATCTTTTTGAGTTTGTGGAGACTAGTTTTGTGGCCCAATATGTGATCTATTCTGGAGAATGTTGCATATGCACTTGAAAAGAATGTGTATTGTTTTAGGATGGAATGTTCTGAGTAAGTCTGTTAGGACCATCTGGTCAAATGTGTCAATCAGCCATGGTTTCCTTGTTGATGTCTGTCTACTGATGTAAGTTCCAGTTAAAGTCCCCTACTATTACGGTGTCACTGTTGATTTCTTCCTTTATGTTTGTTATCAGCTGCTTTATGTGCTCCCATGTTGGATGCATAAATATTTACAATTGTTTTATTTTCTTGTTGGATTGTTCCCCTTTGGACTATGTAGTGTCCTTCTTTGTTTCTTGTTATGATCTTTAATTTTTTTAATGTTTATTTTTGATAGGGAGGGGAAGAGAGAGAGGGAGACAGAGGATCCGAAGTGGGCTCTGTGTTATCAGTGCAGTGTCTGATGTGGGGCTTGAACCCACAAACTTTAAGATCATGATCTGAGCCCAAGTTGGTTGCTTAACTGACTGAGCCCTCCGGGCACGCGTACAATCTTTATTTTAAAGCCTATTTTGTCTAAGTATTGCTACCCTGGTTTTCTTTTCACTTCCATTTGCATGATATGTGAGTCTCTTGTAGACAGCATATAGATGGGCCTTGACTTTTCATCCCATGTCTTTTGATTGGAACATTTAGTCCATTTACATTCAAAGTAATTATTGGTAGGTGTGTACTTATTGCCATTTTGTTACTTATTTTATGGTTGTTATTGTGGTTTTCTCTGTTTCTTTCTTCGCTTGCTCACTTATGGTTTGCTGGCTTTCTTTACTGATATACTTGGATGCCTTTCTCTTTATTTTTTTGCATATCTATTACCAGTTTTTGATTTGTGGTTACCATGAGGTTACATATAATACCTTATGCGTACAGCCGTCTATATTAAGTTGATGGTTGCTTCACTTTGAACCCATTCAAAAAGCACTAAATTTTTATTCCTCTCCCCCCCACATCTTAGGTATATGGTGTCATACCTCACACCCTTTTATTTTGTGAATCCATCGACCAATCTTTATAGATATACTTAACATACTGCTTTTGTGCTTCCTACAGAGCTTACTCTTGCTTTATGGTCCTTCCTTTCCACTCAGAGTCCCCTTTAACATTCCTTGTAAGGCTGCTTTAGTGGTGATGAATTCCTTTGTGTGTCTAAGTCCTTATCTCTCCTATTCTGAATGATTGATTTGCTGGATAGCGTATTCTAGGGTGCAGGGTTTTTTTTTTTTCCCTTTCACTACTGTGAATATATCATGCCACCCTCTTCTGGTTTGCAACGTTTCTGCTGAAAAATCAGCTGGTAGCCTTCAGGGGTTTTTCCCCTGTATGTAACTGTTTCCTTGTGCTGCTTTAAAAATGGTCTTATCACTACTTTTTGACATTTTAATTACTACGTGTCTTGGTTGTGGGCCTCCTTGGGTTGATTCTGCTGCAGGCTTTCTGAGCCTCGTGGATTTGGGTTTTTGTTTCCTTCGCCAGATTTGAGAAGTCTCCGGCTATTTCTTCAGATAAATTTTCTGCCCCCCTTTCTCTCTCTCTCCTCCTCCTGGGGTCCCTATAATGCAAATGTTACTACGTTTGCTGGTGTTGCTGAGTTCCCTTAATCTATTCTCATTTTTATGAGTCTTTTTTTTTTTTCTTTCTCTTGTTTGGCTTGATTGCTTTCCATTCCTCTGTCCTCCAAGGTGGCTGATCTGTTCTTCTGCTTCCTCTGTTTACTCCATCTAGTGTATTTTTAATTTTGGTGATTGAGTTACCTCCGATTGGTTGTTTTCTGTTTCTTTGTTGAGGGTCTCCCCGAGGTCCTCCACTCTTCAGTCCAGTGAGCGTCTCTCTTACCGCTACTTTGAATTCTCTATCAGGCAGAGTATGTGCGTGACATCTCTTGCTGCGATTTTGTCCTGTTCTTTCATTTGGGACACGCTCCTGTCTTGTGTTGTCTAGCTCTCTGTGTTTGGAGATTCAGCTACGCCTCCTGCTCTCGAAAGGAGTGGCCTCATGAAGACGAGGTCCTGTGGTGCCGTGTCCCCTGTTCCCCGGGACCTGGCGCCGGAGGGTGTCTCCTGTGTGTGTGGCTATGCCGCATTTGCCACCAGTCCAGTCATCTGCAATGGCTCTCTGCCTGTTGTGGGCAGGGTCCGGTCCCCGTGTTGTTGGTGGGCCTGTCTGGAGTTGCCTCGGACTCGAGTTGGGTCAGACCACTGCTGGGGCCACGGTTGAACAGGCATGTGTGGTTTTCTTCTCCTCCCCCTGGGGCAGGAGTCCCTTTGAGGGAGTCACTTGGAGGCGGTGCTGCCCCCCGTCCAGGCTGCTTGCACACTGCCACGTTCACGGTGCCGCTCTCGATGGGCTCCCGCTGAAGGCGAGTTGTTGTGGGCGGGGGCAGGTGTGCAGAACACAGAGGCCAGGTGCACGGTGTCAGCAAGGTTCGTGCCTGGTCTGCTGTAGGAGGGGACCTGGAGCCACTCTGGAAGACCAGTGAGGCTGGGCTGGAGGGGGCGCGTCTGCAGCACGCGGGGTTGGGGGGTGGAGAGTGTTCCCACCGAGCTGGTTCTCACCGGCGTCTGGTGTATCTAGGCTGAGGGGCAGGGCAAGAAAACGGTGCCCACCAGCTCTTTTGTTTTCGGAGTTTTCCAAAGACCCCTGCCCTTCCAGCACGGGTTCTGAGACTAGTAAACAAACCCCAGGCACTCTTCAAACTGCTGTGTCTATGCTGGACCTCAGTGGGGCTGTTTCTTTCACTGTTTCTGTCAGGTCAGGGGTTCAGTTTCTGATGGCGGTCTGCCCGTCTCAGAGCCAGGACTTGAGAAGTGAAACCTCTGGTTTCAAAGCCAGATGTCAGGGGGACTCGTCTTCTCGCCGTGGGTCTCCCGCTCTCCGTGCCCGCGGTGTCCCTCCCTCGTGCGGGCCAGCGTGGCTCCTCACAGTGTCTCTGCCCTTCCTGTCCCCTTGGATGGGGCCCCTTCTCTACGTTCAGCTGTGGAGAGTCTCTTCTGCCAGTGCTCGGGTCATTTTCTGGGTCCTTGACCCTGCTGTGGGTGTGGGACGAGGTGGGCCCAGGGTCCTCCTACTCCCCCGTCTTCCCCAGAAATCCCTCTTCTCTCACCTTCATAGTTTCCGACACGGAGTCAGAAGGAGTGAGCATCACTGGTCTCTTACACGAAATGGGCCATTTTTCTCTGGCTACTTCAAAGGCTTGGAGCCTCTTGACTGTGGGCTTGGATTAAGGTTTGTGTTTCTTGAATCTATGTGTACATGCTTTCAGTAAACTTGCTAAACCTTTAGCCATTGTATTTTCTAACTTCTTTTTCCTGCCCCACGAGGATTTTTCCTACGCAGAGAGAACACGAGGGGCAGACAACGGTGTAAAATGCTGTTAGGAGAAAACTGTTAACACCGGAATCTACATCCAGTGGACATATTCTGCAAGAAAGGCAGCCAATACATTTTCAGCTGAGGGAAAACTAATCAAATCCCTTAGCAGTGAGCCTATAATACAAGAAGTGTTCTTCAAGGACAGAATTTCACCTAGAACTCTACGTCCTAGTTTTAATCCCCCGATCTCTAATGGTCTGTGTTTCTCTCTCTCTCAAGGAAGTGAAGAGGCTGCATCTCACCTGAGAAAAATATTCTTCTGATATGCGTGCGGCCCACTCGATGCACTGCTCCAGCGGCCGGCAGGGATTGGACACGTCCGCACACTTGATGAGCATCCGTTTAATCAGAGTCCGGTTCTCTGGAGTCCGGAGCATAGTGTTTATGGCTTCTTCATCTTTATTCGTTTCCTAAAACACAAGTGAGATTCAGAGCAATCCAAGTGGGCTCCCCGGGGCCAAGCTGTGTCTCACAGGGGGGGCCCCACGGGATGCCCGGGCCTATCCGTGACGGCCTCACAGAACAGTGCTGAGGACACCCCCGAGCGTGGGGGTCAGCCCCTCCCTTGACAGAAAGGGAAAGCAAGGTCCGGTGAGGTCCGAGCGGGACCCGAGAGCAGAGGGTAGCGCTGGAGGTCAGTCTTTGTGCCCTTCCCTTTCTGGGCTCTTTTCTTCTCCCCATTCTAGGTATTTCTCCCAGTTGCTGTTTCTTTGTTCTAGTTCTACTGCTCCCCCTTTTGGGACATGAGTGGTATCTTTGATCTCACCTACCGAAAAAGAACGCGAACTCTAAACAGAACGGTTTCTCTGCCCTTTCACGAAAAGGAGTCTTGTGGGGCACCAGGCTCCCTGCTTCGTACAACCCAGCCCCTACCCCAGTCCCACGGCAGGTATCATCTTGGGAATTAGCCATCAGTGCACCAAGATGGTGCCAGATAGAGCGATACTTCCGCAACAGTTACTCTCTTTTGATGTGCACTCATGAAAAGATCTGTGGTAGGCACGAAAAGCAGTGTTACTTTATAGACGAGGGCACCGGGACCCAGAGAGGCGAAGAGATTTGTCCGCGGCTATCCAGCTGAGCCAGGATAAGAACTGAAGGTGGAACGTTAGTCCTGGGCTCTGTCTGTTCGAGGTGCTACATGCCGTCTGGTCTGCTATGGATTCTGAACCCCTGGTATAATGGGCCCCGGTCGGAAGAGGGAGGACCGGGGCAGAGAGCACGGTCAGAGACAAGCCAGTCTCCTCATGCTCTCCGAAGGCGTCGATCACGTGATTTCCACGAGTAATCACAGTAGTCGAAAAAGGCCTGATGGTCTCGTCTCGGTGAGGACAGACATGCCATCAAGATGGGCGCGTGCCCGCCCAGAGCTTGGGCTGCCTCCTCCCCTGGACAGATGCCAGAGTGGACACCACCAAGGCTGCCTCGACAGGTCTCCTTGCCCCGTGTCCCAAGGGCTTCGTGCTGGCTCCTCTCTTCAGCCGTGTGACTACCGTTTGGTCCCGCCAGCTGTATGGTATTTGCTCTCGTATTACTCTGTCCCTGCTCTGGCTCACTAGATGGACTTCTAGTCTCTCGGAAGTAACCCCAAGTGCGAACAGAGGAGAAACGCGACTTTCGAGTGGAACAGAACACTCAGCTAAGTCTCGGAACTGCCCAGACTCTCTGGAGGAGACGAGTCTGTGGCCGAAGTCAGCCAGGGGCAGTGGCCCAGGTGACACACTATCCAGGACAGGCGGAGCCACTAAAAAAGGTTGGTGCGGGGGCCCCTGCGCCGGAGTCCCTGGAAGGGAAAGGAAGTCAGAAGCAGGCTGACGAACCGGGAGAACAGGAGAGGAGGAAGGGAGCGGAGTCGTCATAGGTTTCAGAGGGGGTCACACAGGAACAGGGGTGAAAGGTAATGACTTAGAAAGCCAAAAGCCACGGTCAGAGGACTTGCAGAGGTGAAGTGGGGTTAGAACTCAAGGAACGGTGATCCTGGCCTCCTGGGACACCATCCTGAGCACGGAGAAGGCTCTCAGGATGGTGACAGGAGCGGGCAAGGAAGGCAGCGGAGGAGTCAGTGAGCCGGTGCTAAGATGTTCAGTGCGTGGAGCAGGTAGAAGGGCCTCGAAGGAAGAGGGTCCGTGAAAGTAGACGCGATAGGTGCTGATCTCAGGCTGAATCTGGTAGAACAGGTCCCAGTAAGCGCCTACCTTGTCCCCTGCCCCTCAGTCCTATGTCTCGAGATTTATTATGCCCATTGTACAGCCCGGGAAGGCGAAGAAGAACTTGGATGGGGACCCAGATCTGTCCGCTTCCGTAGCTGTGGTCCCCTGCCTGGCTAGAGGCTTAGTGTCGTCCTTGCCAGGCAGTTGTTGTGGCAACTCCAGGCCTCAAATCCAGAAATGGGGGGGGGGGGGCAACAATAATGTCACCCTTAGGACCAAAATACAGGGTCCTTCTCAGCCTCTACCCTCCTGTGACCGAGACCAACAGAGGAGAGTCGCTGATGTGATAGCATGTGCACAGTGGGGGTGGCGAATGAGACCCGTCAAGGGCTCCAACGGACCCCAGGATGCCCAAGGAGTGGGGAAGGGGATGCGTGTGAGAAAGGGCACAGGAATGGTCCACCCACCTAATGTTAGCTTCAGGGTTTCCGCATCTCTTTTTGGAGGTCTTTTTTCCTGCCAAGTTTTTACATAATTTTCCAACCAATAGATATTAAACCCAGTGAACCTGCTGGGGGAGCCCCTGCACAGCTCCCCGCCTCTTACCCCAGTTCCCCACAGCACAGAGGGGTAAGGGCCCCCGGTCCCCCATCCAGGTTCTCCTTGCAGTCGGTTTCCCTTACCTCGTTTTCTTCTAGTGCCGCCAGGGGCTTGTTGATGCTGTTGACAAATTTGTTGACATGCTCGAAGTGTTTTGTCATTTCCGTGGCCAAGACCATATCGATAATACCCTGGCGCAGCGTCCGATAGTCATTCCTGTTTCAGACAACAAATGAGAGGGCGCTACGCATTACTCATCCGGACCAGACAGGCACTCCTGATACGGCTGTGATCTGGACCCGTGTCCACGGCAGCTAAAACGCTCGTGTCCCTGGAAGTCGCGGGGCACACGTTGAAACGAGATCGTTAGTGAGGGAAAACTGAAGTGAAAATCAAGGAGCTTATGGGCAAGGCCTTACAGGCAAAGCGTTCACCATTCTGTAGTTCTAGGCTCGTAGCTCCGGGAGGAAGAGAACATGGGAGGGGCTTACAAAGGCAGAGATCTGTGGCTACGAAGAACGTACCCCCCCCCACCCCCCCAGAGGAACCTTGAGATCCACCAATTTCAGTGCCCAGACACTTAGAGGGAAGATCTGACAGCTGAGCAACTCACTCCAGCCCTGGTTTTTATCTCTGGTTCACCTCTTCCCTCCACTCACCCCATTCCTTTCCCTGGACACAACCCAAGTTATCAGGTCTTGCATATTTTTCCAGAGATAGCTGATGTAGGTACCAGCAATGATGAATAAAACCTACTGAAATTCTAGAACATGGCAAAAGGGAGTTGTGTAAAATCCGGAATCTCCTTTTTAAAAAATGTCCTATAAAACATTCTTTAAAAATCCAAGTTAAAAAGTACAGGTCCCTCCCCTGTACCAGGCCCCACGCTAGGCACCGAGGGTCCAGCGATGGACAGAAGGCACTGGACACCGTGATCTTACGGAGCTTAAGAAGCAAATGAGACATTAGACAAGTAATGAAAAATGATTTGAACACGTGATGAGTGCTGTGAAGGAGCTTCACACTGAGTAATCACACGTGAACTGAGGAGTCACATGTGACCACCGACAAGGGCGAGAGGGTTCTGGGCACAGGAGGGCGGAGTGGAGTGTTTGGAGCAGAGATGGAAGAGGACGGCTTCTCCGAGTCTCGGAGTCTCTAAAAGCTCAAGATGTCAGCACTATCCTTGCCATCTTGAGATGTCAGGACACAAAACTGCTGAGCCTTGAAAGCCTCGTGCTGAGAGAAAGCCACCAGCCACAAAAGACCACGTCCTGGGTGCACTATTTGTTATGAGTTGTGCAGAACTGGAGGCAGAATGTGCATCAGTGGGGTTGCCTGGGGCCGGGGGACTTGAGGGGGGGGTGGGAAGTGACTGCCGGTGAGTCTGAGCTTCTTCCTGGGGGGTGATGGCCACGCGACCCTGACTATACAGACCGCTCTTGTACGCTTCAGATGGGTGAACCCTGTAGTATGTGACGCGCATCTCAAAGTTGCTAGAGGGACCAACACGCTCCCTGACCCGGTGCTCTCACCTCTCCATGTTTTTGAAGATATTGCATTTGTCATCGCGGGTGGTCAGCTGGAAGGCCAGGGCCGCGTGGTGGCTCTCCAGCACGGCAGTGTCGTTGTACAGGATGGCCAGCTCGCTGCCGGCATTGCACAGGAAGGAGTTGGTCCTCCCGGGGTGGTCCACGTCGTGGATGGTGGCTGCAATGAGGGCAGCGACCTCGTCAACTGGATCTAACGTTTGCTGCAAACAAGAGATCTTTTAAAAACGGGGCATGACGCAGAAAGCAGGGAAGCCTTCCGTAGAGTCTTCTTTCCGCCCCACTACTTTCAGGTAAAAAGGTGCCAGATTTCCGAGAAAAGCGTGTTGTTGGGCACATCCTGTTTTCCTAGCCCTACTCAGAAACAGTTTCATGTTCGTACTTGTTCCTTAGGGCACACGATCTGATTCTCGGTCTCGCACAAGCTCAGGACTTACCAAAATACGAGGTGTCCTCGACACGGGAGTCACCTCCTCAGCCAGTCTGTCTCTCGACCCATCACAAAAAATGTCTGAGACACTGACTTGAACCAACAGCAACCAGTATTACTACCTGAGAGAAACAGCTTACGATGTGCGTCACTCACATTAAGGGGCTGGTCTCGCGTGTCCCCCCCCCACCCCCCCCACCCCCACCGCTTTTGGTGCCATCTCTGTCGGGCTGATGTCAGGATTTGGTGAGTTTGGTACAATAATCTGGAGGTTTTCCCTCATTTTCAAGTCTCTGAAAAGGTTGACGCAACACAGAAAAAGTCCTCGAAGGGACAAAGACCTCACGTGACCATCTTGAGTCGGGAGCCCGATCTGGAAGAATTCAATTGGTACATTCAGTACTTCTTCCGTGGTGCTGACCTCCTGGCTTCCTACTTCTAGGATCTGATTTAAAACCTTTCATCTATAAGGCTTTCAAGTTAGCGTGGAAGTGTCTGGCACTTTCTGCATGCCTCGATTTGTTTGGCTAGAATTTAATTTTCTTGGTTGTTTCAAAAAACCATTTTGGATTGTCATCTGGCCCTTCTCATTCTGTAGGCCTTAACAGATTTAAAGTGTTTTCTCATTTGTAGTGGCTGACATTTTTAAATCTAACCTTTAGTTACTGAATTGTTTCGTTTTGCAAAGGTTAGAAAATATATGAAATTCTGACGTTTATTAAGATATCCACTACGTCCTGGTAGCAGCTCATTTTTGGAAATATTCTAGAGACATTTGAAAGGAAGATGCACGTCTAACCAGTCTTGAAAATTTATTTCAATTGAAATTCAATACTTTTAACTTTAAGTGGGTGAATTATATATGGATTATATCTCAATCAATGCTATTTATAATGAACTGAGCTTTCTAAATATGTATTTGCATGTTATCTATAGAGTAGTTCAAAGGCAGTAAGTCAAAGCAAAAATTAGGCTATCTTTATACACCGAACCACACACAGACACCCCTCTCCACCACCCTGGCCTTTGTTTTCATACTTTTATATAAAACGGTCCTCTCTCTGAACTCTTAACTCTGCCTATAGTCTTGGTCTGATGTCGCTGTCCTCTCTCACACGAGTCCCCTGTCACGGAGAACAACATGGGACCGGCAGGCACCTGCCCTCGCTCCGCCTGCCCGCCTGCCATGCCCTGGTCCCCACGTGGCCATCCCCGGGTACCAGGACACCCGGACAGGAGGCTATACCGTATCACCCCTCAAATAGCCCAATTCTTAGAGCAGAAGGATCAAACCACTGTTTTTTTTTTTTTTCCTAGGTTCTGCTAAAAGTGAAATAAATGGCAAGGCCACGGGAAGTCCCTGCTATGACGGACACTGAAGGAAAGAACACAAAATGTGATGAATCAGCTCATGTCTAGTTGCTGCTTGGACAGTCTCCCTAATGAAGTGATTTCCAACGTGAAAAGCTTTCTCAGGAAGCTTGGTTTGGGAGTGGCCGGTGAGTCACATTCCTCGAGTGGAACCTTCCCCCCCTCCCTGCTCTCTGGGCTACAGTCTTCTCGCCCCTCTCCCCCACTGCCTCGAAGCTAGAGCTAAATAAAGCCGCCGGCCAGGGCCCAGGCAGACTGAGCCAGCTGTGACTGGCCACCGGCAGGTGCCAGTGGCCACTGCAGAGACTCAGCTGAGCAGGACGGGCCCTGGGGATACGAAAGGAACTTGCCGGCCACACGGAGTGGACGGGCAGGTAAGATCAGGAATGTGCCCGAGAGGAGCGGGCACATGGAAGAGGGCATCTAAGTCAGTACTGGGGATGGAGGGCGGTCTAGGCAAGACTTCCTGGAGGAACAAAGGCAGGTGTGGATCCCTGAAGGACAGGTGGGGGCCACGCGGGACCAACAAAGGGAACAGCATGTCGAGGGCAGGAGCATCAGAAAGTACGGTGGTTCAGCGTGTCTCACACGTGGCCCGTGTGTCAGGAAGCTGTGGACACCATACCGTGGAGTTTTACAGTTCAAATCCTGTGGCGGGCGGGAGGCCGCTCCCGGGAACAACACAGTCAGATGTGCTGTCTCGGAAAGCCCGCGCTGGTAGCGGTGCGGGGGAGCCACGGGAGGCAGGGGCTCGGGAGTTCTCACCGGGCGCCGCGTAGACAAGAAAGGACGGGCCCTCGCTAGGAGGGCAGCAGGGTATTGTGAGGCGTCCCGAATGAACACATCGAATCCACAGAGCTTCCCGGCCGGGCGGCGTGCAGGCGAGGACCCCTCCAGCGGTCACCCTGCACGGCAACTTGGCCGAGGCGGCGCACCGTCCCGTGGCCCTGCCCGCTGAGCACAAACACAGCTCACCTTTATCCTCTCTTTGCAGAGGAAATAGGCAGTGGCATGAAGCACGTCGGCAGAGTGCGTGGAATTGTGGTAGGGGTTACAAGAATGGTAATTGGCTTCAATAATTTGCAGCCACGATCTCAGCGTCGCCTCAGAGCAGTTCAAGAATTCACAGATTCCAAAGCGCGCAAACATTTTGAGACCGAGATAGATCAAAGGCCTACAGAGAAAAACGTCCACAGCATTAAAACAAAGAAACAGGCAAAGCGTGTGGGGCCCCAAAGAGGCTCAGACCCGACCGGCCGACCCGAGCCCGGCTTCAGCGAGCGTGCGGGGCAGGGAGGCTGCCCGAGCGGCGTCCGTGTCTCCGGGGCCCCGGCGGCTGACACCAACCTTGGCTGGAGCCCTGGGTCAGGGCCCCCCACTGGCTGGGGCCGGCT
The DNA here is from genome assembly GCF_018350215.1 of Panthera leo. Taxonomy (NCBI): domain Eukaryota; kingdom Metazoa; phylum Chordata; class Mammalia; order Carnivora; family Felidae; genus Panthera; species Panthera leo. The sequence continues at coordinate 4,362,737 of NC_056684.1, forward strand.
TTGCCGGCCCTGCCCTTCCGCCTGCAGTGACTCCTACTTGCACCAGTAGATTCCTCAAAATCCACGTGATGCCAGGCTTGAACCCTGTCCTCGCCTTTGGACTTGCTAGACCTGTGTTATTGGCCAGATGTCCTGCCTAGAAGCAAAGAACACTTCTTGAAGGCTGCCTGTGGCCCAGATACTGTCACTTGTCACGTAATGGCCCCAACAATCTGAAGGTGGGTGCCGCAGCAGGAGGCGGTTTCTCCTGAGAAGGTGACCGACTGGCCACCAATTCAGGCCCTTCCTTGAGAAGTTCCCTCAATCCAGCATCTGGCCTTGGGCTTGGAAGGGCAAGAAGTGGCTCTGCTGAGGTGGCATCTGGAGGTCACCACGCTCCCAGGGCTTGAACCGGCCCACCTTGGCCTGGTTCGCATGAATGCGGCGTCACTAGCACGTAAGCCAGGTGCTCCAAGATTCGTTTGCTAGAGTATTCTTTCTACGGCCCCTGCCCATGTGGGGTGCAGGGGAAGAGAATGTAGCGGAAGGCTGACTCCTGGTGGGCATGATCGGAGGGGAGAGGCCGTGTGAGGACAGTTCACCCAGACTGGAGGGGACCTGAGGAGTTAGCCATCCCATGGGCCCACAGAATACACGCAGGTCCCTCCGGCCTCACCCCCCCAAAGCGCAGCCTTGGCTGGAAATGCAGACGGCCCTTCCCAGGGTGCCCAGTCAGCCACAGTGCTTTAGCCAACCCTGTGCCTCCCTCAAGGGCCGAAACTCAAGGTAAAATCCCAGTGCTGTCCCCACTCTGTGTGAGCGTGCCCAGATCGGGACGACTAGAGTTCGGGGGGTCCCCGTGCCTGACACCAACATGGCGACCACGATGTGGGGACAATTCTTGGCGAATGTGTGCTTCTAATTATTAGTTCTAGGTTCTGAGTGGGGCTCTCGCTGCTCCCTCAATGTACCACCACCTACAGAAGGCACGTCCGTATCTTCCAGGAAAAACCCCTGCCACCCAGAGACGTCACGTCCCCTGTTCAACTTCACATGGGCCACGAGTGGGCGGTCTCTGCGGGAGTTGTGACGAGTCGGCCCTCCCTGACCCCTCTGGGGCCCTGGTCCTCCCCTGGAGCCCCCCCCCCCCTGACCAGGACCTGCCTCTGGCAGATCCCCTGCTGCTTGGGGGGCTTTGTCCGCAGATGCCCTCGGGACCGGGCTGTCTGCCTGCGGGGCTCCCCGTGGACGCACCTTTTATGTGTGGCGGCCTCCAGTTCAAAAATATCAAAGTCCCAGTACTCCTCATTTTCCATGGCCCGAGCTATCCGGGGAGGGACGTCGTGAAGGGAGATGGGGGTGACAACACTGCCGGGCGCCTGCTGCAGGCCTGCAACGCGATGTGATTTGGGGAACAGGATTAGCAGGCTTTTCCAATGTAACTGCTCCGTAGGGGGGACAGCTGCTGTGTGTTGGATGTTCTATGACCGACCACGAAACGTCTTACTGCTGAGAAAGGTCAACGGAGCAGTGCCTGAGGGGCTCAGTCGGTTAAACCTCCGACTCTTGGTTTTGGCTCGGGTCACGATCTCATGGTTTGTGAGATCGAGCCCACATCGGGCTCTGTGCTGACAGCTCGGAGCCTGCTTGGGATTCTCTTTCCCTGCCCCTCCCCCTGCTTGCACGTGTTCTCTCAAAATAAATTAACAAAAAAAAATTTATTTTCATCATTTAAGTGCTACTACAATATTAACAGTGATCCAGCAGATTAAAAAGTTAAAACTTACTTTTTGTTGAAAGAACATATTCATTCCCGGATAGTCTTCGCAAACCATCCTGATAAAAATCAAGGAGACAAGAAAAAAATTAAGTCACAACTATTCTTTACTTCTTTTTTTAAAATTTTTAAAAAATAATTTTATTTATTTTTGAGAGAGACTGAGTACGAGCAGCAGAGGGGCAGAGAGAGAGAGGGAGACACGGAATCTGAAGGCTTCAGGCTCTGAGGGTCAGCACAGAGCCCGACGTGGGGTTCAAACCCACGAACCAGGAGATCATGACCTGAGCCGAAGTCGGACGCTTAACTGACTGAGCCACCCAGGCGCCCCAACTATTCTTTATTTCTTGAAAACGCTGGGAGGGACAGTCGGTCCCAGAGGACAGCTGAGGGCAGCCTCCCCAGCAATGCACCCAAGGCTCCGGCGCCCCTGGGGTCAACCACTGAACACGGTCACCTAACACAGAGCAGGAGGCCTGATGCTGGGAAAACTGGCTGAACTCAGGGGCAGCAGGGAGGTGATCTTGCACCAGGCCCCAGAGCCCAGCATTCCCATGGGCCCTCAGCACTGGTTCGGTTTCTCAGGGACAGCTGGCCTCTGCCCTCAAGCCTTCCCCACCATTTTCTTGCCACCCTCCTCACTGCCAATGGACACCAGGATTCCTTCAGAACACTGGATTGTTCCGGGCCCTCTACGCACCCTCACTCCACCCGGCTGCCTCTTGGGCTGAGAGCCCTCCCACCTTCCCTCGCTTCCCCCCTCACCCTGGGACACTATCCCACCCCCGTGGTTTCCACCTCCCGCCTACGGGTGCTAGAGCCTGTGCCTCAGACAGGCAAGGCCAGGGTTAGACACTACTGTCACTGGGAACCACTCTCGATTACTGCCTTCACATTACTGCCTAAAACCTTGTTTTTAAGAAATCCAGAGAACTTCAGAAAGCCGGCGTTGGCAGGGGAATTGCTGTTGTTTTTATGTTTGGTGGCGGTGAGGTGGTGAATTTTACTTCTGACCGAGACAAAAGGTGACAGACAGAGATGGAATGATGTTTTCCAGAGAGCTTTTCTTCCCTTGCGAGACCTCTCTGCTAGAGGGGCTAGAGAAGGCATCCAGGGCCGCCGGGGCCCACGGTGCAAAGCCGTCACATCTGCGTAGGATGGTTGGGAAGGAAACCGAGCCCCGTGCCCCGGTGCCTCTTTGAACATATGTAGTCTTTCTGTTTTGTAATTGGTATGAAACACTTTATATGTGTATTTTTTCCTGCCCCAGTTTTCAAAATATGTGAAACAATTAATTTTTATGTTTTATTTCCTATTTTCCTCATAGAACTCCTAAGCAAAATTGGAGAACCCAGCCCAGCAGACTCTCTAGAATATGCTCCTGCCTCCTCTGCTTCAAGCTGTGGTCTCCCTTGGTGGCAGGCAGTAGGTGGGGGACGGCTCTGGCCAGAGTGCCGTCGAGCCCGGGTGATGGTGGGGCTCAGGCCACGACTGCCCCCTACACGCGCTGAGCTCCATGTGGCCTGGCCCATAAACACGTCATCTCTGGGAAGACAGACAAAAACAGCAGGCTCTAGCCAGCAGCCGGGGCAAATACACTCACAGACATTAAGCCTCCAACAAGGTCATTGGCATGAGGATCATCGTCCTTAGCACCGAACTGCGGCGAATACAATTCAGTGGTTCTCAGAATCTCCAGCACACGGTCTAAGGCTTCCGTCACAGGCACGGGGCTGCTTTCCTGGGCGGCGTTGATAATGTTGATTACCTACAGCATGGAAAGAAGACGTGAGTTTCGTAACCTCACGGACGGTGGGAGAGCAATGCGGAGAGGCAGGCTGGCGTGGCGCTCGGCGCTAACTCAAGGCCAACTACGACGTTCACGTCGCACGTCCTCTCTTTAGAGGAGGCAGCTCCACGCGACCACCGGAGCATTATTATCGGTGCGGGTCGCTTTCCTCTCTCTAGAAACAGTCAACCTGGAGAACCAGGACTCCTGTGCATGCCGCGTGGAGACAGCGCACGCTGCTTCACCTTGGTGATGGGCGCCTCGATCGTCATGGAATGTATCCGGGCCATGGAGGAGTGCCGTCTCTGGCTGCTGACTGTGGAGAGACCACGAGATGCAGAGCTCAGGGGATGTACAGCCCCAGGTACCTGCTGACAAGCCCCGGGCTCTGTGCTCTTCCTCGCTCCCCACCCGCCAAGTCCCCATGTGCTCAGCTGCGGGACGAAGCGATCGGATGAGAACTATGTGGTCACCTGGCTTCCACCCAGTCCCGATGAGCCTGGGGTTCTTCCAGAACCAGCTCTGCTCCCTTCAGTCCTAGGCACTAGGATGCACGTGCCCCCCCCACCCCCAGCCTGAACTTCTGATGTCACAGGCCGGAGGAAAAACAGAGGAAACAATCTAGCAAGTCAAGGCCAAACAGCCTCTTTTGTGTTTATAACAATCAAGCTTTTAATATTCAGCTTGCCACGATCCAGGAGCAAAAATGTTCTGGAAGACAATGCCACACAGGCTCTTTGTTTCATATATGGCAGAAGCGATTAATACAATTCACCATTAATCGAAATACATGAATTTTTGGTTAAATTTCTCAAGGCACCTTTTGGCATTTTCCACTGTGATGCTTAGTCTAGACCAACTAGGTTACATACCGTAAATGAGGCAGCAACTCTCAGGTTCTGTCTGAAGTTTGTGGATTTTTTGTTTCTACTGTCAAGATATGGTTCCTTTGGGGTAAAGGGAAGGCTGGGCAGTGTACAGACAGGAAAAAAATGGACACACAGAGTGCTGTGTGTCTCCCTTGAAAGCCCCACTGTCAGGCCAAATGCTGTTTACCAAAGACCTTCAGGGACGACAGACTGTTCCAAAGCGTGATAGGTGAGCCTCGTTTTACCAAACTGAGGTCTAAGGAGAAACACTGCCAGATGAACCAACTCAGGGGCTCTTAAATGCTTTAAATTTGGGGGACCCACAACACTCCTTAAATCCAATGTTGGTGACCAGCATATGGTTGCCAGCTTTCCATTCTACCCAATAAGGTCATTAAACCAAAAATAATAACCACTATTTTATCACTACATCATAAAAGGACCTGTTCTCATTTAAAAATGTAATGAAAGGGGGGGCGCCTGGGTGGCTCAGTCCGTTACGCGTCCGACTTTAGCTCAGGTCATGATCTTGTGGTTTACAGATTCAAGCCCCACATCAGGCTCTGTGCTGACAGCTCAGAGCCTGCTTCAGATTCTTTGTCTCCCTCTCTCTCTGCTCACGCTCTGTCTCTTGCTCTCAAAAACAAACATAAAAAAAAAATGTAACAAAAGGGACATCTGCTTATAAAAATGAAAAAAAAAAGAGCACAATGATGGCACAAAAACAGACACATAGACCAACGGAATAGAATAGAGACCCCAGAATTGGACCCACAAAAGTATGGCCAACTAATCTTTGACAAAGCAGGAAAGAATACCCAATGGAAAAAAGATAGTCTCTTTAACAAATGGTGCTGGGAGAACTGGACAGAACATGCAGAAGAATGAAACTAGACCACTTTCTTACACCATTCACAAAAATACACTCAAAATCGATAAAGGATCTGAATATGAGACAGGAAACCATCAAAACCCTAGAGGAGAAAGCAGGAAAAAACCTCTCTGACCTCAGCCGCAGCAATTTCTTACTTGACACATCCCCAAAGGCAAGGGAATTAAAAGCAAAAATGAACTATTGGGACCTCCTGAAGATAAAAAGCTTCTGCACTGCCAAGGAAACAATCAACAAAACTAAAAGGCAACCGAGGGAATGGGAAAAGATATTTGTAAATGACATATCGGACAAAGGACTAGTATCCAAAATCTATAAAGAACTCACCAAACTCCACACCCGAAAAACAAATAATCCAGTGAAGAAATGGGCAGAACACATGAATAGACACTTCTCTAAAGAAGACATCCAGATGGCCAACAGGCACATGAAAAGGAGAAGCTCAATGTTGCTCCTCGTAAGGGAAATACAAATCAAAACCTCACTGAGATACCACCTCACGCCAGTCAGAGTGGCTAAAATGAACAAATCAGGAGACTATAGAGGCTGGAGAGGATGTGGAGAAACGGGAACCCTCTCGCACTTTTGGTGGGAATGCAAACTGGTGCAGCCACTCTGGAAAACAGTGTGGAGGTTCCTCAAAAAATTAAAAATAGATCTACCCTATGACCCAGCAATAGCACTGCTAGGAATTTACCCAAGGGATACGGGAGTACTGATGCATAGGGGCACTTGTACCCCAATGTTTCTAGCAGCACTCTCAACAATAGCCAAATTATGGAAAGAGCCTAAATGTCCATCAACTGATGAATGGATAAAGAAATTGTGGTTTATATACACAATGGAGTACTACGTGGCAATGAGAAAGAATGAAATATGGCCCTTTGTAGCAACATGGATGGAACTGGAGAGTGTTATGCTAAGTGAAATAAGTCAGAGAAGAAAAGATACCGTATGTTTTCACTCTTATGTGGATCCTGAGAAACTTAACAGAAGACCATGGGGGAGGGGAAGGGAAAAAAAAAAGTTAGAGCGGGAGGGAGCCAAAGCATAAGAGAGTCTTAAAAACTGAGAACAATCTGAGGGTTGATGGAGGGTGGGAGGGAGGGGAGGGTGGGTGATGGGTATTGAGGAGGGCACCTGTTGGGATGAGCACTAGGTGTTGTATGGAAACCAATTTGACAATAAATTTCATATTAAAAAAATTGCACAATGAAAAAAGGCAAGAAGAAGAAATAAAGGTCACAAAGACTGTTCTGTGTGTGCTCAAACCCAAAGGAATCTACAAACACTACTCTTAGAGCCAATGAATAAGTTTATCAAGGTTACTGGGTACAAGGTCAGTACACAAAAGTCAATTTTATTTCTAGAAACCGGCAACAGACAATTAGAAATTGAAATAAACATCATTAGGAAAGCATCAAAAAACACCAATATTTAGGAATATACGTAAGGGAAGATGTGTAGGATTTATACACTGAAAACGCAGAACTGAGAGGAAGTAAAAACAACCTAGAGACACAGAGCATATCGTACCACTGAGCTTTCCCTTTTCCCTGAATTGATCTGTAGATTCAAGACATTCTTAGACAAGACCCCAGGAGGCTGTGTGTGTGTAAAATAACAAGCTGATTCTAAATCTTATACGGAAATGCAAAGGACTTGGAACAGCCAAGACGACCTTGAAGAGGAACAACTTGAAACTAACTACCAGATATCAAGAACTGTAGAGGCTGTAGCAATCGATGGTGGTGTTGGTGCAAGAACAGACTAAGAGAACAGTGAAACAGAAGAGTCCAGAAAATGACTGTATACTTATAGTCCCCTAATTGACAATAATAGCACTGCTACAAAGATGTTTTTTTTTTTTTCCTCTCAATATGGTGATGGGCCAACTGGGTTTCCATGTAGGGAGAAAATTCATCCTTGAGCCCTACCTTCACCAGTTAGACCAATTTGAAATGGATCACAGACCTAAGGTGCAAGATAAAACAAGAAAACTTCTACGAGAGAACGTAAGAGAATATCTTCATAACCTTGGGATAGGGAAAGATTTCCTGAACAGGACACAAAAAAGCACCAGCTATGATAGAAAACACTGATAGAATGAGCTTTATTAAAACTAAGAACTTCTGTTCATTAACGACCATTAAGAGAGTGAAAAGGCAAACCACAGACTAAAAAAATGTATTTGTGATGCCCATATCCAAAAGAGGACCCATATCTAAAATATATAAAGAATTCCAGGGTGGCTGGGGGGCTGTCAGTCAAGTGTTCAACTCTTTTTTTTTTAATGTCTATTTTTGAGAGTGAGAGAGAGGGATGAGCGGGAGAGAGAAGCCATGCAGGCTTCACATCATCAGCTCAGAGCCTGACATGACCCTCGATCCCACGAGCCATGAGATCATGACCTGAGCCAAAACCAAGGGTCAGATGCTTAACTGACTAAGCCATCCAAGGGGGCCCAAGCATCCAACTCTTGATTTTGGCACAGGTCACGATCTCACGGTTGTGAGATCAAGTCCCGTGTTGGGCTCCATGCTGAGTGTGGGGCTGGCTTGGGATTCTGTCTCTCCCTGTCTCTGCCCCTTCCCTGCTCTCACTCTTTCTCAAATAAGTAAACATTAAAAAATAAAATATATAAAGAATTCCTATAAGCCAACAAGAGAAACTCAATTATAAAAATTGGCAAAATATCTGAACAGCGTTCACAAAAGAGGATTTCCAAATGGTTAGTAAGCGTATGAAGGGGGTACTCAACCTCATTAGTCGTCAGGAAAATTAAAATTAAAACTGTACCCACCAGAATTGCTGAAATTGAAAATGCTGAGCTAACCACTTCTGGAAGGCTGCAGAGCAACCAGAACACCCCACACCTCAGCGATAGGGGGTGACCTGATACAACTCACACCAGAGAGACCTCTGCAGCTGCCCAAAGGCCCAGCAATTCCACTTCTAGGCAGGACAGGAACACGTGCCCACCCCCAGAAAGACTTGTGTAAAAACATTCACGCAGCCGTCCTATTATTTTAAGTAGGCTCCATGCCCAGCACAGAGCTCAACGCATGGCTCAATTCGGGGCTCGAACTCACAACCCTGAGATCAAGAGCCGGACGCTTAACCGACTGAGCCACCCAGGCGCCCCTACAGCCTTATTCTTAACAGCCCCGAAGTGGAAAGATGAACACAGATGCCTCTGAATAAAAGAACGGATAAGGGTGGCACGTCCCTGCGACAGAGGACTGCCGAGCAATAAAGACAATGAAGAACGGACTCGCCTAGCAACATGGACGGATCTCAAAAACCTAAAATAAGTGTTAGAAGCCAGACTCAAGCAGCACGTGCTGTACGATCTCTGTGAAGCACAAGAGGCCAACTTAATTTACGGTCCCAGAATCAGTGGCGGCCTCTGTGCCGTAAAAGGTGTGCGTGCGCGCGTTTTCTGTATCTGCTTTGGGGGGGGGCAGTTGCACGAGTGTTGAACTGCTGAAACTCACGGAACTGAACATTCGACATCTGAATTCCACTGTATGTATATTATAACTAAGTTAAAAAAGAGTGGCGATTAAAAACCAGAAACATTACAAGAAAAATGTTTAACTCTTAAAAATAGAGAGGGACCGAGTCAGCCTAAGGACAGACAGAAGCAAGAGGGGAGGAGCGGAGACTGCTGTGTGGGGGGGGGGAAGGGGGGGACTTTGCCCCTGCCCGCTCTGCCCAAGGACTTGGGAGGACCACGGGGCTGCTCGAGTGGAGGCCGCAGCGAAGACGGTGGTGGCAGCTCCCGCCGCCCCTGCAGGGTACCACGCACCCTCACCCCTCACACAACCCTCTGGGGACAGCACACCTGTCCCCCAGGTCACGGTGAGGAAACGGAGGCACGCGGGTCTACCCACAAGGTTGCGCGGACAGTACATGAAGCTGGGACCGGAATCAAGGTGATTCTGAGGCCAAAGCCCGTTTCTCGCCCGTGTTGCAGGGCGGGGCCTGCGCAGTCTTTCCAGTGCGGGACATATTTGTCTTTTCGGAGCCTCGCAGCCAACCTGAGGACACTCGATCTCTTGTCTAATCTGAGTTGCTATTGCCCTGGAAAGCTGTGGCTTTTTATCTAGTGACGATCGATTCCACACGCTTCCCTTTTCATCTCTGGGTCCAGGAAAGTACCCAGCCAGCAGTAACATGTGCCTCCACACTGTATTAACCATTTTCATTACATTTTAAAAACGACTAAATCATTCGGGCCACATAGCTATGTAATCTTAAAAAATTATATTCCAATTAAAACGTACTATTTGCTTAATAAGGGTCTTTTGCATCCCCAAATGCAGCTCACCTCTCCACCAAAGGGAAGTTTCCATGGCAACCCACGACGGACTATGTTAAGAATTTCTAGATGCATTGTGCACCACCCATACAGTAACGGAGATCAACAGACATCTTCCGCTGTTCACAGTTTAGAAAATCAACGATAGAATACATAGTAAAATGTATCCACGAAAAGGCTGAGAACGGAGCCCACCGGCAGGAGTCGGGGGAGGGGACACGGACTCAGGCTGTAGAGCGTCCCCTCCCCTGTCCTGCACTGCAGGTGGACAGGGACCCGGAGAGGAGACTGGGGACCGAGTGTCAGGAGTTCACCTCCTCTGCCCCTTCCCCTCGTCTTTGCACCTACCTTCACTTGCTCGAGAGGCAACAGCTCTGACATCGAGCGAGCTTTTCCTTCTGTCTTTGTGTTTGCCTGACTGATTATCTGTGGAAACAATTAAACTATAAATCACCTCTTCAAAGGGATTTTGACAACAGATTAGGAAAGTTACCAATTTAAAATTTTTCAACAACAAAATGTGGGAATTAGAACACCATTTAAGAAGCCCCCCACATCAACAGAATGCCCAGAGATGAAGGCTTTGACCAATGAGGTTTTAGGGGGGGAGTGACTTCCTCAAAATGTCCCATCTGGTTATAGTCATAAGCAACTGCCCTATAGCTTCCAGATTATGTAGTTACAGAGTCCTGGGACATGAAGCCAAAACTAGAAGAAATGAACCCAGGAAAAGTCTTCCTATCATACTGCTGCATATATAATTGAGTAAAACGGTAAAAAAAATTTTTGATTCCTGCCCATCCTTGCCTCAAAAGGAATTTTTTTTTTTTTTTTAAACAATACATGCTCTAAAATGTCCCAGGAAAGAATGTACCTCTCTTCAAGGGTAGCCAGGGAGTGCTGATGGGTTTGGGGTCTATTTCAGATGACAGTTTATCGATCTCCCCGACCCCACGGCTCTTCCGGGCTGTCTCTGCCTCCTCTCTCCCTCGACCTCCCATGCGAATCAATGACAAGGCACAGGTGACCTTCCTTCCTGTCCCCTCCTCTGTGCAGGTGCTACACGTGGTGCTGAGCCTCTCTGACCTGTCCCCATTTCACAGACGAGGAAACCGGCAGCCGCCCTGCTGTGAGGGAACATGGAGCTGGTGCTCGGGCCCCCCGACCTGCACGCCGCGCCTTCTCTGCCTTCGCTTGGCCCCCTCACCTGGAGTCCTGCTCAGCCACAGGATCTGCGTGCAGGCCCCAGGCACCCCTCCCCACCATCAGGAAGTCCCTTCACTTGTTCTTTGCTTCGTTCTCTTCCACGCGGGCACCGGCAGCAAACTTGTCAAGTCACGGATGACCTCCTTGTTTCTACATCTGAAGGACACGGTTCAATTCCTACCTGGCTTGACTGCGGTCCCAGACACAGCTAACCACTCTTTCTGGAAACTCACACTTTGCACACGTTCACCTTCTCCTGGTTCTCCTTCTGTCTCCTACTCTTCCTTCCCAATCTCCCTCTTCCTCGGCCCCCCTCGTCATGGCTCCCTCTTCCTCCATCCCAAGGTTGTCCTTAGCCCTGCTCATCTTCTCAGACAACACGTCTCCTCGGGGGATCTCATTTCTTCGTACAGCGGAAACTAACTCCTGTGCTGCTGCCCTATCCCAGGCCTCTCCTGAGAGCCAGACTTCCATCTCAGCTGGCCACTGGCCACCTCTAGCTGGACACCCCTCAGGAACTTCCAGTCAACTCATGGTCTCCCGCATATCCACTGAAGTTTGAAACAAGTCCTACGTGACTTCTCTGTACCTCTCCCTCAACTGGTCAGCTAAATCTACAGATTTTATCTCCTAAATACCTCTTCAATCTACCCCTGCTCTGTCCCTGTCCTAGCTAGACACGTGCCATCCTCCTCTGGATTATGACAGAATGACAGCCTCCCACACTGGTCCCACAGTCCCCAATCTTATCCCCAACCTTGTCCCCTTCATCCCATTCTCCGTAGGCAGCCAGGCGATCCTCCTAAAACAGGTCACTCTCCCAATTACGACAATTCAATGGTTCATCACTATTTTTAGGACACGATTTAAACTCCCCCGTGTGGCACCCAGAGTCTAGGATAGCTGAATCTCCTCTTTCCAGCCACGACCACCTATTTGTGACATGCTAGTTCACCTCACACCCTTCTACGCCTTGGCACGGACTGCTCACCTCCACTTGGGAACCTGCCCCTCCCATGCTGCCTTCTTCACCTGGTTAACTCTCGATACTCTCCGAACATGCGGTTCAGGTACCATAACCTCGGTGAATGTTCTAATGCCTCCTCGCACCCCCAACATCGCCAGTAACCACCTACTTTACCGTCTACCTTCCTCACCGGCTCTGGAGGACACGAGCGCAGGAATAGCCTTCCTGTCTTTTTCTTGGGGGACCAGCACTGCCCAGCCATTAACAGACCCTCAACAGACACCTGCAAATCCCTGAGCGTGGGTGAAAGTATTGCCTCACACAACGCTCTGCTTCCACGGCTCCCTTGCTTGAAACCCTGCAGCACCACGGGGAGAAAGTAACTGGCTGGCAGCCAAGGACAGGCCACTTGCCAGTCTGCCTCTCGCCTTACCTGCCGTGACCACACGTGGCTGTCAGCACGCCTGCCCCTCCCGCTTCCCACACGACACTGTATCCTCTCTGGATGCTCACTCCCTCAAGTCGGATCGCCCCCGCCCGCCACACACAGACCCGGTATGACGGCTGTGAACTTACAAGGTCACTCCTGCATTCTTCTCCCCTGGAGCCACTCAACAGACACTCTCTGGGCGCCTCCCATGTACTGGGCCCTACGCCAGGCATTAGGGATATGAAGACGGATAAGGCAGGTCTCCTCCGGGAGACAGGCAGACAGCAGATGAGTTAAGTTTAGCAGATGCAGCCAAGAAGAGGAGGGGACCATCTCCAGGAGGAGGAAGCCGCTTGCCTACAGACCAGAGTGTAGCTGTCCAGAAGCAAAATGCAGCGCGTGTAACCAAGGACTGGGTCGGGGCAAAAGTGGAAGGAGAAGCGCAGGCTTCCGTTTGTACTGAACGTTTTAAAGTCACTTTATCGCCGTGTAAATACTGGATCTTCCTGGTTCCCATTCGAGACCCATCTCCAACAGCCTGCCCCTGCTGGGATGCCGCTCCCGCTGGTCAGCTCTCAGAAGCAGACTCGGGGATTGTCGGAGGGTGAATGCGGGGTTCACATCTCAGGCAGCCCGCAAGCCCTAAGGAGCACGAGCCAGGCCCTCACCACAAACCGGAGAGCTCCGAAGCACCCGGCCTGGTAACGGACAGCAGGCTGCACAGGCCTCGACCGCCCGGGGCTCGGATCCCGCACCACCTGTGACTTCTGCTCTGTGCTCTCGGTGTCCTGTTCCATAAAGTGTGATCCTCCCACACAGCCCCATAGTTTTAGTAGAGAAAAACGAGCAGCATTTCCTTGCCTTGCTGGGTAAATCCAGGGAACCCCAGAGAAGCAGTGAGAGTGGGAACTGTTCGGCACCTACAAATGTGCCTCCACTGCCACATTAATGCTGTGCTGTCAGCATGAGCTCCATTAAAACATTTTTTTTTAACATTTATTTATCTTTGAGAGAGAGAGAGAGAGAGAGACAGAGACTGAGCGTGGGTGGGAGAAGGGCAGAGAGAGAGGGAGACACAGAATCTGAAGCAGGCTCCAGGCTCCGAGCTGTCAGCACAGAGCCCGACGCGGGGCTCGAACTCACAAACCGCGAGATCGTGACCTGAGCCGAAGTCGGACGCTCAACTGACTGAGCCCCCCCGGCGCCCTGTAAGCTCCATTTTGGTTACAGGGAAGCTGAGAACTGGGTGTCTTGCACGACTTGCTTACAGGTCACTGCTGGGAGCGCGGCGGACTTTCAGAGAACTTTCTCGGCATTCTCAACAGTTCGAGCATTTGTGGACTGCCTGCTCTGCCCCGGGACCACCGACCTCCCAAGAGCCTGGTCAACAAGCTGCTTGTCAGCCCTCCTCCTCCGTGGTGTCTCTACCTCCTCCAACTGAGAAAGCCGGCTTCCTGCAGACCCAGACTAGCACTCCAGGGCCTCGCAGGGTCTGCGAGGCCCGTACCAGTGGCCCCAACCCCACAGCTCAGGAGAATACCTGTAAAATACGCTGCCCGACCTGGAACATGGCCCGTTCCTGGTGAGGCCTTTCCCACCCATCTTGTCCTGTGAGCTACCCAGCCCCCCACCAGGGAACAGAGTGCAGGCCTCTCATAAGCAAAGACACGTGCCGCCTGGCACACGATGGCTGAATTCTGGTTGCACGAAGGACTTCCACATCCTGCTTCCCTACACGTGCCCTCCATGTCTGCTGGTGTTGGGCCCCCACCCTCAGCGCCTCTCCTTCCCGCCTCACCTCCTCTCGTCAGGAGAGCTGCCCAGGCCCACGACTCTGGCCTCTCCATACGCCCCCAGACATCTCCACTGGACCATTCCAGGCACCCTAGATGGACCAAGTTCAAATCTAAACTTGCCGTCCTCTCCCTCCACAAAACTGCTCTTTCTCCCGCACTTAATATTTTCATCTGTGCCATCCAGTGGCCAAGCTAGAAATCTTGGTGACATTCTCAAGTGTCTTCCCTTCATCCCTCACATGGTGCTGCTCCCAAGTCCTACTGATTATACCAAGTGACTCTTTGCCTGGAGTCTTTTCTCCGTACCACCACCATGACTGTCTTTCCCGGAAGGGGTCCCTTTTCACTTACTTCTTTAAGGACAGACTCCTGCCCCCTCTGCTTGCAGGAGGAAGTCCAAGCAGGCCTGACCCGGCATCACCTGTCTCGACAGCTTTATGCACACTGCTCATCCCCGCAGGAATGTTCTTCCTGTCCTGGGGCTGACCCCGCCCTCTCTCCAGAGACCAGCTCAGCCCTCGTGTCATTACTGCTGGCAAGTGGCACCCGTTCTCCCCCACTGTGGCACTACAGAGTAGAGTCTGTTCAAATTACTGCTTCCTTCCCCCCTCCAGTGAACTCCATGTTCATTTCTGTGCCGAAAGCTGGCTCAGAGCTGACTCCAGACCGACTCAAGGTTTACAAACTGGACAGATGACACACGTGGTGTCTTCGGTGACACACGGTATCATGTGCTTCCAGCCGGATATGAAAGACCACAGGTGCAGCAGTGAAGCACAGCTGTGAGGAAGCCACTGTGCCCGTGGTGACGGCGACATCATGCCAGGACGTCGGCAGAGCCTTGGTGTCCCCGGCACACCGCTCCTAGGGCACGCCTTCGACAGTGGGGACGGTCACCCACCTTCCTGTTTGTCTCAGATCAATTCTTAAGCTTTTTCGTCCATTCTGTGAGCCACCCTATTTCCTTCCACTAAACTCCTTTTCTGCTTCAGAAATGACAGTGCCGTGTGTAACCGAGGGTCCTGGCTGGTCCGTGGCCCGTGACCGCTTCCCTCCCTTCCCGGGGCAAGACCGTGGTCGGTAGAGTCTTGTGGACATAAAGGTGGTTACGCTGCTGGGGGGCGGGAGGAGACCAGAGAGCCAGCTCCTCGGGGTGAGATGGGGAAGACTCCAAAATGGGCACCAATCAGGTGCCGAGACAGAACGGCCTGGCACAAGAGCAGTCTGGGAGGCTCTGCCCTTGCCCGACACCTAGGACCAGGTCACTGAGTCCCCCTGCCAGTCCCCGCCCTGCTGCTTCCTGGCCGCCAACTCCAAGGTAGCATTTACCCCTTCCGAGCTTAGTGTCTCTCTCTGTAATAAAGGGGTGTTGGCGACAGCCAGGCCTACCTCACAGGGCTCTTCCGAAAGAAAAAAAAATATCCAAGTAACGGCACTCCGTGACCTTGCAGCGTAAGGGTCAATGTCCTGGGGGGCCTGCGTTCGCCGGCTCCATCCTGACCCCTCCAGCCCTGTAGTCCGGCTTCTGCCCCCACAACCCTCCTGACCCCGCACGTCTACAGGTCATAAGCGCGTTCTTGGATGCAAGAGCCGAGGTCTCTCTCCACCTCTGGCTCCGTACTCCCCTCCCTCACCTCTGCACGGTCAGCTCTGACTGTGATCCAACGCTTCCCTCTCCCCTTCCCTGGCCGCAGTAACACCCCCCACCCAGCTTCCTGTTCCCCCTCTGAGCCCGGTGCAGGTGGGTCTCCGGGAATCTTCTCCCGGCTCCTTCCCTGCCATTTGTCCTCCGTAACCCTTGCGACCCCTGGGCTCCGCCTAGTCAGTTCCACACCTGGGTTACTTGCAAATGCTTCGCTGGCCAGCAAGGTTACATCTGTCCCAATCTCTTTGCAGAACACAGGAACAAGGGCTCCGGTACTCAACAGAAATCATCACGCTACTCCCCTGCTTAAAGTCCTCAGTCCCCACTACCTATAGACAAAAATCCGAATCTCCTACCTGGTATCCAGGGACCCTTTGTGATCCCAACTGCCCTTCCACACTGACCAGTCAAAATTTAGTCCTGTTTTCCCTTGAACACGTTCTGACCTTTCCCTCCTCTACGACTGTTTATATTTCTGGAACGCTTTTCCTTCCACACCCCTCTCCTTCTTCAATCCACGTCTCCCTGTCTGGAACTCTCCCCTCCTCCTCTGGGCCACCATGGCACCGCTGGTCCTTTCCCTTCTCTTTGCTGTTCCCCTGGCCATCAGCTGGTCTCTCTTCCTCTCCAGGGAAAGCCCTGACCGCTCCTGGCGCGCCCGCAGAGTTGTCCGAGTCTGTGCTGGAGACCTCCAGAGCTGGCCAGC
This sequence comes from Panthera leo, assembly GCF_018350215.1. Lineage (NCBI taxonomy): Eukaryota > Metazoa > Chordata > Mammalia > Carnivora > Felidae > Panthera > Panthera leo. Next base: position 4,379,117 of record NC_056684.1, read on the forward strand.
CGGATTCCAGGCCAGCTCTACCGCGTCCTACGTGGGTTACCCTTGGGCAAATCAGTTAGCCCTCGTTTCCCTACCTGTAAAAAGGGAACTTCATCCACAAAGTGTCTACCCCCTGGGTCACTGCAAGGGTTCAGTTACATACACTAATTCAAGCACTTAGCACAGGGCTGTGGGCACAGTACACACTCAGAAAAACACCTAGAATGAATGAGTGAATGAATGAATGAATGAATGTATGTATGTATGTATGTGTGCATGTATGTTCTGGGTATGTCTGTCTGTCTGTCTGTTCTGGCACTGCAGGAAGCACCTCAGCAACAGCTGGTGGGACGGAAGACAGAGTCTTCTCCCTGGAGGCTCCTACGGACTGGCTGGGCAACCACCCGGCATGGCAGGCTGCGGTCCAGCACCCAGGTGGGCTTGCTGGAGAGCCTGTGGCTTCGCCCAGGGTGGCCAGAGTAGACAGTGGGCGTGGTGAGGCCACGGCACACGCTGAGAGGAAACAGGCAATTCCAGGCCAGGGGGAAACGTTTACGCTAACAGATGTGGGCCTGAGCGGGTGGGGTCCGAGGCGTGACAGGGGACAGATATGGGGTGAGCCAAGTCTGATGGGGTCCAGCTACCTCCCTACAGGCTGGAGGGGAAGACTGTCCGATGAAGACATCCCCGCTCAGTGCTGTAGCCTGACACCCAGCACTGTTGCCTCCTAGAGCACAGATGAGGCCAAGAAACCACAGTTCACTCAACGCATCTTCACGTAAGTTCGTGCACCGGAGGTGACCAGTTCTCTCCCCGCAACACATCTTCACGGAAGTTCACGCGTTGGACGCGGGTTCTCTCCCCACCCCACGACACCCGTCAGAACTCCCACGGGCGCTCGGGTCCCTGCCTGGGGAGCCAGGGAGAGAAACACCGCCACGGCGCTAGGAAAGCAGTCCCTCCTGCACACAAGGCGCCAGACAGAGTAAGGGTCTGTTTCTCTTTTTTTCAAAAGCTTGACGGCCCCGAAGAATGAACGCGCAGCAGCATACCTGTGTGAGGGTCAGACTGAACACTTTCAGTTCTTTTCTCGGCCTAGAAATGAACGTAAAAACCATTAGTTCTGATTGTCTACTTATAGGAGCAGGAAGTCTTGCCGGGGTACACCTGGGGGCCCCAGGGCTCCCCTTACGTACCTTATTGTTGCCATTGCACACTCTGATAATGGACACATAGTGTCTAATTTTTCTGCAAGTAGAAAACAACGCATTATTTCTCTCCTGGCTCTCTGTTCTGATGGATATGTAGCTAATTTTCACCATGAAAGAGCCTCTCTCACAATACACAAAACGCCTGGAGCAGAGCACGTCTATTGTTTGTGGCCAAGGCCACCAAGAAGCACCCCAGAGTCTACACACATCCTCTGGTGTCTCTGTAGACAAGAAGTTGACTCTCTAGCAAAAACAACACAGCTCTTCCAAATCATCACAACACAGAATAAAAACACCCGTGTTTTAAAAAATGGACTGTTAACCAACAGAAAGCCTTGAATTCCTTAGCATGTTTTCATTTTCACAGCCCTTTGTATTAATGTTCTTTCCCAGGTTCTAACAAACAGTGTGCTCACAGTCACTCAGGGCAGCGCCACAGGCCACGCTGAGGGCCAAGGCCACATGTAGCTGGTGTGGGGGGGGGAGAGGGCGGGGGGGGGGATACTAAGACAAAGCACCTAGGGCTCATCCCGGAAGTCGCAAACTTGACTCCTCACTTATTTACTGGGCCTTCCACTTTTCCCTGGATAATTAAATCCCTATATAATTATTGCAAAAACTTTGGAAAGGACATTAAAAGGCAAAGAATCAGAACAGAGAGCCCACACAGCCCCGCCTCCCTGAGGCCATCGCCAACCGGCAGCCAAGCCTGGTGACCAACCACGTGAGCCACCGCAGTGGCCCCGCTCCGCCGAGCACCGGCGGCCAGACCCTGGGCCAGAAACCCCCCCTCTCCAGCCTCAAGTTTCCTCATCTGTAAAATGGAGTGCCGACGCCACAGCGCGTGCTTAGGAGGCAATGAACTGACGTCTACCAGGCACTGGGAGCCTGCCCAGGGAGGGCCGGGCTCGAGGCACAGCAGCAGCTGCTGGGGCCGCCACCGCCGCGTCTCTTCCTGCTCTTTTCTCTCCTTCTTCTATTTTCAGGATAGAAATCACGCACTGGGTCTGATTGTGCATTTTCATCTTTGCGTTCATCTTCAGCATTTTCCCCGTTTAATTTTCTATGATCGTCATTTCTAATGGTTGCATATTTCATCGTGGGGTGTCCTGCAATTCACATTCATCATTTCCTGGCGTTCGTCCTATTTAAGATAAACTCTGAGACAAACCACAGGGCGTTTTCGGGCTCCTGCCAGACAACACTCCGCCATCTGCAGTCACATCTGTTTTACGTGAGAATTTCTATAAAGGGCAGTGTTTTAAATACTTTTATCTCATTTGATAGGCCTAGGCAGAAATAATACACAGGCTACCAACTGAGCTAAAAACCTTCTAAATACAGGGAGTCCATCAGGTAGTGTCCCCCCCACACAGCTTAATAAAGTGACATTCCAATTTAAATACGGGAGAGTCTCTTTTGTGTCCTTGCGGCATAAGCAAGACCTTCTGGAAGCTGGTGGCTCCAGGTCACAAGCGGGAGGGCCTGGAAGAACGTCATTCTTGGATGACATCTGACTTTGTTACAAGTCTTTCTTTTAAATTTCTGCATGCCAAGCAGAGCGTGCTGACCGAAGTATGCGGTCTCCACTCACCCTCCCTGTCCGACGACAGGTACTATCTTCACGTTCTGTTGTACGTTGTCCCCATTTTTCTTTTTGGCGTGGTAAATTCCTTGCCACTCCTAAAAATGGAACATCAGCATCATTACACCGTGTGTTCAGAGCATGAACCCAAGAACATCTTCCACTCAGGTTCGGGTTCATTTACCACGGCTAAAGCAATTAGGATAAAGAATTACCCCAACCCCAAACAGGATTTTCGGTAACCTGGCCATTTTCCCCAAGTCCGTCTCCTCGGGGGCTGCTGACAAACGCCAGCCCCCCACAGTCTGAGTGGTGACAGGTCAGCGGCCGGCTGCCAGCAAGAGGCCCTGGGCCCACGAGTGAATCGCTGAAGAGCGCCGGCTCGCTTCCCCACACGGGTCCCTCCTGTCCTAGCTCCTGCCTGTGCAGGGGAGGAGCGGTGCGGCCTCTGCCCCTGCCTTCGGGAGGGGAGACCCTCAGGACCCCGGGGGAGTTGTGTGAGGGCCACGGTCCCTCCGTGGAGGTCAGGGAGGGGAACAGCCAGGTCTGGGCTCAGGTATAACACATCAGTGAGACTTTAAAAGCCGGGGCCGCAGTTACACCAGCTGTGCTCCAGTGAGCAGACAGAATATACAGGATCCTTTTAGAACAAAACTGCAGCCTGGGACAGGAGGTGCACACGTGCCGTGACCACAGTGAGAGAACAGGGGCTACAGGTGGTTCCCTACCCCTGGGGTGGCAAGGACAAGCCTGAGGTAGAGCGGGGTTCTGTTCCCGCCCAAGAGGTTGGGAATCCCTCCAAGAGTCACCAAGGTCCTCAAGCTATAAATATCCTTAAAACCCACTGTGGGACACTGAACTTCTAGGGTGTTCCATAACCTTCCTGCCCTTCTAGATCCCCCGGGACCTGGGGCTGACCCAGGCGGGAAGCCTTGGTGGCCTAGCTCCAATCTCCTGTCCAGACCCTCACACAGGGTCAATTCTGGAATCTTCCATGCTTATGGCATGGCAACCTGCGTGCAAATGCCAAAAGGAAAATCTCATTTTCAGGCTCCTCTGAGAAAGCGGACTGAGCAGAAACCAGGACGTTCGGACAGAAGCGAAGGATGGTTACCGATGCTTCTCAACGTATTTCTGAAAACAGTGGGAGCCAAGGAAGGACTGACATAAAAGCCTGAGAGCCCAGCTCAGGGCTTACTTGGCCCAGAGCAGAAGGGAGCTGAGGCTCTTACTCACTACAGTTCTGAGGAGAGACTGGCCAGTGCCCAGAACAGGCAAGGACTAAACAGGGGTCCCTGGGCAGGAAGGTACAGTGTGTCCTCCTCACCCACAGCCCGCTATCCCCCAAGGGGGCTTCAGCAGACGGGTCCAAGACTTACTTCTGAAGCTCACGATCAAGAGAAATATGGGAAACCGACTGTGGTGATGTTTATAAAACTGTGAACAGACCAAACACCACAGAACTGTAGACTTTAAGTGGGTGAATTGTGTGGTATGTGAATTCTCAATTATTCTCAGTAGAGAATAATTCTCTCAATAGAGCTGTTATATAAGAGAGAGAGGGAGAAAAATGGGAGACCAATTCAATCCATCAATCAATCAACACTTTAAAATACATCTGCAGGATTTTCTCTCCTGTCTGAAAAGACATGGGCACCAAGCAAAGGTAGAAAAGAAGCCAATTCGGCCGGAGCTGAACAGTCCGGCCAAGGAACAGGCCGGTTTGGGCAGAGGTTCTGCTTGGAGGAGAACAGTTTCACGTGTAAGTCTTTCAGTTGCCAACAGAAACAAACAATAGTTACTGATCACAGATCGTATTTCTTATCAGAAACAATTACCTATCATAAATACATAAGTTTTAGTTCCCGAGAATACCAAAACACGACCTGAGAATGCGGTTATGAAGATTCAATCCGGAAAAGCACGAGGTCCTGACACACGGCAACCAGTAAATGGCTGTTCCGGCCCAGGTGGTTTTGCACAGGCCTCTCTCTGCGGGCCGAGCCCCCCTCAGAACGGCACCGGGGCCCACACCTCGCTTCTGTTCGGGGGCAAGCTAAGCACCAAGCTGGCATCTCTGACCATCAGGACAGCCCCTTCTTGATGCCTGGTGTCTAAGAATGAAATCTCTGTCATCCGCTGTCCTGTCCCCAGGGTCTGCACATGGTAAACAGTCCAGGGACACTGGAGCTTCTGTTCACTGAATGGAAAAGGCAGGCCGAGGTCAGACTGTAGAATGCTTGCAGCCAGGCCAAGGGATGTGGCCTCTACACTGGCAGAGTGACGTGATCAGACTAATCACTCGGGAGTGGGGAGTGCGCTGACTGGAGGTGGAGGTCACGGGTCAGGGAGACCTGACTGGGTTCAGCCACCACAAACCCAGGGTTGGGGAGAAGGCCCTGCGTAAGGTCAGGCCCAGGCAGCGGACTCTCCAAGGCAGGGGTTTAACAGACGTCAGGGCTGAGTGATGGACTTGATGCCGGAGGGTAGGGAGGAGCCAAAAGCCTGCCAGGAATGGGCGTCCGGGCAAGTGTGAGGACGGCCAACAGGCAGAGGCAGCAGAGGCTGGAGGGGACGACAGGAAATCATCGCTGTCAGACGAGGTGATGGCGGGACGTTGCACGAGGCCCTGGAGAAGAGGCTGGGGCTAAAAGCGGGAGGCGTGGGACATCCGTGTGGAGTAGCAAAGGTGCCTCGGCAAACAAGAAGCTTTCTGAGGAGCACAGCATGGATGAAGGACCCTGGTAAACGCGGGAGGAAACGTGCACTGAGGGAGCCAGTGACGGAACAAAGCAGAGGACCTGGAACTCCAAGTTCTGAAAAGCCAGTGGGGGCTCTGTGGCCACACGTCATTATTACAGGCAGACACCCGAGCAGCCAACATTTGCTCAGTGCCCACGAGACACAACTTCCAAGGGAAGAAAATTCAGTTTCTAAAGGAGAAGAACCCGTGTAAGGTTTAGGTGTCTGAGAAGAGGAGACCGTAGGCTCTAGAGCCTGCGAGACGAGTCCTGGGGACGAGGAAAAGGGGGGAGTCGGGAAGGATGTGCAGGGATGCAAGGAAGCCTGAGCACGGAAGCTGAAAATCAAGGTCACCTAATACCAGCAGGTGCTCTCCCAAAGAGGGGCTGCTGGCTGAGAACAACATGGAGGGAGTCTGCGGAGGGTAGTGTTTGCAATACTCCTCCTTTGACCGTCATCACAATTTCTCCTCTATCCCTAAGGGGCACACCTGGAATGTGACCCTTCAAAGCCCCCAGCGCTGTCACCTAACTACTTCTAAGTTCCCATTCTGGTTCCCAGGGCCTGTCAGAGCTCTCTCCACTGAACCCAGCACCACTGTTACCCAGGGCAGCCGACTCCTCAGCAAGCCCTTCTCCCTCCCTAGGGGACCCTATCAGAAAGGCCATGTTTTCTTTCACATCAAAAACCTTCCCGGCTAAGCGGCCTGTCCTGTCGCAGTGCTGGCCGAGGGACCAGCAGGTTACTGACGAAGGACAAACGGCTCTCCCCGGGAGCTCCGAAACATACAAAATAAACAACCGTGTTCCTTTCTGAAATAAAACAGTATTGGGGTCATAACACGATAATCTTTCATATCCTCTGCTCACAATAGATTTTAGAGAACAGGTCTCAGGTGTTCAAGCTTGAGGCCCCTCGTACCTAGTGCCAATAGCATTATGTAGGAGGCGAGATGCCCTTCACACGGATCTCGGTAGATCTCAGGGCCCAGCTCTAGCCCACTAATGGCCCCGTCCCCACCTCCATTCTCTCTTTGGCGAAGAGCGGGGGCCCCCCGTGTTCGGGTTACCAGATGGAGGCGCGCGAGGCCGTCATCTCTGGCTCGTGCCCGGCTGGCCCGCACGACAGAACCGCCGGCTGACCCAGAGGCAGCATGGGGCCTAAATGCCAGGATCGGGGAGGCCGTGGAAAGCCCTCCCAAGGCTTCCGGGACTGCTGCTTGGTTACCACCCTCTGAGGATGCCCCTGCCAACTGAGGGGGGGGGGGGGTGCCGGGCCAGCCTGGGCAGGGTGCCGAGCACCTGAGGCCTACTACCTGCCTCGGCCTCCATGCTCTTTCTGGAGGACCTGCCACTCTCTCCAGCAAGAAAATCATCATCCTTGACAGAACAGCTGAAGGAACGGGATTCAGGAAGTGCCCGTTAGTTATTCCCCAGATGGCATGTCACTGGGCCCTGCCTGCCCTGTCCTTGTCCTCCCCTTGCTCAGTGCCGCGGGAGAGCCAAGGGACACAAACCCACCAAGGGTGTCTCCGGGGCCCCGGTGACGTGCTCTGCTAGACTACGGGACACGTGCTGGCCGGATGTCACAAGGCAGCGGGCAAGAGAGCCAGTCACCGGTATCTCAAGCGTTCGGAGTGACCAGATAATGGGTCTCCCCCTGACTTCCAAACCTTCACGAGAGCCCGGCAGGAAAGACTGTGGAAAAGCAGCAGCCTCGGCATTTCCTGGGCACAACCTGTCTCTTGTCTAAAAACCCAGGAACCGTGAGGTGCTGACGGGAGCCACGGCTCTGAGAAGTCGCCCTTCAGACTGGGCCTGCCTTCCGTCTGTCCCCCCGGCACTGAGATCATGTGACTTGTCCCGTTTGCACCCTTGGAATAGGAGCTCTCTACGAAGGAGTCTGTGTTGTGCCCTTCTGTCTATGCCAGAATCTAGCAGAGTGTCTGCCCACGGGAGGCATTCCAGAAAAGGCTGGATGAAAGCAGGAGGCCCAGAGACTTGTTGGGCTCAGAGGCGCTCCAAGACCACGGACCTCACCGGCGCGCTCCTCTGCCCAGAGCCATTTGCCAACACCTACCGCTCAGAAGATCAGTGATTAGAAAGGTCAATTTATTTATCATAAAGATGAAAAGAGTAATTTTCAGTGTAACAGCTTATCACACTCTACCCTTTCTTGGCCTCAGTTTCTTCTTCCGCAAAATGGGAAAAATGGGGATGACGCCAGCAGCACTTCCTCGGGCTTCTGCGCGGGGTAGGACTCCGATTCCCCGGCGTGTGCAATGCTCAGTGAGCACCAAGTCTCCTTCCTGTCCTCTCTGTGATGCGAGAGTGAACAAGGGCCGGAGCCCTCACTTACCTTGCCTATCCTGATGCATGAATTTATGGTATCGAGCAACTCAGCCTTTTTTTCATTTACAGGCACTTCCGCTAACTCCTTGCCTATTAGTTCGCCTGCTTGATAGCCCATGGTTGTTTCAAACGCAGGATTTGCATACTGGGGGGAGACAAAAGAAACAACATCACCCAGATTAGAAGAGAATTTGAAAAGAGGGCAATCAAGGGTATTCACCCCAAGCCGGCTTGTTTCCCTCCTGGAAAGCTCAAGAACCTGGAGCTCCCCACCACAGTTCTAAAGCCCTAAGAGCACACCCCCAGGTGATCCCTGGAGTCCAGAGAAGCCGCTGCTCCAGGGACACCTGGCTGCGCTTTCTGCCCTGGCCCCCGAGGGCCCCAGGAGAGATGGCCTGATCCCACTTGAACACCAACAGAGGAAAGAAGCCGCATGGAGACGGGCCTGGGTTGCTACAAAAGGCTTTTTGGGATGATGATACAGCAGGACAAAGCACAAGACTGAAGTCTGAAGCACTCAGACCCTCCTCTGCCGAGTCCCTTGACCCCTCTAAGTCTCAGTCTGCGTATCTGTGTAATGGGAACAGAACATCTATCTTGCCACTCTCGTGATACACGTGAATAATCAAAACAGGCTATGAACTGCGAAGTATTTACAGATATAAGGCTGTATGACTAAATTTCAAAGAAGATTACAAGACTAGGATAAAACGTACAGGAAAGTTGAGCATGTGCTAATAATAATAGTAATAGTAATAATAATAATAATAAAATAATGACGATAAAGCAGTAACTGATGCTGCTTAAGATCTGTTTTCCTTGCTAGACACTATAGCATGCATTTCACACACATTAACCCACTTAGTCCTTAGAACATCCTTACAAAAGGCAATAATTAGTATTGTGAATATTAATATTATTCCTGTCTGGGGCGCCTGGTGGCTCAGTTGCTTAAGTGTCCAGCTCTCGATTTCAGCTCAGGTCATGATCTCACGAATAGTGAGATAAAGCCCTGTGTCTGGCTCTGCACTGACAGCACGGAGCCTGCTTAGGATTCTCTCTCTCTCCCTCTCTCTCTGCCCTCCCCCCTGCTCCCAAATAAACTTTAAAAGACAATTATTCCCATCTGTACAGCCGAGAGACCACATTCAGAGAGATTAAGTAACTTGCCCAACGATGCTCAACTATGAAAGGGCCGAGCTGAATGCAACCCAGGCCTGTCTGACACCAGCTTGTACCCACAGCCACTGGCCCAGGCTGCCTCTCAGGGCACCAACTCCTGAAAGTCAGGATCAGCAGCTCTTTACAGAGAAAGTCACAAGTGAGAGGAAAGTGAGGAGCAGGAGTGCTCAGAATCAGAATCAACATCAAGGTGGAGCTGATTCTCGGACAAAGGGAGCGTTTCCTCGGCACGACCCCCTCTCTTCTTATCTAAAAAGTGCAAGTCTTGTTACCTTAAGCCGCTTTTATGAATCCACTTTGCTAATAACGGGTCATTTGTTCAGCGACTACTAGGTTGTTCTGGAAATTCTGAGAAGTTTCTGGTAAATTTCTAAAGGTGTAAACTATCTTCAAGACCAGGGAGAAAGGCAAGAACCTGCAGACCTGGCGGTCAGAGCCTCCTCTCCACCGCCCCCCCCCAACCCCCGGGGGTAATCCCTCTGGATAAAAGTCTCCTCTTGCTAAACAAACAAACAAACAAAAAGGTGAAAAGTAATAAATGCAAATGTGCTAGAATATTTTCTAGCACCCAAAGTAATCATTAGTATCTTTTCTTATCTACAGGGAGCTTAGTTTAAACTACACATTTTATACATTTTGTTCTGATAATCCTCCAAGGAAAACTTGGTCTCTTGAACTTCAAAAAGAAAAAAAAAATCATACCTGAGGGGTTCAATCCTAAAATAAGAGCAAACAAAACCAGAAATTCAGAAAAATGACCTTCCAAAATAACTAACCTGTATAACACGGTCTTCACTTGTAATTTCAACTGCTTCTTGACTTTTCTCCAGTGCAGTGAATATTGAGTTACAAGCCCTTTATGGGTAGGAAAAAAAACAAAAACAAACACTGATTAATGTAAATACCACAAAATGCAACACAATCTTGCGTTACTGCATTAACTTATTTAAATGTGTTTTTCATCTGATTATAAAAGTAACAAGTACTAACCCAAGAAAAAAAAAAGGGTAAATATTGAAAAGCACAAAGAAAAAATAAACACCTCAGCAACCCTGCTACCTGACCACGACTATGCCCAACTGGAGCCTTCCTTCCAACGTGCGGACCAGTGGACCAGAGCGGAATACACGCCAGGGTTGGATTGCAGCTGTTCACCAGCTCCAGGACCCTGGGTGTGTGACTGAACCTCCTGAGTCTCCCTCCTCCCCATCTGAAGGGTCCAGAATCCTGCATAGAGCCTGGCAGAAAGGGGGCAGTCAACCATTTGTAGCTATTATTTTATTTTACCTTTTTTATGTAAAAAAGAGTATGTATTTGGAATGAAGAAATAACAGCAACTTACAAACTTAAAAAGATGACAAACGGGAAAATCGTCACAATATCCAGGAAAATAACCATACCGTTAACCCGTGCACCAGGCAGGGGTTAGGGGCACTGACCCCGCAGAGTCAAAAATCTGCATGTAACTTTTGACTCCCCAGAAACTTAAGTACTAACAGCCTACTGTAGACCAGAAGCCTTACCGATAATACAACCAGTCAATTAACACAGATTTTATATGTTATATATATTATCCACTGTGTCCTCACAATAAGGTAAGCTAGAGAAAAGAAAATGCTGTTAAAAAATCATTAAAAAAGGGAGCCTGGGTGGCTCAGTCAGCTAAGCATCTGACTCTAGATTTCAGCTCAGGTCATGATCTCGCAGTCCGTTAGTTTGAGCCCTGCACTGGGCTCCATACTGGCAGTGCGGAGCCTGCTTGGGATTCTTATTCTCTCTCTCAGAATCAACTTAAAAAATAAAAATAAAAAGATCATAAGGAAGAGAAGATACATTTCTAGTACTGTGTTTCTTGAAAAAAGAATCTCTACATAAGTGAACCCGTGCAGTTCAAACCCATGTTGTTCAAGGGTTAGCTGTATTTTTATTAACAAACCACCTGATTCATGTCTGTAGGACATCTTCCCTATCTATTTGGCAACATAATCTTTGATTGCCTATTCATATCACAATACAATCTTTATAGAGCCACCAGGAAATAATTCAGTCTTTTCAAACTGACGTATAATTTACATACAATATTCTGCTAGCTTCGCATGTAAAATACAGTGATTCGACCTCTGTATCCACTGCAAACTGATCACCAGGGCAAGTCTAGTTATCACCTCTCACCACACAAAATTCGTACGATGTAGCTGCCTCATCAGCTACCACATCTTTATCCATTTACCTATCGATGGACACTGGGGTGGCTTCCATGATTTGGCTACTGTAAATTATGCTGCAGGAAACACAGAGGTGTATATATCTTTTCGAATTAGTATTTTTGTACTCTTTGGGTCAATACTCAGTAGTGGAATTATTGGGTCATAGGGTAATTCTATTTTCAATTTTCTGAGGAACCTCCATACTGTTTTCCAGAGTGGCTACACCAGTTTGCGTTCCCAGCAACAGTGCACGAGGGTTCCTTTTTTTCCACGTCCTCGCCAACACTTGTTGTTTCCTGTTTTTTATTTTAGCCATTCTGACAGGTGTGCGGTGATACCGCATTGTGGTTTTGATTTGCATTTCCCTGCTGATGAGTGATGTTGCACATCTTTTCAGGTGTCTGTTGGCCATCTGTAGGTCTTCTTTGTTTAAAAAAAATTTTTTTTAATGATTATTTTTGAGAGAGAGTAAGCACAGGGGAGGGGCAAAGAGAGAGGGAGACACAGAATCCGAAGCAGGCTCCAGGCTCTGAGCTGACAGCATAGAGCCCGACGTGGGGCTTGAACTCATGAACTGCAGGATTATGACCTGAGCTGAAGTTGGACACCCAACCGACTGAGCCACCCAGGCACCCCTGTAGGTCTTCTTGGGAGAAATGTCTGTCCGTGTCTTCTGCCCATTTTTTAAGTATGTGTTTTTCTTTTGGTGTTGACGTCTTTTCATCAGTGTGTATTCTTGCCCCCCTTTGTTGTAGATTAGCTGACCACATAAGGATAGGTTTCTTTCTGGGCTCTATATTCTGTTGCACTGATCTATAGGTCTATTTTTGTGCGAGTACCACACTGTTTTGCTTACTACAGTTCTGTAGCATATCTTGTTATCTGGGATTGTGATAACTCCGGTTTTATTCTTTTTCAAGACTGCTTTGGCTTTTTGGGGTCTTTTGTGATTCCATACAAATTTTAAGATTGTTTGTTCTAGATCTTCTATGAAAATGCTGTTGGCATTTTGATAGGGATGGCATTAAATCCGTAGACAGCTTTGGATGGTATGAATATTTTAACAATATATGATCTTCCAATCTGTGAGCATGGAATATCTTTCCATTTGTGTCAGCTTCAATTTCTTTCATCCATGTTTTAAAATTCGATATAGGTCTATCACCCCTTGGTTAAGTTTGTTCCTAGGTATTGAATTCTTTTTGGTGCAATGATAAATGCAATTGGTTTCTTAATTTCTCTTTCGACTACTTCATTATTAGTGTATAGAAATGCAACGAATTTTTTTTATGTTGATTTTGTATCCTGTGACATTACGGAATTCATTTATTAGTTCTAGTAGTTTTTTGGTAGAGTCTCAAGGGTTTTCTATATATAGTATCATGTCATCTGCAAGTAGTTGAAAGTCCTACTTCCTTCTTACCAATGTGGATGCCTTTATTTCTTTTTGTTGTCTGACTGCTATGGCTAGGGCTTCCAGTAATAAAAGTGATTAAGAGCAGACATCCTTGTCTTGTTCCTGATCTTAGGAGAAAAGCTCTCAGTCCTTCACTATTGAGTATGAAGTTAGCTGTGCTTCTTCACATATGGCCTTTATTATGTTGACGTATGTTCCCTCTACACATAATTTGTGGAGGTTTTTTTTTTATCACAAATGGATGTTGGCAAATGCTTTTTCTGCATCTACCGAAATGACCACATGGTTTTTATCCCTTCCCTTGCTGATGTGATGATGTATCAGATTGATGCATTTGTGAAGACTGAACCACCCTTGCAACTCAAGATAAATCCCACTTGGTCGTGGTAAACGATTTTTTTTAATGTATTGTTGGATTTTGTTTGCTAACATATTGTTTAGAGTTTTTACATCTATGTTCACTGAGATACTGTCTTAATAGTTTTTTTTTTTTTTTTTTTTTTTGTGGTGTCTTTATCTAGTTTTGGCATCAGGGTAACGCTGGGCTCAGAGAATGAATCTGGAAGCTTTCCTTTCTCTTCTATTATTTGGAATAGTTTGAAAAGAATAGGCATTCACCATTTTCATAGAATTTACCTGTGAAGCCGTTTGGTCCTAGATTTTCTGTTTGTTGGGGGTTTTTTGACTAGTGATTCAATGTTATTGCTAATCTGTCTATTCAAATTTTCTAATTCTCCTGGTCCAGTTCTGGGAGGCTACATGTGTCTAATAATTTGTCTATCTCTTCTAGGTTGTCCAATTTGTTGGCATATGATATTTCATACTCTCTTATAATGCTTTGTATTTGTGTTGTTATTTCTCCTCTTCATTTTAAAATAAAAAATTTTTAAGTTTTTATTTATTTTTGAGAGAGAGAGAGAGACAGAGAGAGACACACACACACACACGCAAAGCATGAACAGGGGAGGGGCAGAGACAGAGGGAGACACAGAATCTAAAGCAGGCTCTAGGCTCTGAGCTGTCAGCACAGAGCCTGACATGGGGCTGGAACTCATGATCCACAAGATCATGACCTGAGCCAAAGTTGGACGCTTAACTGACCAAACCACCCAGGTACCCCTCTCCTCTTCAATTTTTTTAAATGTTTATTTATCTTTGGGGGGGAAGGGCAGAGAGAGATAGGCACACAGAATCCAAAGCAGGCTCCAGGCTCTGGGCTGTCAGCATGGAGCCGGATGCAGGGCTTGAATCATACAAACTGCGAGATCCTGACCTGAGCCTAAGTCAGACGCTTAACTAACTGAGCACCCAGGCGCCCCTCCTCTTTCTTCACTTAAAAAGAAAAAAGAAATTATTTATTTATTTAGAGAGAGAGAGAATGCATGAGCAGGGCAGAGGCAGAGAGAGGGGCAAAGAGAGAATCCCAAGCAGGTGCCATGCTGTCAGTGCAGAGCCTCACATGTGGCTCGATCTTGCAAATGGTGAGATCATGACTTGAGCTGAATTCAAGAGTCAGCCACTTAACCAACTGAGGCACCCAGATGCCCTCTTCATTTTTTTTTCTTTCTCTTCTTTCATTTCTGATTTTGTTTGAGTCCTCTGTGTTTTGTTTTGTTTTTTTTTTTGTTTTTTGGGTTTTTTTTGATAAGTCAGGCTAAATGTTTATCGATTTTGTTGATCTTTTCAAAGAACCAGCTTCTGGTTTCATTGATCTGCTCTCCTAGTTTTTTTTTTTTTTCTTTTTTTAAGTTTCTATTTTGTTTATTTCTGCTCTAATCTTTATTATTTCCTTCCTTCTGCTGTTTTGGGGTTTTGTTTGTTCTTTTTCTTTTCGTAGCCCCTTCACGTGTAAGGTTAGGTTAATTTGAGATTTTTCTTGCTTCTTGAGGCAAGCCTGTATTGCTATAGACTTCCCTTTTAGAACCCAAAGATTTTGGACCATTGTGTTTTCATTTTCATTTGTCTCCATGCATTTTTTAATTTCCTCTTTGATTTCTTAGTTGACCCATTCATTGTATGAATAGCATGTTATTGAACGTCCATGTATTTGTATTCTTCCAGATTTTCTCTTATGGTTAATTTCCAGTTTCATAGTGCTGTGGTGGGAAAAAGATGCATGGTATGACTTTCATCTTTTTGAATTTGTTGACACTTGATTTGTGGCCGAATATGTGATCTATTCTAGGCTGAATATGTTACATATTGAAAGAGCATGTGTATTCTGCTGTTTTAGGAGGGCATGTTCTGAGTATCTCTATTAAATTCATCTGGTCCAGTGTCTCATTCAAAGTTTGTTTCCTTGTTGATTTTGTTTAGATGAGTTGTCCATTAATGTGAGTGGGGTAGTAAAGGCCCCTACCATTACTATAATACTATCAACTACTTCCTTTATGTTTGTTATTAACTGCTTTATGTATTTGGGTGCTCCTATGTTGGGTGCATAAATATTTACAATCATTCTTTCTTCTTGTTGGATTTTCCCCTTTATGTCTTCTTCTGTGTTCTTGTTACAATCTCTGTTTTAAAGTCTATTTCGTCCAATGTAAGTATTGCCACTGGCTTTCTTTTCACTTCTAGTGCATGATAAATGTTTTTTTAATTTTTAATTATTTATTTAAAGTTTATTAAAAATTTTTTTTAATATGAAATTTATTGTCAAATTGGTTTCCATACAACACCCAGTGCTCATCCCAACAGGTGCCCTCCTCAATGCCCATCACCCATCCTCCCCTCCCTCCCACCCCCCATCAACCCTCAGTTTATTCTCAGTTTTTAAGAGTCTCTTATGGTAAATGCTTTTCTATTCCTTTGCTTTCAATCTGCAGGTGTCTTTAGGTATGAACAGAGTCTCTTGTGTGCAGTATATGGATGGGTCTTGCTTTTTTATCCATTCTGTCACCCTGTCTTTTCATTGGAGCATTTAGTCCATTTACATTCAAAATAATTATGGATTTATTGCCATTTTGTTACTTGTTTCAAGGTTGTTTTTGAAGCTCTCTGCTCCTTTCTTCTCTCTCGTCTTTCACAGTTTGCTTTCTTTAGTGATATACTTTGATTCCTTTCTCTTTATTTTTTGCGTATCTATTTTTGATTTGTACTGGTTTTTTGTTTGTGGTTACCATTGGGTTTACATATAACATCTTATACATATAGCACTCTATATTAAGCTGATGGTCACCTAAGTTTAAATCCATTCTTTACTAGTCTCTCACCTCACACTGATAACAAGCCATTTTGACAGGTGTGAGGTGACATTTCATTATGGTTTTGCATTTCATTGAGGGTTAGTGATCTTGACCACCTTCTCATGTGCCTATTGGCCGTCTGTTTACTTTGAACAAAATGTCTCTTATGATCCTCTGACCAATTCTTAATCAGTTTTTTTTTAAGTTAGTTAGTATGAATTCTTTATACATTTTGGATATTAACTCTTATTGGATATATGATTAGAAAATATCTCCCATTCAGTAGGTTGACTTTTCACTTTGTTGATGGTTTCCTTCTCTGTGCAGAAGCTTTTTAAGTTTGATGTAGTCTCATTTGTTTATTTTTGCTTTTTTTTTGCCCTTGCCTTTGGAGTTTGAGGGCCCCCTCCCCCCCAAAAAAAAGAAAAAGAAGAAAAAGAAAAAAAAACTCACTGAAACCAATGTCAAGGAGGTTGCTACCTATGTTTCTTCTATGAATTTCACGGTTTCAGGTCTCACATTCAAGTCTTTAATGCATTTCGAGTTAATTTTTGCATATGGTTAAGACAGTGGCCCAGTTTCATTCTTGTGCATTTAGCTGTCCAGTTTTCCTACCACTGTTTTAAAAACTTTCCTTTCCCTACTGTATATTCTAGCCTCTTTTGTTGATGAACTGACCAGATGAACATGGGTTTATTTCTGGGATCTTTATTCTATTCCACAGACCTCGTGTCTGGTTTCATTCCAGTACCATACTGTTTTGATTACTGTAGGTATGCAGTATCATTTGAAATCAGGAAGCATGATACCTCTAGCTTTCTTTCTCAAGATTGCTTTGGCCATTCAGTCTTTTGAGCTTTCACATAAGCTTTTAGGATTATTTGGTCTAGTTCTGTGAAAAATGCCATCGGAATTTTGATAGGGACTATCCTGAATTTGCAGACTGCTCTGGGTAGTATGGGCTTTTTAACAATATTAATTATTCCAACCCCTGAGCATGGTATATTTTTCCATTTATTTGTGTCATCTCCAATTTCTTTTATCAATGTCTTAATAGTTTGCAGTGCACAGGTTTTTCATCTCCTTGGTCAAATTTATCCCTACGTATTTTATTCTTTCTGATATAATTATAAATGGGACTATTTTTCTTTCTGATAGTTCTTTGTTAGTGTATAGAAATGCAATGGATTTTTGTATATTAATTTTGCATCCTGTAACTTTACTGAAGCACTTGTTAGTTCTAATTGCTCTTTGGTGGCATTTTTAGGATTTTCTACATATAGTATCATTTTCTGTGCAAATGGTGACAGTTTTACCTTTTCCCTTCCAATTCAGATGCCTTTTATTTCTTTTTCTGCCTAAATGCTCTGGCTAGAACTTCTAATACTATATTAAATAAAAGAGGGGGTGGGGTGTTCTCGTCCTGCTCCTGATCTTAGAAGAAAAGCTTTCAGCTTTCACTACTGAGTATGGCGTTATCTGTGAGTTTGTCATCTGTTTTCTTTCTTACACTAAAGTACGTTTCCCCATACCCACTTTGTGGAGAGTTTTACTTTGTCAGATGCTTTTTCTACATCTATTGAGATGATCATAGGATTTGTAGCTTTCATTTGGTTAATGTGGTATACCATGTTGGTTGATTTCCAGCTGTTGAACCATCCTTATATCCCCAGAACAAATGCCAATGATCCTATTAAT
This sequence comes from Panthera leo, assembly GCF_018350215.1. Lineage (NCBI taxonomy): Eukaryota > Metazoa > Chordata > Mammalia > Carnivora > Felidae > Panthera > Panthera leo. The sequence continues at coordinate 4,396,674 of NC_056684.1, forward strand.
GTATTGAATTCAGTTTGCTAATATTTTGTTGAAGATTTTTGCATCTATGTTCATCAGGAATACTGGCCTGTCATTTTACTATTTTGTGGCATCCTTGTCTGGTTTTGGTAATGCTGGCCTCATAAATTGGGTCTGGAAAAGTTCCCTTCTCTTCTGTTTTGTTTGTTTGTTTGTTTGTTTGTTTTTGGAAGAGTTTGAGAAGGACTGGTGTTAATTGTTCTTTGAATTTGTGGTTGATTTCACCAGTGAAGCCATCTGGCCCTGGACTTTTGTTGTTGGGAAGCTTTTTATTACTGATTCAATCTCCTTGCTAGTAATTGGTTTATTTAGATTTTCTCTGTCTTCATGATTCAGTCTTGAAAGATTTAATGCTTCTAGGAATTTATCAATTTCTTCCAATTTATTGACATATAACTATACACAGTTGTCTCTTATAATTGTTTGTGTTTCTGTGGTGTCTGTTGTAAGTTCTCCTTTCATCTCTGATTTTATTTATTTGAGCCTTCTCTTTCCTGGTGAGTCTAGCTAAATGTTTGCCAGTTTTATCTTTTCAGTGAACCAGCTATTAGTTTCACTGAGTTTTTAAAATCTCTATTTATTTATTCTGCCCTGATTATTATTTCCTTCCTTCTACTAACGTTGAGCTTTGTTTGTTCTTCCTCTAGTTCCTTTAGATGGAAGGTTATTGTTTGAGATTTTTCTTGTTTCTTGAGGTAGGCTTGTATTGTTATGAACTTTCCTCTTAGAACCACTTTTGCGCATCCCACAGATTTTGGTATGTTGTATTTCTTTTTTCATTTGTTCCTGAGCATTTTAAAAAATTCCTCCTTTGATTTCTGATGGCCCATTGGCTGTTCAGTAACATGTTGTTTTATTCTCTACATTTTTGTGGTTTTTCCAGTTTTCCTCTTGTAATTGATTTCTGGTTTCATACCACCGTATGTAGTTGGAAAAGACGCTTGCTATGATTTCAATCCTGTTGAAAGTATTGAGACTTCTTTTGTGGCCTAACATGCTCTATCCTGGAGAATGCTGCATGTGCACTTGAGAAGAATGTGTATCTTGCCTGTTTTTTGGATCAAACGTTCTGTGTGTATCTATTAACTTCATCCGGTCTAAAGTATTGTTCAAAGCCAACATTTCTTTATTGCGTTCTCTGTGTGAATGATCTATCCACTGATTTAAGTGGGGTGTTAAAGCCCCCTACTATAATTATATTGTCAATTTCTCCCTTTACATCTGTTAATATTCGCTTTATATACTTTGGTGCTTCTATGTTGGATGCACATATATTTATAAGTGTTTTATCTTCTTGCTTGGTTGACCTCTTTATCATTAGGTAATGCCCTTCTTTTTCTTTCATTACAGGCTTTATTTTAAAGCCTATTTTGTCTCATATGAGTGTAGCTACAACGGCTTTTTGTTTCCAGCTTGTATCTTTTTCCATCTCTCCCCTTTCATTCTGTGTGTGCTCTTACTTCTGACGTGAGTCTCTCGTAGGCAGGCACACAGATGAGTCTTTTTAAAAATTTTTAATGTTTTTAATTTTTATTTTATTAAATTTTTTTTTAAGTTTGAGAGAGAGAGAGAGAGAGAGAGAGAGAGAGAGAGAACAAGCACACACGAGTGGGGGTGGGGTGGGGGGTGGGGGGGGGGCAGAGAGAGAATCCCAAGCAGACTATGCACTGTCAGCCCAGAGCCCGATGTGGGGCTCAAACTCACAAACCACAGATCGTGACCCGAGCTGAAACTAAGAGTCGGATGTTTAACCAACTGGGCCACCCAGACACCCTTCAATTAATTTTTAATTCAAGCACAATGTCTTTTGATCAGAGAATTTAGTCTATTTACATTCAAAGTAATTACCGATAGGTATGTACCTACTGCCATTTTGTTAACTGTTTTCTGGATGTTTTTGTAGTTCCTCTCTGTTCCTTTCTTCTCTTTCTCTTTCTTTCTGGTTTGAGAACTTTATGTTATGCTTAGATTTCTTTCTCAGTTTCTTTTGTGTATCTGCTCTACGATTTGCTTTGTGGTTACTATGAGGATTCACATATATTGTCCTATGTATTTAACAGCTATTCTAAGTTGACAGCAACTTAAATTTGAACATATTCCAAAAATACATTTTTACTAACCCCTCCATTTTGTTTTTGATGTCACGTTTTACACTGTTTTTATTTTATATATCCCTTAATTATTGTAACTTAATTTTACTACTTTTGTCTTTTGACCTTCATACTAGCTTTAGAAGTGATCAATCTGCTACTTTTACTGTATATTTACCTTTTCCAGGAACATTTTTACTTTCTTGTGTTTTCTTGTTAATTAGTGCCATTTCTTTTCAGCTTAAAGGTCAGCAGATTTTTTGCAGAAACTTTGCAGGCCAGACATATTCAAACTGCTAAAAGGGAAAAACCTGCACCCGAAAATACTCTACCCGGCAAGGCTATCATTCAGAATAGTTGGAGACACAAAGAGTTTTCCAGATAAGCAAAAAGCTAAAGAAGTCCATCACCACTAAATCAGCCTTACAAGAAATGTTAAAGGGACTTCTTTAGCTGAAAACAAACTGCACTATTCTGTTTAAAGTTATCCCATAATTTATTCAACAAATGCCCCCATGATTGCACCTTTAGGTTGCTCTCAATTTAGTTCTCTTATATGCCTCAGAAGATGATGAAAAAATGAAAGCAACCGCCTACTTGTTCATAAAGTACAAAGATAACATTAAGGAAATTAACAAGAGCAATGCTTTGACGTCGTTCCTGGTATTAATAAAATATCACTAAACAAGACGAAGCAGCTTAGCCAATAAAAATTAGCTTTTGTGTTTTGAAATATAAAAATCAAGTGGTGTTGTGAATTATACACCAATAAATTTGTTATTAAAAAAATTTGTTTTAATGAGAAATAAGTTCTCACCTCTGATATAACAAGTTTGGAGGAAACGGATCTGTGAGAAGCCCTACTCGGTTTTAACATTCTTTTTCCAATTTTTGCAGATTTGGTAAATAAAATATAACAGATCATTCTCATTTTCATTTATGTGATTACTAGTAAAGCCAAACGTCTGTCTGCCCACCCTATGTGTTACAGATATATCCTCCCCAGAATGTTATCTAAAAATGTAACATTATTTAAGGTTTTTTAAAAAACTGTGGACAAGCTGGGGTGCCTGGGTGGCTCAGTCAGTTGAGTGTCCGACTTTGGCTCAGGTCATGATCTTGTGGTTCACGAGTTCGAGCCCTGCATTGGGCTCTGTGCTGACAGCTCAGAGCCTGGAGCCTGCTTTGGATTGTGTGTCTCCCTCTCTCTCCGCCCCTCCCCAGCTTGTACTCTGTCTCTCTCTCTCTCAAAAATAAATGGAACATTAAAAAAAATTTTTTTTTAATTGTAGACCAGCTTAACACTTTTATGTTGTTTAATCTGACTCTCCTCCTTTACCCAATCTGGCTTTTACGCCATGCTGAATTTAAAAAAACTTCACCATCCAATTACATATGTTTGCTTATATTTTTAGTACTTATGTGGCCCTACTTTTAACATCAAGTCTTTAAGTCACTGGGATTTATTTTGGGGTTGGGTGTGAGATCAAGATATAACTTAATTTTCTTTCCAGACCGTTAACAAGTTGTCACAGTTCTGTTCACTAAAAAGTCTGCCCTTTTCCATGTTGGCTTAAATTGCCATGTTGATCATATGCTAAATTCTTCAATATACTCAAGTCTATTTCTACACTTTACATTCCAGTTTAATGATCCAGCAGTAACACAAAGGCGCCGTTACAGCTTGTTAGTGCATTTGAACATCCGGCAGAACGAGTCTCTATTTCTCCTAGCTCTCTAGCCCCACATCTCCACACTCCCCTTCATATTTTTATACTGCCCTTGATAATGGACTTCTCCCTTTGGCTGTCGGCTGGTGCACAGAACAAAGCAGGCCATGATGACACGCGGGGACAGAGAGGTAAGCAGTGGATGTGCCACAGAGAGCTGTGCAGCCGTATCTTAGAGTTTGGACTTTATCTTGAAGGCAGTGGGGAGGTGCAGAGCCGAAGCACACGCAGGGTTAGGTGTGGCTGTGGCGTGGAGAATGGACAAGGAGGAGCCAAGAAAGGTGTAGGGAGACTGACGGTTCAATGATCCAGGTAAGAGAAGAGAGTGGCCTAAAGAGGAAGATGAGTAGGCTATTCCACAGATGCTCAGGAAGCAAAATCATTAGGACTTGGTGAGTGACCGGAGTTGGGGACTTGTGAAACAGACATGGTGGTTCCCATCTAGGACCACAGGGGAGACGATGGCTGCATTCACTAAGCTAAGGTATTCACGAAGAAAAGGTCAGAGGTCACAGTTAGACTTAGGAATGGAGGACAGACAACGATCGCGGTTTTGAAAACACTGATCACAACCTCAAGGATTATCTGCGCCGTTTGCGCCTGTGAGATCTCGGATCTAAGTCAGTTCATCTCCCTGGGCGTCGGTTTCTGCACTCTGGTTGGAGAAACTAAGCTCTATCACCACCTACTGCTCCAAAATTCCACTTTCCTCTCTGAGAGGCCAGTAGCCTAGTTCAGTGCAGGAAGGCTGTGGCCCGTCTGTGTCCGCGAGAGAGGGACGGACAGGCCTAAACCTGGCCATCCACCTCACGTTTCCCGGCAAAACCTGGCGATAAGCCTCTCCTTTGTACACTTCACTAGCCTCAAACATGTCTGCTCACCAGAACTTCTCTGCTACCTGACTTCATTTCATCTATCAAGTATTTTCCTTGCCTGCGTGTGGAGCCCCCGGTGCTGGCCCTACTGATCTTTGTACTCCAAGCCCTGACCCCTTATCTCTGCCTTAGGCATATCCAAACAGGGTGATCTCATGCTCTCTCTTTGGTCCCGGGAATATAAAAGAACAGTAGACCACCCAAGGAAGAAACCTAGTTTGACAAAGAGCTGCTAACTTTTTTTTTCTTGCCAACCTTGTATAATTTTACTATTTTTTTTGCTTTTTCTATTGTACAAGGAACTAGGTTTCTACTCTTTTCACTTAAAAACCAAAAACTGTTTATCAAGAGCAAATTCCAAATGTCTATTTGTGGAAAAGAAAACATGTCACCTACCAGAGATAACCAATATTAGTAGGTCGGGTGTGTGTATATATTACAAGTTTTTTTTTTTCCTTAAAAAAGTAGATAGATAATTCAGTATATCCCTTTGTAGACTGCTTTTTCATTTGCTATTCTTTTGGAGCCCTGGCTTTACATGTGTCTCCCATCGCTAATGTGACCGCTCATTAGACATCCAGGCAGACTCCAAGAGTCAATATAAAGAGAGTTGCCAGGCCACCACCCCATCCCATTTCAGCAGGAGGTCAGTAGGGCCGAAAGGCAGCTGCCCACAGCCGAAGACCTCACTTGCAACGCTGCCCTGAGTGGTGCGGTGGGCGTTCCAGAAGGGGCAGAGTTACCTGAGTTTCAGCTGGGACCGCACCTCTCCGAACTCCAGCTGGAGCAGTTCGTTGTAACAGGCCATGAGGCTGGGGTTTTCCACATACCTCTACAAAGAGAAGGGGGATTTCGTGGATAAACAAATGTGCATCTTTAAGTTATTATTGACTATCAGGAAAAATTCTTTTCACAGACTTCTCACGTGGGTAACTGAAACCTAAAAAGACACGTTATCTTTAATGACGAACAGGAACTGAGAGGTGAAAATCTGAGTACCAAATTAGCTTTTTTAAAAAAATAAGTTTTTTGAGAGAGAGAGAGAGAGACAGAGGGTGTGTGCGAGGGGCAGAGAGAGAGGGAGGGAGAATCCCAACCAGGCTCCATGTGAGCCCGTGACCTGAGCTGAAATTAAGAGTCAGAGGTGAGCTACCCAGGCACCCCAGGTACCAAATTCGCTTTTAAGAAGACAGGGCTTGGGCACCTGAATGGCTCAATCAGTTGAGCCTCTGACTCTTGGTTTCGGCTTAGGTCATGGTCCCACGATTTATGAGATTAAGCCCTGCATCGGGCTCTGCCCTGACAGCATGGAGCCTGCTTGGGATTCTCTCTCTCCCTCTCTCTCTGCCCCTCCCCTGCTCATGTGCTCACTCTTTCTCTCTCTCAAAATAAATAAATACACTTTAAAAAAAAGAAAAGAAGAAGAAGACCGGGCTTAAAAATGCTTTGTTTGAGCAAACAGGATTTTGGTTATCTGCACGGCACTATCAGAGGCTAGAATATGCAGAAGGAAGAAATTCATTTAACTGAAGTCCTAATTTATATTAACTTCTAGAGTACATTCACTTAGTCAAGCACAGTATGCTGTCCTCTTTAAAGTCGCTCAAGCCCACAGTCAGCAAACACACACTTGCACTTCTCTGGGCACCTGCATCTCACAAAGGTAACCCCCACCCGGCAACGTGTTCCTACACTCACCTCTAACCATGGCTCAGTCAAGCCACTGAAGGATGGCCCTCCATAGCACAGGTGCTGGCTTTGCCCGGTAGCCTTACTGCCGTGGACAATCTCTACCTCGTGCAATAACCTTTACATGATGGAAACACCTCACCACAAAGCTAGTCACGCGGCCGTGAGGAGCACGGACCCATTCCGCCACCAAGTTATGTATTCCACGAAGACATCTTAGAGGTCACTGTGTCCTGTCACCTAGTTCCATTCGGGCGGAAGAAACATCGGGGAACATTACTCACTCCTGTTTCTGTGACCAGCTCTTGCTTTCACCTGCTCGATGCATAGATGACACTCTGCTGGCCGAGGACAAGGCTGAGGCCGAAGAGGCAGGGCCGGACCTGTGCAGGCCACCACCTCCAAGCCAAAGCCAGACCAACCTGGGACATGGGCCTCTCATGGAGCTCCTGCCTCTGCCCCAGTGAAGGTGCATAGAAGACCAATAGCCCTCTGTTTAAACAGTGATCAGGGTCTTGTCTGAGCGTCATGCAACCTAATCAATCCAGCCCGGGTTCATGCCTTATAAGCTGTATGACCCTAAACGAGGCACCTGGGCCCGCTCTGCTCTTGCACAACAAGCCTGTCCTGTTCCTACCCGCTGCAGGTGACCGTGAGGACCAAGTGAGGTAGAGGGAGAGAGCACTCTAACTGCAAACCGCTGCATGACCACAGAGCACGGTGATCGCCATCCCCGGGAGGGGAGGGAAGGGGAGGGAGGAGCAAGCCACGCTGGCCGTGGGCACCCTGGTCCCTATCCCACAGGCCAGAACACAGCCCCTCTCACCGCAGAAGCGTGAGAGCGGTGCCCTGCCTACAGCACTCGCCCACCGGGAGAGGAGTGTGCTGGGCCTGCCGTGCATTCCTCGGTCAGCCCTGACTCCACGGAACACCCGAGAATGCTGTCCACCTGCACAGGTACCTGGTGCCGACTGGGCGGGAACAGGGAGGAGACTCCTGGGCACAGGGCCTGTGCCACCGCCAGCAGACACGGGGTGGGGCCCTGAGCTGTCTAGGGGCCTGGCTGGCCTCACCTGCTCTGCATGTGAGATCCTGGGATATGGAGACACGTGTATTTATAAACAGCCTCCCAGGGATGCAATGAGACTTTTCACCGGGTGTGAACGTAAATGTCCAAACTTCCAAGGCAGGCGTCAAAGTTACAAAATGGGCACGTGGGACCAAACGTACAGCAACCTGCCCCTGCTGTCTGCACCCCCCCCACTAACCCCTGCTCTAAACATCCCGTCTTTCCCGCCCTTCTCCAACTTCCACGTGTGTCGCAAGGATTCCACAGGGCATGGAGGGTGGAGGAGGGCACCGGGTCAGGGGGTGCTTGGGGAACAGGCCGTCATCCCTACTGCTCCAGCAGCAGCTGGCCTCCTCTCCCCGCCCCGCCCGACCCCAGCGCCTGGGCCACAAACCCTGCAGACCCCTGAGTTGACCCAACCTGGCTTTTCCAGAGCCCGTCACACCCGCCCTGCTGGGCCCCACCCAGGGGTTCTCGAGCCCCGGCTGCCTATTAGAATTACCTGCAATCTTGCCAAATAATAGCAACGGGCAGGCCTCTTCCAACACCACCTGAAAGACACTCTCTGGGGAAGCTCTTCAAGGGATTCTGACGCACAACCAGTGCTGAGAGACGCCACACCCCAACTTCTCAGTTAGTCAGCAGGGGCTCGGCCGCCAAGTCCCACCGAGGAAGCAAGCAGCTCTCCATCCACCCTGAAACCTTGAACTCTGGCTAATCCGCAAAACAGCCGAGTGCCCTCTGAATACCAGAGATCCCACTATGGTGTTGGCTTTCGGGTCTAGGTCTGGCTCAAGCCTCGGCATCACTGCCCCCCAGCCACGGGACTTGGGGCAGTCACCTTCCCTCTAGGTGTAGATGCCCTGCTCTGTCACCAGGCACTCAGCCACCTCGGTATCCTGTTGTTACATGAAGGTATGGGGCTCTCCTTGAAGGAAGATTAGCTTTCACCTGTGGTCTCTGACGACTGGCCGTCCACTCCTGATTTCCCAGGTCACGTACCTCTACAATGACTACCTCAAAGCCTTTGTGCTTAGAGATGTGCACCTAAGCCTGGTTTCAGCAAAGGCTTCAGAGGACACAGTGACCAAGTATGTGGGCGAGAGGGCGGGGACTGTGTGCATCAGCTACTCCAGCATTTTCAAGCTTCATGATAACTTGATTATATTAAGAAGAGAAAGGACTGAGGTCTCCTATACCTTCCACCAGGATGCTCTTTCCAGCCCACAGCTGTGCCAATGTACTTCCTCGTGGAGAATGGCAAACACACATTCCCAACGTGCATCTATGCCCTTTCGAAGAGACCTCATACAAACATAAAAGCTTAAGGACTCCCGGTGGCTGGAAGAAAAGAATACAAGGCAGGGTACATCATCTACCCCCAAGTTTCTCTAGAAAGTAGAAGCTTCCGAGCTCCTTGCTAAAAAGGATAGCCAGCTTTGAAGCCCGAAGAGTTATCGTGTAAGTATCTTCAAAGTTAGCTGGGAAAGTTTTTTTTTTTCCTTGTATGAATGCTTTCCCAAGTAGGTTGAGAGGACGTGATCTAGGATCCACCAGCGAGAGGTGATCCATCATTTCCGACTTGGGATTCTGTACTTAAAGGAACACTCCCTTTCACACTGGCTGACTTGTTCTCCTACCATTTAATATGAATTACTGGAGGTGAGGGAATGGGAGTCGGTGCCGATATGGGTGTATGTTTTGGGAGTTGTCTTGGGAACCACAAAACTACGCAACAATAACAGTAATCCAATGTATGCTTTTTATAGAAAAACGGCGCGTGTATAAAGTAACATGTTAAACTCCATCTATCCGATGTTCATATTGGGGGTTTTCTTAGTCTGCATTTACTTGCCACCCTTGTTCACTTATTAAGCTTACATCACTTTGTCTTATAAACGTCACACGGTCGCACTTCTGTAACCCAGTCCAGAAGGCCTTTCACCGGGAGAAACGGTCCGTTCACACGCGCTTGCTTCTAGCCCTTCTAGCGAGTTTACGACTCGCTCCACACCGCGGCTTCCTCTTCCTCGTGTCAGCCAGTCTGACCAGGCGGCTGTAAATTTCACATTTCCTCTTGTGAATTTGGAAGGCTTGTTAAATCTTTCCGTTTATTACTGGCTGCCTTCCTTTCCACTGACCTCAAAGGCTAACATTGATTTCTTTGCTCTATTTGAAAGCAAGATCCCGATCACGCCCAGAACAGACCATCTCCCAGGGAGCGCATGTTCTAGTCTGCACCTTTCCCACCGACGACGGCTTCAGAATACTTTCACTGCCCACCCCCTCCCATGTCTGCTAGATAAGGTCCTGAGAACGCTCTTACCCCCACCTCCTCCCCACAAACCCTGAAGATGCCTAGGTTCACTAAGACAGTCGAGAATTTAAATCCTGAGCCATTGTTCAAATTTTTCTTTTGGTACGTCCCTTGCGTTAGAAGAGTATTATATACTCCAGTCTGAGTGTTCCCTTTTGGGCCTGAACAGCATACCTACATAGATCTAGATCTCACCTACATTTCTCACGTTACGGAGCCACAGGCGAAGCTACGCTACCCGGCGTTCATGCACACGCAGGCGCAGATGGAGGGCAGCAGCAGGCGGGACCCCGCGCTCGGCAGGTTCCCTGCCCACCACTTCCCTCCACTTTATCCTCCCTGCTCCTCAAGTGTCTTGTTCGAGTTCATCTGGTGTCGCAGTGGAGTCCTTTCTCAGTTCTCTGCCTCAGATAGGGCTCCTGGCGGGGGGACAGGACTCTCAGTTTTACGCCCACCCCCTTTTGCCCTGCAAGGTGACCAAGGAGTTGTCTGGGCGGGACTCTCGGGCTGCGGTCCTCCCGCGGTAATATCTCATCAGACCAGGCATTATTATTACTGTTTTATACAGTCAATGTGTGCTTAGATTTACCCCCATATTCACCATTTTCTTGCTGCTCATTTCTTGGCGTTGCAAGCCTTCCACTTGGGATTCACCTTCCCTCTGCTTGAAGCACCCCCTTTAGCATTTTCTTGTAAGATCTGCTAGTTGCAAACTCTGTTTTCACATTGCTCAAAGTCTTTATTTCAACTGCATTTTTGGAAGCTATTCATGCTAGGGCTAGTTGCTTTCCTTTATCACTCTGCAAGGGTTATTCCTGTATGTTCTATTTTCCGTTTATCACTGCAGAGAAGCTGGCTGATAGTCGTCATTCTTCCGAAGCTAATCTTTCTTCTCTGGCTGATTTCAAGGTCTCTTTCCAGGTGTGACACCGGGGTGGCTCAGTCGGTTGAGTGTCCAACTCTTGATTTTGGCTCAAGTCATGATCCCAGAGTCGTGGGCTCGAACTCCGTGTTGGGCCTCGTGCTGAGTGTGGAGCCTGCCTAAGATTCTCTCTCACTCTCGCCCTCTCCCCCGCTCACATTCTCTCTCAAAAAAAAAAAAAAAATCTCTGTTTTGTTTTTTCACCATGATGTGTCTTCTTTTTATTTACTCTACTTCGGATTTGTTGGAATTTTTGAATCTGTGGACCATAATCTTTCATCAGTTCTAGAAAATTCTCTTCCAATACTGCCTCTGCCCCTCTCTCTCTCTCCCGTTCTTCGGGAACCCCAGTTGTATATATGCTAAACTATACAGTCTGTCCTCCACACTTAACTTCCCTAACTTATCTTCTGTTACCGGATCTCTGTGCTACATGCTCTAAGACTTCTTCTGACCCACTAAGTTTTACAAGTTTTCAGTTACATGTGTTCATTTCTCAAAAGTTACTTACGTTCTGCTTAGAATTTGCTGTGTCACTTTTTACGGTTTCCTATTCCCTGCAGACATTTCCAAGATCGTCTTGTCTTTTATTCTTTACATCTAAGCATGACTGCTTCATAATTCGTGTCTGAGAATTCTGGTATCTGTGGGTCGTGGAGGCCCATTTCTGCTGTCTTTCCCCTACTAGCTCTCACTTGCAGTGCCTCTCCTCTTGTGTGCGTGGAGGGCTGCCTGGGCCCTGGGGCAGTTACTCATGGAGATTCTCTGAGGCCGGAGGAAGATTCTTCTTCCTCTGGGGGGCAGGGGCGGGGGGGGGATCCGTATTTGCTTCTGCCAAATACCTAGGAGTGCCACCTACCACCTAGAACCACTTTAACTAAATTCATGGCCTGGGGGTGGGGGGGGTCTTAACTACCTCATGGACATAAAATTGGGCCATAAATCTGCCCCAGGATCAGCCTTAGGTAAGTTCTCTCCATCATGATTTCCAGGGCTCACTGGCAACCAGCTGACCAAAGCCTTTAGCAGCCTTTTGGCTTAGGGGAGACCAACAGATCAGGGCCTGGGAGGAGAGGGAGTCGTGTTTGGGCTGCCTCATTTCCAGAGTCCTTGAACTGCCTTTAAAGTTGCATGTATACAGGTCAGCATTACCAAAACACATCCTATGGCATAACATTTAGAATAGGTCATTGAAGGAGATTTTATGATGTTTAGATGATTTCAGCAGACACAATTTTGAGAGACCAAAACGTAATGCGTCGTAGATTATTAGATTACCAAGTTCTAAAGCTAAACCAAACTGTAACAGCATAAAGACAACAAATTTTTTTTTCTTCAAATGAGTTCAAAACTTTTGCTGGCTCTGAACGGAGATTAAATAATTTCTCGGGGCGCCTGGGTGGCTCAGTCGGTTAAGCGTCCGACTTCGGCTCAGGTCATGATCTCACAGTCATGGTTCAAGCTCCGCGATGGGCTCTGTGCTGACAGCTCAGAGCCTGGAGCCTGTTTCGGATTCTGTGCCTCCCTCTCTCTCTGCCCCTCCCCTGCTCATGCCCTGTCTCTCTGGGTCTCAAAAATAAATAAAAACATTAAAACAAATTTTAATAAAAAAAAATAATTTCTCAGGCTGAATGATACCTGCATAACAAAGAAATGGGTACATACCCTTGTAAAGCCAGCAGCAATGAGGGGCATCACAGAGGACTCTTCTCTATCCGTCCTTCAAAAGAACATAGTCAAGGGTTAGAGACAGTTTTTATCAATAATAGCTCACCTCTTTTACTCACTATTTACATAATACTATGACTATCATATAATGTCAAATACTTTTAGATGCATTAGATTAATATACCAATCAGAAGTGTAAAATTGAAAATAGTTTTCTGTTTTTGTTTCGTAGGTAGCTTTCTGGCAGCATACCATAATGTCTGAAATATGGAGATCGCACGGACAGCCAGAATACAGGAGTAACCACGTATCTATTTGATATGTAAATATTTTAACTTAAATTCTTCCCTACTTTCTTCTACTTCCAATTAAAAAAAAAAAAATCTCTTCTCCCACCCCCACAAACGTTCTAGGAAAAAAGTTTAAAGGACAAAGAATTCCTTCTTCTATCTACAAAAATATATAAGCTAAATAACACTTATTTGAATACTGCCCTTCTCCCAGCGCATTTCTGTTCTTTCCTTACCTTCAATTTCAGGATGAAATACAAGATTTCTCCCATCTATGTATGAATCAAATCTTCATAAATACTTGGGAGTTAGAAGGCCCTCGGGAGATGTCCCTGGTAACATTCATACTTTGAGCAACAGAACTCTCTCATGGTTTGCCTATTTCTAAAGTGAACGGCAGTCCAAAATCACAAAACCTTCCACGAGAGCAGAAAGTCCCTCCGTGGAGGTAACTGGCGAGGTAAAGACAGTAAGAAGGAAGAAAAGGCCAAAAAGGTCACACCTGTCACAGCCTGCAAGCTGTTAGGCCCCTGCTAAGAGCAAGCAGGACACAGACACCTGAACTTCAACATCAAAACTGGTGACGGCTTACCTGCGTACTACACCAATGATAATTGTGTTTTCAGAGAGTTTTGATGACCTGATAGACCTTTAAAAAACAAACAAACAAACAAATTTTTAAAAAATGTAAAGTACTTCTTAAAAAAAAATACCCTTAAATTTTGGAAGAACAATCAAAGCTGGGGGGAGGCCGAAGAGGGAGCAGGTCACATTCTGGATTTCCATTCTTGGCTACTCAATCTTCCTCCCTCAAGGGGACAGGCCCCTACTCCGTGGACGAGTAACCCGAACGCTCACGCAGTACAAACATAACAGCTGGCTAGAGACGGCATGCCTGCTACTTGCTCTGACCTTTGTCAACCTGAGTGTCTCAGGTGGAGAACGATCCCTACCTCGGGCTTATGTGACAGGGGTTATCGGTCTCTCGCCATCAAAGGGACACGCGAGTACATGTGTGTTACCACACACTGACAGCCGCGGTTACGGTGGGGACGAAGCCCAAAGGCCCGCTCCCTACATCCTCCAGAGAGTTCCTAGGTACAGTGTGGGCAAGAGTGGTAGCCGCAGAATTCAGTAGCAGGATCTCCGAATCCGTCAGAAAGAAGAGACAGAGAAGAATGGAGGACTGGTCAGGAAGAGTAGGGGACGCTGCTCCACCGAAACCACCCCCCCTCCAGAGTAAAAGGCTCCCCGGAGGACCCACTCACCCCTCCTGAAGAAGCAGCCTCCCTGGGATGCACCCCCAGCCAGGAGAGGAGACGACGGGGTGGAATGAACATGCCCAGGTGAGAAGGCGCTGGGCTGTGCCCCAGCCCTGAGCTCCCCTACCCTGGGGGACGCGGGACCCTGGAGAGGAGCCGTGATGCCACAGGCAGAGGGGACGCGGCCCCGGGCTGGGAGGAAGACACTCACAGCAGACGGGGGCTTCAGCAGAAGAGCGGACCGTTCCCACGTGGCCCCAGCCCCGTCCCGGGGGTGGTGACCTCCTAGAGAACGTGGGCAGGATGGGATATAGAACGGCCACGACTTACTGCAGGACCTCGTTCCATTGGCTCACGAAACAGAACCACTCCTGGGTCACAGAACACAGAAAACCACTCGAGTGACTTTCTCAACTCTCCCAACGACGGCCCATAACGTAGCCATTCCAGCAGCATCAGAGATGTTAACCAGGCACACACAGTGGATACCTCGGTTTGGCAAACTTTTTCTGTAAAGGGCCAGATGGCAAGTATCTTAGGCTCTGTGAGCCACACAGACTCTGTCACAACCACTCCACACTGCCCCTGTGGCACAAAAGCAGCCAGAGACGATACAGAAGTGAACGGTGTGGCCGTGTCCCCTCTTGCACGGCCCTGCCCCAGGGCCCTGGGGCCTCATTTTCTCAAGGAACTCAGGTTGAGGAGGCTGAGCCCAACCTCAGATGCAGACTGCATGTGGGTACGGAGTGGCTCAGGGATGGACACGCAGCGCTAGGGACAAGCCAGTCTCTCTCGGGGGCCGTGTGGCTCGCACCTCTCAACGTTTCTGCTTTTAGCAGTGCCCACTCTGTTCCTCCAGCTTCCATCTGCCTGTCCGCTCCAGAGTAGGCCAACTGTAATGGCACCACACGGCTGCTCTATCGGAAGAGCCCCCTCGACAGGTCACCACAGGGTCTGCCACCCAGGTGCCGGTCCCCGGTCCCACCGCGGTCTCCCTGCCTGGAGAACAGCCATGCTCGCCTTGCTGAAGAGGGGGCCATGGAGCGGCTGGAGAAGCCTGGAAGGGCGACGGCACAGCAGACACTCACACAGTCAAGGCCATGGTCACCTCTCAAAACTGGCCTACTACTGACCCATCACTCATCTCACACAGGGACAGACAGGCACTCACGAATGGTATTTCTGTGACTTCTTAGGACACTATACTCGTGTTCCTATTTCTGTCTCGTCACAAAGATTTCAAGAAAGAAAAGGCAAATTTAAGTATGTAGCCAGGCATCTCAAACTGGCTCTCACCTTTTTAGAAGAAAAACAGGGACGTGAGTGGTAGAAATAGTAAGCAGGTAAATGTACAGATGAAGTCAGGAAGTAGTTCTGGAACCTACTCCAGATGCAGGAACGAGTGTGGGCATGGGCTCAGGACAAAGCAGAGGGGAAGACCATGTTTACCTGGAAGAAAGCTGACACCTACCGAGGAGGGCTAACACTGTATGAAATACGTGCACTCTTGCCTTTTTCTGGTCCACAAGGAGGAAGAACTGATTAGAAAACAGAAACGTCAAGGAACCTGGGTTGAAAAATAATACCCTTGACTTTAGAATTCCGGAAAATGAAGAAAGAAACGACTTGACACCATCATTTACACCCAGACATTAGTAAGGCAGGTGTCAAGAACTCAGGAAAAAGAGAGAGTATGAGTCTATAGCACGAGCTTCTGAAACACCAAGCAAGCACCCCGGGAGGCTCTCAAAACCAGGCTAGCTGGTGCATCACTAGGATTTTACTGGGTTATGCGGAAGAGAAAACTCCAACACGAGTCTTCTCCCGCGTAAAAGATGTGTGGAGGTAGGCAGTCCACGGCTGTGATGGCTCACTGTGGCACTGGACAGCTGGCTCCTTCTGTCGAGGTGTCCCTGTTACCACCTACACACGGTTCCCTCCTCATGATCCAAGACGGATGCTGCGCTCGGGCCATAGCCTCCCCGTTCCTGACGGCAGGAAGAAGGGCACGCACTCTCCCTCGAAGGATAGTTTCCAGAGGATGCACGTGGCATTCCCACTGGCCAGCCGCAGGAAAAGCTTGGGAATGCACGTATTTTCTAGGCAGCCACAGGCCCAGCTCAACGCTAGAAATTCTGTTGTCGGGAAGGAGTAGGCTTAACATAAGAATACAGCTAAGCCCTTCGAGGAGTTAAATTTGACAAAAGTACAACTCCATTACTCGTACTTCGCCACTGTTCTCTCTGCCACGTGGAACGAATCTCAG
This sequence comes from Panthera leo, assembly GCF_018350215.1. Classification (NCBI taxonomy): domain Eukaryota; kingdom Metazoa; phylum Chordata; class Mammalia; order Carnivora; family Felidae; genus Panthera; species Panthera leo. The sequence continues at coordinate 4,412,870 of NC_056684.1, forward strand.
ATTGAAAATGGCATTTACGACGGTAACCATGAGCCGCAGACCAGGGGGAGTCCGGAGACGGCGAGGAGGCGTCCGGCACTCCACACGGATTTAATTCCCCTAACGCACGCTGGGTTTCCACGCCCAGCTTTAGTTCCTTCACCTCCCTTCATAAAATCTTCCCTTTCATTACAGAGCCCTGCTCCCGGGGCACAAAAGAATAGTTCTTCGTTTCTTCTGAGTGCACCAGGCATACGTCTTCTGAAAGGTTCTGCAAATTGCTCGTGGCGAGTCATGTTCTCAGTCTCTGAGGCTGTTCTTTCCCCGACCATTATTTGGCAGCTTTTTACAGGCCCCCACTTCTTTACCCTGTTCGTTCGTCCTTGGACAGAAGTGATACAAGCCAGGCCGAGGGCCTGCAGCAGAGGGCGCCACAGAAATCTCCCTTGCGCCCCTCGGCCAGGCCCTCGGCCTGAGTGGCCCTCCTGGGATCCGGGAGCAGACCCGGGGCTCCGAGGGCGCTGCCAGCAGGCAGGCCTGGCTTGGCCGCCCGGGGTGGACCCGACTGGCCCTCGCCCATCCTCTAACCGAACGTGAGAACTGGCGCGCTGTGCGGTCGTGAAGCTGTGACACGTGAACGGCCGGTCCCACGCTCCCTAGGCCGCTGCCCCTCCTCACGACGCGGCAGAAAATCCCACGTCTCTGCCCGCCTCCTTGGCTCGCAGTCTTGGGTTTCCCGGTGGAGGCAGAAAGGAAAGAATGAAGAGGCAGCAGGGAGTGGGGGGCCGGAGGCAGGGCTCCAGCCGCTCCCAGATGCGGTGGCGCCCCTCTGAGCAGAGCCGTCGGTCCGTCTGTCAGCGCAGCTCCAGCACCCCAGGCTCAGCAGAGCCTCCCCCACCCCGGCCCGTTCCCTTAGGGCCGTGTGGCCCTGTGGCCTTGGGCTTCGGAGGCTGGAGTGCGCACGAGCCGTCCCCGGGGCAGGACAGGCCTCTCCGTTAGGCCCCGCGGTAAGAGGCATACAGAGAATCCCTGCCTCCTCTGTTCTCCGGCTTCTGACACACCGATCAGCCGAACTCCGGCCTCTGAACGGCTGTGGTCGGCTTTTATCTGTTACCTTCGTGGGCTTCTGGACAGGAGGCTGACGAGGCAGTGAAATCAGGTGCGGACAGGACGCCACCAACAGCCTCACAACTGGTCGACGCGCCTCAGCGCCTTCTGCCCGTCTACGCTGCCCGTCCAGCCGGCAGCCCGGATCTCCCACCTGCTCTAGACGCTCCCCTGCACAGACCGCGGCAGTGTCTCAACTGCCTAGTGGGGGAAGACTGCGCCCTTGGCTCAGCACCCAAGGCCCTCGTGACGGGGCTCCTGTCTGCTGCTCCAGCCTCGGCCAGAGCCACGTCCCACACCCGCCCGACCCGGCAGCCATCGGGCACTGAGCAGAGAAGCCCTGTATACCTGCCTCTTTCTACACATGTGGCTCCCTCCAGCTGGAATGTTGGTTTTTAAGTTTAAATTCAAGTTAGTTAACAATTAAAAATTGTTTTTAAGTTTAAATTCAAGTTAGTACCAGTTTCAGAGCTAGGACCCAGCACTCCTCCCAACAGGTGCCCTCCTTGATGCCCATCCCCCATCTAGCCCCTCCCCCTCCCCCCTCCCCTCTAGCAACCCTCTGTTTGTTCTCTGTATTTAAGAGTCTCTTACGGTTTGCCTCCCTCTCTGTTTTTATCTTAGTTTTCCTTCCCTTGCCCTGTGTTCATGTTTTGTTTCTTAAATTCCACGTGTGAGTGAAATCTGATACTTGTCTTTCTCTGACCGACTTATTTCACTTAGCGTAATACATTCTAGTTAAATCCACGTTGTTGCAAATGGCAAGATTTCATTCTTTTTGATTGCTGAGTAATATTCCAGAGTGTGTGTGTGTGGGAGGGGTGTGTATACACACACACACACCCACACACACACCCACCACATCTTCTTTATCCATTTATCAGCTGACGGACATTTGGGCTCTTTCATAATTTGGCTATTGTTGATAGTGCTGCTGTAAACATTGGGGTGCATGTGTCCCTTTGAATCAGCATTTTTGTATCCTTTGGATAAATACCTAGTAGTGCAATTGCTGGGTCATACAGTGGTTCTATTTTCTGCCTTTCTTTCTTCTTCTCAAAACTCCTGCTCATCCTTCAGGACTCAACCCAAGTATCCTCTGTGAAGCTCTCCCTGACACAGGCCCTGTAGCACTCTGTATACACCTCCTTGTGGGCGCTTATAAGCCTGTACTGAAATCACTCGCTAGCCCTGCAAACCAGAAGGTTAGCTCGTCAGAGGCAAGGACCCCGTCTCATTTACTATGTAGCTCTCATACCAAAGATAATGCCCAGAACTGAGAAGACTTGCAAAGCAGGGTTCCCCAACCGGTGGATTTAGAAATATCACAGGCACAGAATATTTGGCCTTCAGCAAAGCATCTGATAAGGAGTGTAAGGAGGTCCAAATTTCCCCAGTAGAGGGATACAGATGAATGCCAGGCGTTTAGACAAGTCGGCAACTGGTGAAAAACCCTTCGCAGGCAGTGCTGATTAGGTCTCCCAAAAGCAGGAGGAAGGGCAGGAGCTCTGCCAGGGCTAAGGTCTTGTGAGCTGTGTATGTCAGCGGAGGGAGACAGCGCGAGTGGACAAGTTCATGAGGGACAGCCTGGAAAGTTCCTTGAAGGAATACTCCACAGTGGGCAGGTTCTCTTAAAGGGATGATCTTAAGGGAGATAAATCAGGTAGGGCCAGACTCGAGATGAAATTGACTCGGGGAAATAAATCAGATCCTGCTTGTGCCTCTAGAAAATTCACTAACTATGGCACAAGTTCCTCCCCCACCCTACCACACACCCACACCCACACCCACACCCACACCCACACACACACACACACACACACACACCCTCTCAGGCAACAAGATGGAGATGACGTGGTAGAACACAGCTAGCAAGGGAAACCTGAAGCTCACACTCTTGGACGGGGCTGTGACACAACCATGAGGAAAGGAATGTGCTCAGTGGTCTGCTGAACGTGGTCAGCGTCTGCTGTCTGGACAGCAGGGAAGATGGCTATTCCGCTCACTCTCCGCTGGTCCACCCGAACCTGGTGTGGGCTGGTCAGTGCTGGAGCCATGCTTACCAGAGGTACTGCCTGGAAGAGGATACCCCGAGGGAGCACCCTGGATGGGGCCGGAACACGAAAGCACACCGTGAGGAGGACATAGTCCAACCAGAGAAGACAATTCCTGCCCTCGAATGCGGGAAGTCTGGCAAAGGGGATTAAGGTGAGCCTAACAGGAAGGAGAGCTTCTGAAGCTCAGAGCTTTCCCCAGGAAGCCCTAATCCCCCAGCGGAAGCTGGATGGGGGGGTGGGGGGGGGGGAGCTTTGTAGAGTCACATACACGTGACGATCTGTGCTTCTCTAAAACCTCCTATTGAGCAACCCAGTTCGCATGTTTGATGTTGTGCAAGTATTATAAACAAGGCACATTCACCTAACATTAGAGGGCAATTTTCACAGTTTTCACAACTTAAAAACGTCGGGGAAATTTTATGAGCCCCCGTTGCAGTAACGTGCAGGTGACGGTTGCGGTTAACTGCAGAGGGGGTTTCATCTTAACCCTTGACGGTTTTCATTCAATTCTGTTTTGCTATTTTAAGCAAAGCAAAGTAAAAGGAAACAAAACAGAGGAAGATCCGTCCCAGAAATAATGATGTCCTCATCCTAATGTCTTACTTTACATGTGTGGAAGGCCACCCGAAAGGCCATGAATTCAAGCTAGCGTATTACGTGCTGCGCTCACCATCCCATGTGCCGGGGGCTACTCGGGCCTGGGTCCCTGGGTCCCATGCTCACCTGCACAGGGCCTCCGCGTCCAGCTGTCGGGGGTTTCTGTGGTCTATGATGATGATGTCGTGATGCTTGTCCAGGAAACAGGCAAGGACAGCCTGGGCCTCCTTGGTAACTGTGCACTTAAACCCTGCTTTTTCACACGCCCTGCAGAATCCATTACACTGGTTATCTTCTTTGGTAAACACTAAAAGTACCTGAATCAAAAAAGTGCGAACACTTTTTAAAAAAACAAGTTGTTAGAACTGTCATTTCTTAACACGCCACAGAAAGCTCCCGGGGCCCGGACGGCAAGCACACAGATGTGAACATAATCTGTTGATAGAAATCTTCGTCCAGGTAACTCAGGGACCGAAATTAGTGCTATTTGAGCTGCTTTTGTCTGGACGTCCAACTGCATGGGCCCTATACTTATTCTTTAGCGAATAAGCCCACTGGCAGAATTCAACAAAAGCTTGATTAAGCATTTTATCCTGAAACTACTTCAATGAAAACACAAATACTTATTTTAGTTAATAGTAAATTAACTAGACAAGTCCTTAAATGACAAAGACTAATATTTCAGTCAAACTTTTAGATACTTAAAACTTTAAATAATGTAATTAAACGTTCTGACTCAAGGGTTTATGTAATTCCTCCAAGTTAAAAAAAAAAATTACTTTGATGGTAAGAGAAGAGACTTCAGGTAGCTCAAAATATAACAGCTCACAACCAACCAGGTAACCCCTCAACCTCCCTTCCCTCTGGAAACCACCAGATTGTTCTCTATAAACCTGCTTCTGCTTTTTGGTGGTGATGGTGGTTGGTTTTGTTTTTCAGATTCCACACGTAAGTGAAATCATATGACATCTGTCTTAGGGGAGAGGGATTAGAAGGTAAAGCTTCCAGTCATAAAATACATAAGACCCGGGACACGATGGACACAGGGGGAATACAGTTAATAATCTAGAACAACATATGGGACACACGGTAGCCAGCCACAGTGCCCACTACTTCTGAATGGATACAAACGCTGAATCACTCTGTTGTGCGCCGTAGGTCAGCGACGTTCCAATAACAAAAGTAATAAAGTTGTGATCGATAGCAAAGGACAAACTGTCAGTTAAGGGACGCAGGAACAGCACGAGGTGCAACAGACAGCACTGCGCCTCTGCCCGGGACGACGGCTTGTGGTCCCCGTGCCCGCTGCGTCTCCCCCGTCCTGCCGGCACCCCCACACCCCGGGTCTGGTGCAGGAGCACCCTACTCTGTCCCTTCAGACCCCCACGGGCTCATGAGGGCGACAGTGGTGAGGTGGAGGTGAGGCAGCCTGGGAGAAGGACACTACAAGGCTGACAGAAACCCTGTCCCCCAAGGCTTAGCTCCTTGAAGTTTTCCCAAGGGCACAAATACCACTAATGCAAAGAACTAAGAGCACATTCCTGCCAGTAGCTTTGCACAGGTTTTAAAAATGTTAACGGTGAACATGGTTTGTGTGACAGACGCATCAAGTAACTCTGGAGCTCAATTTCAACTGGTGATTTTGTCTAGCATTTTGGATTTGATAATTCATAGATACTTTCTGACAGAAAGTTAACATTTTGCCCCCTTTGCTCCCCAGCCCCCACAATGATGCACATTCTTGTATTGCTGAACCTTTCTTTTTTTTTTTTTTTTTTAATTTTTTTTTTTTTCAACGTTTTTTATTTATTTTTGGGACAGAGAGAGACAGAGCATGAACGGGGGAGGGGCAGAGAGAGGGAGACACAGAATCGGAAACAGGCTCCAGGCTCCGAGCCATCAGCCCAGAGCCTGACGCGGGGCTCGAACTCGCGGACCGCGAGATCGTGACCTGGCTGAAGTCGGACGCTTAACCGACTGCGCCACCCAGGCGCCCCTTGTATTGCTGAACCTTTCAAAGTAGGTGGCAGACATCTCATCCTCTCTAAATACCTCAATGTGTGTTTCTAAGAAAAGGACATTCTCTTCTATGACTAGAGTACTATGATCAGGTTTAGGAAATTTAGTGTTGAACCAATACCATTATGTAAAATAGGAAACTATTTTCAACGTTAGGCCCTCACCCTCCCCCTTTGGAGAAAATCAATATGTTTAGGGCACAGCATGGTTTCTTTCTACCTGGAGTTGATCTGGATGAAATCTCATGGGGCCAAACTGCACGTCAGCAATGGCTACCTGTAAGAAAAAGATGTGCTTTTAAAAAGATTGTTTTAAAGGTAAGTGCCACAGATGAAAGCAAAATTTCTACTCCAGAGAAAAAATTACATAAATTCAATAGATGTTAGACAGATTCCCAGGGACTAGCTTATAAAGCCCAGGAAAGGTGCAGGAGTATGGAGGGAGAGGTAACAGGAGTCTGATCCTGGTTCTTTTCCTAGCTGCGTGTGATTCTAAGTGATTTACTCAACCTTCCTCAGGCTAAATTTCTCGTTTGTTACAAAGATGAAATGAAATACAAAGGTCCCCCCCAAATGAGACACTGAACGAACAGTGTTTCCTTCTATCTTTCCCCTGATGGACAATGAAATCTTACATCCAAAATGGCACAAAGAAAGTGAAATCCAGCTGTTAGAACCGTGCGACAGCAGAGCCAAGGAAACCCGGTTGAGAAGCAGTCGACACTCGGGTTTTACAGGGAGCAGAGCGCTCATCAATAATTGCTTATCTATTTGAGAACTGAGAACGAGACCGCACAAAGATAAATGTCACAACCAAACCCCAATGAGTCACGACCATCACAGCGCCAACGGAAGGGCTTATCCTGGGTGTTACGCCCAGAGCTGAGCATCCGTCATCTCGCTGAATCTTCACCGTAACACAGTGAGGTTTGCAGCTGCAAAACCGAGGTTCCAAGTACCTTGTTTAAGGCCACCCAGTCAGCAAGTGGCAGCCGCGATTTCGCTGCAAACCCAGGGCCCCTGGAAGGTTCGGCCAGTCTGCACACCTCATGAAGGAGCCCAAGGGAGCAGGAACGTGGGGCTGAAATACAGCCCCAAGTGATGGACGCTGGCTCTGACTTGCTACCCAGAAGATACACATTTCCAGAAACACTGTACGTACTGGGGGGATCACCAGGCCTCCGGGTGATGGTATGATTCCACAGGAAAAAAAAAAAAAAAATCTGCAGTGGAAGACCGAGATGTAGGAGTCTTCCCGCAAGGTATTTCCTACCTGGCTGCCCACCTCCAGTCTCTCCCCTCAGGTGGTGATCTGCCCTACAGTAAACACATGGAACAAATCCTGCTCAGTGGTGGTGGGGGGGGGTCCATGTTTATTTTTCACTGCTAAAAGCTGATGTCTACCAGTCACGGGACACCAGCTTAGTGTCTGATTTGCTTCATAATAATTTCATCTCTCAGAAGGCCTAAGAAGAATGAGGGCCGCCATTACTGCAGACTAAGATTGAGGGGGATTCCGTGACAGGGCGGAAGGCCGAGGAGAACAGACCTCCCACGGCACCGCCTATCCTCCTGCAGGCCAGCCTGTCGGTGAGGGGCACAGCTGGGTACTGAGGCCAGACGTCCTGAGACGTGATCCCAGAGGGCCAGGAGAGTCTTAAAAGAGAGGTCTGGTCTAAATCCTCATTCTCCCTCGGTGCACCGAGAAGGAAAGCAAGAGGCACCGAGAGAGAGACCAATCTGATGAGTTTCTTGCTGGTTTTTACAAAGTTTAAAGGAATGAATGAATGAAAGAACAAGGAATGATACGGACCTACTGCTTGGAAAATACAAGAAGGAAGAAGATGACAGGAAAAAGAGAAGAGAAATCATTTTCGCTGATTTTCTATAGTATGGGGGGCAGTTTCAGAGGAGAAAGCAGCCACCTCCCAACAGCAGGCACGCTGCTGCCATCGCAGGCAGCACTTGTGTCCTTGACCTGAATTGGGACCTGTAGCCTCTGACAGAGGACACTTATGAAACTGGCTATGAAGGATCCAGGAGATAAAAAAGAAAGTCTGAAAGGGGAGAAGGAAAACATTTGTGAATAGCATAAAAACATATGATATTCTAGGTCACAGAGAAAACCTTGAAACATATTCCTAAAAGTAAAAATGGTACAGCTTTTACTCTTCAGCCATAATGCAACCAAACCAGAAATTAAAAACGTTAAGTTTAAACGAAATCGACAAATACCCCCACCCTGAAAATTTTTTACCCATTAACTTGTAATTGCTGGGTCTGAGAGAGAAATGCAAACTACACATATAGAGTACCTGGAAAATAATAAAAATGAGACTATCATGTAATGAAAACTTACATGATACTGCTACATTTGACTCAGAGGCAAGACTCGTAGCCTTAAATTCTTTTGTCATGAAACAAGAATGAAGTAAATATACCAAGCTTTCAAATCACTAAGTTTGAGAAAGTCAACAATACGAACTGAAGGAAACCAGGAGGAGAAAAATTAAGTTGAAGGTAGTAATTCATAAAAATTTAAAAATGTTAGCGACTAGCAAGTTTTAAAAAATCCACGTATATGTGCATCTAGTGTTGGTGACAAGCTGAGACGCAGGATAAAAAGTGTGAACGGCTCAGGACAAAGCCTCGTCCTTCCCAGGAAAACAACTCTGAGCACACGGTCCAGACCAAAAGCGGGTTATGAAATAACTTTCACAAAGGACGGTGTAACTTTATGATCTCAACTTATAAAAATAACACACCACTGCATTAATTTTAAGAAATCAAAGAAGTTATAGGTTTTTAAAAGACTATTAATTTTGCCTCAACATGATTTTACCGATATCATTTTAAAGCATTAATGTTTCAGCAGCTCTATTTGACCACTGAACACTTACTTTATTTACTTAACTAGATTGCATTTTAACCTTACATCCTGTCTACGGGATATATCCGGCTCTCAGGACCTCTGTTGAGCAGTGTCCCAGCAGAGCTGGACAACTACTTACCACTGCCCCCCACCCCCCCAAAATAACCACCACCAGGAAATGTGATGACATTACTCAGTGAGCAGACGTCAGCAGTGAGCCCTTAAAAAGTAAACAACTTCCCAACTGCTCTGGAAAAGGGGATCAGAACTATAGAATTCTTGTATTCCTCCTTTTTTCGTGCATGAAAATCACGATCAAACTGACCTAACGCTTCAAAGTCGCAACCCTTTTAATAATAATTTATTGTGCACGTTAATATTTTAAAAGGGAACAGTCATTTTTAAATCAATTTTAATATCACAGGTTTGATTTAATCTTTCAGCTTCAAAAGCAATTGTTATCTTTAGACAATATAGAAATAAGAGTATATTCACTGGCTGCTACTGGTAATCGTACAAATTGTTTAGTCTTCTGGATTTTTAAATATTTATGTATTTATTAATATTTATTATTAAAGAGAGATTGTAAAAAGTCGATTTGTATTTTAATAAGGTAATATTTGTAAATATGGCTGACAGAAACATGAAATAAATAATTAGAAATTTTGACAAACCACCTATCAGATTTCTTTTGTTTGCCTAACTGACCGAACATTCACAAGTGACAGCAAGGGGCACCTGGGTGACTCAGTTGGTTAAGTGTCTGACTTCAGCTCAGGTCATAATCTAGCAGTTCGTGAGCTAGAGCCCCACGCTGGGCTCTGTCTGGAGCTCAGAGCCTGGAGCCTGCTTCGGATTCTGTGTCTCCCTGTCTCTCTCCCCTTCCCCGGCTCATGCTCTGTCTCTCTCACTCTCAAAAATAAACAAACATTTAAAAAATTTAAAAAACACAACCGAACAAGAAAACAAGTGACAGCAGAAGGCCAAACTAGGGTTAGGAATCTGGATCATGGGTGGGAGTGGGAAAGAAAAGAGATACATGATACTAACCAGCCTAAAATTTCTGTTCCCCCAACCCTCCCTATCCCTTGCCTGCTTTTTTTTTTTTTTTTTCCTCTGTAGCTCTTAATCGTCATTTGCAAAACTTCATATACTATTTATCCTCTTTATTTTCTGTCTCTCCCACTAGAATGTAAGATCTATCTATAGGGATTTATCTGCTTTATTCACTGCTGTACTTCCAACACCCAAAAGAGTCCCTGGCACATGGTAGGCATTTAAGAAATCTTTTTGAATGAATGTTTACTCAACAGCTCATCTTTCTGAATCAATCATTTACCTAGAAATCAGTCATACTAGTTTCTACATACACATGTATATGTAACACAGCACTTCCAGTTTTCAGAATATTTTCATGCATACTTTATTTCATGAGGGGACATCAAGGAAGGAAGGATTTTTTATGAAAGCCTAATGAGTACTAGGAGCCACAAAAGAATCATGTGATCTTTTCCCTACATTCCCTTTATTAGAAACAAAGTGAATGCTGAGATCAACTTATACTGATTGTATACAAACCTAGGAACTATACAGCACAGACATAAATCAAGAGTTTGCCCTCAACCAGCCTGTCCCTCCAGATTTTCCCTGTACTTTGCCTGGCCCTCTTGTCTTTCTTTCTCTGGGCAAAGAGTGCCCAGTTCTTTTGGTCGAAAGAACACAACCTAGGCAAGAGTCAGGAGACACCAGTTCTTGGGGGGGAAGAGTCAAAATTAATCCAGACATCTGTGGATTACCTACTATTGTGCTTTAAGCCAAGCACAGAGCTAGATGCTGGGAGCGCAAAGAAGTGCCCACCCCTGGCCTTGAGGAGGAGAAGAGGCAAGTGTACACAATGACAACATGGTAGAGTTTTAATAGAGAAAGAGGGAGCCTATTACGTGCTCAATACTCCGCTTCCAATCCTATTTAAATCCAATTTAGTCCTTGCTCTATGAGTCAGGCAAGCTCGTTAACTCCATCTCATTGATGAAAAACTAAAGCTCAGGGCAGTGTGGTGAAACAGTCGGTGAGTGACAATGGTGAGAACAAGTCCCAATTCACAGGGACTGGATTCCTGTGGTCTTTTCGTGCTCCACTGGGGAAGGCCTAAAATCACCCGACCCTAGCCTCGATCTAGAGAAATACGACCAAGAACCCAGAAATCAGCATTCGCCCCTGGTTTCCCAGACATTCAACATCCAACTGAGAACAAGACAGACAGTGTCTCTATCTACCAGGTAGATTCAGAGTCTCTACCTACCAGGACTCTGAATCAGAGTCCAGGAAGGCCTCTCTGCGGCAGCAATGTGGAACAGGAGATCTGCACGATAAAGGAGCCAGACATTCGAGGAACAGGGGAAGGAGTGCCAGACAGAGGAACACGGGGTGCATGGGACCCACGGTGGGCACGGGGAGCATTCGAGGAAAGGACAGGGAAGAGGGAGGAGATGAGGTCGTGGCTAGGCAGGAGCCAAAAGATGTAGAGCTTTCGAAGCCAGGACAAGAAACTTGGGTTTTATCCTGAATTTCATAAAAAGCACTAGGGAGTTTTATACAAGGAAATGATAGGATCTAATTTTTATCTTTATTAAAAAAAATTTTTTTTAATGTTTATTTTTGAGAGAGACAGAGCGTGAGCAGGGGAGGGGCAGAGAGAGAGGGAGTCACAGAATCTGAAGCCGGCTCCAGGCTCCGAGCTGTCAGCACACAGAGCCTGATGCGGGGCTTGAACCCATGGATGATGAGATCATGACCTGAGCTGAAGTCGGCTGCCCAACCGACTGAGCCACCCAGGTGTCCCCCTCTAATTTTTATTTTTCAAATAGGCCTCTTTAAACGGATCCCCTTTAGCTTTTAAACAGATCCTCAGTGGGGAATGGACAATGCGAAGGTGACAGCAAAGGCAAGGAGACCAGTGAGGAGGCTTCCACAGTCCAAGTGAGAGAGGACGGCAGCCTTGGCCCAGGAGTTGCCATGGAGACGAGTACGTGGATTTGGGCTGTTTGGGAGGAAGGGTGATCAGGACCCCCTGACGGACAGGACGTAATCAAATCTACTGGCTCCCAGACCAGAGTTCTGGTATCTGACCTGCAGTTTTACTTCACTGTCGCGTGGAAATTTGGGGTTATGCAAGGCATCCTGGTAGAAGCTGGTGTGGGCCGGCTTGGTCCTTTCCAGATCCACCCACAAGATGGCACCAGGACCTACCCCGAAGCGGAGCTCCTGACTGCTCTCCCAGGTACTCCGAGAGCAGCCCAAAGGCTCCACATCTATCCCAACTGTTTGTGTCTCTTTTTTCTCTCCTTACCTGTTCTTAATTGTCCCTCCAGTCAACTTAAACGGCAAATATTTACAAGGGGCCTTTTATGTTTCCCCATCTGAATGCTAAAATCAAGTCACACGCCCGGGCAAAACTGTTCGGGGGTCCTTTTTTCCCAAACCCATATTGTTCAGCAAAAAATGGTGTCTGGATTAAGTGAACTATTTAAAGAGTTTAACGTAATGCCTGACTGTGAGGAAATGCCCAATATGTTCTAAAGGATCCACAGAAAAGGTTTTCCAAGGAGCTTTTGCTATGAAACCACAAGTTGCCACACATGCACACATGTAAGGCATTTTTACTCTTTTTGTTTTTTTTTTTTGATGTTATTTGAGAGAGAGAGAGCGCGCGCATGTGTGTGCATGCTAACGGAGGAGGGAAGAGAGAGAGGAAGGCTCTCAAGCGCGGGGCTTGATCCTGCCGACCATGAGATCACGACCTGAGCCAAACTCAAGAGTCGGACACTTAAGTGACTGAGCCACCCAGGCGCCCCTGAAAGGCGTTTTTAAAACTGCATTTTTCCCAAGAGCCCGTGTCTTTCAGAGCACTAAGGTAATCTCTAATAAGAACCATTAACTTCACGCTGCCTTGAAATAACGTAAGAAATAGAACCTACGTCTTAAATATCATACTCATGGACTCGGAACAACGGACAAATAAAGGTTTTCCCCAAACCCTGAAGGAACACTGCCTCTGAAGGTGAAACGAGAAAATTGAACAGAAAAAATGAGAACAGCCAATTGTAAGATAACCCAGCCTTAAGCTTTTTTTTTTTTTTTTTAAATGTGTCCCTGAAACGTAAGAATCCTCACATCCCAACTCGGCCATCTGAGGTGTCACAGCTCGGAGGCCGAGGACCCACCTCTCCTCCACCCCTCAGAAAAGAGGAGCCGATCACTTGAGCGTCATCCTGTCAGAATGAGAAGGGGGTGACAGGCCGCCGGGGCAGGGGAGCCAGAGGCTCAGAACTCCCTCCAGGAGAAAAACGGAATCCGGCGGGTATAGATGATCCGGGCACGGACAAGAAGTATTCCCGGCTGTAAGTTAACAAACGAGCGTCCTGCCTCTCACTGGGTGGGGGTGTTACGTTTATCGCCGGTGTCCATGTCACATGCTGCACAGATGACAGCGAGCCTCGTTCAGGAGGCTCCCGGCTGCCCGCACACCCGCTGACTGCTGCTGGCACCCGGACGGCTTTCCGAGGCTTTCCGGGGTCAGCCGATGCACCTCGAAGACACCCGATGGGACTACGCTGACAACGGCCACGCCCATGATAGAACGGATCGTGCAGAATCACCCAAACAGTCCCCATGACCAGTGTTCCCGAGGTTGGACAGATGGGGGGTTACACTCTGGCCCCTGGCCCCTGAGAAGCTGTGTGTCTTCAGGCAAGTTTCTCCACTCCGCTCAGCCTCGCCCAGAAAACCGTGTCCGTGAGGACGAAAGGAGGACTTGACCCGGCCAAGTGCGCCACAGCGGGCATCTACCGGCGCTAGCGGAAGGGGCCGCACAGGCATCCCCGGCCCCCCTGCGCTGGCTCTACAGCAGCCAAGAGATCCTGAGCAGGTGTGGTGGCGACCCACGTGGCTTTGGCCAGAAAGCGGGTTTCCAGACTGAACCGTAACTCGAGAAAGTCTGCCAGAGCCCGACCGCCCGACCGCCTTGCTGCATCAGAGCAGGACACCCTCTGGACGCAGTCCGCGGCCCCGCTGGGGGCACCATCTCCCACAGGAGCCCTGTCGCAGGGCTCCCCGAGTATTTTCACTGACCTCCACGGTTTTTCATAAGTAACACTGAGTTCTTTAAAGCTTCTTTTTGGAATACTTTCACTACCAATTATGTCTAATTCTAAACTGCAAATAACCAGCACTGAAAAATCAAGGGAGAAGTTGTTTTCTTATGTCCCAAAGAAGACCGAACTTGGGTTCTGAGAGGAGAAAGCCCAGGGCAGAGAGGAAGTACAGGGCAAAGGTCTGACATCAGCAGAGGACGTGAAGAAGCCCCGAGGCAGAGGAGGCCTCGGATCAAGAAGATTAGGGATGGGGGCTGGAGGGGGGAGGATGGCTGGGGCCTTGGCCCCAAGCCTCAGATAATCCCTGCCTCCCCTGTCACTGCAAAGAGCGGCGGCGGCCCAGGACAAAGTTTCCCAGGGAGGATGTGTTCTGCCAGGGATACTCTTTTTGAGGGTCTTAGGGCAAAACCTTGAGCACAAGTTACCTGGTATTTCTATAGGAAAACGTATGTTTACATCCTCCAAACATCCTCCCAATACATTTTAAGACTTTTTTCCACAGCAGTTTTATGTTTACATCAAAACTAAAAAGCAGGTACAGTAAGGAATATCCTTTACCCTCATAATGTATAGCCCTCCCTCCCCATCATCACCACCACTCACCAGAATGGTAGTTTGTTGTTGTTTGTTTTGTTTTGTTTTTTTACCAAAGATTAACCCACACTGACACATCATAATCAGCCCAAATCCGTATTTTACCTTAGGCTTCCCTCGGTGTGGTACATTCTGGGATGCAAACAAATGTATAATGATATACATCCATCATTATAATATCATAAGGAGTGTTTTCACTGCCCTAAAAATCCTGCCTATTCATCTCTCCCACCTCCAGCCACCACTTAAGTTTTTGTCTCCAGAGTTTAGCTTTTTTCCAGACTGTCATATAGTTGGAATCATACAAGTATGTAGCCTTTCCATATTGGTTTCTTTCACTTAGTAAATGCATTTAAGGTCCCTCCACACCTTTCATGGCTTAATAGTTCATTCCTTTTTAGTGCTGCAAAACATTCCACTGTCCGATGTATCCGTTTATCCATTTACCTACTAAAGGACATCTTGGTGGCTTCTAAGTTTTAGCAATTAAGAACGAAGCTACTATAAACATCCTTATGCATGTTTTTGTTTGGCTGCTATGTTTTCAACTTTCTTACGGTTGAGTTTCTTTAAAGCTCTTTGTATATTCTGGACAACAGTGGTTTCTCAGATGCATCTTTTGCAAATATTTTCTCCCAGTCTGTGGCTCATCTTTTAAAGCTCTTGATGTTGTCTTTCATTGGGCAGAAGTTTTTAATTCTAATAAAGTTCGGTTTATCAATCATTTCTTTTACGGATGTTTTATCTATTCATTGCTGTTGTATCTACAAAGGCATCACCGCACCCAAGGTCATCCAGATTTTCGCCTCTAAAAGTTTCATAGTTTTGCATTTTGCTTTTAGGTCTGTAATTCATTTTGAGTTGATTTTTGTGAAGCAAATAAGGTGGGTCTCTAAATTCATTATTTTGCACGTGGATGTGCAATTGTTCTAGCATCATATATTGAAGCGACTATCATTGTTCCATTGTACTGCCTTTGCTCCTTTGTCAAAGACCAGGTGACTCTATTTATGTGGGTCCATTTCCGGGCTCTCTATTCTGATCCACTGATCTATTTTTTTTCACCAATACCCCAATGTCTCAATTACTGTAACTTTCAGTAAGTCTTTAAGTCGGGAACTGTCAGTCACCAAGCCTGGTTCTTCTCCTTTAATATTGTGCTGGCTATTCTGGGTCTTTTGCCTCTCCATGTAAACATTAGAGTCAGTTTGTCAATAACCATAAAGTAACTTGCTGGGGATGCTGACTGGGATTGCACTGAATCCATAGATCAAGTTGGAAAACACTGACATCTTGACAATACTGAGTTTTCCTACCCACAAATATGGAATATCTCTCCACTTATTTAGCCCTTCTGTGATGTTGTTCATCAGAATGTTGTGGTTTTCCTCCTACAGATCCTACACGTATTTTATTAGATGTATACTAATAAATATTTTGTTCGTTTTTTGGGAGGTACTGATATAAATGATGATTTGTTTTTAATTTCAAATTCTCCTTGTTTGTTGTTAGTATACAGGAAAGCAAGTGACTTATATTAACCTTGTATCCTGCCACCTTGCTACAATCACTTATTAAGTCTGTCAAAAGCTAGTTTTTCTGTTGACTGTTTTGGATTTTCTACATAAATGATGTCATCTAGAAACAGAAAGTTTTAGGTCTTCCTTCCCAACTGTACCCCTTTTATTTCCTTTTCTTGTCTCACTGCATTAGCAAGAACACCCAGTATGATGCTGAAAAGGAGTGGTGAGAGGCAACACATCATCACCCTGTCCCTGATCTTGGCAGGAAAGCTTCAAGTTTTGCATCATTAAGTATGATGTGAGCTACAGGGTTTCCTTACCACGTTGAGGAAGTTCCCCTCGATTCCAAGTTTACTGAGAGTTTTGTTTTGTTTTTACCATGAATCAGTTTTGGATTCTTTCAGATGCTTTTATTGCATTTATTGATATGATCATGTAATTTCTCCTTTTTAGGCTACTGATGTGCTAGATTACATTAACTGATTTTCTAATGTTTAACCACCAGCTTTGCTTACCTAGGATAAAGTCCACTTGGTTGTGGTATATAATTCTTTCGATACTTTTTTTTTTTTTTTACTTGATTTGCTAATACTTTGTTGAGAATTTTTACATCTATGCTCATGAAAGATATTGGTCTATAGTTTCCTTGTAATCTGGCTTTGATATCAAGGTAATGCTGGCCTCACAGAATGAGTCAGGAAGTATTCCCTCTGCTTCTACCTTCTGAAAGAGATAGTAAAGAATTAGTATAATTTCTTCTTTAAATGTTTGGTAGAATTTACTAGTAAAGCCATATAGGCCTGGTACTTTCTGTTTTGGAAGGCTATTAATGATTGACTTAATTTCTTCAAGAGATCTAGGCCTATTCAGATCATCAAGTTCTTGTGTGAGTTTTGACAGTTTGTGTCTTTCAAGGAATTGGTCCATTTCATCTAGGTTGTCATATCTGTGGGCACAGAATTGTTCACAGCATTTCTTTATTACCCTTTTAACCTCCAAGGGAACTGTAGTGAAGTTCCCTCTTTTATTTCTGATATTAGGAATTTGTGTCTATTCTCTTTTTTAGCTAGCCTGACTCATCAATCTTACTGATCTTTTCAAAGAACCAGCTTTTGGATTCATTAATTTTTCTCTACTGATTTCAATTTCACTAATTACTGTTTTAATTCTTATTATTTCTTCTGCTTACTTTGGATTTAACTTGCTCTTCCTTTTCCCCCCAAGTTTCCTAAGGTGGTAACTTAAGTTACTAATTAAAAAAAAAATGTTTATGTTTACTTATTTTTGAGAGCAAGAGAGACAGCACAAGCGGGGAAAGGGCAGAGAGAGGGAGACACAGAATCCAAAGCAGGCTCCAGGCTCTGAGCTGTCAGCACAGAGCCCGACGCGGGGCTCGAACCCACGGACCGCAGGATCATGACCTGAGCCAATGTTGGACCCTTAACCGACTAAGCCACCCAGGCGCCCCATTAGTTTACTAATTTTAGATCAATCTTCTTTTTTAGTATATGCATTCAACGCCACAAATTTCTAAGCACTGCTTTGCTGTATCCCACAAATCTTGATAAGCTGTGTTTAATTTTCATTTTTGAATTTCTTTTTGAGATATCTTCTTTGACCCATGTGTTATTTAGAAGTGTGTTGAGTAACCTCCACATATATGGGGATTTTCTGGTTACCTTTGTTATTACTAGTTTAATTTCAATGTGGTCTAAGCAGACACTGTAGGATTTCTATTCGTCCAAATCTGTTACAGTGTAATGGCCCAGAACACGGTCTATTTTGGTGAATGCTCTATATGAGCTTGAGTGGGGGAAAAACATGTACTCTGCTGTTAGATGAAGTCGTCTGTAGATGTCAATTATATCCAGTTGATTGATGGTGGTGTTGAGTTCCATTACGTCCTTAACTGATTTTCCGCCTGCTGGATAGGTCCATTTCTGAAAGAAGCGTGTTGAGGTTCCTTACTACGATAGTGAACTCGTCTATCTCTCCTTACGGTTCTATTGGTTTCTGTGTCACTCGGTTTGATGCTCTGTTGTTGGGGGCATACGTATAAAGGGTTGTTATGTCTTCTTGGAGAGCTGACTTGCTTATCATTACGCGGTGTCCTTTTGTCTCCCTGATAACTTTCCTTACTTGGAAGTCTGCTCTGTCTGAAATTAGTGCAGCTGCACTTGTTTGCTTTTGATTAGTGTTAGCATGGCGTATCTTTATCCATTTAATGTGTATGTGTCTTTGTATTGAAAGGGAGTTTCTTGTAGACAACATATTTTCTTTCTGATATTCACCATGGGAATCTTGTAAAACTCCCAGAGGCAAACCTCACAATACTGTGCGCCCTCCTCTCATGTCACGGTCCCTCGAAAGGTTCTACTTCTCTCAGAGTTGGTGCATTAAGCCTCCAGCGATTTATCGATTACAGCCCAGGCCTTCCTACCCCAGCACTCCTGAGTGGCTTCCATTCCTGAGTCTCTGGTAGGCAGTGACTCCTTGTATTCTCCGGGCTCTCCAATCTTGGGGCCACTGTGTCTTCCCTTATGGATTTAAGAAGAGCTATGGGGCACCTGGGTGGCTCAGTTAAGCGTCCGACTTCGGCTCAGGTCATGATCTCGCGGTTCATGGGTTTGAGCCCCGCGTTGGGCTCTGTGCTGACGGCTCGGAGGCTGGGGCCTGCTTTGGATTCTGTGTCTCCCTCTCTCTCTGCCCCTCCCCACTCATGCTCGTACTCTCTCTCTCAAAAATAATTAAACATAAAAAAAAAAAAAAAAAGAGTTGTTGATTCTTCGGTCTCTTCAGCTTTTTACTTATCGTTAGGACAAAACGGTGATTCTCAAGCTCCTTATGTGCAGATCCAGAAACTGGAAGTCCAATACATTTTTAACAAAACGATGTGCAGGAAGGTCTCAAGTTAGAATCCAAATACCCTCGTTACAACATCAAGTAGTCAAATCGTACAAGCGTTCTGGAAAGCACGGAGTGGCAAAAGGGACGTGCATCTCCCGAAGCTGCTGTGCAAAGGAGGCCTCCGAGCACCACCCTCCACGCGGCCGCTCTCTGCCTTCCTCTGCCTTCCTCTGGGTCGTACAGGAGGGCAGGCAAACCGCTCTCATCACTGCATCCACAGCAGCCGCTTGCCAATACCCACAACATCTGGTGATCAGAAAGTGATGTTTTAAGCATTTACGTGCTAACGTGTTACAATATTATTGCGTAGAGGGCTTCAGTTAGTCTCAATTATGCTTTAGGAAACAGGTTGGAGGTTTGAGTTGACTTATAACAAATTGTCAAAGTTTCCCACTGAGACGAGTTAAGTAATGGCTCCTAGTTGAACTTTTCACTTCGAGCATGTGATGTTCAGGAACCCATTACTGAGGTTAAGCCAAAAATGCCTGTACCTGTATACCCTATGACCCAGAAGTGAGAATTTGGGGTCTATTAACAAAGATCTGTAAGGGATATGTGCAAAGAAGTTTGTCCAGAGTTCTGCACAGTAGCAGAGTTGCAGGCAATATGTGTATATCTAACCAGGAGACAGTAATATGCTGGATCTTAAAAACATACGCTAAGCAAAAAAAGAAACAGGATGAGATCTGTAATACGATACCATTTACAAAAATTAAAAAATATATAATAAGCACATAACAACAATACATACTTTATAACAACACACAAAATGAAATAACATATACTAAGCACATAAAAATGATGATCTACAGTAGGCAGGGAGGGAAATGGAGTGGAGAAACATAAAAATAACCAAACCACAAAAAAAGAGTAACCTTGGGAGTAGGCAGGGATTTTTTTTTTTTTTTTTTTTTTAATTTACATCCAAATTAGTTAGCATATAGTGCTACAATGATTTCAGGAGTAGATTCCTTGATTCCCTTTACCCACTTAGCCCATCCCCCCTCCCACAACCCCTCCAGCAACCCTCAGTTTGTTCTCCATATTTATGGGTCTCTTCTGTTTTGTCCCCATCCCTGTTTTTATATTATTTTTGTTTCCCTTCCCTTATGTTCATCTGTCTTGTCTCTTAAAGTCCTCATATGAGTGAAGTCGTGATTTTTGTCTTTCTCTGACTAATTTCACTTAGCATAATACCCTCCAGTTCCATCCACATAGTTGCAAATGGCAAGATTTCATTCTTTTTGATTTAGGCAGGGATTTCTTAAGCATAAACAGCACTAAGCATAAAGGAAAACCTTGATAAGTTACATTTTAAAATTAAGAACTTCTGTTCATCAAAAGACCCTAGTAAGGGAATGAAAAGGTCAGCCATAGGGATACCTGGGTGGCTCAGTCGGTTAAGTGCCTGACTCTTGATTTCGGCTCAGGTCTTGATCTCACAGTCGTGAGATCCAGCCCCACATTAAGCTCAGTGTGGAGGATGGAGCTTGCTTGGGGTTCTCTCTCATTCTCTCTCTCTCTGCCCCTCCCCTGCTCGTACTCCCTTATACTCTCTCTCTCTCTCTCTCAAAATAAATAAATAAACTTAAAAAAAAAGAAAAAAGAAAAAAGAAAAGGTCAGACACAGAATGGGAGAAGGTATTTACAAAACATATGACCGACTCATACTTACGATATATAAAGAATGCCTGAAGATGAGGAAGAAATAACCAGACAAGCTACATGGAGAGAGCCTTGCACACGCAGCTGATGCTAATATGCTAACTACTGGGCGGGATAATTCAACCCTCTGAATCAGAATTCAGCTAGGAAAAGAAATCAAGCTCATCAAGGATTGTTAGGTTCCAGCAATTTTTAAAGAAGGCATGTAAGCAGGAAATTTGAACAGATATTTTAAATGTTACAAACCACATAAACAAAGATCACTGGCTCAAGTCGCTTCTGTTTTTTTAAACGTTTTTTTTTATTTTATTTTTTTACCTTTGAGAGAGAGAGAGAGGGAAAGTCTCTACTATTTTAAGAGAGTTCTTGAGACAAAATGGAAAAAGAAGCATCTGCATCTACAATTTGTGTATCTACGAGGGGAAATGAGTTACTTACGCAACTGCCACACAGAAGAAAGCTTTGTTTCCATAGAGATTATGACACAACTGATTTAGGCCTTAAATTAGAATATTCCGATTTGAATTGAGAAATGATCTTTTTGTCTAAATGAATAGTGTATTCAGTGCGAATGAAAGCTCCGCACATCTGCTGATATCATTTCCTCTTTACTTCAGTAATAATAATGAGAAGACATCCACACAAGTCCCAAAAAGGAATTCATACACCCTAAATTTCACAAGCGCCTGAAAAATATATGGGTAATGACATATTTCTACAGGATGTACAAAAATACTGGCCATAAAGAACATAAAACATTTCAAAACAGCTTTCTGCTCACTTCACAACTATTATAAACATTCTCTTGTATTAAGGATCTGAACAAGAAGACAAAAGTCAGTTCTGTCTACCTTCTGTCACTATGGCCTGAATTCAACAGGTAAGCTGTATAGCGGGGGGGGGGGGGGGGGGGGGGGGGGGAGTGAGGAATCCATGAAATTATTAATCGAAAGCCACAAAAACATCAGAATGGTAAATTTCAAAAGGAGTGAATGTGTGGTCCACAAATAAAGTACACGTAAACCCTTCAGGGGACCCACGCTGCCCTAGATAAAGCCTGGCTCTGACAGGGCATTCCAGGGTCCCGTAGTGTCCGCCCTCGTGACTTAGAGCCCCCTCGAAAGCCCACGCATCTTACTACCTTGCCACGGCCATGCGGCTCACCCGGCACGACACAGTCCTGCTTTTTCTTCCTCTCCTCCCTCAATTCCTCCTCATCTTCCAAAACTCAAGCATGCTATGCCTGTGGCCTCCCTCTGGATGCAGGGTCAAGCCCGTGTGTTCTGGAGGCATCCTCGGATGACCTTCATCACGGAACTTTAGTCCCTGTTACCCGGCCAGCCTGAGCTTCTGGGTCCACGTTCATCAGACTGGAGCCCACACAAGCACAGTGCTCGGGAACCGCTGAATGATTACTGAATAATTGACTGGCCCAACATTTCCTCATGTTCTGATAATACGTATTCCTGAAGGAAATAACCTAAGACTAAAAGGATAAACAATCCCGGGCAACAGAGTAAAAGAAGGATTGGCTAAGTTTCCTGATAGGCTTATATTATAAATCATTCTGTTCCGGTTCTAATTCACTGTGAAATCTCTCCAGCTGAATGGATATTCTAGCTCTTTCTCAAAGGTCTCCGCAGGAATGATACAATCTTTAATTTTGTTACAGTTGAGCATATCCTCAATTAACCAAGTATTCAAAGTTCTGTTTGATTAGATTCTTGCCCGGTTGTTTCTCTGGGCATTTCAGCTCCCCGTATCGATCGCTATTTTCAACTACATTCTCTTCAGCTATCATAGAAAGCACCTGACTTCCTTTTGAAAAACTGTTTTCCATTTGAATTATAACATATAATAAGAAATGAATCACAGTATTGGTTTTGAGCATACATCACTGAATCTGAAAATAAAGCACGCTGCACCAAAAGCAGGAAGCAAGGTTTCCAGTTCGACCGAAGGCACGATGTTCATATAAAAATGTCAAGATATGACCATGTGATTTTATAGAAAAATGTGTAAGACCAATAACAGACAAAAGCAAACAAATGTAGCGATTAGTAATAAATTTTGGATGTACACCTACCTACACTTAAAATGTCCTTACGTACCCAGCTGAAGGAAACCTGAATTTTATCGTGCTGATTTAACAGTGTAAGAAAAGTATCCCAATAAAAAGAATTATTAGAAATGGAGAAAGCATCACACTTACATGGTAGTGATAAGGCATCAATGGAAAACATGAAATTCTAATTACCCCCAGAAAATGAAATGAAGGCAGACCACTTCTGCAAGCGGCTGGTTCCACTTATCACATGTTAATTTTCCCTAAACAGTTTCCAGTACACAGCTGGCTGAAGCACTTGGGAGACACGGATTCCCGGCACACTGAAAACTCGTCAAGAGGATGGCACAGGGCCCGCGTCTCTACCCCATCACAGGGGGCCTGAGAAAAGACTGGCAGCAGGAGAGAACAAGTCGGAATGTGTGGTTTTGTGTTTAGGACCTCTGAACTTTGATGAGCTCTCCTTACTCCAAGGCCGAGCAATCACCTGGGGGCGTCTGAGCAGTGGTGGGTCTAAGGACAGGGCCCCCGTCAGGGATCTGAGGCACTTCCCGGCAGAACCCACTCCCAGAGGTGAATGTGCGTGGGGACATTCGACTCAGAAAACAAGAGCCTGGTAGGAAAGGACAGTGCAGGAAAGAAATCTGGGCAAGGCTTTACCTTCACTGCCCTGCCGTACACTTAAGATTCTGATATTCTCACAGGCCAACAGTTTGCTTCTGTAATTGGTAGGTTCAAAATGCAGGGCTCTCCTTGCAGGGTAACCAAAAAAGTCACTTTCAGTCATTTTCCCACTTTAAACCTGTTTAATGGAAACAGTGCTTGCTCCACTCTTAAAACTGGGACAAGTCTCATCAATCTTCTCCTGCTCACTCTTTCTTAACGCAAAGTCCCAGAGATGGATTTTGTTAGTTCCCTAGGGCCGCCAGAACACATGATCACAACCTAGGTGGCTGAAAACCCACGGAAAGCTATTTTCTCACAGTGTGGGAGACCAGAGGTCCAGAATCAAGGTGGAGGCAGGGCTGGCTCGCTCTGGAGGCTCCGAGGGAGAAAGCAGCTGTTCCCTGCCTCTCTCCTGGCTTCGGGTGCCTGCCAGAGATCCTTGGCTGGTGGCTGCACCACACCAATGTCCATCTGGCGTCACATGAGCTTCTGAGAAGGACGTCAGTCATTGGATTTAGGGCCCAGCCTAATCCAGTACGCCCTTATCCCAACTGGTTACATTCACCAAGACTCTGTTTCCAAATAAGGTCACATTCTGAGGTTCCAGTGGACATTAAATTTGGAAGGACACTATTTAACCCGTACACTCATTAAGTCGCAAATACAGCCTCAGTTCAGTAATTAAAAATGGTTAATCCACTCATTTACATAAAGATCAAATTGGGCAAAACTACAGTATATTTCGTGGGGGTGGAGGTGACAGGGAGAATATAAGAAGGCCTTGTAGGGTCCTGGAATGTTCTATTTCTTGATCTGTGTGCTGGTTACATTTACAAAAATTCATCAGGTTGTACACTTAGGATTTCTGCATTAACTTTCAAAAAGCGTTTACTTTCAAAAGAAAGCAATCTGCCCAATCTCTGAATAGCACTTCAGTTTTCACTTGCGGAAAAGCCTTCTCTCCAGCAGCAGGGCTGGTCACGGGGCGACGTGCCTCTGGGGAGAGGGGGGTGGTGGCTGCCTGTCTCCCTCACTTCCTCCCCCACCTGTGAGCTGCTGTTTCTGAGGCAGGGAGCCCAGGAAGGGATCAGAAAGAACTTCCCACTTGCCTGGTGCCATTAGATGATTTCTCACTCTTGCAGCCTGATGGATTTTTAAAGCCTTTTCTCTTTTGGAGCAGTTTTGAGGTTTCTTTGAAGATTCTCCTCCTGTGTCTCTCCCACCGCAACCGCTTCAGATGGGCAGTGTCAGTCTTCCAGCTAGTTGTTCCCAATCCTCCCTTATCTTCTACCCTGGGGTAGATGGCACAGCCTTTTGTGCGGGGTCCCCTCACCCTGGTCGGCTAGCATCTTAGGCAGGAAACCTTTGGGGATGACCCTACATCAACCTAGATGTAGCGTCTGCCTAGATCCAGCATCTGCCTAGAGCCATCCTGTGCTCACAGCTCTGCTCGGAGTCCTCGTCTATTGTTTAGCGGGAGGGAAGGCTGATATATTCAGGTTCAAGCCCACTGTCCTTGCGGGTAAAGCGGCTCTGCCTGAGTGACGTGAGTGCTTTGTCCTCTAATGTCTGGGGCGCTTCCTGTCTATGCCCCTATATTACTGACGGGCACCTTGAGGAAAGCATCCCCGTTTGACACTCTCGGCACTGCTCAGATGTGTGCCAAGAGTGGAAGTCTCTGAACGGATGTAGAACGGAGAACCCGTGGCTAGGAGGAGGAAGAAAAAGGTTGTTATTGAAAGCAGAGGAATCTGGGCAGCTGCCAAGGTGAACCAGGAGGTAGACCAGCAGGAGGGTAGAGCAGGTGGGGAGACCAGGAGGGGAGTCCAGGAGCTGGACCATAAGGAAGGCAAGAGGTCCTCCCGTCTTCTTTCCGGTTGGCAGGGCTGACTCTGCTGTTGCATAGCACGTGTGTGGTTCCATCCAATCCCATCAATTCTATAAACTCTATTAATGAGTGGCCTACTAGGCCTGCCTTCGGTTTTGTGAATTTTCAACCTCGGGCAGTCACACTGAAGACGTGGGAGGGTGGTATGAAAGACTGCTAGAACAGTCTTTGCCATTTGAACTAGAACCCTCGTGTATCCTGTCTGTTACATACACACTCACACACAGTCTCCATGAAACCACAGATTAAATCATCAATAAGGCTTTGGTTCTGTTGGCGAAACAAAGAATGCCATCAGACACACACATTAAAGGGCAAATATTATAACACTTCAGGAGGAGGGCCTGTTTTTATCTCAGCAGCTTCCAAAACCAAAATATCACATTTGCCAGTGATAGTTCCTAAGAACTTCATGAAAACCTCCACCATTCTGTTCAAGGTAAATAACCACGTAGCTTTTTCTTCCTTGGGTTTCTTTCATTTATTAGTTGGGGATTTTTAATTTCTTCTGAAGAATGGAACCAATCACCTTAAACCGAACACTTGACTGTGGCCGGCGGAGTAAAAACTAATCAGTATATAATGAAGTGAACTGGTATTCCCGGGGTCCTCGACACTTCTAGGATAGTCAGTTGGAGTTGCCTCTTCTGTTACAGGAACCGTATTCGTGGAGTATGTGGTCTGACTTCCTGATGACCAGCCGTTGTGACCTCCACTTCCCATTTATATTTATCGATACAGCCGACATTGGCCTCAGTCCTATCCATTATTTTTGTTACTCTTTTTAAAGACTGTCTGTTTTCCTTTGGTGTGTGTACTGTGATACTTAAGATGGCTTACATTTTTATCTAGTGGTTACTTTTATCAATATTTGTAAACCTTAGTTCTTTAGGGGGATTATCGACTTAATCCCCTGTAAGAAATGATGAAATTAAGGTATTTTCTCCACTACCCTATTGTAGTCCATTATATTCTTTTTCCTGTTTAGCTCTGTACTCTTAGCTTATCTGTTAGCTCTAAATGACGCTCTTCGAACCCTCGCTAATAAAGACAAGGGAAGAACATTCTTTACCTCCCATCTTCTTTTCTCCTCCCAAATTTGGCTGGTTAGATAATTGCCCACAGTCAGGTTTTAGAACCTTCACATTTGGTTCTTTTGCACTGATCTTCAAGTTCGTGTTCACCTACAAATTAAACAGATTCCGCGCTCATAACGAGCTCTTCTGCTGTAGTTTCTCCAGGGAGCTTTTGGGAGTCTTTAACTAGATTCCTCCAGGAGGCTTCATGGGAACATTCTCTCTCAATTTCTTACATTTAAAAACTCATTAAAAACAAAACGCAATTTCACGGACTATAAAATCCTTGGGTCACACTCTTCTGAAGGACTCTGTCAGAGTTCCCTCGTGCTGACGGACAAGGAGCAGCCATTAATTTCTCCTTTCACAAGTGAGCCGATCTCTTGGCCTCGTGGCCCAAACAAGTTGTTATGTTTGCAGTCCAAACTTCACATTTCTGTCTCCTGCTTTAGGGAATTTTTGTACTTTTCATTCGTATCTACCATTCGCTAATTCCAAATATTCTATTTCGCTCAGCTTACTCCCTCAGTCCTATTTTCTTTCTATACGTTGTCTTACGTAGCTCTCAACTTGCCCTCTGTGCCTTTGATGGTTTTCTTCTTTTCCTTCACTGTCTTTCCTGGACTCGGGCTTCCTTTCCTATTGGCCTGTCACCTCTTCCCTGAGCTCCTATACCTGATCTGTGCTCGTCTTTTATAAAGGTGGACTTTGTCTTTAATCTGTGAAATATTCAGTCATCGTTTTCGTGTGTTCTCCGCCAGTGTTTCTCTAGCGTGTGCTGTCCGTCATCTTTCTCTGTTCAGGTTTCCTTATCATTTTTTTCTTGCAATTACGTTTCATTAGATCCTGAACTGGTCCAGTCTTGGAGTACTCACTTTTGAAGGCAGTTTTTTCTGGACCAGTTACTTGAAGAAGATTCATCTGGGAGAAGAGCCAGAACCACATTCAGAGCCTTCTTCCTTTTCCAGGCAGGACTGATAGGCGCGCCTCCTGGGTGTGGGAAGCTGTTCCTTGGCTACTCTCTCCCTAACAAACGGGACAGGCAGCCACGGGGACTACTCACAGGGCAGTGTCTCCCCTCCCCGCCTCCACGAATCGGACGGCTCCCTATAAACAGTGCTCCTGTGAAGTCCTCACTCACCCGGCCTCCTCTGTACCTTAGAATCAGACTGCATCTGGTGAAGCTCCTGCCACCGGCCTGTGTATTCCTTTCCATTAGTTCCAACGAAACATTTGGCTTATGAAACCCGGGGTATATTTCTCATCTTGGAAAATGTTCTCTGCTAATTTTTGTTTTTTTCCTCTTCCTCAGATCTGCAGCGCTAAGGGTCTACTGGGCACTTCCTCTTATACTTCTGGTTCAATCTTTCAAAGCCCCTTTCCACTTGCTTTCTGGCTTGGGGCTGCAGACCTCTCCTGATTTCTCCCAAGACAGAGTCTTCACTTCTGTTTCTTTCTCTCCTAGTTGCCAGGGATAATCCCAGCAAAGGACCGAGAAAGGATGACTTTAGCATGTTCAAATCTTAAGTTCTGCCTTTTTGCCTCCAAAAAGAAAACCGCTTTATAATTTCTTTGAATATAAAGCAACCCGCGGCACTCCAAACTCCAGACAATCCAGAAAGGGTGCAGAGGAAAAAAAAAAAAAATGATTAACCTAAAGTAATCCCTGTCAACACAGGAACACATATTCTGGTGCATATAAAATCTATCTTTTCCTGCATTTTTTTTTTTCACTTAAAATGAGTATTTTCTTGGAAATATAGATCTAAATTATAATTTTAATAGCTACATGATATTCAGAAGAACTTCCTTTTAACTAAGAGTACCAGGAGGCACTGCAATGTTTAAACTTTAAAATAAACAATCCCATAAACCAGAAGTCATGCCCCCTGAAGATCAAATTTTCCACATTTTAGTTTCCTTGTAAATCAGACAAAATGAGGGGTTTATTCCACAGGCTTTTAGAAATAAAACAAGCAGGCTTAGGTCTTTAAAAGTTAGGTAACTAAAGGTTCTTTTGAAAAGTTAAGGTTTCCCTGACCTTTGTTCCCTGTATAATAAATACACTGTATTTTCCTGGCTTCTCATTTACAAGACAGAGAAAATCCAAACAACAAAAACTATCCAAGTTTTATACCAAGGACGAACAATCTCTACAGGTTATTCAATCAGGAAGACGGTCGGGAGTGTCACGGATCGCTCCTCTTAGCACCAGAGGTGGGCTGGTACCACAGTGTCAAACAAGGGAGTGTGTGCAAATGGCCTGTGTGCAGTCCGTGAGTTTTCATTAAAATGTGTTTTCTGATCCATTTCCTTAATTAGCAGAGACCTCGAGCTATGCAAACACTGGGCCTCAAAGCTGGTTGTAGCTGTGAAGACGGAAAACATTCTGTTCCTTCTCTCGGCGGACCACAGAGACAACAACCTCTTCAACGAAACAGCCCCTGCACAGAGGGGCACACCTCCAGATGGCAGAGTGCTGGCACGTGCCAGCGAACAGGCTACGAGTGAGTGTTACCGGCAAACGCATTCCACCAAGTGCTCAAGCGTAGCCTGTAAGTTAGGATAGGCCCCTTGTAAAACTGGGTAACCCGATTCAACCAGCAGTCAGGCACAAGAGGAACCACGAAGGACCACAGCCAGCGAAGGCCAGTAAGCAGCCTCCGGTGATTTATTCGTAGGAATCAACAGCTGCCAACATCAGCATGAACTATGTGGGTGTGTACTATGTACTAAAGAGTATCTAATTTAACCTTTACTCAACCCTATCAAGTGGAAACTGTTATTATTCCCAATTACAGGCCGGGAAACAGAGGCTCAGCAAGGTTAACGTACTTGTCAGTCACACGACCAGTAAGTGAGGGTGTGGAACCCGGACCCCCAAGGCCCAGGCTCGCCACACGGCCCGTGCGGACTATGATCCCCCCTCGGCAACCTGGCGAGGTGCTGTTAGAGAAACTGGGAGACAAGATACGTGAGAGACAAAGCTTCTAGTCTAGTTCCGGCTCCGCCTCTCATTAGTAGATGACCTCAGGTTAGACACTCACCAGTCTGGGCCCCATTCTAGTCTGCCAAATGAGAAACATAATGGCCTATCAGGTTCAGGCTTAGTCACCCAACGATAGCTTACGTATTTTGTCATTTATAATCTTCTAATATATACAGATTTCCTTTTGGAAGGAAGACAGGAAGTAGCCATTCAATCACCAGGTGTGGATGTGAAATTGTCATTCGTTCCTTCACTTCAACAAATATTTAAGGGGCACTTTTTATGCACCAAATGTACACCGGGCGCTGAAGTTCTAGAAATAAAAATATGGATCCTATCTCCCAGACGTTAAATACGGAAGGATGGAAAAATATAAACAAATAATTACAACACTTTGTGAATGTTTAACAACAAACGCTTGTACAGAGTGTGACTGCAAGGTGACTGATTAACTCTACCCGGTGGGGGTGGGGGTGGTCACAGAAGTTTTCACAAGAGTGACGCCTGCTGAAATAAATCTGGAAGGAAATGCAGGGCTAGCCGGGTAAGCAGGGGGAAAGGAACACTCAGGAACAACCATTGGCTAAGTGTGAGTGAGGTGCAAGGTTCCACAGCGGAGGAGGCCACGGAAGGACTAGGGGCAGAGGGCAGAGGGCCTAGTTCACGGGCGGCAACTAGCAGCGGCCGCAGGCAGGTGGGCACCCAAGTGCCCGGGCACAGATGCCAGGTGACAACAACGAAACGGATTCGGAACACTGGCGGCTGGCGGGCCGGCGTGGCTCCTGGGCTCCGGCTCTGATCAGGGCCAGCACTGCAGGTGAGTGGCTGGATCCACGCCAAGCTGGGAAGGACTCCGTGGACGCTGCTGGGCCAGACGCAAGAAGGGCCTGAAGGTATTCCACAAGAAGGCAAAACCCTGGAAGAATCCGACAGCCACCTTCAGACATGTCTAGGACGTCACAAGAGAAAAGAGACCTGAAATGGTCTCGGGACTCCAATGAGTAAAACCTGAACGGGCCCGTGGAAGTGACAGAGGTCTGAGCTCCACTGGAGGGAATTCTACCTGTGACCGTCACCGCAGGCTGCCTTCTCAACACCATCTCCCTCTGCCACTCCTCCCTAGACAGCAGGGCAGTCGCCAGACGCTCACTGCCGAGCCCTCTCTGAAGCAGAGCACGGGCACACGGGACCCCCCAGTCCCTGGGACCTGGAGGAAGTCACCTGCAGGGAGAGGGACGGGGGTCTTATGGGAAACGTCTTCCTCCCTGAGAAGGTGAAGGATAGAAGACAAAATGTAATGAATGTTACAAGTACAGAAAAGAACCTTTGGTTTAAAAAAAAAAAAAAAAAATCTCTGCCTAGCTGTGAACGAGGCTCCAAAGTTTCAAGAAAGTTAAGAAGGAAAAGACCCACGAGGACAAAATAGCTCTGAAGGAGTCTGAAGCAAACACGAGGTACGAGAGGAGGAAAAGACAGCAAAAATAAGAAATGTAAGTTTCTGACTGTAGCCAACATTAGTTTGAGAAAATAACTTTTAGTGGAAAGTTGGGGCATCAAAACAAAAAAATCCTGGCTGGAGGCGATCCTACTACCTCCGGTTACAGTAAGAAAAGTGACAAAAGACATCAGTTATTATTAACAAAGACTCTCAAGGCTAGGCTGCCTAAATGAAACACCACAATTATACGCTCTCCAGAGACATGCGCATGGTCTTCAGTTTGATGAATATTTCTATTCCTTACATCCCTCTCCCGAAAGACCACTTTCTGCTATCATCAGTCCTTTGCGGTGGACTCAGATTTAAATCCGTATTTGTGAGTCCTGAACATGCATACTGAAATAAGCTGCATGCAAAAGAAGATTAAAATAAGACACGGTGCTTAGTGCTCTCAAGATAACCACAGCTGATTGAAAAGGACGACGATTACTTTTACTACTGTTAAACAGTATTTTAAAAATATACTTTGTGGTCCATAGTAAGAAACACGTTACCTCACGAACCAGAATATACACAAGGCACAAGACAGAGCAGAAAGGAGGCCTTTTGGCTGTGCTGGCAGGTGTGAGGGAGGGATCAGGGAGGAGGGCCATCTGAGATGGGCCCTGAAGGGCAGGCAGGGTTTTGAGGGGCAAAAAGGCAAAGGAGAGGTTACGACCCAGATAAATCACACAATTAAAAGCAAGCAAGGAATGAGTCAAATATAAGGAACGGGTAACACTGTGGGGAGGAGTGTAAACTGGTATATTTGTAAAGGACAATTTAGCGGCACATATACAAAGGCTTTTAAATGTTCACGTTCTTTGATTCGGCAGTTCAAGTTACACGTGCAGCTCCTAAAGAAAAATCCTGATGTTTTGTACCATGTGCACATAGTACATACTCAAAAAAAATGTCTTTTTAACGTAGGAAAAATTTAAGAATTATCATGGCGTGGGAAAAAAGATTTAGTTATATGGATGTTCATCACCACATCGTTTATAATAGTCAGATGTCAGCAAGTGGTTAAATACTATCTCCCTAAAATGGAATACTATGAAGTGTTCCCAATAATGGAAGTACATTAACTGACATGGAACACGTTCCCCTAAGTTGTAAAAGCAGGCTTCAGAAAAACGTTGTCAGAGCTCATCATTTGTTGTTTTCACATATAGATACATCCTCAGGAAAACGACAGGAAGGATGCACAACGACAAAATAATCAGCGATTTTCTCTAAATGGTAAAATGGCAGATAATTTTTACTTTACTTTTGCTCTGCTGTATTTTGCAGTTTTCTAGAATGAACATGTATAATTTTCACATTAAGAAATAAAAACATGGGATTATGTAAATTTTCTAAGATAGGAGTAAAAATTTAGTCTTTTTTTTTTTTTTTCATCATCTTGGCTTTTATTTCCAAAATCCCAAACTCCGCAGAAAAGAAGGGATACTTGAGCAGAAACCTAACAGAAGCGGGGTCTTTGAAATTATGTACTTAACTGTCTTCTTTTCCTACTAGATTGTTAAGATCTAGATCGCCACAGAGAGGTAAAAATTTAGCCTTTTTAGGGCACTCTTCCACAAAAGCTGTGGTGTGACAGACTGTTTTAGAAGATGATGGTGAATGCCACTGTTTAGCCATCCCTACGTGCTGCCCTGCACGGGCAGAAGTAACCACAGGGAGCAGGGAGAGGAGGCAGATTGTTTTAGCAGACCCCACTCTCTTTCTTTTTGATGTTGATGTGGGACACCTCTCCTGAGACTTTTACTTCAAACACCACCTTCCACAGAGAAGGCGGCGGCCTTCTCTCCGCTGTGGGTCACTGCTCAGCTTCCAGATCCTTACGTATTTTCTGATCACCTGCAAAGAGATGGATGCCCTCCTCATTTCACATCTGTTTGCTACTCGTCAGGGAAACGGATTGGCAAAGATTAAATTAAAATCTGAGGGAGCTCTGATTGCTGGACCTGACCACTTCTGAAGCCCGCTCTGAAGTGTGGTTCCTCCAGCGGGGCCTGGGCACCTCCTGGGGCGTGATGACAAAACTGGTCCAAAAAAGAGAGGCCTTTCTTTTGTCCTTACAGGCAAATGACAATCAATTCCTTAGATTTTCATCTTTACACATGACTAAGAACCACATCATAGTAACCTATTCATTGAAGTATTAAGAGAAAAAATTTGGGGGGCGCCTGGGTGGCTCAGCTGGTTAAGCATCCGACTTCATTTCAGCTCAGGTCAAGATCTCATGGTTCGTGGATTCGAGCCCCACATCAGGATCTGTGCTGACAGCTCAGAGCCTGGAGCCTGCTTCGGATTCTGTGTCTCCCTCTCTCTGCCCCTCCCCCACTCACGGTCTTGGTCTCTCTCTCTCTCTCTCTCTCTCTGTGTCTCTCTCTCTCTCTCTCTCTCAAAAATAAATAAGCATTAAAAAAAATTTAAAGTGATAAAATTGGGTGTTCATAAACCAAATTAGATGTTACTACAGTTAAACAGTATTTAAAAAATACATTTTATAATCCATAGTAAGAAACGCATGTTACATCATGAACCAGAATACACACATATTCTGAACACAACTGAAACACAAGTTTCACAGTATTTATCCTTACTGCATGAGCCACTCTGTTATTTTATATTCCATCTCATTTTATTTTTTTTAAACTTGTATTTATTATTTTGAGAGAGACAAAGACAGCGTGAGTGGGGGAGGGGCAGAGAGAAAGGGAGACGGAGACTCCCAAGCAGGCTGCCCACTGTCAGTGTGGAGCCCGATGCGGGGTTTGAACCCACCAAACCATGAGATCACGACCTGAGCCAAAACCAAGAGTCAGACACCTAATCAACTGAGCCACCCCGGCACCCCTCCAACTCATTTTAAAATAACCTATAGTGGGGCGCCGGGGTGGCTCAGTTGGAAGAATCTGACTCTTGATCTCGGTTCAGGTCTTGATCTCACAGTTGTGAGTTCAAGCCCCACGCTGGGGTTCAAGCTGTATGTGAAGCCTACTTTAAAAATCAAAAAAAAGGAAAAAATAAAATAACCCCTAGTAGTTATTAGGCAGCCGCACATGTTTGGGCTCTCTTCCAGCTGAGAGGTGGGGATCTGCGTTCCCTTCCCTTGAACCTGGACAGGCTCATGACTGCTTCAAACAATAAAGGGCGTTCATTCTCGGGGCGCCTGGGTGGCTCAGTCAGTTAAGTGTCCGACTTCAGCTCAGGTCATGATCTCACAGCTTGTGAGTTCGAAACCTGTGTTGGGCTCTGTGCTGACAGCTCAGAGCCTGGAGCCTGCTTCAGATTTTGTGTCTCCCTCTCGCTCTGCCCTTTTCCCACTCATGCTCTGACTCTTTCTCTCAAAAATAAATAAACATTAAAAAAAAAAAAAGGCGCTCATTCTCTAGACACTTTCCTTTAGGAACCCAGCTACCATGCTATAAGCAAAGTCTAAGCCACAGGGAGGGACTACATATAAGCACTTGGGTCAACAGTCACAGCTGATCCCACCAAGCTTTGGAGGCACCGCAGGCCCGGGGACCAGACATGTGAATGATGGAGACTCAGAATGATTTTTTTTTAATGTTTATTTATCGGTATCGAAGAACCGGGACAAGCCATGCCCTACCGGGCCCTGGCCAAATTCCTGAACCAGAATCCATGAACATAATAAAATGTCTATTGTTTAATGCCACTAGGTTTGGGGCATTTGTAACACAGCAATAATAACTGGAACGACAGTGCCAGGCGTAACCTGCAAAACTGATGTCGCGATCCATTCCTGGGCAGTCTGACAAACCCCGGCTCAGAGGAGACACTGATCCATCCAACCCTGCCAAGTTACCCTGAGTCTGTGCATACTCAGGTTGTAACCAGAATGGACGGGATGGGTTGGAGGGGGAGGGGAGGTAGAAAGTGGGGTGTGGCCCCATATGAATGGGCCAGCATCAAATAGCCTTGAGATTCACTAGGACCAACCTCTGAAGCGCAAGAAGGTCACACTGTTCTGGCCTGAGTCCCAAGGTGTTCCTAACCTAAGGATGGGCCAATGTCCCCCTACGTAATTATCTACCAAAACAGATACTTAAGGTCCCCAAAGCCCCACAAAACCTTTTTGGTCTAAAAGGCTGCCTATCTACTTCTATCCACTTTGAACGCTGTCGAGCCTGTCTACAGTGTCAGACTTCTCTGTTAATGGATAACTTTCATCTAAATATAAACTCAGATTAATCTGTTAAGGATTAGCAGATTCTTAAAAAAAAAAAAAAAAGAGGGGGAGTCAGAAACATTTTTGGGAGACGGAGAATGCCAGGCCGGGGGCCAGGGAACTTAACTTCCATTGGTTAAATGGGCTTTTGGTTTCTTTCTTTAAATGTCACTAGTTAGGCGAATATAGTACTGGCCCAGAGGCAAAAAACAGGAAATTCATGACTAGGAAAGGACTCCCAGGGAGGACAGCCTGGGGTGGGAGCAGTGGGGAAACCTCCCAGGGGAAGGAAGGTTCTTTCAGCCAGCCTCCTCATGGAAGTAGGTCATCTCAAGAAGCTGGCCTCAGGGGAGCGCCCCTTGAAAGGAAAGGTCCAGACCAGAGAGGAAATGGGAATGTGGCCTCGGGGAACTCTCAAGTCAGAACTTGGTGGACTTCAAGGACTTACGGTGGCCTTGGGATATGAAAAGCATATTTATATTCTCATTGGCCACAAAAGCAAGAACATATCCCCCTGAGCTTGAGACAGTGGAAGAAAAGATCAACCAGAAAGAACTGGAACCAGTGAAAAACCCTAGACTAATTTAATTTATTTATGCACAGCATGTCTCTCCCTAATCCATAAAGGAAAACGTTTTACTATTACACCAGATAAATCTGGTTCAGTTTTTCTTTTTCTTTTTCATCGGGATGCGCTGTAAGCACTCCACTGCCTTCTTTAAAATGTAATGCACACAGGTCACTAAAAGTTTCTGGAAAACCGTATCTGGGGCAATTGGTGAGCTAAAGTCACTGCCCAAAAGAGCAACTAACAACCACAACAGCAGATGCAGCCCCGTTAACCCATTTAAGCCAACAAGCACCAGTGGGAGAGACATACTAGAAGCAGAGAAACGAAAATGAGTCCCGAGCTTGGGCTGGTACATAGGTACTCGGTAAGAATCAACAGAAGAATGAAACGCATAGACAAACAGACTGAGAAATTCTTGGCATCTGGAGAAAATGGAATCCCAACAAGTTCCTTTTTACCTCTTCCACCACGTGTACAGAAGAGCAAAAGGGAAGCGAACAAAACAAAAACCAAAGCCTAAACAGAATGAACAGCTGGACCGTGGCCCGCTCAGAAATTAGTCAGTCACTATGAAACAACTCGGTTCACCTACACAGAATTTAGCTAAGGCCAAACTAAGGAAGAGTCATGTGACTTCAGAAAAAAGATTCAAGATGAACAGACGAAGGGAAGTCACCCATTAGGGAGAGAAATAACAAACTAGACCAAATTCACTTACTAAGTGGCCATTTCATACAGTTCAACCCAACAGACGCCAGGCACTGTGCCTGGGCTGCGGGTACAACTCCTCCATCCAGGAGGTCACGGTCTAGAGGAGAGGACAGGGAGCAGACAATGACAATATGGTGCGCTATCTGCTAAGGTAGAGGTAAGCACAGACCACGGCCTTCAAGAAAGATTCCTGAAAGAAGTGATCTCATTCTTAAAGGGCCAGCAGGAGTTAGCCAGGCAGAGAAGGGGCTACAGGAAGAAGAAATAATGTAAGCCAAGACTCTGACGACCAATCTTGGTTTGGAACCTCGAGCAAATGCCTCTCTCCGCTAGCTTCAAGGCATCGTTAGAGGCTTGGAGACAGCCGGTGCCAGCACACTTCCTGATCCCCCGGCGGACAAACCTCCATGCGGCCGTCATGCTTCATTCCGGCTCAACTCCACCTCCTTCTCTGACACTCCAGCACCACCCTGAACGCCCGAACATGGTCATCCCCCTCCGCCAGTGTCCTGCCACCAACCTGGCGTCAACGGCCACGTACATAACCCAGCTAGCAACTTCAACAAGTTCTGCTACAACCCTGTGATTTTCGCCTCCACCCCGCTGCATTCCGGCCCCTCATCGGCCAGAACCGTCCCGACATGGAAACGCCGAACTCCAACATCCTACTCTCTGACCGATATACCCAACCTGCCAGCTCACTAGAAGCCTTCCTCCTCTTCTTGGAATTTTCTGACTTCCAATCCGTTCGCTCTTCTTTCTTCCCGATTCACCACCCACCTCTCCCATCTTGTACGAACCACTGCTACCATCTCATTCCACCTTCTGCTCTCCCGCCTCCCTCCCTGGCCTTTGCCAACACGAGGCAGGGCAAATTATATGCCCTCATCAACGCGACTGTCCATTTCCTGTGCTTCTACACCTGGGCTGCTGGGCCCCGTGGGAGAAAATCTCACAATTTTGCAGACTGAGGCCACGAAGCGCTCATGGTCTCCACCACCGGCTGCTTGGAAATCCTTCTGTAGGCCCCAGGCAGCTCTTATCCCCCGCAACTCTCCCTATTCAATGAGGCCCTCAAGGTTTATACCCCTCACTCCTAGGATATGACCTCACTTCTGTTTCATAAAGAAAAATGAGGCCATCAGGCAATAATAACTCCTTAACATCTGTGCTGCTCTTAACGTGCAAAAACAGTGGTACTCACTTCATGCACACTTCCCTTCTTCCAGTGTCTTCCCTAAAAGAAATGTCCTTCCTCTTGCCCAGAGCTAATCCTACCACCAAGCCTACCTCCTCAAGGATCCCAACGCGTCCCCTCTGTCCTAACCAGTAATCTCTGCGGACTCTTTCCCTTTAGCACGGAAACATGCTCCTTTACGTAAAGCCCCATTTAATGACATGAACAAATCTTCCCTGGACCCCTTGAGACGGAAATCCACGACATGCTACCATGCCACAGATCCTCGTGAAAAAAGAAGCCTCAGCTAGTTTGCTCTCGTTGATATGCCATCACCCGTGTCACAGACGTCACACGAAGCCACTGCCAATACCCAGACATCGCTGCAAGGCTGCAGACCAGTACTGGGGCCGAGGCAGCCCACGCTCGAACTGCACAGGAGGGGCGAGAACTGGACCCGGCCAGGTCTTCTCCAGGGACAAGCGGGATGCGCCCTGGCACATGCCCGGACCGATGGTGAAGGGCAGCTGCTCTCTGCAAGAAAGTCACTGTGCTTCTCAACGAAAAAGACATGAGACGGACTGCAAGCGGCTGACAACAGACTATCAAAACACGCCAGCCAGGATTTAAAATGTACCATTTGGGGGGCGCCTGGGTGGCTCAGTTGGTTGGGCTTCCGACTTCAGCTCAGGTCATGATCTCTCAGTCTGTGAGTTCGAGCCCTGCATTGGGCTCTGTGCCGAACGAAAGCTCAGAGGCTAGAGCCTGCTTCGGGTTCTGTGTCTTCCTCTCTTTCTGCCCACCACCCTTGCACTCTGTCTCTCACCCTCTCTCAAAAATTAAATAAACATTAAAAAAAATTTTTTTTTAAAGCACCATTTGGTAACCATCATGGTAACGAATGTTTTAGGCAAAAATCATCAATGGATGATAAAACTAGGTGGTGAAAGTTCAGTGAGAAAAAGGATATTTACATAGCCTCAAAACATCTGCCCACAAGATATTCATTGATTTCCAAGGTTAAGACGGTGAGGTAACCCAGAAGACACCGTCTTAATCAAGGAATCACAGTGAACAGCACCAGGAATGGGAAAAGGGACATAAGGTACCTGATTGATGTTGCACTAAGAAGGTCGCAACATCACGTCTCTGGTATTCCTGCCCCAAATGCGTAACCTAAATCTGTCATGAGAGAACAGCACATAAAACTAAAATAGAGAAAATTCTGCAAGTCACCGGCTTGTACTCCTCAAAAATGTCTGATCCCAACAGACAACACCAAAGGGATGTCCTCAGATTAGAGACTAAAGAGACATGACAATTTCATGGGTGATCTTGGATTGGATCCTAGATTACAAAATAATAATTTCTATTTGGCTTATAAGGGAAATGAGTGGGACAATTGGTGAAATTTGAGTAAGTTTTGTAGATTAGGTAACAGTACTATAACGATATTAATTTCATGATTTTGATATCACTATTGATTATAGAAAATGTCCTTGTGTTGAGGAAATACATGCTCAAGTATTCAAGGGTAAAAGGGCATCCTGTCTGCAACTTACTTTCAAATGGTTCCAAAAAAGATAATTATAATACGGATACAGATAGAGAATAAACGATATTTGCACACAGTAAAATGTTAACATTTGTGCAACCTATGTGAAGGGTACCAGGAATTCTTTGTACTACATTTTTTTCGACCTTTCTGTAAGTCTGAAATTATTTCAAAATTTAAAAATGTTTTTTTTTTTTTTGTTTAAGCCCCAAACTGAGAAGTACAAGGAGAAAGCAGCCAAAACCACAACTGTCGGGGAGGACTTCAAAACGCCACTCTCCTTCTTTGGCAGACCGGGCACATACAGAATAAACACAGACAGGATTTGGAAGATTAATAAGCTTAATTTAACTGATATGCTTAGAACTTTGTACCTGAGAGAGACTCTGTATTATTTGCAAATGACTGTGGACATTTAAATAAAGAGGCAACATTGAGCCTCCTTCTTGGACTCATTCCTGACTTTGACAGTGGCTCTATTTCTGGTGCGAATCACCACATCCCCTGAAGAGTGCCAGGGGAGAGGGGCTAAGAGAATCCCAGCCACAAAGACCCTAAAGAACCACCCCCTACACTCACCCTTCCAAAGACCCAAGAGCTTCTCAAAAATGTTTTATTATGAAAGTTTACAAACATACACAAAAGAAGTATAAAGTATAGTATAAAGAAGTTCCATACGCCCATCACCCAGATTCAGTTATTATAATTTTGACATACTTGCTACATTGTGTCCTTGGGGGGGGGGGGGCTAGAGGTTTTTTGTTTTTTGTTTTGTTTTTTTTTTTTTTAGCTTCTGAATGGTTTCCTTGTCAAACAGTTGGGAAGAATTACTGGTTTAGGAAAAAGCCCCATGCCTGGGTGGCTCAGTTGGTTAAGCATCCGACTTCAACTCAGGTCATGATCTCCCGGTTCAAGGAAATAGTAAGGGTTCAAGCCCTTCATCAGGCTCTGTGCAGACAGCTCAGAGCCTGGAGATGTTTTGGATTCTGCGTCTTCCTCTCTCTCTACCCCTCCCTTGCGCTCTCTTGCTCGTTCGTGCTCTCTCTCTCTCTCAAAAATAAATAAAACAGGGGCGCCTGGGTGGCTCAGTCGGTTGAGCATCCGACTTCAGCTCAGGTCACGATATCGCGGTCCGTGAGTTCGAGCTCCGCGTCGGGCTCTGGACCTGGAGCCTGCTTCGGATTCTGTGTCTCCCTCTCTCTCTGCCCCTAACCCACTCGCATTCTGTCTCTGTCTCTCTCAAAAATAAATAAACATTCAAAAATAAATAAAACATTAAAAAAAGGTTTTTTTTTTTTTAAAACAAAAAAGCCCCAAATCATTACAGCTTTTATTGCTTTAAAAGATCACAAATAACGGGGATTAAGGAGGGCACCTGTTGTGAGGAGCACCGGGTGCTGTATTGAAGTGTCGAATCACTGAATTCTATACCTGAAGCTAACATTACACTAATATTAACTAACTGGAATTTAAATTAAAACTTAGAAAGAAAACAAAAACAAACAAACAAAAAAGAGGAGGCAGCTGGAGATTTTATGCTTTGTCTGCCATTTTCAACCTATATACTTAAAATAAATGCACAATGAAAAAAAGTTTTTAATAAATTAATATCATAAACAGGTTTGAAAGATCATCCAGCATCTTGCTCTTTCTGCAGCTGGACAACTTAGATCTTACTCATCAGCCTGCTGAACTGTTCCTTTTTCAGAACCATAGACGCTACCTCCAAATTTTCTGATATCCTTGTTTTTAACTGTTGTGGCTGGCTGAATCAAAGCAGCAAACAAGTTCAATGTCATTTCCTTCAAGAATTAATTTAACTCATCTTCCTGGGCTTGAGATACCGAATAAGCAACACCTGGCATCATCCAAACCCTACGGATGTATTTTCCACCCAAGAAATTTCAGATTTCAACCAGAAAACCATTCTCCCAAATAACAACGCTGATGGGGTAGTGAGCATCTCCGGACCTCTTGTAACAGAAGCCCCGGGAAATGCCCTCGATCACGTGCTGTACATGACGACAGACAGAAAATAACTGGCTACTGTTCACACTATCTCCCCATCACCTGTCAACTCGGAGCCTCTTCTTCTTTCCAAGGTGAATGAATTCTACTCTACACTGATATGACTGAAGTCCCTTCCCAGGGTTCCAATAACAGTGCATCCCTTCAGAGTGATGGCAACATTTTCTGGAATGTAGACAGTCAGCTGAGAAGGGTCTTCCTTCTCGCAGGAGAGGCGGCAAAGAGAGTGCTATAGTATTTTAAAGCAACCCTCTAACATTTTTCACCCCGAAATAACTTACAGACTTTTCTTCTCAACCACAATTCCACTACAACTAACAAAATAAAATAAATTCCTTACTATCCTCTGTCCCCCATGCCAACTTCCCTGACACGAGAGCTCTGAACTCCCAAGTTCCTCACACCGAAACCTTCAACCCAGCACGGGGGATTCCTTGAACTTACTTCCTGGGGAGGGCAGCCTCTTTAGACAAGGAAGCCGGGAGCCATGACCACACCCATACAAGCAATATGGCTTGTAGCCAAGCTACAAGGCTCTGGAAAGAGGACAACTTTCTAGGTGAAGCAAAAAAAGGAAAATCTCTTTTTTTTAAGTTTATTTATTTTTGAGAGAGAGAGTGAGAGAGTGAGTACAAGTGGGGGAGAGAAGGAGAGACAGAATCCCAAACAGGCTCCATGCCATCAGCGCAGAGCCCAATGTGGGGCCCGAACTCACAAACTGTGAGTGAGATCATGACCCGAGCTGAGATCAAGAGTCAGACACTTAACCTACCAAGCCATCCAGGTGCACCAGGAAAATCGCTTTTAAACATAAAGAAAAATATTACCATTATAGGGGCAAAGAGTAAATACCCTATCATAAGGGTACTTACATCTCAAAATAAAAACGATCACAGAATATAAAGAGTTGGCAAAGAAAATATCAACTCCAAAATACACATGAAAAAAATTCAATCTTACTACTAATCAAGTAAGTATTCAAATAATGACTTGCTATTTGTCATGTAAATTAGCAAAAATTTTTGGAAAAAAAATTCAACAATAGCAAAAATTTGTCTCTTTAAGTGGGTAACAAGCTTTCTGGACCATAACTTGTCATATGTTCCCAAATCTTTATTTTTTCCCAGGAACCGTCCTAAAACAAAGTCATAAAAAGTGTACACATAATTATATAAATAAAGACTTCACAGCAATAAGACTTGTTTCTAATGTCAAGAAAGACTTGGGGCAGGGGTGTCGGGCGAGAGGTGCTAACCATCTAACAGTAAGAGACTGGTTAAATAAAATCATGGCATGTCTCAAAACGGAAATTTACTAGAGACAGTCGCTGCTTAAAGTGGGGCCCGGGGACCAAGTGTTATTGGCCCACAATGAAAGAAAGAGTTTAAGCCAGAGTGTGAATTAGCCACAAAAAATTTTAAACAGCAAGATATTCACAATTCAGAAATCAGCCCGGTGATTTACATCTGTCGTAAACACCTCCTCTTGTCCGCCACCTCCGCCAACAGCCTGGCCGCTCAACTCCCTCAAATGGCACCACGACAGATTCCACATCCAGAACACAGCCCAGGCTTGCCCACGCCCCTCCGCGCCTACGGCTACCACCGAGCACGCACCGATGAGCCCTCTCCGACTGGACAGCGGCGGAAGCCTGGTTAGGCCGCCCCTCCTCCGGTGCCCCTGCAATCCACTTTCCCCGGGTAGCCCAAGCGATTTTACTGCCAGCTTTATGGAGATATAAACCAAGGTCATCATTTTGAAATGCCCATCAAACCACGCTTGTTCAAGATATGTTGTAAACGTATTTAAAATCTTAATGAAAGCAGCAATCTTCTGGAAATAAATTGATAAAAGGAGACTAAAACCAGAAGAGGTCAACAACCATAGAAGAAACTGAAAATTTTAAGGAATGAGGACTAAAAGAGGTTCTGCGCCGCGGCAGGGATTTTTAGATGCTTACCCATATCTGGTTCTCCTCTCTTTCTTGACACACTGGAGGGTTACCCTTCCCAGCCCTACGGGTAGGCCTCTGACTAGTCCTAACGGACTATGAGCTGAAGTGACGTGTCACTGAGGCATTTCACTGATGGAGTGTGAGCCCCCCAGGACGTTTTGCCCCCACACCACGGCAAACCCTGAAAGGTATCACAAGATGATGAAGACGGAGGTTTCAATTTTCAAACCCCTTTACTATTTTTCTATGCAACTGTTCTCGAAATTAGACCTATACGGTAACAATTATCTGTGTTGATCACTTAAATACATTAAATATTTTCTTTGTCAAATACTTG
Organism: Panthera leo; assembly: GCF_018350215.1. NCBI lineage: Eukaryota > Metazoa > Chordata > Mammalia > Carnivora > Felidae > Panthera > Panthera leo. The sequence continues at coordinate 4,456,040 of NC_056684.1, forward strand.
AAAATAATCTGATCAACTGCTGACATAATGATTATGATATTACACTACAGAGTTGAGTAGAAATAATCCCATTTACTACCAAATGTTGACTGTATCTCACCCACACTTTGAAAAGCAAAACAAAAAACAAAACAAAAAACCAAAAAACTTTCTCCACATAATTTCCTTCCACTCGTCCTTTCATTGCGTGTAAATGTCTGCTAAATCTTAATGGACAAAAACTAGAACTTTCTCACCAAAGTTAGAAACAACACACCGTTTTGTACTAAAAACAAAATACAACATTCTCTACTTTTTAACACCGTCCTGGAGACGCTATCCAATGGAACTAGATAAGAGACTGCAATGAGTGGTCTAAATTCACAAATAATAGAATACTTGGAAAACCCCAAAGAATTGATAAGGTATTACAAACCAGAGACTGAAAAGGTTATACAATAAACATATCAAAATCAATAGGCTTCATTTACAAAAGGGAGATTGTTAGAAAATACCACGGAAGAGAAAACCTTACTTACGAAAGCAAAATAATAAAATATTTAAACATAAGCTTAACAAGAACCTCTGAAGAAAGGTATAAAAACACTGCCCCCTAAAGCACAATAAATTTGAACAAACGGAAAGACATACCTTGATCTTGGGTACGAATATGCAACATCATGAAGATGTCAGTTCTCCCTGCACTGATTTAAAAATTTAACACGACCCCAATAAAAAATACCTTCAAGTTCTTTTCCAGAGCTAAACAAGCAGATTATAAAGTTCATCCGTAAAATAAATAAGAATAGCCAGAGAACCTTGAAAAGGGCAAGAAATGAGGGCTAGCCTTACCAGATATTTAAGAAGAATAGCAACGGCACACAATTAGAGACTAATGGAAAAGAATAGAAGAAAATCCATAAATGGACCCAACTTTGTATGAAATTTATCGTACGGGTAAGCATACCAAAACAGTAGGGGAAACAGACGTATTAGTAAACGGTACTGGGAATAATTCAGCAGCAATATGGAGGGGAAATGGATTTAGTCTGCACACACCAGGATTGTGTACGTGGGTAAATATTTAATATGCTGGGAATGAGGGAAACTTTCCCACTGTGACTCAAACTCCAGACACAATAAGAAAAGTTACAGTCAGAATTACACAAAAATTTTGCAATTTGCATAACAAGACGCCTTAAGCAAAGTAAGAAGTAAAATGGGAAAAAAAATAAAAAAGGTTTGCAATAGAGAAAGGGCGTCCAAAAATGGAAGAAAAAGACGAGCCTCTGGAGAACTGTTCTAGCGGAACAGGAACAGATAATTCACAGAAAAAGGAATGTCAACAAGCCTTAAACATGTGGAGAGAGAGATGTCCATTCAATCTCAATCATTATATGAGAAATGTCTATAAAACATCCAAACTACAATGAGATACCAAAATCCTACACTGAGGCAAAACAGCAGGGAAATGGCCTAATACACTGCTTGTGAAAATGCCAAGTGGTACAACCCCTAAAGTGGGAGAATTCAGCAACACCCAGCAAAATTACATACACAGTTATACTTGAACCCAGCAATCCCATTTGTAGGAAGCTACCCAAAGGGTACACTGGAAAAAAAAAAAAAAAAAAAGGATTTATGCACAAGGCCATTTAATAGCAAATCTGAAAACAATCCGGTTGTTCGCCAGCATGGGCTGGTTGACTGAGCAAGGTGTGGTGGAGCACCCCCGTGGGGCAGAATGCCACGACAAAGAAGAGGAACGGAGTCAAACTACGACACGGATGAAGCTGGAAAACACTATGTTAAGAAAAAGAAGCCGGCACAAAAGGCCACAAAGTGTATGATTCCATTCAAATGAAATGTCCAGAATGGATAAACCCAGAGACAGAACGTAGACTCACATTTGCCAGAGGCTGGGGGGGGGGGAGGGAGGGGGGTGGACAGAGGGAGTGGAGACCGCCTGCTAATGGCGACAGGGTGTCTTTGATGGTAATATCTAGTGTTAGACAAATAGTGGTCCTGGTTGCGCAACTTTGTGAATATACTAAGAAAACACTGAATTGTGCACTTCAAAGGGTAAGTAGATGAATTCTATCTCAATTCTTAAAGAGGAATTCCTGTCCGTTCAACTATGGAGTGATCTCCAGGGTCTACTTCTAAGTGAGAAAAGCAAGATAAAGAGGTGTATGTTTAGCGTGCTATTTATCTAAAGGGGGTACAATATCCGAACGACAAAACAGATTAAGTGCAAAAGACTGCAACCCATCAAAGATGTTAAAATCCTTCCGTTCACAAGGACTCTTAAAAAAAGAAAATTTAACTGGTCCCCTCTGAAGGATGCTAGAGAACCAACTCATTCTGGAAACTGGTAAATGAAGGGCAAGCAACAAGCATTTATCCTACCAATGCCATTCCAACTTTATCACGTAGTTAACGAGGGCAAGTTTCTCTTTAAAAAGTATTTCAGTACCGGGGAGCCTGCGTCGCTCGGTCAGTTAAGCCTCCGACTCTGGATTTCGGCTCAGGTCATGATCTCACCATTTGTGGGTTTGAGCCCCGAGTCGGGCACCACACTGACAACGAGGGGCCTGCTTGGGATTTTCTCTCTCCCTTGCTCTCTGCCCCTCCCCCATGCGTGGCCTATACACACACGCACGCTCGCTCTCAAGATAAATAAACTTAAAAGAAAAAAGTATTACGGTGTTAAATGAGAAAGGAACGATGGAGTATTACCATTTGCATTAATGAATTAGAGATGCAATGATCATCACAAGATCTTGTGTGATCTCCTCCTTAACTGAGCGAGGGCAGATGTATATATACCGGTAAAATATGGCAGAACTGACCATACAGAAGTTTCCAGAGGAGGTCAGACGGGCACTGTAATCTGTCTTGGTGTGCAGGGTCACCTTCTCTGGGGGAAGCCGGCCACCATGTCCTGAGGATACTCGAGCAGCCCCTGCGAAGACTGCCCACATCAAGAGGAGCTGGCCCCCACCCCAAGGCCTCTGGCGCCCATTCGGCCGGCCATGGGAGCGAACCACCTTGGAAGTGAACCCTCTGGCCCGGCCAAGCCTCTGGATGATCGCAGCCCGAGCCAACACCCGGCTGCAACCTGACAAAAGACCATGAACCAGAACCACCAACCCCACCAGCTCTCAAATTCCTGGCCCACGGAATTTTGGGGTGATTTTGTTATGCAACAAATACAACACCGTTTTCTCTCCTTTTATACGTGTTGTAAATTCTCCACAATAAAAACGGTCAGTCAGCTAATTACAGGTAGAATCCTTTCAGCAACTCCTTTGTTCCTGTCAGAGCAGACACTAGGTTAAACGGAGAGGGGAGAAGAGTGAATATAAAACTCACGCCTTTACACGTATCTCACAGTCTCTTAGGAAAAGAGTATCACAGGTTATCTCAATTCTCTCAAAAAAAACCTCTATCAGGTAGAATTCATTATTGCTATTTTGCAAGCAACAAAATCAAGAAAGGTGCCAGAGAAATGAGCAACTTCTCACAGTGGTTGAAGCAGGATACAGAAGTCTGTTCCTTCCACCGTACCTCAAAGCCTTTCTGATCTTGTAATTTCTCCATCGGGCCCATCAGAACCAAAGCTGCTGAGGTCCCGATCTGTGTGTTGTAGGTAAACACCACCCTCCATCACTCACAAAGCACCTCTCCGCTTCCCTTTCCTCACCAACACACACAGCGGCCGTTAGTGCGGCCCTAATGCTAAGCAGACAGGAATTGCTGAAGGAGGGAAAAGAAATGACAAGAGCTCGAAGTTCCAATTCACACCCCAGATTTCTGTGCCATCTGGACGGGACTGCTCTTCAGGAAACGATTATTGGAGTTTTATTGGACAGTGGATCAGGTTCTCCAAATTTCTCTTTTCACCACTTATTTGTTTTCAAAGTTTAAGGGGGTGGGACGTGGGGTTCTACAAACCAATGTAATGCTACCATGGGTCTTTCCTTGTTCCCCAGGGTAAATCGAGTAATTGGGTATTGCAGAATCATTTATAAACGCAAAATTATTTTCCAAATATGTTCTTAAAAAGAAAGTCCTAATCTACTCTTTAGAGTCCAAAAGATACTCATATTAAAACCATTCTCTTTTTTTAAATTAAAACATTTTTTTTAAGTTTATTTTTGAGAGAGAGAGAAGGGAGAGAGACAGCACGGCAAAGGGGCAGAGAGAGAGGGAGACAGAATACGAAGCAGGCTCCAGGCCCCGAGCTGTCAGCACAGAGCCCGGTGCGGAGCTCGAACCCTCGAACCGTGAGATCATGACCTGAGCAGAAGTCGGATGTTTAACCGACTGAGCCACCCAGGTGCCCCTAAAACCATTCGTTTTCAAAAAACAAGGTAGAACCTTTCATTTTAGGAAACTACTATTTGTTAAGTGTTTACAGCTTTTTAGCCATTGAAGATTGGCTTAAATTATGAATATAAAACAATCTTGACAACTATGCCCCCTTTTACAAATAAGACGCTTAGGCCCCAAGAGGTTATGGGACTCGCTAAAGGTCAGAAGGCAGGGAGTGGCGGGGCTGGGATTCGGACCCATAGTGTCTGCCTCCAAAGCACATCTTCTGACCACTTTACACAAGAGGAAAACGCCCTACACCAAAATCAGGCGACACCTAAAGCCTAAATGTAACTATATTGTCTTAAATTCTCCTTCTTTCTGGGTCCATCAGAGCATGGCTCTCGGCTTCCTGCTGTCAGGATAGAATGGAAAACGAGAACGTGCTACGTCCCCACATCTAGGTGAACAGGAGCAACCGAAGTGCAGAAAAAAATCAACAAAGAGGATATTGACGTTACTTTCAACGTTGTCTCTGAGCACAGTTCACAGGGGGGCGGGGAAGACAGCCAAGATTTCCACGCTAAGGAAAGAAAAAGGAAATAGGGACTCTGGAACTAACTTCCAGGACATATTTCTCAGGCTTAAAATAGGCCTGACCTTAGGATTGTCATGAGAAAAGCCAGAACAAATGAAGTCATCGTATATAAACTGTTTGTTCTCAAGGACATGACTAGCGGGCACACGGCGCAGAACTAGGTTAAGGGACACCGACTGATTAGCCAACATTGCTTTGCTGAGTTGTCCTACAGGTCACACTTGAAGGCTATTAAAGTCACTGATGGTCCACGCAACTTCAGAGGGGCTTCAAGTTCACCGCTCCTTCAAGCCCGCACTTCCCCAAACTGACTTGGAAAGGGGTAGAGAAAAAGGCCACCTCCCCCGAAGTCGGTCCACTCGGGAGCAGTGGATGCGGGCCCCCCGGGGTGGTCCCTACAGACACGGGCTGTCTCTGCAGCCCAGCCTCAGCCCTCCTGGAGCTTGCCTATCGGGAGGAGGCGATCGAACACGCACCAACACGTGAGATCTGAGCTCTGCTTCAAACAGGACGCCGCAGAGCACACAAGTGGGGACCGGGGACCCGCCTGTGTGGGGAGGGGAGGAAAACGGCCTCTCGGGGGAGACCCGAAGGAGGAACAGGAATCAAGTGCAAATGGAGTAAAAGAGTACTTGAGACTGAGGCCAAAGTCCACACCAGGTCTACCGACCAGAAGGGGCACACACATTCATGAAAACCCTGGCTCAAATATAATACATCCTGAGGTTTTAATACAAATTTTTATTGAAAGTTAACATACTCACAAAAAAGAATATAAATCGTAAGTATGAAGCTTGGTGAACTGTCACAAAACGAACCCACCCACATAACTACCATCCAGGTCAAGAAATAGAACATTACCAAACTTAGAAGCTCTTGTGCTTTCTCCAAATCACTATCCCGCCCTCTTCCCCTAAGGTCAGCACCATTCTGACTCCCAAAACCACACCTCGGCCTGATTTTGAACTTGGTATAAATCAAATAATAGAGCATGCAATCTTTTCTGTCTGGCTTCTTTCACTCAACACTTTGCTCGTGAAATCCATCCAGGCTGCCACACACAGCGATGCTTCTTCCATTTCTGTTGCCACAGAATATTCCATTATGTATTCCACAATATATATTCCATTACACGCCGATTCCACAATCCACTCTCCTTTTGATGGATCTGAGTTACTGCTGGTTTTGGCTATTGTGAGAAATAATGCTACGAACATGCTAGTACATGACTTCGGTGAACACGTGTACACTTTTCTGCTGGGTATACACCGAGGAGTAGAATTGGGGGAGACAACATGCCTATGTTCGACTTTAATAAATACTGCCAGACAGTTTTCCGAAGTAAGTTTACCAATTTACATTGTTACTAACAGCATATGACATTTGTTTCTTGTTTGGCTGGTTTTTGTCATAACAGACAAAATAATCTACCACAGTCCAGAGAAAATCTAAACTTTTGATGAAAACTGGTCATGAAAAAACACTGAGTCCCTCTCCAGCCTGAAATCCCCACGTATGCTCCTTTACATGAATTTTATTATTTATCACCCCAAATTCCTAGGTTTTACCAAGGGTATGCTCTTAAGACAATGCATGCCATTACAGAGAGAGATCTGTAACATCCTTATTTCCAGGTCACAGGAAACACACACACAAGAACAGTATTTTGTGGGTCTGATCACAAAATACTCTATATCACCTACAGCCACCAATGGCTTTCTGACAGTCACTTTCAAAACAGGCTGAGTTTTTAGGTCACTTGTGGCATATTACAAGGTAGAGAGGAGAGAGCTAGAATGGTCTCCCTCCAGGTTGGCTGTTTAGACATCTCTGCCTGGTCACAAAGTAAAAACCGCACTTCACCCCCCCCCCCCTTCCCCACTATGAACCTCCCCCGCCCTTAAACAACAAAGCATCATACACAAACAGAGACACCCCAGGAAGAACGAAGAAAAGGGGGCAGAAATTGTGTGAAGGACACTTCCTTCCTTTTTCTTTTTACAGGACTCAAAACCTGTCCCTCCCATGTGCCCATTGTCAAAACAGGACTCCTGAAGACAAAGGACAGGCTGGCCCGGGAGGAGGTTGGCTGGGCAGCGTCCTAGGCTCACTGAGGTGCTGCTCGGACAGGACAGCGGGAGAGGGGGGCTCCCTTCGGCAGGAAGAGCACGGCATCCCCAGCAAACAATGCTGGCAGACGGCGCTTCGGGGAGACTCAGCAGAAGGCGGATGGCTCGGCGGGCGAGGGCAGGATGGGGTGGGGCGGGGCGGGCCGAGGGTAGTAGCAGAAGAGTGCGGTGGACGTGTCAGCGTGGGGAGGAAGTCCACGTCAGGTGGTAGGATCTCGTCCCTGGAACCTGGGATCGGCAAAGGAAAGAGCGGACGCCACGGAGGCCTCAGCCTGGGGAAACCAGGGCACTGGCAGGCAGCCAGCGTAGGACAGAGAGCGACAGCCGCAAGCGGCAGCGGGATTTGAGATGGGAACGTGTCCACAGCACCGAGGTCCAGGTATTACACACGGGGCTGAGTCCCAGAGTGTGGAACGAATGACTAATTTCCTCCAACGGACTTGGGGTCGGGGTGGGGGGTGTTCGCAGTGAGGAGGTGGGGTGTGGTGGGACGAATCTAACCAAGGTTCAAGGAGAAGGGCAGTGAGAGGGAGCCAGGCAGACCATTACAGGTACCAAGAGAATGAGACTGGACTTCTGAAGATAGACTAAAACAGATACGATTAACCAATGTTTCACTGTCAAACACAGCAAATGTCACCTGGCTTCTGACCTCTTCCCGGGCCAGAGGCACAGGCACCGAGACTCCCGGGAAAGCCTCGCAAAGGCCACAGCTGCCGGCGGCCAGGCCCCTCCGCCAGGGGCAGGCTGCTTCCAATGTCCCCACGGTCACGCCCGGCCACCTCAGGCCCTGAGACGCTCATCATCCAGCCAGTGCCACGGGCCACTCACATTCGTGAAGGATCCTGACCCCGAGCTCAGTCTCCTCCACCGCAAATCCTACCATCATCCTGGGCAACCTCACGGTTCATTTGGTGACACCACCGCCGTGTCACTGTTCTGTTCCTTCACTTGAACTGGGACTACGACCTGCAGCCCACCCCCCTCGCCCCAGGCACCACTGCATGGTCATACTCCTGACTTCATCTGGCAGAATGGACCGCAACTTCCCGATTCATCCCTTCTTTCTCCTAGCTGTTCGCATTCATAACAACAATAACCATTATTAAGAAAAATATCGAATAATGGGCAGCACTTAGGGGGTGTTTACCATGTGCTATGCACAATTCAGAGTGCTTGACACTATCAACCCATGTACACCTCACAGCACTCCGAAGAGATAGGTGCAATTATGCTTCTCGTTTACCGGATTTGAAATCTGAGGCTCAGAGAGGTGGAGTGATTTTCCGGGGTCCCACAGCTATAAACTGGCTATAAAGAGCTGCCATTTGAAAACAGGTGGTCTGGTACCACAGTATGCTCATGGGCTCTCTCTCATTTTGTTACATTTTATCAAATACACACAGAGAAAGCCCCCAGTCTCCCCTTTCAGTACCCCTGTGCTGACTTCTTTTATTTTATTTTAACATTTATTTATTATTGAGAGACAGAGAGAGACAGAGCATGAGCAGGGGAGGGGTGGAGACACAGAATGTGAAGCGGGCTCCAGGCTCCAAGCTGTCAGTACAGAGCCCGACAGGGGGCTCGAACCCACGCACCGTGAGACCACGCAATACCTGAGCCGAAGTCAGACGCTTAACCGACTGAGCCACCCAGGTGGCTCCTCCCCTGTGCTGACTTCTAACCGCGTAATGTCTTCACACGCAGCCGCCTCTGCAGCCTTCGCTACTACCACCGCCGCCGCTGTGGGAGGGACCTGTGCTGAGCCACTCTACACCGTGCGAGTTTCAGCCCTGGATCTCCACCCCTCTCGCGGAGCCCGCCTGCTGCCCGCGCCCTCGGCCCTCACCCTGGCTCCGGCATCCGCCCGCTGGGACCCACCGTGTCACGCCCACACGCCACGGAACAAAGGGCTCGCACACGTGGCAGAGCGGCACGTGCTGCCACGTGCTTCCTCTAGAGGCCCCCCTCCCCCCACCGCTCTCTCCCCTCCTTCAAGGGGCGACTCCAAGTGTCCCCCTCACTGGCCGCTTCCCGACGCCCACCGCCCCCCTCCCCGCACACTTCCCGCCTCCTGTTGCGGGGCAACCCTGACATCATTTACCCTAAGCAACTTCAGAAGACAAGCGGGGGAGGGGAACAGCTACCTGTTACAAATGACAAATGGATTAATAACATCCTTAACTTTCTAAAAGTCCCATTCAAACGGAAAACCCTCCAATTCCCCAATACGAAATGGCCAAAGTTAACAGTATCCAAAAAAGAAACTACGAATGGTTGATAAACATCTGGGAAAAGACTGAACTCCATTTCTGATTAAATAAATGTAAATACAATTGGCCAAAGTTAAAAACTGATGATCCCACATCCTCCCAGACAGGCTGAATTTTAATTCCCGAATCAAATTAGCAGGGAGCCGGGCCCACTTACTTTGGCCCCACCCGAAGTCCACCGACAGCATTCTGCCCCCCACCCCCACCCCGGTGACAAACCACTCAGGGACACGCACCACCACGTTTCTTGTGGGAATGCTGCTGAGAGCCTCGTCCCTTAAGAAGGGCCCAGAAGAGTAATTTCCTTAGGCCTCAGGTCAGAAACGATACTTCTCTTGAGTCACTAGCTTATGTTAACCTCAGGAACTCTGGGGCTGTCTCTTATTTGTTAAGGCTGCAGAAGCTCAGAGTGTAACGTGGGACCCAACCCTGGGGACCAGGCAAGCCTCTGTGGCAGGCACTGCCACATCGGACCCGACTCCTGACAACTGATGGGCCCACCCGTGGTGCTCCCTTGGCCCAGCTCCCTTCTCTGTTTATTTGTATCTTACTGTAAGCATTTGTTTTGAGAGAGAGAGAGAACAACCAGGGGGAGACACCGGGGCGGGGGTAGAGTGGGAAGAGAGGGGGGGGAAGAGAGAAAGAGAGAGATTCTTAAGAAGGCTCCATGCTCAGCGCAGAGCCAGCCCTACACAGGGTTCGATCTCATGACCGTGAGGTCATGACCTGAGCAGAGATCAAGAGTTGGACATTCACCGGACTGAGCCCCCCGGCGCCCCTCCTGCTGTAAGTTATTCTTAAAGTTACCTCAAGTCCTTGTGAAACAAAGCGAGGTAGCACGGTCCTAAAGATGTGGTTTTGTCACCGCTCTGCTGTTGTCCATATTCTGAGGGGTGAGTCAGGCTGGGCTTTCCCAGGTTACGTTTGTCACCGTAGCCTCAGGAGGACTGTGTGCTGGGCTAATGGCTTCTGGCTGTGAGTGCAAATCAGTTTCCTGTGCAACAATCCCCAGATACCTAACAGGTTATTTCCAATTTGCCTGTTCTTTCAGGAAGACCACGTGGCATTTGTTTCAAGATGGAGGTACCATAAAATCAACAAATTTGACAAACCATTCGAATTCCAAAGGGCTTGGGCCGTTCCAATTCAAGAAATAAAGAATTCCTATACAATATGGAGATAATACTCAGCTATAAACCAAATGCATTCTACGATGTGTCTATCTATTCCATAGACCTTCTTGATGAAAAAGCTACTTTCAGAGAAGCTGCTCGCACAAAACGTGGGGAAAGAAAGCACGTCAACTACATGCTGCTCATTCTGGTGGAAGACAGATAAAATGTCCTAATTTATACGTCCATGAAATTATATACCATTCAATCCAGAGAGAAATCATCGTCCAAAGATAGAAAAAATTAGAACGTTAAAAAATATAGTTGTCCCAGCTCTAATTCCAGGAAAGTGGAAAGTCAAACTAGGCTAACATTGATGCAGATCTGCTTGGGTGTTCGGGTATTCGAAGAAACAATCGCAGACACACTAGCGGTGAAAGGGAGCAGAACTTAAGAGCTCCAGACCCTACCTTTCTCTCTCCCTGCTCCCCCCTCCCATTTCATAGGCTGTATCAGTTAGGAAGCTTTTGGTTACAAGTAAAGAAAAATTAACCTCAAATTATTATACAAGAGGTCAATCACTCACATAATCTCAAAGTCGAGAGTAAGCTCCGGTGAGCTTCAGCTGAGGTTCAACAGGACCCCGGCTTGGGGGTTCCACAACTCTGAGCGTGTTCTCACTCAAGAGTTGGCTTTGTCCTCGTTGTTGGGGGCGGGGGATGCCCCCACTCACCCCACTGTCTGACTGAGACCATTTATGTCACAGGCCTACCCGGGAACTAGTAACTGGGGCCAGAGAATTCCAGGAGTTAGGCCTGGGTTATGTATCTAACAATGACCCAATAATGGGGGCAAGGAGGGTGTCAGGGACCACCCTGAACTAGGGATAGGCTCAATCCTGCACAGACGTCACTACTATGCGTGGGAGAGAGGAGAGGGGGAAGGATTACAGATGTTCCCAAAGAGGTGTGGCAGAGACTGGCAAACTGTTCAAGCGCAGCTCCCCCTGTCGCCAGGCACACAGGTAGGTCGTTCCTTCCAGCACTCAGTGAACTCAGGTGTGGCCAAGTGGCCAGAGGAACGTGAGAAACGAACATGGACCATCTTCCAGGTGTGGCACCTAAGAACCCCTCCACCCTCCATGCTCTTTCCCCTTCTGCCGGCGTGTCCGTGTAGACTCACAATGACCTTGGGAGCCACATGTTGACGATGGCAGAACCACAGATGGAAGGGACTTGGTCCCTGAATCATCACTTAGAGGAAGCCCGTCCGCTGATCAGGAACATCCATTCAAATTTTACATGACTGAGACGCTTCCATCAAGGCTGAGACTTTTGTATATTTTGGGGTTACAATGGTCAGCCTACCCCAACAGGTGGAAAAATGAAGGCCCACAAGGTGGGGTGACTTATCCAGGTTACAGTGAGCCAAGGAAACAGAAACACAGAAACACAGGGTGAGATGATCTTACCAGGGGAAGTGAAAAAGGCCTTGAGAACATGTCAGAACTAGGAAGGCACTGGATAAAAAGAGAAGCAAGAGCAACAGGGAGTATCTTTTAGGCAGACCACACGAGCGAGGGGGAAGGTCAACTGCAAGCCCTTTCTATTGCAAAACTTGTCATTTTCCCACAAGTTGTTATCCATCCTTCTCTCCGCAAATAGAATAAATAGAAAGTCCCTCGGATAACCCAGAACACAAACTGCGTCGGAATCCGAATTAGGAACAAGAAGTCTCCTTACACGTGAAAGTGGTATTTGTTCTTTGGCCGAAAAGCATGTGGGGGGTTGCACCGAACCCGAGTGCAGGGGTAGCTATTGCTGTCTGGACAGCGGCCCCTTCCTCTCGGCGCCGCTCCCCCTGCCCCGCCGCCCCGCTCTGTGACTGCGGTGCCCGTCAGGGAAGCCACCGCTGGCGGCAGGCGTGCCAAGCCAGGCCTGTCCCGGTCCTTCCCAGGGCCTCCTCTACTGGAATCACACGAAGGGGCTCAGTCCCTCTCCCGGCACCAGGCTGTGCAGGGTGAGGCCAACAGCCGTTGGTGAGCACGGTTTCCTCCTGAGCAGAACCGAGCAGCCCAAGACAAGGAAGATGACAGCAAGCGAGCGAGCGAGGCGGCGAGAGCCCTCATCCGGTCTGGCCCGGAGCTGGCACGCCCCGTCCTTCCCCCGACTTGCCTGCACAGCCAGCTGATAGCGAGCCGCTCCTTTCGATCGGGCTGATCATCTCACCTACAGCCAAAAGAATCCTGACCAATATGATCAGGGAAACGGTCTCAAAAACAGACAAACGAAAAGTTCCTGACCTCTCCAGCACCTCAAAAAGTTGAATGAAAAACACAGAAATAGCAAGGCCTAGTACGGACTCGGGAACCAGGCCACGGAGTTTGAATCCAGTGCTCCAGTGTCGAGCTACGAGGCCCTGGGCGGACTGTTCAACTGCCCACTCGCCAGAGGTGAACGTTTAAGGTAACGCCAAGCCCGAGGATTTTCATTAAGGATTAAATAGGTCAACACACGTAAAGTACTCAGAGCAGTACCCGGTATGGAGTAAACATTCAATATGTGATGGCCTCACTGGCCTTACTGTTGTAGGACGTCAGCCTTAGTGTAGTTTCAAGTCAGTGACCCAGGTGTTAGTAAGTTACGGTGTAACAAGCTAGACGGAGACAGGCACGGACACAGGCATGGAGCTGATCACAGAAAAGCGCGTTTGTCCCACCCCACCTGAGAGCAGCACCATCACACCCAGATCGCTTGTATTTCTTTTTTTTTTTTTTAATTTTTTTTTTTAAACGTTTATTTATTTTTGAGACAGAGAGAGACAGAGCATGAACGGGGGAGGGGCAGAGAGAGAGGGAGGCACAGAATCGGAAGCAGGCTCCAGGCTCTGAGCCGTCAGCCCAGAGCCCGACGCGGGGCTCGAACCCGCGGACCGCGAGATCGTGACCTGAGCCGAAGTCGGACACTTAACCGACTGAGCCACCCAGGCGCCCCAAGATCGCTTGTATTTCTAATAAAGGGGTAATTTCTTCAGGTGCCCACCAAGGGGAGGCCACTTCTACAGCCTCAGGCCCCCCACGTGGTCAACAAAAACAGGCTGTGTCAGCCACAGCGCGTTCCTCCAGCCCAGAGGCTACCCGTCCTCTGCTGCCCTCTCCCAGCGCCCTGGTCCTCAGGGCCACCGTGAAGCTGCCAGAAAGGCAAATGCTGTCCCAGAGCAGCCCCCAGGGACGCTCTATCCCCTGGGCATTTGGGACCTTGACAGTTTGAATCCTTTGTCCTATCTTCTCTCTCTCTCTCTTCCTGGAATACCACACACATAAAAATCTTAGGGCGTTTCTTCCAGACATAAAATACTTCCTCCAACAGTTACTTACTTCCTTCTTACAGCTCTACCTTCACCAACGTTCTTTCGCTATTTCTGCTGATTAAGTCAGGGAGAAGTTCTCGGCAGAGCGCTTGTGAGGAAAGTGCACAGTCAAAAGTCCAGAGGTCACCAGTCCCTGAACGTGTGGGCGCCGGAGGTGCTCGGCACGTAGCGGGAGGAAGCTGGAGGTGGGCAGGAGCCACAGGTTAAAAAAAAGAAATCTGAATTTGATAACGGGGAGCCACAGGGGGGTTTTAAGCAGGGAAGGGCACAATCGGACTGGCATGCGGTCACTTTGCCCCTTCTCTGAACCTCTGCTTGTAGGGCAGCAGGTCCCCCCGGCCCTCTGCATGAGGGTTCAGGTTATCTGGGACCTAGAGAAATGCAGATTGAAGTTTTACAGAAGAACAGCTTAGGTGGGGTAGAAATTCCCAAAAATTGCCTCAAGAGGGAGAAAGCGTAAGAAGGTAGATCATTTTAGCAAGCTGGCTCTACAGTAGTAAAGGCTAAGAATGCTGGGGGCAGGGGCAAGGCTCTCACGCCAGCATTTAGCTAATTCCAAAGCTATCGGGTGGGGAAGAGCCAGGGCCCAGTGCAGGTGTCATAGTCACAGGGCTTTCTAGAACCTGGCTATGGGACAGGTGCGCTGCTCCGAATGGTCAGTTCCGACACACTGGAAAAACAAGTTCATTTGATTCGTATTAGCTCTGACCAGAGAGACCACCTCCAGCCAGCCTACGTTATTTTCTTACTACAGCAGAAAACTGAGCAGGGAGCAAACCACACTGTAGCAAAGCTAGCCCTATAAACAACTGAACCTGAAGCAAAACCCTGCGATGACCCAAGAGATTCACCGTGGGACCTGCAGCAGTCCTACCTACGTTGTAGAAATATTCTTGGCCTCTCAAGACAAACACGGCTTTTGGCACTGAAGACCGGTTTTTGGTTTCCAGGCCAGAAAAGCAGTGCACCCCTGTTTATTTCTCCCTTATCAGTACAGTCAGCAGCACTGAAAGGACTCCTTCTCTTCTGACCCACTGGTGAGACAACACAACTCCAATCAATAAGCAAAGAGAAACAAGAAACATCGGCCACTTCAGTGGTGTGTAACAGATCAGAGGCATCTTCTACGCCTTCCCGCATGTGCTTGCTTTACCTACAAGGAACTGGGGCTCACAGACGGGTCACCTGACTTGCCCCACACACAGCTCAGCACCAGAGCCAGAATTCAAACCCAAGTCTTCTGATTCCAATCCCCCTGCCCTCGTTGACCACGAGCACAGAAATGGTATGTTCAGATTTCTGAACAAGCACTGCAGAATCAGGGGACAGAGAGACAAGTCTGTCCTCTAGAGAGTGTACCATCTGCAAAGGAAGGCTAGGTCTTACTCATTCTCACACTCCCTGCAAATGCTCGGTGTGGCTCCTGGCCCACAGTAAAGCACCAAATAAACGTGTGCTGAGTGACGGTTGTGATCCAATCATGCGAACCTACCACACTAGAGAGTTCTCTGTGTAGATGGAGAGCTGAGGGAACCCTGTGAGGATGCCTTGATGGAGGTCTAATCAAAGTACTGATTTTTGTCATATTGTCCATTATCAGTTTTCACCAGCGTGTTCTGAGCCTTTTGTAAATACCGCTGGACCCAGTGCCAGGCGGGCCCCACGCCGGCCTTCAGCCCAAGGCAAGGCTTTAATACAGCTCCACTCATCTGGAATCTTTGGCTTTTCAGGACCCTGTTTCTGAACACCAGAATAACCGAAAAGCACGGCATAAAGGCTGAGGGAGGAAAAAGGAACAACAAGACTTCCTGCTTTTATCTAAAAATATTAGGGCAGGAAAGGAAGCCGCTCAAATGTAGTGAATGACTATGTAAATAAAGTAGGTTTTTACTACATACCGACTCCAGCTCTAAACGTGTGGTTACAAACTAAGAAAAAACAGTGTCTCTACATGGCTTTAAAATGAAACCAGAACCATTTCTGCAATAATCAAGCAACTCGGCTAATGAGATCCAAGC
Organism: Panthera leo; assembly: GCF_018350215.1. Lineage (NCBI taxonomy): Eukaryota > Metazoa > Chordata > Mammalia > Carnivora > Felidae > Panthera > Panthera leo. The sequence goes on from NC_056684.1 coordinate 4,471,835, forward strand.
TCAGCATTCCAGGTATTCAATTTCTTGCTTGCTTCTATACGACAAACCCCCTGGACAAGAGTACAATTTGCAAACCTGCACTGGAGGGTTTGACGCACAGTCTGATGCCCAGGCAGCAGCACAGTGCAAGGACCAGACAGTAGAACTATTTCTGATGAATATCCTATGAATATCAAAGGTACCCGGGGACAAGGGACAAGCTCAGGCACGTGTTCCAGCTTTGCCAATACCTGCAGTGTGACCTTGGGCATGTCTCCTAAATCCCTTAGGGCTTCAATTTCATCCTCCGTAGAACGGGAAAGGTGGATATGGTAAAGGTGAAGGTCCCAATAAGGAATAAAATTGTGAGAAAATGAAAGATTGCAATAAGTAAGTGTGACTTACCTGAGCCAAGGTTATATAAACTTTTAATAAAATACAATGCTTTTTCATTATAGACTGCTCAAAATGTTTCAAAGCCTGCCCTGACAGAATTGTTTTTTTAAATCAAAACTTAAAGATAGGATTTCTTTTTACAAGTAGGCTCTAAGGATAGGATCGCAGATATGCATAAACACCTGTGTAAGAAGATGTACATGGCAGCATTTGTAAGTGTTTTGAAGACATTTTAATGACATGGGAAGATAGCTGTAATTTATTATTAAATTTACAAGTCAGGATATAAAACTATAGAGAAGCATGAGTTCAAGCCCCATGAAAAATAAATAAATAAACAAACAAACAAACAAACAGAAGTACACTTAAAATTTAAATTTAAAATTTCCTATACATGCACAGGAAAAAAGAATATAAGTAGTAATTTATATAATATTAATATATATTAATACACACACACACACACATATATATATATATATATATATATATATATATATATGTATATGTATGTATGTATAAAATGTTAATAAGGGTTCCTGCTAGGTTATAAAACTGTAGAGGACCTTGTTTTCACTCATTAATGTAGAAAAGAAAACTGTATTTCACATTATTGCAAACTGAATTCAGTAATGCAGGTGACATTTGAAAACACATTTAAACTGTGAATCCAGTACTACACATTTTTTTTAACGAATATACTACAGCACTATAAAAGTATTTTCTCTTCCTTATGATTTTCTTGATAGCATTTTGTTTTCTACAGAGAACACATTAATACATGTTAATCACTTATAGTGTTAATCAACTACATGGTCAGTAAGACTTCTAGTCAAAAGTAGGCTATCAGTAGTTACCTTTGGGGGAGTCAAAGTTATACATGGATTTTTCTGAACATGCAGGAGGTCAGCACCTCTAACCCCCGCATTGTTCAAAGCTCAACTGTATATTTTAAATTATTTTTTAATTGTCTGTAAGCAGCAAGCAGCATTCATTTGAGGGATGCAAAGTTTTTTAAATATCAAAAATCCAATTAAGGCCATGTCACACCAATAATTCCAAGAAAAATCAAGTGATCATTATGTGATTAGATGAAACAAAAAGGGGGCAGGAGCTTCTGATAAATTCGACATTTGTAACTTTTTAAAACCACCCATAGAAAACAGGCCTAGAAAGCTATTTCCTTAATAATAAAGCACATCAAAGTATATTGTCTTACGAGCAACACCCAAGATCACACCTAAGAATGAGGAACTGGAGATATTACCATTAAAATCAGGATAAAAAAGATGCATGCTAAAACTATTATTGACAATGTTCTGAAACCCCAAAAACAATCCAATAAGGAAACGGATTAAAAAGTATTACTTTGAGAAAGGAAAACCCCAAACCATCAGTCACCTAATAATGTAAACATTTATCTCAAAAATCAAAGACACTATACACTTAAGATTCATCTATTTCTCACTCTCTCTCTCTCTCTCTCTCGCACACACACACACACACACACACACACACACACACAATCAACTAACTATAGAATGTTTAGTAAAATTCAGCAATATCGATATATTTTATCTAACTGAAATAATTAGTTAAAAGATTTAAAAAACAAAAGATTCTGGCTCCAACAGAATTATCTTAAAAAGACATGACCCCCATGTGAAAATGCATAAACTAAGATTCATGAATAGTAAATATCATGTTCATGGACAGAAGAAAGCTGTAAAGCTATCAGTTCTTCCTAAATTACAGTGGATTTAACTCTAATATGATCAAAATGCCCCCAAAATTTGGGAGTAGATAAAAATCATCCTAAAACTGACGTGGAAAGATAGACAAAAATGAGTTACAAAGGTTTTTTTTCCTGGGACATAACGGGGAAAAGGATTAACCTTATCATACATTATTAAAACAGAAAGCTACAAAAATGAAATCAGTGCTGGGAATGCAAACTGGTGCAGCCGCTCTGGAAAACAGTATGGAGGTTCCTCAAAAAACTAAAACTAGAACTACCCTATGACCCAGCAACTGCACTGCTAGGCATTTATCCACGGGATACAGGTGTGCTGTTTCGAAGGGACACATGTACCCCCATGTTTATAGCAGCACTATCGACAATAGCCAAAGTATGGAAAGAGCCCAGATGTCCATCTAGGGATGAATGGATAAAGAAGACGTGGTATATATATACAACGGAGTATTACTCGGCAGTCAAAAAGAACGAAATCTTGCCATTTGCAACTACGTGGAAGCAACTAGAGGGTGTTATGCTAAGTGAAATTAGTCAGAGAACTTCATGTGACTTCATTCATATGAGGCCTTTAAGAGACAAAACAGATGAACATAAGGGAAGGGAAACAAAAATAATATAAAAAACAGGGAGGGGGACAAAACAGAAGAGACTCATAAATATGGGGAACAAACTGAGGGTTATTGGAGGGGTTGTGGGAGGGGGGATGGGCTAAATGGGGAAGGGGCACTAAGGAATCTACTCCTGAAATCATTGTTGCACTATATGCTAACTAATTTGGATGTAAATTTTAAAAATTAAGAAATAAAATTAAAAAAAAAAAAAAAAAATATATATATATATATATATATATATATATATATATATATATATAACTTATATATATATATATATATAAAATGAAATCAGTGCTGTAATAGTACAGGCAAAAATAGATAACCAGAAACAGATGACCCAAAGATGTGATCAAGGTGAAAGTATAAGCCTGTAGGGAATAAAAATAATTATTCACATAAAAAGTGCTGCAATAATATCTAGCTGTTCTGAAGTGCTAAGATCCTACCTCACACCAAAATATCCAAATACCCAAAATAAACGCCAGATTGAAAACACTAAATGTTGCAATTAAATAAACACACAAAAAGTTTTAAACATATGAATAAATACTTGACTATATCTGGATGAGTAAGGACTTAGGCTTGAAACAAAGTAAGAAAAATGAAAATGATCAGTGTAAGAGAAAAGGAATCCACTTATAAAGTCAAGCAAATTGAAGTAAAACACTAAATGTAAATTGAAAGTGTGTATGAAATATACATCAATTGCATAGTCTGGGTTTTTCTTAGTGACGTATTTTCTGGATCTATCCACTAACTGACTCCAAAACGATGTTTCTCCTAGAATAATGAGTACTCTTAGCACCGGAACTGCAGTTTCCAACACCATTTCCCACTAACAGCAGCAGGGCACCCTGGAGCAAAGGCTCGTTGCTGGGCCGGGACAGGGAAGGTACAAGCTAAGCCTGGGACAACTGGTTGTGCTTTCAAAGATTAACAGAATCATGTTAAAAGAATACAGAAGTCGGGGCACCTGGGCGGCTCAGTTGGTTAAGCGTCCAACTTCGGCTCAGGTCGTGATCTCGCGGTACGTGGGTTCGAGCCCCATGTTGGGCTCAGTGCTGACAGCTCAGAGCCTGGAGCCTGCTTCGGATTCTGTGTCTTCCTCTCTCTACCACTTGCTTCTCTCTCTCTCTCTCTCTCTCTCAAAAATCAATTAAAAAAAAAAAAAAAGAAAAGACAAGACTATAATGGACCCAAACACATCCAACCAATGAAAATCCCTATGTCCACAATTACATTTTTTAAAGATGAAAAGCAAAAAAACAAATAAAAACAACAACATATTCATTCCCATCGGAGGCAGCAACTCCTTAACTATTAAAACTGTTAATAAAGGGAAAAACTTACCCTGCCTCTTTAACAGGAACTATATTTTATAGCAATTAAATAGCCCTGGCCCCAGCTGATGAAGGAAACTTCTGCTTTACACAGAACATCAACTACTGCATGTAGAAAAGCAACTGAATTAGGAAACATCATTCATTAACCCTGATCAGAATTGTTATTTTAGATAATGATTATCAACTGGCGCTTTAAAAAAAAAAAAAAAAAGGCAGGGAAAAAAACCAAGGTGAATAGCCTCCGGTAAACTGCACATTCATATGGCACCCAGTGCCACACAGATCGCTCTCTGGTCTTATGAGGGGAAACTGATGCAAGAGGCAGGGATCAGCTTCTCATCACCCTAACCCAGTGTGCAACCTGAGCATCCATAATGGTGGGTCAGTCAGATCTTCTGTGCCTTCTGATGGGATTCATGGATCACCAATGGTGTGTTCTAGCCAAATATACGTAACTTTCATCCATTTTAGGTCCAACTTCCAGTTTACAAGAAATAGAGCAGAAAGAAAGCAAGCTAAATGACACCACAAGGAAACCAGAAGACAAATCCAGAAGTTAGGACAAAGTGGTCAGGTGTCTTTAACAAGTCAGTGTGACAAAAAGTAGGGGGAAGGGAAAAGGACGTGCTAGGTTAAAAGAGATGGAAGGATCTTACCAAGCAGATGCAGTGCAGAGGACATTTCTGAGATCACAGGGGTATCAGTGGAGTCTGTTATGGGTATTAGGTAAAACACTACTAAAATGGAAATGTACAGATTGGCTACAAAAAAGTCCATGGCAAAACAATATGTACTTATGGTGGTTCCTCCAAAAGTTAAAAGTAGCATCACCGTACAACCTATCAGCTCCCCTCCTGGGTGTATATATATTCAAAAGAATTGAAAGCAGGAACTTGAAGAGATTTGTACGACCACGTTCACAGCAGCACTATTTAGGATAACCAAAAGGCAGAAGCAACCGAAGTGTCCGTCAGTGGATGAAAGGATAAACGAAGGGTGGTATAAACGCACAGTGGAGGGTTACTCGGCCTTAAAAAAACACAATGAAATTCTGAGACACGCCACAACACGGACGAATCCCCAAGACACATCAAGTGAATTAAGACAATCACAAAAGTACAAATACCCTATGATGCCACCTGTATGAGGTACCTAGAGCAGTCAAAAGTCGAATCATGGCTGCCAGGAACTGGGCGGGGGGGGGGGGGGGGGGGGAGAAGGAATGAGGAGTTGGTATCTAATGGGTATGAGGTTCCAGTTTTGGAAGACGAAAAGGTTTTAGAGACCGGTGGCGACGATGGTTGCACAAGAATGTGGTTGCACTTCATGCCACTGAACTGTACACATGAAAGTGATAAAAATGGTAAGTTTTATGTTAGAGTACACTTCGCCATAATTTTGTTTTAAAAAGTACATAGCATATGACCTGATTTCGGTGGGAAAAAAATGTGCATATATGAACAGAAAAAGTCTGGAAGGATCCACGCTAACATGTTATAATAAATGATCTCTAGGTTGTGAAAACTGCATTTCAGCGTTTCTTAATTTTCTACAACACCTGTACTATGTACTACTTCTGTAACAGAGATGATGCTGTATAAAGCAAACAGGAAAAGCATTCAGAGTGCTACATTTGATTTCATTATATATATATAATATATATAATTTAAAAAACTACATTCAATAAAAAGGAAAAGGCTGGAGAAAAAGATCTGCAATAAGCATGAGATCAAAACTTAATTCCCAAGCATATTTAAAAAGCTCTTACAAATAAAAATTTTTAAACTCTAAAGCCCAAAGAGAGAAACAGGCAACAGGCTTGAACAAGGAAGCGCCAGTTCCGCTGAAGAGGAAGTTCAAGGGTCCAAAACTCTCTTGGGAAAAAAAAACAAAACAAAGATGATAAACAATAAATGAAATAAACGCAAATTAAAATACCAATAAGATACCATCTCTCACAATCAGATTGTTGACAGGAAAGCCTAACAAGCACTCTCAGGCGCTCCTGTGATATTAAAATGTGATCACATCTTTCTGGAGGGCAATTTAAGCATATATATCAAGAGCTTGTACAAGTTACAATATTATGAACCACTGATACACGAAACACAGATAAAATCTCAAAAACAGACTGCTGAGTGTTCCCTAAGAGTACATACCTACTAAGTAATTCTGTGTGTGTATGTGTTTGTACCCATGTGTGTTTGTTCTAGAACAGGCAAAGCTAACCTACGTGCGGAAAACAATCAGAAGGGTGCTTGCAGAGACGGTGGGGAAAGAGTACATGAGAAGGGGAATGTGGGAACTTTCTGGGGTGATGACAATGTTGTATACCTTGACGGAGGTTCGGATTACACAGATGTCTGTATGCATTAGTCAAAATGCAGCAAATGTACAGTAAGTATTTGTGCATTTCACTGCAGTGTGTAAATGTTACCTCAGAAGGAAAAAAATACTGAACTCTAATGATACGCATGTTGGAGCATTTAAGAGAAAGCATACTGATGTCTGCAATTATTTTAATTTTTTTTTTTTTTTTAACATTTATTTACTTTTGGGAAACAGAGACAGAGCATGAACAGGGGAGGGGCAGAGAGAGAGGGAGATGGAATCTGAAGCGGGCTCCAGGCTCCGAGCTGTCAGCACAGAGCCCGACACGGGGCTCGAACTCATCATGAGCCATGAGATCGTGACCTGGGCCGAAGTCGGATGCTTAATTGCCTGAGCCACCCAGGCGCCTCGGTCTGCAGTTATTTTAAAATGCATCAAAGAAAAAGGAGATGGACAGTTGGATAGATGTGATAAAGCAAGTATAGTAAAATGCTAACGTAAAAATACAAGAGTTAGGTAAACGAGTGTCCACCGTAAAACTCCTTCAAGAATGCTGCATATTTGGGGTAGCTGGCTGGCTCAGTCAGTAAAACATGTGGCTCTTGATCTCCAGGTCATAAGTTCAAGCCCCACAATGAATACAGAGAAGAAAGAAAAAGGAAGGAAGGAAGGAAGGAAGAAGAAATGTTGTATAGTTGAGATTTTTCATAATATTAAGTGTTAAACATACTAAAAAGTAGCGAACAGCCATGAGGCAGCCTTCTGGAGTATGGGAAATGTTCTATCTCAATCTGTTTGTTATATGCGGCACACGTGGGTAAGATTTTATCAAGCTGTATGTACACTTTAAGATTTTGTACACTTTGCTTACTGCATTTACACCTCAGAAAAGTGTTTTAAATGAACAGCAATCAGAATTAGGACACTGAAGTGTGCATAATTGGGGCACCTGGCAGGCTCAGTCGGTAGATCATCCGACTTTTTTTTATTATTAAAAAAAATGTTTTAATGTTTATTTATTTGCTTTTGAGGGAAAGAGAGAGAGCACAAACAGAGGAGGGACAGAGAGAGAGGGAGACACAGAATCCGAAGCAGGCTCCAGGCTCTGAGCTGTCAGCACGAAGCCCGACGCCGGGCCTGAACCCATGAACCTCGAAGTCATGACCTAAGCCAAAGTTGGATGTTTAACTGACTGAGCCACCCAGGTGCCCCAGATTATCTGACTCTTGATCTCAGGGTCATGAGTTCAAGCCCCACATTGGGTACAAAGCCTATAATTAATTAATCAATTTTTTAAAATAAAGTACATTTAATTAACATCCTCAAAAGGATAAGGGAATATGCTGCAACCAAAACACATGAATAAGCAGTAATGAAGGGAACAAAGCATAAATCTTGAAGACAAAGACTGTCTGATCTAAGAGCTCCATGGGGCCAGAGAGCGAGGAGGCCTTGAGGGCTGAGTCAGAGAGCCTCAAGCCCAAGCTCAGCAGCCCTCTGGACTCCGGCACAGAGATGGGAAAAGGAAGCAGAGACACAGAGGACAGATCCAGAAGAGTCTAAAACCCACCATCTGGAGAGAGCTGTAGAAGGAAAGGAGGAAATGCAAGAGGGACATTTGAGGAAATAATAGTTAAATGTTTCCTAGAGCTAAAGAACAAAACTGTTCAAAAACTCATTTTAATCACAGTTACTTAAAGTCATCTACATGGACATAGGAGAAACACCACCATTTTCTGAGAAGTATCTCCTGATTGTGCAATTTCAGTGATCCTTGCTCCTTTCCCTATTTTTCAAGTTGTCTGCAATGAACATGACTTTTACAATAAGGAAAGGTAACAGTTTACTTTTATAAAACAAATCCAGAATCAAGAGACAAGAGAGGCTTCTCAAAATCTCCCACCTCTTGGGGCGCCTGGGTGGCTCAGTCGGTTGAGCGTCCGACTGTGGCTGAGGTCATGATCTCGCAGTCCATGGGTCGGAGCCCCACGTCGGGCTCTGTGCTGACAGCTCAGAGCCTGGAGCCTGCTTCGGATTCTGTGTCTCCCTCTCTCTGCCCCTCCCCCACTCACACACTCTCAAAAATAAATAAAAAATTAAAAAACAAACAGAAACCAACAACAACAAAACTTCCCACATCTCCTTCCTCTGGCTGCCGCCCTGTGCTATCACAGTGAACCTGCTTCTAAGTGCTCACCACAAATACGGGTACGTTACTTGATCTCTTTACATTTTTGCTTCTTTAGATCTTCAACAGGGACAATAAAATCCCCCCTTCCTGCCTCACAGGAGTTTGGGGAGCATCAAATGAGGTGATATATAAAACTAGCACTTGGTGAGCCACTGAGCGCTATACAAATGGCTACATGTTATCACAACTTCGAAGCTGGTAAACCCTAAAATGAGTCACCCTCCACCGCCAGCACCCCTCACTCCCCAAATCCAATCTGTCCTCTGGCCTACCAGCTTTTCCTTTGCTCATTCCCTCCTTCCCAACCCACTGCATGACACGAATTATACCTGGTCTTATCTTGTGCCCAAACCACGGCCCCAGGCCCTGCCTTCCCTCACCCACCCCTCACAACTTCCTCCTAAACCTTCACCTTCCTAAAATACGCTTATTTTATAAGGACCCTGCTGAAAACAAGAAGCCTTTGGGAATTGTCAAGGTTTGTAGGATGGACTTCACAACCTCTTCACCCCGGCTTTTGGGTCCTCCCTCCCACACATGGTCAAGTTCCTCAAATTCTGCAACAAGCCAACACCTCCCACCCCAGGCAATCCCCCATCCTGTACCTATCTAGGTCCTCCCGGCCTTTCCCAGGCAGAGGGAAAGGGGTTGACCCGGGCTCTCTCTGCACCTTTTGACCAATCCAGATCTAGCTCCTGCCAGTTCTCTAAACACCCTCTCCATCCCTTGGGTGCAACCCTCACTTCGGGGTCAGAGGCCTGCCCCCCTTTCCTTATGCCCTGAGGGCAGGGCCTGGCAAAGTCCTCTGACATCCTCTATACTAGGCCCTGGAATTGATCTGCTAATCATTCTAGTACTTAAACTTTCTTTGCCTAACTGGATTTCATAGGAATTATTTCTTCGGTTCTCTTTGTAGCTTTGATATCTATGTGTATATCATATCTTTTTTTTTTAATTTTTTTTAATGTTTTATTTATTTTTGAGACAGGGAGAGACAGAGCACAAACGGGGGAGGGTCAGAGAGAGAGGGAGACACAGAATCTGAAACAGGCTCCAGGTTCTGAGCAGTCAGCACAGAGCCCTACGCGGGGCTCGAACTCACGGACCGTGAGATCGTGACCTGAGCCCAAGTCGGACGCTTAACCGACTGAGCCGCCCAGGCACCCCTGTGTATATCATATCTATTCCCACATAAGATACTGTTTAGCTATTATGCTTTAAATAAAAAGCTATGCTTCATAAATTCTTCTATAACTTCTTCCTCTCAACATTAAGTTTTTGAAACTGACCTATGTTGATACCTACAGCTATAAACCATTCATTTTCAAAGCTATAAAATATCTCTTTTTGATATATTTGAGTACCTCACAACTTATTTATCCATTATATCGTCGATGGATATTTAATAAAACATTTGCTATTAGAAGCAATGCTATCATGAACATTCCTGTGCATGTTTCTAGCTCACATGTGTTAAGTTTCTAGAGTGAGGCTGCTAGGTCACAGGGTCACACAATCAACCGTACCTGGTAATGACAATGGTCTTCCCCAGTGGATGAAATACTTCTACCTACAGCGCTGAAGATTGCCTCAAAATACTGTCAAGCGTTTAAATGTTTGCCAATTCATGGGTGTAAAATGTTATTTCACTGTGGCTTTAACCTGCATTTCCCCAATGGGGTCAAACATCTTTTCATGTGTTTATTAGCCATTTGGTTTCCTCTATAATAACAGGCCTGTTCCTGTCTTTAACTGTTTTTCAACCTGGCTGTCTTTTTCTTAATTGACGTGCATGAGTTCTGTATATTCTGGGTGCTCATCTTTTATTGGTATTGTGTGTTACAAATTTCTTCTTCCAGACGATGGCTTTCCTTCCTTTTCACTCTCTTTTGATGAGAAGTACTTTAAGGTAGTTGAATTTATCAACCCTTTCCTTTCTGGTACATCGTTTGTGTGAGTTGTTTAATAAACCCTTCCTTACCCAGAGGTCATGAAAGGATTTATATTTCCTTTTAAGAAAAAAGTGTTAAAAACTTCAAAAAGGAAGTTATAGAAGTGGTCCATAAGCACATAAAAAGTACTCAAAATTATCAGCCATCGAGGAAATGCAAGTCAAAACCACAATGAGAAACCACCATACATCCACCAGGAGGGCTAAAATTAGGAACCCGGTAACACCAAACTGTGGCAAGGATGTGGAGCAACAGAACCTTGACTACCCTTTGTTGGCAGGACTGTGAAATTGTAGAACCACCTCAGGAAAGGTCAGGCAGCTTCCTAAAAAGCTGAACATACAGCTGTCCTATGATCCCGCAACTTTGCTTGGTATTTCCCCAAGAGAAATGAAAGCATATGTCCACAAGATAATTTCTACTAGAATATTCACAGCAGCTTTATGCATAATCGCCAAAAATCAGAAACAGCCCTGTTGTTAACCATCACAAGAGAAGGGAGAAGTGGAATGGGATGGAGTCCTACAGCAGAATGCGACTCAGCAAGAAAAAGAACAGGCTACTGATGCACGTGACACAGACCAATCACAGAAATACTGGGCTGACTGCAAGGAGCCTTACACAAAAGAATACATGTTTTAAGATTCTATTCCTATGAAGCCTAGAATAGGCAAAAAAAAAAAAAAAAAAAAAATTATAATGGATAAAAATCACATCAATGGCTGCTAGTAGGTGGGGTTAGGAATGGGGAAGGAGCACGACCTGAGAACTTGCTGGGGGCACAGTAGTATTCCACATCTGGGCAGAAATCTGCATTTAGATGGTGCATACATTTGTCAAACAAAAAGGAAACAAATTTATGGGGTGCGTGGGTGGCTCAGTTAAGCGGTTAAGCATCAGACTTTGGCTCAGGTCATGAACTCTCAGTTCCTGAGTTCGAACCCTGCATCGGGCTCTGCACTGACAGCATGAAGCCTGCTTGGGATTCTCTCTCTGCCCCCTGTTTTCTCTCTCAAAATAAATAAACTTAAAAAAAAAAGGAAACACGGGCGCCTGGGTGGCTCAGTCAGTTAAGCATCCGGCTTCGGCTCAGGTCATGATCTCACGGTTTGTGAGTTTGAGCCCCGCATCGGGCTCTGTGCTGACAGCATTTTGGGAGCATCTGGGTGGCTCAGCTGGTTAAGCTTCCAATTCTTGATCTCAGCTCAGGTCTTAACTTCAGAGTGAGTTCAAGCCCTGCATTGGGCTCTATGCTGGATGTGAAGCCTACTTCAAAACAAAACAAAACAATTAAAAAAACTTTTTTTAAACATTTATTTATTTTTGAGAGACAGAGACAGAGCATGAGCAGGGGAGGGGCAGAGAGAGGGAGACACAGAATTTGAAGCAGGTTCCAGGCTCTGAGCTGTCAGCAACAAGCCTGACGCGGGGCTCGAACTCACAAGCCATGAGATCATGACCTGAGCCGAAATCGGATGCTTAACCAACTGAGCCATCCGGGGGCCCCACAAACAAACAAATTCTGAACTCTAGTAAGTGATAGGTGTACTGAAGTGTTCAAGGATTAAGTATACTGATATGTGGAACTTTGAAATGCCTGCAAAAATAAAACAGATTGCAATGGACAAAGGCACAGAAAGATGTGACAAAGCAAATACAGGAAAACATTCACTGCAGCATCTAGGAGGCAGGGAGAAGGGGGTATACATTCTTTCAACTTTGCTGTAGGTTTGAAAATGTTCACAATATCAAAGGACAAAAACATATTTTCAAATGGAAGAGACCAGCTTTAAAAAATAAGATCTATTTGGGGCGCCTGGGTGGCTCAGTCGGTTAGGTGTCCAACGTCGACTCAGGTTATGAGCTCATGGTTTGTGGGTTTGAGCCCCGCGTCAGGCTCTGTGCGGACAGCTTGGAGCCTGGAGCTTGCTTTGGATTCTGTGTGTGTGTGTGTGTGTGTGTGTGTGTGTGTGTGTCTCCCCTCCCCTGCTCATGCTGTCTCTCTCTCTCTCTCTCTCAACAATAAACATTAAAAAAATTTTTTTTAAATAAGACCTGTATCAGCAAAGTCTGCCTTTGAGAAAGGTGACTGAAAGAAAAAGATCAATCCTTACATGTGATAGTGCCTCGGGAGTTTGCAAAACTCTTTTACACCAATTATTTTAAGTGATCCTCACCAAAACCTGGGTATTCTAGCCTCATTTACACTTGAGGAAACTTGGGATCAGAATCTGGCAAATATCACACAGCAGGTGCCCGACGGAGCTGGACCTAAAAGCGAAGGTCTCGGGCGCTTCTTCCTGGGTTCCTTCAAACACACCTCACTGGGGAGCTGCCATCATCTCCAAAAGGCTGAAGGCCACATGCAAACTGCCCACGTGCCACTAGCTCTTTGGGCTGTCGCACGAGCAGAGTGACAGGAGCTGAAGGGGCTACGGTCGCTAGCAGCGCGGGGAATAGACACGAGCAGACAGTGAAACAGCGCGACTCAACACCCCAAATCTACTCCAAACCCATTCAGAACAAAAGCACTGGCAGGCCGCACACTGAGCTCTCTGAGGCCACCTTCAAACCTTAGGGACCTCTGTGACATCCTTCCCGTCTGGGTGGACGGACAACCTGCGTACGGTGCCTAAGACACTGCAACACAAAACCTGTCACAACACTTCTCTGACCAGACGCTCCGCCACTCTCCTTTCCAGAGCAGAACCACAGGAGAACAGAAGGAGGGGACCCAGGAACATTGCTCAACGCGAACACGGCCAAAACTGAAGGCAAAAGCTTTTAGTAACCACCCCGCACATTAATCACTGGCTGCAGGGTATTTTGGCTTTTTGTTAAAGCACACACAACACACCCCGACACTTTTTGTTAATTTAAATAAGGTGAACCAGACCTGTGGAACGTGAACGAAAGCCCTTTCGGCCTTAGAGACCGGTGTATTATTTATCCAAACATTCACTGAGTGCGCCAACCACTTCGGGAAATGTAATGAAACCAGGACAGAGTCCTTGTCCTCAAGAGGCCTGTAATCCAGCAGGAGGCTCAGGACAGATCTCCCAGGCCTACTCGGCCTACAGGGGAAGATCTAAGAGCAGAGAAAAGAGAGTTCAAGTACAACCAGAGGCTCAAGAAAGATTTCAGCTGGGCCTTGAAGATGCAGACATGCAGAGCTGGGGGTGGGGAGTGTGGTGCTCTGGGCAAAGGCTGATGGGAAGAAATAGCTCCGAGGGGGCTCCTGGCTAAGGAAGGCCACCTGAAGCCTGAGCAGGAGGAGGGGAGGGTGAAAAGGACTCCCGAGGGATGCCTGCCAACTCTTGTCAGAGAGCAAAGAGAACAAATTAGAGGGCCCCACAGACGTCTGACTTCGGGAGTTAGCCGGGGCAGGGCCAAATATGGCTGCGACTCTCACGAGAGCAGGAACCCAAGGGAGGGCTGAGTCAATTTCCCCAGCAAGTCATGACTTAACAAAACCCTGATAATGTGCATTCAGGACGCCTGCTCAAAACCCAGGTGGACCTGTGACACCTGCAGCCTGGCAGAAAGCCAGAGGATGGGAAATGTAACGGAGAGAGGGAGTTAACAGAGAACAGCCCAGGAGCAATGGGTTTGAATCCCTAACTGTATACGCCTAACTGTAAAAGCGTGGGTGAGTTTCCAACCTACAGCGTCTTATCTGCAAACGGGAAACGACACCCGTCATCTCCCAGGATTGCACGGATTACATGAGATAACATCGGTAATACATACATGCAGCACAATGCCCACAACATCAAAAGCATCCAAGGAACGGTGGGTATTGCGTCTATGAGTAGGCTGCACTCCAGGAACTTCCGAGTCCGGGCCTCCTACCACGCTTCACGGTATTGAGAAACCAGGCTGAAGCCACTGACCTTGGACAAGACCAAAGGATTACTCACGTCCTAAGCAACTTCTCCCTCGGTTCTTTGATTTTTAATTAAAAAAAAAAAAAAAAAAAAAAAAATCTGTCCTTTAAGGCATGTGAGGTTATCCTGAGACATCTGCCTCACCCTGTACACTCACATCACGAACCTTCTGGTACAAGGGGAAAAACCAGTGTCATGAGCCACTTCACAGGGAGCATCTGTGCCAGAAGGGACCACAGGCCTCATCCCAGCCCTCACAAGGAGGGTCTAGGCTAGCCCAGCGTCAGTCTGGGCTGATAAGAGTTGTGACACTCTAAACATCTATCTTAAGAAACACACTTCAAGTTACAGGGTAATGACAGCGCTAGAACAGTTTAGAATATACATGCAAAGTATCATATACATAATAAGAGTTCGAGAAAATATAAAAAGCATTATCTTTATAGCCAGTCCTAGCCAGATAATAAGATTCTATATACCGAAAGGCTTAAGGACACAATGATGAGAGAAGGGATGGCCCTGAGCCACAGAGATAAATGACAGTTACTCATTCCAGGAACAGAAAGTTAGGTCTCACTTTGTCAACTACACTTTCAGAAGGAAACTTTCAATAATTCAAGAATCCACCAAGAATCAGTGACCCCTAATGGGGGGGGGGGGGGAGGAGGGGAAATCAGGCAGATCACACAAACAGAAATTTGCTTCAGTTAGGGAAATATAAAAATTTCATGAATGCACTCTGTACATTAAAGCAGGCGACAAATTTTATTCCATGGCTAAGAAACACCAAGAAACTACTAAACTCTGGATGAGCAGGCTGGTTAGTTTGGCCAGTTTTGAGGAAGAAGGGAAGAAGGGGAAGGCAGTGAAAAATCAGAGAAAATCGGGCGAAGGAAAAGGGAAGGACAGAAGCAGACTAGAGACAGAACGGAGAGTCCGTGTGAGCGGATTCCGAGTGCTGAAGCCAGCAACCCTTGGTGACAGGTTAGTGGAGAGCCACACTACTGTCACCTGTTGTGTACTGCCCGCCCAGCTGCACTAATCCTTAAATCTGTGGAGGGAGATCTACCCTGCTCACCAGCGTGGAAATAGATTATTCCCTGGTATAAATGCTCCTAAGGGGCAATAACCAGAAACTTCCATAAAACCAAATCTAAATCCTTCAGCCTCCACTCTAGTTAAAACCGGTTTCTATTTCCTTTATATGGGCTGGGTGCATTTTCCACTTCAATGGCCTGGTTCACACAATTCCTAATTCAACAGATGTCTGTGGAAGGCCCACTACGTGGGGGGGAAGACAGCAGTGAACAAAACAGACGTGACTGCCATCCTCACAGAACTGGTTAGTGACAAATGGTGGGGGACGGGGAGTGGGGGGGGGGGGGAGGCATGGATCATAGCAGTGCAAGGGGCCGCTTGCAAAAAGGAGGGGGCCTAGGCTCTCCTCTGACACCCTTGCCCCCACGCTCAAATCTTTCAAGGTCAACTCAAGTCCTAGCTAAGGAGAGGGAAAACCAAATAAATCCAAAGGCTGACAAGAAAATATGGAAATGTTACAGTTAAAGCTCATGCTGATTAAAAACCAAACGAAACTCTAAGTGTTCAAACTGAAGACAGCATTCATTATCTGTCACCACATAGACTGTAACTCCCGAAATGAGTAAACAGAACGTTTTTAGTAATAAATAAGTTCATAAAGATGACCCAGCCTAATGTATTCCAAGGCCCTGAAGTACCTTTGGAATCATTAAGAAGCAAATTACATTTACTATGTTTTAATGTTCAGTATATTTCTTGTACTTTGAATATTGGGATCATGTGAGGGATCATGTCCTAACATGTGGCCCAAGACATACCTCAATAAAAAGGCTCTATAACCAAACAAGTTTGGGAACTGCTGACACTCTGAACGTCATTTGGCGATTCCCAGGGTATTTTAGGAAATTCAGTTTTCTGACAAATCCTGCGTAAACTTAGTCTGAGCCAGTATTGCCCACACTCATTTGGAAATGTCTCCTTTTTTCATTTAATACCTATTAACGGGCAACAAACTGCTCAGGGAACACATGGGGGATACACTACGGTGTAGGGGATGCGATGCGTAATCAATTTGAAAACGCGATTATCCGTCTCCCGAGCGTTTTGATGAACTGATGTTTCCTATGTAGGCTATTAAAATACAAAAACTTCCCCAATGAAATTCTTTTTGAAATTCACTCGGTGAGATGTTTACTGCATTTTTAAGACAAAACATTTTTTAATGCACCAAAATTGGATCTTAGTGTTTTAATTATAAAGGAACTCAAATTAATCGTATAACGATTTGAGTTTGCTAAACTACTGGAAGCTTATCTTCTCTAAACACGTAGTTTTAGATTTCTAGAGTACATTTGATACTTCATTGTAAAAGATTCATCCTGTTAAAAAATAAAACATGCTATTTACCTCTGCCCTATTACCTGAAATGCCTCAATACAAATATCTGTAACTGAGATGTGTATCAACACATGTACAGTTCGTGAATAACAAGCATTTCTGTGGTTGTGGTGGTGTTATTTATAATGGGATTCCTCCTCTGGAAATACTAATATTACCTTAAACCGTATACTGGAGGTTTTAGGGAATAAAATTCCAGCGACTGAAAAGCTTCATCGTTCAGTTAACCTTAAAGAACGAAGTTCGACACATTCATTTAGCACCTACTACATGCATGCCAATGGATTAGGCACTGTAACGATGCACGCTATCTCTCTGGGCCTCAACTCAAGACAGTGGTCTGACAATGGGACAGAATATGTAAGACTCAAATCAGGGGCTCTCCAGACACCGTGGACAGCGGAAGAACATAGCTGCTGCCCTGGAGATGCTAACAAGACACACAGGTGAATTTTAGCACACCTACACCACCATAAAAAGGCCAGGAAGACACAGGGCCTCTTTCTACAAGTGCTGGTTTGGTGACCTAAAAGGTCATTATTAGTTAATGCAAGATAACCAATATTAGATGTGGGTCAAAAATGTGAAAGCCCTTGTTAATTCCATATTCAATTTCACTTGTGTAATGCTTTTTTTTAAGCCAATGAGTAGGCTTAAAGTAGAAGCATCACAGGGATATTAAGAGCAGCTTGGATTAACAGCCTAAAACCATCTCAGGTGTCTTCAACAATCTGTAGAAGGAATCCCAACTTCCGGTAATCAGAACAAAGTTAGACTTTCACAGAGGGTACTGGAGGGGTGGGGAAATCACTTCGGCTAGGTTACGCAACACTAGAAAAAGACTTTTCAGTTTCCTATAGAAAGAGCGTCGTGGACGACTGCTAGAAATTTAACACAGAAAGTGAACAAACGGTATCAAACTTGGGAGGTCTAGCCATCTCCGGTGAGCAAGAAAATCCAGACAATTCTGCAAACGACTTTTAAAAAGCAGCCGCAACGAGAGGGGAGGATGATCAACACTCTGAGGCCATGCACAGCAGAATTCTTTCTTCTGGTTTAATTAAACAGAAATGCATGAATTCCAGCTCTAAAATTTCAAATCTAAGAACTGGAAAGCCGCCGCTGTGTGTCTTCATGAACATCTTTTCCCTTTTTTCCATTATTGTCCCTTTAGAAAAATCTTAACTAACAGTAAAGCCCAGAAACTTTGACAAAACATAAGCCAAGGCGATACACGCCGGAGAAGACACACAATTCTGAAAAACAGTCACAAAATGTCCTAGTAAGACTACTTAATAAAAAATTAACTTTGTTCTGCTGAATGCTTCAAACGTCGCGTGTCTAATAGTATTTTCTCATTACATATGCTTTAAATACACCACGTATGCTAATGACCGTGAACCTCAAATACGTGTGCATTGAAGCAGAGCTGTTGTGGCTTCAGATTACATTTTAATAGTCTCAAAGAAACTGGGAAATTGCAACCGCATGCATGTGCAAAGCTGACTGACGGAGGGGAAAAAAAACAGGGTGGTAGGACCCAGCGCCTCGGCTTCCCAGTGCTAGCCGCCCTTCCCTTAACATCACGAGAACCCAAAGAACAAAGTTCACGCCGATTTAACGTTTCTGGGGCGCGCCACCGTATCCCGGGGGTTCCCCGCTCTTGGAAGGCGAATTGACTCGAGCGCCCGGGTCAAGCTCACGGCGGGCCCTGCCAGCTGAGACTTCGGACGGGTCCCGGGAACCGACGCCGCGGCTCGGAGGGCGTCCCGATCGCAACCCTGCCGAGGAGGGTCCGAGGACGCGCGGCTCGGTCTGCCCTCGGGACGCTGCCCCGGCCAGCGGGCGCTGGCGCCCGTCAAAGTGACCCAAAGCCCGGCGAGAGGGCACGCGGCCCGGGAGGGCGCCCCGCCCGGCCCCGCCGCGGGAAAGTTGCCGCCCGGCCGGGCCCGACTTTCGCCGCGGACCGCGGACCGCAGCCCCCGAGCCCTCCCCCGCCCCGGCCGCCCGCCCGGCGCCCCTCACCTTCCTGCCGCTGCCGTCGCGAGGCTCGGACTCCGCGAGGCCGGCACCGCGGGCCCCGGGCGAGGCGGTGGTCTTCGGGCCGGGTGGGAGGCGCGGCCCGGCGGGCGGCGGCGGCGCGGCGGCGGCGCCCGGCGCGTCCTCGGCCTCCTTGCCGCCGCTGTACGCCGTCCGGCCCTCGGAAATGTGGATGCTCGGTGCGCAGCCCATGCTGGCGGCGGCGCGGCGGACACGCTGGCGGGCAGCCGCGATCCGGTCAGCAAACGGCCCGCCCGGCGCCTCGGGGCCGCCGCGGGCGCCGTGTCATCGCCGCCTGGGCGGGCGGCGGCGAGCGCGGGTCTCGCGTCAGGAAGTGCGGCCGCCCCTTTTATCGCCGTGCGGGCGCGGCGGCGGCGGCGGCGGCGGCGGCGGCGGCGCTGGGGAGGGGGCGCTGGGGCGGGCGGCGCGCCGCGGCCGCCCCTCCGAACATGCCCTTCCTGAGGCGGGAGCCGCCGGCCGCCTCCCTCACATCGCCGCGCTCGCCTGGCCGCGCCGCGCTTCCGGGGAATTTCGGGGGAGGAGATTTGCGCTCTCCCAACCCGGGAGCGGGCAAGTCCGCGCCGCGCGAGCGACACCGCCCCGGCCGCGGGGCGGCGCGACCCCCGGGGGAGGTGCGCTCCCCGCCGCGCCCGCCGCCGCCTCCCCGGGCCCGCAGCCCGCGCCGCTCCGCCCGCTGGGCCGCCGCCCCGCGAAGAAACGCCCCTGGCCCGAGCGCCGGCGGCGGGGAAGACTGGCCCGCGCGCTCCCGCCTTTGCGGGGTGGGGGGGGGGGGGGGGCGGGGGTCGAAGGACGCCCGTCGGGGCGACGAGGCCGCGGCCGGCCG
The DNA here is from genome assembly GCF_018350215.1 of Panthera leo. Taxonomy (NCBI): domain Eukaryota; kingdom Metazoa; phylum Chordata; class Mammalia; order Carnivora; family Felidae; genus Panthera; species Panthera leo. The sequence goes on from NC_056684.1 coordinate 4,491,604, forward strand.
TGTGGGGACAGAGCCGTCGCCTCCAGCCGGGTCTGGGGCCGCGCCGTCGAGAAGCGCGGAAGCGGCTGCGCTCGCCGGTCTGCCGCGGCCGGCGCGGCTCCGGCTCCGCGCTCCGGGCCGGGTCTTGCGGGCAGCACGCCGCGCCCAGCCCCCAGCGGTGACCTCCAGCGGGTGCTGGCGTCAATGCAAAGCAGCCGGGGCGCCCGCCGCCACCTCCCGGCGCCGCGGAAGAGTGAGCATGCGCGGCCACGACGGGAGGGGGCGCGCGGCCCGGCTGCCGAGAGGAGGAAAGCGACTCGCCCAAGGACACACGACCGCCTGGGGCCTGAGGCCATAAAAATCCGGACCGCTGGGTTCGAATCCCGGTCCCGTAACTTAGCAGCTACTTGACTTCGGTCAGGCCACTACCGCTGAGCCTTGGATCTCTCATTCACTGACGAGGCCCGTGCAAGGACCTCCGTTTGGGGCCGGCGGGCGGGGGCGGGGGGGGGGGGTGGCAAGGAAGGCACCCGAACTCCGGGTCCCGGGCGGGTGCGGTCTGGGCGTTACGCCGGAGCCCGCAGTGCCTGTGCGTTCCCTCTTGAGCCCAGACCTGGAGAGCCAACGCCTGGCTGGCTGCACTGGCGACCCGGAGGCGGCAGTGTCGAGAAGCTGTGTTTCGTGGCAGGCGGGGGCGGGGGGGGGGTGCATTTTCCTCCCCTCACCTGGTGCCCAGGACTCCAGAGGCTCCCGACCTGCAGGCACGCCGTGCAAAGTGGGGCCTGTGAAGAGCTGTCAGAACCGCACCTCTCCCCACACACCACCACTAGCTCTCTGTGTGACCTTGGGCGAGTCACACAACCTCTCTGTGCCTGAAGCTGCAACCCCAGCCCTTTGGAGGACGACGCTCCTGGGTGTCCGACAGCACGCACCCCGCAGCGGCCCACCTCGGGCCTGCCCCCCACTCTCCCCCTTCCGTGTGGTTCCCGGTCCGGGGAGACCCCAGCGAGGACGATCCCCTCCTTTCCTCTCCCGCCGTCCACACCTTTCCTAACGCGGCCCCGCGGCGACCCAGAGATGCCGCCGATCACGCCTCGGGCCGGCTACCGTGAAGCCCCGGAGGCGTACTCCGGACTGGAGTCCCCGCCGTGGCGCTGGGACGGCGGCACCGGCTCAGGTGCCGGGTCCCCTGCGCCGCCCGAGCCTCAGGACGCCAGGGAGCCCGAGATCCGCAGCCCCGGCGCTTCTCGAGGCGCAATCTTCCGGGCCCGAGGTACCCACCGGGCGGTTTCCCGACGGCGGCCGAGCGGAAAGGCCGGGGAACCCGAGAGCGGCTCGGTGCTATCAGCCCTCTTTACTAGCCGAGCTGGCCCAAAGCCCTGGCACGTGACTCCATTATCAAATTTAAGCACGTTTAGCAGTAATTAAATTTATGCCTCCCTACCTTATAAAAGTACCACCGGCTCAATGATGTCTTGAAAGACACAGGAAAAGATTCTTACTATCACCCGTTACTCCACATAAGCTGTAGACTGTTTTCTGCCTCTGTTCTGCAGATTTTAGAAGGTCAATTTTCCGGGCATAATCTGGACTCTTCTAAATAAAGAGTAATTCATGAAGAGAACGCTTTGAACCACCAGAGTGCATGAAAGCCTATCGCCCGCCCTCTGCCCTCCCCGCCTCGCCAAGAAGTGAGGCCTTGGTGACTCCGCGTGCGCGCTGACCTTGCCTTCTCAGGCTCCAGGCTGTTTCAGCCCTCTCTGGCCCCTCCCTTCGCAAGCAGCACCTCGGTGCCCTAGCCTATCCTTGAAAATCCTCGAGCCCTGTGCTAGTTACGGGGTTTGGGGTTGCTTTTTCCTGTGCCCGCTCTGCTGGTCAGCCCACCCTGGGCTGCCCAGGCGATCTCAAGCTGGTCAGAGACCTGCCTGATGGCAGTGTTGGCTGATTTCCTGCTCTGCCATTTGGGGATCCTGAGGCTAAAAAGGACGCAGGGCCAGACAGGAAAGGAGTCATCCGCCTGCTTCTGGGGTCACCGACAGCAACCCCCACTCACTTCTTTCCACACTCAGGAACTCTACCTGGGACGCTCCGGGAAGTCACAACCCCCCTCCGCATCCCAGCTTCAAGCCCTTAACCTCAATTCCACCCTGCCCCCACGTTCTCCAGCCCAAACCTGCACCCTGAGGTCCCTGAACACTTCCTCACCCTATGAAACCCATTTCCCTGGGCCTCGGTGACAGTGGATAGAAAAGGGACACATTGACAGAAGTAATCCAAACTTCGCTGGCATGGGCCACCCACTAGCTAGCTCCCTCAGGGCTCCTGGGTCCCTACAAAGAATCCCACCACCACCGGGGTGTCTAAGGAGCTCCTGAATGATCCTGATCCTGCTGGAGGAGAGGCAACCCCCACCATACCAGCCACGTGGACGCCTCAAAGTTCTGCACGCAGACCACCCTCCACCGCCATCCCCAGACTGTGCTGCGGGCACCCAGTTCCCTATCGGATCTCCCCTCGCCTTCCTCACTGAACTGGGCTGGAAGCAGCTGCAGGTGGGAGAGCTCCTGTGCCCCGGGGGGCTGAATCCCAGCCCTGCCATTTGTCATTTCTCAGAACTGCTTTCCTCCCCTGTAAGTCTGGGATTCGTGACATCTACCCCACAGAGATTAAACAGGCTAACTGATGTCAAATGCCCAAACGACTACTGAACCTCTGTGTCCTCCTTAGCTCACTGCCTTCTCCCAGGCCCATTCTACACCACCTTCCTCCAGGCCTACCCCAGACTCCTGGAAACGTATGGAAGACGTGAAATCACCATGAGGATCAATATCCCTACAAATCTATGCATCACACTTCATCCGGTTAATTTCTCTTTCAAATCTTCGTATGATGTGACTTCTTTTAAATGTCATTTTAAAATTACACATTCTATAACTTACACATGAATACATGTTAGCAAAATAATTTTTAAAAATCAAACTAAGCAAGAGTATATAAAGTGTGCAGAGGCAAAGGAAAGTCTCTCTTCCTTCCCCACTTTCTTCCTTCCTTCCCTATTGTTAAGTTTCCACCGTATGCTTCCAGACCCGTTTCTATGTTAAACATATTACACCCGCGCGCGCACACACACACACACACACACACACACACACAGAGCTATTATAGTATCCTAAACAGAGCTGCAGTGAACATCCTTGAATATATCTTTCTGTAGGATGGACTCCTAAAAGTTGAATTGCATGGTCAAAAGGTATGTCCCACCCCATCTCAGCTCCAGAAGGGATGAAAACATAGCAAGAAACCAGCCAAAGCTGAAGGATTGAGAAGGGGAACTCCCTGGATACCCCCTTCCGCCCCTGGATAAGAAGAGGTGACCCAGCTAGTCCCAGATGCAAGCCTCTCCTGGTCATCCTTTCCAGATGCACAGGCCCTCCTTATCTTCCTTTCTCCTGGTACTCCCACCCCTTTAGTGAAGTATATTTGACTGTTCCAGCCTTTCTCAGATGAATGCCCACAGTTAGGCCAGAACTGGAAGGAGGGAGGAGCGCCCCCTAGAGGCCAGATGGCAAGTAATAAGTCCCCAGGACTGTTCACTTCCTCCAGAATTTAAGTGTGTACCTACATTTTTCTCCTCCATTTGGCTCCAGACCCTTGGTATTGTAGTTCACCTAGGGCCTGGGATTAACAACCCAATGTGACTCCCTTCCTCAAAATGGCCTGGAATCTCAGGCTGCTTCATTTCCCATAAAGGGCTCTATCTCCAGTACCCACATGCCCTGTGTGCCCTGTTCCTCGGTTCCATCCACCCTTTCCCACTAGGCCAGGGGGTCAGATCCTCTCCCACCAATGATAAAGTCCAGATTTCTTAAAACTGCCAAATTTGACTGTAAATATCAGAAACCCAACTCCTCCTAGCTTAGCAAAAGTGGGTACTTCTTGGTTAATTTCCTCAAAAGACAAGAAGGGCAAGGGGGGGGGGGGCGTCACAGACACAGATGCTACAGTCCCAGATGCCACTACAACTGTCTCTCCATCCTGACACCTTGGCCCTGCAGACAAGATTCGCTCTGATGCTGGAACCATGGCTGTAGGAGCCCTCACTTCCAGTTTCCCAGCCCCATGACTCCCCTCTCGGTTCCCGCTGCTCCATGAGAGTTCCTTGCCCCAAATTCCTATTACGGAGCGTCCCGGGGTGTCTGTCCCTACTCCCAGGACTGGCTTCATGGGCGCGACACCTGTGAATCACAGGGCCCTGTGCTTAGAAAGGTCTCCACTCTTGGTATAATGCTCAGCCATCACCATCTTTATAACTGTTGAGCAAGGAACCCCACATTTCCATTTTGCACTGGGCCCCACAAGTTCTCTAACTGGTCCTGTCTACCGCTTCTAAAAAGTGCGCTCTTCAGGCGTGAGTAAGGGAGAGAAGCATGGGGGAGTGTGTGGGAAGAATGGTGACGCAGGAGAAACTCCTAGGGTCTCCCCCTACATCTCACTTTGTTATTTCAGAACGAAAGCCCTTGCCTGCCTCATCCCTGGACCCAGAGCCTCCCCCCCCGCCCCAGGTTCAGTCCTGGGTCTCCCTCTACCACCCCCATGGGTGGGACAGGCCTCAGAGACCATCTCCTCAGGAATCGGGCCGCAGAGTATCAGGCGCCCCTATAAAGACTCTTAAAAACAGAAAGATGTGGGGCCCTGGGTGGCTCAGTCAGTTAAGCCTCTGACTTCAGCTCAGGTCATGATCTTGGGGCTGTGAGTTCGAGTCCCATGTCAGTCTCTGTGCTGGCCACCCAGAGCCTGGATCTTGCTTCAGGTTCTGTGTCTCCCTCTCCCTCTGCCCCTCCCCTGCTCACGCTCTGTCTCTCTCTCCTTCAAAAATAAATAAATATTTAAAAAAAAATTTTTTTTAAATAGAAAGATGCTTCTTTAACATGATAAAGTGTATTTATGTCTAGCCAAGAGCTTTCAGAATATTTAATAGTGAAGTGCTAGCAAGCTTTCCAGAGCTGAGACTTAGTGGGTCTACTTCTAGAGTGTCCTAAGACCAAGAAGCCCTTGCCTTGAGCATAACTAATGGAATCCGAAATCAAAGGGCAGCGGTCCTGGCTGCTATTATCCAATGCTGTCTAGACGTTCTGAGAAGTGCAATGAGACATGACTTAGAAATTAGAGTACAGATACTGAGCCTGGAGGTATCATTTATCATTAATAGCAGGTAATATAGCTTCTATCCAAGACACTTAGAAATCAACTCAAAAAGTTATTAAGATGAAAGAGTCCCCTAAAGTGGCCAGATTCAAAGTAAAGCAGTGATACCGTGGACGATCAATAACCGATCAGACAATACGATGACAAAAATTCCACAAAGTGGTAGGTACTGGGTTGGCCATTATATGGAACCAAGTTTCCCCAGACCTCGCCTGGATCACCATGGTAGTCAGAACCCACATTTTCTGGCTCTACCAAAGCAGGCCTCCAGCCTCCCACAGAGCTTCATCCAGTTACTTTTGGGAGTGTCTGAAGGTGGGTCTGAGGTGGGGTAGTGAGGTCACCCCATCATTAGCCCTGTCTCTGGGGCCCTGGCACTGACTCCCGGGGCTGGAAAGCTGAGGCCCTGGAGTCCTCAGGTGCCAAAGCTCCTCCAGGCTCCGGGCAAGTGGGGAAAAGGCACACCTGCAGGGTGACCAACTGTGGGCTCCGAGATAATGGGAAAAAGTCACATTTCCGGGGTGACCAACCAGGTCTCTGTTTGCCCAAGACCCTCCTGAAAGTCCTGTATCCTGGGGAACCCCTAGTCCCAGGCAGACCAGGCTGGTAGGTCACCCTACATTTCCTTCACACACACACACCCCACCATACACATGCAAATACACACACACACACACACACACACACACACACACACACGATGTGTCACATTGTCTCCTAGGCCCTGAAGCCACGCTGTCTGTGCCCTGTATCTCCCAGAGTTTATACCCGGGCAAGGAGCCCTTCCAAATTCAGTCCACAAGATTCCTCTGGGTCCTCAGACTCATGCCCTCCCTGGGCAGAAGGGAGAGATACCCGAGCCCTGTGGCTTCCCCTTCCCCTCCCTCACACACCACCCTCTCCCTCCCTGCCCCGGTTGCAGCTAAACCTGAGCTCACGCTACACAGAAACGTCTCCACCTAAATCTCCCCAAAGCCCTGTGAGGTTGGCATTTTCATCCTCACTTTATTGGAGAGAAAATGGAGGCTCAGAGAGGTTAGGTAACTTGCCCTAGGTCACACAGATAGCAGATGGCACAACCAGGTCACAAACTCTGCCCCATCTGACACCAAGGGCCAACTTGTCCCAATGGTGCAAGAGCTTCCATGAAAATAAAGTCTGGCAGTAACAAGTTATATACGGGAAACTGAGGAGCCAAACATCACTGGTGCTTGAGAAGCAGAAAGTGAAATATGATATACCCCAGAGCAACTAGGGGCTGCTCCCTTCCCGGGATAAATGCGAGGCAAAATGCAAAGCCGCACAATGGTTACCAAAAGTATTTGGGGCTTTTTAAATGTCAGCCGCAATGATCATGAATCACTCCTCTTAGAGCTCTGAATCCAGAGTAAGCCTCCTTCTCCCCTGCCTCCTCTCCTGATTCATCAAGCCGCTTCTGCTGGCCTGAATCACCCTTCCAGAGTTCTGGGTCGCAGCCCCCCTACCCGCCATGGTCTCATAGGAAAACTATCATTCCTTCTCCGGGGAGTTGTGTCCTGTGTAAGTGTCCCTGAGCTGCTGGCAGGGGAGAGAAGAGTGGAGGGGGGGAGATTCTGGCCTCAGTAGCTGTGCAGCTAGAAAAAGTCAAGGTAGCACGCTGGGCCTCATCATAACCAGGGTTCCAGATTCATCCCTTCGTGTACAGACTCTACCGAGCATCCAGCATGTGTAAGCACTGGGTTGGGCACTGAAGATACAATGATGACAATATAGCCCCTGCCTCCACAGAGCTCATAATCTGGGGTGGGAGGCAGGCATCATTCAACTTCACAAGACTATAATTACTAGCTGATGAGCTGTGACGTACAAGGAGCTCTGTGTATCACAGTAGGAAATGACTTAATCTTGGACAGAGGCGAGTGAACACCAGGAAGTTTTCCCTGAGCTAAAACATGAGTGGAGAGCTGTTTTTCTTGCTTGGCACCCATTCTTCCTCCTTATGAACTATACCTAATTTTCCTCTGGGAAACCAGTCGCCCTTGGTACCAGCTCAAATTATTTACGTAGAACATTTAGGGTGTGCCGCTTTCCTGGCCACAGAAGTTGGTTTAGAGACAGGCACATGAGCCAATCCAGAGCTAACGAGTACTGGTATTGTTGGTTGAGCCCCTGATCAAGCCATACCTGAAGCCCAACTATGTTGGGGCTCTTCAGCTTTAACAGACAATGACTTCTGCCTTTGCGTAAGTCTCTTTGGGTCCAGGTTTTGGTCGTTTGCAACCAAGTGTCCTATGTGGACTAGGAGGATGAGTCAGAAGTAACGAGATAAAAAATATGGGAGAGAACGTTCCAGGCAGAGGTAAGAGAAAACACAGAGTACAAAGGCCCTGAAATGTGAGGAAAGAACAAGGTTAAGTGCAGGAACCGAGTCCCTTCTAAGCTTCTGGCCACCGTACTAAAACTCTTTTATAATCATTTTCTTTTGAGCCTTCGCACCAATGCTCCGAGACAGATGTGTTATCACTCCTGTTTTACCAATGTGTAAATGAAAGCCCACAGCAGCGAGGTGACTTGCCTAATGTCACAAAAAGGGCATGTGAGTAAACCCAGGCCCCTCTGATTCTGAGATCCATGCCGCCAATCTTCATCTCACAGATTTCTGCTCCACGCATGATGTACGTCCATTGACTCTGTCCCTCTCCCAACCACGACCAGCTGGCTGCTAGCTGGGTTCAGCCAGGGCAGGTGCTGAGGAGGTTCGAAGACAGGACAAAGCCACCCTGGCTCGGGCCGGGTGCACGAGTGGCAGCGGCTGCGGCTCGGTTGGTGGCAGCAGGGGTGGGGGTGGGGCAGGAGCACTAGCAGCTCAGCAGTGAGGTGTGTGGGCTCCTGGGGCGGCTTCCCGGTCCCTGGGGAGCACCCTTGTCGTGCTTTGGGTCCTCCAGGCCTTCCAACACCTTTGTAACCAATTCCCTCCTTTAATACTGCTCTGCCTGAAAAATCTCCGGTGGTTTCCGCTTGCCCAGCTGGCCACTGATGACGTGGGTGGAGGGTGTGACCGCCAGCTGCGGCCAGGGTGGTCTGCTGGGGTCAAGAATCGGCAGAGGAGGCAGAGGTGGGATCTGGCCTTCGTTCCGTCTGCCTCGAGAGCTCCAAACCGCTGTACAACTTGGCCTTCGGGTTCTGCCAAGGAGGAGGCAGACGAACACCGAGGGCCCGCCCGGGGTGAGCTCTAGAGAATTCCGTCTCAGACCCGCCAGGGGCGTCAGGTGATGCTAGCGGGAAAAGTTTGCACAGGGAACCAGAGTTTTAGTTCCGAACTGGAGGTCATCCAGGCCAGAAGCAGCAGGTTGTAAGGAAACAGCGAGCCTGAGAGTCGGAACCGCACTGGCCCCCTGACTGCCACCAATTTCTGTGTGGCTTGACTTGGCGAGACCCCTCTTAACCACGCGTCCCCACCTACAAGAGAAGCTGAGCTGTGGTGGTGACATGGCCTGTTTCCTCCACCAGCTATTCTGGCCTCACCTCTTCTCTCTTCCCTTCACACGCTGCTCACCCCTTCCAGAGCCGGTCAATGAGCTACTGGTGGGGGGGCGGGGGGTGGTCAGGGGCCGTGGGGGTGGGAGACGGGGGAGGGCGTAGTGTGGACAGAGGGTTTCTGGGAACGTTTCCATCCCTCTGAGAAAGACCTTTGGAGGGACATCTAACCATCATCTGTCTCTGGAGCAGCTGGGTGAGAAGGTGATTCCTGGAGCTGTTTCAGCCACCCGGCCACCACGCAGGGCAGCTGCCAGCACCTGGGGACGGCAGGTGGAAAGATGGCAAGAGCCTGTGTCTCTGGAAAACAGTATGGAGGTGGCTCAAAAAATTAAAAATAGAACTAACCTATGACGGAGCGATTGCACTACTAGGTGTTTATCCAAAGGACACAAAAATGCTGAATCGAAGGGGCACGCTCACTCCAACGTTTATAGCAGCACTATCGACAATAGCCGAATTATGGAAAGGGCCCGAATGTCCATCGACTGACGAATGGATGAAGAAGATATGGTTCACAGATACGCTGGAATATTACTCGGCAATCAAAAAGAATGAAATCTTGCCGTTTGCAACGACACGGGCGGAACTGGAGAGGGTACTGTGCGCTAAGCAAAATAAGTCGTGCAGAGAAAGACAAATATCCTACGACTTCACTCACATGTGGAATTTAAGAAACACGACAGACGAACACAGGGGAAGGGAAGGAAAACTAAGATAAAAACAGAGAGGGAGGCAAACCATAAGAGACTCTTAAGTACAGAGAACAAAGTGGGGGTTGCTGGAGGGGAGGTGGGGGAGGGGCTCGATGGGGGATGGGCACTAAGGAGGGCACTTGTTGGGATGAGCATTGGGTGTTGTAGGGAAGTGATGAAATCACTGGGTTCTACTCCTGAAACCAAAACCATACTGTTAACTAGCTTGAGTTTAAATACATTATATAAACAAATAGAAAGGAAAGAGCCTGTGTCATTGCTGTCCCAAGGATAATCACAGAGCTGCTGAATTAACCCACCCAACAACTGAACTCCTTTGCTAGGCAGTGTAATAAATTTCTGTTGTTTAAGCTCGTTTTTGTTGGGCCTGCAGCTAACACAATCTACCCTACACACTCGGCCCCCGGATGAACCTCCCCGTCCCTTTTCGATCTAACGTTTTGTGATTCGAGATCTTCTCTTTTCAAAGAAGTAAACCAGGGCTCGGCAGGAGGGGAGTTGTCTGAGCTCACGCCATCGTGTGTGTGTGTGTGTGTGTGTGTGTGTGTGTGTGTGTGCGCGCGCGCATGCGCGCACGCGGCAGCCAGGACCCCCCGCCCCCCCACCCCCATCTGCTGCACTCTCTCCCGCGACACCCCTTTGCCCAAGCCCTTGTCACAGTGATGGAGATGAGCGCTCAACAGTCCTCGTTTCTAGGAAATGATCTGTGTTCCTCATGACTACAGCTTCTCTGAGTTGAAGGGGACTAGAGGATTGGATGCAGATCAGCCTGGATAACGGTCCCCCCCGGAACCTCCCCCTCTACATGTGTGACTTGGGACCCAGCAGAATACAGGAGTCCGAGTGGGGTCAGGACTCTTCTTCCCCAGCGTGTAGTTAGCACGCTTGGCGGTGACGGCTTGTGCCAGCTCCTGTGGGCCACCCAGCGACCCTGCTGCCGGCTGCAGCTGACCCAGAAGCTCAGAAGCGGGGGCAGTTCAAAAAGGCTGCTCGTCCTTCTGAAGCCTTGAAAGCTTGCCGACACCCACACGAAGGCAACAGAGAGCGCACGGAATCCTGGTTTCTGACCAACCTTTCGTGGGAGACCAGACTTGTGTAAATTCAGTGTTCCCCTGGCCCATGGGAGCAACTTCAGAGGTTCCCCTGGTTGCTGGCCATCCAAGGGACCGAGCCTTAGAATCTCTTCTAAAGTTAGCCCAATCCCAAACTTAATCAGGAATCTCAGGAGAAAAGAAAGGAGAAGGATTCCGCCCCTCCACAGAGACTCAGGCACTCTGCTAGCCGGAGAAACAGGCAGAACCAGAGTCAGATCATTACAGCAAAGCCTTTTCTTTTTCTTTTTAACAAACCATGACTATTTAGGCATATAAAAACCAGGCTTTTGCCCCCCTCACAGTGCTTGGTCTTGAACCCCAGAAGACCAGGTCAGATTCTTGAGGTGCAGAGTGAGCATCACAGAGGGTGCCTACAGCCCAGAAGCCTGCCTTCCCTCTCCCCTACCCCAGGCTGATGGGCTAGGCTTCCTCTCTGGCATCAGACACGGGCTTTGGTTGCAAATCACAGAATCCAACTCCGGCTACCTTAAGCAAAAAAAAGAACTTTTGGGAAGGGATATTGGGCTGCTTTGGGCTATAAGTAGTACCCTAGGGGTAGGACCTCTTCTAACTAACTCCCAGGTTCACTGAATCTTGCATATAACCCTGCTTGTGCTGTCATTCCTGGCCTGGTAGCTCTCCCCCCACCCCCGAAATCTCATCCACAAACCCAGACAAGTTCCTGGATTGCACAGGTGCACCTCAAGGCAGCATTTCTAGGAACGGAGATGCTTTGTTAGAAACAAAGCCACCCGGGACATGATGTAACTGCCCCGGAAGTAGGTTCCCTTCCCAAGGTGGCCCCAGGGAGGTCCCCACAGCACTAAGTCACATGCAGGGCTGTTTCAAGCAACACCATCTGGGGCCAGGTTTCTCCCGGGGGTTTAGGCTTATGCAATTTTTTTTTCTAGGATTTAACGTCCTGTCTTTTTTTGGTCTCTATTTGGTCATTATTATTTGTATCTGAATGCATTTTGTGCTGTTCACCGGGAAATGGGCAAGAAGCAGCTAGACAGCTGGGAGGGGGAGGGGCAGAGAGGGACAGTGGGTCAGGCCGTCACTATTCCTTTAAGAATTCTGGGCTTTCGGGGCGCCTGGGTGGCTTAGTCGGTTAAGCCTCCGACTTCAGCTCAAGTCACGATCTCCTGGTTCATGAGTTCGAGTCCCTTGTGGGGCTCTGTGCTGACAGCTGGGAGCCTGGAGCTCCTTCAGATTCTGTGTCTCCCCCTCTCTCTGCCCCTCCCCTGCTCGTGCTCTGTCTCTCTCTCACTCAAAAATAAATAAAAACATTAAAAGGGAGAAGGAGAAGAAGAGGAAGAACTGGAACTCTTGGCTTTCGAATTGCTTTCCAGGAAGGGAACCATTTTCTCAAAGGAAACAAAAGCAGGAGCCACCGAAGCCCTCAGTGAGGCGGAGTCCCAGGGGCAGCCCTAAGGCACCTCTATGGGAGACGTTGAACGTTTCCAGGCCGAACCCCCCCACCCGCATGACTGGCCCACTTGCTCTGATTTCCAACCCCCCCCCCCCCCACCGGGATCCACCAAGGCTCCCGTCCTGTGTCTACACCATCAGGACTCGGTGTGGCTACAAGCAGCAGAAAACCCTACCTACCTAACAGAAGCTTAAACGACACGGAAATTTATTTTTCTCTCCAGTAAAGGAAGCTCAGAGGGAATGGTGATCCAGGCTCGGGTGATTCCGACTCAGGACACCTTGAGTCACACAGTCAAGGTGTGAGTGCCACCCCGCCCAGGTCAGTCCTGTGTGCTCACCAGCGCGTGGCTGCACCTCGAGGTCCCCAGCTGGCTGCGGTCACGCTCACAGGCTGGCAGGGAGGAAGGAGGATGGGATGAGCAATGTGAGGGGACCCACTCTCCTGGTTCACCCAGGACTGAGGGATTTGTCAGGGCGTGAGACTTTCAGGGCTAAAATCAGGAGAGCCTCGCGCAAACCAGAAGTTGGTCGCCCTAGGAGAAGGGCCTGGATCCTCCCTTAAGGGCACTTTTTGGAAGTCATACAACGTGTCTCTTTCATCTCACCGGCCACAGTTGAGTCATGTGACCTCATCCAGCTGCAAGGGAGGCCAGGAAATGTTGATTTTATTCTGGGGGACCACATATTTAAATTTTTCTAATGTTTATTTTTGCGAGACGGAGACAGAGCATGAGTCAGGGAGGGGCAGAGAGAGAGGGAGACCCGGAATCCCAAGCAGGTTCCGGGCTCTGAGCTGTCAGCACAGACCCCAGTGTGGGGCTTGAACCCACCAACTGTGAGATCATGACCTGATTCGAGGTCAGATGCTTAACCGACTGAGCCACCCAGGCGCCCAGGGGGCACATATGTTTAGTTAAACGCTCATTATGGCAAAAGAGGAGGGAATGACAAGCAGTCTCTGCCGGTTTTCCCTCTCTCATCTGAACCCACCCCTGCTCCCAGAGGCACCTCACGCTGTTCACTCAGCTGTGGCCTTTATTTTTCTGCTTGGCTGCAGTTGAAATTTCCCTCCAGCCATGCAGCTTCCAGCTCCCCCGGACGCCCGCACCCCAGCCTGTCCTAAGTCCAGAACGGGAGACCTCCATGGATTGCTTTCATGGCAACGGCTTCCTCAACCTCCCAACCGAACTGCCGCCCAGGCAGGGGCGCTGGGCTTCCTCGTTGAGGAGCTCCAAAGGCCAGGGAGTCTCAAGGCTTGCGGGCCAGACAAAGGGGGTGACAACGATCTTCCCTTCCCTCCCCTCCAGTCCCCTTCCCTTCCTGCCCCCCTCATCTCACACCAGGTACTGAAGATACCATGATAAATGGAATGGACGCCGTTCCTGTGTCCACAAGCTTACAGACTAGCCTGGGGTCCAGATGATTAAACAGTCCTGTACAACAGGTATGACAAAAACCAAGCCAGGAAGGCAGGGTGCTATGGGAGGCCTGGAACAGATTCCCAATCTAGATCTAGCGACTCAGAGGGCTTCCTAGGGCACATGACCACATTGGGTCCTGCGGGACAGGTAGGAGTTGGGTCCTAAGGGATGAGTAGAGTGAGCGTCTGTGTCCTGGGGCAGCCTGTAGAAGAGCCACAGGCAGGAGAGAAGGTGGCTCCCCTGGGGGTGGGGGAGGCCTGGAGACAGCTCAGTGGGGCTGGAGCTGGGATGGGGGAGGGGAAGCGCTAGGAAGTGCTACAGATGCGACGAAGGGGGTCATCAGGGTCCAGATCACAACCGGCCTCACGAGCTGTGTGATGAGGAGATGGCACTTTGCCCCAAAGCACCACCGGGGCCTTTTGCTTCTTAACCACCCAGATGCGCTGACCCAGCGGGGCTGTGGGCCGGGGCTGCACCGGGTGGGTCCCACCATGAGCTGGCCTATGGGCGCAGCTGGGCCCCCGGAAAGGTGTCCCGCTTGCTCACGCAGGAGTTGAAGATGAGCCAGCCCTGCTCACTGCCGTGTTGTGGGGTGACGGGCCACTTTGTGAAAGGGCGTCCCAGTCTAAGCCCCATGCCCACCACCGGGGACCCATCCCCTCCCCTGCTTCCAGCACTGGCTCCCTGCTTCCCCACCTCCCTCTGGTCAGGAAATGCTCTCTGATGGCCCATTCCAGTAGCACCTCGGGTCAGAGGACTTGGGAGGCCTCGGCCAGGGAATCACAATTGGTGGGGACCCACTCCTGGGCGGAGGGCATAATATAACCCCAGACGATGGGTCACACGGAGCGTCCCTTGCTGGTAGCTTCTGGCTTGTCGGCGGGCTGAGGTGGGTGGAGCCACGTGGTTAGGGATTGCAAAGCCCTGGTGGTTTGGCGTATGTCTTTATTTTCTCTAATTCAATTGAAATCCGACTCCAGGCCGCTATCCCACTGAGCTAGCAAGAAATTCAATCTCAGGCACATCACTGAGCTTCTCTTCCCCAGTGTTTGGTCAAGGTCCCAGAGTCTTAGTAACGAAGCCTTGGGGTGGCCCAGGACCATCCAGCAAGCCCTCTTGTCCGCAGGCTCTGGGGCGCCCCTTGGCCTGGAGGAATTGTGGGGGAGAGGTGTGAGCCCTGTGTCTCAGGCCCCCCCTCCCTGAGCGTACCCGCAGCCGTTCCCTCCAAGGCCTTGTCACCTCCTGGACACTGCCTAGAATCAGGCACGGAATCTGTCCCCACCTTCCCTCTAGAGCTAACACTCTGACACTTTCCCTCTACAGGGAAAGCCTCTCCCTCTCCCTCCTTGCTCTCTTCTCAAAGGCCCACCCTTTCTTCCTTCTCCTTCCAGAACATGTCACAGAGTCTCCATAGTCAAGTTTATTGCAGAAAGGCAAAAAGAGCCACTGACTTCCAGAAGCGTCAGTGTTCTGACCACTAAAATACTCTAGGCAAGGAACTACCAAGGGACTAGCTCCCTGCTTGAAAGAGCCGGAGGAGGGAGAGAAACAAAGCAAATGAGCATCAGTAAATATTTCAAGCATCTTGCCTCCTCTGCATGATGAAGAATACGGCTCGCGGGGGGCGCCTGGGTGGCTCAGTCGGTGAAGCGACCAACTTGGGCTCAGGTCATGATCTCGCGGTCCGGTCCGTGAGTTTGAGCCCTGCATCGGGCTCTGTGCTGACAGCTCGGAGCCTGGAGCCTGCTTCCCATTCTGTGTCTCCCTCCCTCTCTGCCCCTCCCCCATTCATACCCTGTCTGTCTCTCAAAAATAAATAAAATGTTAAAGAAAAAAAAAAAAAAAATATATATATATATATAAAGAATACAGCTCTCCGGGCGCCCGGGTGGCTCAGTCCGTTGAGCGTCCAACTCTTGATCTCGGCTCAGATCCTGATCTCATGGTATGTGGGTTTGAGCCCTGCATCGGGCTCTGCGCTGACAGCACAAATCAGATCCTCTGTCTCCCTCTCGCTCTGCACCACCCCTCCCCTCCCTCCCCATGCAGGCGCATGCACTCTCTCCCACGCGCGCGCTCTCTCTCTCCCTCTCTCAAAAATAAGTAAACATAAAAAAAAAGAATATGGCTCCTGACGTGACAGGTGCTGCTGTTGTCCCCTCCCCCGCCTCCTGGCTCCCTCGACAGCTGACTTACCTGGTGACTTGACCCCCTTCAGCTGCTGCTCCCATTACGCAACAGACAAGCTCAGATTCTAGTGACTCACAGCCGCCGAGACTGATCTCCCCTTCACAGTATAAGTCAGCTTGGGTTGCTCTGTACCACGTGTCTCCTTCATCCTGGGGTCCAGGCTGGACGCAAAGGCCCTCTCTGACTCACGCCGTTCTCTAGGGAGGCGGGCTGGCTCGGCGGCTCAGAGCGTGGCCTTGCCCTCAACTAGGCCCAGGAGGAAATTCCAGCATTGTCAAAGTGGATGCCTAACACCTGCGAGTTGAGAGGGGCTCTTCTGATTTGACAAAGAAGAAATCCGAAGCTCAGAGAGGTTGCTTGTCTTGCCCAAGGTCACACAGGGATCCGCGACTCAAGCATGGGTCTGTCTGGCTCCAGAGCCCGCACTCTCACTTGGCTCTGCCGTCCCCTCCCGACAAAGTAGTCGGGTCTGCCAGTTAGGTGTGGTGGACAGAGCACGGGCATTCAGCGCTGTTTTCTCTCAAAACCCCGCTAAAAGAGAGGAGAGAAATAAGGGAGAAGGACAAAGAGAATGAGAGCAGGAACAGTAGAGGTGGAACCAAAGTTTGGAAGATGAGAAGCAGAGGCAAGAGGGCAGCAGAGCTCAGAAAGCACAGCCCTGAGGAACCAAAGGCACCTGTTACGGCAGGGGATGGGGCCGAGGGTGGGACTCAGGACAGGAGGCTGGGTTGAAAGCCTAGAGGCTCAGGCCCCTTCCCCGCCCCCAGAGCCAGGTGACTGCCCCTCCCCACACCCCAGGAGGGAATCAGGGAAACACGCCAGTGCAGGAGAAGAGGTACTGGGTTTTTTGGGATTTTTTTTTAAGTTTATTTTTGAGAGAGAGAAAGAGCATGAGTGGGGGAGGGGCGGGGGGAAATAGAGGATCTGAAACGGCCTCTGTGCTGACAGCAGAAAACCGGACGCGGGGCTCAAACTCACGAACCGTGAGATCAGGACCTGAGCTGAAGTCGGACACTTAACTGATTGAGCCACCCAGGTGCCCCAAGAGGCACTGTACTTAAGAGGGATTAAGTAGGAGTTTTATACACTTGGGTGTGGAGCACAACCTCCATCTACTCGGCGCCATTCCATTCCCAGGATTCTCTCTGAAACCGGATCATTCCTCCCTAGAGAAACACAGTACCTCCCCTCCCCCGCAAAAAGAGACCTCTAAGTACTGCCGTTGGGGCTTTTCCCCACGAAATGCGTGATCCCGGCTCAGTCACCCCACAGGAAGACCCACCGGTTAACAAGCTTCATCCCTTGAAGCCCCCAGTGCTCAAACAACTCCTCAGAGCCTCTCTGTTATGAATGCATGAAAAGTCAAGGGTCTCCATACATCTGAGGAAAGCACCCAGCTATGGAAGACAGAACAAAAACAAAGAAAACACAACAGAAAGTAACGGAGGGTCCAGAGACAACCCAGAAGGGCAGAGAACAATGCCTGAAAATCATTAATCCCTTACCGGCAGAGGCAACGTTATTACACTCCCCCAAACAGAAACAAGATATTGAAGACAAAGACAATCTAATCATCAGGAAAAAGCTTTTAAAAATTAAAATGATGGTGGCGGGGGGGGGGGGGGGCAGGGGAGTTGATAGAACAGTTGGAAGATAAGCTTAAGGGACAATTTCCAGAAAGCAAAGAAAACCACAAAGAAAGAGTCAACAGAAGAAAGGTAAGAAAAGTAGATGATATGGGGCGCCTGGGTGGCTCAGTCGGTTGGGCGTCTGACTTCAGCTCAGGTCATGATCTCACGGTTCGTGAGTTCAAGTCCTGCATCAGGCTCTGTGCTGACAGCTCAGAGCCTGGAGCCTGCTTCGAATTCTGTGTCTCCCTCTCTCTCTGCTCCTACCCCACTCACACTCTGTCTCTCTCTCGAAAATAAATACACATTAAACAAAAATTCAGAAAAGTAGAAGATAAACCCAGAGGGTCCAACATTTGAATAACAGTTCTAGAAAGAGAGAAGAGGAAATAAAAGAGAGGAGATGACCCAAGAAAGGATCTAAAACTTTCCAGAGTTCCATGACATGGATTTGCAGATTGAAATTCCCAGCAGAGTGAGTGAAAAAAAAAACACAAACCCATTATGATATTAGAACACCGAGGATGAAGAAATGATCTAAAAGCTTCCAGAAATGAAGGAGAAGTACGTGAACGAGTGGTCAAGAATCAGAATGAATGGCATCAGATTTCTCAGCATCAACATTGAGAGCCGGAATGCAGCTGGGTAGTCTTAAAATCTGTAAGAGAAAATGATTTCCAAAGGTAGATTCTATTCCATAACAAACCAGCAACGCTGTATAAAGATGAAATAGAGACATTTTCAGGTAGACAATGCTTCAGAAAATTTTGTCTCCTGCGTATGCTTTCTCCTCCAAAGGGAGTAAACCAAGAAAGAGAAAGACGAGGAACCCCAAAGTAGTGGGTCCACGCAGGAGGAAAGTGCAGGAAAGCCCCGGGCGATGGCTGTGTGGCAGGCTGGAGTCAGAGAATGAGGGGTGGGGGGCTCCAGGAGGAATGACTCCAGGAAAAACGTGAATCAGACGTAGGGTCTGAGCATTTGACTCAACAGAAACTAGGCCTCAAGGCTTTTGTCTTTTTAAAAAAGAGTAATATTCTTTAAAAATTTGGGGAGGGGGCACCTGGGTGGCTCAGGCGGTGAAGCGGCCGACTTCAGCTCAGGTCATGATCTCCCAGTTCGTGGGTTCAAGCCCCACATCTGTCTCGGTGCTGACAGCTCAGAGCCTGGAGCCTGCTTCGGATCCTGTGTCTCCCTCTCTCTCTGCCCCTGCCCCACATGTGACTCTCTCTCTCTGTCTTTCTCTCTCTCTCAAAATTAAATAAACATTAAATTTTTTTTTTTAAGTTTGGGGAGAATTGGGGCACCTGACTGGTTCGGTCAGAGGAGCCTGAGACTCTTGATCTAGGGGTTGTGGGTTCAAGCCCCCCATTGGGTGTAGATACTACTTAAAAATAAAATCTTGGGGCACCTGAGTAGCTCAGTCAGTTAAGCTTTTGGCTCTTGATTTTGGCTCAGGTCATGATCTCACGGTTCATGAGTTCATGTTGGGCTCTGTGCTGAACATGAAGGCTGCTTTGAATTCTCTCTCTCCTTTTCCCTCTGCCCCTCCCCTGCTCGTGCTCTCTCTCTCTGTCTCTAAAATAAAAAAAATAAAATAAAATAACGGGGGGAGAATTCGTGACAATTACAAAGGACAGGAAGCAATAAGGAGGAAGCGAACACAGCGATCCATGAATCTGAAAATGCACATATTCTCCCCATTCTGACCTTCCTGACACTGACCCCCGCAAACAAGGGGGCGTCACAGTTTAGTCGGGAGCATCCTTAGTGCTGCGTGAATAATGGTACGCTCAAGCTTCCGTCTTAGATCAGAAAAGCTGGAGTAATCTCCAGAAGGAAAAAAGACACACGAGGATCGAGTGCGGTTACAGTGGGCCACGTGGCTCGTGAGTGAGCAAGATGCCCAGCCACAACGAGGTGGGCGTGTGGTCACGGCATATGGCTTTCACCAAAAACTGTGGTATTGCCGTGTTGGGAGGAGGAAGGGAGAAGTAGGGCAAGGCGGGGGGGGGGGGGGGGCATAAAAGAGTTAACATGTCACTTGCGTTATGGGGAGTAAAAAGACAGCCGCTAAAGTCGATAATTCAAAAACATAGCAGTATGAGTACATGATTCAGAAGTATGTGGGTAAACAGCAGAAGGAGCGACGGAGGGAGTTTGAAGGGAAGAATTCAGGGCTGGGAGAGTGGGCAGGGGACTGCTGGAGTTGTTTTCTGTAGTTGTTATCATTGGTATAAACCTCACGGTACCATTTGACTTTTAAAATCATGCGGGACGGTTAAGCTTTGGACTCTTGATTTCAACTCAGGTCATGATCTCACAGTTCATGGGTTTGAGCCCCATGTTGGGCTCTGAGCTGACAGTGCTGTTCTCAATCTCCGTCTCTCTCTGCTCCTCCCCTGCTTGTGTGTTCTCTCTCTCTCTCTCTCTCTCTCTCTCTCTCAAAGGAAAGAAACCAGAACCATGTATATGTAGAACTCTGATGTGAGACGAAAGAAGAAGGAAGTGAGGGACGGAGGTGGTGTGACAGGATCCCCTGTGAATCCCAGCCCTTGATCCGGGCGGGGGGTGGGGGTGGGGGCTTTGGGGGCGATGCCCCTTCCTGACATCCGATGTGACGGGAAGCTGAGCACTACTGAAGGGGCTCCTGTCACGGGGAGAGGGACTCTTCCTGCCGTGGTGCGGTGGGTCCTGCCAGGAGTACTTTCTTTCCAGCTCCTACCCTTCTTCAGAGGCACTGCCCTCCCCAAAGGAAGGAACCTCCCAGCAGCAGCTACACCCAGGCCCTCCCGGGGATCTGCTCTCTGCAGCCTTGGGGCCCAGGATCCGTGCGGGGCTGGGGTCCACCGCAGCCCTGCTGAACCGGGGGACCCCCTCTCTCGCTTCGCCCTGGGAGGCTGGGAAGAGCTGGGAGGGAGCGGGCAACGCATCACCCCACCTGGTGGACGAAAGGAAGAATCACTACTTTGCTACTTCGTTAACGCACGATGGTCCTCAATTTTATCTTCCTTGCACTTGAAGACCCTCCGTGACCAGACACCTTCAACGCCTGCCCTGGAGCCACTCTGCTTGTGCGTTGCTGTGTCATAAGCCGTCCCAAACCTGGTTGCATCAAACAGCCACCGTCTATTATGCTCTGGGATTCGGCGTGCCTGGAACTTGGATGGGGCAACCACAGGGCTGGACTGTCTCTGTTCCATGGTGCCTGCAGCCCCGACTGGAAAGACTCCTCGGGCTGGGGGCTGGAACCAGCTGGAGGCTTCTTCACGCACATCTAGCATTTCAGCTGGCGGGGGAGGGGGGAGGAGGGGACTACTGACTCAGTGCCCACCGGTCACCCCTCCACGTGGCGTGGCTTCGGATAGTGAGACCTCTCACGTGACGCGCCAGGGTGGCGAAGTGAGTACCCCAGTGAACCAGAGCAAAGCTGCCTGGCCTTTTATGACCCAGGGCTACAGACTGAATGTATGTGTCCCCCCTCCCCCCCAAGTTCATGTGTGGAAATCTTAATCCCACCGAAGTGGGGCCTTCAGGAGGTAATTAGGTTTAGATGAGGTCGTGAGAGTGGGGCCCCTGTGACGGAACCGGTGCCCTCAGAAGAAGACAAAGAGAGACCAGAGCTTTCTGTCTCTCTCCCTCTGCCATGTAAGGACACAGCCAGAAGGTGGCCATCTGCAAACCAGGAAGAGGGCTCTCACGTGATAACAAATCTGCCAGCAACTTGCCCTCGGCCTTCCCAGCTCCAGAACTGTGAGAAATCAATGCTTGTCATTTAAGCCACCCAGTCTGCGGTATTCTGTGACAGCAGCCCAGGTTCCCTGGGACACCCAGCCTCAGAAGGCCCATAACGCCATTTCCACCAGACTCTATTGGTCTGAGCGGTCACACGCCCGCCCAGGAAAGGAGAGGAGACACACACTGGCCTCTGGGTGAGAGAAAAACTTGGTGCCACCTTTTAAAACTACCACAGAGGCCGAATACTAGTAGTCAGAATAAAAAAGATTTACTTTTTTTTTTTTTTTTTAACGTTTATTCACTTTTTGAGAGACAGAGACAGAGTGTGAGCAGGGCAGGGGGCAGAGAGAGAAGGAGACACAGAATCCGAAGCAGGCTCCAGGCTCCGAGCTGTCAGCAACAGAGCCCGACGTGGGGGTCGAACTCACCAACTGTGAGATCACGACCTGAGCCGAAGTCAGACGCTCAACCGACTGAGCCACCCAGGCGCCCCAAGAAAGATTTAAAATACTTTACGCATCTATCTGTTCGCTGGGTAGATTAATGAGGAAGCCAGCGTATTATGACAGGTAAGAGTCTAAGATTAAAATCAAACACAACTGGGTTCAAAACCTGGCTCGGCCATTGTGTCCCAGAACAAGACACTTGACCTCTCTACATCTCAGTTTCCTCACTGGAAAAATGAGGATAATACCTACCTGTAGGGCTTGGGTATGGGTTTTTGTCCTTATTTTGAGGATTACACAGGACAGCATATGTGAAGAAGTGTGCCACAAGCATTCAGAAAATGGTAGCCTCTTTTCCCTAAGGTATTTCAGAAGCTAAAATTCTGTTATTTCTATCATCTCAGACTTGCTAAGATATATTACCACTGCACATTTTTACAGATGTGTGGAAAGAACAGGTGCTTCTCTTCAGAGGACAACACCCGCATTCTTTTGGGAAACTGCTTATCCCCCCGCCCCAGCCCCGCTCCTGCAGCCGGCGATGCCTCCCGGTCCCAGCGACTGCTCGAGGAGTTGACAAAAGAGCCAGACTGGAACAGTCACATCCTGCCTTCCACCTTCATGGCTGGTCTGGAGGAGGGCCATGACCCCAGAGGATCGGTCACACTCCTGGAGATTTGCCCCTTGATTGTCAACTAGCTGTTAGGGAAGCAGGCTACCGTGTGATTCCATGATTATCTGACAGCCATGATCCCAGCCTTATGGAGATGCCAGTTCAACAGAAGGAGGCCACCGTGCAGGAAGACACAAACACAATGAGAAGCCAGGACTGCGTGACGTACACAGAGCATCCTGGTTCCGCGAAGTCCTGGGTCCTGGGACCCACCTGCGTCTTTCTGGCGACATGGCCCGCCCCTTCCTTCCCTAAGCTATTTGGTTTGCTTTCTGTCGTTTGCAACCACAAAAATTCTGAGTCAACTACCACCCTGATTGATATATATTTTTATTAGAAAGGTAAATTGTTCATAAACTCCAGCACTTTCACTGCTACGAGGAAACAACGTAGTTACTGACGCACCTCGCAAGTGATAAAAGGGTTGAGAGCTGCTGACTTGAGCTTCCTGAAAGCTTATCACCGCTGCGGTGGTTGAACACGAGTCACTGAAGGAGGAGAGTCTTCAGTAGGAAAGCCTCCTCCTTTTGCATGCTGGGCGTCGGGCTTTCTTACCTCTGGGTTCTGTCCTAACAAGAGGACCCTGGGCCCAGCCTGCAGGTGTCTTGCATGGCTCAGGGCTGTGGTCAGTGGAGGAGGGATGGGGTCTGGGGGGCGGGGGGCGGGGGGGGGGGGAGGAGGAGGGAGTACTGACCCACCCCAGCCCCAGGCTGAGACAAAGAAGATTTGAGGAGATTAGACACATGTGCCCTTGGGGCACTGCCCGAGAAAAGATCCCTTGAAAGCCCTGTGCTTTGATACAGTTCATTTCTCCTCTAATTGAGGCATTGGCTTTGGGAGAAAAAAAAAAAAAAAAGTTTGGTTAGAACATAAACAAACGTTGTCTCTAAAAGTAGAAAAGAATCTTATTCAGAAGCTAAGTTTCAGGAGATAAAAGCAATCTTTAGTTTATAAAGTGAGTTTCCCATCCCATCCATAACTGACTTTTCTTTTCCATGGAAAGAAAAACAAAAACGGTCTCCTTGGGGAAAACTGTCCTTGGTCCGTTGGAGCTGAAGCACCGGGGAGGCCAGGCCGCTGCGCCCCATGTCTCCCCGAGATCACCTCCGAAGGCTGAGACGCGGTGTTTCCCGACCCCGAGGAGCGTTTCTGACGTTCTGCGTGCCAGTCCGGTGAGCGGCTGTGACCCATGGTTATTACCTGTCTCACAGATGAGAAACCTGTCCTATCTTGAAAAGATGGGAAAGGGGTCTGTCGGGAAAGAAGGCAGGTAGCAACATCAACCTGTTGTTGAAATTGACGTGAAATTGACGTGAAATCTCTTCCATACAGTCCTTGTGAGGCGGCCTCTTCCTTGTTCTTTGACACTGTGCATACAATTTGCAATGTGTGCTACGTGAGGGGGAGCCGGCTGGAGACTGGGGAGGAATGTCCTTCTTCTAGTTCCGTCCTGCTGTTCTCCTAGAGGAAGGGGCTGAGATCCAACTGGGCAGAGGCCGCAGGCCGCATTGTGGCTTGGGCCACATCTACAGGTGGGCCAGCAATGATGGCGGATCAGCCTCTTTCCGGTTTCCTGCCTCCGTGGGCCTGAGATGTGACGTTGATAGGACCCTACCTCGCCCCCTCTTTCCTTCTTTCTCTTGCTGTTGCTTTCCTGCCACGAAGCTGTAAAAATAGAGGGGACTTCACTAGAATGGAGTCAGGAGGTGGGCAGGGGGGAGCTCTCATGCAAACCCAGCAGGGAGAGACGGACTTTGTTCACCTTGCCCGTGGTCACTACTTTGCTGCCCCAGCAGGAGGAAGAAAGGCTCTCGTCCTCCTCCTCCCCCGGCCGCAGCCCAGCCAATGACAGGCAGTCACAACTCAGTCAACGAGAAGCCGCCATTATATCCAACCCCCAGTTTATCCCGATGGACTTTGTGTTTACAAGAGCCTTTCCTCCATAAAAGAGCATACCTCTCCTTTGCTCTTGCTTGTCCTAGATTGTAATTCTCCGCCATTCTCGAATAAACCCATCGTTTGCTGGTAAAATAACCGGCAGTTGAATGTTTAAGGTCAGCAAAGCTAATGTGGAAAATTTTGCAATTTGGCCACATGGTTCTCTCTCCACTTTCCCTCACACATGTATCAGGACTCTCTCTTTCTTCTTCTATTTAAAAAAAAATTTTTTTTTTTAATGTTTGTTTATTTTTGAGAGACAGAATGCAAGCAGGGGAGGGGCAGAGAGAGGAAGACAGAGAATCCGAAGTAGGCTCCAGGCTGTCAGCACAGAGCCCGACACGGGGCTCAGACTCACAAACTGTGAGATCATGACCTGAGCCGAAGTCAGAGGTTTAACCGCCTGAGCCACCCAGGTGCCCCAGGACTCTCTCTTTCTTCCAACTCTTGGTGGCAGGTGGGCGGTACATTCCAGATTTGGATTTTGCCAGAGGGAATCGTCCTGTTTAGGTCTCTAGTGGAATGCACGGGCTCCAAATTGCCAGGGAATCAGGGATGCCGGGGAGGGTGGGCACCCGGTTAAGAATATCTCGTTTCCCATTTGTTCGTCAGGAGCCCCGCAGAGAAGAGGCGAACTTGCTCTTTCTTTCTGCCTGTTTTGCTCTTCCTGTCCAGTGGCAGCGAGTGTGTAAATAGTGCAAGAGATGATGTGAGAGACGATGACATAAACAAGAGAAACATTTTTCCTGTGTCACATGGAGTCTGCACTGTCACAGCAGCCCTGCTCTCCAAAGACACCAGGGCCCAGCCTCTGTCTAACTCGTGGCCGCCCCATCCCGAAGGTATTGACCTCATCTCCTTCTAAGTGGGCTCATCCTCCCACCTGTAGTCCGAATGGCATGGAGCAAGACTGAAACGTACTGGG
Organism: Panthera leo; assembly: GCF_018350215.1. Classification (NCBI taxonomy): domain Eukaryota; kingdom Metazoa; phylum Chordata; class Mammalia; order Carnivora; family Felidae; genus Panthera; species Panthera leo. Next base: position 4,516,504 of record NC_056684.1, read on the forward strand.
GACGTAGACGATGAGTCCTTTCATCTAAGGCTACAGACTTGGGGCCGACCAACTGTTCTCGTAAGCCCGGTTTTATGGGAATATAGCCCGTCTCACTCACTCGTTGCCTAATGGCGGCTTTCAAACTACAAGGACAGAGTTGAGCAGAAGCAACAGAGATACTCTGGACCACAAAACCTAAAATGTTTACTATCTGGCCCTTTAAGAAAAAGTTTGTTGAGGGGCACGTGGGTGGCTGAGTCGGTTAAGCATCCAACTTTGGCTCAGGTCGTGATCTCGCGGTTCCGGGTTCGAGCCCCACATCAGACTCTGTGCTGACAGTGTGGAGCCCACTTGGATCCTCTGTCTCCCTCTCTCTCTCTGCCCCTGCCCCCACTCATGCTCTGTCTGTCTCTCTCTCAAAAATAAACATTGAAAACATTTTTAAAAAGAAGAAAAAGAAAAAGTTTGCTGACCTCTTCTCTAAGAGCAAGATCCGGAGGCTGCCTACTTAACCACAGGCTGTTGACTGGACCTTAGTCACATGGCCACACTGAGCTGCAAGGAAGGCTGGGAAATGTAGTCTTTATGCTAGGTGGCCATTTGCCCAGCAAGGCTTAGTTATTACTAAAGGAAAAAGGGGGAGAATAACTTTGGGAGGACAACCAGCTATCTTGCCTATGCTGGGTCATGGGACCTACTCATTTACCATCATGTTGGTTTCCTGGGTCATCTCTGCCTGCCTTCCTCATTGGGATGTTTTGTGCAGCAGAACCAGATTTCCGTTCAAGAGCTGACTTTCCTCTCAGAGTCTGCTTCCTGAACGCCCTTACCTTCACGTGCCCGGCTGTGCTGCCTCCCCTTCGCTTCGAGTCACAAAGTCTCTGCAGGCATGGTTCCTCCTGCTTCACTGCTCCACATCTTTGACAGAACTTGGTCCAAAGCAGCAATATCCAGGGTGCCCGGCCGGCTCAGTCGGTAGAGCGTGCAACTCTTGATCTCGGGGTTGGAAATTTGAGCCCCACATTGGGTGTAGAGATTACTTAAAAATAAAAATCTTGGGGCGCCTGGGTGGCTTGGTCGGTTAAGCGTCCGACTTCGGCTCGGGTCGTGATCTCACGGTCCGTGAGTTCGAGCCCCGCGTCGGGCTCTGTGCTGACAGCTCAGAGCCTGGGGCCCGTTTCAGATTCTGTGTCTCCCTCTCTCTCTGCTCCTCCCCTGTTCACGCTCTGTCTCTCTCTGTCTCAAAAATAAATAAACGTTAAAAAAAATTTAAAAAAAAATCTTAAAAAATGTAAATAAAAGCAGCAATTCTGTTCCCCTCTGGGGATGGAAATCATCCTCCAGGCAAGTTAGGAACTTGTTGCACCCTTGATGGTGCATAAGTAGGAGCCCTAGCAGATGTCCCAATGGGTAAGGTCCCGCCCACCCCATTCCTATCCTGTTTCTGGTCCCACTAGTGCTTTGGGATGGGACTTTCTCTATTGTCTCCTTCCATGACATTTCACCCTCGACACGCAAGCCCTCGGCTTCGAGGGTTTCTGAAGCAGGCACGTGTAGCTTCTTAACCCTCTCCTAATAGATCCGTCTCTTTTAAATACCCTCTCCCTGGGCCACATCCAATCTCTACTCCCATCACATCATCTCGGTTACGCCCATGAGATCATGTTTATCAGCTGTGTTCTGGCTTCAATCTGGAACTTGCTCCTGACTCAGTCATTGTCTGCATTAGAATGCAGAACAGCTAAGAATCGGGTCTGGGGCAAATTTTGAAAGCATTATGTGCTATGTGAGCTTGCCATCTTCAAACAGTTGAAGAGCTGCCATGGAAAAGGGATTAGAACACTTCTATAAGGTTTCTGTAAGATTTGACTTTTTAAAACCAACTAGCGGGGTGCCTGGGTGGCTCAGTTAGTTACGCATCCAACTTCAGCTCAGGTCATGCTCTCACAGCTCATGGGTTTGAGCCCCACGTCGAGCTCTGTGCTGACGTCTTGGAGCCTGGAGCCTGCTAAGGATTCTGTGTCTCCCTCTTTCTCTGCCCCTCCCCCACTCATGCTCTGTCTCGCTCTGTCTCAAAAATAAAAATAAAACATTAAAAATAAAAAGATAAAACCAGTGAGCAAGTATGCCTTTGGTAAATAGATCTAAAATAATAGTTGTTTTAAAAACCCAAGAAAGATACATCCATGAGATGGGACTTGTTCTGAACGGCCCATAATGGCAGGGCTGGGATCAAAGGGAAACACTTTTTGATATAAAATCAAAAAGGATCTGGTAAGAGGTGGAACGGTCCAGTGTGAAATGGGTTGCGTGGACAGGCAGTGAGATTCTGGTTTTGATAGTATTCAAGCTATAATCACCACTGGGCTGCGAGCAGAATGACGACTTTGACCAAGTGGCTGTCCTGGGCAAGAGCCTTCTGATTACAAAGTGAAAAGAACTTTCTCACATCAACCCAGGTTAGAGGGGGAGTTTGGTAAAGAATTCAGCTCTCATCAGCTCTGAGGGGAAGTGAGTAGCTGGGCTCTGGGAGGGATGGGAACGAGATCAGCTCTGAGCCAGCCCCACTGTGGTGACTCAGCTCCCAGCTGTTTCTACACTTTCCTGAGAATCTGAAAGGCCATTGGCAAGACTGTGGGTCTGGGTTTCCCAGAGTCACGTGTTCAGCCCTGGTTCAATCAGAGGTGGTTATGAGGGTTGGAGTCTCATGCTTTGAACATAAAATCACGGTGACAGAGGGGCACCTGGGTGGCTCAGTGGGTTGGGTGTCCAACTTTTGATTTCGGCTCAGGTCACGATTTCGAGGTTTGTGGGTTCGAGCCCCTCATCGATCTCTGTGCTGACAGTGCAATGCCTGCTTGGGATTCTCTCTCCTCTGTCTCTCTCTCTCTCTGCCTCTCCCCTGCTGGCTCTCCCTCTCTCTCTCTCCAATATAAAAAGAAATTAAAAAAAAATCGTGGTAACAGAGAACATCCATGCAATGGGTATAAAAGTTCTCAGAAAAGTTAGGAGGGCAGACACCCTCAAAGTGATTTTTAGGATCCTGTCCAAACTCAGGGTTCACTACTTCTGAGTCAAAAGTAATTCCAAGCAGGTGATGTTCTTTCTGTAGCTGGAAAGAGGGCGGGACTAACTCATCTTCCTCTGGAGGCGTGAATGGGAAGTATGGAGAGGGGATGGGAGAGGTGACAGCAGGGCCGTGGGGAGAAGCGGTGGAAGACGAAGAAACCGCCGCGGTCACCTCAGACTTTCGTGGGCTGCCTGCTGGGAAATGCATCGTCCAGATCAGAGCTGCCCACGGGCTGAATTATAAGCCGTCCTGAACTTCTGTCACTGCGTTGTTAAAATAAACTTCCAAACTTTAGAATAGTTTCAGGTACCTAGAAAGGCTGCACAAATCGTACAGAGCTCCCATCCATCCCGTCGTCTCCCCTCTCGTTAACCAACCTCTCCCATCACAACGGCTCACCGTCACAACTGACGGACTGATGCTAACGTGTTTCCATCTAAACTCCGTACTTGACTTGGCCTTCATGAGTTTTTCTCTAAGGTCATTTGTCGGTTCCAGGATCCCATCCAAGGGCGATTGGCTCCTGGGGCTTCCTTAACAAACCACCACAAACCCGGTGGCTTAAAACAACAGAAACGTATACTCACAGTTCTGGAGGCCGGAGGCCTAAATCAGTAGGGCATGGGCCCTCTGAAGGCTCTGGAAGAATCCTTCCCGCTGCTTCTGGCTTCTGGTGGCTCCAGGTCTTCCTTGGCTCGTCCCCATGGTGGGGGCTGTGTCTTGGCTGATGACTCCAAGCCTCGCTTATATTGTCACACGGACTTCTTGGTGTATTTCAAATTTCCCTCTCCTTTCTCTTATAAAGACACCAGTCATTGAATTTAGGGCCCACCCTAGATTCAGGGTAATCTCCTCTGGAGATTGTTAACTTAATTACATCCGTAAGACCCTATTTCCACCTGAGGTCACATTCACAGCTGTTGGGAGTTGAGACTTGGACATATCGTTTGGTGGGGGGGGGGGACACAGTCCACCCACTATAATACCACATTATACCGAGTCACCCTGTCTCCTTAGAGTCCTCGGGACTGTGAGTGTCTCAGACTTTCCTCGCTTCTTGTGACCCTAAGAGTTCTGAGGATTGTTCACTGGTCAGGTGTTTTGTAGACTTTTTTTTTTTTTTGGCTCTCCCTACCCAATGTGAGCCTCGAACTCAAGACCCTGAGATCAAGAGTCTCACACTCTTCCTATGGAGCTAGCCAGGTGCCCCCAACGTAGACTCACTCTCAATTTGAGTTCGTCTGATGGTTTTCTCACGGTTAGATCGGGGTTATAGGCCTTGGGGAGAAAGGCCACAGAGGTGAAGTGTCGCTCTCAACACGATATATCAGGGGTGTATGTTATCACCTGAATTTGTTACTGATGATGTCAACCATGATCACCTGGCTAAGGAAGTGTTTGCCAGGTTTCTCTACAGCAAAGTTACTTTCTTTTTTCTTTTTAAAATTTTTTAACGTTTATTTATTTTTGAGAGAGAGAAGGAGAGAGAGAGCAAGCAGGGGAGGGGCAGAGAGAGAGAGGGAGACACAGAATCCAAAGCAGGCTCCAGGCTCTGAGCTGTGAGCACAGAGCCCAACGTGAGGCTCGAACCCACAAACCAGGAGATCATGACCTGAGCCAAAGTCAGACCCTTGACCGACTGAGCCCTCCAGGAGCCCCCCAGATGCCCCCTCTATAGCAAAGTTCCTTTCTTATTCTATTTCCATTCTGCACTCTTTGCAAGCAAGTCGCTAAGCACCGCCCACACTTACGGGTAGGAGGCTGTGCCCCAGCCCTTGAGAGGGCAGCATCTGCATAAACTATTTGGCATTCTCCTACTGTGTGCCATTTTCCATGCCTTCTCTTATCTGAAAGGCGGGTGTCCTGGATTCCGACCAGAGTCCCGTAGCCTTTTTGCACATCTCCTTAGAGATGAGTTTGCAGGACAATCATCCGAGCAGGCAATTCTCAGACAAGTTTTCATTAACAGAAACTACTATAGGACGATGCCATTCAAAGCACGGAGTGGTGTGGCCCGCGTCTGTTTATAGGTCTGTAATCATGTAATAGATACTCAAAGTGGCATTCAGAAACTTCATAGCAATTTGACAGAATAATTGCATGTTTGTTGAAGCTAGCAATAAAGAACTGGGGCTTGTATGGCATATGACTTTATTACTATTAACTTTTATTGTCTTTTATGCAAGACTAGTCCAGGGCGGATTGGGGGGTTTGGTCTTTGGCACGGACTGTGGGCCACGCTGTGTGTGTGCCTCATGCGGGGTTCGGTGTTCCAGGCTGCTCCCTTCCCCTCACCCAGCTCCCCAGATGTGAGGCAGAGGCCTGGGCCCACTACTGGGCCACTGTCTGGGCCTCGTGGTGTGACCGCCACCCCCCCCCCCCCCCGCTGCCTCCTAGCTCCCGGGCCAGGCCGACAGTCCCTCTGGGCCCCCCTCCCCAACCCAGGGAATAGACGTGCTCCCCGTCTGTGTCAGCTCCACGGCCGGTCCCATCTGGGAGACATCTGTTGTCACCACGCTCTGGGCCTCAGGCCTTTCCGTGAGTGAAGCCCATTCAGTTCGTTTTGCTGGTGGTTGGTCAGGCACACGCAGGGGGCAGCAGGAAGGGGGACGGGAGCCTCACATCCATGAACGGTTTCCAGTGTAGACCTGTGCCGACATCTCCAAATTAGGTCAATTGTAGCGTCATGTTGGCTGAAAAAGGGTCATTAGACCACCCCACCAGGACTTAATTTAAAATAATATATATCTTAAATGTTGATCGTCATTACACTAAATACAGAAAAGCACAGGATCCGGGGCCCTTAAGGTGGCTCAGTCAAGCATCCGTCTTCGGCTCAGGTCATGATCTTACAGTTTGTGGGTTCGAGCCTCACGTCGGGCAATGTGCTGACAGTGTAGAGCCTGCTTGGGATCCTCTCCTCCCTCTCTCTCTGCCCCTACCTCACTTATGCTCTCTCTCTCTCAAAATAAATACATTTAAAAAAGAAAAATTTTAAAAAAGCACAGAATCTACATATTTCAAGAAACCTAATGTATATATAAAAAAAGAAACCTACTGTACGAAAACATGCAATCACAGTAACATTTTTGATATTAATAAAAACGGCTTTTTAAATTATTCAGTTGGGCTTTAGCTGAAAAATAAATCCTGTCATTATCTTGTGGGTAACCCAATATTACAGTGTATTCTGTGTTAAAATATACGACAGTATAAATCATAATTTTTATAATCCTATTCTGGCATTATTTTCATTTGCCAATGTACTAAGAGCCTCCAACAATGTCATTGGCCAGGCCACCTATGACGCCCTAGAAGTTCTGCGGGAGATCTTTTCCCCTTCCCTCCTCTCAAGGTCATCTTACCGGGAGCCACCTCCTGTCTCTGGCGAGGCTTCCCTTCCCAGCCAACCTTCTCGGAGGTAGATGCCACTTCTTAACTTATCAGAGTCTGGTTTACTGCTGTCCCCTTGTCTAGCTCAGAACCTGGCACATAGTAGGTGTTATGGACTGAATTGTGTTCCCCCCAAATTCATGTGGAAGCTCTTACCTCCGATGTGATGGTATTTGGAGATGGGGCCTCGGGGATTACATAGGGTTAGATGAAGTCGTGAGGACGATGTTCCCATGATGGGATTAGCGCCTTTACAGGAAGAAACACCAGAGAGCTTGTAGGTCTCTCTCTACCTCTCTCTGTGTCTCTCTGTCTGCCAAGTGAGGACACAGTGAGAGGGTGGCCATCTGCAGCCTAGGAAGAGAGACATCACCAGAGACCGGTCGTGCGGGCACCCCGGTCTCGGGCTTCCGGCTTCCAAATCGATGACAAAACAAATTTGTCGTTTGAGCCGCCCCATCTGTGTCGTTTTGTTACGGCAGCCCGAGCTGACTGGTGCAGCCGGTCCGCAGCGTATATTCCTCGCCCGAGTAAACAAGCAATGCATAATCCTGGAGCACACAGATCGCGGACACAGGCCTCAGTCTTTGCAAGGATCCCTCTCTGCTCCGACGCCCTTAATGTCTAGAGTCTTTTACAAAAGTCCCAGCCCTTTCCAGGCCAGGGACACAAAATCAATGCCAGCTCGGGTTCTTAGTATCTATTTCTTTTTAAAAAAAAAATTTTTTTTTAAGGTTTATTTATTTTTGAGACAGACAGAGCATGAACGGGGGAGGGTCAGAGAGAGAGGGAGACACAGAATCGGAAACAGGCTCCAGGCTCTGAGCGGTCAGCACAGAGCCTGATGCGCGGCTTGAACTCACGAACTGTGAGATCATGACACGAGCCGAAGTCGGACGCTTAACCGACTGAGCCACCCAGGCGCCCCTTAGTATCTATTTCTTAGCACAAGGACAGCAAAGAGTTCTCTCCTGAAAGGGCATCCCGAGTCTCAGTGGGCTCATCCAGCACCGCACTGATGGGGATTCTGAAGCCCCTTCCGGGTTCAGTGTGGGGAGTGCTATGATTGATTAGCAATGTCTGTCCTGGCTGTGGAGGGCGCAGGTGGAGGCTTCTGTGCCGAGCTTGACTTACAGCTGCCGCCTGGGATGCAGTTAAGCATGGGCATCTGGCACCAGCCTCGGTGCCTTCTCCGGGCAGAATCTATTTGCAGGCCCAGCCTCAAAGGGCTCCCAGCTCCTGCAGGTGCCCAATGAGGAGGAAGGAGCACGGGGGTGGGGGGAAGGCCTGATGACTAAGGAGACCTTAATTCTGTGCCTGCCCCTCGATCAGAGCAGTGCTGAGGGCACGTGTGAGCACACGTGCATGTGTCCTTAGGGCGCGGGGCACACGCAGGCTCTGGTGCCTCTGAGACAAGTTGCAATTCTTTCGCGTGCGTTCATTCGTGGCCTTTCGTGGGCCCAGCCCTGCGCTGAATCCCAGGGGAGAGACAGAAGCACGGGGAGCCCCGTGGCCAAGGGGCTTACGGTCTTCCAGGGACATGTGTGCAGGGGTCCCAGGGAAGGAGGGCGGGGTGGGGGGCCCTCAGGCAGCTCCGTGACCCGACAGACAGGCAGGGAAGGGGCTGGGTCTGATACGGGGAAATGGTTCGGTTCCCGTGGGAGGGTGGCCTGTGACAGCTCAGGGGGACCTGGGGCAGGGATAAGGGCCTAGACATGGGGTGTGGGGGTCAAGCCAAGGCTCCAGTCTGCAGAACTAAGGGGAAGGACTCAGGCCCTGAGGGCAGCCCGTGGGCGTCCCAAGGAGCAAGGCCAGTGCCCAGTGGAGCACACTCCCTGACAGAGCAGAGCGGCTGCTGCCTCAGGCCAGCGCTGGCTCCAACTGGGAAGCCTGATCGCCAGAGGTGAGTGAGGGAGCGGCGGCCACAGGGACAGGTGCGCCACAGGCCACTCCCGCAAAGCTGCTGGGGAAGTGGGAAGTGGGGTAGGAGCGGCAAAAGCAAAAGGGAGAGGGGCAGGGCGTGCTGGGTGACGGGGACACCACAAACGAAGGCTCAGAGGCAGGGAAGACGCATCAGAAGCCTGACCCAGCGGAACGGCAGGATTGGACTGGGGAGAAAAGGCGAGGGGAGGAGGTAAGGACAAGTCCCCCACCCAACTGAGTTCCTTGAATGTTAGCAACCTAGCCGGGAGGTCAAACACAGCTTGTGAAGCCGGATGGCCTGGGTTCAAATCTTGCCTCTTCCTCTTCCTGGCTGTGTCGCTTTGGGCGAGTTACCTAACTTCTCTGGGCCTCTGATTCAGCCACCAGGGATACTAACAGTACCTGACTTCATAAAGTTGTTAAGGCTGAGTTGGGGGGGGGGGGGCACCTGGGCGGCTCAGGCGGTTAAGTGTCCAACTTCAGCTCAGGGCATGATCTCATAGTTCGTGAGTTTGAGCCCCATATGGGGCTGGCTGCTGTCAGCACGGAGGCTGCTTCGGATCTTCTGTCCCCCTCTCTCTGCCCCTCCCCTGTTTGCTCTCTTTCTCAAAAATACACAAAACATTTAAAAAAAACTAAAAACAAACATAAAAAAGGCTGAGTTAGGATGTATGGAGCACGGGGACCCAGAGTGCTATGTAAATGGTTGTGAGTATTATAATTCCGTAAAGTAGCTCATATTACCAATATTTCCCAAATTGTGTTCCATGGGGTCCTCAACTAAGAGATGCTCCCATCAGAAAGGTTCTTAGGGTTGGGGCACCTGGGTGATTCAGCTGGTGGAGCGTTCGATTTTGGCTCAGGCCATGATCTCGCGGTTCGTGAGTTCGAGCCCCACATCGGGCTCTGTGCCGACAGCCTGTCAACGCAGCGCCCACTTTGGATCCTCTGTCCCCCTCTCTCTGCTCCTCCCCCGCTTGCGCTCTCCCCAAAATTTAGAAAACGTCTCCTATCATGTCTATATCAAGCTTTGACGAGTCCACAGTAAAACAGAAACAAACACAAAATAAAACCTGTCTGACTTTATTCAGCGCTAGTTTCCCAAGCCTGGCGGATCCTGGAATCTCCTGAACACCTCGTCGGCCAGTGTTTCACGGGACACCAGTTCGGGAAGTGCTATGGGCAAAGGCGGTGGGGGAGTCTTTGAAAGTAGAGGCAGGGGTTCCCAGGAGAACCCGTCCCGCAGAGGCCAGATTCACGTGCCCAGAGGAGGAGGAGGGAGGGACCCCATAACAGAAGATGTGAGAGACGCAAGGTGGGAAGACATAGGCCTGGGTGCTCTTTGGATGTGGAGGGGCGAGACGAGGAGGCAGAGGCGACCCCAAGAATTCACATCTCGGGAGAGAGCAGGAAGGGGGCTAGGACTGGGGAGCATCCTTCACCTCCATACCATCCGGTCTCTGCCCACCCGCCCCATCGCTCCTTTCCAACTGTGTGACTGAGGCGACTCTAAGCCCTGTGGCTCCCCCAGAGGGCCGAAGACGTGCGGTCCCGGCTACGCACAGGTCGTGTGGTTGTAAAATCGACAGCAGGTGTCCAGGGCCCCGCGGCTGACCTCTGCGCTGGTGCTGAAAAGAAGCAAAGGCTGCGGTCTGGGCCCCGGGCCAGGCCCTGCTGGCCCCTAAAGGCTGTGCAACCCTAGGGGAGTTGCTCCGTGCCTCTGGTCCCCCTTCGTCCCCAAGTTTGGTCTTCAGGCCCCGCCTCCGCCTCCCCTGGCCACATCGGCCACAGCCATGACATTTCTACCGCTTGCCCCGGTGCCAAAGGCACCCCTAAGACACTCAGGTCTTCTGCACCCCGTTACTGCGGGGCCCCGTAGCCCCACGACCCAGGCCTCACCTCCGGAAGGCCTCACAGCAGCACTGGTACACCTCGAAGCTGCTGCTGCTGACGGTTGTGTTCAGGAGGCTCGTGCAGTCTACTTCAGCCCCCCTGGGCACATAGAGGATCCCTGCGCAGGGAAGGCAGCTGCCGGGCAGGGTCTGTGCCCCCCACTCCCCACCCCCAGGGACTTCCGGAGGGCCCAGAGCCTCGGTGTCCGACCCTGGACGGGAGCCGGCTAGAAAATCAGGGCTCTGCCAGGCCTGCACTCACCGGCCACGCAGGCATTCACCAGCGACACACAGGTCCCCGTGCAGAGCGCCCGGAGCACTATCTGTGAGAAGTCGCTCTTCCGCTGGGGGGCCATGGAGGCTGCAAGGGCACGGGAGTGCTTCAGGCCAGGAAGCCATATGCCCCTCCGCCCGGACTCTGCACCTCTGGATGCACCTGCTGGCTCCCCTCCCTCTTCCGGGCGGCCAGAGGGATAGATGTCGCCCTGCTGACCACTCACGGAGTTTGGGAACCCTCCTTGGCCTGACTTGAGGCTCCAGGCAGCACTCCACAGCTGCCACCCTCAACGGCAGATGTACGAAGAGAACATGAGTTTGGAGTCAGGCCGAGCTGGGATTAAACACGGGCTCAGCCACTTCTGGGGCCATCACTCCATTTCTCCAAGACTCAGTGTCCTACTCTGTAAAATGGGATAGTTACACCACCAGGCAGGGGGACTGTGAAGAGCGGACATTTTTGGGGAAAGAGCCGAGAACTGTGCCTTCCTCCCTAGGCCTCGCCAGGGCTGCGTGTCCACCGCGGGCATGGGAGCCTGCGGGCCAAAGCCTCGGGCCAGCACCCCACTTGCTGCTCCTCCCCAGGCCCCTGAGCCGGGGTTGGCCTGCAAGGCCAAGGTGCGAACCCCAAGGTGCCGATCCCTGGCGCAGAGGAGTCACGGGCCGGGAGGAACCCCGACTGCCATCTTGCTCAGGCCCTGCCCTGACCGCGTGGGAGAACCGAGGCCAGAGATCCCCAGGAAGCTGTCTCAGAGCCAGGCCCCCGGCCGCCCAGGTTGCCGGACTCACTCAGGCCTCCCAGCATGATCCCAATGGAGCTGAAGTTGGCGAATCCACAGAGGGCAAACGTCGTGAGGATTTCTGCTCTGACCTGAAAGTACAGAGGATGAGTGAGGAGGGGCTTCCCTTGGCTGGGACGGGGCGCCCCCACACCGCCCTGGCTCCCCGGCCCGAGTTTCACCCACATCCGGTGCGTCTTTGACCTTTGCTGCCCCTCCCGGGCCTCACACACCGCCTCTATGTCCGTGCAGGCTGCGCCACCTGAGAAACAGCCCCCTTTCTGTCACTTCGGTCCCCTTACCTTCATTAATTTTTTTTTAGATGTTTATTTATTTTGAAGGGAGAGACTGAATGTGGGGGAGGGGCAGAGAGAGAGGATCCAAATCAGGCACGGTGCTGACAGCAGAGAACCCGACGCGGGGCTCAAACCCACAACCGTGAGATCGTGACCTGAGCAGAAGTCGGTCCCCTAACAGACTGAGCCACCCAGGTGCCCTCAGGCCCCTTATCTTCATTGCCAGCCTTTCCTGGTATGATGCAGGCTCGCCCTGCCCTCTCGCTTTGGCCCCACTGAGCTCTGTGCCCTGCGGGGCGCTGGGTGAATGGCCCTTCCCAACACTGCAGACTTGACTTGGGCTCTGAGACTTAGAGACACCGGAGCACGGCCTGCTGAAGCCAGTGAGGACCTGGGAGCCCAGCCAACGCGGGCCCCAGGCTTGTCCCCACCTATGACCGGATTAAGCAAGTCAACAGCCTCTTTCAGTTTTCGCGTCTCATCGCGTCTCGGCCTTTTGGCTAAGATCAAGTGCAGTTTTCGCGTCTCCATCTGGAATGTGGGAATCATAGCACCTGCCTGGAAGGCTGTCAGGAGGGTCACACACCGCATGGGAAGTACCAGGCAGACACTAGGTAGTTAAGCAAAGTAATTCTTCCTCCCTTCCCACGTAAACAGTTAATTTCCCAGAAAGAGATGTTAAGACCCAAGTGGAACAGCTTAGAATAAAAAAAAAAATTGGGGCGCCTGGGTGGCTCAGTCGGTTGGGCGTCCGACTTCGGCTCAGGTCACCATCTCGCGGTCCGCGAGTTCGAGCCCCGCGTCGGGCTCTGGGCTGATGGCTCAGAGCCTGGAGCCTTCTTCCGATTCTGTGTCTCCCTCTCTCTCTGCCCCTCCCCCGTTCATGCTGTGTCTCTCTCTGTCTCAAAAATAAATAAACGTTAAAAAAAAATTTTAAAAAAAAATTGGCTTACACCATACCTCATGCGACATTAAAAAAAAAATCATTTCTAGAGCACTGAAGCAGACAAATACTGGTATTTCAAACATCAAATAATAGAAAATAGAAGAAGATAATAACTATACTTACGAGGGTAGCGTTATAACTCATTTTGGACAGGAGCAAAACTGAGGCTCAGAGAGGGTAAGTAACTGCGGAAGTTCACACAGCATGAAGGTAGCTGTGTCAGAGTTGGAATTCAGTTCTGTCTGACTGCAAAAGTTACGCTTTTAAATATTTCACCATAGGGGCGCCTGGGTGGCTCAGTCGGTTGAGTGGCCGACTTCGGCTCAGGTCATGATCTCACGGTCCGTGAGTTCGAGCCCCGCGTCGGGCTCTGTGCAGACAGCTCAGAGCCTGGAGCCTGTTTCGGATTCTGTGTCTCCCTCTCTCTGACCCTCCCCATTCATGCTCTGTCTCTCTCTGTCTCAAAAATAAATAAACGTTAAAAAAAAAATTTAAAAAAAAATAAATATTTCACCATAATGTTTCAGGAATTTAACACTTCCCAGATTTCTGGAATGGAGATAACTTTCTAAGTTTAGAAGTAATAGAAGAAATCACAAAGGAAAAGATTTGTTGTAAAATCTGTTACAAGAAAAATCCCTGAATACAAGACGAAGGGGGAGGAAAGACTGGGAAAAATATGTGTATAAAACACATTAAAAAAAGATTAAAAAAAAAGAAAAGAAAAAGGTTAATGTCTTTATAACATAATTTATACAAATTGATGGAAAAATATTAAGGCTCCTGCATCCTGCTTGCTCACCTACAATCACCCTCTATCCAGCAGCCTGTGTAATCTTAAGATGTAAAATGTCAAATCTTCAGGAACTTTCGACTACTCCTCAGCCTATGCCAGTCTCTTCTACGATTACCACCTGCTCTAGCTGTGCCTCTCTCCGTTCAATTTTCCAAACAAGTGTTTTTCAACCTCAGGGCCTTTGCACATGCCTTTTCTTTGCCTGGAATATTCTTCCCAGCTTCACCTGGCCCCTTCTCCACCCTCCAAGTCTTGGCCTAACTGCCATGCCTCAGGGGGGCCTTTTGCGACTCGCCCAGCCGAGGAAGACCCCTTTGTTTCCTCTTGTTTTCTTCATAGAACTTAACACAAAGACCTTATTTTACTTTTTATTCCTTTGCTTTCTTGTTCTTTTCACTCGATGTAAGTTCCATGACACTGGGGACCATATCTGTCTAATTCCCCTTCGAATTTCTGGTGCCCAGCAGAGTGCCTGGCACCTTAGAGGTCTCAACAAACACTTGCGAAAGGAAAGAAGTTCATAAAAAAAGATCCTCAAGGAGCATCCCATCCATTATCTCTAGAGGAGAGACTGACACAGGGGTTGAGGACAAGGAGCAAGGAGAAATCTGTACTTGCGATCTCGAACTTTTTTTTTTTTAACTGGAGGCTACATTCCCTTACAATTTAAAACCTAATTTCAAAGACAAGAGAAAGCATTTTGTGTTAAAAATTCCTAGTAACCCAAGAAACGCCAATTTAAACAACGAGCTGTTATTGGTCTGTTAAAGTGGCACAACTTTTTAATTTTTTCCAAAGGGGCTGCTCGGTGCCGTTTAGCGGTAAAACCAGCGCTCAGGGCACGGCCGGGGGGGGGCGATTTCAGTTGCCCCCACCCTTTAGGGAAGTTACTGGCAGCAGCCACGGGAGGACTCAGGCCCTGTGATTCAGTCTTCCCGCATCTGGGAAAGCTCCGGAGGAAATGATCCGAGAGGAGGGAGCAGCTCTGTGCACGCAGCCACTCATCCCAGCACCGCGTAAAATAGCCAAACGATGCAATTAACCCGGAGGGCCCAATGGCAGGGGTCTTGGTGAAATATGTCAGCATACATACGTCACAGATAATGTTTCTGTCAGAAACAGGTGGGGAAAAGCCGGCTACCATACAGGGTGGGTGCTATAATGGCCACTGTGTGGGGGTGCCTGGGTGGCTCAGGGGTGAAGCATCTGACTTCGGCCCAGGTCATGATCTCACAGTTCGTAAGTTCAAGTCCCGCACTGGGTGAGCTTGAGCCCCAGGTGAGCCCCGCCTCTCTCTCTCTGCTCCTCACTCACTTGCGCCCCCCCCCCCCCGCCTCAAAAAATTATATATATAATGGCAACCGTGTAAACTGTCTTAAGAAAAAGAAGAAAATGCATAAAACAACACTAGCTGTTATTTTTGGATGGCGAGGTGACAGGTGACTGTTTTATTCTCAGTGATGCCACAGAGCTTTTATTTGTTTAGAAAGTTTCATTTTATAGAACTTTTAGCCACAGAAAAAGCCAGCCCCTGAACTGAATCCGATAGAATGGCAGTGAACGTGGTGGGGCCTCCCCAGCTCGCTCCCTCTGCTCACTGGACGCGGACGTGTGTCCCTTTGAGGACAGCCGCGGCACAAATGACACCGGTTTCCAGCAGGAGAGGCAAGGCACAGTGGCTGTCCCGAAGCCACACAGGATGGTGGCCCATCTACAGCGAGATCTTAGATCTCCCCCAACAAGACCCTTTCCTGGGGCACCCTGGGGGGCTCAGTCGGTTGAGTGTCCGACTCTTGGTTTCGGCTCAGGTCACGATCTCAGGGTTCGTGGGTTCGAGCTTGGGATTCTGTCTCTCTCGCTCTCTCTGCCCCTCCCCTGCTTGTGCTCCCTCTCTGTCTCGAAATAAATGAACATTAAAAAAAAGACTGTTTCCTTGCAGCTCAGCCTCCTAAAAGGCTTTCGGGAAGGTGGCAGCGAGGCCTGAAGCCGGCTGGTTGCTCAGGGCAGTAGGGCTGGGAGGCGGGCGTGTCCACCGCCCGTCCGGGAGCCAGGACGGCAGCTGCGGGGGGCTCAGGGAGGGGACCAGGACACTCACGGAGATCCACTGCTTCTTGGTGCCCACCCACTCCTCGACTCCGGCCAGGCGGCGCTGCTTGTACTGGGAGAGCCCCTGATAGGCCACGAACTCGTTCAGGAACAGCTTGATCCCCAGCAGCTCGGCCACCACCGGGCAGTCCTCCCAGGTCACACCCATCAGGAAGGCCACGGGCCGCAGGACATAGGAGCAGATGAGCTGAGTGAGGCACAGGGACAAGGGCGGCTGCCATGACGGGGGCTGGCCTGGGCTCTGCTGGGTGTCCACCCACTGGCGCCCACGCCCCTGCCCCCAGGGCGCCCATCGCGGGCCAAGCGGGCAGCACAGCTATACCTGGAAGCTGAGCTCCTGGACGCCCACCATGGCTCCCAGCCAGGACAGGGCCGCGTTGACGAAGGCCAGCAACGCCAGGAAGGCGATCAGGTTGGCTCCGATGTTGGCAACCAGCTTCACGGAGACAGCAGCCCCACTGCTGGCTGCTTCCAAGAGGTTCTGAGCGTCTCTGTTTGGGGACCACGAACTGTCGTGATTAGCCTGTCCCCACAAACAGTGGGGCTTCTCATCCTATGGGCTCAGAGAGGAAGCTTGGACGAAGCACTTCAGAGCCCAGGGTCCTTGTCTTTGTTCTGAGACCCTGGGGCGGGGGAGGGAGTGAGAAGGTGCTGATGGGGGGATGGGGGAGGGGGGAGAAGGCGCTGAACCCGGGGTTAGGATGAGACCCCGGCTGCCCACAACGTGCTGTGTCCACAGGCGGGAGCCACCAGCCACGTGTGGCTCAGAGCACTTGGAAGGAGCCTGGCCAGCGCTGAGCTGTGTTGTAAGTATAAAGCAGGGGCACCTGGGTGGCTCAGTCGGTTAAGCGTCCGACTTCGGCTCAGGTCACGATCTCGCGGTCCGTGAGTTCGAGCCCCGCGTCGGGCTCTGTGCTGACAGCTCAGAGCCTGGAGCCTGTTTCAGATTCTGTGTCTCCCTCTCTCTCTGCCCCTCCCCCACTCATGCTCTGTCTCTCTCTGTCAAAAATAAAATAAACATTAGAAAAAATTAAAAAAAAAAAAAGCACATACCAGATTTCAGAGAATAAGTACAAAAAAAAGAACATGAAGTCACTCATTAATGATGTTTTATATTGACTACATGTTGAAATGACAATATTTGGGGCATATTGGGTTAAAAAATATTTTATTAAGGGGCACCCGGGTGGGCTCAGTGAGTTAAGTGTCTGACTCTTGATCTCAGCTCAGGTGTCGATCTCAGGGTTGTGAATTCAAGCCTCGTGCCGGGCGTGAAGCCTGCTCAAAAACTTGTCGTTAAAATCACCTGTTTCTTTTGACTTTTGTTTATTTGTTTTTTAAAAAATTTTTAATGTTTATTTTCGGGAGAGAGAAAGAGAGAGACAGAGCATGAGCAGGGGAGGGGCAGAGAGGGAGGGAGACACAGAATCTGAAGCAGACTCCAGGCTCCCAGCTGTCGGCACAGAGCCCGACGCGGGGCTTGAACCCATGAACTGCGAGATCATGCCCTGAGCCGAAGTCTCACACGTAACTGACTGAGCAATACCCAGCAGCAATCCCAGGCTGCTCTGTTTGATGAGCCGGTGGTTTCCCGCTGGTCCCAGACTGGAAATTGAGACGCAGGACGCGCAGGGCAGCAGTGGGGAGGGCCCGGGGGTTGGGCGGAGAGGCCGCTGCTGCCCCACGCCTCTGCTCCTGCTTCCCTCCCAGCCTCTCCCCCTCAGCCTCCCCCACCCCTGCTCCCTGCCTCCCCTTCCTGACCCCCCTCACCCCATCCCTCCCACAGCCCCCTCCGCAGGCCGCCCTCAGGCTGTGCTCACCCGCCGGTCAGTTTCACCCCTTCCAGGCTCCTAAACTTGGACTCCTCCACCTCGGGATAGACCAGCTTGGAGAGGGCCAGCGCACAAGGGGCGGCCATGACCGAGGCAGCAATCAGGGAGGCAGCATCGATCTGCAGGATTGAGAATGGGGCTTTTGGGGTTAAGTGTCCCACTTGCGCTCAGGTCACGATCTCATGGTTAGTGCGTTCCAGCCCCACGTGGGTCCAGCTCAGTGCTGTCAGCTGGGGGCGCCTGGAGCCTGCTTCAGATTCTGTCTCCCTCTCTCTTGCTCCCTCCCCAGCTTGCTCGCTCTCTCTCTCTCTCTCTCTCTCTCTCGCGCGCGCGCTCAAAAATAAAAACATTGTTAGAATTAATAAAATGAGTGCTTTGCGCAGAGAGAGAGAGAAAGAGAGAGAATGGGGCTTAGGAGGAGACAGAGGAAATGTCCCTGCCAGGAGTGCAGCCCAGGCCAGCAGAGGGCATGTGTACCCTGCCCCACTGTCTGTCATCATCGTCAGTGCTGCTGTCATCGTTACTGACAGTGTAAGGGGTCACAGGCTGTGTGTACAGAACCTCGCGTTTCCCGCTAGGACCTCTAGAAGTGGTATCCCACAGCACAGAAAGGAAACTGAGTCCCCACGAGATTAAACGTAACCTGCCCCAGACGAAGACGGAGAAGGACCCTGTCTTCGGCTCCAGGCTCCAAGTTCTTCCTTCCCTCCTAGGCTGTCTCCCTTTGACCACTCATCTGAGGGCCGGTCCTCCCTTGGCTGAGGGGCTGGTGATGGTTTCAGACAAAGCTCACAGAAGGAGAGTCGGGATGGATCCACGAGGCGACCTACTTTGACCTCCTGGTATAAGAACGTCCTTATTTACTGTGAAGAAAATACTTCCTGCGACGGGGAGCTCACCACTTCGAGGCAGCCCATCACACCCACTCCTGTGGTCGGAGAGCTCTTAGGAAATCTGCCTACTACAACAGCCACTTTTTGGTCCTCGCTGTGGCCTCAAACCCTCTGCTCCCCTGTTCCCTTCCCCCAGAGTTAGATGGGACATTTCCCCAACACGGTATTATTTACCAAGTGAAAAGACTGGAGCCAACCCAAACATCTAACGACAACAGAACGGCTAAGCATTGTCAAGCTGCCATTGAAAACGAAGGTTACCAAGGCTTTGCAATAACATGGGGAGATGCCCACAAAATGGCATACAGAGCATAACCACACGATGGCGGGGGGGGGGGGGGACCAAAACCTTCCACAACTATGCATGAAAAGATCAGCAAGAGACACGCCAAAATTGTCGGCCAATTGTCTGTCCCTGGCTAGTGGGGCCGTGATGATTTTCTCTGCTTTTTGCTTTTTGGCGTATGTCTACATGTCCACAACACTACATATTGCTTTTATAAACACAAAAGGAAAATAGACTTCTTCTCCTTAAAGTTTATAAAAAAATCACCTGTAGTTCTTTAATTGTGCATAAAAAGGGGGGAAAAGGAGGGGAGTTAAGTTGAAGCTACATGTCCAGGTTAATAAAAGCAGAGGAGAAGAAACCCACAGAAGTGCCAGCAAGGGATGAGGAACCAGACCTGTGAGACCCTCTAAGGCTCTGTGATGTCTGTCCTTCTGCCTGTGGTTTTAAACCCCTTTGTTTCTTTCCCAGAGGGGAGTGGAAACGTCTTAAGAGGAGTATGGGCACCGACCCCCACTCCCCCTGCGCACACCCGGTCACAGGCCCTGCTCCTCGTGGGAAGGGGCCGGCCTCGGGACAGACGTCCTCTCTGGATGTTTCTGGCTGGGCTTTGGGAGGTCGCTGGCCTCCTCGGGGCTGCTCAGACCCACTGGGGACTGTGCCATACCTGGAATCTTGGGGTTTTCCCTCCCCCTTCCTCCACCTCGGAGGTCACGTCTAGTTTGCCAACCTGAGCGGGAACGCGTCCTGCAATGTCACATTCCTGGACACCGTCCCAGCCGGCCGGTCACGGCCACAGCCTCACGTGCTCCGGCTGCTCATCTCAGCTTGGAAAGGCCTGAGTTTGGCCCAGGCCGGCCTCCCCGGGGCACTGGGTCGGTCCACACTGGCTGTGACACCCCCATTCCCCAAGGAAAGCCCTCCCAGGGCCCGCTCCCACCCACTGGTTTCCTCTCTTTACCCAAAGGCATCCCAGGGGGACAGAGATAGAGGGTAGGGGTCCTCCCTTGGAATTTTCAAAAACACCTTTACTGAGGGAAGAAAAAAATCCACACAACTCTACGGCACACAATGGGCCAGTTTCAGGATAGATTTCTGACCCTAATCTGTCAGAGAAAGAACTACCACCTTTTCCACACTGTGCCGTTTTCTATTATTGCGTTTATTTATTTTTTAATTTTTTAATGTTTATTTGTTTTTGAGAGGGAGATTGACAGAGCGTGAGCAGGGGAGGGGCAGAGAGAGCGGGAGACACAGGATCCGAAGCCGGCTCCGGGCTCCGAGCTATCCGCGCAGAGCCCGACGGCGGGGCTCGAACTCACGAACTGTGAGATCACGACCTGAGCTGAAGTTGGATGCTCGACCGACTGGGCCACCCAGGTGCCCCCCGCCCTGCTTTAAAAAAAAATTTTTTTTTGTAATCTATTATTGCATTTAATTCTTAAACTGCTGTGAGGTAGGCAATAGTCCTGCCCACTTGACAGATGTGGAAGTCACGTAGCTCACGCTCACTTGGCCGGGCTCAGAACCTCACAGATGCGGCCCCAGGGGCCCCCAGGGGCCCCACTCTTGCACAGTCAATTGAGGAATATCAGTGGCTGATCCCCTCAACATCACCCTGCCCAGCCTGTGTTCACAGCGCCTCTCACAGGGGTCCCTGGGCCAAAGAGGGGTGGGTGGAGAGGCCAGCTCCTGCGGTTGGTGGAGAGGGCTGGGGCCTCCTTTAGAGCTTTGGGAACTATGGTGAGAAAGGAGATTTATATGGAGGTCGCAGTGAACAGACTCAGTGAGCCCGGGACCTCGGAGCAGGGGAGAAGGTCTAGACCAGTGTTGCCCAGTACAAATATAATGAGAACCAGGTCTCGTCTTAAATTCTCTAGTAGCCAATTAAAAAAGTAAAGAGAGGGGCGCCTGGGCGGCTCAGTCAGTTAGGCCTCCGATTCCCGATTTGGGCTCAGGTCATGATCACTCGCTTTGTAGGATTGAGCCCCCAGTCGAGCTCTGTGCTGCCAGTGAGGAGTCTGCTTGGGATTCTCTCTCTCCCTCCCTCCCTCCCTCCCTCTCTCTGCCCTTGCCCCACTCATGCTGTCTCTCAAAATAAATAAATAAACAAATAAATTTTTAAAAAGTAAAGAGAAGGAGGGGCGCCTGGGTGGCTCAGTCGGTTGAGCGTCCGACTTCGGCTCAGGTCGTGATCTCGTGGTCTGTGAGTTCGAGCCCCACATCAGGCTCTGTGCTGACAGCTCAGAGCCTGGAGCCTGTTTCGGATTCTGTGTCTCCCTCTCTCTCTCTGCCCCTCCCCTGTTCATGCTCTGTCTCTCTCTGTCTCAAAAACAAATAAAACATTAAAAAAAAAATTAAAAAAAAAAAATAAAGAGAAGGGGCACCTGGGTGGCTCAGTCGGTTGAGTGTCCGACTTCCGCTCGGGTCATGATCTCACAGTTCGTGGGTTCAAGCCCCGCGTCGGGCTCTGTGCTGACAGCTCAGAGCCTGGAGCCTGCTTCCAATTCTGTGCCTCCCTCTCTCTCTGCCTCTCCCCTGCTCGCGCTCTGTCTCTGTCTCTCTCTCAAAAATAAACATTAAAAAATAAAAATAATAAATAAATAACAAATAAAAAGTAAAGAGAAACAGGTAAAATCATTTTTGGTCATGGATTTTACGTAACCCAACATATCCAAAACATTATCTTTCCACTCATGTAATCCATATAAAAGTAATAAAATGAATCCATTTTTCCCCCCTGCTGAGTCTCACAGCACATCTCGTTTCAGACCAGCCACATTTCAAGGGCTCAGTGCCCACGTGTGGCTAGTGGGGACTGCATCGGATGGCGCCGGTCTAGAAACATCCAATAGGAGGGAAGCGGGGCAAAGGGAGCCGGAAGTTGAGCAACAAAGAGAAACAAGGAATGGGCAAGAGGGATCTTTGTGGAATTCAGGGGCTGAGGGCAGAGGAGCGTCCTGGGGGAGAGAGAAAAAGGAGCGGGGAGGCGGGGCTGTGGGAGTGTCCTGGGGCCGCTGCAGTGACGGCCAAGAGCCAGGTGGGGGCAGAAGAGAGCTTCGCTGACCCCAGACTAAAGGCCCTTCGGGAGCAGGGAGGGGAGGAGGGTTGGGTGCTCTTCACCTGGGCCAGCGATGGGTCCTGAGGCTTCCGCTCCACAGGCTTGGGGACCCTGGTGGCCTCTGCACAGTCTGCTGAGCTAAAGGGAAGTGGGCACCCGGGTCCGTTCAAGGGGAGGCGCGACTGCCTGGGGCTTGGACCCGAACTCTGGCCCCGAGACAGGGAAGGAACCGAAGCCGAGATGCAAGGCAGACGGTGGAAAAGGAGAGTTCTTGCAGTATTTTAATCTGAAGTAATGGTGGCAAGGCTCTTGCGGTGGCAAGAATACCATTCTTTTAACCGGCTGTGGAACCCAGAGCAACGTCAAGGTCCTTAAAAAGGCCCTAAGTCCTGACAGGGCATCCCCTCCCCCAACATGCCGCCAGGAAAAAAAATTTCAGGAACAAAGTCTTGAGTTTCCATTTTGGAAATATCAAATTCCTTCAGAAATCAGGGGCGCCTGGGTGGCTCAGTCGGTTGAGCATCCGACTCTCGATTTCGGCTCAGGTCATGATCTCACGTTTTGGGTTCGAGCCCCACGTCTGGCTCTGTGCTGACAGTGTGGAGCCTGCTTGAGATCCTCTCGCGCTCTCTGCCCCTCCCCCGCTTCCTCTCTCTCTGTCTCTCTCAAAATAAATAAACTTAAAAAAAAAAAATAAAAAACAAATAACATTCTGAAATCAATCTGGGGTGGTGGTGGGGCACCAGCCCTGATGGGTTCTCTCTAGGCCTTGGCGAGGCAAGTGTGAACCGGGTGATCTTGAAAATTCTAGATAGGAGGGTTCCAGAAGATCAAAGCCCCAGAGCGCAAGGGGCCTTCTGGAAAAGTCACACGGCATCCCCCCTGCTCAGGCAGCCCTGTGGGTATGTGGAGCTCAGCTTACCTACCCCGTGGTCCATGTGTCCTGAGGGAAGGAGGGACTGAGGGCAGGGTGGCTTGTCCCCTTGCCTGCTCCCAGGGGCAGAGGTGAGAGAAACAGGTGGAATTTGCGACCAGAGGAGGGGACAGGGTGGGCTGTCCTAGCCTCCTCCTCTCCCCTGCCCCCTCCACCCCTGCAACACGCAGCATCCCTCAGGAGACCCTGTGGGCAGTGAGGGGTGGGCCTTTGCTCTCCATCCGCAAGAGGAGGCCCACCTCACTCTAGACGCTGAGCCACAGTGCCTGGCCTGGACGAACCTACTCAGCTCATTCCCTTCCTGCTCGGCATCTAGGTCGTTCCTCTCCCTCTTCCTTCCTTTCTTTCTTTCCTTTCTTTCTTTCTTTCTTTCTCTTTTTTCTTTCTCTTCCTTTCTTCTCTCTCTTTCTCTTCCTTTCTTTCTCTTCCTTCCTTCCTCTTTCTTCCTCTCTTTTCTTTCTTTCTTTTTTCCTTCTCTCTCTTCCTTCCTTCCTTCCTTCCTTCTCTTTCTCTTTCTCTTCCTTTCTTTCTCTTTCTTTCTTTCTCTTCCTTCCTCTTTCTTTCTTTCTTTCTTTCTTTCTTTCTTTCTTTCTTTCCCTTCCTTCCTTTCTTTCTCCCCCCCCTTCCTTCCTTTCTCTCTTTCTTCCTTTCTTTCTTTTCTCTCTCTTTCTCGTTCCTCTCCCTCTTTCTTTCTTTCTTTCTTTCTTTCTTTCTTTCTCTTCCTTCCTTTCTTCTCTCTCTTTCTCTTCCTTTCTTTCTCTTCCTTCCTTCCTCTTTCTTCCTCTCTTTTCTTTCTTTCTTTTTTCCTTCTCTCTCTTCCTTCCTTCCTTCTCTTTCTCTTTCTCTTCCTTTCTTTCTCTTTCTTTCTTTCTCTTCCTTCCTCTTTCTTTCTTTCTTTCTTTCTTTCTTTTTCTTTCTTTCTTTCTTTCTCTTTCTTTCTTTCTTTCTTTCTCTTCCTTCCTTTCTTCTCTCTCTTTCTCTTCCTTTCTTTCTCTTCCTTCCTTCCTCTTTCTTCCTCTCTTTTCTTTCTTTCTTTTTTCCTTCTCTCTCTTCCTTCCTTCCTTTCTTCTCTTTCTCTTTCTCTTCCTTTCTCTTTCTTTCTTTCTCTTCCTTCCTCTTTCTTTCTTTCTTTCTTTCTTTCCCTTCCTTCCTTTCTTTCTCCCCCCTTCCTTCCTTTCTCTCTTTCTTCCTTTCTTTCTTTTCTCTCTCTTTCTCGTTCCTCTCCCTCTTTCTTTTTCTTTCTTTCTTTCTTTCTTTCTTTCTCTTCCTTCCTTCTCTCTCTTTCTCTTCCTTTCTTTCTCTTCCTTCCTTCCTCTTTCTTCCTCTCTTTTCTTTCTTTCTTTTTTCCTTCTCTCTCTTCCTTCCTTCCTTCTCTTTCTCTTTCTCTTCCTTTCTTTCTCTTTCTTTCTTTCTCTTCCTTCCTCTTTCTTTCTTTCTTTCTTTCTTTCCCTTCCTTCCTTTCTTTCTCCCCCCCCTCTTCCTTCCTTTCTCTCTTTCTTCCTTTCTTTCTTTTCTCTCTCTTTCTCTCTTTCATTCATTCTTTCTTTCCTTTTTTTTTTTTAAATTTAACATTTATTTTATTTTTGAGAGACAGAGAGAGACAGAGCGTGAGCAGGCTAAGGGCAGAGAGAGAGGGAGACACAGAATCTGATGCAGGCTCCAGGCTCTGAGCTGTCAGCACAGAGCCCAATGCGGGGCTAGAACCCACGAACCATAAGATCATGACCTGAGCCGAAGTCGGGTGCTTAATGCCACCCAGGTGTTGTTGTGGTTATTACAAATAATGTTGGAGTTTGGCCTTTTTTGACCGCTTGGGAAAGCATTTCTGTATCGTAATATTCCTAACTGGATCAAAGGGAAAGAGGTTTTTTGTTTTTTGTTTTTTTATTTTTTTCAACATTTATTTATTTATTTGTTTGTTTGTTTTGAGAGACAGAGCACAAGCAGGGGAGGGGCAGAGAGAGAGAGGGAGACACAGAATCCAAAGCAGAGTCCAGGCTCTGAGGTGTCAGCACACAGCCTCATGTAGGGCTCAAACCCACAGACTATAAGATCATGACCTGAGCTGGAGTCAGACACTTAACTGACTGAGCCACCCAGGTGCCCCGGGAAAGAGTATTTTTAAACTGACTGATAGATGTTCTCCCAAAAGGTTACAGCAAATTACGCTCCCATCAAGAGTGTCCCATTGTGAGGCATGTAAAATATTGCGTATCTTATGATGGTTTTATTTTCTTTGACTATCAGTGAGCTGGAATACCTTTTTATGATTTATGAACTGTTTTTGCCTGATCCATCATTTAAACTTTTTAAAAACTGTGACTTTCACCATACAGACATTTTTCATTTTTACCAGTAGCTCTGTCAACCTTTTCCTTTATACCTACTGGGTTTCATGTCATGTTCAGAATTTTGCAAGAAAAAAGGCAAACTGCAGAAAAGCATGGGTAGAATTACCTCATTTTTAGTAGAAAAGAAGGCAAGCATGTGTGTATTCAGGTATCTATACTTAAATGACTACACAGAAAGATCTGGAATGATGTATTCTAAGTCGGTGGTTCTCAAATTGAGCATCAGAGCCATGTGGAAGGCTTGTCATTATACAGGACATGGGGCCCCTTCCCCAGTGTTTCTGGTTCAGCAGGTCTGGAGTGGGGCCCAAGAATTTGCATTTCTAACAAGTTCCCAGTTAGAGAACTGCTCATCTGCTTATCTAGTAAAAGCAGGTCCCCATGAGAAGTGGGTTTGAAGTTCTCTTTTTACTTTCTTCACTTCTGTAAGAAGCAAGAATCTCTTTGATATTTAAGAAAAAAAATTAAGATCTTTAAAGATTTGCATGTGAGGGGCACCTGGGTGGCTGAGTCAGTTAAGCGTCCGACTCTTGGTTTCGGCCCAGGTCACGATCTCATAGTTTCGTGAGTTTGAGCCCCGATGCTCTGACAGTGCGAGCCTGCTTGGGAGTCTCTCTCTCTCTCTCTCTCTCTCTCTCCCTCCCTCCCTCCCTCCCTCTCTCTGCCACCCTTCCACTAGTGCTGTCTTTGTCTCTCTCAAAAATAAATAAATAAAGTAAAACTTAAAAAAAAAAAAAAAAGAGGGGCGCCTGGGTGGCGCAGTCGGTTAAGCGTCCGACTTCAGCCAGGTCACGATCTCACGGTCCGTGAGTTCGAGCCCTGCGTCAGGCTCTGGGCTGATGGCTCGGAGCCTGGAGCCTGTTTCCGATTCTGTGTCTCCCTCTCTCTCTGTCCCTCCCCCGTTCATTCTCTGTCTCTCTCTGTCCCAAAAATAAATAAACGTTGAAAAAAAAAAAAAAAAAAAAAAAAAAAAAAGATTTGCTTGGGGCGTTTGGATGGCTCAGTCGGTTGAGCATCTGACTTTGGCTCAGGTCATGATCTCACCGTTTGTGAGTTTGAGTCCTGCGTCGGGCTCTGTGCGGACAGCTCAGAGCCTGGAGCCTGCTTTGGATTCTGGGTCTCCCTCTCTCTCTCTCTCTCTCTCCCCCTCCCCCACTTGTGCGCGTGAGCGCTCTCTCTCTCTCTCTCAAAAATAAATAAACATTTAAAAAAATTTTAAAAAAATATTTGCATGTGAAAGCACACGTAAGTACAGGCCGTTTAACAAATGCAGAGCATTATTACCAGGCACTTTGTAGGGGACACATTTGAAGATTCGCTCTGCTTGCCACACAGTATTGGGGTT
This sequence comes from Panthera leo, assembly GCF_018350215.1. Lineage (NCBI taxonomy): Eukaryota > Metazoa > Chordata > Mammalia > Carnivora > Felidae > Panthera > Panthera leo. The sequence goes on from NC_056684.1 coordinate 4,542,665, forward strand.
GGTGTAAAGGCTCCAGTCGCACCACTGGAATTTGACCTAGAAATGTATTGCATTCGAAAGCTGCACAAGCAATAATTTAGGAGCAGAGGAAGGGGCTCATATCCAGGAAGGGTGTGGGGAAGCGGAGGGCGGGAGAGTAGGACACATCTCCAGGGACAGCCCAGGTGAGGGACAGTGTATACAAGCCTCAGAGTCAGACAGACGTGAGTTCAGATCCTGGCTTGGGCATCTCACTTATTCTCTGAGCCTCAATTTCCTCCTCTGTAAAATGGGGATGTTCCGATACCTAGCGCTGTGCCTGGCACATGAGAGGGGCTCAGCAGGTGCCACACCGGGAATCCTCACCCCCACTGGTCACACGAGAAGCTGAATGGCCCAGCCCGCCTGGCCTGCCTCAGTCAGGTGTAGCCTCTCCTGTTGCGTCACAGCCCCCCGGGTTCCGGACACAGACCATGGGAGGAGACTCCAGGTCGCTCTGGCCAGGAGCCGTGTGGGGTGCCCACAAAGGAGGGCTTCAGGTTCTTGAGGTTTTCAGCAAACAAAGGGAGAGGCGGACATACCCCAAAGGAGATATAGGCGCCCAGCAGACTGCCGGCAATGGTGGCATAGCCTCCGGTCATGACGGCGTGGATTTCAGAGCGAGTCATGTCCGCCAAGTAGGGCCGGATCAGCAGAGGAGCCTCGGTCTGCAAAGAGGAAAGGTGTCAGACCACCAGAGCCGGCCCGGGCACCAGGGCGTCCCCCTGCACCCGGGAGTGGGCACGTCACAGTGAGTGCTCGGGCTCCCAGGGGTAGAGATAGCAAGGTGGGGTCAGGACCACGGTCTCTACTTGGCTGGGCCTCCCTGCACCTCAGCATTGGCCCGGCCCTACGGAAAGACCCTTAGGCCTTCCTTTCGGCCTGATGATCCTCCCCCGTGTCAAGTGCCCCCTATGTCCTGGCATCACTAAGCACCTCACATTCATCACTCAGGACCTTCTGAGAAACAAATACTCATCCCCGGTTTCCAGGAGAGCAAGCAGAGAATTAGAGAGGCTCAAAGAGGGGAGCCTGGGCGGCTCAGTCAGTTCAGCAGCCGACTCTGGATTTCAGCTTCGGTCATGATCTCACGGTTCATAAAACTGAGCCCCGCATCGGGCTCCGCACTGACAGTGCGGAGCCTGCTTGGGATTCTCCCTCTCCCCCTCTCTCTGTCCCTGCCTTGCTCATGGCCCTCTCTCTCCCTGTCTCTCAAAATAAATACACTTAAAAAAACAGTTACTGAGCCCTTCCTATGTTCCAGACTGTTCTGTAGAATAGCGATGGGGATAAACAAGATAAAGCTCCTGTCCTCAAGGAGTTTTTGTCCTGGGTACAACGGAGGAGGGTGAGTTAAGGAAAGAAATGATAACCAACAAGGAACCAAGTAGGTAAACAGTGTATCTTAGATGGCGCTAAGACCTACGGAGATATGTGCAGGGAATGCCTGATGGTTGGCGGGTACTTAATAGTGAGTAATAAGCAAAGACCTTCCCAAGGAGGTGACCTTGGAGTTGAGACCGCAGGTGCCGACTGTTGGGTTTGGTAGAACAGCATCGCAGGCAGAGTGAACGGCGAGCGTCCTGGGGCCGATTTGACACTGGCAATTTTGAGGACTTGTGAGCGGACCCAGGCTGTGCCTGCCCCACAGGGGGTGTGGGGCGGGACTCCACACGGAGGAGGAGGGGGAAGGCGGGTGAGCCAGGCCAGGGAGTGGACTTGGCTACAAAGAAGTGACATGATCTGGTTTGTGGTTTGGGTTTGTTTTTTGTTTTAAAGCAGGTTCCACACCCAGCGTGGGGCCTGATGCAAGGGCCCGAGCTGAGATCGAGAATCAGATGCTCAACCAACTGAGCCACCCAGGCGCCCTGACCTGGTTTGTGTTTTTATTTAAAAAAAAAATTTTTTTAAACGTTTATTTTTGAGACAGATGCAGAGCATGGGGGGGGGGGGAGGGGCAGAGAGAGAGAGGGAGACGCACAACCCAAAGCAGGCCCCAGGCTCCCAGCTGTCCGCACAGAGCCGTGAGGTCACGACCTGGGCTGAAGTTGGATGTTTAACCAACAGAGCTACCCAGGCAACGCCATCTGATTTGTGGTTTTAAAGGATCATTCTGGCGTGTTAGTGAAGTGAAGGGCAGGTGGTAGGGGCGGGGACAGAAGCAGGGAGAGTGGAGGAGATTCAGTGTCTGGTGGGGAGAGTAGGGTGGCTTGTGGTAAAGGAGAAGGGCAGCAGGGCAGGGCTGGGACGGGGCGAGGGGGGCCAGCTGGCAGGACTTGCTGACGGGCCAGAGGCAGCCAGGAGCAAGGGAAGCAGAGGAAGGAAGGAAGGAAGGAAGGAAGGAAGGAAGGAAGGAAGATTCCTGAGTTTTGCCTGAACACTTCATGGAAGACGATGGTACCATTTCCTGAGAAAGGGAAGAATCAGAAGCAAGCAGGAGGGCATCAGGGTTCTGCCTGCTTGGGCTTGGTGTGATGGGTTTGAGATGCCCCTTAGGCATCCGAGTGAAAGGTCAAGGCGGCAGTTGGATGGGTCAGACTGGAGTTTGGGGCGAGGTCAGGACTGCAGCACGGGGTCTGGGTGACACATAAAACATTTAAGCAACAGGGCTGGTGCGACGCCCCCCAGAAGAGGGCCCAGGCTCCCAACATGGAGGCTGAAATGATGTCGATAATCCTCAAAGATTATCCCCTTGGGGAAAACGAGGCAAAGAGCCAGGGCTCTAGGTCAACGTGCCCATCAGCCCGCTCAAAGTCAGTTCACCTTAGGCAGCTCAGGGCTCCATTCACCTAAATTTGTACTTTCTCAGCAAAAACCCACGGAGCACATTTGCCACAGTTCGTTTAAATAAATGCTTTTGTATTTCAGCATTCCTTTCTCTCTGGTCTCCTCTTAAACATCTTAAGGGATTTGAGACAATTTATCGGAGAGCACATTGTCTTAATTGGCTTTAAAAAAAAAACCTTTGAAACCAACACACTGATACTATAACCAAAAAGATGCAAATATTCCCCACTTGTCTTTTGGTGACTCCACTGTCGGTCCGATGGGCTAGGACCTTGGAACGGGCTCTGGCACCCAGGAGTGCCGGGCCTTCTGGAAGGAGCTCAGGACTGATGGGTGCCTTAGAGTCACGTTTACTTTGGAAAATACATTTCAGATATAGGGAGGTGGGTGGCGGTCGCAGGGGTGGGGCGGGAGATAAGATGATGTCGGGTAAGGAACCCTGACCAGGAAAGAAGAAACCTGGATTCTAAGTCCTGATTTATGCTGCGGGGTCCTGGCAAGCTGTTCCCGCCCTCAAGCCTGTTTCTACGTGAAGGGAGAGAGGTGGACACCATCTGTAGATTTTGTGAGTCTCTAAGCTGATAAAGACCCCGAGGCCTCGGGAGGTAGAAGGTGCCCGAGAGAGGCCCCCCTCCCTGGCACGACCCAGGCAAGGAGCGCGTCCCCGAAGGGAGCGTCTCTGGGACAGCGGCCTTTGGTGACCGTGGGAGAAGTGCCGAGCGTCTCTTTTTCTGACTGAAGAGGAGCCACGGGGACCCAGGACACCCGCCCTCCTTGGAGATGCTGCTGGTGAGCATGGGGCCAGGGCGCTGCAGGACCTACCTGGCTCACAAAGATGTTTCCAGCCACACTCAGGGTCTCAGTGGCCATGGTGCCCATGGTGACCTGCATCAGCCAGCTGATCTAGGAGGCAGAGTGCTCTTTGTGGGCAGACGTCGGCAAACCCCAGAGTTGGAGAGAGTCAGGGGTGGGGTGGAAATACCGGATAAGTCTTCCTCCCAACTCCCAGCCCAGCCTAGCAAGCCCTCACCTACATTTCTCCTTCCACACCTCCACTGATGGGGGCTCTCCCCTTCCCGAGGCCACCCATCCACCTGCGGGTAGCTCCGATTATCACAGCAGTGCCTTTAAAAAGCTGTCTCCATACAAAAAGAGTCCCTGGACGAATATATCTGAGAATCGCTGGACACACACGCCGTGGAGGACGCCAAATACGTATCAGCTTAGTAAAGGCTCTGAGAAGCCCTGTACGAAACCGATTTACGTTCGTCCGGTCCAGCTTCGCAAAAGTATCTGACCGCAGGATCCCTGTGCCTAGTGACGTGTGTTAACCCGCCATGGAGCTGGAGTTTTGTGAAAAAGGCTCTGGAAAACATTGTATTAGAGAGGGTGTAGACCCTGGGAGCAGGGGATTCTGGGAGGGTGCAGACTCTCGGAGCAGGATTCTGGGAAGGTCCCGGCCCTCAGAGAAGGGGAGTTGGGGGATTTGGGGGTTGGGTTTGGAAGCAAGGCATTCTGGGAGAGCATGAGCCCAGTGAGTAGGCAGCCGTGGGAAGGCCCGGCCGTGGCATTGGGAGCTCACCTTCTGGATCACCCACTGCATGAGGCCCACATAGTAGAGACCCGACATGACACAGCTGAAGAAGATAACGATGGGCAGAACCTGCCAGGCAAGAGCACAGGCCCCAGGGTTAGAGGCAGGTAGACCCCAGACAACCCACTCCGCCCAGGGCCGTGCCGCTCAGGGACCTGACAGGGTCCAGGAGGAAGCTCTGAATTCACTGCCTGAGGTCACATACGGGGCCTCCTGGGAGGCACTTTCTGTCCTCTCTGTTCCGCTCTGAACATCCCCCCGGCCCCCTCCCCCCACAGACGAGGCCTGTGCCACGGAGGAGAAGCGGGACCGCCACTTCTCGCGAGGGTTAGAGGAGCTGGCTCAGGGCCTAGCACCTTGCACAGCGTGCACCCCCTTCATGAGCGCAGTCCCTGGTCCACGAGGACCCCTCCGGTGCTTTGGGCCCGAGTGACAGGCTCGTCGTCTCTCCGGCGCAGCACTTCCACTCAGGACCGATGAGCTCAGAGCCAGACCCACGTGGGCCCGGCAGCCGGTCCCTCAGGCTGTCACCACCTCTCTCTGCCAACTCCAGGCCTGGTCAGCCCTTCCTTTGAAACTCCCCTCGCAGTCCTTCCCTCCTCGCCAGGGCCCCGGCCCCCACCCCGGCGCCTCTGCCCTGCGGTCTGATTTATCTCAGCGAGGCCGACAACCACTCAGATGTCTCTCGGTGGAGGACGGGTTTCAGGACCACGGGACGACCACGAAGCCGCACACGGAAAGTCTGGAAACGAGACTGAGGGGCTCTCCGTGGGCAGTTATGGAGTGATTTCCGAGCGAGAAGAGGGAAGGTGTGTGCTGTGCTATCCGGTGTGCAGGGGAGCGTGGGGATGGGATTGTGCGTGGGCCTGTGTGGGCACGGAGTGTCACTAAAAGGGTATGCAAGGGAGGCAGTGGCCTTGGGGCGGGAACTAGGTGACTGTCGGTGTAGGAGGGAGACTTACTTTTTACCGCCTCCCCTTTGTGCTGTTGGGATGTGTTATCTGTTCCAAACGGTTCTAAAATAGGTTATGCAGAAGGGCGCCTGGGTGGCTCAGTCAGCTGAGTGACTGACTCTTCATTTCGGCTCGGGTCACGATCTCGTGGTTTGTGAGATCGAGCCCCACGTCTGGCTATGCGCTGACAGCGTGGGGCCTGCTTGGAATTCTCTCTCTCTCCCTCTCTCTCTCTCTCTCTCTGCCTCCCTCCTGTTGGCACTCTCTCTCTCTCTCTCAGAATAAATAAATAAGCATTAAAACAATGAGTTACGCAGAATTGGTAATGGTGGGCGCATCCCTACGCCGAAATGTTAGGTGGGGAAGCTAGAACATCGAAAGCGTAGGAAGGCTGGGAGACGGCGTGCCCGAAAAGCTGTTCTGTGTGCTGGGACTGCTGAAAGTTGGGTTCTTCCTTCCATATTTCCCGTTTCTCTTCTGCTCCTGTAATTTTCTGTGATAGGTGGCCTCTTCTCGAGGCGGGGAGCCTGGCGGAGGGGGGGTCTGGGCCAGCTCAGCAGCGGGGTTTGGGACTTGCTGGGTGTGAGATGCCTGTGGGGCAGCCACGGGGTGGGGTGGGGGGGCAGCTGGATAAAAGGGTCAGGAGCTGAGGGGGGGAAGGTCTGGGCCAGGGATGGATTGGGATGCATCTGCACAGAAGTGTAGGTTGAGGCCATGGGATAGATGCAATTCACTGAGGAAACGTCCCTGAGTGAGGAGAGCAGTGAGGACAGAAGACAGGGCCCTGGGGTCAGCATGGGAGGGAGGAAGGGTAAGAAGGGGCGCAGGGAGGGGACCGAGAAGAAACAGAGAGGTTGGAGGACCTCCAGGCGAGGCATGTGTTGGAAACCGAGGACGGCTGATCAAGAAGGGTGGTCGATCAGCCGTGCCAGACGTGTCAGAGAATTCCAGAAAGGTGAGGCGCGCGACGGACCGTTGGCACCTAGCAATTCAGGGATCGTGGTGGAGATAGCGAGTGCAGGCAGCTGTTTCTAGAAGCTTAGCCGTGCCGGAAGGAAAGGTGCCCTCGGGAGAGGTGAGGGGTGCAGGGAGAGTTGTTTTTGTTTTTAATACGGAAAGTCTCGTGTGATCACATTGAGGCTCTAGCTCAAAATGAATCAGGAGTGCGGGATGGCCCCCGAAGAAGACAGAGGCTCCACCCCGGGCAGCCCCCCCTAGAGACGAGAACAGGCCCCGAGGTGTCCCCCCTCCCTTCCCAGATGGAGGCTGCGGCTGGATGTGGACCAGCTCCCCTCCGTGGGCCTCACCGCGGTGGGGGCTGTCACCTGACAGGGAACGCAGGCTCTGGAGGTCCTCCTGTCCCGTGACTCGTGCTGACTGCCCAGTGCCGGGCACACCCCCAACACGAGGCTGCTGACGTCATCCACCCTCCCTCGCAGGGAGACACAGAGACAGTCACGTACTGTCTAGACTGCTTGTCCAATTTATCATGAGGGACTGCTCGGCAGCCTGGCAGGGCGGCGGCCGTGGCTCAAACCAGGAAGGACCTGACTGCAGCATTGGGACTTTCTCCGGGCAGCCACCAAGAGACATTGCCTACCCGTGAGATGCGGGTCTTTGGTGGAAGGGAAGCTGGGTTTTGCATGAGGCGGCGGCTCTCCGGGGAGGGAAGATAAATAGGAGAGAAGAGAGGTGGCCTCTCAATTTTCTAAGGTGGCACATTTCGTCCTAAATAAGGTCCCCGGGACCCATCCGATCTCCCTGCCTGGGAGACGACTGTGGGGCCTGTAGCGTGCGAGGAGGCGGAAGGCAGGATGGGCAGCTGAAGACGGCGATGCCGCGGTCGGGTGGAGGTGGGGGGGGAGCACCATCGGGTCCTACTACGTGTCCACACGCGGTCCTACTCTGCGGCAGGTGCAGTGCCCAGCGCATGGTGATTCGTCGATCCTCAAACCAACTGAGGTACTTGTAAATACGCTTCACCAACGGGGACACCGAGACCGTGAGATGTTGGCTGCCCGCCCAAGGTCACACGCCTGCAAAAACAGAGCGCTGCCCGGCCGCAGAGCAGGTTGCCAAGGCCCTGCCATGAGCCTGCGGACGTCTGCCCTGTTGCCTATTCTGGAAGCCCCACTTCTCCGTCTCAGGAGAGGCATTCATCTCCGGGAGCGAGGGCATAGCAGCCGTACACACGTCCTCACCGCCACACGGTGGAACCCAGAGCCGGCTGGTCCCTCTAGTGTGACCGCTCACCCATAACCGAAGGAAGAAGGGGCCTCCAGTTTGCAGAGGCCAGTGGTTCTCAAAGTGCGGTCCCTGGACCAGTAGCATCAGCCGAGAATTGGCGAGAAATGCAAATTTCGAGCCCCACATCTGGAGTTTCAGTTTCAGCAGGTCGGGGGTGGGCCTGAGAATTTGGGCCTGAGCGTTTCCAGAAGCTGCCAGTGCTGCAGAGTCTGCCGCTCTGAGAACCACTGGTCTAGAGTCTAGACCATACGCTCGGAGCAAATGTCAACTTGGTATCAGGAAACGGGGTTCGAAGGCAGGACCAGACCCACTGAGGACACGGCCCTGATGCTTCCTCTTCCTGGAGGAAGCTGAGCCAGGCTTTCGATGACTTCCTGATAATGAACTCTCACAGTCCAAGCTCCAAAGGCCTAAGCACTGCAGACCGGGTCCTGTCGCCAACCCCACGAAACCCCACAAAAATCCCGAACCACAAAATCTAAAGTCGGTCAATAACGCATTAAAAGGATCACATAGCATCAGGGCGCCTGGGTGGCTCAGTCGGTTGCGTGACTTCAGCTCAGGTCATGATCTTGTGATTCGTGAGTTAGAACCCCACATCGGGCTCGCTGCTGTCAGCACAGAGCCCGCTTCAGATCCTCTGTCCTCTCCTCTGCACACCCCCCCCCCCGGCCCCCACCTCTCAAAAATAAATGGCTCAGTCAGTTAAGCATCTGACTTTGGCTCAGGTCATGATCTCACGGCTCGTGGGTTTGAGTCCCGTGTTGGGCTGACAGCTCAGAGCCTGGATTCTGTGTCTCCCTCTCTCTGCTCCTCCCCCAGCTCAGGCTCTGTCTCTCTCTCTCTCAGGAAATGAATAAAAACATTAAAACAAAATTTAAAAAAAATAAACATTTTAGAAGGATCACACACCATCATCATTTGGGATTTATTCTAGAGAAGCAAGGATGGGTCAGCATCCACAAGTCCATCAACATGATAATACGCCACATCACCAAGACCGAGGATAAAAATTCCCCGATCATCTCAGTAGGTGCAGGAAAAGCATTTGACAAAATCCAACATCCATTCATGACAAAGCTCTCAGCCAAGTGGATGCAGAAGGAATGTACCTCAACATAATAAAGGCCACATACGACAAACCCACAGTTAACCTCATCCTCGATGGTGAAAGGCTGAAAGCTTTCCCTCTAAGATCAGGAGCAGGATAAGGATGTCCTCTCTTACCACTTCTGTTCAACATAGCATTGGAAGTCTTAGCCAGAGCAATGAGTCAAGAAAAAAAGAAGTCAAAGTTATCCAAATTGGAAAGGAAGAAATAAAACTGTCCCTATTTGCAGATGACATGATACTACATATAGAAAAACCCTAAAGGCTTCACCAGACAACCATTAGAACTGACAAATGAATCAGTAAAGTTGCAAGATGCAAAATTAACATACACAAATCAGTTGTGTTTCTGTAGACAAATAATGAGCTATCGGCAAGGGGAATTTTTAAAAATCCCATTTACAACTACATCAAAAAGAATAAAATACCTAGGAACAAGCTTAACCAAGGAGGTCACCTGTACGATGAAAATTATAAGACACTGGTGAAGGAAACTAACGATGACACAAATAAATGGAAAGAGAGTCCATGCACATGGCCTGGAAGAATTGATACTCTTAAAATGTCCATGCTACCCAAAGCAGTCTACAAACCCGATGCAATCTCCATCAAAATACCAGTGGCATTTTTCACAGAACTAGAACAAATCATCCTAAAACTTGTGTAGAACCACAAAAGACCCCGAAGAGCCAAAGCAGTCCTGAGAAAGAACAAAGCTGGAGATCACAGGCTCCCTTATTTCAAACTATACTGCAAACCGGAGTAATCCAAACAGTATGGTACAGATGCCCATGCCACCACCGTTACAGAAAGGCAGAGGGGACTTCCTCCAAGGCCACGTAAAGCGGACATGCCTCCCGATTTCCTACTCCCTTGGTCCCTTGCCCAGAAGGCCCTCACCACTCTGCCCCTCGTGGTCATGGCCAACTGGCTGTCAAAGTGTCCTTCAGAGACCTTTGCAGACACCGGATTCTCCTAAGATCTCTCCTGGTCCCCTCGTCCCATCTCCTTCCTTCTCCCTCCTTCCAGCACCTCGCCCCAGCTTTCACCTACTCACATACTTCCCACTCCCCTCCCTGCTGATCATGATCACTGAGCTCACGAGTGACCCCTTAATTACTAACTCCAATGGCACCTCTCCCTCCTTGTCTTTTTTTTTTAACGTTTATTTATTTTTGAGAGAGACAGAGCATGAGCGGGGGAAATGCAGAGAGAGAGGGAGACACAGAATTCAAAGCAGGCCCCAGGCTCTGAGCTGTCAGCACACAGCCCAACGTGGGGTTCGAACCCACGAACCAAGGGATCATGACCTGAGCCACAGTCGGACGCTTAACTGACTGAGCCACCCAGGCGCCCCCGTCCTTTTCTTATTTGATTTTTTGGGGCCAAACTTGGCATTGTTGACCGTTGCGGATGGCCGAGGCTGCGTCAGGCAGACACCCCAAAACCTTGGGAGATGGAAGCATTGTCTTTCACCCAGATGTTCCTCAGGGAGAACATGTGAGCAGCACTCCTGGGCGCAGTATGTGGGTGCCCGTTCCAGAGGCTGGAACAGTGGTGAAGGAACGAGTAAACACAAGCCACTGGGTCAGCCAGACCCAGGAAGGATGCAGGAGCCTCGGGGGAGGCGGCTGTGTGGGTGGGATGTTACCAGAAGGGAGGCGGAGCCAAGGCAGAATGACTAATCAAGACGATGCAGCCAAGAGGTGGCTGCCGCGTCCAGTCCATGGCGCTGGACTCCAGGCCAGGGGAGGGGGGCGGCCAAGAAGCCCCAGGCAGAGGCTCGACTTCCTGGACAAGGGACGGGCTGGACCGTGGCCCGGCAGGAAGCAGCTTGGACTCTGAAAATCTGAGTGAGCTCAGAGACGACTTCCCCGGGGCCAGCATGAACCAAAGGCCTTGGACTAGGTCCACGTGATCCAGGGAAAGAGGGTGAGGAAGGCTCCCGCGTCTCCCGCTCGACTTAGCACCAGCAAATCCACCCCACCTCGAGGACCTGTCCTGAGCTTAGGAAGTGCTGTGCTTATGTGTGTGTGTACATGTGAGTGTGCATGTGTGTGAGCATGTATGTGCACGAGTGTGCGAGTGTGAGTGTGTGCACGAGCTGTTGTGTGCATGAGAGTGTGTGTGTGCATGTGTGTGCACGTGTGAGTACATGTGAGTGAGCGTGTGTGCATGTGTGAGCATGTGAGTGTGCGTGTGTGCATGAGCGTGCGTGTGAGTATGCGTGTGTGTGCATAAGTGTGCATGTGTGCCTGAGCGTTTGTGGGCATGTGTGTGCGCACGTGACTGTGTATTGTGAGCATATGCGTGCATGGGAGTGTGAGTGCATGAGCATTTGTGTGCATGCGTGTATGTGTGTGCGTGTAAGTGTGCGTGTGTGTGCGTGTATGTGAGCGTGCACTGTGTGCATATGTGCGTGTAAACGTGTGTGCACGTGGGTGTGCGTGTGTGAATGTGAGCGTGCATGTGTGTGAGCATGCGCATGTGTGTGTGCGTGCACGTGCGCATGACGCAGGGAGGGAGTGGGGAAGCTGAGTAAATTTTGTGATGAATGAATTTTGTGAAGAGGGCAGTTCCATGGCCATGGAGCGTGTAAGTCCTCCCTGATCTGGTCTGTCTTCGCCAAGGAAGCCCCTGCCTAATGCACTAACGCTGAGGTTGGCCCGAGGACAGGGCCTCCCAGGGTCCCAACGACGGTTAGCGTGTGACTGGGAAATGCTGGGGCTGCCTATTGATAAACCCACCTCTCTTGTTTTTTCTTTCTTGACGGGATATCCAAACTCAAAGTCTTTAGCAGCCACTTAATATGTTTTAAATTTAACGTTATCGTTATTAGGGCTCCTTTCTGTATTTGGAAGGGAGACGGGATGTCACTGACTTCAACTTACAGGATGAGGCCGAAAACGCCAGTGTCCAGTCAACCTGTTCCGGCCCCGGCTCTGCCCTTACTCACCGCGTGACTGTGCCCATGTCACTGCTCCTCTCCGGGGTGTGGTCTGACCATCCGTAGGGACCCAAAGATCAGTCAGCTCCCTTCCAGCCCGACAGTCTATGAAAGCGTGGTTGTAAAGGGTGATGTGGGGAGAGAGACGGGCAGCAGGTGCACCCACATTCCTCTGGAAAGGGAGAGAAGGTGGAGGACACACAGCCGACTCTGGCGGGAAGACGGGCAGAGCAGCAAGCAAGGTGACCGTTTCGGCGCTAGTCTGGGCGGGGACGCCGGCGGACAGCGGCTGTCTGGTCTGCCTCGTGCCCCTTCCTCCGCTCCTTCTGGTGACAAAGATTCAACATCCCTTTGGGAAACCACCCCTTCCTCCACTCTCCCCCAACAGGCTTCAGGTTTGGCAGATCAAAGCCAGTTATTCTCCCTGGTTACAGTTCAGAGATGGCATCTACTCCAAGCCGGGCCAAGAAGGGCCCCCTCGCGGGTTTCCTGCTAGAACTAGTGGAAATCGGGCTCTCTCTCTCTCTTTCTCTCTCTCTCTCCTCAGGTTGGTTGGATGTAAGTCACCCCCTCAAGGGAGCCTCCCCAAGACTAAGACTAACACCAGTACCCAGAACACAGAGCCAGGATACAGGCCAGGTGGATCCCAGCTGATGTTCGGTACCCTGGACTTTGCAGTTACAGAAATTAATCTTGATTTCTGGAGGTTCTGTTTAATTTCCGTGTTGGCTTAAGACAAATTTGAGTTGTGTGTCTGTCACTTACCACTGACTAAGTCAGGAGCTGAGCACCCAGGTCAGGAAGTACAGCCGAGACTCCCAAATGCGGCCCCAGTTATGGCTGGGAGGGACCGTAGATGGAAGGATCTGTGCCATCACTTTTTCTCCCAGGGACGTATGCCAGCTGTCACCTGGGCCCTGCTCCTCTACCAGACCACAAACGCTCGCTTGAAAAACGACAGCCCCCTGAAAATGTAGCTAATCACAGGGAGCTGCCTGCCTTGTTTGCTATAATGGAGGTTAGCAGAACCACTCTCCTGGGCAATGCCTCTTGGAACGATGGCCTTCTGAGGGTGGCTCGCACTCAATCAGGCCACCTGATTGACCTGTAATCAGGTCAATGGCTGTGGGTGGGAACGCAAGACTCCAGGCATTCCAATGGCAGACTCCCACGCCCTGGCCTTGGTGATTGGTCCCAGGATGGTCACATGACTGAAGCTGACCAATCTGAAGACCGCTTCACTTTGCGGGGGGGGGGGGGGGGGGCGGGGGGACCATGCTGTAAGCCTGAGCATCTGTTACTGCTGGGGGCCAGGGGAAGATGGGGTGCTCGAGAGTGAAGCTGACGCCCTGGGGTCTCTGGGGCCCTGGGGTCCAGCTCGCACCAGCTCAACCTTGCCTTCTAGCGTGTAAGCCAAGAAACAGCTTCCCTCTCTCCTCCCTTTAAAGCAATATTTTTTTAAGTTTATTTTGAGAGAGAGAGAGAGAGAGAGAGAATACATGCACACACGAAGGAGGGACACACAGAGAGAGAGAGAGAGAGAGAGAGAGAGAGGGAATCCCAAGCAGGCTCCTGTCAGCACAGAACCCGATGGGGGGCGGAGGAGGAGGCTAGAACTCACATACCAGTGAGATCATGACCTGATCCGAGATCAAGAGTCAGACACTGACTGAGGGGGTGTCTGGGTGGCTCAGTTGGCTAAGCATCCAACTCTTGATTTTGGTTCAGGTCATGATCCCACATCAAGCCCCACATCGGGCTCTGTACTGACAGCAGGAGTCTGCTTGGGATTCTCCCCCTCTCTCTGCCCTTCCCTTGCTTGCACTCTCCCTCTCCCTCTCTTAAAATAAATAAACTTAAAAAAAAATAGACACTCAACCAACTGAGCCACCCAGTCACCCCTCCCCCCCCTTAAAGCAAGTTTTAAATGGGTTTCTGTTACTTGCAACCAAAGAGTCCCAAAGAATACTCTTTTCTTCTAAGCCAGGGGGCAAACAAACATCTAAGGCCCCTTTGTCACCACTGCCTACTAAGGCAAGTGCTCTGATATCAAGGCACAGAAGCCAATAAGCAAGAGCTTCGGTCCTGGGTTCCGGTCTTGATCCCAGCCCTCCCTAGCTTTGACACTTCGCAAGCAACGACCGCTCCGAACCTCAGTGTCCCCATCTGTGAAAAGGGGGTAATGATAGCACTTCTGCCACGGGTGGTCATGAGGGTGAAGCGAGGGCCAGGTACACGTGCTGGCTGCGTACCTAGTGGCCGTTATTATGATTTCCTTCTCCCTGCGCTTTTCTTCTCTGTTCCCCCGAGACCTTGGGTCTAGAGGGCAACAAAATGGTTTCCGGTGGCCCTGGGGCTTGCTGCAAAGCTTGTGTGTAGCTCTTGGCTTCCCTCTGGTTGGGAAGGTCCGGGCCCTGCCGGGGAGGTTTGGAGAAAAAGGAGTTCAGCTGTGGTCTCGGGCCACCGGGCAAGCCGCTCAGGACCACGGTCATGGGAACGGTGGCCCAGCCGGGCCTGGACTTCCCAGCAGGCACAGAGGGACTTCGGAGAGCGGTGTCCAGGCACTGGGTGGGGCTTTGTAGGGCTCAGGGTCAGTTCAGGGACACAGGATGAGTAAGACCCAGGCCTTGCCTCCTACAGGTCCCCTCAGCCTCCATTCCCCACGGTGACCTCTCTCCTGCCCTGTGACAGCCTGGTGGCCCCGGGTCATCATGTGGGTATGAGGCAGCTTCCTCAGGTCCTCTATTCCAAGCCTCCTGGCTACAACCCTTCCTACCCACTATTTTCTTTAAAATCTTTATTTACTTGACATAGAGACAGAGAGAGCGTGAGCAGGGAAGCGGCCGAGAGAGAGGGAGACACAGAATCCAAAGCAGCTCCAGGTTCTGAGCTGTCCGCACAGAGCCCGACGCGGGGCTCGAACCCACGAACTGTGAGATGGTGACCGGAGCCGAAGTCGGACGCTCAGCCCACTGAGCCCCCCAGGTGCCCCTCTTCCTGCCCACTATTCGGACTGCAGTGTCGTATGCTTGTCCCTGCAGGGTGACAAGATGCCGGCTGCTGTCTGTCTGTCTATCTGGTGAACCTAAGACGTCACACCGGAGCCAGTCTTCACGACTCCTCCCTGAAACCTGGGAGGCCCCTACTTGGAAATAGGACTGGGAGGGAGAGCCCTCCCCAGCCCTACAGGATGGTGTCAGGGGGCCTCTGGAGGGCCCCCCCCCCCCGTCCCCCAGTAAAACTGCTCTCAGAGCAACGTGATGGACAAGTTCGTCCCAGGACACACAAGACTCCCGAGAGGACAGGAACCCGGTCCCCTCGCTCCTTCCTCCCATAAGTGACATTATTTGAACCACTTGGATAAAGTGGACGCTTCCCCGAGGGTTGCTGACACCAACAGACCCTGTGCGGACCCTCACCACCAGCTGGTGGTGGGGACAGAGTGGCTGGAGACGACTAGACTCGCAGCCTGGCCCAACGTCAGCCCAGAAGTGCATCGCCGAGCCCGTGGCTCAGGCTGGAAGCCTCCGGGGGCCCCAACAGCCCCCACGGGGTGGGAAGGCTCTGGAAACAATGGTCAGAGGCATGAAAGGCAGAAACCTCCAGAAGCTACACATGGGGCCCTGCACAGCAGCCCCGGGGGCGGGGCGGGGGCGGGCGGGGCCGGGCAGGGAGGGCGCCCTGGAGGAGGCAGCACTGATTCCCGTGGCAGTGCCGTGACAACGGTGGCAGGAAATCACCCCCCTCCGCCTAGCACTGGAAGTGGAGCCGAAGCCCGAAGCCCGGAGAGGGTCTTTCGACAGCTTGGGCGTGAAGCCAGCCGAGGGGAGCCCCCGAAGGAAGCG
Organism: Panthera leo; assembly: GCF_018350215.1. Lineage (NCBI taxonomy): Eukaryota > Metazoa > Chordata > Mammalia > Carnivora > Felidae > Panthera > Panthera leo. The sequence goes on from NC_056684.1 coordinate 4,558,166, forward strand.
CGTGGGTCCGCATTTCCAAACTCAGAATGGTGACGTGGCCACACCACGGCAGACCCAGCATGGGCTGCACCGTCTAAACTCAGGGTTGGGGCTCTGCTGTACACAGTAAGGCCTTTGAGTCTACGTCGGTTTCCTCTGCAGCAGGGATGCAATAAACCGTCCGCAGGACGGAAGGAAGGAAAGAGGGAGGGAGGGAGGGGCTGTAGGTCCAGAAAAGTCCAGAGAAGGGAGTCACAGTGTACAGCTGGGTGACAAGGGCCGGCCTCCTGCAGAGGTGACCCTCGAGGGCCTCGATGTAGAAGCAGCCTGAGAGGGTCCTGTGGGCTTAAGAGTTCCTGGGAAGTGTCCCTCAGAGGCCTCGGGGCCCCTGCGGCGCGTCGGGGGCTGAGGTGAAGGCAGGCGCCGTCCCCGTGCCCCTGCCCTCTCTTCTTGTCTCACGGCGATTCTATCGTTTGGGGATTCGTTTTTAAGGAAAAGAATACAGATACCTCTTACTTGGCAAGTGTTACAAAGCACACTGACGACATGCCGGCGGGCGAACGGTGTCGGGGCCCCTCTCGGCACCCCGAGCCCGGAGCTTCGTGGACCTCAAGCGCACGGCCCTCCCCCGACCCGGACCTGGCCCGCGCAGCTTGCCCAGACGTGTCCCGGCCACAGGTACTGGGCAGCCGCTGCTAAGGCCCTCGCGGGCCAGGAGTTGGGCTGACCTGAAAGGCAAAGACTCCCTTGACCATGGCCTCCCCAAACACGAAGCTGGAGCCCACGTCCGTGTAGCTCAGGAAGATCTGAAAGCAAAAGACAAAACAATGCAAAAACCCGGCGTGAGGCCAGGAGGGGAAGGGGCACCAACAGTGGCCAGAAAGCCAGGCCGGGTGAGCCAGAGGGACGTCGCCTGCCGTGGGCCCGTCCAGCAGCCCGTCCAGCAGCCCAGTGTGGGGGAGAGAGGGTCACCGGGCCTCCCGGGCCTTGCGGGGGTCGGGCACCACCCAGCAGTGCACTTCGTGAACACACGTTCACAGGGTTTTGCTCCCCTGAGCACATTCTCCCCGGGAGACACCTTTTCTGTACACTTTAAGAGAGCACCCTCAGGGGCGCCTGGGTGGCTCTGTCGGTTAGGCGTCCGACTTCAGCTCAGGTCATGATCTCACTGTTCGTGAGTTCGAGCCCCGCGTCGGGCTCTGTGCGGACAGCTCAGACCCTGGAGCCTGCTTCAGATTCTGTGTCTCCCTCTCTCTCTGCCCCTCTCCAATCACACTCTGTCTGTCTCTCTCTCTCTCTCAAAGATAAACATTAAAAACTTAAAAAAACATAACTTCAAGAGACTGAACATTATTTTTAAATGCGCACATATGACAAAGTAAATCAGTTGTAATTTTTTTTTTTTAGCACTTTTAACTGTCGCGTGTTCCACATCACTCATGACTGCCGAGGGCCACATGCCTTGCCCCCTCAGTACCCACGAACCCTCCTGTGCTGAGATTCTCTTCCGCATCGGACCAGCCACTGGAAGGACAGCTGTCTGCAGGTGGCCCGGGGCCTAGGGGAAGGAGTGGCCGCACTGCCCAGCCCCTGCTGCTCACGTGGCCTGGGGCCCAGCGCACCCCCACCGTCCCGATCCCAAGCCCCTCCTTACGGCCCCACCCTCCCCTTCCCCCAGTACAGCGGCTTTTCCCTGGCAACCCGAGTGGCCCTTGTACGCACCTGGATCTGGTTGCCCATCCACTGGAATGCAATAAATCCTGGCTCTGTTCTGATGACGAAGAGTCCAAGTGCAAACTGTAGTCCGAGGCCCCAGGACACAGTCCTCCAGGATACCTGCCACCCGAGAGAAAGGTCCTGGTGAGCTCAGCTCCTTGGGGGATCCACAGGGAACGGCAGGCGGAAAGGGCAGAGAGCACAGCGCTGCTGAGGGGCCTGGGAGTCTTGGCCTCGTCTGCAGGATAGGACTGGACCCAGCCACGACCCCCGGGCCTGTTGCTGACGGTCCCGTCCACCCTGCGGTCAGAATAGGCCACGCTCTTGGCAGTAATGGGCCTGGGGCAGTGGGCAGGGGTGGGGCACGGTCTAAGGACCCATTGCAAGACTGGAGCCGCCTCGAGCAGGCCATAGCGCTCGGTCCCGGTCCTCACCGGGCGGCTGTGGCCTCCGATTCTAGTGTCAGTGTAGCTTCTGTCTGCCTGGACCTCCCCCCATCTCTTCTCCCCAGGCAGGGCTCCCAGCTGCCCTGACCCCCCGCTCCCTGGACGCCCCCACCCTCGGCAGAGGACTGCTTCTGCCTCTCAGCATTTAAGGACTCCTCAGCGGTGACCTTCAAATGCAGGTGCGTGAGGATCTCTGGGAGGCCTGGCTGAAGCCTGCGGGGAGATGTCGGCCACACCACGAAGCGGGGAGGGATCCTAGTTTCGGGAGGCAGGGAGGGAAGGGGCTGCGGCGCACTCTGGGCCTGACGACTGAGGACTCACTGTGCGGTGATGCTTTGAGCAGGCGAAGAGGAGGCAGATGAACACGCAGATTCCTGCAAAGGACACTAGCTGCTCGGGTCGCTGGGAGGTGTCCAGAACCAGCCACGAGACCAGGCCCAGGAAAGCAGCGAGGGCCAGAGTCCTGCGGGGGAGAGGCAGAAAGCCATCACCCTCAGCGTCTCCCCCACCCCTACACAAGGGCACCCAGGGCTCCAGGGGAAGGGTGCTCAGGGCTGGGGGGAGGAGAGAGCTGTGTGACCTCACACGGACCACCTAGCCTCTCTGGGTCTGGCGTCCTCATTGGGCAAAGGAAGCCGAAGCCCCACGCTTCTCCTGGTTGCCAGGAGGACTAAAGAAGAGAATGTGTGTGCTGAGCTTTGCACGGTGCCGAGCACGTGGCTCCATCAAGGGCAGGGATTCTCACAGATGCAGCGATGCTCAGCCCAGCCTCTGACCTTGCCAGGGTGAGGTGGGGCCTGTGGGGCCCAGGGCTCTGCTTCCCAGAAGCAGTAATGTCAGTCCGGGCAGGTGAGCCGAGCTCCTGGGACCAAGGCTGGGAAGCGACGATTTGTTTTTTATTTATTTTTTTTAATGTTCATTCATTTTCAAGAGAGAAAGAGACAGAGCATGAGCGGGGGAGGGGCAGGGAGAGAGGGAGACACAGAATCCGAAACGGGTTCCAGGCTCTGAGCTGTCAGCACCGAGCCTGACATGGGGCTCGAACCCAGCAACCACGAGATCATGACCTGAGCTGAAATCGGACGCTTAACCGACTGAGCCACCCAGGCACCCCTGGAAGCAACATTTACAGCTTCCCTCCCTGGGGCTGGAGTTGGCTCACCAGGTGGGGGGGAGGGTCTGGGCCTTGGGTGCTCGAGGTCCACCCCCGACCCAGTCACTGACTCACCTGGTCCTACTAATAACAGCTAATGTTCACTGAGCACCTATTATGCGCCAGGAACTACACCCAGTGCTGGGAGACATACCGTCCCCGCCCTCATTGTACACACGAAGAAACTGAGGCACAGCAAGGTGAAATGACTTGCCCACGGCCACCCATCTAACAAGTAGCAGATTTGAGACTTTAAGCCAGGCACCCGGCGGAAGTTTATTCTCTTCACTAGCTCTGTGCACGACCACTGGTGAGGGGTGGACCCGGGACCAGAACTCCCACAGGCCAAGCCCAGAGTTCACTGCTCACTTCTGCCCGTGTTTCTAAGCAGCTAACACCACCGGTCCGCTGCACAGTTTCTGCCTGTCTCTGTGCCACTTGCCTTACTTACTTACTATTTCTCTTTATAAAACTTTATAAAACCTTAAGTGCAGGGGCACCCGGCTGGCTCCTTCAGCAGAGCGTGCAGCTCTTAGTCTCAGGGTCGCGAGTTCAAGCCCTACATTGGGTGTGGAGACGACTTAAAATAAAATAAACTAAATTAAATTTTAAAAAAAGTCAGTGCATGTTTTGGGTTGGGTTTCTGTTGTCATTTGTTTCTTTCTTTTTTTTTTAAGTTTATTTATTTATCCTGAGAGAGAGAGAAAGCACAAGTGGGGAAGGGGCATAGAGAGAGAGAGAGAAAGAATCCAAAGCAGGCTCCTCACTGCCAGTGCAAAGCCTGATGCGGGGCTCGATCTCATGAATCATGAGATCATGACCTGAGCCGAAACCAAGAGTCGGACGCTCAACCGACTGAGCCACCCGGGTGCCCCTGTCATTTGTTTCTTAATGCCTTTATAGAGGTACGACTGGCATGTAACAAATAGATGTTGAAAGTGAACAATTTGGGGAGTCTTGAGGTGTGTACGTACGTACCTTGAGACCGTCACCACAGTTAAGACACCCAAAACGTTCTTCGTGCCCCTCTGTAATTCCTGGCCCCCCTCCTCGTCCCCAGGCAACAACTGATCTGTTCTCTGTCACTAGATTAGTTTGCATTTTCTAGGATTTTATATAAACGGGATCATAGAGCACATATCCTTTTTTTATCTGACTGCTCTCACTCGACATAACTATTTTGAGATTCATCCATATTTTTTCATCTATCAGGAACTGGTCTCTTTTTATTGCTGTGCAGTATTCCATGGCGTGGATGGACCATGCTTGGCTTATCTGTTCGCCTGCTGATGGGCATTTCGGTTGTTTCCAGCCTTTGGCTGTGACAGACAAAGCTGCTAAGAACATTCAAATAGTTACGCGCAGGTCTTTGTACAGATTTACGCTTTCATTTTCCTTGGGTCAGTACTACTTGGGTGATGCTTTGGTAAGTGGAATGGGTGAATCATATGGTAAGTCTAACTCTTTAGGAGACCGCCAAACTATTTCCCAAAATTATTGCACAATTTTACACACCCCCGAGCAGGATGTTGGAGTTCCGTTTCCTTTACATCTTTGCCAACACTTCGTAACGTCTGTCTTCCGAATTCTAGTCATTTCCAACAGACATAGAGCAGTACCTCTTTGTGATTTTAATTTGCAATTCTCTAATAACTAATGATGTTGAGCATCTTTTCATGTGCTTATTCACCACTTATGTATCTTCTTGAAAGAATTGTCTGCTCACATCTTGAGCCCATTCTTAAATTGGGGTGTTTTTCTTATTATCGAGCTTTGAGAGTGCTTAATATATTCTGGATACAAGTCCTTGGTCAGATGTGTGATTTGTAAAACTTTTCTCAGAGTCGTGCCTTGTCTTTTTTCTTCTCTTAAGCATGTCTTTTGAAGAGAAGTTCTTAATTCTGATGAAATTCACTTTGTCAAAATTTTTAATAGACTGTGATTTTGGTTTTGTTTCTAAGAAATTTATTCAACTCAAGGGTCACAAAGATTTTCTCCTACATCTCCTTATATTCGTTTTATAGTTTTAGGCTTTCCATTTAGGTTTATGATTTCCCGTTTTCAGTTAGTTTCCCATGTATTGTGAGGCGTGGATTATTATGTCATTATTTTGTTTTTCCTCTTCTTCCTTTCGCCTATGAATATACCACGGTTTTAGCATAATTTGTCAGTATGATTATGTCTCCTTTGAATTGCCTTAGCACCCTTGTCATGAGTCAATTGGCCATATACATGTGGATCTATTTCTGGACTGTCTATTCTATTCCTATTTGGTCTCTCTTGTCTGTTTTGATTCAGATAACCATATTGTCTTGATTACTGTAGCTTTACAGTAAGTCTTAAAGACACATGGTATAAATTCATCAAACTTATTCGTCTTTTTTACAGTTGGTTTGGCTATTCTAGGTTCTTTGCATTTCTATACGAATTTTTAAATCACCTTACCAATTTCTACCCCAAAAGCCCATGATAATTTTGATTGGGATATTAATAAGAATTTATAGATTAATTTGAGAAGAACTGATATGCTGACAATACTGAGTCTTTCAATCCATGAACCTGGTATATTGCCCCATTCTTTAAGTTTTCTTTAATTTCTCTCAGCAGTGCTTTGTAGGTTTCAATGTACAAGTATGCACACCTTTTTCAGATTTTACCTTAAGTAATTTACGTTTCATGCTATTCTAAACGGCATTTATAATTTAATTCATTATTGTTTATTGTTGGCACCTCAAAATACGATTTTTTTTGTATGTTGATCTTGTATCCTGCAACCTTGTTAAACTGACCTGTTAGTTCTATTAGCTTTTTTGTTAGATTCCATAGGATTTTCTGTGTAGACGATGTTGTCTGTGAACAAAGACAGATTTACTTCTTCTTTTTCAATCTGTATGTCTTTCATTTCTTTTTCTTACCTTATCACACAAGCTAGAACCTCTAGTACAATGTTGAATAAAAGTGCCGAGAAGGGACATTCTTATATTCTTGATCTCGGTGGAAAATCATTCAGTCTTTCCCAGTTAAGTATGATGCCTGCTATAGATTTTTGTTATTTTGTTAATCCTGCTTTGCTCAGAATTCATATCAGGAATGGACGCTGAATTATGTCAAATGCTTTCTCTGAATCTATTGGCATGATCATATGCTTATTTTCTTTTTAATCTATTAATGTGACCTATGATAATTTTTTAGTGTTAAACCAACTTTGGATTCCTGGGATAAACCCCATTCATTCATGTCTTATTCCTTTTATATTTTGTCACACTTGGTTTTACAAAACTTTGTTAATAATTTGTTACCTCCTTATTCATGAGGGATACTGGCCTGTACATTTACTGCGATTATTGGTTTGGGAGGAAAGTTTCATCTACCATCTTGCTATTTATTTTCTATTTGTGCCATCTGTTCTTTGTCCCCTTTTCCAACTTTTCTACCTCCTTGCAGATTGACTATTTTAAAATGAGTCTCTTTTACCTCTCTCACTCTCTTTTTTAACTTGTTAGCTATAACTCCTTGTCATGTTATTTTAGTGGTTGCTTTAGCATTATAGGATACTCTTGAACTTATCACAATCTACCCTTAAGTCATATTACACTCCTTCACATGCAGTATAAAAACCGCCCAGCGATAGAATTTCACTTCTTCCCTCCTAGCCCTTGTGCTATATTGGTGTTTACTTCTACATATCATATAAACTCCACAATACATTATTCTTATTCTTGGTTTATAAGTTGACTGCCTTTGAAAGAGATTTAAATAATAATAAAAATAGCCATTATTTTTACCTATTTAGTTGCCATTTCAAGGCTCTTCACTCTTTTGCGTAAATCTCGATTTCCCTCTGATATCGTTTTCCTTCTTTTTGAAGAATTTCCTTTAGCATTTCCTGTAGTGCAGGTCTACTTTTTTATGTCTGAAAACTTCTCTCAGCTTTTACATGTATAAAAAAAGTCCCATTTCTCCTTTTTTGAATGATGTTTCACTGGTAACTAATTCTAGATTGACACACATTTGTCGCTTGACTGTTCCATTGCTTTTTCATTCCATTGTGTTGCTTTCGAGAAGGAATCTGCTGCCATCCACATCTTTGCACATATTTCTTCTCTAGCTGTTTTTAGAATTTCTTCTTTTATCACCAGTTTTAAGCAATTTGAGAAAAATTTTTTAATGTTTATTTACTTTTGAGAGAGAGAGAGAAAAAGAGACAGAGCATGAGCAGGGAAGGGGCAGAGAGAGAGGGAGACACAGAATCTGAAGCAGGCTCCAGGCTCTGAGCTGTCAGCACAGAGCCTGACGCGGGGCTCAATCTCACGGACTGCGAGATCATGACCTGAGCCGAAGTCGGACGTTAAGCAATTTGATTATGATTTCTTGTTTCTCGCACTGAAGATTTGTGGAGCTTCTTGGATCTAAGGGTTTATAATGTTTATCAGATTGGGAATTTTTTGGACATGATTTCTCTGAGTATTTTTTTTCTTCCCTCTTTCTCGTCTGGAGACTTCAATTACATGTTTCCACTTAATGTGGTGCCATGGTTTACTGACATTGTGTTTGACTCTTTCAAGTTTTGTTTTTAAGATTTGTTAGGGAAAGCCTGAGCAAGGTTTATTCTATGGTTAATTTTTCTGTACTACTGTCCCAAGATCTTTAGTATTGTAAACAATGCCCCGTGAAATTATGAAGTTTCCACTCTGACTGTTGAAAATAAACACAATTTCTGGCCCTGTGTGGTTTCCAGGCATTCTTCCTCTAATCCTTGTGGATGGGTCTTTCCCAGGCCTTGGATAGTTTTCTCATATGCATTCACTGACCGGAACTCAAAGAAATTCTCAGGGAAGACCCTCTGTAGATTTCTGGAGCTTTCTCTCTGTGCCACTGTCTTCACTGGTATTCTGCATTACCAACTCTGACCACCTTCACTTCCCTGGATTCCCAGCTCTGTATCCTCAACCCAGAACATACGCTGGCCCACCTTCATTCCCCTTCCCTGCACTGTGGCCTGGAAACTCTCTCTGTGCAGTAAGGTGTGGGCTTACTCATAGGGCTCATCTCCTCTGTTCCCTGCTTCTCCAGGATCACTGTCTTCTGGTGCCTGATGTTGAGTTTCTTAAGAGCTATTGCTTCATATATACCTGTCCCAGTTTTTCAGTTGTTTCAAGTGGAAGGATAAACTGGAAGCCAATATCAAATACATGTATTTTTTAAGTTGAAACAAAATTCACATATCACACAATTTGCCCATTTAAAGTACACAGTTTAATGGCCCTCAGTATATTCACGGAGTTGTATGACCATTATAACCATCAACTTTAGAATATTTTCATCATCCCAGAGAATAACCTAGCACCTCTAGCCATCACCCCCCAATCTTTCCATCCATCCCCCCAACCTTAGTCAAGGTTTAGATTTGTCACTTTGGACATTTCATGTAAATGGAATCCTATGATACGTCGTCCTTTGGGACTGGTTTCTTTCACTTAGGATAATATTTTCAAGCTTCATCATTATTGTAGCATGTAGCTTTCCTTTCTGTGCCAAATAATATTCCATTATATGGATACACATATTTGACTTACCCACTTATCTGTTGATGGACACTTGGGTCATTTCCACCTTTTGGCTATTATAAATAATGTTACGGGCCGCCTGGGTGGCTCAGTCGGTTGAGCCTCCAACTCCAGATTCTGGCTCAGGTCATGATCCCAGGGTCATGGGATTGAGCCCCATGTCAGGCTCCATGCCTAAGATTCTCTCTCCCCACCTCCCCCCTCTCCCCTGCTTGCGCTCTCTCTTCCTCTCACCTCCAAAATAAAATAAAAATAAAAATAGAGAAATAAATAATGTCGCCACGAACATTTGTGTACAAGTTTTTGTGCCGACATACGTTTTCATTTCTCTTAGGTATATACCTAGGAGTGGAACTGCTGTGGATGCCAACTCCAGTTCCCACACGATAACTGAATGTATAGTATTTTGAGGAACTAATTAATTTCTAACGCAGCAACAGTATTTCACATTTCTATCAGCAGTGGATGAGGGTTCCAAGGCTTCAACGTCTGGACCAACGCTTGTTATTATCTGTCTTTTTTGTTATCATCCCAGGAAATGTGAAGTGATGTCTCATTGTGGTTTTTATTTGCATTTTTATGACGGCTAATGATGTGGAACATGTTTTCATGTATTTACTGGCTATTTGTATATCTTTGGAGAAATCTCCATTCAAGTCTTTTTCCCAGACTTCAATTGGGTTATTTGCCTTTTTATCGTTGGGTCGTAATTCCAGATACACATCCCTTATCAGATACATAATTTGCAAATATTTTCCTCTGTACTGTGGGTTGTCTTTTTACTTCCTTGATGGTGTCCTTTGAATCCAAGTTTTTACTTTTCATGAAGTCTAATTAATCTAATTAATTATTAATAAGAATGTGTATTTTAAAATATTTATTTACTTACTTACTTATTTATTTTTAAGTAATCTCTATACCCAACATGGGGCTTGAACTCACAACCCCAAGTAGCATGCTCTACTGACTGAGCCAGCCAGGTACCCTTAAAGGAAATTTTATATCAATACTTCAAAAGGAAAACCAGTATCAATGATTTGTCACAAATAGATGATTGTAAAAATAAATCCTTTTATAGATCTATTTATAAATTTAATTATTAAAAAGGATAAATTTTTTATTTTTTTTTTAAGATTTATTTATTTTTGACAGACTATAACACGGGAAGGGGCAGAGGATCTGAAGCAGGCTCTGTGCAGACAGCAGAGAGCCCAATGAACGGCTCAAACTCACAAAGCGTGAGATCATGACCTGAGCCGAACTTGGACACTCAACCAACTGAGCCACCCAGGTACCCCAATGATACATTTTAAAAATTTTACTCACGTTTTATTTAATTTATTCATCTTTAAATTTTATTTAATTTATTTAAAGTGATACTATTATAAAGAATAATGATTATTTATTATTATATATTTATTGATAAATAAAATGAAAACATGTGTTCATCCATAGGCTGGCTCAAATCGTTAGTCTGTGGTACCTCCATAGCTTAGTCACTGGAGATCTTTGAATACCAGTTTCTTTATCAACAAAACGGAGTCCTGATATAGATTGGGGGGGGTCTTCAGATTTTTTTTAAGCCATAGAAACATTTTTTCCAGCTTCCCCCCCGCCCCCCCAAACCTTAGTTTATAAAACAGGTAAAATAGAGTTTCCTGGTTGAAATGGGCATTTGGGGAGGGAGGTCTGATATTTCCATCTCCAATTTCTCCCTCCTGCCCTACGGCACCTCCAAGGTCTCCAGAACCCTAAGGAGCCCAGTTTGAAAACGAGGAGATCCCAAACTGTCCGGGAACATGGCTGGCTACAGGAGAACCCTCTGGGGGCTGACTAAATTCACTGCCACCCGGCCCCCAATCCTGCCTGCTGAGTCTGACCCCAGGCGTGGCCCCAGCAGCTGTCTCACACATGCCCAAAGGATCTGATAGAGGCCCTGCCTCTCTGGATGGGCTGGAATCCCCGAATTTAGGAAACTGTCAAGTCCTGTTCTCAGTTCCTGATCTCAGTCACCTGTCGTAACTGGACAGAGAACCAGGCGGAAATGGCAAACCATCACAGAGAGGGCTGCGGCCGTTGAAGCCACCCAGCCACGCCTGCCCGGGCCCCCCCCGGGTGGAACGTCCCCCATTGCCCAGGAACTGTCTGGGGGAGATCAGGACTGAGGCCCTGCTCACCCAGGCCTGGTGCCGAGCCAGAGCTGACTCAGAGGCGTCAGCCGGCGGCCATGAGCTCACTCACCTCTCAAACCAGACGTTCAGGCGGCAATGCCCCAGAGGCTTGAAACACCTCAGCAGTTTGGGCCCCAGCAGCCTCTTCAGCAGGCTGTGGGCCAGGAAGGCGAGGACCACACCGGTGAGGACGAACAGCGCCAGGGCCCTCTGGAAATCCAGGAGGCCGGCGACCAGCAGGAAGGCAGCGAACGCTGGGTGGGAGTGAAACAGAGAGAGGTCACTGACGATGACGAGGGCCTGCCGCCGTGCCCTCCAGCTCCACCTTGCGCCACACAGGGCACAGAGGGCAGGGGAGTGGCCCCACCTCTCTGAGTTAGGTTAGGGTTAGGGTTAGGGTGGGCGCGAGACAACGTGCGTCTCTGAGCACCTGCGGAGGGCCTGCTGCGTCCCAGACTACACTCCGTTCCATGGCGGGCAGAGATGGGCACATCAGTCACTCCAGGAAGGAGTTTGCTCGTGTGTCCAGCATCCTGCTCTGAAAATACGGGCCATTTTCTTCCTAGACTCGCCTTTTCCCTGCCTGTTCCTCGCCTCTTGTGCAGTTAAGCCAGGGTGTGCTCTCCTTCAAGAAGGGGATATGATCGTGGAGAGCAGAGGGGGAAAGTCTCTCCCCGGCTCATGAATTTCAGAAGCCAGGGCCCTTGAAGAATGGAAAGGACTTAGAGATTTTCCACCGGGCAAAACACGCGAGCTGCAACCTCATGCGTAAGTGTAGGTCCTACGCTGCCCACCCTGCCGCCAGACTGGTTAGAAGACACTGGCTGGAAGACAGACGTTTCGGGGACGGACCAGCTGGAGGACGCTGGTGGACCCAGGGGGAAGGGATCCGGCCTGGGGACAGAGGAGCCCTGCCCCAGGGGAGGCCGCAAGATTCCAAAGAGGGGGCACCCGGGCAGTGTGTGGGCAGGCAGATCATAGAAAGCTTCTGAGGTTCTGCACCCCAAGGCAGGTGCCAAGGCCGCGGGAGTCATCTCTGAGTAGCCCGGAAGCAGAGAGGGGAGAGGAGTCCAGGAGAGGCCCCCGATGGAGACCGGAGACGGGGACGTCTCCATGGCTACCTGCAAGGACGGAGAACCTGGGAGCAGTTGCAGGAGTGGGCAGGTCCGTCCACACCTGAGGACAGACAAGCCCCACTGGGGCCTCCTGGGGAAAAGGCGGAAGGGCTATTTCACACTGACGGAAGGTAGGTTCATATTGCTCGGTTGGGATGTTAAAATTGGAGCAGAGTTCTGAGAGATGAAGCTACCTTGCTCTCACACAGACGATCGTGGGCTGGGCCTCCGACCTGCACGGGTGTCACTGAGAGGCACGCAGGTGTGGCCCTGCAGGGGTGCCAGGGACGCGGGCATAGGGCCGCGGGAGGCCGAGGCAGGGGCCAGGGGCGCGCACTCAGCCCTTCCTGGGCCTCCCAGGGCTACTGCTCATAACCACCGACAGCTGGGTCTGCGCTGATCCCATTTAGAGACGGGGCACCCGAGGATTCACACCGGGAGGAAACTGGGCTAAAATTCCTACCCAGGTCTGTCTTGGGGTCTGTGACTCGGGGGAATGGCACGCTGTGCAGGACAGGAGGCGGTGTAGACGAGTCCCCCAGACAGGGCATGGAGAAACGCATCTTAGGAGTTGTTTGTATTCTTCTAGGATCTGTTCACCCCTCTGGTGACAGGACTTGTCTGTTCCTTTTGGGCACGTCCCCACTCTAAGCCCATGTTTTCCAGGGGAGTCTGGGCTACATTAGCAGTGGGAGATCAGAACGGGCACAGGACCCCCGCCAGGCCAGGCACCTCTGGCGACTTGGCCAGAAATGTGGGCGAGAGACACACCATTCTTCCGAGACTGGGAACACCAAGGCCCTCCGTGGCGGCCAGCGGCCAGGGCTGTCTGGGCACCTATGGAGAAAGCCCACCTAACATAAGGACACCATTGCTGTGGCCCAGGCCCAGAGCGCTGAGAACGCGGGCTCCCTTTCTCTACCGTACCTACTCTCAGAAGGTGCGTGAAGGGCCCCACCGAAGGCATGATACAATAATATTATCAAAGAGCCGCAGGAAATCAAAACCATGCAAACATGGAGGAAATGGAGAGTGGCCATTGTAAAGGATAATTGACCGACTGACAGCCACCACAAAGGCAGAGACAGGATGAGATAAGTGATTTTCATTATCTCCTAGGAGGAGTTCAGTCATTTCTACAAAAGAAACCAACGTGGGTCTGAGTGAGTGTGGAAGCGAGAGGGACAGAGAAGGCCCAGGCTCAGGTCCAGCCAGAGGAAGACTTCACTGTCTCAGACATCTCTAGAAGGAAGCTGCAGGGACCATGAGCCAGCCCATCTCAGCCTTCAGCCCTGCTTTCGCTTTCGAACATGAAGACCGGGGCCATTGCCGTCATGGCTCTGGGTGTCCTCTCCCGCCTGGCCCCCTGGAGGGGGGGCGGGGCTTCTGCATCCACAGCTACACCCCCCTCCATGTCCCGCCTGCAGGAGGACCTGCGGTGACCCTCCTTCCCTGGGCTTAGGGGTCCCCCCCTGCACCTGCCATCTGTCCCCATGTCCTTCCCCTCCTCTCTCTACCACCTCCCCACCCCACTCACAAACACAGTCCAAGTGTCTCCTGTCACAAACACACCCCTTCCTCGACACTGTCACACCCTCCTTGTTAATATTCCCACCTGTGCTCATAAAAAATCCTTCCAAAGAGCTGTCTGCACTTGCCGTCTACACTGCCTCTCCTCCCATCCATTCCAGTCCAGCTTTTCACCCGTGCCCTAAGTTACTAGTGACTTCCTTGGCTCTAAATCCCCCGGGACGCCGCTCAGTCCCTGTTCCGCTGCTCCCCTTACCACAGAGATGCTGCTGTTCACCTCTCCCTCCTCCTTGAACTGGTGCTCCCTGGTCTCCGCCCCTCCCCCCCCATCTCCATGCCCCCTCGGGCTCTCTCTCTGCCCCTTCCTCTGCCAGCTCCCTTGGTGTGGCTGGTCCCAGGATGCTGTCACTGACCTACTTCTCGATTCATTCTCCAGGCGTCCCTGGAGAGGCCCCTGTCCTTCTCGATGGCCTGGCAGACGTGCCTCCAGCATCCCGTCCCGGACAACTGGCCATCCCTCTCCCCTCCAAGCCTTCCTCCTCCCGCGCTCCCTAGCCACGGAGGCACCATCATGCACCCCGTCGCCTGAACAGAGCCCCGCGGCACCCCAGATTCCAGGGTGTCCTTCATCCTGCGCACTCGGTCGGCTTCGAGTGTTGGTGATGCTTCCCGAGGGTCACTCCAAGCCGCCCCTGTCCGTCCCCTACGCTTCGTCTTCTCACACATGTACTGCCACCCTGCCTGCCTCTTCTAGGCTCCCACAGTGCGAATCTGGCCTCGAGGCTTGCCTGTTAATTCCTTCAATGGCTCTCTCTGGCTTTGAGGGCAAAATTCAAGTCCCTGAGCTGCCTGCCCACACCATGCCGCGTTTCACCTTTGCTCCCGTGGTTCCTACCTGCAAGTGCCTTCTCACTCCGTCCTGTCCTTCAGATCCAGCTGGCTACCTCCTGCTCGACCTGCGAGGCCTGAATGTCACCTCCTCCTGGAAGTCCTCCCTGATCACTTCCATCCCTCCTTGGTGTTCCCAGATGGCTCACTGCCTTACGTGAAAATACCGTTCCCCTCTCCCTTACTGATCAGAGACTGCTTTGGGAAGAAGATCCGGTCTGACTTTATTCTGATGTCCCAGCTTCCTCCGTGGAGCTGGCTCTGAGATGATTGTTGGATTATTGGATAAGTGAATGCCCTGGGACATGGATGGCCGGGGCTGAGGTGGCTGAAACCCGGGTGGTGGTAGCTGGGGTGGGAACGGCGGTCTCCCAGGGGGGCTGGGCCCCAGGCTCACCAGTACAGAGCAGGCCCGTGCAGATCCATCGAAACAGCCGTGTGTGCTCCCGGCAGAAGCGTCTGGCCCTCAGAGCAGGCTGCAGGCTCCTCCTGGGGAGAGCGCCAGTGGGGTCCGCGAGTCAACTCCCACCGTCAACAGCTCCAGGTAGAAGCTACTCGGGTACCCCCCCCCCCCCAGGGCACTGACCTCGGCATCACAGGACTAGGGCAACCCCAGCCCAGAACAAACTAAGGGTCGGCTCAGGCCACCCCGCCTTCCAGCATCACCACTGCCCTTGAGTCCATTCTGCCCTTGGGCTTGGGAAGGACTTAACTGAGATGATGAGTAAGAACCCAACCAAATGCAGAAATGCACGAACCATGACGGCTGCCTCCCTCCCCTGTCCCCGTGTCCCCCCTGTCTGTGGGGCCGGGCGGAGAGCTCCTAGCTCTGCCTTGTTCCCCGGGGACCCGGAGACTTACCCTCCGAGTCAGCAGCTCCCCCTGCAGGAGAGCGTGTACACAGCCCACCCCCTGCCCGGCGGTCACCACCTGCCCCCCACCTTCCCGCTGGTGCCAATGCCATTCTTGCCTGGTCTTTTGGTCGCTTGTCTATCCCTGGAGAAAAGGCTGGCACTTGGCCTCTGAGGACCCACAGGCCACACTTGTAGGAGCTTCTGTTTCAAGGAATGCCTCTCCCCCTCTCTGGCCCCAACACCTGCCCCCCTAAGGGAGGCTCTTCCCCAATCTCCCATCCAGAGAGACAGATGGACTCCCTCCCCTCCACCACCCCTCCTCTCCTTGCCGCCCTCGGCTCAGGATCTGGCCAGCGGGGACCCCCAGTGAGCCTGGGCATCAGCTCTGGGTCACCAGCCTCCCCGTGGGAAACAAGGGGACTGGACCGCTCTAGGGGTTTTCAAACTAAGCCTCGAGGATCCCTGAGGTGCCCCAGGGACTGGCTGGGGTAGAAGGCAGATGGGGAGGTGGAGAGGGGGGTCAGGCTGGTTCAGGACCCCCTCCATCCAGCTTTAGTCAGAACAGGCCCCCTGTACACATTGGGGCTCCTGACGCGGTTGCCTTCTGGCTGCTTCAGAGCAGGCTGGGCGCCCCTGGCCCGGCTCACCCCGAGGCAGAGGCCAGCAGAGCTCCCTTGTCGGCTAACACGTTTGTTCCTTTCTTCGACCAAGGTTCCGGGAGCCCCTTCTCTGTTGCCAGGGGCCCAGCTTCCCTGTCCCTGCTCCCCACGGTGGCCTCCTCCCCGGGCCAACGCACGTCCCTCCTGGAGAGCACCCACCATCCTGACAGGGGCTCCGGGCTGGCCTCGGTCCAGATGTCCCCACCCTCCGCACGGCTTGAGTCGTTGCCAGGGGTCCGGCCTTCCTCCTAGAGCGACCAGAGAGTGATCAGAGGGTGCCTGCGGCCCCGAGTGAGAGCGGAGGGAGACCCTGGCTGCCGCCAGTGTGCCCACGGGCATCTCGGGAGTGGGCTGGGGTGGGAGGGCGGGGCTTTTGCCCAGGAAATAATTAGAGGGCGACTTAGTTAAGTTCCGCAAACCACACACCGAGCACCCACAGTGTGCTGGACTCAGTGCTGGATACGCCCTGCCCTCGGGGTCCTCCTGGCCTGCATTGGGAAGGGACGCTGGAGCCTCAGCTGTGGCTGGTTGGAGAAGGCCCAGGCGGGACCACCTCGTTGCATTTGCCCTCCGTTTGTCTATGCAGTCGTGTTTGGGTGGGCAGGGGGTTATTCTTGCAGATCACAGAGTGAAAGGCGCACCCTGGGACTGTGCAGCGTGGTGAAGGGGCAGGGGCTTTGTCGGGGGAGGCTGGGAGGGAAAAGGGGGTCACATTAGGCTCCAGAGTTCTGGGTGGAGGGCCTCTCCTTGAGCCGTTCCAGAGCAAGGACAAGAACGCCAGCTCCTTGAAGGCTGAGACCTCGCCAGAGATCCATCCCTCCCCTCCTCCAGTCATGTGGTTCCTCCTTCTTATTTTTTAAGTCGCAGCTCAAACGTCACTTCCGGGTTGAGCCTTTTTCCCTGACCCTTCAGACTAGTGCGGGCTATCCCGGCACATCACAGGTGCACAGCAAATGGTTGCTGAGCCAAATAAAGGGGCTGCTCTGTGTCGAGGAGGCCAACACGTTTGGGGGGGGGGGTCCCTAATTTTTCAAGCAAAGAGGTAGAGGGGGTGAAGGAAGGAGGCGAACAAAGGGCCCTCCCACCAGGGGGCCAAAATGAGGATGGGGAAGGGGACAGACCAGACTTTCCAAGAGCTCGGCCCCCATGTTCTCCAGACCATTGGCTACAGGTGTGAGAGAGATGAACTCTCTTCCTTTCGGGCTGTTGCCCTCCATGTGCCGGACCTTGCGGCTGAAAGACAAAATCAGAGCCCACAGCTGAAAGCAGAAGGCGGCACAGGACCCAGGAGAGGCGCCTGGAGAAGGGGGGAGGATGGGAGAGGGCCGGAAGGGGGAGCCTGGCACAGCTTTTCTCATCCCGGAGCTCAACCCTCCTTGAACTTGGCTGCCTCAGAGCAAGGCGCCCCTTCCTGCACTCACCGGTGCACGGCCTGGTAAATCTGGGAGGCCCAGGCAGGCACAGGGCAAATACTGTCCGCCTCACAGGGAAGGCAAGGAAGGAACTACGTACCACACATGTAGATACCTGGTACCGGAGTTTTCCTGAAAAGAGGCCCTAGCTTTTGTCACTCCTACAGCAAATGAAAGCCAGTGCCATTGAGTGATATTTTCATGGCATTATACTTTCCCACCTCCAAAAGATGGGAAACTAATCTCCTGAAGACTCTTCTAGTCCCTGGATCCACCTGGACCTAAAACCAGTCCTGCCACTGGAGTTTTCAATTCTAAGAGCCAATATAGTCCTTTTTTTTTTTCTTTTGCCGAAGTCCATAGGCCTAAGTCCTCTGAATAAGAACCCCATCCCTCCCCACTCCTGTTTCCTGTTTCTTTCCCCGTGGAGCGCCCTAGGGGGGTGCTTTCCAAACCCCGGCCTGATTAAGCTCACGCGTTCAGAGACACATACACACGTGTGCACACACGAGCGAGGAGACACGTGGAAACACACACAGGAGAGGAGGCCAGGAACACCCACTACCTGTGCACACACATCCACAGACACGCGGCTGCACGGAGAGAGGCAGGACCCTCTTCCTACTCACATATTTGTGGTCAACAAGTCGCTCTCGAGGGTGGGCAGAAGCCCGTATTTCCACAGGGACAAAATGAATTCGACCCGCGTGCACTTTGGCCAGTCTTCTCCTTTCAGTGCAAATTCCTGGGCAGAGTCCAAGTTGGGATAGGTTGGGCCTCCCACGCAGCTGTGTCCGGCACCCTTGCCAGAGGGCCACGGCCGGGACAGGGACCCCAGCCCCTCTCAGGGAAGAAGGCTCCTGCCTTCTAACTTAATCGGCCTTCCTTGTCCAAGATGCCCTTGTCTCCACTCTCCCCTGCTCCTAGATGAGCTCACCCCTTCCAGGAAGCCTGCCTTTAGTATTCTCACCCCCTCCCCGTCCCCTCCTGTGCCCTCCCTTTCCACCTGCCATCAAGGTTACCCAGTCTCTAGGATCCTACACATTAGCTTTCGATTTGCATCTTACCGGTCTTCTTCCCTCACGGAATCAGGAGTTATTACAGCAACGTCTCTTCCCGAATTCGAAGGTTAAGGAAACCAGTACAGCTGTCACACGTGGCCAAGGTGTTTCACGCCTGAGCCTCAGTAGTCAGGACAACAGAGCAAAACCGCAGTTTGTCCCTTTGTTGCTTCTTCTTCTTTCTTTTAACAGATAAGTAATTTACCTTTTATTTTTTTCTTTGTCAAGTTTTTATTTAAATTCCAGTCAGTCTCTTCTTTTTTTGAACCCACACCTGAGCATCGGTGTGCAGAGTCAAGGGACAAACACTTTCGCGTTTCAGTCCTCCAACTAAACATTAAACTACTCTGACAGGGTGGACAACATCTCTTTAATAATTAATAATGTGCCCTCAGGACAGGACCCCGTATGATGCATAAACATTTCCTGGTAACACAGGCTGTGGGGTTACCTACACACACTGGTTGTTCTGGAAGTTTGGAGAGGATGATGGATAGAGGGTGTGGGGTTTCCCTTCTCTTTAAAAACATTTTTTTTTTGTCTGTCAGAATACCAAAGCATTACATATGCTTCATGAAACATTTAAACATTATACAAATAGAACACAGCGAGTTAAAAACCCCTCTAAGCTGAGCCCCCCGGAGACAACCACCACTGACTTTGTGGAATTGTTCTCCAGACTTTGGCTTTTTTTTAATGTTTATTCATTTTTGAGTTGCGAGGGCGGGGGGGCGTTGCAGAGAGAGAGGGAGACCCAGAATCCAAAGCAGGCTCCAGGCTCTGAGCTGTCGGCACAGAACCCGACACGGGCCTCGAACCCACAGACCGCGAGATCGTGACCTGAGCCGAAGTTGGACGCTCAACCAACCGAGCCATCCAGGTGCCCCAAGACCTTGCCTTTATGTGATTCCTTTTACGAAGGGGCTCACCCTACACCAGCTTTGCTTTTGCAATTTGGGGCAGAGATCCACACCCTGCCTCACTCACGCCGTCGGGGACCCCTGTGCTGCCTTGACTGTAAACTCAATGTCCACGGTGTCACCTGTTTTATCCTGAAAGGACCCCGGCCTCCGCGTGCGGCCCCTACAGGGATGGGCTTGGAGCCGCCCTGGCAGAGGACCCGTCGGGCCCCAGTGAGGCCTCCTCCACCTCCCCTCCCTCTCCCCCCTCCCCCTCCCCGCTGCCTGCCCCTTCCTCTTCCCTCCTCCCATCTCCCCTCCTCCCTCAGTTTCTCCTGGAGCCCAGAGGGAGGCCAGGGGGCATAACACATCCAGTGGCAGCCAGGCGTGTTTCAAAACATTCGCTGTGTTCACCTTAAACCCTTGACGGTCTTGTGGGCCCTGATCTAAACCACGGGTTTAATAGGCTGTGTGTCACTGTTTGAACCCTGAGCTAGCGCCTAAAGGTCTGAATTTAGTTCTGACTCTGAAAGTTGACTTGTTTCCTTCAAGTTAACCGGGTGGGGGTGGGGGTAACAGTGCCTACCTCGTAAATAAATATTTATGGGGATTAAAGGAGCTAACGCAGGTAAGGCGTTCGACAGAGAGCCGGGCACCATCGGGCTGGCAGGCGTTACCGCTGTCACGAGTTCCAACTCAGGGATGTCTTCATACCGCTCTCCTCCTCCAGGCCGGGAAAGCCTGTGTTCCTCCCCTGCTCCTCCCCTCGGAGTGGCCCCGGAATCCCCTCAAGTGCTCCTGGACCCCAGGAGCCAAATGCTTTTTTAGGTGGAGTTTGGTTGAGAGCCACAGGCTGGTGGTTGGGAGGCTGGGTGGGTGAGGACGAGCCCCCCAGGGAAAGGGCCGGAGCTGGGGGACCTCGGGGGTCCTGGCTGTGTGAGCTCAGTTGTCACCCGAGACTCTGTGGCCCGTTCCCTGAGGAGATGGTCTCTGAGGCCTGTCCCACCCACGCGGGGAGCAGGGGGAGGCCCAAGACTGAGCAGAGGGTTTGGGAGGGGTGTGCTGGGCCCAGGGCAGAGGCAAGGACCATATCAATCTATATCTTATGTCTATATGTCTATGTCTATATCTATATAACTGCATCTATATCTATATCTATATCTATATCTATATCTATATCTATAACTATATATCTATGTCTATAAATATATCTATATCTACAACTATATCTATATCTATAACTGTATCTATATCTATGTCTATGTCTCTAACTATATCTATATCCATATCTATATCCATATCCATATCCATATCCATATCCATATCTATATCTATATCTATCATTTCCCTTCCCTTCAAAACAAAATAGCACTTAGAAGGATTTATACGCTGAGGCTACCCCTCCCCTCCTACCTACCCCCGTCCCGTTCCTCAGGGGAACCACGCACCTGTTTCTGGCTTCAGGTCTCTGGGGCCACTTCTGGTCTCAGGGGAGTTCTTGGCGGGAGGGAAGAGAATCCCTTCTCCCTGCCGGGCTCTGACGGAAGAAAGAAGACGCTTGTACAGGTGGTGAGCGAACCACTGGGCGCTGCCAGCGGCAGGTATTATCAGAAAGGGTGTTCAACCATCTATTTTCCTCCCACAATTTTGCCCACACACATTCTCAGCTCTTCGCCGACGAGGCTCTTCCGTGGCGTGGATTCCCGTGTCCGAGCAGGAGATGGAAAGCGAGGCTCTCGCTGTCAGATTCCACAAACAGGAGCCTCGTTCTTCCCTCCTAAACCTGCTTCTGTTTCTTAAACGCCGGTCGGTCGGCAGAAGGGGCATCTGACGATCTGATGTGAAGTCTGCTTTCTTACTCGGGGCATTAAAAAAAGAGGCGCCTCCTACGGTCATGGTAGAAATATTCGAAACGAGAAAGCGTAGATAAGTTCTGATGATGTAGAGCAAAATACAAAGGCTGAAGAAAGACTCTGGGCTTTTCCATCCTCTAGTGTAACATTTTCTAAATAGGGGGAATGGACTCTCCCAAGACTTGGATTACGGTGTTCTTCCTAAAACCTGTGTAGCAAGTCCAGGCGCTCCCCAGGGAAAGAAGGAATCCAACGCCGAAAGACCAAAACCCCGCGTCCCACCACCCAGGCCGGCTTGGCGTGACTCTCCACGTGCCCCCTGATAAGAGTCCACCCCTCGCTCTTTGCCATTCATCGGGAACAGACGGACACGTATGGCCACGACCCAGTGGAAAGTGAAAGGTTGGCCCTGGGGCTCATCTACCTCAGCAACAGTAAAGGGCTGGTCAAGTATGGACGCCTGGTCCCACACCCAGGCGGGGCCAAGGCCACAGGCAGGGGGAGCTTTCCCTAAACGCTTGAGCGATCACTCTCTCCGAATATTTCACCGGTTGCTGCTTTGCGAAGTCTGTTCCCCTCATTTTACCTTCTACCTCTCTTGCCTTTCCATCTCCTATCAGCTTCTTATATAATGAGACGTTGAAACGTTTCCTTTTCAGTTTGACCCGCGTTAAGGTGTTCTACACACCAAGCTAGGTGTCAATTCACGTCATCCTGTTGGGTTCAAGGATGATGCCCCTGGCTTTGGCGGGTTTGATACCAAAGGCGATATCCTTCCTCTGAGGTGTCCCGTCTTCCACCAGCCGTTGGCAGGGGCTGTGGGGACCTATTAATTGGGGTCTCTGTTCCCTTGCGGGCCCAGGGCCGACGCCAATCACAGTTGAGAAGCTGGTTAATGACGTAGGCAAAAAGAAGTCCTTCGTTGTTCTAACCTCTCCCTCTGTCAGAGAGGCGGCCTGGTGTGGCACACACGGAGCCTTAGAGCAGAGCCTGATATTTCTACAGAAGTTTCCATGAAGAAGACCTTATGCCTCGTGGGAGCAGCCAACACAGCGAGTCTCCCACAGACCAGTCGCGTCTGTAGGAAAGGTACGGACAAGGGGGGGCATCACAAATGATACGCAGTTGTTAGGAAGAACATAAACGAACGCCGCTGAGCGTCACGTCTAGGCATTGAAACTTTCCAGGCATATCTTGCCTCCCTCCACCCGGATGGAAATCCACCGATAGCGCCGTGCCTGAGAATGAAAGGCGTAGCCTCGTCTCTGACTCTCCCCTGACTGCCACCGACCGTTCTTCCCGGGTGGACCTGCCGCTTTTATACACCACGACTCACTCGGAAACATTTCCTTTCCATCTCACTGTGCCCGCAGGAGCAAGTTTCATTTTTCCAAAGGCTGCGTCCAATTCGCTTCACTCGGTGACCGTGCGGTTTTGTGGAGGGCCTGACCCACCCCAGGGGCTAAACATCGGCCAGCTTGTGGGCCGGGAGGCGGTGCTTGACTGTCTCCCACAGGAGAGTTGGAAAGATGGTCGTAAGGGTGGGGATTTTGTCAGCCACCCCACCTCGAGGGAAGGGAGAAACACCAGGGTCTCCCACCTCGGAGGAGAAGAGCAGCGAGCGAGCGGACCCAGGGACAGATCCTATAATTCCGAGAGATGGTGACGACAATGGCACCGGCTGAGGGCTTCACGTCCGGGAGCGTGGCATGTGCCAGCCTGTGCTAAGAGTGCTACCTGCACTGTCTCCGTTAACCCTTACAATAACCCAGCGAGATACTGGTCGCCGTTGCCCCCTCCCTGTCCTCCATGGGGTGTGTGAGGAGGGAGCCAGCACCATAAATGGAACAACCATCGAGAAGCTGAATAGCCCGAGGTAGAACCGGGGGCCGCTGTGCTACGTGTTCGCATTTGGGAGCTCTGAGCCGGCCCTCGAGGTGCCCGCCCGGTGTCTCCACCTCACCGACTGCTTGGCCGACGGGATGGATCAGAGTCTATGCAGCGGGACACCTGAATGTCTTTGGTACATTCCTTAGTTTGAGATGGGGATTCTCGTCCGAGGGAGTTATGAGGGGGAAGGGTGGTCTTGGCAGAGGGGAGGGAGGAAGGGATACAGAATCAGGCAGGGGTGAAAAAGCAAAGAGCGTGGTCTTGACTAGAGTCTGGCTTTAGTTTGATCCCACAGCAAAACTCTGGAACACGAACTTGCCCATAGGTTAGTCACACCTTGAGGCCAGGCCTGGCCAGGCCAGTCAGTCACGGACCAAGGACAGGGAAGGGATTAGGAGGGATTTTGCCTCCCAGCTGAGGCGACTTCCTTTCGACTCAGAGCACTTCTTCGGACACGGGGTAGTGGTGAGCTAACTAACCCACAGCCCCTGGGAGATGGGTCCCCACAGAAAAGGGGGCCTGGGCAGGGCCCCAGAAGCATCCACTGCAGATGAGACACGATTGGCTCTGTGGCACCCCTCACGCCCAGGCTGCTGGAAGCAGGGTGCTGGCCGCTGTGGAATGCCCCAGGCACGGGCCCATGCCAAAACGGAGTCTCCTTTCCATAGGTACTCTGCCTCCCTCAGGGGGGGGTCTCAGGACCCTGGGTTTGTCCACAGCCTTGTCGCAATGAGAGTTCTCATGGCAGCGGGGCGGGGTTGGTGGGACCAAAGAGGTTTAGTGTGAAACCAGGGTGTTTAACCTGGTCAGAAAGGATAGCCAGTTGAATCCTCAGGGATCCATCCCATACTGGACCCGGATGTTCTGTTCAAGTCATTAAACAGCCGGTGACCAGAGGAGTTGACTAGACCGCTGCCTCGGGCCAGGAACACAGACACTCATCTCCTGTTGTGACTCTAACATCTGGGCATGCGTGGCAAAGGCCAGGAGTGTCCTTCGTCTGCATGGGTGGCGTCTCCTGAGGCTGAGTGTGTGGTATGGCTACTATTCCTCAAGGAAGGAGCCATTTGTGACCCACGTCAGTTCTGAGGTCAGAGGACAGTGCCTCTGGTGTCATTGGGGGCAGGGGGGAGAGCCTCCTACCCTGAGCAACTCCAGCTAGGCAACCACGCCTCCTGCACACAGATACTCCCGGGGGCTGATTTCCACCAATGTCATTTTAGCATCGTAATCCAACAGTGGAAATCAAAGTTGCCCGGCTGGATGGGATATGATCCAATTCCTGATAGGCGGTTCCTGAGGGAGAAGGAGTTGGGGTCCCTCTGCAGGCATTTTTGTGTCAGGTAAGAGCCACATTAATGACCAACAGAGTTAATTTAAAGGAAGGTCACCACCGGACAGTCTCAGGGAGACCAGTGCCACCCCACCCCCACCCCAGACAACTGCAGACAGACCGTCCTTGTCTATTCACGTCTGGTAGCAACGTCTACGAGTAAGATAGGTGAATGATAGATAAATGAATGGGTAGATGGATAGATGATTGACAGATAAAAGTATATAGATGCTATTTTTTATTTTCAACTTCAGACAGTCTCTGTTGACTCTGCTATAGAAAACCCAGATTCGGCTCTCCGATGCTTGACGGCTGCATTACCATTTTGATCCTTCCATTCATGCCGTTGCACTTGGGGTCAATTACTACTGCTTGAGTTAGCAGGGCAGAGAGCTGGAGGAGCCTTGGCTTTGACATCATCCTACAGCTTCCATGCCAGCCCCAGGTGGACCGTGTCCAGATCTCCTAATGCCCACGGCCTTCTTCCCGAGGAAGAAGTTGTCTTGCTTAGGACCGCTGTCACACGAGGCCTTCTCTGTTGTGTCCATAACAGCAGGTCCTAACCGATGTACCACTGCTCTCAGCGTCCAGTGCAAATGTCCCTCCCTGGCTTAGCCCTGCCCCTCTCGGAGCCTCATATCGCAATACCACAGTCCTCTTTACCAGGCAGGCACTAGCCACATGAGCTTTCACTCCACGCCTCTGATACGAGCCGACGAGGAACTACCAAGCCACTCAGAGTGGCTCCGGAGAGCCCCAGTCTCACTTGGGTCCCACATCCTGCTGGCATTCTCTTCCATTCTTCTGCTTGGTAGTTCTCCACACATATATTCGCCATTACACATTTATTGGTGGGTTTGTTGGAGTTTTGCCTTCCCCACTAGACCGTAAGCTCTCTCGGGGAGGAGTCTAGGTCTGTTTTGTTCACTTTGATGTACCCAGAACATAGAATTATCGCATACAATTGGCAGTCTCTAAGCATTAGTAAAAGGACTCAAACAACAATGAGGAGCTCAGTTCAGAGAATTTAAGCAAGAAGCTCCAACCCCTATGGCTAGGAAAGCTGGATTTGAACTGAACTTTGTCTTACTTGTTTGTTCTAAGCCTGTCAAACAACTTCTGGGAATCTGGTTTCCCTTGAGCGACTTTTCCTTTCAGAAGAAGGGAAGAATTCGCTTTTCAGCTTACCACAAGTGTCCCGTCTCCCGGATGGTTAAATTTCTCATTAAAAATTAGCGAGGGGCACCTGGGTGGCTCAGTTGGTTAAAGTGTCAGGCTCTTGGTTTCAGCTCAGGGCATGATCTCATAGTTCATGCATTTGAGCCCCCGCGGGGGACTTTGTGCTGACAGCGGGATTCTCTCTCTCTCCCTCTGTCTGCCCCTCTCCCTGCTCGTGCACGCTCTCTCTCAAAAATTAATAAACTTTAAAAAAGTTAGTGAGATGGGTTTTCAGCGTGCAAATCTCCTTTTCCCATAAATGAGACAGCCTCCCTGAGTTTTATCTCAAGTCACTGAGACCCAAACCCTGCCTCACATTACACTGTCGATCTGCCAATAACCAGAATGCACACTCAACATAGCTCCGGGGACGCGCAGCAGAGTCCGGTCGGGAAAAAGAAGAGATACCCCCAGAAGAAACTGTATGAACTGGCTAATACGCCTTGTCAAAAACCATAGGGAAAATCTATGGGGACTTTTAAAAGGCTTTTGGACCAAGAGAGGTGGAATATAATTGTGGTTCAGGTGATATTTATTGATATGTTTGCTCACCGGAGATTCTACATTGCGTGTAGGAGCCCACACAGCCTGATACGGTTTTTATCCTTGGGGGGTGGTGGAGGTGGGGGGTGAATAATCCAAGTCTGGACCAAATGTTGAGCCATGCTGAATTATATTTTTTAAAAGACCAAATATCCGAGAAAGCAGGAAATCACAGATGTCAGGAAACAAGAATGCTTTATTGGGTCCCTTGCATGCGTCCAGCCCATCCACCCTCTCACTGTCCCCTGACAGGCCCCAGAAGATGGTCTCGCTCCTTGCCATGAGAAATACATGTGCGGGGCGCTCCTGGCTTTCCTCTCTAGTCTGGAAGGCTGGTTGGAAGAGATGCTGTGAAAACGAGCTTCCTGATCTCAGCAGCAGAGATAGATACAAGGAACAAAGTAGATGAGTCATCAAAATGGTCATGGGCATGGAAGCCAGACCCCTGGCTGTGGCTAATCGATCACCGGGTCCCAGGAATGAAAAAGACCAGACAGTCCCTAAGATATCACCTAGTTGTTACCGTCACCAAAGACTTCTGGTTGGGCAGACAGGTCTGTCTCAAGCTGCCAAGGTCACGTCAAAACCTCCTACTAATTTCCAGACCTTCAATGGAGAGCAAGTCAAACATCTTGGAAGGGAAACCTTACTTTGACACTTAGATATATATTGCGAGCCTTCCTTGGCCTTCCCCAAAGGGATCTGTGTCCATTTATCTGGGAACTAGACAAGGAAAGGGAAAATATCCATATGTGGGGAGAGGGGTTCTGTAAGACACTGGCTCCAAGCCATGGCCATTTTCTGGGGACAACAGAAAAGTATGCGACCTGTCAACCAATGGGGATGATTACTAAACCAAATTTGCACCAGAGTAAACACACTGGAACCTCAAAGGCAACCAAGGATTATTTTGAGTGAAGAGCTGAAATGGATATGTTTTTGAAATAGGCATCGCTCCCACACTGGCGCTCTGATGTGTGGGGTGAGAGCAACAGAATAGGACAGGACAAGCACAAGCCATTGGAATCCCCCTCTCTACCAAAACGGTAAATCGAAAGCAGGACCGCATTCCTAGGGGCAATGTAGAAATTAGTGTAGCTATCAAGACCTTGAGGGGGAAGTCATAGCAATGCCTACCACAGGTCAGCTGGGCCAGTGCAAAACACCGAGAGGTCTCCGGATTGCCTCAAGTTTTAAAAAGTGATGTCTCCAATGGCAGGTGCTGTTCCAGAGACGGTCTTCCTGCTAAAGCAAGTTCATCTAGCACTTGGTATGAATCCTTTGATCTAGTGAATTCATGGTTTTCTTCTACTTTGATGAACAAAGAACGTCAGAAACGATTCATCTTCACTTGGCCTGGGGTATATTGCTCTGCTGTCCTGGCTTAAAGGTACGGAACATCTCAGCCGTCCAGCTCTGTGGCTCAGCCGGCTCACAGGGACGCTGCCCTCACCGCCACCACATTCCCTCACACTGATGGCATCATGCTGATAGAGCCTGGAGGTCAGCAGTGTCCCTACGTGACTTGAGAAGACATATGTGAGTCAGAGGTGGGAGACAAATCACGCGAAAAAAAAAAAAAAAAAGGTCTTGACAAAGTTCCTGGGGGTGAAGGGGTTTGATTAGGTCAGAATATTTTCCACCATAGTGTAGAACAAGTGAGTGCATTTCGAATCCCTTACCACGAAGACCCAATTTCAGGCAAAAATGCCATGTTAGGGCATCTTGTTCCAACCCGCGTGCTCACTGACCCAGAAGGCCACCGGCTTTGGGGTGGGTCCCGAGCAGGTTCTCCGGCGGGGAGAGCCTTTAGTACGAATGGTTCTCCTACCAGGCCACGTGACGGGACAAATGTCGTGCCTGAGGTATCTGTCCGTCTGTGGTGTATTGGGGAAACACGTGGGGCCTGTGGCCCAGCACAGCATAATGATGCTTCTGGCAAGTCCTAACAAGCATGGCAGGGGAACCCAGGGTTCAGAACCAAGTGTTGCTCTGGCCAATAAGTAACTCTTATCCTTTTGAGACAGGGTCCTCCGGCTTGCCACCGGGCTCTGGGGCAGCCTAAATTCTCAGCTACAACATAGCAAGTGGCCTCACGAACCGGGTTATCCGAAGCACCCAGCCATAGTGAGCCATGTCCAGAAGCACTCCATCATTAAGGGGATGCTCTGAAGGCACAAGTGGGGCCGCGTGTGTGAGTGCCTCACTCATCCTCCCACGATGCCCCCTCCTGCCCTGCTCCTCAGGTCCCCCCTCCCCCCGGTCTATACCTATCACCTCAAGGGGGCAGGGTTTGTCTTGACCACTATGGGTCCTTCATATCCGGCTTTGCATTGACTTTCCTTCTCCAACATGCCTCTCCTACCGTCATCACCCATGGAATTCTCGAATGCTGTAAACGTCACTGTGGTATCCCCACACAGTGCCTTCAACCCAAGGATGCACTTTACAGCAAAAGTAAAGTAATGGGTTGATGCCTGTGGCATTCCCTCATCTTGTCGGGGTCCCTACAGTCCAGAAGCAGTCAGCTTCATGATATGGTGAGATAGTTTGCCGAAAACTCAGTGATGGCCCGGGTTGAGAAACCATACCTTGAAAGGTTGGGCCAGACCCGCAGGATGTCGCATAGGCTCTGAACTGGCAACCGAGTCATGGTATTAGGTCGCTCTCACAGGCTGGGAAGCAGGGTGGAGATGTGCTGTCACCACATCTCATTACTCTTCACATACCTGAGCTTTGGGATGAGGCTTTAGTCTCCAAGGAGACACATCCTCAAAATGTCATAATAAGCTGAATTAGAAGCTAAGGCACCTGATCATTTCAGGCTCCTTAAACCTCTGAGAACACATAACAAGAGGCTGTGGGAGTCATAAGATGGTTAACGTTATCGAGGGAAAATATTGTCGCTACATAAAAGGAGGCGGGGGCACAGGTGGATGTGGGGTGAGTCCTAGGGTGCCCCCCCTACTGCCAGGTCCTATGGTAAATAAACGCCCACCACGCAGGCAGGACCACCGAGGAGCTGGACTTCTGAAGTTTTGGGTCACGCCGACGGGCAAAGCATCCCTCGTCATGAACACTAGTTCTCATGACCTATTCTGGAAATGGACTGCAGCCTTTACCCATGCTTCCTTTCTTGCTGGGTCCAAGGACTTGGGTTGAATACAGTTACTTTCACCACTTAATCCACAGGTCGCAGAATTTCAAAATGGAATTATATAAAAGAGAGAAGAGTGTCACTAGTGACGCTGGACTTGGGACAATGGTAGCCCTGGTCACTACCCCTTGGACTTAGTCATTGGATGTGACCTTGAATGGTCTCCCCAAGCAGAGAGGAAGTTGTTCTTGGTTGTATGTGAGTGAGTCGTGATACATCGGGTGGGGAAGAACAGTCTTTGTGTGTGTGTGTGCGCGTGTGTGTGTCTTTGTTGCTGCCACCAAGCCTTTCCTACCGTTCCATTCTCCACCATCCTTCTGGTAAGTATCCCTATGCTTTGGGAAACTGCCGCTGCCCTGCTCCATGATGCCCTGAGCTCTAGGACAGGAATCTGAATCTTGCGTGAAGGGAATCCCATTGGAACCAATCGGTGGTTGGTGAGTAGAGTAGCTCTGAAGCTACTCCTCAAAGCCAATCATCAGCTATTCCTTTGGTTCTTGGAGCTGCCCCAACACCTTTCCCACAAACCCCTTCTCCTTGCTTAAGTTGGTCAGAGTCCATTTCTGTGGTGCAAAATCCAAGAAACCTAACGCAAAGAGGCTCCTTTGATACTCCCTCATGTATCTTTGCCTCCAACAGCGGTCAACTCAGGGTCTGGCACAAAGCAGGTGCTCAGTGTATGTCTGTTGAATGAATGGATGAATGAATAATATTCCAACTCTCAGTTCACCAAGGCGGTCTGGATATACAGACTGGGAGGGTTGGGGGCACACTGGGACAAGAGGAAAAGGTGGGGAGAGTCACCTGAGCACAAGATGAGGTAGAGAGGTCAGAAATGTCAAAACGGAGGGGCACAAATGACAGGCAAGAAAAGGCCTGGGTGGTGGCATGGGGTTGTTTGAGAACAAGAAGTCTCTGCACCTGGGGAAGCAGGAAACGGTCAGCGGGCGGCTGAGAGGCGGATGCTGGTTGTGTCCTGAGCTGGCCTCGTTGCCGTGGAGAGAGCCAGACACACTGGGCATCTCCCCAAGGCCTCCAGCTCTGTTCTTCCTTCCTGGGTTCCTTCCTTTGTGTTCCTCTTCCAAAGGAAGGAACAATTCCAAAGGCCTCAGTCCCCAGGACCCTGTTCAGGGACACAGCCCTCAGCCTCGTCATGCAAGAAGCACAGACTGTCTAGCCGTGGCCACAAAAGGCTGAGACTGAACGTCAATCCAGGAGCCAAAACCTGGGTTCATCATTCCAGAGGGCCCAGGGGCTGCAGGATCCCCGCAGAGCACCTGCCTGGGGAGAGGGGACCCTGACTCCGTATACCCACAACCACACCAGATAAGGGCAAGTGGGGTACACAGTTGCTGCCTTTATTGCATTCCAAGGGGAGCAGACTAGCACCAGACCCATCCCGCCCCAGGCCTCAAGGAGGGGCCCTCGGGAAGGACCCAGGGTGCTGGGCTAAGCACAGCAGTTCCTCGGGGGCCCCTATGTGAAGCCCAGAGCTGGAGCCCCAGGATCGAGAGCTAATGGCTGGGGGCACACTTCCTGGTTCCCAGGCACAGAGACTCCCCTCCACCCCAGCATGCGGGTGGGCTTCGCCCTTCCTGCAACTCCCAAGGGCGTTCCCCCCACACCACCCCCCGGAGAAGAGCCTAGCCCTCCGGCCCCGGTCTAGAGGGGATGTGAAATTCACTGTGACTGCGTCTCCTTTCCGTATGGAGCACAAGGTCCCTCCAAGTCAACACCTTCCCTCTGGCCACAGCCGATGACGCAACCCTCATGCCACTTCTCGCCTCACAGGCAAGGGGTCTGGGAGAGGCTGGGGAGGAATCTGGCTGGTGGAGCCCCTGGGCATGGGGACGCGCAGGGAGGCAGCGGAGGCAGGACGGCGGGCTGTGACAGGGCTCAAAGCTGGGGATGGAGATCTGGGTGCGGGAGCAGAGGACTCAGGGGAGTGAGTGTCTGCGTGCTGGGAGAAGGAAGGGCATGAACACACGTCACCAAAGACCACGGCACAGGAACACGACAGGCTCTGGAAGGGCACTGAGCCCCACGTGGGCTCAGTGACCGGTTAGTTGTAGGACAAGCTGGGGAAGAATGAAGCCACGTAGCTGGAAAGAGAGTCACCAGGCCAGACACGGCTGGGGCAGTCTGGAGCCCCGAGGACAGATCGGGGCCAAGCAAAGGAGAAGGGTAAAGGCTGGCCCGCGTGCCCCCAGGGTACAACATTCACCGCAGGGTCCGGCAGGGCGGGGGGCTGGGTGCGGAGCTCATGCAGAGGACTCGGGAGCCTCCGGCAGTGGCCAGTGTAAACTTCAAGAAGGGCCTGGGCCGCCAGACACTTGGGGCTGCCGTCTGGGAGCCCCGGGTGACGCTGGCGCCAGGAGAGGCCACTGGGTGCCACGCACAAAAGCCGTCTGCTGAGGAGCGGATCGAGGAGAGGCTGCCCAGAGAGGCCCCCGAGTGGTGCCTCCCCGGTGCACCTTCCCTGGTTAGTTCCGTATCGGGCAAGTCTCCATCAGTTCGAGCTGCTTCCTTGTTGGTCTGCTGCTGGGCGGAGGCCCCGAGCCTCCCGTGGGGGGCTACCGCATGCCCTGGGCCTTGAGGCCGCCCTCTTGGATGGGAGGCTGTCCCAGTAACTGGGCGGTGAGTGCCTCTGAGGCCTGAGGGGCGGCCTTGGAGCTTGGAGTATTCTTCCGGGTGCCCTGGGGACTGGGGGGGCCTTTCCTCTGGGGCTGAGGACTCAGCTGGGCGCCCTTCCTGCCAGTAGATGGACTCTTGGAGCCTTTGGCCTTGGCTTGAGGGTGGGCGGCCTCGGGGCCCTTGAGGGGTTTTAGCCCCAGCATCTCACAGAAGGTGTTGCACTGGTGGGAAGAGGCAAACTGGTCCAGCAGGGCCGGGAAGCAGCTCTCCTTGAGGCCTTGGTATCTGCAGCCAAACAGGAAAAGCTGAGCGGGAGCTCCCCCCAGAGTGAGAGCCCTCGGGGGGCCTACTCTGGGGTGGCCAGGGCCAGCGTGTCACGCCCTACCCTTTCAGGGGGGCTGGGAGTCCAGCTGGGCACTACCTCACGGGGCAGCATCCCAAACCTCAATTTTAAACTGAGGCCTCCTTACGCCGCGGCCCAGGAACTTATCACGTCCACGGTAATCGGTGTGCAGATGACCTACCTTTTCAGTATTAAGTAGAGCAGACTCCACATCACCACTTTCCTCCCAGGGCCCTGCTCATCTGCGCCCCGATGAGCTTTCTCAAGCGAGAAGAAAGAGGAGCCCGGGGCTGCAGGTGAGCAAGTGAGCCTGTGTGCGGGCGTCAGTACTGCTGGTCCAGGGGCACCTGGGGGGCTCAGTCGGTTAAAGCGTCCGACTTCAGCTCAGGTCATGAGCTCATGGTTCATGGGTCCGAGCCCCATGTTGGGCTCTGTGCTGACCGCTCAGAGCCTGGAGCCTGCTTCCGATTCTGTCTCCCTTCTCTCTGCCCCTCCCCCACTCATGCTCTGTCTCTCTCTCTCTCTCTCTCTCTCTCTCAAAAATAAAATAAATGTTAAAAAAATAAATTTAAAAAATGCTTCTGGTCCAGACCTGGGGTCAGGGGCACGGGGGTGGGGGACGGTCAGCAGTCCCTGGGACACTACTATACGGCCGCCAGGGCAGCTAGGACCATTCGGCCACAGGCCCAGTACCTCAGGGATGGAGAACCAGAAGACCTTTGACAATTTCACACCCCGAGAAGATTCTCAGAGGGCCTCCTGTCCCCGAGAACCACTCACCCTCGTAGTTTGGTAGCAATCTGCACATCAGTCATCTTCCAATCAACCCCTGGAAAGAGAGAGAGCTGGGAGTTGAGCAGCCCGGGCCGGTTCCAGGGCCCCCACCTCTCCAAGATGGGTATCATTGGGCAGGAACTTGCCAGGGTTCGGGGCACGCCATCACCTCTGACCTGTATCACAGGTGGTGTGGGCAACTCTATGTTGTTAGTGGCAATAATATCCCATTCTCACGGGTGAGGAGATAGACTCAGAGGTAAGGGACCGAAGCAAGGTCACATTCATTCATTCATTTGATAACTGAGCACTGACCCTGGGCCGTGGCCACTGAGTCAAAGTAAAAGTTCAGTTTTTCTTACTCCTAGATCCCAAACTCTTCCAGCTGTTCAATCCTGCCTCTGTTGGATCACACTAGGCCACAAACTGGGCTGGCCTCTGGCTTCGAGCTAACCTTTGCTCCTTCCTCTTACCAGATTGGCCTATCTGGGCAAGAGCCAGGAGGCGGAACATGAAAGTCAGTCAGGCTGGACCAGCAGAAAAGTAACACTGGATGAGACTGGCTTCCACGTACTCACACAGAGAGCAGGCAAGCATCCACGCAGGACTAGAGGAAGGCAGTGTTGGGAGAACAGACACGGAGGAACGGTCCCCACCCTGGCCGGTCCACCCAGCATCCCAGCGTCCAACGTTAGAGTAGGAACCTCTCCCCACTTTCCAACTGTCCGGTCACACCCTTGCAGGAACCCGCCTGTCACTAGCAGGGCTCAGTGCCGCATGTGACGGAGGGACACATGCGTGGGCCTGAGAGGCGGGCACACCCAGACTGATTTCAGCCCCATCCCTTCCGAGCTGCGAGAACTACCTCCAACCCTCAGCTGTAAGAGTGGGGCAACGCTGCCCACCTCGCCGGGGTATTGAGAGCATCATGGGGTGTGCAGGGCTCTGATTTAGTGTCTGAAACACAGAGGTCATACAGGAGGCGTTAATCTGTCTGTCATTTCTCTCTCAGGACCATCACCCTGCACTCTGCCCCACACTAGCCATGATCCCTTACGTTGGCACAGAATTTCAGTTTGCAGAAGGTGCCCGTGGACACCGCCTCACTCAGGCCTCGCAGCCAGTCTGGGAGGCAAGGAGGATACTGTCACCCCTTGGGGCGGAAAGGGTGGTGAAACTCAGGGAGATTAAGGGGCCCACTCTGTCTGTGCTTTGGCTTTCCCTTGGGTTTACAGAGACCAGCAGAAAAGCCATGAGGTGTAGACTAAAGCCTAATTTCTCCGACCCCCAGCTCTTCCTACTACATTGCATGATCATCTCGTACTAGAAACTGGTATACTTATATCACAGCTTCCTGAGGACAGTAACGATTCCCCATTCGCCTTTTTAGCTTCCCGATGTTGGGTAGATGTTGGATGGATGGAAGGAAGGATGGATGGAGTCAACAAACAGAATGAATGACAATAGCTTAATGTGCTACCAGTCCCCCCCCCCCAATATACAGAATTATATATACAATATTTGCAGTGCAGTTCAATCCCAACGAAAAGCACACTTGAGCCGGTTTTCTGTCTCCGGCCCTTGGTTTTCTCACTAATGCACACTGGGGACTAGATGAGGTCATGTGTGATATTCCCAGCATCCCTCTCCTCCCACTGTAGAGAAAATCTCTTTTCCTCCCCCCTGCCTCGTTCTGGTTAGCGAGTAAGTAGGCCTGGGAAGGACTGATCAGGAAAAGGAGGAGGATTTGTGCTTTGCTGGCCTTTGTTGGAGGGGGAAGTCTGAGTAATGGGAGAGATAGAAATAAAAGGAAGCCAGAGAGACTAAGTTGGTTCACATAATAAAGAGCTAACAAAGTAGAGGAGGAAGAGGAGGAAGAGGAGGAGGAGGAAAGGAAGAGAGAAAGGAGTAGGATAGGAGGGGGGAGGAGGGAGAGGGAAAGGAAAAGGAAGAGAGGAAAGGAAAGAGGAGGGGGAGGAGGATGGGAAGAGGAGGAGGGGAAGGAGGAGGAAGAGAGAAGAGGAAGAAAGGAGAGGAAGGAGGAGTAGGGGGAGGAGGAGGAGGGGAGGAAGAGGAAGAGAGGAGAGGAAGGAAGAGGGGAGGAGGAAGGGAGTGGGGTAGGAGGATAAGGGAGAGGAAGAGAGGAGAGGAAGAGGAGGGGAGGAAGAGGAAAAGAGAAGGAGGAGGAGAGGAGGTGAGGGGGAGAGGGGGAAGGGTAAGAGGAAGGGAGGAAAGGATGGAGGAGGGGGAAGAAAAGGAAGAGGAAGGAAGGAGAGGAAGGAGAAGTAGTGAGAAGAGGAGGGGGAAGAGGAAGGGAGAGGAAGGAGGGCAGGGAGGAGGAGGAGGAGGAGGAGGAGGAGGAGGAGGAGGAGGAGGAGGAGAAGGAGGAAGGGGGGGAAGAAAGAGGAAGGGAGGAGAGGAAGGAGGAGGGGAAGGAAGAGGAAGAGATGAGAGGGAAGAGGCGGGGGAGGAGGGGCAAGGGGAGGAGGGGAAGGAAGGAGAGGAGGGAGAAGGGGCAGTAAGCTAGTGAGCGAGGATGGAGGGGAGAGTTTGGGAAGTAGGAAGAAGGGGAAAGTCCAGAGCAAAGCTGGAGGGAAAGGAGGACGGGAGATTCTGAAAAGGTGGTCGCGGCGTTTTAATTAGCCCCCACATAACGTTCTTTGAAATCCATTCCTTTTTCATTTTAACGGGAGCCTGGAGCCTGCTCCTTTATGCCCCTGCCCTTACAGAGCAGGCTGCGCGAGGCCCGGCGGGTGTCAAGGCCGCTCACAACACGGCGCCTGCCCGTCTACTCCACGAGGTCGCGGTGAAAAGCCAAGGCGAAGAAATAGGAGAGCGCATGCGCCGGCCCCGCCCCCCCGCCCGCCCTCTTGCACCCGCGCAGGCGCACCCCCCCCCCCCCCACCACCACGCGCTCTCGTACCTGCCAGATCCGTGACGAGGAAGCTGCCGTTCGTCCACAGGTAGAGCCAGTGCTGGAAGGTCTGGCATTTCTGCCTGACCTCAGAGCTGCTAGGTGCCTCCGGAGCCGCGGCCGGAGCCGCGGCGAAGCCCCATTCCCGCGAGCAGTAGGGCTGCAGGGGCTTGCCCAGATCCTCCTCCAGGGTGGCATACGGGATATTGTTTGCGGGCCGGTAGATGAGATACAGTGGGAGGATCCTAAACATAGTTCCACTGTGCTGTGAGCAGGAAGTATGGCCCGAGAGACGCCTCCCTCCATCTCAGCTATCTTTACCCTTGGATCGCAAAGGAGGGCCCTTCCGAGAAGGGAATTGTCAGCCCTGACGCCAAAGGACCGAAAGAGAGCGGAGCTCCGCCCTGAGTTCAGGAAAGGAAATGGGGGCCGTTGGCTTCAGAGTCCTTGTCCGTTCTCCGAGGTCAGCGGGGTTAGAACCCAACGGTGCCATGGCCCCAGGAGGACGGGCTTGGGTGAGGGACCAAGACCAGTATGTGTCAAACGGAAAGGATCACCTCCAGAGAGGATTCGGCCAGACTGCTCAGCGCCAACCAGACCCTGGTATTCGAGTCAAGAGTTCAGGCCTCAACATGGAAACGATGACCATTTCTAGCTGACTCCTACGAGGCCCTGCACTGACGCTGTCTGCCCACCCAACAGTCCTGGCCAGGGTGCCTGGAAGTCTGGCCTACCCTCTCCCCTTCCGAGAGTCCCAGAATCTGCTGTGTGGAATTCTGCAACCCAGCCAACACTGAGCTAAGGGGTGGGGAGTTCCGCAGAAGAGCAAGCAGAGGCTTTTCTAAAGTGGGCAGTTAATCTGGAGGTGTTTATTTCTAGATTTCGTGGGACCATTGAGCAGAGCGTGGGGTTAGATGAGGGCCCATTTGCACAAGCCCCCCACCCCCACCCCCCAGGGGCCGTGAAATCACTGTTCTGGGCCGAAGCTCCAGTCAACGGGTCTGAGACTGCATGACCCCCTCTCTGTGCACTTACTCAGGCACCTCCCCAAAGCCGGGTGCCGCCTGGGCTTCGGCTGCAAAGATCTTGCAGTACTCCCGACTCATGTTCTGGATCTTGCATCCCTGTGGATTGAGGAGAACCAAATCCGGTCAGCAAGGAAGCTCTCCTGTTCTCCATCATGTCCGGCTCTAAGCGGGAGGGCCGCCCACCAGAGGACTGCAGGGAGGATTCCAGGCCTGGGGAGGGGGGTGGTTCATGCCTCCCCTGCTCCCAACTCTGCAGCTCATTGTTCTCATTTGCAAAACAAGAGGCCTCAGGCCTGTTTTCAAAGTGGTTTCCAAACTGCGTTTCCTGGAGCCCCAGCCAAAGGTGGCAGGGCCCCGTAGGCCACGCTTTGGGGAGTGAGGGAGACCTAGACTGTCCACCCCACCCAGTCACTCTCCTTTCACCTCACACACAGGCTCCCATGCAAGATATGTGTGAGGGCAACAGGAAAGGTTCCTGCTCCAAAAATATGGTTTGAAAACAATAGCCCCAAAGACAGA
Source organism: Panthera leo (assembly GCF_018350215.1). Taxonomy (NCBI): domain Eukaryota; kingdom Metazoa; phylum Chordata; class Mammalia; order Carnivora; family Felidae; genus Panthera; species Panthera leo. Next base: position 4,595,822 of record NC_056684.1, read on the forward strand.
GCCTGGGCTAAGTCTCAGGCTCTCCTCAAGACCCATCCCAGGAGCCTCGTGAGGTTGACGCTGAGATGGTCTGTGCCCCACACTGGGCCTCCCAACAGGACCTGAGCCAGGAGGGGGAGGAGGGTAAAGAGCGGAAGGAGGGAAGGGGGATGGGGCACAGTACCTGGATGGTGACGTCGTAGTTTCTGCCCAGGAGAGAAGTCTCGCTGCTGGGCCCAAACACAAGCAGGCTGGACACCTTGATGATGCACGTGCGGCCTGACTCGAAGATGGGCTCCAGCCCATAGATGACCTTGGCCTGGGAGGCCTTCCGAAGGCCATACCCGTGTCCACCCCCTCGTAGCTCCTCGCTCACCAGGCGCCCAAAGAGTTTGTCCCCCCAGCAGCCCGAGTCGGCCAGACCCTTCGCAAACACCATGGGGGTCATCTCAATCTCCTCTCCAACTGAAGGGGAACAGGAAACGTGGAAAACTGGAAGTTCCTGCCCAACTGAGGTCGCCTTCTTCTGCAGGGCAGGAAGAGGCCAGAACCATCTCCTGCCCACCACGCTGGCGTGCCCACTCTCCGTGCATTCCTGCTCTTGGGGTGTATGCACACCACGGGTCCCAAACCGGACCGTGAACCCCCGAGGGCAGGACTGTGTCTGACACAACCCCCATTGTGTAACAGTGCGTGAGTGTACCCACACATCACAAGGACTCTGTCAGTGTCTGGAGGGGAGGGGGGGTCTGTGGACATCACAATTGGTACACGATACCAGAATTCCTTTATTTTGGAATTAGGTGTTTTGCTCAAATGAAGAAATGTCTCCATCTCAAGCAACATGTTTGACTGGAACAGAAAGTCTGCAGGACCAATCCAGCCCTGGCGCTCAAACTGATCCCTAAAAACCATTTCCCTCTAAAAGGAACCAGAGCTCCCTAAAGAAACAGTCGATTCCAGGTCTGTGGCAGGAAGAATACTCGACGGACCTGACCTACCTTGTCCGACCAGAGAGCAAAGAGGCTACAAAAATGACCGGAGGCCAACCTCCAAGAAGGACACAGGAGCCAACCTCCCAAAGGGGCTTCCATTGGACCAAATCAGACAATCTTACCAACTAAACACAATGGTTTATACAATGTGGTGAACGTACCAAATATGTTTTAAAAATACTCATAATTGTAGTTTAAAAAATACTCATTCCTCCCTCAAAAAACCCCTCGATCTCACTGGTGACCTTTGGGGGATGCTAGGACACGATCTCAGGGCAACCAAATAACAGAAGAAATCAACTGATGAATGAAGAAGTGACAGAATTAAGATACTATAGCTGTAAATCCTAATGAAATAATGAATTTAGGTAATAATTGGTAATTGCAAAAACCCCTAGGTAAAAAGTATCGGGTACAGTTTTTAAACTTTTCCAAGGGACAGATCAGGCAGAAACAACTGAATGAAGGCAGGAATCAACGTTACTAAAGTATGACAAGCTTTCTGTGCCTCCAGATAGGATGCGAAAGGAAAGACACGGCACGTCTGTGAAGTGTTCTTACCCCCTCCCCCCAAAAGTGCACCTGAATCTGACCAAGCTCTTGCTCTAATTGCAAGTTTTTGTGTTTTTTTTTAATGTTTATTTTTGAGAGAGAGAGAGAGACAGAGTATGAGTGGGGGAGGGGCAAAGGGAGGAAGACACAGAATCTGAAGCAGGCTCCGGGCTCTGAGCTGTTAGCACAGAGCCCGATGCAGGGCTCGAACCCACGGACCAAGAGATCATGACCTGAGCCAAAGTCGGGACGCTTAACCGACTGAGCCATCCAGGCGTCCTGATCTAATTATAAGTTTAAGGGAAGCACATGAGTAGAAGAATGTGTGAAATGGTGTTAAATCAACGAAATCTAGAGTGTAAGCAACTCTACACATCAAGCAACTTCAACAAATAAATGGCAAAAAAAGGGGAACGATGAAGAACAGTCATATATTAAGAGACTTAACATAGATCAGCCCAAAGTGGTGAGTGGTTCCTAATCCAAGTAAACCAACACCTGGGAGACAACTGGGGAAACGCAATCGGATGTTTGAGGACATTCAAGAACTACTACGAAGCTTTTAGGTGTGGGGTTATATTTGGTACCGAATAAACTTGACAACGAACAGAGGCACTAGTTCAGTGACTGGCTGATCAAATGAGTGAATGAATGAATGAATGAATGAGTGCACTCGTTGGCAGTGAAGCTCTAAACATCTACCATCAGCTGCCTTCGCAGTCCTGACCCTTAGTGCGTCTCGGACAGAAGCCTCACAGACTCTTCCCCTCATGTTTGGGGAAATGCCTTATAACTTGGGGACGTCACAATCACCAGACAGCCTACTGAAAATGCAGTTTTCCTGGGTCCTTCCCCAGATGTTACGATTAAGGGTATCTGCGGCAGGGCCCAAGAAACTGAATCGTTAGCAGCCGTGCCGTGTGCATCTGATGCAGGAACCCACAGAGCACCGTGAGAAGCTCTGGGAAGGGAGCAAGCAGGCTAAGGTATGTCCTAGCGGCCAGTCCTGCCCTTGATCAAGGGCTCCGACGTGGGCCAAGGGCACAAGGCTGGATTAATTTCCTGTGCAAGGGCCTCTTAGCCACTCCTCCTCCCCACCCCATCTTCCCCAACCCCCCCTCCTGAGCCCTATCCTAAACTAGGAGGCAAAGGGCAGCTGGTGTGGAGGTAAACTTGGCATTTGGAATGGATCCCGCGTCGTTAAAAGAAGGCCCTCCCTGTGGACCGCAGGGGTGGGGGTGAAGGCCCGCCCGCTCCTCCCCTGGGGTGGGGGGCGGGGGGGGCACCATACCTTCGCCTTCTTCTCTGGAGACGAATCCTGACAACACTGTGGAGAAAAAGAAGAGGAAGCAGCCACCCTTAGGCTGGCTGCCTGCACCGTCTCTACAGAGATGACCGTCGCCCTCCCGCAGGGGACGCACCGGGCCGGGAGCCCGGGAGGGGCGCGCTCACCCTCGGGGCTGAGGCAGAAGTCCGTAGAGGCCGAGCCGTGCTCATTGTGGATGGTGCATCGGTACACGCCGCAGTCCACGGGGGATGCCTGCACGATGGCCAAGGCCGCCAGGCCCTCGTCCCCTGCACTGCAGGGAGGGAGACCCTCCCCGTGAGGACCATGGCCACGCACAGCCCAGGGCCAGACTGTAGTCCCCGGGACCCTCCCACCCTGCCCTCAGATGCTGCCGGGGACCCCGGCACCGAGAGCTCAGGCGGGCGGCCAGACGTGCCGCGGTTAAGAGCTGGGCCTGGGTCACACAGGTCTGGTCCGCAGTCCTGATCCTCGCTAGCTGCGTGACTATGGGCAAGTGACTTAATACTACTGAGCCTCAATTTTCTCCTCTCTGCTAAGGAAATACTAGAACTCCCCCCACCCCCACTGGGTTACTGTGAGCAGAAGATGGGGGGCAGAGACCCAAAGTGTGAGGACGATGCCCCACCCTGTTAGAGCCATAACCAGGGAGTCGGTCAGTGGAGGCACTACCCAGCCGGCTCACCTCCTGCCCACCTCGCCCACTGGGCGCTGATCCTTGGCCCAAGTCAAGACGGAGTCACTCAGAATGTTGAAAAACTGACACCAGAGCTTCAGGCTGCCGGAGGCATCAGGAAACTGCTCTACCCGAATCTTCCGGATCACCTGTGGGGCTGAGAGCAGGGGCCCAGTTGAGAGAGACAAGCCACTTCTCCTCGGTTGTGCCCTCGCTGGCCCTACGCCAGCTTCCCTGGCCCTACGCACCTGTCCTGGTGGGACAGGTGAGGGAAAACAGGATTCAGGCTTCCACACAAACACACTGCTTCCTGGTCCCCAGCTGCGTCCCTCCCCTCCTCCCCCCCCCCCCCGCCCCGCCCCAATATTGCTCTGACTCCGAATCACACAGCCGAGCTGGAAAGTTCCCACTTCTGTGCCCCTCCCCCAGGCCTGGGGGAGCCTCAGAGGGGAGGACACACACAGCAGTTCGGAGAGGACCCCGCCCTCGTGGGGAGCACAGCATAATGTGCATTCTTGAATCACTGCGTCATATACCTGAAACTCATGTGACGGCGTGTGTCAACTAAAATTACAAAAAAAAATTTTTTTTAAGTTTATTTATTTTGAGAGAGACAGCGTGAGCTGTAGTGGGGAGGGGCAAGAGAAAGAATTCCAAGCAGGCTCCACGGTGTCAGCATGCAGCCCGACGTGGGGCTTGAACCCACGAACTGGGAGACGGCGACCTGAGCCGAAACCACGAGTCGGACACTGAACCAACCGGGCCACCCAGGCGCCCCAGGTGTCAACTAAAATTTTAAAAAATGAAAAAAACAGAAAACAAAATCCATGAGAGATTAAACAGATGAATGGAAAGCAGAAACAGAGAACCCAGATTACCAGAATCGGCAATTGCCAACACCAGAATCATGTCCGTACAGAGCCATCAGATGGTAAACGTATTGTGGAGGACGCTATGGCAACTGTCTGTCTGACAGGTGAAAAGGGAGAATTCACTGGAGGGACACCAGCTGGGAAAGCCCACTCAAGAAGAAACAGATTTTACACGAATGGCCTTAATATCTATTAGAGGAACTGAGTTCACTAAAAACAGCAAAGAAACAAAACAAAACACAAAGTTTTTTTCTCAAAAGGCTCTTGTGGCATTAAAAAAAGAGAGAGGGGGGCACCCGGGTGGCTCAGATGGCTCAGCGTCCAACTCCTGATTTCAGCTCAGGTCACGATCTCACGGTTCATGAGTTCGAGCTCCGAGTTGGGCTCCGTGCTGACAGCTCGGAGCCTGCTTGGGATTCCCTCCCTCCCTCTCTCTCTCTGCCCCTCCCCCACTTGTGCTCTCTCTCTCTCTTAAAATAAATAAACTTTTTTAAAAAGAGAGAGAGAGAGAAGAACTTCAATGTGGGCTCTAGGCCCGCCTCTGAATCCCAGCCCCTCCTGCTCAGGACTCATGTGACAATTCTGCACAGAGGGGACGGTGGGATGTTGGCGCTCCACCTAGAGCACCGTGGGAGCCAGGCCCCATCTGAGGACCTGATTTCTTCTATCCCACTTCCCTCCCGATGGTCCACAGCTGGTGCTATTCCCAATCCCGAGGGGCAGAGCCAGGACAAGAGCGAGGCCTCTAGGACTCCACGACCGGTGGGGTCATTACAGGAGAACGCCCTCAGTTACCCCTCTGGGGCTCGTGTTCCCCCCTGCGGGGCGCTCTCCCCGCATCACTCTCCTGGGAGGCCGGCCCCCACCCTCCCCACTGCTCACCTTTTAGCAGCTCTTTGGCTTTCCTGGCTTTGGCCGGGGTGTCCTGCTTGCCTTCCTCCGGGGCCAGCTCTGCGTCCAGGCCGCCGGCCTCCTCGGGCCGCGGCACCTCCAGCATGCCTGCCTTCCTGCCCTGGGTAGGGGAGCGTTTCTCCCGCCCGGGAGTCCCCGGGGACCCGGGCGCGAGGCCCTTCCTGAGCCCCCGGGGGGAGACTGTGGGGCTCTCCCTTTCTTCAGGTTTGGCCGCCTCCCCATCTCCTACCGCTCTGACCTTGGGGAGAAATCTCTTCCTCCGGGCCCCCAGGGCTAGTTCCTCGGGTGTGGCTGCAGGGAGACCTGTCAGAGCCTCCCCTGGGGCCTCCTCCTCTCGGAAGGCTTCCTGGGCCCCTCTGTCTGCTGAGAGTGGTCCCTGACCAGAGGCCGTGTGCCCACCTGCCTCCCCCAGCGGCCCCCCCATGCTGCTCTCCTGGGACGTCCCCAGGAGCCCAGGCCCCTCGAGGGAAACCTCTCCCTCGCCCTCACTGGATCCTTCTGAGGCCAGCCCAGGGCCCTCCTCCTCACCCACCACGATGGCAGGGACGGTGAGGGTGCTGGGCCCAGGGCCCCGGGCTGCGGCCAGGGCCTGGCGGCCAGCCTGCACCTCGCGGTCCAGGAGGCCGGTGAGGCGGCGGGAGGTGCAGGGGCTCAGCATCAGGGTCTGTGCGCTCTGCACGAGATGGTTGTTCTCCACGCGCTCCAGGATGCGCCTGGACGTCCTGGGGCTCAGACCAGCCACTTCCACGTTGGGGACCAGAGTGGGCGAGGGCACCGGAGCCCCGCTGGCAGCCCCCTCCTGGGACTCTGCGCCCCCGCCCCCCGTCTCTGTGCTGGATAGCTTCAGCAGCAGGAGCAAGTAGTTCTTCAGGGAGTCTATGAGGCCAGGGTCGCAGCCGCGGGGTCCTGGGGGCCTCCCCTCCACATCTGGCCCCTGGGCGCAGGCCCCCTCGCTGTCGGCTGCCGCGGTTGCTTGTGGGTGACTCTGGGCGGGGGTCCCTGGCCCCAGGTGCAGTGGCGGGGCTGACCTCAGCAAGGCCTGGTCCCCAGAGGGCGGGAAGGCAGTGGCACTTATGTGCTGAGAGGTCGGAGTGCCGGGCCGTGCCTCCTGAGAGCTCTGGGTCAGGCCCGGCCCCGGGAGAGAGGGAGGACAGCCACCCACATCCACGGACGGCACTGCCCCCGGCTGCTCCTCCTTGGGGCACGGGATGAGACCATCCTCTGGCTTGCCCTTGACCGGGCCCGACCACTCAGGCCCTTGGCATCTCACCCCTCCCCGCTGCTCCAACCCCCCCTGGGGAGGCTGCTGTGCTGGGAGCTTGGGGCCACCTGCTGGGGCACCCGGCACAGCCGTCTCCTCAGATCTGAGCACAAGACCAGGTTCTTCTGGGACAGAGGACCCTTCTGGGGTCTGTTCAAAACACTCAATAATCTGGGGAGACTGCGGACCCTCTGAAGGTGGGCGTTCAGGGGCTCTGGACTGTGGGCTGAGGCTGGTCACGGATCCCTTCTCTGACTGACCTTTTATGGCTGCGGACATGCTCCCCTCTGACCGTGTCCCCTTGTCTTCCTGGATCCTTCTCTCTTCCTGCGTCCTCTCGTCTGCCTGCGTCCTTTCCACCTGCGTTCCTTCCCTTCCCTGTGCCACCACATCCTCCTGGGAACTCCTGGCTGACGCCGTCCTCTCACTGTCTTGTGGCTCAGTGTCCACCTGTGGCTCCCTATCTGCCTGTGTCCTCTGGGTCGTTTGTGTTCTGTCTCCCTGGGTCCTCCTAGCCACCTGCCTCTTCCCGTCCGCCTCTGTATTCTTCTTGCCTCCGGCTTGCTGGTCAGCAGATGTCATCCTCTGATCCACCCGGGTCTCTGTGTCCATGGGCTCGATGACGCCCTGGCTTCTGGAGGAGACCGTACTGGCGCTGTTACTGGCCAGCATGGTAGGAGCCGGCTTTGCCTGGGATTCCGGGACCTGAGCAACACGGACAAAAGCGAGAACTTGGCTACATGTGCCTTAGGATCCCTTTCACCCTGGCCTCCCAGCCTGCTCTGACCTCATCCAGAAGTGCCCTGACGGGAATCCCACCACCTGCTTCCTCAGGCCTGCTAAGCACACGTGATCAAAGTCCCAAGCCCGCCCACCCCGATCCCTGACGCCAAGAGTCTGGACCACGGAGTATCCAGAATCCAGGTCTCGCTCTGGCCCTTCCCACCTCTCCCCAAAGAAACCTTCCCTGCCTTTCCCGAAAGACCTTGCTCGTGTGTCATCCCACCCCTCACCCCTGCCATTTGGAGGACGGTATCCTCTCTCCGGGGCTTCTGAGCAATCGATCTGCCCCTCTTTTTTGGCACTAACGGCCAGCGAATAGAATTATGGGAAAAATGGGAGGGAGCCAAAGGGTCTCCCCATAGTGGCCTCAGTGACAGCATCCACCATTAACGCTGAGCGAGTGACATCCAGACAGAGGAGGTGAAAGTAATTATGAATGCCACCTGTGGCGGAAAAGTCAGTGAAACATTGTGCTATTGCCCTTTTGAACACGCACTATTCGCAAAGCACTCTGCTAGGTCCCTACTTATTATATACATATTGCCTCACTCCTCACAATATGAAACTGTTGTGAGCATTATTTCCATTTTAGAGATAAGAATACTAATGGCTGAGGGAGAAAGTGATCGTCCACTGTCAGAGAGTGAGCAGGACAGGTTAGCTGAGAAGGCGTGTCTAGCTTCAAATCCCACATTCTCGTCTCTGAGACGAGAATGGTGCCCAAATATAATTGAAGGGTTTCTGGTCTAAACATGGTGGCGTCAGACAGTGATTTGCCTCTTTTCCTCCTGATTACGATCAAAATCAACAAAGTGAACAAGAAAATAAAAGCAAACTTCATGCTGATTCATAGGGGCACAAGTACCCCCATGTCTCTAGCAGCACTTTCAACAATAGCCAAATGATGGAAAGAGCCTAAATGTCCATCAACTGACGAACGGATAAAGAAGATGTGGTTTATATACACGATGGGATACTACTTGGCAATGAGAAAGAGTGAAATCCTGCCATTTGCAGCAACGTGGATGGAACTGAAGGATATTATGCTGAGTGACATAAGTCAGGCAGAGAAGGACAGATATCATACGTTTTCACTCATACGTGGAACTTGAGAAACTTAACAGAAGACCATGGGGGAAGGGACGGGGAAAAAAATAGTTTCAAACAGAGAGGGAGGCAAACCATAAGAGACTCTTAAATACAAAGAACAAACAGAGGGTTTATGGGGGGGGGCGAGGGAGAGAGGAAAATGGGTGATGGGCCTTGAGGAGGGCACTTGTTGGGATGAGCACCGGGTGTTGTATGTAAGTGATGAATCACGAGAATCTACCCCCAAAACCAAGAGCACACTGTCTACACAGGGAAAGGAGAGTAGAACACCCCATAGCAGCAATCTCAGACAACATCAGCAAAAACACGCTGCTGAAGCGGAATCCTGAACATCTCTAGGCTCGGAGAATGGCTTTTGCACACACAGGGATTTAAGGAATAACGTTCCCATGAGCCCCGCTGGAGGAAACTACCGGAGAACACACTGCAAACCAAAAGGTGATTAGGGAAAGAACTGGCGGGGAGCATCAAATACTTATTAACCATAGAACCGAGACGAAAACCGGAGGGGTTTAGAGTAACAGAGCAAAATGTGAGTGCTGTATGCCCAGACCCGGCACAGATTATATAACGAGTACAAAAATGGAAGGAGGAAGAAGGTGAGTGGATAAGCTCCTTGACTGTATCACCTACACAAACCAGGAGCCAAAGGTTTACTCAGAGCTGAAAAACCAGGTGATAGAAATACAGGATTTTTAACTAAACAGAGATAATCACCACAGTAAAATGTGGGGGCTAATACAAGATAGAAAATGACAGGGGAAAAGGGTAATGGAAACACTTTATCATAGCTCATCATAAAAAAATTAAGACACCGGGGAATGCCTGGGTGGCTCAGTCAGTTAAGCGTCCAACTTGGGCTCAGGTCATGATCTCATGGTCCATGGGTTTGAGCCCCACATCGGGCTCTGTGCTGACAGCTCGGAGCCTGGAGCCTGCTTCTGAGTCTGTGTCTCCCTCTTTCTCTGCCCCTCCCCTGCTCATGCTGTCTCTCTCTGTCTCTCAAAAATAAATAAATGTAAAAATAAGAAAGAAGGAAAGAAAGAAAGAAAGAAAGAAAGGAAGGAAGAAAGAAAGGAAGAAAGAAAGAACCTTCAGTTAATTCCTGGTGTTCTAGGAATTAGGAACCACTAACATGGACATGAAAACTATAAAGAAAATGCTAACTTTTCACACAAGACTGATGAGAACAGAGCTTTCATGTTTTTCAGAACAGATTTTATTTTTTGGTAATCTCTACACCCAACATGGGGCCCGAACTCACAACCCCAAGCCCAAAAATCGCACGCTCCACCAGCTGAGCCAGCCAGGTACCCCCAGAGGTTTTGATTAAAGTTATCTTCACTCCCCCATCCCCAAGCCTGATCAGTCCCTGAGTCCCAGTGAACCTACTTCCTCGGTGTCTCAATATCCATCGCCTTCTCTGTCTCCACTGCCGACTGCTTAAACCACGCTGCCAACAATTCTGTCTCGCCTAGACACCTGCAAAGCCTCCTGACTGGCATTCGTGACCCTCGCCTTTGCCTCTGCTCAACACCTACCCTCACTGCAGCCCAAGTGATCTTACCAAAATACAAATCGGATTGTGACACTCCCCTGCTTAAACACCTCTCAAGGGCTTATCATCATTTACAGGATAAAGCCTAAAGCCCGAGCCTCAAAGAGCAAAAAGTTTAAGAACATTCTGTTGGCCAGGGTATGGGGAAACAGGTGTCAGCACAGCCTCTATGGACAGTGATTTGGCATCATCGAATAAAACTAAAAACGCTTATACTCTTTTAAATTGCTTTTTAATCTTTATTTGTTTTTGAGAGAGAGAGACAGAGAGCGAGTGGGGGAAGACATAGAATCTAAAGCAGGCTCCAGGCTCTGAGGTGTCAGCACAGAGCCTGACACAGGGCTTGAACTCACGAACCGTGAGATCATGACCTGAGCTGAAGTCGGATGCTTAACCGACTGAGCCACCCAGGTGCCCCGAAACACTTATACTCTTTGACCCAACAGTTCCATTATGAGGAATTTATCCTATAGCTATACAAGATAGATACATAAATGCAGATGGACTTATATACAAGGATATTCACTGCAGCACAGTTTATAACAGCAAAAGACTAGAAATTACCTAAATTCCATCCACACAGAACAGATCAAATGAATTATGGTACATCCATATTCCAAATAAATAAATATCCAAGTAGAGGGGTGCCTGGGTGGCTCAGACAGTTGAGTGTCTGACTTCTCGTTTCAGCTCAAGTCATGATCTGGCAGTTCATGGGTTCAAGCCCCACATGGGGCCCTATGCTGTCAGTGCGGAGCCTGCTTTGGGCCCTCACTCCCCCTCTCTCTGCCCCTCCCCTGCTTGTGCTGTCTCAAAAATAAATAAACATTTTTTAAAAAACAAAAAAATATGGGCATCTGGATGGCTCAGTCGGTTAAGCATCTGACTCTTGGTTTCAGCTCAGGTCATGATCTCACGGTTTGTGAGTCTGAGTCCCACATTGGGCTCTGTGCTGACAGTGCAGAACTTGCTTGGGATTCTCTCTCTCTGCCCCTTCCCTGCTATGCTTGCTCGCTCTCTCTCTCTCTCTTTCCTTTTCCCTTTCCCTCTCTCTCTCCCCCTCTCCCTCTCTCGAAATAAATAAACTTAAATAAATAAATATTTTACTTTTGGCTTACCTATATCATCATAATTGAAGTCAATTTCTTATAAAAAGCATAAAGCTGGGAATGTTTTCGACCCATTCTCTCAATGTCTTTGTGTGTTTAGACCACTTATATTTAATATAATTATTTATATGTTTGCATTTAGGTCAACTATGTTATTATTTGTTTTCTATTTGTTTCCTCTGTTCTTTCCTTCGTTTCCCCCTTCCTATCTTCTTTTAGATTATTTGAACATTTTTAGTATTCCACTTTAATTTCTATACTGTGATTTTTTTTTTTTTTAAGTAGGCTCCATGCCCAGCATGGGGCCCAATACAGGGCATGAACTCACAACCCTGAGATCAAGACCTGAGCTGAGATCGAGAGTCAGATGCTCAACCAACTGAGCCAGTCAGGCACCTCTATTGTGGTTTTTACTATATTTCTTTGTACAGTACTTGAATTGCTGCCCTAGGGCTAACAATATATATACTTAACTTCTCAGAGACTAGAGTCAGTATTTTACCTCTTCAAGTGAGATGTAGTGATTTTGCCACCATATAGGTCCCTTACTTCTCCTGTTTCTGTTGTATGTCTACCCAGACATTTAGCATTTCTGTTATTCTTCTTTCTTTCCTGATGATACACGTTCCCTTCTGGTATCGTTTCCCTTCCATAGGAAAAATGTACTTTAGCAATTCTTTTAGAACAGGTCTGTCAGTGAGTTAGTCTTGTAGCTTTCTCTTATCTGGTACTCTTTACTTCACCTCCAATACTGAAAGACATTTTGACTGAATGTAGACTTATAGAATGAAAGTCTTCTCATTTAGCAGGTCTATTATTCCACTTCCTTTTGACCTCCATGGTTCCTAATGAGAAATCTGTAGTCATTTCAACCATTGTTCCCCTATAAATAATGTGTTTTCATTGATTACTTTCAAGATTTTTGCATTGTCTTCACTTCTCAGCAATCTGATTACTGTTTCTTAGCAGGGAATTCCGTGGGCATATCTTTTTTTTTTAATGTTTATTTATTTTTGAAGGAAAGAGAGACAGAGTGTGAGTGGGGGAGGGGCAGGGAAAGAGGGAGACACATAATCCGAAGCAGGCTCCAGGCTCTGAGCTGTCAGCACAGAGCCCAACATGGGGCTTGAACTCACAAACTGCAAGATCATGGTCTGAACCAAAGTTGGACGCTCAACCAACTGAGCCACCCAGGCGCCCCTGTGGGCATACCTTATTTGGGATTAGCTGAACTTCTTGTCTGTAGATTTGTGTCTTTTGCCAAATTTGGGAAGTTCTCAACCATTTTTTATTCTTTTTTTTTTTTTTTTTTTTTTTTTTTTATGTACCACACTTTCTTCTCTCCTTGGTTTCCAATGACACAAACATTAGATGTTTTGATATTGTACCACAGGTCCCTGAAGCTCTATTTATTTCTTTTTCCTATCTTTTCCCCCGCTCTGTTATTCACATTAAATAATTTCTGTTGATGTATCTTCAAGGTCACTGACCTTTTCCTGTCATCTTCACTCTGCTATTATGCCCAGCCAGGAAGTGTCTTCATTTCAGTTATTGCACTTTTCTGCTCTGAAATCAAAATTTGGTTCTTTGTACCCTGTATTTCTTTGCAGAGACTTCCTATGTTTCCATTTATTTCCAGAGTATTTACCCTTACATTTTGTCACATTTTTATAGTAGCTGATTTTAAGTCAGATAATTCCAACAGTGCTGCCATCTTGACATTGGCATTCTGTAACTCTCTTTTCCCAGGCAAGGTGAGATTTCCAGGCTTTTCATAGGCCAAGTAATTTTCATTGTATCCTAGGCATTTTGAATATCATGAGACTCTGGTTCTTATATAAACCCTATGGATAATGTTAATATTTGTGTCTTATCAGATGATCAATCTACTTGGTTGTGTTCAGGCTGCAAGTTCCATTCAGCCTTTTGAAGTTCTAGTGTCAATGCCAGTTCCATTTATCAAAGCCTTTGCAGAGCTATTCAGATCTATCTGGTGGGTATGCCACCCAGTGGCCGGTCTGGGATTTGAATGATAGTTTTTTAGTTCCACTGTCAAACTTTTTGATACACGGGCCAAAACTAGATCCATGCATGCACAAATAGCTTGGGAACAAGCCCAGGAACTTATAAACAGCTTAAGAAGTCACTTCCCAAATGTTCCTTCTCCATGATTTCCCCTGTACTTCCTGGGTCCATAGGGCCCCCTTTTTCAGCCTTCTGGCCAGATAGCTGGGGCTTCATTTTCTCCTCTCTGTCACATATTTGCACAAAGGAACCTGTGTCCTAGGCCAGGAAGAGACTCAAAAGAGAGCAAGAGGGAGAGCGAGAGAGAAAGCAACAGAAATTCATCCTACCCTCTTGGGGACCACAGCTTCTCTGAATAAAGGAAAGATTCCCCTCCCTCAAAGTTTGACACCTATGGCCTCTTACTGTCACTACCAGCAGATTCCTTTCCTATTCCTCAAGCCTGATCTCGAGTAGAGGGCTTCTCCTAAAGTAAAGCTGATGTTTACTTCTGAGCTTCTGATTGCATTAAGACCAGGCCAGAGAATAGTCGACTTAAGAAACAAACGAACAATCAAACAAAACAGTAAACATTGCTGGTTCTGGGGTACTTTGAATTCTGGTCTTCTTCCCCAATCTACCTGCTCCTGTTTGCTTATCAAAGGCATCAAATGGTCCCACCATGCATTCTGTCCAAGTTGTTAGCTGTATTCAAGGGGAGACACGGGGTGAGTGTCTTTGCTCTGTCTCATTCAGAACTGGAAGTGCTATACCCATAACAACTAGCTTCATACTAGTCATTGTATTTTTCAGTTCTGGATTTCTAGTTGGTTGGTTTTTAAGTCTATGCCACTTTTTAAAGTTTCTAGTTCTCTGAAATTTTCAATCTTGTTTTTTTTTTTTTTTTTTTTTTACCTTCTTTGAATACGGGAAAAAGAGTTTTAGTTTTATAGCTCATGTCTAATAATTCCAAACGTTAGAAAAGTTGGAACCCCCATGGACACATTATATTATCTGCTGGTTTTGCTACTTCTTTTTCACATTTTCCTCTCTTGGTGTGCCTGCTTATCTTCATTTGGAGGCCAAGTGTTAATTTTTTTAACATTCATTCATTTTTGAGAGTGAGAGAGACAATGCATGAGCAGGGGAGAGGCAGACAGCGAGGGAGACACAGAATCAGAAACAGGCTCCAGGCTCTGAGCTGTCAGCACAGAGCCCGACACGGGGCTCGAACTCACAGACCGCGAGATCATGGCCTGAGCTGAAGTCGGACTCTTAACCGACTGAGCCACACAGGCGCCCCAGATGCCAAATATTATATTTGAAGTGCTTTTTAAAAATAATTAGAGGCCAGGGGCGCCTGGATGGCTCAGCCAGTTAAGCATCTGACTCTTGATTTTGGCTTAGGTCATGCTCTCACAGCTTGTGGGATTGAGCCCTGTGTAGGGCTGCACACTGATGGCACAGAGCCTGCTTGGGATTCTCTCTCCTTCTCTCTCTGCCCCTCCCCTGCTTGTGCTCGCTCTCTCTCAAAATAAATAAATGAACTTTAAAAAATACTTTGAGTCTTAAAGTGATACTATCGTCCTCCAGATGATTTTCGCTTCTTCCAGGTGCTTGAAGGCACCAGGTGTCTTGAATCACCTTAACCTAACTTCAGGGATTGGGATATGTGTTTGTCACCTGAGTAACTTAGAGCTAAACCTCAATCCCTGTGTGGGTAATTTACTTCTGGCTCACTATTCCTTCAGGGTCCCAACCCAAAGACCAGGGGGTTGACCAGGGCTACTACTCTTGAGACCACAGATGCCAACCTTTGTGTCCCTAGTCCCATAAGGCTGTGTCTAAAACACTGCTGAGTCTCTCATTCTCCTCTCCTGGAGTGGCAAACAGCTGCTATGACAAACACTGGGTTTGTCACCATTCTGGATTTCCATCTTGTCCCATATCCTGGGCTGCTAACCCTTCACTTTGTCCTTTACTTGCTGTCCTCTGTAGGGAAATCGGTCTGAACTAGCTAACCTAGCACTACTGGAAGCTGATATTCAATAAATGTTAGTTCCCCCTCCTTTCCGTCTCATGCTCGAGCCTAGGTGATGTTACAGTTCGTGCTAAACCAACCAAAGCAGAATACAAGACATAGAAGAGAAGAAAAAGTGTTGAGACGCTTTGAAAGCATCTGGGCATTAAGACTAGGACAGGAAGGGCTGCATTCCTGGGCTAGCCCACCATCTTACTTTTGCTTCATGCTCCCTGTCCTTCCCAGAATGGCTTCCTTCCTCTCTCCCACCTATCTGAACTCTTTCAACCTGGGGACATCATAGACACTCTTCCAGATCAGAAAAATTCTAGCTGATGCTTTTCTACTATGGTATTTCCAGCAATGAATCCTGTACATGCTGCCAACCAGCCTGGCCACGTCCCAGATGCCTTCCCTGGTCCTACTTCACCCTCCTTCCCTGGAAACCTACTGCAGTAACCATTCACCACACCCTCTGTCCTTGTGGTTTGGTGTAAGTCTAATGCCCTCGATTCACCAGATAATTCCTTGAGGCAAGGATCATGCCCCTCCTCAAGTCCCCCTCTCAGAAAATACTTGTATTCACGTATTCTCTGAAAACCAAAGATGCCTGATTATGGGAGGGGAGTTTCCAAATCTCGGTATGATCATCCCCAAGTCTGAGATCGCAAGACGTTCAGCAGCGCTCTCCCATGTCTACACTGTCCCCTCCAAAGACCTGGGAAGATGGGGCATTCCACCATGTCCCCACACTCCAGTACCTCAGCTCCAGAGATCTAAGCCAGTCTCAGAGAAGACCTCAGGTTAGGGCACTAACAAGCAGCCTTTGAGGATACTGGAGGCCAGTTCCCACTCATTAAGTACCTTCAGGGAAGATTGCTTCTGCCTGGGGAAAGAGCTGTCTACACAACATTACTGGGCTTAGGGGCAGGGGAGCATGATGTCTAGACATTCTTAACAACCCAAGAGGCCTCAGTCCCAGCACCTGCTCCTCATCCATATCCAATATGGAAGCCTCATCTAAACTGTCGGATATGTCCCCTATCTCCAGGAAAGGAAATCAAGACAAAGAAGGGGAGCAGTGGCATCAGAGCCCTGAGTCAAGATCCTTCAAGTACTAAACCCTAACAAGAGACATGCTGAGCCCGTATGAAGGAAGCATCAGAACTTAAAAAGAGGTATGAAAGAGGCTTGAATAGTGGAAAGGAATACCATGCCGTCAGGTGAGAAAGCTAAATATTAAGATATGGATTTTTCCAAATTAATTCTTATACTTACTATAATCCCAATCAGAATACCAATGATATAGAGACAGAAAGCACGTTAGTGGTTGCCTGGGTCTGGGGGTAGGGACACGGGTAAGCTGCAAAAAGGAACAGGGATCTTTTTGGGCTGATGGAAATGTTCGAAAATGGGATTGTGGTAATGCCTGCATAACTGTAAGTTGTGTGTATTAAATTGCACAGTTGAACTAGGTGAATGTTATAGTATATATATGACATCCCAATAATGCTGATTAAAATATATATCTAGCAAGTTTTACTAAAAGATCGTTCCAAATGCAAATTGCACTTCCATTTTCCAAGATTTAACAGGCTTTTGATCTTGTTAAAAACAGCTTACCACTTTTTAAAATGTGATTTAAAAAAAAAAAAAAGGTAAATATAGAGGTACCAAAAAACTGGTATGTGGGAATTTAAAGAATTTCAAATAGTGATTCTATAGTTTTCCTAGAGGAATGAACAAGAGAGAATAGCTAAGAAAATTTTAAAAGAAGTCTAAGAGGGTTGCTTTGCCAGAAATTAAAGCTACGATCATTCAAACAAGGCCATTCTGTTGTAAGAATCAACAAACACATTAACAGATTAGGATGAGTATATATACAGGAACTAAAATCGGCCTTAATGTGTATAAAAATTAGTATGTAAAGAAAGAATCACAAACTAATAGCTAAGAATTAAGTATTCCACAAATGATACTGGGGGAATTACCTACTGGCTAACTAAAAATCGAGCTGGAAACTGATGCTATGTTATATACTCAAATCAATTCCGGGTTAATTTAAAAGTCAAATGAAGATATTCAAAAAACAAAAAATTACTTGAAATGTCGACGAATACTTAATGAACCTTAGAACAGGGAAGGAATGCATAACCTATGAAAGAAATGGTTAAAATATCCATATTGTGGCACATTATTGCAACCATTAAAGTTTTCTGGATAATTTTTAGAAACCATGAGAAGATGCTCATGAAATACTGAGAAGTGAAGAAACCAGGTTATAAAACTGACTCAGAAGAACAGCACACATTACATTTTAAAAACAATAAACCTACATATACAGAAAGGTTGGTACATACACCAAGAGGCTTCTGGGTGCTGGAACTATAGGTGAATTGTTACTTTCTCCATCAAACTTGTAGGGTTCCCCCCTCCCCATATTTTTCACCATGACCATGGGTTTCTTTCATAATCAGAAAAATAAGGGTTTTTTTTTTTTTAAGACTTGGGAGAATAAGAATATGAAAAAACATGGGGCGCCTGGGTGGCTCAGTCGGTTAAGCAACCGACTTTGGCTCAGGTCACGATCTTGAGGTTCATGGATTTGAGCCCCGCATGGGGTTCTGTGCAGACAGCTCGGAGCCTGGAGCCTGCTTGGGATTCTGTGTCTCCCTCTCTCTCTCTCTCTGCCCCTCCCCAGCTCATGCTCTCTCTCTCTCTCTCAAAAATAAACACACATAAAAACAAACAAAAAGAATATGAAAAAACAATCAAATTCGGCCACTAAAAAGCAGCAGCTTCAACATGCACATAGATGTTAAATGTGTTTCTCACGTGTGTGATCTATTTCACAAATTTTTAAAGCACAGAAGAATGAAAGGCACACAAGCATTTTGTGGGAACAGTGGGACTGGTGCACCTGTCCCTCCTGAGAGGCAAGGAGGGCCCTGCCAGGAGGTGCAGCCCGGCTGTGGTGTCCCCACCCCTGTGGGCGGGGAGGCCACCTTCACTCAGACTTGGCTGCGGGCCTGGTCACTTCCCAAATGAGCTCCCTCGGGGCCCCTGAGGGCCATCCCTGCAGCAAGGCCCTCCTGTCCAGCCTGAGGACTGTCAGGCACACAGAGTAGCCCTGGCTGGGCCACTAGAAAGTCACCACACCGGCTGCCAACATCTCCAGAGACCAAGCGTGAGGGATGAGTCATGAACAGACTGAGTCTGGTTTGAGGTTCACTCCACCCCAAACCCTCTGAACTACTGTCCCCACGGACTCACTCAGCACCACTGAAAGAAAACCAGTTCCCCTGATCACCCTTAAAACTGATTTCTCCCTGGGGTGCCTGGGTGATTCAGTCTATTGGGCATCTGACTCTCAATTTCAGCTCAGGTCATGATCTCACGCTTCATGAGTTCGAGCACGAGTCAGGCTCTGTGCTGACAGCATAGAGCCTGCTTGAGATTCTCTCTCTCCCTCTCTCTCTGCCCCTCCCATGCACTCTCTCTCTCTCAAAATAAATAAATAACTTAAAAAAAAAAAAACAACCTGTCTCTCCCTCCTTTCCCGATGGAAGTTCTCTCCATGGGAAAGGCAGCCCCCCCAACCCCGTTGTCCGTGAAGCACCCCTTCCCTGTGCCCTCCATGAGGTCTGGGGGCAGGTGGCTTGTCCCTTCTGTCGTCTGCCCTGGCTTTTGAAACGCCCTTCCTTTCTGCCACTCAGAAGGAATACTGTTCACTGTAAAACCGCCTGCCGAAACTCCTGTGAAATAGCAACTGCCCTCTGCTCCCTGAAACAAGATTAGCACGGACCAAATGGGAGAGCTTCTTCTGTAGCGCCTCTCAACCCTGTCCCTCCCCGGTCCCCAAACTCCTTAATGCTGTCACCCCCCTGCCTCTCTCTTTGAAGAGTGGATACCCCCATCCCTACCTCCACACAAAACATCACAACTAGTCTGCTGGCTACCCGACCCCTGAAAATGATGGCACTCCTGTTCCCACATGGAAGAGTTAGCATCTATATCCCCCATGGTAGTTATCTTTTATCTCCTGCCATTTATTTAGTTCTTAATATGCATCCGGCCCTGTGCTGAGCACAGACTCTCAGTAGCCTTATGAAGCAGGTAGTATTTTTATTCTGATTTTACAACGTGCCCAAATCACAAAATGTTAAGCATATAGTCAGCTTAAGCCAGAATTTCCTGGACAGTTGCTATATGTTTTTTATTTACTTATTTTGAGAGACAGCAAGCAGGGGGAGGGGCAGAGAGAGGGAGAGAGAGAATCCCAAGCAGGCTCTGCTCTGTCAGCACAGAGCCCAGTGCGGGGCTTGAACTCACCAACTGTGAGATCGTGACCTGAGCCGAAGTCGGACACTTAACCGACTGAGCCACCCAGGCGCCTCTGATATATATTTTTTTAATGTTTTTTTTTTAAGTTTATTTATTTATTTTTGAGAGAGACAGATACAGTGCAAGTGGGGGAGGAGCTGAGGGAGAGAGGGGGAGGGAGAGAGAGACAGAGACAGAGACACAGAGAGAGAATCCCAAGCAGGCTCCGAGCTGCCGGCACCTATGCAGGGCTCGAACCCACCAACAGTTGATATTTTTAAAAATCTTCTGCTAAGCATCCAGGTCGAGACCCCCTGCACACTACAGTGCGCTCCTGTTCCTCAGTCTCCCCACGAAACGCTGCTGCCTCAGTATAGCCCACAGAAAACTCTCCACAGGCTCTTTCCCCACCAAAGAACATCATTTTCCTCTCCCTCCCTCTGGGACACGGTCCCTTGGCCGTGAGCCCCCATGCTGTCAGAGGAGAGCGTCAGAGTCAAGCTGTGCTGCCCTCAGGGCTGGCATCTGGAGACTGGCTGGAGTGAGGGCCAGGCCTGTGGTCCCCTGCTCCTGGCGGGCACTCCATCACCACCTCACCCCCTTCTATAAATAGCCCACTGCTCGCTGGCCGCCGAGCTGCTGGAGCAGGAGTTTCCATGAGGTCAGCTTCCCAGAGCAGCCTCTAGGCACCCAACACCCACACTTACCTCTCCTGGAGTCCTGTGGCCTCCTCGCCCCTGCAGGGGGCTGTCCCGGGTGCCGTGTCTCCGCCGGGCAGGGGGTGTGGGCACTTGGGCAGAGGCCTGAGGTGAGGCCTTGCCTAAGGGTTCTGGAGCCTGGCCCAGCGAAGAATCGGGCATGCTGTCGGTGGCAGGCTCCTCTTTGGGCTTTGGCGGAGCAAATCTCCTCCTGTTGAAAGGCCTAGTCGGCTGGCCAGGGGCAGCAGGCCCCCTTTCACCCCCGGCCTCGCTGGGTACCTTCCCCGAGGACGTCTCTCCGGGCGCCCGGCCACTTGGGGCCTGGGGCCCCTCCTTCCCCTGAGGCCTGCTCCCCCGGTTAGTCTCCAGATACAAGTCCTTCAGGGGGAAATACCCTTCCTGGTCTGCGCCTGGGGCGGGGGCCTTCTGGGCCCGGTCCGGAGTGCCCACAGCCGCGTCTGGCTTCCTGGGGCCATCCACTCCCGAGGACGCAGGCCCCCGTGCAGCCCTGCCTCCGGGCCGGGTCTGAACCTGCTCCACGTTCACGGGCCCCTGTGTCCCCGGGGGCTCAGGCTTGTCTGAACTCGGGGCACGGTTTTCAGAAGAACGGCGGCTTCGAGCTGCCTTCTCTAACTCTGGCTTCCGCAGACCTTGCTTAGGTTCCTCGTCTTTCTTTTTCTTCTTGGCCCCAGACTCCTTCTGGGGGGCTCTCTGAGGCGCCAGCTCCATGGCCTCGTAGATGTACGTCAACAGGCCGTGCTCCCCATCCTCCCCGTTCTCCGGGACAGCCTCCCCGTTGGTGGTCACCTCTCCGGGCACAAAGCTGTTGATCAGCCCCAAACCGGGGTGCCCACCAGGCTCGGTCTCTTCCACCTGCCACACCGCCGGGGTCCCGTCCTCAGCCTCCTCGGTCGGGCCCGGGGGCGCAGGCACCTCAGCCCCGCTCAGCCGCCGCTTCCGCTGGAAGCGGTCGGGGCTGAGCTTCCGCAGGGTGTCGGCATCTCCCGCCACCTCCTTCCTGGGCTTCCAGCTCTGCTCGATCTCCCGCAACTTTGCCGCAGCCTTGCGCTTCAGCTTGGCGAACCAGCGCTGGTGGATCTTGTACTCGGTCATGGTGCCAACCTCCAGGACCCCCGAGCAGGACACGATGCCCTTGGTGTTCCGGGCAGACGCCTGGTAGATGGCCGCATCTTCCTCCTGACACCTAGACGTAGGAGCAGGAGATGCCGACCCGGCCCTCCTGCCAGGCGAGAGGCCCCACGCCCCACAGCCAGCGCCTCCCGGAGCTGAGCACGCTGCCCCGCCCCCCACGGGTCCCGCCCTGAGCGCCACCCCACCCCCCCCAGACATCACCGTGTCATCCAATGTACAGATAGGGAAACCGAGGCCGGCACCAGGGAGGGAGCTGGCCCAGGTCATGCTGTTCCGGGAGGGGATTAGACTTGGGGCCTAGGAGAGCTCCCTTCACAAGCAGGTGACCCGCATAGCCCCCTTGTGAAGTAAGGATGACACAGGAGCCTTTTTTTGGCAGCTGACCTCATGCAAAATGTTTCTACGGGGCAGGACCTCCTCTGGTTGTGCTCCACTCTCGGGCTGTCAGAAACGCTCCCGCCCCGGCCAGAGGGGATCCCAGGCACCGGTGGGCAGACACGCCTCGCCAGCAGCAGGTTCGACTCCGCAGCAGAAACCACCCCCACCCTCCTCCACCCCTGGATCCCGCCTGGGCATCTGCGTCCAGGTGGGCCCTCTTCTGACGGGGCCAAGGGACCCTCAGGCGACCAGAGAGGCCGCTTTCCCCTCACCTGTAGAGCTGCAGCGTGTGACGGTTGCCCTGATGCATGATCTCGTATTTCGGCAAGCCACAGTAGCGATCTAGCTGGACGTCATCCTTGTACCAGGTCACCTCCGGCTCTGGGTATCCTACGAAGGGGGCAGGAGACCGGGTTGCGGGAAGACCAGTTCCAAAGCAGCGGAAGGGGAGCACAGAATCCCCGGACCACCGGAAGCACCTGGGCTGGCCCGCCTGCCCCACCCGCCGGAAGAGAAGGGCTATCATTTGGCTCAACTCATTTGCAGAAGCCAGGCCACGTCAGGGCTGAAAACTGTGCCCCCTTCAGCAGCTGGAAGGCAAAGAGGGAGGAGAAACTTCCTCACTTCCTGGTGAGAAGGGAAGCAAGAAGTTTCCAGAAAGCCTTGGCTGGTAGAAATAAGCCTCCTTCCTTCAGCGTCCTGTTCCACATCCTCAACCGCGGTCACAGCTCTATCCTCAGAGATGCCCCCGCCAGTACCCCAACACCAAGAGCCCTCCTACTTCCTGCCCAGGTTGCTGAGCTGCTGGTATTATTTGATGACACGGCTAAAACACACCCATCCACCCATCCATCCACTCATCATCCATCCATCCCTAACTCCCTACCCGCTCCCACTGCCGTGAGGCCGACCAAGGTGTCTCCCCAGCCCCTCTCCCGGCAGGGGGGACTTCTGGGAGAGCTTCCAACTGTCAGAGTCACGATCCCTGCCTCCAACCCCACGTGGCTGAGGGGTCCGGTGATGGACACCAATCAGCTAATCCAATCCAGTTATTTGACCCAGGTTTTAGGAATCAAGACCTCGAGACACTCTACCCTTGGGTCTGGAACTGTAACCTCAAAGGAGGGGGCAGCCCCGTTGTCCTCACGGACCAGCCTAGAGCAAGATGGAAAGATGAAGCTCGTATTCAGAACAGAATAAGAGATCAGAGACAGACAGACAGTCTCAACACCCTTCCAAATATTGAGTCCACGCCTCACGTGGACACAGCTGCACTCCTCAGTCCCACAAGAAGCCCGTCTAGCCTTCCCGTGAACTCGGCTTCATTTTTTTTTTTTTTAATTTTGTTTAAAGAGACAGAGTGTGAGTGGGGAAGGGGCAGAGAGAGAGAGAGGGAGACATAGAATCTGAAACAGACTCCAGGCTCCAAGCTGTCAGCACAGAGCCTGAGACGGGGCTTGAACCCACGAACCGAGAGATCATGACCTCTGCCAGAGTCAGACGCTTAAAAAACTGAGCCACCAGGCGCCCCGCCTGCTTCATTTCTTAAGCTGACGCCAAGTGATTTCCACTATTTATGAGAACTCAGAGACCCCTAACACACACGCCCTCCAACATATGTATTCTGTGTGTGCTGACTGCCAAGAGAGGATTATAAAGATATAGAACGTCACCACCAGGGTCTCTGCTCTCCGGGAACCCACCGAACAGTAGAAAAGATCACACGGGGCTCACCTGCTCTGTCTGCCCTGCCGTCTCCGGGTAAACTGCCCACATTCCTACCTCCAGCCGACCCCACTGGATCCCATCTCCTCCTGCCTCGTCAAGGACATCTCTCCAACAGTCGCTCCTGCCCCCTCCCGTGTCATCGAACCATTCCCCTCTACTACACGACTCCCGGAGGCATGCAAGCCTGCTGTATGGATTTCACAGAAAAGTGCTTCGGAAGTGCCATCCGCACTCTGTCTCCTCTCCCTCCCCATCCAGTTGGGCTTCTGTGCTCCCAGGCGGCAGCAAAACTGTTCCTGTCGAGGTCGCTCACGACTCACACATTGGCCAAATCTACGGGCAATTCCTTTTTTTTTTTTTTTTTAATGTTTATTTATTTTTGAGAGAGAGAGACAGAGCAGGGGAGGGGCAGAGAGGGAGACACAGAATCCGAAGCAGGGTCCAGGCTCTGAGCTGTCGGCACAGAGCCTGAGACGGGGCTTGAACTCATGAACCGTGAGATGGCGACCTGAGCCGAAGTCGGGACACTGAACCGACTGAGCCCCCCAGCCGCCCCCAACTGGCAATTCTCGTGCCTCATCTACCGAATCTGTCAGCATTGCCCCCCACCCCCCCGCTCCATTTCCTGAAAACTTTTCCTCACTCTTATGGAGTGCTCTTCCTCTTTCCTCGTCTGTCTCTTCTCCTAGACCCATGTCCCATGAGGGCAGGAATCCTATCCTCTTTACTGCTATATCACCGCCACCTAAGATCGTGCCTGGCACGTAGTAGTTACTTAATAAAACCCTGCTGGATGAGTGAGTAAAGGAGTGAGTAAGGACACGAGCAAACAAACAAGCAAGGGACAGATGGGGAGGGTGTGCCTGACGTAGGAACCGTAACAGTACGGTGTGGGGGTGGAAAGCAGAGGACACGCCGGGGAACGTACAGGAACAGGGAGCAAGGGAGGCGAGGCGGCAGCTGAGGCGGCCAGGAACAAACTCTGGGCAACCCTGACTGTAAAGTGAACCCCATGTTTCCACTGTGAGCTAAAGTCCCTGGTTACATCACCGCGTGTGGCCGGGGCCAGCACAGGTGTCCTCACCATCCTGTGTGATGATCTCATCCCTCCGAGAGCCCGGCTCAGAGCCTCCCTGCCCCATGATCTGCCCAGTAGGGCCTCAGGGTCCAGGGCACCTGAGTCCAGTCAAGCTGGGGCAAGGAGGGAGATACTGAATGGGCCTCACAGCCCGAAGGCGGAGGCCTCAGCGTCCGTGCCGTCCTCGGGGTGCCTCTTTGAAACACGGGGGACAACCTGACAGCTTAGGGCTCCCTGGCAACAACGGGTTTGGACGGAAAACATCTCCTTGTCCCCTGGATGATACGAACTGTCTTCCAAAACACACAAAGGCAGGAAAGGTCCTTCCTTCCGAGCGGCCCACGCGTGTGCCCACAGGCAGGCATGCGCACACGGAAACAAGCTGTAGCCAGGGACACCCCCCCTCCCCCGCCGTGGTGCTGCAGGCCGGGACCTCTGCCTCACAGCCGGCAGGCCCGAGTCTGGAACACCAGCCCGGGGACTTGCAACCTTGTCCCCACCATCCCCAGTTTGAGAAGCTCAGATTGAAGAGAGAAATAACGACAGATGTCAATGTAGAGTTTTCAAAGAGCTTTCAAATGTAGTTTCGTTTGGCCCTCCTGTGAAAACAACTGCCAAACATTTATTGAGGACTTTCTCTGTGCCAGCTACTGAGCTGAACGTTCTTCGTGCGTCATCTCGTCGGATCCTACACAGATCCTACGGGAACGTACTGTTATTAATCCCAGGTGTAAAAGATGAGGAAATCCAGGCCCGTGAAATTAAGGCCTCTGCCCCAAACCATCCAGCTGATACGCAGAAGACCCAAATTCAAATCCCTCTTTTCTACAAAACAGGCAGGTCTGGCATTTCAACCCCTGTTTTCCACAAGAGGAAGGTGAGGCTCTGGGAAGCAAAGGAACTTAGCCAGGGTCACAAAGTTGGCACATGACAAGGCACGTGGCTTTTCCATTTCCTTCTACCAGCGCCCTTTCCAGTGAGGACTGCGGGACCAATATGTAAGTGTTTATCCCCAGGAGTCATTACACTGGACTCATTTCTCTACAAAAGGGCCTTTTTCAGGAACGTGGTTCTGTCTAAAGGCTCAGTCCTCTTCCTCCTCCTGCCCCAACGTCTGTGCGTGCACACACACACACACACACACACACCAACATAAAATCCAGAGTCGGGGCACCTGGATGGCTCAGTTGGTTAAGCATCCGACTTCAGCTCAGGGCATGATCTTATGGTTTCTGAGTTCGAGGCCTGTGCCAGGCTTTGTGCTGACAGCTCAGAGCTTGGAGCCTGCTTCAAATTCTGTGTCTCCTTCTCTCTGCCCCTCCCCCGCTCTCTCTCTCTCTCTCTCTGTCTCTCTTAAAAATAAATAAACATTTAGGGCACCTGGGTGGCTCAGTTGGTTAAGCACCTGACTTCGGCTCAGGTCAAGATCTCACAGTCAGTGAGTTCGAGCCCCGTGTGGGGCTCTGTGCTGACAGCTCAGACAATGATGGACAACCTCAAGGACACCAGCATTCTGGCCAGAGGGGCCCTGGGGGAGACAGCAGCCAGAAGGCCGAGTCAAGGCGAGCTAACCCCCCATACGCCCACTCTGAGGGGGAAGAGCCTCAGGGCTGTCCATCCCTTCTCCAGGACCCCGAGGGCTTCCCTCAGAGCTCCACGAGCAGGACAACCGGCACAGACCCCTCTCCCTCACGTGCTGTTAGGTTCGGACCCACCGGAAAGTATCACCTGTCCCTGGCAGGGCCCTGGTGGGGCTGACTCATCACCACCTAGCTCAGGGGATGCCAGCAGCAGGGTGGGAGGCAGACAGGCACGTGTGGTCACTCCTTCCCCACACACACCAGCCGGGAGCACCACACGAGTCCCACAGGGAGGCCAGCCTCAGCCATAGGTCTATCCACCATCCACCTCTCCAGGTTGGGAGACCCAGCCCCTGTCTCCTTTGTTCTCTGATCTTTCTGCATCCCCCTTTGCCCTCCCCTTTCTTCCCCATACAGTCCACATTTTCTCCTTGCTCACTGGAAATGGCTTACTTACTACGGTGATCGCAGAGGCCCCTTCCCTAATCTGCTACATAAAACTCAGGTGACCCGAGATTGCTTGGGGTGGGGGAAGGGGCAACAGCGGGGAGGAGGAAGTTAGTTACAATAGAGGACTGAGGTATGGATGTTAGACACAGCTAGAGCCCTGGAAATCCCACAGCCCCAAGTGGGAGTACTGTAGACCCGAGCATGACAGGTGCTCCCGAGCAGAAAGGAGACCACGGTCATCTAGTGGTCTCATGAGACATGGATGTTGTCTCAACTGAGGGGATAAAAGTTTGCTCCTTTGGGTGGGGCTTAAAACAGGGCAAAGCCTCGTGATGACATCGGAGGCACTTAATAAAATGCCCCAGGAGTCTGTAAGTCAGGATCCTGTCTGGCTTCTCCACTTTGCTCTCAGAGTCCATGGCTCCGAAGGGCAGAATGGAAGAGGGAGAGGAGGGAGAGCCGTCCCTGGTGCCAGCCCCTCTCTGGTGGCCCAAGGCCCCTGCAGCAGCATCCGGGCTTGCTCCAGAGAGACCCGGTGTGCTAGCTTTGTGCTCTACCCTCTCAGATCTCACAGGCTTCTTGGAGGGAGAGATGTGCGAGCAGGAAAACAGGTATCGCCAGAGCTCTCTGTGGAAGTGCTGGAGATGATGTCCTAGAGGATAAGCCTTTTGGGCTGGACTTGGAAAGATGAGAAGGAATTTTCCAGGCAAAGGAGTAGGCTTCTAGGTAAAAAGACAGAGTGAAAACTCTGTCTACAAAACCCACTACAAGTACTCTAAAGAGATTTTGTATTAAAAGATGTGAGACCACAGGGACGGGGAGAAGGGGTGAGGCGAGCAGAAGGAGGAACAATAGTTTGAAGGTCGGAAAGCAGATGGACAAGCAGAAAATGACTCCGCAGACCCGGGACAGCTGGCCTCTTAGGCAGCAGCGGGGGAACGGAGAGCTACCCTTTGAACACGGGCGCATAAGTGCTGGCAACCACTTGCGGGGAAGGGGAAGGAGGAGAGATTATAAGTTGCTTGAAAAGCGATCGGATCTCTGGATCCCCTCACCCCGTCCATACCACCTAGGTAACGGCTCCTCCCCCCTACGCATGGCCAAAGGTGAGGTTGATTATCTGGAAAGGTAAAACTTTAGCCTGAGGGTAAGCCAGCACTGCTGAGGGCATGACTACTCCAGGGAAAACAGAAAAATGTGATGACTGTGCATAAAATAAATGCTCTCTGGTGAGAGCCCACCCAACCCTCTAATCTGAATCTGCACAGTTCCCGGAACATCTTTACCCTCCGGGCAAGATACGGGAAGAGCATTCACTAAGGACTCTAGCCAGTCCATGATGAAGGAATTAAAGAAACTTACTTTGTCAGTTCCAATGCTGCCAGATCCCAACCTACAAGGAAGCCCCAGGTTTTCAGGCCCCTCCCACTTGCTCAGAACTACCAGCTTTTTAGTCTCCACTCTTAACCACTACCTGACAGCCAAAGACCCCTAGGTATCTAGGAAAGCCTATACATAGAAGATGAAGGACCAAAACCATTAAGTTAAACTAAAAAAAAAGCAAATTGGAAGAAACCCAAGCTATGCAGGGAGAAGGAAATTTTAGAAAGCCATCATTACTAGTCTCAGAGATCTAAAAGAAGACATTACATTCATAAAGAAAATACGATACCACAGTAAGAATATTTTTAAGGAGCTCTTAGAAATTAAAAACCCAGTGAAAGGGGTGCCTGGGTGGCTCAGTCAGTTGACCGTCAACTTTGGCTCGGGTCATGATCTGG
Organism: Panthera leo; assembly: GCF_018350215.1. Taxonomy (NCBI): domain Eukaryota; kingdom Metazoa; phylum Chordata; class Mammalia; order Carnivora; family Felidae; genus Panthera; species Panthera leo. The sequence continues at coordinate 4,624,127 of NC_056684.1, forward strand.
TGGTTCTTGAGTTCGAGCCCCAAGTTGGTCTCTGTGGTGACAGCTCAGAGACTGGAACCTGCTTCAGACTCTGTGTGTGTGTCTCTCTCTCTCTCTGCGCCTCCCCTGTTTGCATTCTTTCTCTCTCTCTCTCTCTCGTTCTCTCTCACTCAAAAATAAATTCAAATAAGTAAACATTAAAAAATTATAAACATTAAAAAAAACAGTGGAAGAGTTGAAAGATAACACTGAGGCAATCTGGAAAGTGGAGCAAAAAAGACAAATCAATAAAAGGGGGAAGAAAGAATAAGAAAATAAAAGAATGAGTCTAGGGAAGCAGATATTCACATAACAAGAGTTCCAGAAAGACAGAACAGAGAAAACAGGAGGAAGAAACCAACATCACAGTAATCTCAAATTTCCCAGAACTAGAGGCCATTGGTTACCAGATTGAAAGTGTCCAAGCATGCTCCAGGATGAAAAGACACCCATATCAAGATACATCATTATGAAATACCAGAACATTCTTACAAGCCTCCAGAGAGGAAAAATAAGTTTCCTGCAAAGAGTGAGGAATAAGAACCGTCTTCCTGCTCTGAATGCTAACACTGGGAGCAAGAAGGCAATGCAGCAATGTCTTCAAAATTCTGAAGGACAATTATTTTCAACTTAGAATCTAGACCCAGCCTGTTAAGTTTCTCAGGACCCATGATGGGGGGTGGGAGGGAGGGGAGGGTGGGTGATGGGCATTGAGGAGGGCACCTGTTGGGATGAGCACTGGGTGTTGTATGGAAACCGATTTGACAATAAATTTCATATATTTAAAAATAATAATAATAAAAATAAATTGAGTGTTTAGACCATACAAAAAAAAAAAAAAAGAATCTAGACCCAGCCAAACTCCCCATCAAGAGTAAAATAGAAAGAGGGGCGCCAGGGTGGCTCAGTCAGCTAAGCGTCCGACTTCAGCTCAGGTCATGATCTCATAGTCTGTGAGTTCCAGCCCCACATCAGGCTCGGTGCTGATGGCTCAGAGCCTGGAGCCTGCTTCCGATTCTGTGTCTCCCCCTCTCTCTGCCCCTCCCCCATTCACATTCTGTCTCTCTCTGCCTCTCAAAAAATAAACGTTGAAAAAAATTTTATTTAAAAAGAGTAAAATATAAAGAGGGGAAAAAAAAACATCCTCAGACAGAAGTTGTCTAACATTTACTTCCCACATACTCTGCCTAGGAAGCTACCAAAACAAGAATGCAAATCAAGAAAAAGAAAACCATGGAATATAGAAAACGGGAAACCCATCACAGGAGAGAGGTAAAGGGAATGTGTAGGATGATGGTAAAGGGAGATCCCAGGATGCCAATCTGCGTCAGACGCCCGGAACAACTGTATCACCCTGGAGCAGAATGGCTCAAACGAGAGGCAGGTGGAGGGCTCGCCATCACCATGCCTCCCGCTGTCGTGCCACCCGGGGTAGAACGGCTTTTTCACCTGATGAAACTACTGGAGGATGTAGGTCAGTAAAGCCGGAGAGTAAACCCAGAAAAAAGGACGACATGGGATCCAGGAACCTGACTCAAACCCAGGAGAAAGGCCAAGGGAAACCCTGGGATAACAGCTGGGTATGGGACCTAAAAGGCCGCCAGTTCAGACAGAAGAACGGTGATCTCCAAGAGGGGTGTCCCCAAGGAAAGCAGCTAACAAGAGTACCGATGGCACTGACCTTGCAGAAAAGTGTTTTGGTTTTTTTTTGTTTTTTTGTTTGTTTTTTTTTTTTTGGCAGAAAAGTGTTTTAAGAGGCTATCGGATGGGATAAGAAAAAGCAGCAATACACAGCAAAAAACCAATTCGGTGAAAAATTAAAGAAAGTACTAACTTGAGTAAAGACAAAAGAAAGTAACATAGTATACTACAACTTTGGTATGAATAATATCTCATAGAAACAAGATAAACAGTAAATATTCACTCAAACAAAAATCATGATACAACCATGTTGAGAAGGTAAGTGAAGAGAAACAGAAGAAATGAAGATAGAGAGAGCCAATTCGCTATCTACCATAACAGGAAGACCAGACAGCAGGAAACTCCGAAGTCCCCAAAGTAAGCCGTGGTCACATACTATTCAGCATCGTGGAAATGCAGACACCAGAAGAAACAGCTGAAAGGTGAAAACGGTTGCTTCTGGAAAGACAAGTTGGGGCGGGGGGTGGGGCGGATCTTTTGTATTTTGATACGTGCCTTTTAGTATAACGCGAACACTTAAACTATGTGCTTGTATTAATTTGATCAAATAAAAATTAATTTCCTTTGAAAGGAAGGATTAAGGACTTTCTGGAGGGGGAAAACAGCGCATGTGAGAGCACAGATCTGTGAAAGAGTCGGGTTTTTCAGAACACCGTCAGTATCACGGTCACGTAGCAGGCATCAGTCAGATGCCTTAGAGAGCAGTAGTTACCTCCTCCTCGCACGTCACCTAACCTACTTTGGCTTCCTTCTCCGTAAAACTTGACTAATAATAGCACTTACTTCACCAGGTTTTGTCAGAATCCAATGACAATGGAAACAGATGAATGTTGCAAAATGTGTTACGCTGTACAAAGGTAAGGAATAGATGCACACCTCTGTGTCCCCTGGAACAGACAGTGTTCTCAGCCTGGTGCTCGGAGGGTTCTGGGTAAGGGTGGGAACTGCCCAGGAGAAGCCGATCCCAGAGAAGCTGTTTAGCTGCTGGCTGGGCCAGACAGGTGCCCCGGAATCAGGGCACGTCACAGTTGGAAACCACCAATGCCCTTGATTTACTGGGAAAAAAAAAATGGGCTCTCGGAGGGAACCTTGACCTGGGCCCGTTGGCAGACGGCTGCACAGCTGGGAGGGGTAGTCCTGCAGGCCCGCCAGCAGGTCAAGGTGGTGCAACAGGAGACCCTGCTGGGAGGTCTGGAGGAGAGGCACTCCTCAGAGACGGCTTTCCAGTACTATCACCCCACCAGCCTCCTCTTCCAAGGAGTATCACTCTACTCCCTGTTCTGCCAAGTCCCACCATGGAGCTCAGAGAAACACAAATAATAATAGGCTTAATTTCCAACACTTGTATGGTTACTAACTGTAGCCAGGCGCCATTCCAAAGATCTCGCAGGTCTTGACGCATTCGGCCCCACAATAACCCTAGGAGGTTCGTGCTGTGGTCATCCCTGCCTCACAGATGAGGCACTGAGAGGTCACGCAAGGTTAGGCAACCTCTTCGGTATCACATAACTGGAAAGGGGATGAGCCAGCATCCCAGCCAGCCGGTCCCTCTCCAGGGTCTGCAGTCAGAATCATGATACATCACCGTCTCTCAGGCTTGAGATTTACAAGCCTCAGACGACTCAGCTTAAAATGGAGATCTTTGGGAAGATTGCCTCCAAAACCTCTTTCGGGGCGTCTGGGTGGCTCAGTCGGTTGAGCGTCCCTCTCTTGATTTTGGCTCAGGTCATGATCTCACAGTTTGTGGGGTCGAGCCTCACATTGGGCTCTGTGTTGGCAGCGCGGAGCCTGCTTGGGATTCTCTTTCTCTCTCTCTCTCTCTCTCTCTCTCTCTGCCCTCCCCTTCTCTCACTCTCTAAATAAATAAATAAATAAATAAATAAATAAATAAATAAATAAATAACCTCAGGGCACCCTGGTGGCTCAGTTGGTTAAGCATCCGAGTTCGGCTCAGGTCATGATCTTGCAGTTCTTGAGTTCGAGCCCCACATCAGGCTCGCTCACTCACTCTCTCTTTCTCTTAAAAATAAATATTTTTGGGGCGCCTGGGTGGTTCAGTCGGTTAAGCGACCGACTTCGGTCGAGATCAGGTCATGATCTCACAGTCCGTGAGTTCGAGCCCTGCGTCGGGCTCTGTGCGGACAGCTCAGAGCCTGGATCCTGTTTCGGATTCTGTGTCTCCCTCTCTCTGACCCTCCCCCGTTCATGCTCTGTCTCTGTCTCAAAAATAAATAAATGTTAAAAAAAATTTTTTTTTTTAATAAAAATAAACATTTTTTAAACATTAAAAAAAAAAACTCTTTCAATTGGACAGCTTCTTTCCTTGGAGCTAAGATTCATTAATCGTATGTCTAAGGGTAACGAACTACACTGAAGGTAGGCTTTTGAAGAGAAGCAGGCTGTAGATGTGGCTCCAGAATGGGAGGAGAAAGGGACCCCAGCCGACGCAGGGAGACTAAGCTGGAGAGAAAGCTAAGAAACAAATGTCAACTTGCACAGTTTTGTGCACACAGCCAACCCCCTCCACGCCCGTCCCCACAGCCCCTTTGGACCCTCCTGTGTGCTGTGACCCTGGTGTGGCTCGTACGGATGGCCTCATTACCTGTGACGATGCAGGTGAACCTGACGTCGCTGTCCTCGGACACAGCCCGGGACTTGAGCGTGGTCTCGAACAGCGGCTGGGTCTCCTCTGTTAGCTGCGCGATGATGGAGCAGAAGGTGCTCCTACGAAAGGCAAAGAACAATTCAGAGCGGCTCTCCCCCCGCCAGCATCTCCGCCGGTGTCCAATCTGGACCGGTGTTGTCCAAAGCAGCTTAAATCTTACCACGTCCATCCACCATCCTGTGGCCACGGCCCCAGTACCTGAGCAAGTCTTTCTTCAAGGGAGCCAGATCTCTCGGCCACACTGGGGGCAGGGGTGGTACCAAGGGGCTGAACAGAATCCCGATACAGACCCATTCCAATAGGCAGGCTTCTGACCATGGGCCAGGATCCTGAGCATGCCAAACCACCAGCCCTGCCGTCCCCTTCCCATCCTTATCGGAAGGCCTTGCTTCACCCTCGACCATCTATCTCCAGGAAAGCTCGCACACGGGGGAGGCACACACATGGATAGGTCCGGCCTCCGAGACGGGGACCCCAGCACAGCAGAGCTTCCATTCATGCTAAAGAGGGAAAAGCCAGTCGACTCTCAAGGACACACAGCTCAGGGGCCTCTCCTAAAGGTTGCGCTCAGAAGAAAAGGCCCTGAATTTATGAGCAAAGACCGGACTAGAGGAAGAAGAAGCCAGCCAATTCCAGGGGTCTAGACCCAAAGGTAGACTCCAATTCACAGGGGTGTCAGGAAAGAGGGTCCGCTCTTGGGGTCCATCCCCGGACACCACGTGCTCAGGTGAATACATGGCGGCCAGCTCCAAGACCGACCAGCACGACCGCCGAACCACCAACAGATCCGTTCCTGCAAAAGCCGGGACTTGTAGTTCCATAGGGACAATCCACCTCCCAGAGTTCAAGGGCATTTGCGGGCTCGCTGAGTCCAGCACAGACTCACCGACGCTGCTCAGCATGTACGGTCCTCTCCTTCCTGGGCACGGGAAGCAAACCACCATGCCAAACCCTTTCACGGGCCAGCAGAGACACAACGCGTCCCGAGGCGTGAAGCGTAACCACACGGCCGGGTTGTGGTGCACAAGCCGTGCCCAGCCCCCCCCCTCCCACCCCCTCCCCACTCACACACCCCGTGGTGAGCAGCAGTGAGGACCAGGAGGGGAGAAGTGAAGAGAAGCAGGGGGAACTGGAGACAGACAAAACATTCAAAGCTGCCTTTCTCTGTGCCTAGGAGGAGGGGCGGCCACCTGGGCAATGCGTCTGCCCGCGACCTCTCCGCCAGGGGCAGGGGACTGTCCGTGGGAACACGGCAAAGAGGACTTTTGCGGGGAGGGCGTCCACATTCAACTCATCATTTCTGTGGGTGGCATTCTGGACTAGAGTTTGAGGAGAAAGGTGATATCCCAGGAAGAGCGTCCGGGATCAGGTAAGATTCTGGACCAACAGGGGTCCAGCCGTGGTGTCTCCAGGGGAATGCAGACACCTGGGCCTCCGGGGAACTGACGGGAGCCCTCGCCCACAAAGACTGCCCAGAAAGGGGACCCTAAGCTCTCACGCACCTGAACGCTTGAACTGGGTGTGCGGTCGGGGTTCCGTAACACCCGCTGTGATACTCTCATCTGGACCTCCCCTATCGTGCTCTGCCTTTGCCTTTACCCCACTCCGATACAGAGGGCCCTTCAACTCCCTGACACTCAGGAGACACAACATCTGAACACGTTTCTTGCTGTTCTCAAACCGCATATTTCTGGCTGGGGAATACCAAATCGCAACCTGACACTCAGGAGACACAACATCTGAACACGTTTCTTGCTGTTCTCAAACCGACCGCATATTTCTGGCTGGGGAATACCAAATCGCAACCAACCGTTTCCAGAGGAAAGTGCCGTGCCAAAAGGCATCGGGCTTCCAGGCTTCTGCAGCTAATTCAGAACATCCCTAATTACGTCCTCCCTGCAAAACCAGAATCCTATCCTACTCAGAAGCATGAGCCTGGATCTAATGCTCAGCTTAGGCTCTTAAGGATGAAGCTACTTGGGCAAGTCTAAGGAAATAAGCTACTGGAAAGAGAAAAGGAGGAAATTATGCTTCGAGGAAATTTTCTTCGGGTGTTCATGCTAGATATTCAGTAGCAGGTAGTTATTTGATTTCATTACTTCTCTTGAATGGGGAAGTACACTCATCTTCCCAAGGCCACTAGGTTCTAAGTTATATTAGAGAAAATGCTTGCATTGGAAACTCATGCATAACTGCCAAAAGGCATGACTAGATGAACACCCTCTGCGGGGTGGGGCTGGGGTGCGTTAGGGCAGGGAGAGTCACTGCATATGCGGTCAAGGTCCACCCGCTTTCTGTCCCCATCCTCCAGACCACTTGGAGAGACTCTGAGCAGGGCTGCTTCCAGTCTCCTGGAAAGCCAGAAGTCCACACATCTGGAAACAGTCTGGTCCCACCCTGACACCTCCAAGTCCTTCCAACTCTGTGACTTCATAAGGATAGCACAGCCTAACTAATCACGTGTTTCTAAAGAACACCAGAACCGTGGGCTTATCACAATGCGCAAAGGACCCTAACTGCGCCCTTAGACTTGGTTCTTTACCTTGCTTTAAAGAAACTTCCAAGATCCTTTCTCTGTTAGCACTCACCGCTCCCCTCTGAGTTGATTGTGATCCCCTCCCCTCCTCCCCCTCCAGATCATCAACCAACCCAGAACAAAGGCTCTTTGATGTTCTCCTATATCAAAGGAAACGTACAGGGTAGGCGCTAATCATGTCGGTAGACATGATTAGCTACTCAGAGACCAGTTGCCTTCTCAGAAACCTTTCTCTGTGGAACGAAACCGTAGGCAACTCTCCCCAGACCTACCAGAGTCTGGGATGGGGCCCAAGGGGTGGGAGATATCCAGGAAATGTTCCGACTTTTATGATAGAAGTCAGTTCAGCCTGTGGGAGAAAGCTGTCCCCAGCTCGGGAGGCAAGAGAACAGGCATTCGATGGGCGAACCCCGACTGTGAGCCTGATGCTCAGGTCCTGCCTGGCTCTGGAGCAGATTCCGAGACCAGGCGAAGGCAGGCATATGCTAACGTGGTATTCCCGGACCTCAAAGAGTTCATAGTCTCGCAGGGATGGAGAGAGCCCAAAGGGAGGGAAATTGGAGAAAGAGGTGGTAGAAAGAGAAGAGACTGAGAGGGAAACGCTGAAGTCATTAGCCTTGCGTCAGAAGATAGACAATGAGGTGTCAAATCTAGACAGGGGATTACAAACACCGCAGACACCTAGGATGGGTCAGTGGGTCACATGGCTGGTGGCTCTCTGTCCTGGCCCCATGGTGCCCCTCCCGGGGGCACAGACATACAGTAACAGGCATCTGGGGAAGCCTTGCCTATTTCTGGGTCCCAGGAAGCCTTTCAGCGGTCCATGCAGGCGTCAACTCTGGCCCCTGTGAGACCCACGCTCACGTGAGTGCCCTCTCACACCTCCCCCCCTTCCCGCCCTCCGGCCCTCCCCTCACCCCATGCAGCCCCATTAGTGCACAAGCAGTCACCCGGAGGCCCTTCAGTGCCCAGACCCGAGAGAAAAAGGCAGTCAGAGAAATGTAATGCAATGTGCGTTTACCTTCCAGAGCTGGGGTGAGACAACCGGTTGCTTGATAAGCTAAGCGAAAACAGCAAATGGAATCATTAGGCCAGAAGAGCAAGGAGAGGAGGCAAAACCAACAACAGTTTGCAGGGTATTAATTGGCCACCATCTGGGGCCCGGAGGCCTTTCTATTAAAAGGGACCAGCTGTCTTAGTTGGCCTGCTCCAGTTAGCAAGTGGCCTCACCACCAGGCACACCGGTGTATCTGAAACGGAGAGCTCGTTAAATGCGGCAGAGTCCAGGGGAATGGTTAGGCAGGAAGGAAGGCCCCGTGGGGCTGCGCTTGGGGAAAAATGTGTCCCAGGCCACTTGGGTCACTGCCCCCAAGAGAGGGGCTCACGGCTGCCTGGCGCGTGTCCCCACCCCACAGCACACCAGCCTGGGGGCAGCTCCCACTTTGGCTTTTGGGGGGAGCAGAGCCCCCATTCCTAGAAATCCCCTAACGGGCTAGGAAGGAGACAGGTGGCTTGGAGGACGCCCATTAATAGGTTAAAGTACAGTTAAAGGGGCCACACAAGGCAAACCAGCTGGAAGAGAGAAGAGGAGAAAAACAAAGCGGTTAATTCAGCAGGAGCCAGGAGGCACCCAGCTCGGTCAGACCGGCACAAGGGCCCATTATGTCTAGGGGCCCTGATCACCCCTCCTGCCCCGGGTGGCTGAAAGGGGACACTAGCTGGGGGCTGCGGATCCACCCAGGGAGACCACCCCACCCGCCCCTCCCTCCACCTTTCTTCACACAGACATCTCCAGGCGAGGCCACCCCCTCCACTCTTAACTGCCTTCAGCTGCCCCTATGAGGACAGGGATGGTCAGTCCCTTTATAACCCAAAACCCAACCTCAACCTCTACCCCAAAACACGGCTTCCTCTCAGGGGTTCCTGGGTGTGTGGCCACCTCCAGCATCCTCCCAAACTCCAAACCGTAAATGTGCCATTTTGGACCCCTCCCTCTCCTCCAGGTCCCAAATCCAGCCGGTCAACAATTCTCGGCCCTGCTTTCTTCCTTTCGCTCTACCCCTGCTGTCGTGTTCTGATCGAGACCCCCACGGCTCCAAATCCGATGACCACCTCAGCCCCCTTCTCCTTCGCCCCTCATATCACACCACTTCCCTGAAAAAAATGTGACAGTCTCCGCCCCCCCATTGTACATTACACTGAGTCTCAACTCCTTAACTGGGCATGCAAGGCCCTCCCTGATCTGCTCACACACCCCCTATGACTATCGTTCTCTCCTTCCCAATACCATGTTCCACTGGAACCAGACCTGTCCCTAACTGCCATGGACATGTCCACGCCCGGCCTCTGAGCCCATCCTTCTGGCCTCCTTGCTTGGAAAGCCCTCCCTCCTTCCTGCTGCCCACCCAGCCTTCAGACCTAGCTCTTTTTGTAGCTTCCATACTCCTAGCACAGTGCTCAGCTGACCACAGCCATTCAACAGCTGTTTTGTGGAAGGGAGAGAGAAGAGAGTGAGAGAGAGGGAAAGAAGGTAGAGAGAGGGAAGGCAAACGCATCTCTCAAAAAGGAAGGGTGCCGCCCCCCAGAGGGAGCTGCTGCTCCAGAAAAGATGGAAAGAGCGAGAACGCAGCTGCCTCTGCTCAGAGCTTTAAAAATCCTCTGGAGGCCGCGTGGGCAGAACCTCTCATGGTTCCCAGACACTGGCCAAGTCCATCCTTTCCTGACCATGAACTTCCTTTGCCTTTCACCTCATAATTGAGAGATTTGTCCTCTGGTGGGTCTGGATTTCTTCCCTGGGAAGGAGAGGGAGAGAATCAGCTCTCTAATTCCAAGAGGAGAATGACAGGTGCCACCTGCAAGGAGATAAGGGACTGAGCTGCGATGGTGACCCCCTCCCTGGCTCTCTCTAGGGCTGCTCTGTTCCCTGTCCTGCGCTCTCCGGGCTTCACCCCTACGCTGTCAGCCAGATCCGGCAGGAGGAATCCTGTGCCACGGAGGCAGCTTATCTTCAGAAAGTGGGAGCGCTGCCCATGCCCTGCCAACTGGGCCAAAGCTAGGCTTAGGGCCCCATCCAGGCAGGAAACTCTCCCTTTACCGCCTGTGAGGAGGTCAGAATCAGGGGCACCAAACGCTGGTGCAGAAAGCCCTGGAACAGTTCTTAGTGCCACCTTCATTTTACAGGATGGGAATTCAGGGCCCAAGAAGGAAAGGCCTCTTGGTAGAGAAGGAAAAGTGAGCCTGGAGGGAGCCAGGACTGGCTGTGGAACCCGGGGCCTCCCATTCTTCTTGGCTTTCACATATTCTGGGATATAAAAGGCCCTTGGAAAGTCCTAGCCTGATGCCTCAGTTTCCCTGAAAGCCTGAGACAACCTGCCTGACCTAAGCGGGACAGAAGAGGTGTTCCAAAGCTGTCTGTAGCAAACACCATAGCTTCTGCTGTTCCTCTGAGCCCCCTTGGGCCAGGGTCTCCAAGAAACGGGGGGACAGAGACTCCTAAAGCTTCCGAGTGCCTCTCGGAAGGTAGTTAGTCATAACTAGACCCACCCGACTATACCTCCTTAACCTGCTCCAGCCTACCCCTGCCCCGTCTTCTACAGGGATGAGGCCCTAGGGGCCGGACGCCCTAGGAGGCTGGGCCTATAGTTTGCTGGGACCGTCCACATGCTGGAACTCTGCCCCCAGCGGGCGTTACAAATATCCTTGAGCTGACTACTGACTGGAAACCACTTCAGGGCTGTGGATTCAGGGGAGGGGAGGTAGGCGCAGGGATCCAGGCTCTAGACCTGGACCAAAGCTTCCCGTGGCCCAGCCCCCAGCCCAGCGGTCCATCGGTCCCCAAGGGGCAGCCCGTCCTCACAAGGGCCCGTGAGAACAATGGCTCGTGAGCTCCATGCATAGAGGGAGACCCAGAAAATGGTGGAGCCAAGAGTGAGTGGAACAGAACTTGCCTCTCAGTCAGGACTCTGGGATAGTCAGGGTTCACGTGGGCTGGAGCCAAGGACAGCTGGCAAAGTCCTCAAGGGACCCTCTTTCTCCTTCATGTCTTGGGCCCTCTTCCCATCCCCACAGGCAGTCAGGCTGTTCTGAGGGACAGAAGACTGCATGGCTGCCTGCTCTAACGCAAGAGTCAGGCCTTGCTAGAGAAGTGGGAACGGCCGCCCCTCCTCTCCCCAACACAGCCCCATTCACGTCCACACTCTCCCCTCTTTGGCCAGAGGCTTTTCCGGAGGTGAGATCAGTCTGGCCCTCCTTGTCCCTCAGGACCTGTCGGGGTCTGTGGCCAGCTGGCAGGGGCAAAACCGGGTCCACAGGCCCGGACTAGAAAACCCTCTCTCACACCGCCCCAGCCCTGCCTCCTCCAAATGCTTGACGCAAAGAGTATCCTTTTAAGAGCATTCTCATTTAGGTTCAGGGGGCTTGAACCAGTCACTCCCATCCCACCTGCAGTTCTCAGGCCGGCCCACTGCTTTGTGCTCATGGGTTAGGCAATTAAAATGTATCTACCATCAAGGTAGGTGTCCACTCTCCAGCTTTTTCTCTAACAGTCCAGATCCACTGTCTTCCCCATTCTGCCTGGTTTTCAAGCCGCCCCTGCTTCCCTCCCTCCCTCACTGCCTCTCTTCTATTTGTTCTGCCGTATTGACAAAGGCCAGATGCAGGAGGCAAAGCCCAGGCAAGTCACTGTGACAAGTGGGAGACAAGAGTGACACTCCTACAAGCAAGTCAGCTTCCCCCCACAGGCTGGAGTAAATGTCCCAGGTTCATTCCAGCTTTTCCGGAGAGTCAATGGTTAGGAGGAAGGGGCATTCTTTCCTGGCAGCCAGGGGCCTTGTCCAGTCTGACTCAGTCACCGATGCCAGCCCTCAGCCCTGCCCCAGACATGTGACACCATTTGACGAGTTTTATGCAGAAACCGGTTCCGGTTACATTTGAACTTTTCCAACTCCAAGGTCAACAGAACTCAGCCAATTCACGAGGAAGTGCCTGGGACTTTTCCTGAACGTCCTTGATGCCTGTTTTGGTGCTGTTTTAGGAACGGAGGACAAGAGGTCCCCAGACAGCTTCTCAGAGGAGTGGCTGTTTTCTGCATAACCCACAACAAGCCAAGTTCTGGGGCTGTGACACAGCCACTGTCCCAACAGCCAACCATCACGGTTCCCTTTGGAAAACAGGCTCCAGAGTTGGAGGGAAACTGACCTGCCCAGAGGGGGCAGGAAATGTCCATCTCCATGGCAGTACATGTGTCCCTGGGTGTCCACCTGCCATGTAGTGCTCCTATGCCTCTCTACTGACCGACCGTGTGTCTTTGTCTGTGGGTAGTCTAGCTCCTAAAACAAAGAGAGCAGCCACACCTCTCACTCTTGACAGAGGAACAAAGGGCTCATGGCCGGACCCCTCCCTTGGCATCCCGCTCCCCCAACCTGGGCAGGGCAACTGGCTCCCCTCGGAACCCCAAGCTCTGACTCTTCAGACAGGGCCAACTTCACCCCACCTCATCCCCCTGCCCCCCTTCACCTCACCAGCCCCACAGAGATCCTGGGGAAGACCACAGCCCCCGGCCCAGAGGAAGAACCCATCTGCCCAAAAAGAAGAACCTTAATTTTTTCCTGGTGAACACCACCCCCAACACCACCACCCCGAGCTAAGTATCCCCCACTGCGGGGGTCCCCCTAGCGCCCCCTCCCATCTCTCCGGTCCCCCCACCCCCTGAATACTCTCCCCACCCTTCTAGCCAGGGAGGAATTTCAGCCACTCCGGTCCCTTATCCCCTTATCGCTCACTGTGGAATCCGAGGCCAGGGAGGAGCCGGTGCGGGGTGAGGGTGCGGGTGGGACCGTGGGCCCCGAGGGAGGAAGGGAGGGGACAGAAGGGAGGCCTTCGGGGCCCCGCGAGACCTCTCCCTGAGTGGGGCCCTGCTCCTCTCTCTGCCCGAGGCCCGTGGGCCCTGAGGGGTCAGGACAAGAGGAGCCGCGAGGGGCCTCAGGGCCACTGCGCCTGGACCCGAGAGGCGGGCGCCCGGGTGCCATCGAGGGTCCCGCCGCCGGCCCCCCACCAACCACCCCACCCCCACCCCCCGGCGCGCCGCTCACCTGGTCTCGGGCCTCACGCTGAGCAGGTAGCTGCGGCTGGCCGGGCTGGGGATCCACACCGGCCCGTCGTCCTCGCCGTCGCCGCCGGCCCCGGAGCGCCAGCCCGCGCCCCAGCCGTGGCCGGGGTCCCTGCGCGACCCCATCCCGCCGCCGGCCCCTGCCGCGCCCCGCTCGCCAGGCCCCTGCCCCGCCGGCCGCCGCTCCCGCCCGCGGCTGACGCGCGCCCCTATTTATAGCCCCGCGGCCCGGCCGTCGTCACCTGCTGCTGTCCCTCCCCCGGCCCCGGGCCGGCGAGCGCGGCCTCCGAGGCGCAGGGGGGCGCCGGGCCTCGCCCGAGGGCCCGACGCCTCCCGGCCCGTCCGCTCCCCGGGCCCCGGCCCCGCGCGCGCCCCCGAGCCGCCCCGGCGTCGTCGGGGCCCGGCCCCGGGAGGCCTCCCGCTGTGCCCCAGCTCCCACGCCCCGGGACCCCGGCTTCCCGCCAACCTTCCTTCCCCGCCCCCCACCCCCACCCCTTCGCAACCCTGCAAGCGCGGGCTCCGCCGAAGGTGCGGACGCCCCCGGGGAGCTGCGGGCCCGGCAAGCGGCGTGGGCGCCCAGGGGGTCCGGGACCAGCCCCCTTCTCCTTGCTGACAGCCCGGCTGCCCCTCGCCTCGGACTGCAGTCCCCCCCCTTAGGCAGACCCACCTGTCTCCGTCGAGTGACCCCGGGAGGTCAGAGCTCCCCCGGGTGCGTCTTGTGTTCCCGTCCATTATCCAGCATGGACGAAGGGCTCAAAACCCACTGGCAGAATAATTGCAGCTCCTTCTCCACCCAGCCTCGGTTTCCCAGCACCCGTGGGGGGAATGGCGGCGTCCTGACGCCCAGAACACAATTCAACAGGGCGGGGATTCCCAGAGCAAGGTTGTAAGCACTGCCTAAACCTGGTTCTAAATGTTGGGAGTGACCAACATTTATCCATCCTTCTTTCTCCTTTTTCCATGGAAGCACTTTATGGAGGAAGTGCCTGGAGCTGGATGGCTATGGTCATTAGGAACTTGGAGCAAAGGAGGGGGGCGCCCGGGTGGCTCATTCTGTCAAGCGTCAGGCTTCCGGAAGCTCAGGTCATGACCTGACGGTTCATACTTCAGCTCAGGTCATGACCTGACGGTTCATACTTCAGTTCAGGTCATGACCTCACGGCTCATGAGTTCGAGCCCCACGTAGGGCTCTGTGCTGATAGCTGAGAGCCTGGAGCCTGCTTTGATTTCTGTGTCTCCCTCTCTCTCTCTACCCCTCCCCTCCCCCAGTTGTGCGCTCTCTCTCTCTCTCAAAAATAAACACTTAAAAAATTAAAATAAAATAAATTTTAAAAAGAAGTTTGGAACAAAGGAGTACAACCCCTCTGTCCTAGAAGCTGCATCCGTGTACCTTCCCCGTCCTTTTGGAAATGGCCCTTCCCCCACTCTCACTGTGTGATTCCGAGGTGAACCGATCCCTGGCCTCAATCGGCTGACGCAAGCCACCCTATTCATGGTACCTATCTCCCTGACCACAAAGGGAAGCATCACACCCAAGCCAAGCCAAGCCAATCAGAGTTCTTCACGAAAATGTTTTTAACTGGAATTGGGAGAGAAGAGCAGTCTCTCTGTGCTGGAAAGCTGGGAGCTGGGAGGTCTCCGACAGAAAGAAGCAAAGCAAGGGGCTCAGAGTCCTGGCGACTTCCAGGTACATTGTGTTCCTGAGATCCGGCTTTGTCTCTGGCCTTCTTGCGGGTTGGCAGTTCAAACATTTCTCGGAATCGGGGTACCCAAAAAGCTCTTCCTTTGCTCACGCCCCTTCAAACGAGGCTTCTGTTGGTGGAATGTGAGTCCTGACCAATACCAAGGTGGTTTCTCCTCGTGAGCCCAAGTCCATCTCCCAGCCACATGTCCCCATTTATCCTTGTTGTTGGCTCTCTCTGCAGGTGCACATATCAGAATCTCTTCAGGCAGCTACGGGACGCTCCCCCAAGTGTTTGGAAGCTTGCTGGAAGTTTTGGGTCATTTGTTTAAGCTGTGTGAATACCCGTGGATCAGGCTAGGGCAGTGTGATGCAGGCAGAAGCCACAGGATCCGTGATTCCAGGAACCTTTTGTCAAATAGGAAAGACTGGCATGTGGACAAAATGCGGTGAAGGTGAAATGCACAATTATAAAACTAGGCAGAGGGGAGCATAAAAATATAGAGCAAAGAATGGGCTGCCAGGGGTTTGGGTTGGGACAGTTTACGAGGCAGTAAAGCTTGAGGATTTCGAAAACTGCATCGGTGCTCACCAAGTCGACTGGGGGACGGGAGAAGGATAGACAGACGAGTCCAGATGGAGGGACTAGTGTGGACAAAGATAGGGAGGTGCACAATAACCCGGTGGGCATGTTGCTCAAGTGTAAAGGAGATGGGGGAAATGGACAATTAGGCAGGGCCAGTTCCAGAAGTTTTCGTCTGGTACACTGAGGAACCTAGACTTCCCTTCGAGCCCATCTCTCACAGGCCCACGGATGTGGTCCCGCTAGTCACCCTGGTGGCCCTCCAATTTATCAATTTCCTTTTGAAGATGTGACCCACACAGAGGTCACCCCACAGCAGCCTAGAATTGAATTAGCACCTCTCTGGGTGTGTGCCCCACGCCCTAGCAACGGCTTTGCCGCAGCCAAATGATTTCATTGATCCTGAGCCCGTGCATGTTCAGCGTGAACCACCACTCACCTAAGTCCTTCTTCCCACTCCTGCTTGTAAAGTCTTTTTTACCCTAAGGGCAAACTTGTACCTTTTTCCAGTTAAAGCTCACCTTCTTATTCTTAATCTCGCACTCCCTCTCCTCCTTGTCTGAACCGTTTCGGGTTCTGTTCCTGCCATCTGGTGTCCTTCCAGCTTCTTGTGGCTGTCTGCCAATTTAATAAGCAAGACTTTCATGAGGATGGGGGCAGAGCCGTGGAAGGGGTGCTGACACACCCAGGGATGGAGAGGTCAGAAAGGCACAATCTCTTTCCTCTCTAAGCTTACAGTCTAGCCGGAGAGAGAAAGGGCACGTCGAGCGGTGTCAACCAAGTCCGAGGCTGGGAGTCCAGCCTCTCTCTAGCCGGGAGGCTGGAGACTCAGGTTCTAATTCTCCCCTGCCGCTGAGTGTGACCTTGGGCAATGGCTCCCCATCCCTGAGTGTGAGCTTTCCCCTTTGGAAAGAGGAGTGAGGCGTTCCCTTTACGATCCTGGAGGTCGTAGGTGTTCATTCAGCAAGGGTTTGCTAAGTACATGCTGACTCCTGCACTCCAGGCATCGTGCCAGGCGCTGAGGGTACAGGGATGAATGTTCTAGTCTGGACCCTGGAGAACCTCTCCAGCGGAAGAAAGATAGAACCTCTGATAGAAGTTTGCACGTGGTGCTGAAAGAGCACAGAGAAGCTCATGCCGTGGTTTTGCATCTGGAAATAACTGTCATCCAAGGTTTGCTATTGGATGCGCCCTGATGAAGTGTTGCAGGAATCTGTTAGTGGTGCCAGGATCCTCTCACCCGGTTGTTTTGAACTTCCCGGGGCCCTAGAGTAACCGGGTGCTTGCAGTAGGAAAATCTTGGGCTACTGCTTTTTTTGTTTGTGTTTTTAACGGGTTTTTTGTTGTTTTTTTTTTTTTTTTTTTCATTTTGAGAAAGAGAGAATGCAAGTGGGGAAGAGGCAGAGAGAGAGGGAGAGAGAATCCCGAGCAAGCTCCACAGTGACAGTGCAGAGCCCGACGCGGGGCTTGATCTCACAAACCACGAGATCATAACCCGAGCCGAAGTCGAGAGTCGGGTGCTTAACCGACTGAGCCACCCAGGCGCCCCTTGGGCTACTGCTAATTCATGTTTTTAGCTCAGCAATGACGGGGGAAGTTGTTCCCTGTCCAAGAATGGCAGGGTCTCCCAGGACACTCTGACCCAATTACATTAGCCCCTCTCATCGAGGCGTAGAAGAGTTTGAACACACCTTTTGTTCCGACTTAGTTCCACTTCTTCCCCTTCTTACCCAGCTCTCTTTCTTCCAACACTGACAAAAGTCAGAGAGAACAATCCACTCTCCTTTGAAGCACTGGCCAAAAGCACACATCACCCAACATTTATTAGCTATCAGGACACCATTCCACACTCCTCACCATCTTCCCCCTGAACTTACTGAGCTCGGGCCACCGCACGTTGAGCGTCACTGTGTACCAGGCTCCGGTCCCCTGCCATCATCCCTGCCTTTCTAATAACTCAGCCAACACACTGGCAGCACGTCCGCCTAGCTCATCCTCTCAGAGACCTTCGCCCTCACTTCCTGTAGCAACCCAATCAAATGCCATACCTTGAACCCAGTCAGAGGAATTTCTCCAGCTCTAAAATGCCGTTTTTGGGGCACCTGGGCGGCTCAGTCGGTTAAGCGTCCGACTTCGGCTCAGGTCACGATCTCGCGGTCCGCGAGTCCGAGCCCCGCGTCCGGCTCTGGGCTGATGGCTCAGAGCCTGGAGCCTGTTTCCGATTCTGTGTCTCCCTCTCTCTCTGCCCCTCCCCCGTTCATGCTGTGTCTCTCTCTGTCTCAAAAATAAATAAACGTTAAAAAAAAAACTAAAAAAAAAATAAATAAAATGCCATTTTGTTATTATCTTTCCACCTACGAAGCCTGCCCTCTGCCTTAGGGCAACTCCAGACTCCCAGCCCCCCCGACTTCTCCACTCATGAGTTTCTTCTTGGCTTCTTTATCCTCCTCACCCCATCCCCGTCGACACACAGGCATAGCGTGGGGTAGACAAAAACTTCAACTACAACTACACTCTCCTCAGGGATCCCCTTTCCCTTGCCCCTTGACCTTCTACTCACTCTCCCTTGCTGGTTCCTAACCTGGGATCTGGCCGCGGCTTCTTGCTCCCAGTCTGGCCAAACTTTCTGGTTTCCAACCTGAGTCTGATCTCAGGCAACTTGGCAATCCCTTCCCAATTCCCCAAGCTGACCTTCTCCTTTCCCTACAGCCACGGTTCCAAACAAGCTCCAACCTCCCCATCCCCCTCCTCGCTTGCAATGGTCAGCAGGGAAAAGTGGGAGCATCGGACAAGAACTTCAGCTTTGAAGGAGGGCAGGCTATCTCCATCATCTCTGAGTCATACTAACCTCTGCTTCAAAACGTATATTGTTCTTTCCAGGGCTCTCGAACTTCTGCTCCGTCAGCTCTCCCTGCCCTCCCCCTGCCCGGCCTCCTTCCCCACCACCCACGAGGGCGACAAAATGTTTGCTTTTCCTGGACATGTTCACCCCAACTCTCCCTTCCCTCCCTGCCTCCGCATCTCAAAAGAGCTCGAAGGAAATCAGGCGCATCATCAAGCAGTAACGAGTTGCCAGAATTGGGTTATAAAGTGCAAGCTTCGGCCTTCTGGAGCGGACACAGACCAATGGCCGGAGCCAGGCCCGCCCAGCAAGAGTGGCCAGATGCCAGTCCCTGAGTGCGACAGTGGTGCTCCTGGGGGTCAGAGCCGGCTCCCTGGCCTGGAGCAGGGACACGCCTGAGTGGCAGAACATGTGGCCCCAGCCATGTGGAGGGGAGGAAACGAGGGAGTGGGGGCAGGGGGTGGGGCGGGGATTACCCAGAGTCGGCAGGAGGGGGACCGGGTCATCCTGTAGTAACCCCTCCACCTCTCACTGGGAATACGCTACTCCTCAGGCAGCCCGTTTCATTTCCAAGAGGATTTTCCTTTTATCGAGTCTAATTCTGTTCTGCCCTCTGAGGCCACGCAGAGGAAGTGTGACTGGTCACAGAACACTTCTTGACGAGATTTCGAGTTCCTTCAATAGCTCCTTGAATGAGATGGTACCGAGGGCCCTACACCAGACTGGGTGCTCCCCGCTGCGAACACGCCCGCTTTGCCAGAGTCCACCTTAAGCTACCGTGCCGTTAACCTTACGCCGCACACGTGAGCTCTTCCGGGCTCCGTACCATCACCAATGTCATTCTGCTCAATAGACTGTCAAGATCTTATTTTGCTGTATGGACTCAGGCTGAAGTAGCCTTTCCCACAAGCCATGGCACAGGGATTGAGTTCAGAGGTCAGTGAGACCTTCCTTATGAAGCCACGTCGGCTTCCACGCCGTGCTTCCGAGCCCCCCAGGCCTGTGGCCCCTCTTCAGGGCAAGTCATTAATAGCACGGTAAGTTAATCGAACACATGTCCACCCCTCCAGTTTCTTCCTTTGAGTCCATTCATTTTAAAGGTCTTAGCCCTGAGCTCAACAAAGCCCTGGATTGTGGCTGGTCCTGCCCTCCCGTAAGGCCCTATCGCTGAAGCTGTCCTTCCGGCAAGCCAATCTGCAGTGCTCTGGATGGCTTGTCTGGCCTTCCCCCAAGGGCCCTCAGAGCTCCCATCTCAGGCAGTTGAGCCCCTGACCCTGGAGGGTGGAGATCCTGGGCCCTCCATTCCTGGGTGAGCTGGCCACGCTGGCTGGCACTCCAGGGACTGGAGAAGTGGCCACATCTGCTCTGGAGTAAGTGGACCCCAATTAGAGGATTACTGGCTACAAGAAGCCACTCCTGATTCTGGTTTGATTGGAAGGGGAATTTGGGACCTGGGTAGAGCTGCCCCAGCAGGGTGCCCTCCCCAATGCACCTACTCTTATTCCACAGCAGCCCTGTCCAGAATAAGGCAATCACGAGATGAGAGGGTGACTCTGTGGTCAGGGGACAGGTCACTAAGGCCCAGGACACAAACGCCACACCCTCAGAGAGACCAGGAGAGCCACCGCACCCACCCCATCCCCACCTCCAGCCCAGGCCTTTCCTGGTCTTCTTACAGCAGGAGCAGGTAGGTCCTTCTCCTCCCCTTCAAGTCTTTCTCTAAGGAACCTCATGTGTCTCAGCCAGCCCTCCATTCCACAACAGCCACATCTCACCGTCCACTCACAACTGTTACTACCTCTCAGCAACAGCAGCTGCCAGGACTGCTCACCCACGGGACACCACGGATCATTTTTAAGATCATTTTCCAGCTTGCTGGCACCCACCATGTTTGCCTGTAATGGACCACTCCTAGTGTGTGAGCCCGTCACCACCACCACCCTTGCCCACCCGCAAAGTCAAGTGCCATCTCCAGGTTCTAAACCCTCCAGCTGCCCAAACTCTCCTGCCTGCCCTCCACGACTCTCTGCCCTTTCCTTGCCAGCCCCTCCCCCTTCCCCTCCTCAGCTGCCACTCCCCACCCCTCCCAACCCCACTTGGAAATCATATTCAAAGCCCTCCTCCATAGACAACAGAGCTTCTCAGGAAGCAAAACCTACCCTCCTCCTCAGATGCAAAAAATATTCAGCCCTGTCTATGCACCATGGGTCCTAGGGAGAAATTCCAAGCAAATTGGTCTAAGGACCAGAAAGTCCCAGAGGAAAATGGGAATTGTATACACAGTGTGCCGTGGGCTATAACTGAAAGAGGGGGGCTGAGAAACAGTGGAGCTTCTCAGTTTCATAAATGAGGCAAAAGACACACACACACACACGTGTATATATGTACGTAAACACACACACATATATACACTACACACACACACGTGTATATATACATACACACGCGTGTATATGAATACATATATACACATGCGCATACACACACGTATATACACACGCATACACATGTGTATATGTACATACACACACGTGCGTATGAATACATATATACACACATGTATATGAATACATATACACACATGTATATACACACACATACACACATATACATATACGCACGCGCACGTGTATATATACATGTGTGTATATACACATATATACACACATATATACATACGTGTACACACATGTATATATGTACATATACACACACGTGTATATATGTACGTATACACACGTGTGTGTGTGTGTATGTATACACACACAAAGACCACGCCCACCTATGAAACAATGGTGCTGCTGGACCTCTGTCATGTGAGCACATGCCAGGATGGGGGCTTTTCCCAATCAGAACTAACCTAAATGGCTTTATCATCCCTTTGCCCCATTTTCCATACAATCAATCATATAGATATTGACTTTTTTAGTATTCATGCACTAAAAACTCAATTTCAACTTGCAATAATAAATATAAAAATAAGAGTATTTTCAAAGGCCAATGCACTACACAATGAACTAGCTCAAGAACTCATCTGCACCTAGGTCCCTAATGAAAAGACACCTAGGGAACAGAGGGATCTGAAGATGCTTCTGAATTATCACGTGAATGGTTCAAACTTGGAAAGGCCTGACAAAAGCCCAAAGAAAGATACTTAGAGAAGAGCCAGACTCTGTCTGAAAAAGCATAAATCTGATGGAAATGATAATAGAAACAAATGCAAACAAGTGATACTGCCTTTGAGGGGAGAGGGTGGAGAGGGATCATTTCCATTTTTTGTGCGTGACTAAGGACCAAAAGTCAATAAATAAATAAAACAATTGAAAAGGAGAAGAAATGCAGTTAAGAGTTCTTGCCTTTAGGGAGGTCTCCTCTCTTTGATATAAACCTATAAGGAACAAGAAGGTAAAATCTAGCCCAGCTCAGGATCCTCAGAGATTTAAGCCACCACCCCCCCCCCCCACCCCTCATTTGACAGATGGGAGTATTGAGGCCAAGAAAGATCAAACAACTTAGTTATAGAGCTTCTGGTTTCTAGTCACTGGCTTTCTTCATTCTAGCACATTGCCAGGGGGTTCAGTCAAGGAAGTAGGGGTAACCCCCTGAGGAAATAATTCTGCAGAAGCAAAAGTCTGTATGCCCGGGACTCTTCCTTGCACTGACGAAGAGGGAGATTTATTAAATGTTAAACAGGAAACGGGTTAAGTAAATTATGTTGATTTGAAAATGATTACAATGATTGAAAATGAGGATTTAAGGGCTATGTAGAAACACGGAAAATGCCCAGATACAATGTTAAGTAGAAAAAAGTAGGGTACAGAATCAGAGGCAATGTGGTGCTGCTCACACCTGAGTGAATCCCAGCATTGCCCGCAACGAGCTCTGTGGCCTTAGGGAGATTACTCAACCATTCTGAACCTCCAAAGAATCCTAGTGTTTTGAGTTTTGAGCCTACATAAGAGAATGAATGGAAGAATAATGTCTGTCATATGGAAATTTTCAATTTCCGGTTGTTACCATAATCATATCATATTCAGCTATGAGCTGAACAAGAGTCCAGTTGGAAAAGCGGTTGGAAAGAACTGGAAACTGATAAGGCAGTAATAAAAACAAATGCAAAAGTAAGATGGGATTATAAATACACATGTTTTTTATTTTCTCTAACAATGTGATGTCATTTTCCAATAAGAAAAATGCATTTAAAAAAAGAAAGAAAAGATAAAGGCATTTTAAATAGGGACCTCAAAAAAAAAATCCTATTCTTGGGACCTGGCTCCTAGTTTGCTCCTTCCTCCAGAGGGGCCCAAGGTTCCCAGCACCTGGTTCCTAAGGCTGCTGTGGCATCTGTTCATGGAAAAGGTCAAGAATGGCCTGGATCCCTTGGAAAACACGGCCCCGGGGAAGGAGGGTGGGTAATTGAAGGGGTGATGACACGGCACATCCTAGAATCTAGAACATTCTGTCTTGCTCAGAGTAGACCCTGAGACAACTTTGTAGCGACCAGTTGAATCAGACTCTTTCATTCCCACGTGCATACGTGCGTGTACTCACTCACTCACTCACTCGAACACTCTTGGGACCGCTACGGTTTGCAAGGAACCGTGTGAGGAGCTTTCAAAGAATTAGACTGACCCACTGGATGAATTTGAAACAATCTCCATTGCGGAAGTGGAAAAAAAAAAAAAAGCAAGCTTCAGAACACTGCATAGAATGCTACCATTTGTATTAAAAATAGATATATAAATATACATATTTATAAACTTGTAAATGCATAGAATTGCTCAGAAAGGGTACACAGGATCTAGGTAACAGTGATTAGTTCTGGAGGCGGGCTGGGGAACTGAAGGCTGACCTCCGATAGGAAGCTTACTTTCCATTGTATACTCACTCTTTTGTATTGTTTGGATGTCTTACCGTGTAAATGTATTAATTTTTCAAAACAACAACAAAAAATTTAAAAACGAGTTAAAGAAAGTGCGCCCAGAGCGGAATATACAGTGGTGAACAGGGCAAGCAGGGGTTCCTCTGTCTCGGGGAAGGCAGAGTTTGTCGAGAACTCGCTAAGCCACAACTGTGAAGTTTTCAAAACCAGACTGTTTACATAAGTTAAGGGAACAGTTCTTTCTACACCAATTATAGTAATTCAGCACATCATTTTACAGAGATAAAGCAGTTGGAAAATAAATACGAGTCATTTGTCAAGCCTTAGAGTGTATTAAGTTGTAGTTTCTACAAGGGTGGGGATCTTATCTGTTTAACTTGATCGGCAGAGTGTTCACTCCGGCTAATGTGCAGATAAGTGCTTGTTACAGCAAGCGTTTTCTGATGATAACAAACGATATGATAAGCACACCCATTAAAAACGTCTGAAAAAAAGAAAAGATCGGAAGATATTGGACCCTGAGGGAACCATGTTTTCTGGGATGGTCCCCCCGGCCCGCCCCGAAAAAGTCTTCAAATGCAAGATATACCCCAATGTGAATGGAAGGTCGGGGAAACACTGCCTGGGCTGCAGAACGTCACGCACGGAAGTTTCGCGCAGGGCTCTCCTTGGGGTGACTTGGCACAGACTGACTGCAGAGAGAACCTGGCGCTCCGTGGGGTACCCGACCACAGGGGAGGTAGGAAGACAGGTGTGTGGGTGGCTGCGGAGTGCCACTGAGCTGGTGGCCAGCCAAAGCAGCCGGGGCACTGAGGAGGCACAGGGATCGACACCGTGGACTTGAGGATCCCGCGGGCTTGACTCGGCACCAGCACTGACAGGCGGCCCAGCGGGTTATTCGACCTCTCGGAGCCTCGGTTTTCTTTCTGCGAGATCCTCGTGAGGACTCGACGGAAACCACCGGAAAGTATTTAGCAAGATGCGGGGCGCGCTAGCAGGGTCTGAAGTGCCATCGTCGTCAGTGCTGCTACATGATGGATACGTGTCCCGGGCAAGTTATCGCTGACCATCCGCATCCAAGCCTGAACAGCAGGTGAGGTGCGCCCCACCCTCCGTGCCCTAAAGGCAAGAATCCCTTACGTTCATGTAGTGTTTCACGAACTTAGAAAAGGTCCCACAGTCCTCATCCCACAAAAGCCTGTGAAGCGAGATGGAGGGGAGTCACCAGGACTATCTGGAAGGGGGGTGGGTTTGCTAAGAGCCGATTAGGGGCGGAACCCAGGCTGTGGCCCAGGCTTCCTGGCGAGGAGCTCGGTCTTTTCACCACACACCACTCCCGGGAAAGAGAGCTGGATGTGGGTCAGGACAGGTGGTCATCGAGGCTGCGAGGTCACCACCCCCTCCCCCACTCCACCCACCGCTATTTCTGAGCGGGAAGAGAGGCAACAATCCATGTCAAACCCTTCTCAGGGCCTCCTCTGTGATCCGTCCCTGCGGATGGACCATGGG
This sequence comes from Panthera leo, assembly GCF_018350215.1. NCBI lineage: Eukaryota > Metazoa > Chordata > Mammalia > Carnivora > Felidae > Panthera > Panthera leo. The sequence continues at coordinate 4,648,650 of NC_056684.1, forward strand.
GGGCAGGGCGGGCCCCGCAGCGGAACCAGGAAAGGGATGACAGCCCACGTGGGGTGGCCTCAGTGTCTGCAGGTGGCTGGATCGGGCCCAGCTTGCCTCACTGCCTGCCTGGGAAGCAGGGACGGCAGGGTCTGAAAAGGAGGCGGGCTCTTAGCGGTTCCCCGTGCCGTTCACATTTCCACCGGCATCTGACAGAAAATGTACTTTTTTTCAATTGTGAAAAGGTCAGGCGTATTTATCTGACAACTGATAGTGCCTCCCTTGAAAGAGCACCTGTAAGAACTCAGCCAGCGCCCGCCTCCCTCTGCTGCAACGGACGGACGCCACCGGACCAGCCCCACACCCCGGCCGTGCAGGGCTGCAGCCACGGCTTGGGTCAGAGCTCAGAGGTCGCCTCCACAGGGCCCCGACTCTGCCAGCAGTGAAGAGGGCCCAGCCTCCCGTCTGATCCCGAATCTCCACACCAGAGAGGTCCCTGTGGCAGCAGCAACAGCAAGGCCTCCCGAACACGAGGTAACTACAGAACATCCCCCCACCCCCACCCCTGCCGTCCTCCCCCCTCCCCCCCCCCCCCACCACCCCACGGCCACCGGTTTGTAGGAAAGAGAGAGGCGCCCGGAACATTTCAATGGGCCCTAATGCCAAGGCTGCTGACCCCGGGGAGGCCTTGCAGGTGACGCCTGACCAGTACAAAGACCCTCCCCTCACGCCCTTGCAAGGTTTCTAGAGGACCAAGTTCCGAGCCGCTGGTTTCCTAACCACGGCTCCAAGAAATCTGGGGAGGACCTTCCTGGGACGGCAGGACACTGCTCTCCCCCAGAGATGGGACAGTGACAGAAGTGTGGGAGAGACTCTTACACGCAGCAGGGTAGGGCCAGGCTCACCTGAAGAGGAATACAAGAGCCCACCTGCATGGTAAGAAGAGTTTTTATTTGAAATATAGTCTGAGCAACATGAGTGTAGCCAGGAGGAGGAGGGGCCGGCCTGCCCAGAGCGGCGGCCTCTCTAATGGCACAGGAGCGAGAGTACAAAGATCCCAGTGTCCGTGTGCCCCCAAGCCCACTTGTCAGGAAAGGCGGAACAGCAGCAGAACAGGGGCGCACGGCTCCTTCTGAAGGGGGTGTGCCTCTCGGTGCCTGCCTGCCTGGGCCGCGGCGCCTGCCCTCCCGGGGTCCAAACACCAGTGTGCTGCACAACCTTCTCCCACCCGCTCAGACAGGAGGGGCCCGGGTGACAATTCTCCAGGACCGTTTTGGGGGGAAAAGAATCCGAGAAGACAGGAAGGAAGGGCAGGGTGATTGAGGGCCCTCCGCAGGCCAGCCCGGGCGGAGCTCCCCAGAAGGCCCGCGCGCGCGCGCCGGCAGCCTCACCCCCTTCTCCGGCTCCGGCTCCGGCTCCGGCTCCGCTGGCAGGAAGCAGAGCGGCCCGTCCGCAGCCCGCGAGAGCTCCCAGGAGGGCCCTGGCTGCAGGCAGCGGGCGGGGGCCTCCCGGAAGAGCACAGCGCCCAGGGGTTTCAGGCCAAGACGTGTGCGGCCTGGGGTTGGAAGGACACAGACAAGAGCTGGGGTGCCAAGAAGCAGCACAAAGCCATAAATAAGAGAAGCAGATTCAGAGCTGTCAGGGTCCCGGGTGACGCACACTGCCCGGGGCTGGGGGACACCCAGACCCCACAGCTCAGGGCGGGCACTGCTCCAGGGCACAGCGGGGCAGAGCCTCGTATCTCCCACCGTCCCCGTGGCAGACGGAGGACGCCCGGGGCACCCCTCCGGCCACGCACGCTGCCACGCCTCTGGTCACACCTGAGGGGACGGAGCGTGGCTGTCCCGGTCCTGAGAGGCCTGTGGTTGACTCTGAGCGTCCTGGGCTCCGTCCTCCTCAGGAGCCGGGCCTGGCGACCTCGCCTCTGTGCCGCCCAACAAAGGCTCTCCGGCACCTTCTTCCAGTCCGTTCTCCCTGGTCTCCACGGACACTTCCTCCCCGGAGCCCTCCTCTGGCTCCGCGGCCTCCGCCGCCGCCTCCGCGTCCTCCGCGTCCTCCTCCTCCTCCTCCTCCTCCTCCTCCTCCTCCTCCTCCTCCTCCTGGTCTCTCACCTTGTGGACGATGTAGAGGTGGCGGCTGAGGGAGCTGGCAGAGGTGTAGCACAGGCCGCAGAGGAGACACTGGGCCGTGGAGCTGTCCGCCTGGTGCCGAGGTATGTGGCTCTGAAACTCGAGCCCCGAGTCTGTGGCAAAGCTACATTTCGCACACTGGAACAGGGACTTGTGCCTTTTGGTGGAAGACACGGCCGCGCCATTGCTGGTGCCCGGAGCGTCCCCGGCTCCGCTGCCCGGTCTTTTCAGATGGCTCACCTGGAGGGGGAGGCAGGTGAGTGGGGTCCCAGCCTAGCCCGAGCCCCCCAGAGCTGAGCTGCACTCCTGAACGGTGCAGCCCCCACGCTCGCAGAATCACCCCCCCCCCCCCCAGGCCAGGCTCGCCCTGGCCCCAAACCGGGTTTAGATCTGGTTTCTTTCAGGTTTTTCTGTTGGCTGGTGCTTTGTCTAACGTAACGTATGTGTGCGGCCCCACGTTCCAAGGACACGGGACGGGCATGTTCTCTGCTCTCCCGAGAACACCCTGCCACCTGGCTTCTGAGGCCCCTCCAAGAGAGAGTCTCTGTGTGCACAAAGATAAAACTGTCATCTTTGGGGCACCTGGGTGGCTCAGTCAGCTAAGCACCAACGCTTGGTTTCTGCTCAGGCCATGATTTCAAGGTTCATGAGATGGAGCCCCACGTCGATCTCTCCCTCTCTGTCCCCTCCCCCCCCCCCCCCCCGTGCTCTCTGTCTCTCTCTCTCTTTCAAAACAAATGAACATTTCAAAAAGTTTTTTAAAAAGACTGTTGTTTTCTACAAAATGATAGCACTACATGCACACTCTTCCTCCCCCTGCTTTTTCTACTGAATGACATGTGTTGGCCATCGTCTGCATGAGGGCATACACAGAGGCTTCCTTCCTCTAACACTGGCAATGACGAAGCGTCCCCGCTGGCAGACATTCAGTTGTGTCCCGTCATTATCACCGCACACAGCCCCGCAGCGAAGATCCTTGCACACACCTCCTCGGGCGCGAGGCCGAAGCTACAGGGCAGACAAACCCTAGGGACGGAATGATGGCTCCAAGGGCACGTGCATTTGGAGGGGGGTGTGCGTTTTAATCACAGGCAGATGTCGCCAGAATGTCAACTGACACCCCACCTGCTCTGTGCGGAAGGGCCTGCCGACCAACGCCCTCCCTGAGTGGCCGAGAAGGAAGGCCCTGGAAGTCCAGGCGGCTCTCAAATTCCCCCCGACATGCCTGACCCTCTGAGGAGCAGCCCTCCCCACCATGGAGCAGGAAGGGCCTACAGTGGAGGGGGACCAAGCGGTTCTAGAAGTTCAGCAGAAATAATGGGAATAGGGCACGAAATGGGGGCAAGGTCACGGGACGAGGGCCCAGGCTAGCAGGGGTCTGCACCCAGCCCCTCCCACAACGACTGTGTGTGTGTGTGTGTGTGTGTAAGAGAGACACTCACTGCCGTCCTCGCCTGACAGGCAGCCCTGCCCTTCCCCCTGACCCAGGACTAGTGGGGCAGAAACAGGACAGTGAGTGTGAACGCACTCCAGTGTCCACACAACATGACACACAGCTGAGGAAAGCATCCCAGTGACAGGGAAACCACAGGAACAAAAGGCTGATGGGCGGTCTCACAGATCTTTGTCCCTGTCCTTTACCTGCATGCAGTCTCCAGGTGGGTCACGCGTGACTAGGGAATGGCCTACATTGAGGGAAGCTGTGGCTGCTGGTTGCTCCCCGGAGCCCTCCTGCTGGCCCTGCAGCTCAGGGGGCTCACTGAGCAGGCGCCTCCAGGGGCAGGGGCCCCCGCACTCACCTGAGGGGAATGTCCACCCGGAGGTCTGACTTTGGACGTCTGGCTCAAATCAGGGTTTCTGATACCATGCATAAGGCTGATGTGGCTCTCCAGAAGGGAGGGCCGAGGAAAGCTGGGGCTGTCCTCTGTGCAGTACCTGCAGCCGAAGAGACTGTGTAAGAGGACAGGCTCCGAGCACCCCTGGCAGGAGCTGAAGCTGCTCCTGGCTCCAGGGGAGAGTCTGGAGCAGGCAGAGAGCTGGCTGGGTGGTCATCGGGCTGGCTGGGCAGTGCTGGGCTCCCAGAGAAGGTCAGCCGACGAGCCGGCCAAGGTGGCAGACAACAACAGCAGGTCTCACAATATCTGTGCTGGCCCTAAGCCAGGTCAGCAAGGAAGAGGCCAGGCTATGTCCCGAAGCACAGACACGATGCGGAAGCCTCTCGGCCAGACGGGGCACAGTGACACCGCCAGCCCTCCGTCAGAGCAGCGGGCGGTGCGGCCCAGGGTCAGGGGGGTACGAAGGGGGAGGGCTCAGGGGCCAGCAGGCTCTAGAAGCTGGTTCCCTACCGGCCCTGCCTTCTGACTTAGCCACAGCGTTTTCCCATTAGAAACCCGCTCATATCATCTTGCTTCCGACCCCTGATCTCACAGCAGAGAAAAGCCCTGGACAGACTTTTTGAATTTCAGGCCTCCCGGCTCCCACCTCCAGGGACTCACCCGCAAGTGTAGACCTTCTTCACGGTGTCGTGGTTGTTGCGGATGTGTTTGCGCAGGCTGTTGGGGGTGTGGAAGGACTGCTCGCACTGCCGACACGGGTACCGCTTCAACGTCTACGGGAGATGACGGGACGCAAAGCATCAGAACCGTAAGACGGTTCTGGGTATATCTTTCTACTCGGGTGACGCAGGCAGAAAGGGGCTGCCCCAAAGACCTCGGGATCTGTGGTACCCACCCTGCCCCAAGCACCGGGAACCCTAAGGGGTCAGCCACACAAGGGGGCTCTGAGCCCACAGACGTCCAGAGAGTCCTGGCACTGCACCGTGACGACGTGACGACACTGACCCGACCGTGGCTCTTCTTCATGTGGGACACGTAGTTCTCCCGATCAGGAACCCACTCCTGACACTCCTGGCAGGTCCAGCCAGTGTTCCTCAGCCGGGGCCTGGCCTCGGTCCTGCGATGGGCCTCGGGCCTGCCCCAGCGGCCGGAGGGCAGGGAGCTGCCCCGAGCGGCCACGCTGGCGGCCGGGGGCTCGGTGGGAACTCGAGAGCCAGGCCGGCTCGAGGCCGTGTCCGACGAAGACTGGAGGCTGGACAGCTCGTCCACGTTTCGGGGAACACCGTGGGTGCTCTGGGGATGGGGAGAGCGATTACTGACCGGGCGAGGGGAAAGGTGCACAGAATCAGACCCCCCGGCCTGAGGCGCGCGTCCTCCTCCCCAGCCTCCTTCCCTAGGGCACCCCACCTTGACGTGCTGCATCAACTCCGGCTTCTGCAGGAACAGCAGTGGGCACTCAGGGCACTTGAAGACGCCCACCTGCGTCTTGCTGGCATTCTGATAAAAATGCTGCTGAATGTGTCTCTTCTTGTTGAAGACCATTTCACAGGAGCACTTATAAATGAGCCTGACGAGACAAGCCCCGGGGCGTGAGGTGGCCAGGCTCTTGTGGGCACAACCTCCACCCCCACTCTGCTCTCTCTGAAACGGGGTCCACTCCGGGGAAACACTACTCTGAGCCGATGTGGATGCTCCCCCGCCTCAGGATGTCTTCAGTGACCTCCAGGCACCCCTTCCGCCAGCCCCGGCTCCCTGGTCCGTCCCGGAACCTCCCCCCGACCGTAGCACCTAGGCCACTGAGCTCCACCCCACGGGCCTGCTGACCCTGGGGCTGCACTCACTGGGAGGGTCTGTGGGGCTGGGAGGGGTGCTGAGAGGCGCTGTGGTCCGCGGTGCTGCTGGCAGTCTTGAAGGCCATGGGGCAGAATGCACATTTGTGGAAAACCTGGCAGTGTCGCTCCTGGATGTGGCTTTTCAGCAAGGCCAAGGTCAGGTGGACGACCCCGCAGTGGATGCACCTGGATGACAGGAGGGGGCGGGGGTGTCAGGCCCAGAAGCAGCGCTGGTAAGGGAGGGATGGAGAGCAGGGACAGAGCCATCTCCGGGACTCTCTGTGTCCCCCTCCCTTGGGCACTGTCTTCCATCCTCCACACCTACGTCCTGAGAGCCTGCCTGCTGCCATCTGGCACAGTGCGGTCACCCAGGACACCCAAGCCCAAGGCTGTGCCTGGTAGAGAAGGGGGGAGAAACCCGCCCCTCCCCTCACCGGCCAGAGGCTATGCTTCTGCAAACCAAACGTCTGAGCCCAGCTGAGAGAAGCTGGCGGGAACGGAGAGGGAGAGGAATGGTTCCAAAAGGACATAAACAGCATCCTTTGAAGTGTGACACGACGGCAGGGGTCCAAGGGAAACTTGGGGAGGAGGCTACAGGAAGCCTGTGCCTCCCCACAGGCTGGTACCCAACGTGCAGGGACGGCCACTTAATAAAAAGTGCAGCTAGAAATGCGGCGCTCGGCACGGCAACAAGCACATTCAAACACACAGCCCTCAAAGCCCAGGACGGAACCCTCCAGAGCCTGTCCGGGGAGCTTCAGGGGCGGCGGGAACGCTCTACGCTGTACTGGCCACATGGCAAGCGGATCTAAATAAAATAAAATAAGACACAGTGGCCAGTCACGCTGGCCACACGTCAAGGGCTCCACAGCCAGATGTCGCTGGTACCATTCTGCGCTGTGGGGCTCATGCCTGTCACAGTGTCTCCTTGGTGGCACAGTGGATAACTTTTTACTTCTTCTCCCAGGTTGTATTTCCTGAGCTTTGTTGGGTGAATATATCACTTGTATAATGAATGAACAGTCTTAGGCCATTTTTTCTGAAACGGAGGCATTCTGAAACTTTCAACTTCAAAACCTCTCTCTATAAACACCACCTCTGCTTTTCGCAGGATCACGGGACCATGTGACCTCCATGCATCCTGCATCCATTCCAGTCCCTAGGCACATACCCAGGTCTCCCCTCCATGAGAAAACATCTTTCCTGCTCCTAGCCACTCCTCTCAAGATAACTTCTCTCTTCCTTTCGTTGCAGTATTTCCTGACCCCATAACCCTGACATCCCCGTAAGCACTAGAAGAGAGGCTATTGCTTTACTAAAAAAAAGGACATGGGGGCGCCTGGGTGGCTCAGTCGGTTGGGCGTCCGACTTCGGCTCAGGTCACGATCTCACGATCCGTGAGTTCAAGCCCCGCGTCGGGCTCTGGGCTGACGGCTCGGAGCCTGCTTCCGATTCTGTGTCTCCCTCTCTCTCTGCCCCTCCCCCGTTCATGCTCTCTCTGTCTCAAAAATAAATAAAACGTTAAAAAAAAAAAATTTAAAAAGAAAAAAAGGACATGGCTTCACTTAAAAATTCTTTGGCTCCCAAATATAAACCCTCAGTCCAGTACGTTAGCCCATTTTCACAGTCCACATAAATCATCACAGAATCCTTTTGTGTGCGTTTAGGGGGGTGGGCGGGAGATGGGACCACCTTTGCGAGCTTAATCAGTTACGAGAAGCAACCCAAAGAACCAGAAAGCTGTTGGCAGTGATCTCCGAGGTGCACTCACTAGTAAATCTGTACATTCTTCAAATTAAGTGTTTCTAATGCAAACTACTGAATTATATTTTCTTTTCTCTCCTGCTAAACAAAATAGTGACCAACTTCTAGCACACAGAAGTACTTCCATACCATAAGGCATCATAAGGAGGAAAAAAGTCCACACATTTCCAAAGTGGCCGAGTATACCTGACATGTGGAAAGAATCTTAAGTAACCATATTTGTGCAGTTTGACCAAACTTCAGCAGGAGGAATATACTCTTCAAAAATGCAATGGAAAATCCATTCTATTTACCTTACAGACATTCTTCAAAGAAACCTCAATGAAAGTAAAAACATGAAGGTTTAAAGGGACATACATCAGCTTCAGTGAAAGACTGAATCAAGTAGGGTTTACAAATTGATGAAAAAGCACTCAGAAGACAAATCTGACCCCACAACACAGCTCTTCACCAATTTTTTAAGAGAACATAGATAATTATGGAATCATATGTTGCGAAATATGTAAAATTTTTCTAAAATTTTTTTTAAATTTTAAATTTTTTTAAATTTTAAATTTAAATTTTTTTAAATTTTTTAAATTTTAAAATTTTTTTTAATTTTTCTAAAATTTTTTCTAAAAACAAAGGGTAGTAAAATACTTAATTGTCCTAATGATCACAAATAAGAAAATGACATATCATTAAGAACAATCTAAATTTGCTCCTTTATGACATCATTGGTCGCTCTCCAAATTTTCAACAAAGAGCAGAATAATTTATATAATTCTAAAATATGTATATAATGTATATACCCCTTTTACATAAAATACATACACATAAAACACATACAAAATGTACAGGACTTTGACAATGTCTTCAAGAAAAAGCACAAATAATACAAAACAAAGTAATATTGTAAAACCCAATGAAATGGAACATAGGTACATTTTCAGAATTTACTAAAAAATATAATACCCACACGATGGGAGAAAATATTTGCAAATCATGTATCTGACAAGGGACTTTTACCCAGAGTATACAAAGAACTCTTATAACTCAACAGTAAGACAATTAATAATCCAGTTTAAAAATGTGAAAAACGACATTTCTCCAAAGAAGATACACAAATACCAAACAGAAAAGATGCTCAACACCACGAGCCATTAGGAAAATGCAAATCAAAACCATAACGAGACACCACTTTATACCCACAGGGATGGCTATCAGAAGTCAGACCATAACAAATGCCGGTGAGGATGCAGAGAAACCAAACATCCTCCTACCCTGCTGGCAGGAAGATAAAAATGGTGCAACCATTTTTTAAAACAGTCCGGCAGCTCCTCAAAAAGTTAAACGTAGAGTTAGCAGTTGACCCAGGTATTCTAGTCCTAGGTATATACCCAAAAGAACTGAAAACATATGTCCACACAATAACTTACAAGGGAATGTTCATCAGCGGCATTATTCGTAACAGCCAAAAAGGTGGAAACCCAAGTACCCATCAACTGGTAAACGGATGAACAAACTGTGGTGTATATACATATACAATGGAACACCATTCAGCCACAAAAAAAGAATGAAATGCTGATATATTACAATATGCATGAATCTTGGCTAAGTAAGACTACATATTATATGATTCCATTTCTATGAAATGTCCCAAAGAAGCAAATATAGGAGGCAGAAAATAAATTAGTGTTAGGGGTGGGGGAATGGAAGGGTTATGAATGTAGAGTTTCTTTTTGGATGATAAAAATGTTCTAAAATCTGTGGTGGTGACTATACAGCTCTGTAAATATACTAAAAACCATTGAGTTGTACCCTTTAAAATGGGTGAATTGTATGGTGTGTGAATTATGTCTAAATAAAGCTAATACAAAAAATATATGTGAATAGTTGAAGATCTTAAGTGCCACGAATACTATGTTAGCATACACATCTTCTGAGTTCAACCACGGATCACCGAAGATTTTACTGTCAAAACCGTCAGTAAGCCATCTGGCTGAATCGCATTACATTTGTGTCTGACATTCCTTACAAGAAGGCTTGATAAACTGAATTGCTTTTGAGACACTATGTTTTGTTTCCTTTTAGTCTTACAGAAGAAAGTAAAACAAAACATTGAATTAAGAGACAAAAAAAAAAAAAAAAAGCCACGAATCCATCTATGCTATTAGAAATGCCTTGGATTTAAGATTCAAGGACAAAAACCCAAGCATTGCTTGCATTTTTATTGGGCTGGATTTGATCTTGGAGCAAGCAGCACACGCTGAAGTCAAAGTTGGAAAGGTGTTTTCAAACGTTACACCACACTGTAAAAACACACATTCAGGTGTTTAGTTTAACAATGTGGCCCGGGGGGCGCGTGCCTGGCTGGCTCATCGGGTGGAGCACACAACTCTTGATCTTGGGGTGGCGAGTTCGAGCCCCACGTTGGGAGCAGAGATTGCTTATAAGAACAAACATGGGCTGGGAGCCGCCGAGCACTGCTCCTCTGCAGCATGGTGGTGAGGGCCGTGTGACCCCCTGCTCTGTCCTGCTCCTCCGGCACAGCAGCTTCTCCACCTCCCTAACGTGCACGAGAAACTAGTCCACATTTCAACATGCTTCCACCAAGACAGAAGCCTGGGAGTCGCCACTCGCCCCTCCCCACTCTCAGCCCGGTCTACCAGCTCCCGTCAAGCTCTAATGCTTTACTCCCTAAAGCCTTCCCGGACCCACCTTCTCTCTGTCCCCACAGCCAGAGTGCTCGGTGCTTCATCTGGACTATCACACTCACCCCTCAGCCAGCCTCCGGGCTCTCCCCTCTCTAGCACACACGTCAGCTCCCCAGAGCGATCTTCCTGAAGCACAGGCCTGCAGGGACCACCGCCCTGCTACAAATCTATCTGTAGCCCCTCACTGTCCCCTGGAGAAAGTCGAAACGTCTGCCAAGGAATACAAGGTCTTGCCTGGGCCTGGCCCTTCCAATGCCTTAGTCTCTTTTCTCTCCCCCTCCCCCGCCCAGTTCATCTCCACCCCCGCTCTACAGAAATGCCCTCTACAGGGCGCATGGTCCCTGTAACCTTCTCTGTGCTGGATAACACACGGAGACACTCTCCCCTTTTCTTTGGCCTGAAAACCTCCTAATATCTCCACTCTGAGGCTGTCCTGACCGCTCCTCTCCTGGGGCACTTCCCGTTCTGAGTTACAGTCACCTGGGCAGCTTTGTGACCCATCAGACAGAAGCCCCTGGGTCCTGAGTGTCTGGCATGCTAGTAAAGGCAATAATAAGTACTCAGAAAGAAAGTTACTAGATTAACTAAATCAATATTTTTTTTACTACCAAAGAGAAGAAAACCTTGCTAAATTGGTGCCGAACTAACTTTCAGATGTGAAAGTTATTAAGTAAACACATCAGAAGATGTAGAAACTCTCAAATGCAATAAATCAGTAAAGGGGGCCCAACTGAGCTGATGTAGAAGTTACAGACCGATGAGTCTGGGAGGGAGTGTTCTTCCCCATTTTGATCTTTTTCCTGAAAATGACTTCGTGCCTACATTTATTTGACACATGGGGGGGGGGGGAGATTCAGTTTAAAATAGAGTTTTCTTGGTTTTACTTTGAGACTGATCACTTTTTCCATCGTCAGGTTTTGCTGGTTTCTAACAAACTGACAAAAACTAGTCAACATAAAGACACCAGAGCTCTTTGGGTTTGGTCTTGCAGTTCCATTTGGTAATGGAAATTGAGAACATCTAAAGTACGACAATTAGCAAATGTATTATCATGATGGTACTGTAAATTTAATATGCCAAACACAGAAGCTTTATCAGCAAATCAACTTTATATACTTTTAAAAAGCAAACGAGGGGCGCGCCTGGGTGGTTCAGTCAGTTGGGCATCCAACTTCCGCTCAGGTCATGATCTCGCGGTTCATGAGTTCGAGCCCCGTGTCGGGCTCTGTGCTGACAGCCCAGAGCCCGGAGCCTGCTTCGGATTCTGGGTCTCCCTCTCTCTCTGCCCCTCCCCTGCTCACTCTCTCTGTCTCTCTCTCTCTCCCTCAAAAAATAAACATTAAAAAATAAAAGTCAAACTAATCTCCCCAAAACTTCTCCTTTAAAGCTACATTTTAATGTTTAATTTTAGCTCTTTATTCTTGTCCCCCTTTCTCTTCTTGTTCTCTACCACATGAAAATGCCTGTCTCTATACCAATCAACATCACTGTCTGATGAGGTGGGATCCCAGGCCCCTGAAGACCGAAGGTCATGCTGGAGCACGCTCTGGCCCAGGAGCAGGACCAGCGCGGGGCAGCACCCACCTGTAGCCCACCTTGCGGGCGTAGTGCAAGCAGTTCTCCTTCACGTGGGTCTGGAAGTAGGCCGAGCGACAGAGGGCCCCGCACTCCGGGCAGCAGTAGGGGGACTTGTGGGCGTGGATCCGCTGGTGGGCACAGAAGCTGCACTGGTTGGGCAGCAGCATCTGGCACACCTGGCAGGTCTAAGAGAAAACACCAAGAAAGCCGTTCACGCAGGTGCCGCAGGCTCACGGCTCTCCAAGCACCGCGGTCTGGCTCCCCTGCAGCGTGGGTCAGAACAGCCCCCTCCTCCCGCCGGGCTCTCCTCCCACCCTCCTAGGACACTCGGGGCCCCTGGGCCTCGTGACAGGTGTAGACCTGACGCCCAAGCAAGCTTCGCCTCTCACCTTATTCGTCAGAGACAGGGCTGACGCTACATTCCCACAGACCAGTCCCGCTTCTAGGACTGCGAGTGTTTCTTCCCTCAGGCTGAGCAGAAGACCAGCTTTTCCCCTCCAGAGGCCAAAGGCGCTTCCCGAAGCCTCAGACCCCACTACGCTCCCAGAACCGCCAGGGCCTCCGCCCTCGCTCAGCAGAGGCAGTTCCTGCGTGACACCGCTAGCCCGTTCAGGGACTTCCAGAGCAGACCTGATTGGCTCTCGGAAGCCCCCGGGCCAGGCGGCCGAGTGGCCTTGCCAGCGCCCACTCCCTCGGCCGGGTTTGCCCGCGCAGGGGTGTCCTGAGCCACAGCCGACCACACACACCTGCAGGAAAGGGCAGGACGGGCAACGGCTCCTTCGCTCCCAGACTCGGGAGAGAACCTGGGGGGAGAAAAGTCCTGCGGCCGCCCCCTGACGCCCTCGTGGGCACAGCCCCTCTAGTGGGCACAGCCCGGGGGAAGCAGCAGACTGAGCTGGCGCCCGAGGCAGGGGCCCTTCTGGGTCGGAAGGAAAGCGCCGCACTCGCTCCTCGCTGCGGGGGCCACTGACCTGGGCCCAGAGTTGTTCAGAGGGCCAGGTCGTTGGGGAAGACAGGAAAAGCAAAATCCAGAACGTGGAGCCTCTACAGGACATACCACCCAGGTTTTTCAACAAACAGATTTCAAGGGAAAAACAGAGAGAGAAAGGGAAGTTACAGATTAAAAGAAGTTTAAGAGAAATTTTCAAATCGCAATGTAGAGCACTTATTTGGATCCTGATTCAAGCAAGCCAACTGTAAAAGAAATGAGACAATCAGAGATACTTGAACACTAACTTGGTGATAATATTGGGAAGTTTGACATTTAATATTAAAGTTTGATAAGAAGAAGAAATTATCATTGTGATTAATTTTGAGATGTGATGATATCATGTCTGTGGTTTTGGGGGAGGAACCTCATGTTTTATAGATACATACTGAACTATTATAGATATGGTGATGCTGGGATTTGTTTAAAAATAATCCGGGGGGGGGGGGGTGGTTAGAAAATACATAAAACAAGATGGACCAGGAGTTGATAATTGTTAATACAGGGTTCGTTATGCCATTCTGTCCACTTTTATATGTGTTTGGGACATTCCATAATAAAAAGGCTTTAAAAAAAATTTTAAAGTATTATTTTAGATGTAGAACAGTAATGAAGCTGCACCCTTCTGTGTAAGAGACGGAGGAAGATGACCTCACACACACACAGGCACACGCATGCACACGCACAGACATACTGATACGTATTTGTAAAACAGAGCCATGGAAAGATAAACTGAAAGTGAACAGAAATGGTTACATATGGGGCAGGAGGGAACAGAGTGAAAGGGACAGAGACAGACCAAGACTTCAGGGTGGACTCTGTCATACGGTTTTTAAGTTTGGAATCACAAAAATGTTTTACGTAGTTTTAAAATAATAAAAAATTAAACTAAGTAAACAAAAGCATTCCCTAAAAATTGAAAATCAGAAACTAAATAATCTAACAATGTATCAAGCTGGTGACATCACCACATAGAAAAAAATAACTGTTCCCAGTGTGACCTTTAGAACACAGCATTGGGGCGCTTGGGTGGCTCAGTGGGGTAAGCATCCAACTTCGGCTCAGGCCGTGATCGCACAGTTCGTGAGTTTGAGCCCCGCGTCAGGCTCTGCACTGATAGCTCGGAGCCCGGAGCCCACTTCAGATTCTGTGTCTCCCGCTCTCTCTGCCCCTCCCCTGCTCTCTCTGCCGCTCCCCCCCCCTCAAAAACAAACATCAAAAAAAATTTTAAACACGGCATATTGACTTATACATCTTAATGTGATCTAAGAGCAAAAAGAACTGGAAACACATCTTCAATTTTATTCAGTTGTTCTAACATTAGAAATAATATTGGTATTGATATTTTGAACTTTATGTGTATGTATGTGTAGTAGGAAAATCTTAGGAACCAAGATTTTCCGTATAAAATCAGTTACGTAAAAACTCTGATTTGGGGCACCTGGCCAGCTCAGTCGGTAGAGCACACGACTCAATCTTGGGGTCATGACTTCGAGTCCCACGTGGAGTATAGAGACTACTTAAAGAAATAAAACTTTAAAAATACATGCATACTGACAACCATACAATAAAAAAAAACATACGGTTCTTAGCTCAGGCCACAGCAAAAGCCTAGTAGCAGATGTACCCAGCGAGCACCTCTGGCGTCCAGAAGGGGACTCCTAAGCACCATTCCTCACTTCAAGAACCCTGGTTCCTCAGAAGGACGGCCGACTCCTAGTTTAGCACAAGAAACGCGCCCAGTACATCTTTTGGGGGCTGAAAGTAAGGTAGCTTCTCAGGCTTTACGAGTTCACGTCCGGAGGGTGCAGGAACCAGCCTGACGGGGCCCCACGACCAAAGACGTGGAAAAGTGACTGACCCCAACATACCAAACACGTGAAAACCACTGCTTCCATGACAACGGCAGAGGAGGCCACCTCACACCCACTAGGATGCCTCCCATCAAAGGCAAACAGACGCACAAACAAAACAGAAAAAGGTGTTGGGGAGGATGTGGAGAAACTGGAACCCTCGTGCTCTGTTGGCGGGAATGTGAAATGATGCAGCCGCCATGGAAAATGGCATGGGGGGGGAGGGGGCGGGGATCCGTAAAAATTCTGAAAGAGAGTTTGCCCCTGGTCTAGCCATTCTACTTCTTTTTTTTTTTTTTTAATTTTTATTTTTAATGTTTATTTATTTTTGAGAGACAGAGAGAGACAGAGAATGAGTGAGGGAGGGGGAGAGAGAGAGGGAGACAAAGAATCTGAAGCAGCTCCAGACTGGAGCTGTCAGCATAGAGCCTGATGTGGGGCTTGAACTCATGAGCTGTGAGATCACGACCTGAGCCGAGGTCGGACGTCCAACTGACTGAGCCACCCAGGTGCCCCCTAGCCATTCTACTTCTGTGTACACACCCGAAAGAACTGAAAGCAAGATCCCCGAAAGACGTGTGTGCACCATGTTCACGGCCGCGTTCTTGCCGATAGCCAAGAGGTGGAAGCGGCCCGAGCGGCCGTCAGGGGATGAACGGAGAGACAGAGGTGGTCTAAACACACAGTGGAGGGCCAGGCAGCCTCAAAAAGGAAGGAAACGCGGTCACGTGCTACAATACAGCCGAGCCTTGAGGACACCATGCTAAGCGCAGTAAGTCAGTTGGGTAACTGAAAAAACCAGTCCTGTGTGATTCCATTTGTACGAGGTACAGAGTAGTCGAATTCATAGAAACAGAGAGTAGAAGGGTGGTTGCGAGGGGCAGGTGGGAGGGGGGAAGGGGGAGTTGTTTCGTGGGTATAGAGTTTCAGTTTTGCAAGATGAAAAGAGTTCTGGAAATTGATTGCACAACGGTGTGAATGTACTTAATGCTACTGAACTGCACACTTAAAGAGAAGGGTGAAGACGGTAAACTCTAGGCTATGTGTATTTTACCACAATTTTTTAAAATAACAGAAAATCGTGGGGCGCCTGGGTGGCTCAGCAGGCTGAGCATCTGACTTCAGCTCAAGTCATCATCTCACGGTTTGTGAGTTTGAGCCCCGTGTGGGGCTCTGTGCTGACAGCTCAGAGCCCGGAGCCTGCTTCACCTTCTGTGTCTCCCCCACCTCTCTCCCTCTCTCTCTCTGCCCCTCCCCCGCTCACACTCTGTCTCTCCCCCTCTCTCTCAAAAATAAACAAACATTAAAAAAATAAAAAACAGAAAATCTTAACACACTACTTGAGATTGTTTGGGCATCCACTCACTACTGCAAATACTGTTAACTAAGGGAAACAAATTAAGTATATATCCCATTTTCCAACATAAACTATATTTCAAGGTAACCAAATAGCCCTCATCAAAGAGGAAAAGATACTTTATACAGAACTCCAGCTAACAACTGAGAAAGAAATAATAAAATTACAAAACACCCTTATGCAACTCCTAATAAAATGACTGACTCCAGGAGCAATTATTAATGGATACTAAAATAATTACACGAAGTGTAGGGAACGTTACAATGAAGGCATCAGAACATCGCCACCTGGACTCACTGGTCATACTGAGCATCGTCAAAACAGAGGCAGGCAAGGACTCTGTGCCTCCCTGAAGTCAAGAAATACAAAAGGCACGGTAGTCCCCCTCCTCAAAACTGCCAATTTCTAGTCTACCCCATAAGATATGGCATATTGAAGAACAAATTAATTGTATGAGGAAGCACCGGTCAAAGCCAGAATTGTCCTGGAAAATTCCCAGGGCCCAGAGACCTGTTTCTTCAGGAAATCAGGGACATGAAAAGTAAGTGGGGGAGGGGGTCTGGTGGGGTGGAGTGGGAAACAGTGCTGTTCTAGAGTGAGAAATGTAAAAGACATAAATGAATGTTAACACGTGGGTCCACGTTTGGATCCCCATTCAAAACAAGCCCAACTATAAAAAGATAGTTTTCGATACAAAAGGAAAATTCGCGTATGGACTTGTATTAGACAACATGAAAGAATTGTTATTCATTTTGTTAGAGGTGACAATGATACTATAGCTGCATAAAAGCTTAAGACCAAGAAAAAATAGTCTCTCTGTGCTGACATCCTGCCCAACAAGGCCACATGGAACACCAGAAGCCCTCTGGCCCCGCAGAGGCCGGCACACCCAGGGAGAGCTCGCAAGGCCCTCCTGCTGCTCCTGCACCAGTGAAGCCCGTCTCCCCCCTCCCCGCATGTGCCCTGAAGCCTGGCTACTGTCTCGGGAGACTCAAGTCCCCCAGCCAACAAGGCTAGGTTTGGATCCCAGACCTCAAACCTTACCCTCTGCCTAAGACTCGGAGACCGCACTTAACGGCGGGACTCCTCGTGAGGGATTTGAGCTGGGCTGAGAGAAGCCCGACGGCCTTCCTGGCTACCCTCTCCCTTCTTGTCCGGGGGACCTCTGGTCCAGCTCCCACCAGAGGAGAGCGACACACAGAAGAAGCAGGATGGGAAGGGTGTCAGCCGGGGATCCTATACCCTGACGTCTTCCTGCACGGATTTTAGAAGGCGGGTGAAGAACAGTGTGGAAAAACACCAAGCGTCAGAGCTCTGCGGAAAATGGTTCTGATCACATGACCTAGAAGAAGAGGTCCTGGCCCGAGTCAGCCATGTGGGGACAGCCAGAAGACCAAAGCCCCCGGGGAAAGGGGCCGGGGTCGCCACACTCCATCGGACTCACCAGAAGCAGAATGCAAACTGAGGGGAAAAGGCGGAGAGGAGAGACAACAGCCACCCCACAGCACCTCGCTGGCCCCGCCCCGGGGCTGCAGAAGGTCGACAGGCCACCAAACTCCACCACTCCTCTCCTCTGAGCTGAGCGCACTTTGCACTGTCCGGCACCTTTGTTCCCCGTACTCGGAACACCCCGGCCCCTCCCCCTCCTCCAGACTCTTCTCCAGGGCCCAACTCAATCCTCCTGTCATTCCCCACGGCCCCCGCCCTCCGCCTGGCGCTTCCTCGCGTCAGTCCCTCTCAGGCACTCCGTGCAACCTCGTCTACAAGCCTGTCAGCCCCAACCTCGGTCTGCCTCTGCCTCAGCCTCACATTGTAGCAGGGGTGAGCCCTGCCCCCGCTGAGCCACGGGAAGCCCTGGAGGAGGGGTGTGACTCCCTCCCCACCCCCCACAGCACCCCTGTGCTCCGCGGGGGACGGGGCGCACGGGGAACACCTGTGGAGAGCTCGTGGGCCACCAAACAGGTGTGCGGCCCCTGCTGGACTAAAGTAGAAAGAGCTGCTTTGCTCTCCTCCCAGGCCTCTGTGGCCCTGGCTTAGGGAGGCTGGGTGAGCGGCTGGGCTTGGCTAGGTCGTGAAGGGAGTCACCTGGAGGAGGAAGGAGAGAGCCTTCTGGAGGCACGTCTGGAGGCCTGCTTTCACAGGGCCTCGTGAACACAGACAGCCACCGACACAGCCCAGACAAACACCACTCTCGTCAAGAGCTGGAACACGCACGTACGCGTGGCTGCTCTCCTGGAGTGGGAGGACACAGAAGGGAGAGGCCCCAGAAGCTTCTGCCACGGCCTGCGTTCCGGGCCACTCTCCTTCCTCGGCCCGACCCTGGGGAACAGCTCAGGGGTGACGCGGTTCCGAGAGCACGGGCCGTGGTACCGGGCGGCGAGGCCCCCACGCGTCCCCAAGCTCTCCGGGCCCGTGAGAACACTGTGTGGACCCCTCCCAGGGACCTGGGGGCCGCCAGCAGAGACCCACCCAGCGGAGGGGGTGCTGAGTGGCCACAGATACAGCGGGCAAACCTTCAGAGTCTCCCCGGGGGGGGGGGGGACCCTTCCCCCAATAAACACCAAGCACTATGCATTCAGGAGGGTCACTAACCATCAGGCCAGACGTCCTCTTCTAAGACTCCTAAGATGCCACCAGTGCCCCCGCATCAATGAGCTTTCCTCCATGCCCAATCATGGAGCTCGTGTAAACCAGGGGCCGACGGCCAGCGCAGGAAGGGTCTGCTTACCAGCCCCTCGGTCTCCTCCGTCGTTCTCTGGAAATGCGCAGCCATGGCCATGTAGTCGCGTATCTGCCTGTGACACTCGAGACACTTGATCCCGTGCCGGATGAGCCTCACGGGGTCCGGGTAGAGCGGCAGAGCCGGAAGGGCCGGGCCGGCACCGCCCGGAGACGGGCCGTGTTTGGGGGAAGCGGGGGCGGCGGGGGCGGCGGCGGCGGGGGCGGCCGGGGCCGGGGAGTTCGCGGGGGCGGCCGCGAACATCTGGTCCACAGAGATGGGCTTCACGAGCAGCTGCGAGCACTGCATGACGAGCCCCTTGCTCTTGTGGTCGCGCGCGTGCCGGAGCAGGCTGCACTTGTTGAAGAAGAGAAGCGTCTGGGAGCACAGCGTGCACAGCACCTCGATGTGGACGCTCCGCCGGCCGTAGTGCTGGCTCAGGCTCTTCTCTAAGGCAAACGCGTCCCCGCACTCCAGGCAGCAGTACCCGCTGGCCGGCACGTGGATCCTGCTGTCCGCGGGCGGGCTGAGATTGGGCGCGTAGAGGGGCACGGGGTTGGAGCTGTGGAGGACCTTGTTGAAGACCTCCACGGCCAGCGGGGCGGCCTTCTTCACCTGGTGGACCAGGGGCACGGACATCTGGGTGAGCTGCGGCTGGCTCCGCCGCTGCGCGGAGGACTTGGCCGTGACCGACGCGGCGACGCTGTGGGGGACCAGGTTCAGGTTGGCCAGGTGCACGGCCTTGGGCAGGAGGCTGGCGGGGGCCGGCGCGGACGCCTGAGGCGCCGCGCTCTGCTGCTGCTTCCTGCCCGTCTGCGGGCCGGGGGCAGCCCCCTTTGGGGCCCGAGCCCCGGAGCTGCAGCAGGAAGACGAAGATTCGCTGGCCTTCGGCGCGCTCTCGTCCCCCTTCTTGTCACCCTGGGGGCTCCCGGCGTTTGCGCCCGCCTCAGGAGAGCGCTCCACCGCGGGCAAGGCCGTGACCTCATCCTCTGGCACCTCGCTCGGGGCCTCGGCAACGGCACTCCCTAGAGGGGACCCAACGGGGGACTTACTGGGATCGTCAGGGTCCGGCAGGATCCTCGTGACGGTCCGTTTGATTTCCCCCGATGACGTCTTAATGGTTTTGATCCTGACTTTGGGAATTGCTGGTGGGGAGCTGGCAGCCACCGAAGGGGAGCCTTTGCTGCTGCTGTCACTGCAGATGCTCCGAGGGCTGTCCGAGGGCTTGATACTCTTTCTAGTGGCCTCCAGGGGGCTCCGGGGACTCTTTGGTGACTTGGGCATTTTGGGGCTGCCTTTGGAGCCCTCTTTAGCGGGCCCTGAGGGTTCCTTTGTGTGGCCAGGCTGATCCTCCTTGGTGACACTGGCCACTCTTTTGGCCTGCAGGGCCACCAAGGCTGCGACACAAGAGGACAGCTTGGAATGAGCTGGCTTCAGACGCTGCCTAGGGGGGACTGACGAGCAGGTGCCGAGCTCCAGGGCAAGCCCCTTAGGCTCTCCAATACTGTTGCTGGGGTGGCTGTTGAATTCCAAAGCTTCCCCAAAGAATCGACTGGCATCCAGCTCCTTGTGAGGCTCCCCCACCTTCTGCCCACCTCGCTCGTGTTCCGGCTGACTCCCCAAGGGCAGAGGTTCTGGCTTGGGCTCTTTCTTACAAAAGTGATCAAACATATGCAGCTCTGGGACCGGAAACTTTGCCAGAGCCTCCAGGACTGGGCCCCCCACAGGCCCACACCCAGGAGGGGGTGGAAAATAACCGTCAGAGTGCTTGGGCTTCATTCCAAACCCATTATCTTTGATGGCATCCTCAGGTTCTGGGCTGGAGATTGGACTGAACTGGTTAAAGGTCGGTAACGGCTCTGACTTGGAAGGTTCTAGCTTGCCGGGGAAACTCCTGGCACTGTCGCCATTCATGAAAGTTGAATCAAATTTCCCACAGTTGTGACCCAGGTTGTGGGGATCTGGAGGCAGGTCTGAGCCCCGGAATCCATTGTGGAGGAGGCTGGGAGCGATGTGGTCCTTCTCCGCTTCGAACGACTCCTGGCGGCTGGTGTTCTTGACGATGACACTCACGGCCGGCACATCTGAGGCTGATCCTGAGTGAGACAAGGACACGCTCTCATCCATACACATGCCTGCGGGTTTGAGGGGACTCTCATTGTCCTCACTGGGGGTCTGGATGGCCTCCTTGGCATCAAGGCTGGTGGGATCTGGGATGTCAAAGGCAGCCAGAAGGTCATCAAAATCTGGAGTTTTCATATCCCCCATGGCTGGATGCTGGCAGGGGCTACAACAGAAGCAGAACAGGATCAGTGATCCCCGGGGTCCCCCTGGACTCTGTTCGGCATCATCTTCATCACACGCCCATCGCACTAACACACACGCACACAGCCGGGGTGCACACACGTGAACCCCACGGCTGAGTTTTACCCCAACAGGTTTCCAAAATGCTGGGGACATTGGGGGACGGATGGAAAGAGAAGTTTACACGCAGTGACAAGGCCACCTGGCCGGCCCTAAACATCAATACCTGGAAATTCCTAGCTGGTTGCACAGCCAAAAGGAGAAAACGCTCGTATCGCGCCCCCTCAATTTCTCAGGGACTAGCGTGACTCCCTAAGCACGTGCCCTAGTAAAAACCCAATCACCGAGACCTAAAAACAAACTAAAAGAAAAATCGAGAAAACAAAGGTATGGCTCCGCGCCTCCTTTCTTTCGA
The DNA here is from genome assembly GCF_018350215.1 of Panthera leo. Taxonomy (NCBI): domain Eukaryota; kingdom Metazoa; phylum Chordata; class Mammalia; order Carnivora; family Felidae; genus Panthera; species Panthera leo. The sequence goes on from NC_056684.1 coordinate 4,670,099, forward strand.
AATCTTCCGATTCATATATGAGACTTGGCGAGGACTTCTGCTAATTTGCCTCCTACTATTTAATCATGAATTTTGTATAGCTTTGTGTTTTTTGTTGCACGAATTCAGTCAAATCTAAGATGATTTGCTACTGCCAGGATGTATGCTGTCTCATAAATAAACTCAACTCCAGCAAATTGTGTCACCTCTCAGGCCCTTTTTTCTCTAGTTAGTGTCTGCTTGCCGTAATTTTCACCTAAAACTGTTATTGGCTGGTAGGTGGACCACTAAATGTGAGGTGCAGGATGACTCTCAAAACGGCAACCACACGGTCCTCAGATGGGCTGGAGAACAGTCTTGGGGAAGCCCCAAATTTCATTTTAACTTAATACTCAAAGACAAGATCCACCTGTCTCCTTCATGCTCTGGAGAAGGAAAACTATGGCCCTGCTGTGACAGGAAACCCAGGGCCCTAGGAAAGAGGCCCTCTGTCAGGACGTCACTGTGACACTCACGCTCAGATGAAACAGAAGCTAGCTGGTTCCCACCTGCTGGAAAGAGGAAGAAAAACCCCACCATCTCCCTTGTTCAGCCCACAACTCCCGCGTCTGCTTCGGCATCCCAGAGCCTCGCTTGCCTGCACATTTCTTACACGTTTATACTGAAAACCTGTCTGGATGAAGAAAGACATGACTCTTAGCAAGCAGGAGAGTAGCTGCACAGAACCAGTTACGTGACAAATCCTCGGGTCCAGGGACCCCAAGGCCCATGTTCTTATCCTGACAACAAAAATTCCCAAAAGCTGTATGCGGAAATATGCAGTATGATTAAAACAACACAAAAGGGACAAACACGCACAAAAGAATCTAAATGTCCGAGAACAGAGGATGATTAAATCATCGATAGACTATTATGGCAGCCAATAAAAATCCTAATTATGAAATTCATATAGCAACATGGAAAACTAGTGATAGTGTTGGAGCCCCTGTCTGGCTCAGTCAGTGAAGAGTGCAACTCTTGATCTCAGAGTTGTGAGTTCAAGTCCCATGGTGGGTGTAGAGATTACTTAAAAAGAAAAAAATCTTTAAAAAAATTACTTGGGGCACCTGGGTGGCTCAGTCAGTTCTAAGTGTCCAGCTCTTGATTTTGGCTCAGGTCATGATCTCGCAGTTCATGAGTTCAAGCCCCACAACCGGCTCTGCGCTCACAGCAAGGAGCCTGCTTGGAATTCTCTCCCTCCCCCTCTCTCTGCCTCTCTCCCTCCCTCCCTCCCCCAACTCTCTCTCAAAATAGATAAATATACAGTGTTGTTAAAAAATTAATAGAAAATGCTATTAATACAAAGTTAAAGTTAAGTTAAAAACTTAATACAAAAATGCTGCTAGACTATAGCCATGTAAAACTAAGTATGCAGTTGAGCCAAGATTAAAAGAAAGAGAAAAATAATTTGTAGGGTGGTGGGATTACTGGCGGGTTATTTTTTCAAAACTCTTTTTTGTGCTGATAGATTGCATTTATAATTTTAAAAGTGGGATATAAACAGGGCAGCGGGTGACGGGGGAGGGGGGGGAATACTTAGAACCATGAGGGAGCAGGTGGCATAGCACAGGTGTATCTGTTACCACCTCCTGGGACCCACAGTTTCGCAGCTTTGGTCTCTTGCCCCTCCCCCAACCCCCAACAAAACATATCTGCCTACTTGAGAGTTCTTACAGAAAATGAAAAATACCTTCTGCTCTGGGAATATATCTAATTATGGTAGATAATAATAAAGTGAAATACCAATTATCTACACTAAATATGGGCTGGCGGAATATCTTTCAAATGTGATGTAAAGTTCCTGGACACAAACGACTGTCTCCTGGAAATAGGAGCCCATAAGCAAGGGGAACAGACTGGGTACTGTGCAAAGCACTGGCACCCCAATACCAAGTCCCCCACCATGCAGGCTGGTGCTAACTGTAAGGAAACACCTCTGTGATGTCCGTGTGCGTTTATTTCCTTCCCCCTCCCACCCCCACCCCCACCCCCACTTTGTGCAGTCTAGAGGGGAAAAAAAAAGAGATGGAAGGAAAAGGGCAGAACAGACTGGTCTTTTTACGGAGCTGAGACCAGCACACGAGGGAGGAGAGGAAGTGGTTGGTGGTGTGTGTGAGGATAACGTGAGGTCACAGGAGCTTAAAGCAGAGAGAGATTACATCAGAAGAAAGCCAGGTCCTCCACATCGGGGAATCTCAGAGACGGGCTGAGATCGGTCAGGGGGAAGGTGAGGTAACTTTTGCAGGGAAATGGGGTGGCTGCTCGACAGCAGAAGCAGGAAAAACCTTTATAACCTTTGGACCTTAAATACCAAAGCTGACACTTTTAAAAGCCAAAGATCAAGTCCTGTTTTCTATTTACTTGTAGTAGGGAAACCAAAACCAGCAGCAATCAGTAACGGTGAATAAGGGGCTAACGGCATACCTGTTTCCATTTCTCTAAACCTTGCTCTAAAGTAAGCATCACATTGCTTGTAAGTAGAATATAGAAACTAATCAAAATGTAACCTATCATAAAAGCAAAGGAAGAAAGAGACTACCAACAAAAAGTTCTACTCGCCAAAAACCTGCCAGCACAAGGTTCAAAGACAAACAACAAACCAGCAGGAATATGTGCAACACAACAGTTACCATCATTAATGTCTTTACTACAGAAAAGGCTCTTACGAAGCAGTAAGTAAGAGATAAGCAGCCCACTTAGAAAATGAGCAAAGGTGGCGAGCACATAATGAAGAAAAACACAAGTGGACAGCTATTCCATAAAAAAAAGCTGCTACTTCCCAAGAAATTAGAGGAATACAAATTAAAATAATGAGAAGCCATTTTGGCTTACCAAATTGACCCAAGTTTTAAAAAATAATAATTCCCAATATTGGCAGAGATGTAGCAAAAGAGGCATTTTGAAGGAAGTATAAATTGATACAATTTGTCTTAGCAGCAAGTTAGCGATGCCTACATAAGGCTCAATAGTTCCACTCCCAGGGGCGCCTGGGTGGCTCAGATGAGTGTCCGACTTCGGCTCAGGTCATGATCTCACGGTTCGTGAGTTCGAGCCCCAGGTCAGGCTCTGTGCTGACAGCTCAGAGCCTGGAGCCTGCTTCCGATTCTGTGTCTCCCTCTCTCTGCCCCTCCCCCGCTCATGCTCTGTCTCTCTCTCTCTCTCTCTCTGTCAAAAATAAATAAATATTTTTAAAAATTAAAAAAAAAACAGTTCTACTCCCAGAAATGTGATATTTGCATGTCGCAAAGATAATCATTGCAGAATTTTTTATAACAAAAGTATTTCATGACAAAAAATGAGACACAACCAAAGTTCCAACAATAGAAAGCTGGTTCAATAAATTACGGTATATTAACACAATTAAATACTAGACATCATAAGACAATATTTATGTCTATGAGAAATGCTCCTGATACAACGTGGAGGCAGGGGAGGATGCTGTAGTGTATACATGGTACAATCTCTACTTAAAACAAAAAATTTTAACGTACGGTTTTTATGAAAAGGGCTAGAGAAACACTCTAAAATCTTAAAAGTATCTCAACAGATGATGAGATTCTTTTCTTTCGTTTATCTGCATTTTCAAATTATTTATTCAAACTATTTCATGTTGTACTGCTTATGTAGTTTCATTAAATTATATTTTTTCATATAAAAAGAAGAAAAGGGACACCTGGGTGGCTCAGTAGGCTGACCGCCCAACTCTTGACTTCGTCTCAGGTCATGATCCCAGGGTCGTGGGACTGAGCCCCGTGTGGGCCTCTGCGCTGAGTGTGGGGCCTGTTTGAGATTCCGTCTCCCTCCCTCTCCCCACTCACACGTGCACTCTAAGCAAAAATAAAAAAATAGGGGCGCCTGGGTGGCTCAGTCAGTTGAACGTCTGACTTCGGCTCAGGTCACGATCTCGCAGTTTGTGAGTTCGAGCCCCATGTTGGGCTCTGTGCTGACAGCTCAGAGCCTGGAGCCTGCTTTAGGTTCTGTGTCCCCCTCTCTCTCTTCCCCTCCCTTGCTCATGCTCTGTCTCCCCCTGTCTCAAAAATAAGTAAACATTAAAAAAAAATTTTAAAGGAAAGATAAAAAATAAAGAAAGAAGAAATTAGGGAGGCCAAAACACTTGAGAAGCTTCTTACAGAGGACTCCAAAAATCACTAATATAAAATTCTCGAAGCACATCTGGCATGACTCAGCAGGGGACTGCCAGCTAGAAAACTGGTGAAACAACTTAATTAAAATAGAAAGTGTGGTCAAGACGTAAAACATCGGCGTGCCGGCGTCTGCAGCCCATCTCGGGCTGGGAAGCGCAAACCTCAGACCTGCTCTGCCGGGGGACAGCCTTTGGGACCAGAGCCTGGTTATGGCCTCTGCCCCGTGTCCACCAACACCAGCCCAGACACCTGGCGCGGCCCAGAGAGCACCGGCTGGGCTCACCGCGCAGCATCTGGACGGGCTAACGCCAGGCGTGGTGAGCCCGCCAGTTCTCTGTGGCCTAGGCTAACCGTGCGACATTATGTGCAATCCCGTGCGAGTAAAGAGCAAGTCCAGGACTGTCGGACTGACGCCATATCCTCTCTAAAGAAGTTTCTCCTCAGGAAAGTAAGTATAAATCCCCATTTTTTTTTTTATTATAGGGTCTACTACTTGACCAAGAAATTTTATCAAACACTTAAGTAAATATGTCAGTGGATGAGAGGAGGAACACCTTAACCCTGGAAGGGCCTCAGGAGGCCTGATCAGCCTATTAGAATTCTTTGAGGGCATATAAACAATATGATTATGGCAGAACTAGTAGGCAGAACCCCTATAGACTTTAAACGCCATATTTCACCAAAAACAATTTTAAAAACCGAATGCCACAGAACTTGGGTGAATGAATGTTGTATGCGTGTGTGCTGTGTTTGTGATTGTCATTTATGAGGAACCGTGAACAGTGGAGTTTCTAACCCACTGACCAGTTCAAGACAAGCTTAATGCTTTCATAAATTACCTAGAATGGTAGATCCCAACCCAAAGGTAGTCCCAATGACCATCATATCCACATAGGTAGTCCCAATGACCACCCATTAAAAACACCACCACAGAGCACCTGGGTGGCTCAGTCTGTTAAGCATCCAACTTCAGCTCAAATCATGATCTTGTGGTTCATGGGTTTGAGCCTCACATTAAGCTCTGTGCTGACAGCTCAGAGCCTGGAGTCTGCTTCAGATTCCGTGCCTCCCTCTCTCTCTGCCCTCCCCTGCTCACACTCTGTCTCTCTCTCTCTTTCTCAAAAATAAACATAAAAAATAAAATAAAATAAAATAAAATAAAATAAAATAAAATAAAATAAAATAAAATAAAATACCACTACTGAATGAGGATCTGTAAAAAATTAATTTAACTTCATTTATTTATTTTGAGAGAGAGAGAGAGAGAAAATCCCAAGCAGGCTCCACATTATCAGCACAGAGCTCAACATGGGCCTTGATCTCATGAACCATGAGCCAAAATCAAGAATCAGATGCTGAACTAAGCCACCAAGGAGCCCTGAAAAAATTAATTTAAAAAGGAGGTCTCAAATTAAAAATAGACCTACCCTATGACCCAGCAGTAGCACTGCTAGGAATTTACCCAAGGGATACAGGAGTGCTGATGCACAGGGGCACTTGTACCCTAGTGTTTATAGCAGCACTTTCAACAATAGCCAAATTACAGAAGGATCCTAGATGTCCGTCAACTGACGAGTGGATAAAGAAATTGTGGTTTAGGGGCACCTGGGTGGCTCAGTCGGTTAAGCGTCCGACTTCAGCTCAGGTCATGATCTCACCGTCTGTGAGTTCAAGCCCCGCGTCGGGCTCTGTGCTGACAGCTCAGAGCCTGGAGCCTGCTTCGGATTCTGTGTCTCCCTCTTTCTCTGACCCTCCCTCGTTCATTCTCTGTCTCTCTCTGTCTCAAAAATAAATAAACATTAAAAAAAAAAAAAAAAGAAATTATGGTTTATATACACAATGGAATACTATGTGGCAATGAGAAAGAAATGAAATCTGGCTATTTGCAACAATGTGGATGGAACTGGAAGGTATTATGCTGAGTGAAATAAGTCAGGCAGAGAAAGACAGACACCATATGTTTTCACTCATACGTGGATTCTGAAAAACTCAGCAGAGGACCAGCGGGGAGGGGAAGGGGGAAAGAAAAAGTTACAGAGAGGGAAGGAGGCAAACCATAAGAGACTCTTAAAAACTGAGAATAAACTGAGGGTCGGTAGGGGGTGGGAGGGAGGGGAAAGTGGGTGATGGCCATTGAGGAAGGCACCTGTTGGGATGAGCACTGGGTGTTGTATGGAAACCAATTTGACAATAAATTTCATGAAAAAAAGAAGAAGAAAAAAAAAAAAAACAAAGAAGAAGGACATCTCAGTGCAGCGCCTGGGGAGCTCAGTCAGTTAAGCATGCAACTCTTGATTTCAGTTCAGGTCATGAGCTCACAGTTCATGGGATCGAGCCCTCCATCAGGCTCTGCGCTGATGGCGAAGTGTGCTTGGGATTCTCTCTCTCTCTCCTTTCCCTCTGACCCTCCCCTGCTCATGCCCGCGCTTGCTCTCTCTCTCTCTCTCAAAATAAATAAATAAACATTTTTAAAAATTTCTAAAGGAGGTCTTAGGGCACCTGGATGGCTCAGTTAAGCATCCAAGTCTTGATTTCAGCTCAGATCATGATCTCACAGTTTGTGAGTTCAAGCCCCAGCATCGGGCTCTGTACTGATGGTGTGGAGCCTGCTTGGGATTCTCTCTCTCCCTGTCTCTCTGCCTGTGCTCTGTCTCTCTCCCTCTCTCAAAATAAATAAATAAACCTAAAAGAAATAAAAAGGAGGTCTCATATTCAAAATGCTTTGGGAACCAATGATCTAGCAGAATATTAGGCTATAAGCTTCAGGAGGGAAGAGGCCTGTCTCATTAATCACTGCATTCTCCATTAGGTACTCAATAAATACATTGTGAAGCAATAAAGTGAAACCTTCAAGATTGTAAATAGCCTTAAAACTGTTCCAGAAATCAAAATCAAAATTAAAAGACAACAAGTTCTCAGGAGGCTGTATGAATGGGTGAAATTATGGCAAAGGAGCATCACTGGAGGCCAATTTGGTGAAGGGACATTTAGGAAAATGCAACCTTAATGACACTTTTAGAATAATGGGTTCTAAGCTAAGCAGTTCGATAAAGAGGCTTGGCCATCAGCTCAGACTATTCCCTGAAGACACCACGTTGCATGTTTTCTCACCAAATGCCCAGAAAACATGGGGCTTTGTTAGAAAGAATACTGGAAACAACACACAACTTTTGATCTCGCCCTTTTTCAGAACCGCCCGGTGTCCACAGCTCCATGTGCTGTTCAGTTGTGGTTCCCTTTCTTAAGAAAGGCATACCAGAGTCAGAAAAGGTCCTAAGAAACAAGAACGAAGTTATCAAGTAGATAGAGGAGCCTTCTAGTAAGAGCTTACAGATTAGAACTCTTTAATTCTGGAGAGACGAAGGTTTGGGGAAAGGGGGAGGATAAGTCACATACAGATTTGTTCATCAAACCTTAAGATACTACAGAGGAGAGGGGCACCTGGGTGGCTCAGTCAGTTAAGCATCTGATTTCCGCTCAGGTCATGATCTCACAGTTCATGAGTTCGAGCCCCACATCGGGTGAGCCCCACTTCTCTCTCTCTCTCTCTCTGCCCTTCACTCACTTGTGCTCTCTCTCTCTCTTTCACAAATACTAGAGAGAAGCATTCTGAAGTTTGAAATAAAAGATATAGACAGACAAGAAATAACTGCCCACTAGTCAGAAACATACTGAAGTTGTTACAGGTAAAATATATACATGTAGTAACATCCACACTTATTTGGATCTAGAAATTAAAAAAAAAAAAAAAAAAGGCTCTGAGGAACTAAGAAGAAGGGATCGTCACTAAACCTATGAGCTTCCTTTCCCTCAGCACCGACGCTTTTGAATTTCAAATCAACATTAAACTTGGTCATCTGTTTCTTTTAACAACACTAAGTTCAGTAATGGTAGATTAATAAAAGTTCAGAAACAGGACACCCAGGGGGCAGAGGCACTCCAAAAGCATTACGAAAAATTGGATCTCGGGACACCTGTGTGGCTCAGTCGGTTGGGCCTCCAACTCTTGGTTTCGGCTCAGATCATGATCTCACACTTTGTGAGATCAGGTCCCGGGTTGGGCTCTGTGCTGACAGAGAGGAGCCCTGCGTGGGATTCTCTCTCTCTGCCCCTCCCCTACTGACACACACACACACACACACACACACTCTCTCTCTCTCTCTCTCTTTGTCTCTCTCAAAATAAATAAACAAACTTAAAAAAAAAAAAGAAAAGAAAAATTGGATCTCTAGTCAGTATATCGTTTAATGAGCCAAGGAAGCAAATAACATGTTCCAGATTTATACAATGAAAGTTAAAGGCAGCAAGATTCAAGGAACATTGGACTGGGAACCACAAATTCAGTTTCCTCGAATTTGCCACCGCTTGTCGGATGATGTCTAGAAGGATGGATGTGTGTATGTTTTCCAACCTGTGGGTAAACTCTTTATCCTGCTTCCACATGACTGAATGTGGCTTACAAGCTGATATAATCTGTGTTCAATCACTGTTATAATGGTTTAGAGTTTACAAAGGGGTAAGTGGAAGTTACCCTCAGCTTTCTACTTTAGAAGGAGTATTCCAGAGGAAACGGAGCAAAGACTAATCCAAGCTGTCTGATGCACAGAGAAAGTGCGTGCGGCCACGCTTACTCAGCACAGGCTGAGACCAGAAGGTACCTGAGCTGGTTGCCAGACGGGGGAAGTTCTGTCGCAGGAAAGGAAGCTGGGCAAGGGGAAAGAGAACGAGCGAGCGAGCGAGCGAGCGAGCTGCTGCTCCTGGGGTTGTCAGAAGCTTTAGTCTGGACTCAGGTTAAACGGTGATGAGAGAAAGACAATGAGCCCATGGGAGGTAGAGAAGGGAACTCAGTGAAATCTAATGACCTGGGAAAGGTCCCACGTTCCTGGACCCAGAATGAAGCCCCAGGCCAGGAACAGGAGAGCTAAAAGAGGAACAAACTGGGAAGCATGAGAAGGGCTTTCACCCCTATCCCATCACAGTCACCCAGGAGATCTCAGGCAGGCTTCAGTTTATGATGTAAAATTAAACTAACTCGAAGGATCTCTGAGTCCCCTACAACTATTGGATTTCTACACAAAACTTAGCTCCTAAAGTGGACCAGTGACTCTCTACCATAGACCTGTCACTGCCCTCCCGAACACGGGTCTCAGCGATCCCAAGGCACAGGTGTTCTGAGTCAGTCAGTAGCCAGTGTCTCATTTCACGAGACACCTGGTATTTGAATCATCAGCAAAGCACAGCCCAAAGAGATGCTCAGCAGTAAAAGAAAGCAGGTGCCAGCGGACGGTGGACCCAGGCGAAATGGCAAAGCTTTTCACTTGTCTTCTTCTTCATCTGGTCTTAGCCCCCTTCAACGCACACTCCACCACAGCGGTTGCTGTGAAACATCTATCTGATCACAGAGACGTCCTGCTCACGGTGCCGGTCACCTGCAGGAGAGAGCTCCAAGCCTCCGCCCAGAGGGAGAGCCCACTCCCATCTGGTCTGCGCCCACCTCTCCAGCCACTTCCCAGGGTGGTTCTCGCAGACTCCCTCCCGACGACAGAATACCTGATGGCCCACCGCACTGGCCCCAGACAGTGCCTGAGCACCGCTCTGCCCCAGGAGCCCCTCCTCTGCCCGCCTCCTCTGAGAGCTGTGACTCCAGACCTCTGCCCTCTTCCTCCTCCTCCTCCTCCTCCGCCCCCCTTCCGCCATGGCGGCACTTCCCGCAGCGGGATGGGGTCCTGGGTTTACTCATCGGTCTCTAAGCCTCTCCAGAGCTAGGGTCATGTCCTTCACCTCTATTTCTGAGACCCCAACACAGCTGGTCCGCAGGGACAAGCAAGCTGTCACTGCTCACTCCGGCCCAGGACAGGTCCTCAGTGCCTCCCCAAAGCCCGCTGGCCCTGCCCCGAGGCAGCTTCCCCTCCCCCTCCAGGCCCTTCCGCCCAAGCAAAACTCCCACTTCCCGGGGACAGAGTCATATCGCAAACATTCTAACAGGACTCACAGGATGTTAGAGCTGAAGGGGACCTCAGAAATGATCTGGTCCAGTGGCTTCCAAATACACGTCTGCAGATTGCTCCTGGACTGACTGCAAAAGAATAACATGGGGAGTGACTTTAACACAGAGTCCCAGGCTCCTACTAGGAGACTGCGACTCAGCAAGTCTGGGAGGGATCCCCGCGTGTTTGTGAAGCCTCCCGGTTGACTGCAGCGCCCTGGCCTCGTCCACCCTCTTCATCTTTACGTGGACAACCTGGGCTCCGAAAGGAAAAGCTCAGGGCGCCCAGCTGGCTCGGTGGAGAAGGCGACTCTCCACCTCGGGGCTGTGAGCTGAGCCCCGGGTTGGGTGTACGGATTGCTTAAAAATAAAATCTTGAAAGGAAAGAAAGAAAAAGAGAGAAGAGAAGAGAAGAGAAGAGAAGAGAAGAGAAGAGAAGAGAAGAGAAGAGGAAAGGAAAGAAAAGAAAAAAGAAAAGAAAAGAAAAGAAAAAGGAAAAGAGAAAAGAAAAGAAAGAAAAGAAAGAAAAGAAAAGAAAAAAGAAAAGAAAAGAAAAGGAAAAGAAAAGAAAAGAAAAGAAAAGAAAAGAAAAGAAAAGAAAAAGGAAAAGAGAAAAGAAAAAAAAGAAAAGAAAAGAGGGAGGGAGGGAGGGAGGAGAGAAGGAGAAGTTCACGCACCAAACATTGACCCAATGCCAGGAATGGTGCCTGGCACTGAGGACACAAAGGGAAAGCCCAGACCCTGCTCTTGAGTGCCCCCACACACGACCCACTGGAAAGCCCGGCCGCCACGAAACTGGGGGTGCCACAGAAGGCCAACAAGGGCACTGCTTTCCCACTGGCAAGGAAGGGAGAGGGACTCCGTCTGAGTGGGGTCACCTCAGTGCGCTCCCCTGGGCTCCCTTCTGTGTCCCTCACTCCTTTGAGGGCACAATTTACTTTTGCTGTAGTTATTTCAGTAAATATTCCCTCTTCCGCTGTCTTATAAGCCCCTCAACAGGCACTCACTAAATTATTAAACCAATATCCCCTCAATTCAAGGTTTGGGTTTCTCCTTGGGGAGGCATGTCAAAGATAATATGTCCAGAGTCTAACTCTCAATTTCCCGTGGCTCAGGCTGGGCATCCGTGAGTCCTCTCACCACCAGACCCTGCAACCAATCCAAGAGCAAATCCCATCAAATGTTCCTTCAAAACATCTCCAAATGCAACCGTTTCCTGCCTCCAGCCAGATTGCTGCTCTAGAAACACCCACCAGGGGCGCCTGGGTGGCTCAGTCAGTGAAGCATCTGACTTCAGCTCAGGTCATGATCTCAGGGTTCGTGAGTTCGAACCCCACATCAGGCTCACTGCTGTCAGCACAGAGCCCGCTTCAGATCCTCTGTCTCCCTCTCTCTCTCTGCCCCTCCCCTGCTGGTGCATGCACTCTCTCTCAAAACTAAACATTTAAAAAAAAAAAAAAAAAAAAACACCCATCAGATCACATTCCTCCTGTCCTTGAACCCCTTCGACACGGTCCCATCTCACACAGAGCGAGCTCCGGCCATCACCACAGCCTCCGTGGCCAGGAGGGTCTAAGTGCCCCGTCTCCCACACCTGTCTCTGTCACCCAGTTGGCTCGGGCACACACAGGCCTCTGCCCTGTTCCTCAAACACACCCCTGCTCAGAGCCTTTTAGTCTACTGTTCCCTCTGCTAGGACTGCCCTTCCCCTCAGATCTTGAGGGGCTCACTGCTCACTTCCATCCAGTCTTGACTCAAATGTCCTTTTGTCAGAAGCCTCCTGTGACCAGTGTATGTAACGTCCCAGTCCCCACCCTCACGGTCACACCATCAATCTCTGTCCTTTGCTTGTCTTTTCTTCAAAGCCCTTCCCACCACCTGACACATTGCATAATTGCTCATGTCTTCATTGTCTCTTTTTAAGCTCCAGTGTGTTTACTGGAAGGTAATCCACCATTAGAAAGGGGGGATGATTTGACAGGCTCATCTGTCCAGAACTCACATTGCTCAAGGAGAGCCGTGGAATCCTAAGCAGGTTTATTACTAGTCAAGAAGTTGGCAAGTTTGCCACGTTATTTGTGTTTCGCTTTTTAAAATTCCTTCATAAACAGAGAGACCGTGAGCGGTTGGTGGGGCCTTGCCAGTGGGAAGGGGTCTGCCCAGAGTAGCACGTGGCCATGAATCCTGGGCTCCTACATGGCTGATTAAGTGAAAATGCTGAATCGGTGGAAGGGGTCTACTGGCCAACATCCCCACAATAAGGTCACTCATCTTGAGGATGGAAACAGTGTGACATCAGTAGAAACGGAGGGCTACCTCTGGGCAGGGCACAGGGTAGACTTAAGTCTTAAGAAAAGGGGATACAACTCTGTGAATATACTAAAAATCATTCAGTTGTGTGCTTTAAATGGGTGAATTGCATGGGGTGCCTGGGTGGCTCAGTCGGTTGAGCATCCGACTTCAGCTCAGGTCATGATCTCGCGGTGTGTGAGTTCGAGCCCCGCGTCGGGCTCTGTGCTGACAGCTCGGAGCCTGGAGCCTGCTTCAGATTCTGTGTCTCCCTCTCTCTCTGCCCCTCCCCTGCTCATGCTCTGTCTCTCTCTGTCTCAAAAATAAATACAAACATTAAAAAAAATTTTTTTTAATAAATAAATAAATGGGTGAATTGCATGGCGTGTGAATCTTATCTCAAAAAAACTGTGTTTTGTTTTTTTTTTTTTAAGATAAAAAGAGGGGATAAAACTGGAGGGAGTTGGGATTAGGCAGCACCTGACAGCTCACTGAGATGATAGAAATGGAAACTAGGTATAGACAAAAACAAAGTTTAAACGGAGCTGAGAACGGAGACAAAAACTGATACTCTGTAACCTGCACCCCCTTTCCCTTTCATTACTTGCAAACAGATCTCAGCACTAACTGGGCGCTGCATTTTGTTAGAAAGGAACAGAACAGAGACTAAGAAGCAAGAGGGACAGGACTCCTCCTTGATCACACAGCCTCCTCCTCAAGGAGTCCCTCCCACTGAGTTTTGTAAAAGCATCATCTCCTAGTAGTAGGGACACCCAAAATTAAACAAACAGCTGGTAGCCTCAGACCTGTTGGGAACCAAGCCTCCACTCCCTGAACAAAAGGGCCCCAGCCAAGAAAACGTGGCCATTCCGCAGGATTACTTTTTCCTCATTTCTGGCACCCTCGTGTTTGGGGGGTCTGTGCATATTCTGGGTCTCATCTACCACAAGCAAAGTGAGGTCCCAGAGATTCCAAAACCAAAAGGTTTTCAGGGGGCAGGGGTGAGGAGGCGGGAGCAAGGAACATGCTATTACTCTTGGGGTATCTCTGTGGTTCCCTTCTCTCTCTCTTTCTCTCTCTCTCTCTCTCTCTCTCTCTCTCTCTCTCTCTCTCCCACACACACACACACACACACACACACACACACACACATCTTCTTCCTCCCTCTTCTCTCCTTCCCCTCTCAACAGAGACCAGGTGGGGGCACCTGGGTGGCTCAGTCGGTTAAGCGGCCGACTTCGGCCCAGGTCATGATCTCACAGTTCATGGGTTCCAGCCCCGCATCGGGCTCTGTGCTGACAGCTCAGAGCCTGGAGCCTGCTCCAGATGCTGTGTCTCCCCTCTCTCTCCCCCTTCCCTCTCCCCTCCCCTGCTCGTTCTCTCTCTCAAAAATAAATAAAAACATTAATAAATAAACAAACAAACAGAGACCGGGTGGGCTCTTTCACCATGGCTCCTCAGACCAAGGACAGTCAGCCTTCTTCGGGAAAGCGAGGCACCAGCCAAGGCAGCTTTTTACCAACAAGGCAATATGGCAACAGATCCGACATCCGGGTGCCCAACGGTGTGCCTGCTGTATGTGCCCCTGACATTCCAAGGGGACAGCAGAGAACAGGTATCTAAAGAAACACCTCTGTGTGCCTTTCTACCACCAGACAAAATGGAATATTAAAATTCCTTATCTTTTTAAGACACGTAATAAAATATTTACAGACAGAATGATGTGATATCTGGGATTTGTCTCGAAATGACACAGAGCAGGAGGAAAGGGCAGGGAGGGTTTTTATGAATGAAACAAGATTTGCCACAAACAACTCCTGGACGTGGGCGAGGAGCACATTGACGTTTATCCGTTATTTTCTCTATGTGTGTATACTTTTGCCCTCTCAGGGCCAGACCCTTGCCTAGTGGACCCTGTGAGTCCAGCTAGATAACCACCAATGTCACACCCACTAGGATGGCCATTATTTTAAAAAAGAAGGAAAGAACAAGGGTCGGCGAGGGCGTGGAGAAGTTAGAACCCTTGTGCGTTGCCGGTAGGAATAAAAAAAGGTGCAGCCGCTAAGGAAAACAATACGGTGGTTCCTAATGAAAATTAAACATAGAATTACCATGCGATTTAGCATCTCCGCCTCTGGGTATATACCCAAAAGAACTGAACGCAGGGTCTCAAGGAGTAATCTTTATACCCACGTTCACAGCAGCATTGTTCACGATACCCAGAAAATGAAAGCAACCGTGTCCATCGATAGATGAATGGGTAAACCAAATGTGATATAAACAGGCAATGGAATATTATTCAGCCTTAAAAAGGCTTAAAGTTCTGACACATGCTACAGCATGGATGAACCCTGAGGACATCATGCTAAGTGAAAACAGCCAGGCGTAAAAGGACAAATAGCGTATGATTTCGCCTAGGAATCCAGGCTCCCTAGAGTAGTTAAGGTCACGAAGGCAGAAAGTACGACAGTGCGTACCAGGGGTTGAGGGGAGAGAGGACAGGGAGTTAGTGTTTCGCGGGTACAGGGTTTCATTCTGGGATGATGAAAGATTCTGGAGGGTGGTGACGGCTGTACCATCGTGAACGTACTGGAGGCTACCGAACGGTGCACTGAAAAATGGTTAAGATGGTCAGTGTCTTTACGTATATCTGGCCACAGTTTAAAAAACAAAACACAACACCGAGGAACATAAAGACGTCGCTTGTGTCTCTTCAAGGCCAGCTCAGGTCAGCCTAGACATCATACCTCAGAGAGGTTCTCAAAACAAGGGTGTGGTGAGCGTTGCTGGGAGTGTGGAGTTATGGAGAAAGGCATAACATCTGCCTAGGCACATGGTTTCCAAACACTACCTAAGGAAAGAAACAAAAGAAGATGTTTTTTAATAGGCCTGACGGCAAATGTCTAAGTTAAGGTGCTAATCACAATAATAAAGGGTCTAGGTCAGACCCTGAGAAAACTCTCCAAACGTAAACTCAAAGCCCCATACTCAAGGATAAAACTTCTGCGGGCCCCAGACCATCTGCCCTCCCCGGCCATGATGTGGTGGTTCAGAGCACAGACTCTGCCCGGGTTCCAACCTCAGCCACGCTCACTAGCCATTTGACCTACGGAGGTTTGCTCACATCTGTGTCCCAGTTTCCCCATATGTAAAATGGGAAACTGTTGTAGGGACTCAGTGAGTTAACATTTGTAAAGTTCTTACAACACTGCCTTCAACACAGCAAATGCATGTGTTTGTTAACTATTATGCCACAACGTCAGAGTGCCCCAGCAGGCTGCTGGATCCCCAAATGTCAGGCTGCTTGGAAGCACACACAGGGGACAGAGACAAGGGAAGGGAAGGCCGGCTACCCCTCCACACAGCTCAGGAGGCCTGCTGGAGCGGAGGAAGAGGGCCCAGGAGTGGGCAGAGGGACCGCAGCAGACACGTGGGGGGGGGGGGGGGAGGGGGGGGACCGTCACAGGTGGGGAGGAGCAGGAAGGGCAAGCACTGGGCAGGGGGAAAGAATGACAGAAGATACCAAAAAGCTGGCAGAACCCATTTTTTTTAAACTCGGTGATCTTCACGGTCACCGAGCATCAGAACCACCTCAGAACTTTAGAAACTCCTTCACGCTCGGCCACAACACCCTGAAACGTGGGTTTAATCCGCCAGCGGGGAGAAACTGGGTACTGGCCCCTCGGCTCTGTGAGCCCACAAACGACAGAACGAAAAGTCACATTTCAAATTCTGCTCACGTGCACTCTTAATTCTGCATTCCCTCGCTTGACTTCATTTCTGTCTTAACTTTGAAAGGCTAGCATTTACTTGGGATTCTAAAGAGAGATAGAGACAATATTAATGGAAAAATTTAGAAGGGAAAGGAGGGAAACGCACTGTCTCAATTCTACAGAAGGGAAACAAAAACTTTCCCCCCTGAACTTTCTTTTTCTTATTGGAACATCACAGTTCAAAACGTAAACTGAGAAGCAGACACTGCGCTACCCCAATGAGGACAAAGGTCAGAGACCGGGGCGCCGGGTAGGTGGGTGTTTTACACAAGATCTCCCAAGCAAGTTAGCTCCGGGGTGCCCCCGTCAACGTGCCCGGTCATTCACTCCAGGTTAACCTTAGCCTGCAGCCACTGGGTTCCGTCAGGTTACTCAAACTGTCCCCTGTAGCCAGGGACACAGTTGGCTACAGAGAGAGGCCGGCAAACCCCAGCATCAGGCTTCACTGACCCAGGCTGGCTGCCCCCTCCACCCCACCCCAGTCACCCTACGACCCTTGGATTTACAGAAGCTTTACAGTTTATAAACCATGATTCCCACTTCACAAGGAACCCTCCAGTGAGTGGCAGAGCCAAGAAAAACGCTCAGGCTCCCGTCCGCCCCCAAGGGCCAAGCTGTCCTTCCACCGGAACTCTGAACTGGGAGGTCGGATTTCACGTTCATGTTTCCCATCGCCCTCTCTTCCCAGGGTGCCACTGGAGATGGCGCACGTCTCCCTTCAACCTGCCGTCGAGACATTCGCTGAGACCCTTGCCGTAACTATGGCGCACCTGAGGGTGTTGTAAGACCCAGATCAGAAACAGTGTCCTAGAACATCGTTCTCATTAGAGGGTCGTCCAACACCTGAAAGATTAGGAACTGCCAGAGCCAGAGAGACTTCAGAAGACCATTAAATTTAAGCCACTGACTCTACAAGCAAGGAAACCGAGGCCAGAGAGGTAAGGTAATGAAATGAGATAACGTACGTAAACCGAGGAGTTTTTATTACTGTGAAAGATTTTTGTTGTTCCTGGCAAGGGGACCGGCCCTCCGTCCCAGAGGGGCTCGAGTCTCTCACTCACATTTACCCGTTCCAATGTCTCCATCAAGTACCAGGGACAAGGCTTATTTAAATATCCTTAAAGGAGTGATTCTGGGCCTGGATGCACATTAGAAACACCTTGGGAGCACTGCTAATCCTAAAGCCCACATCAGGCCAATTCAATCAGAAGCTTTAGGGGCGGGGCCAGGCATTTTTTAAAACCACCACAGGGTGACAGGTGTTTTTGGGGCTGAGAACCATGGTCTGTGGACCAAAGCATGGTCCCGACTTCTGGGCCTACCTGGAAATGGACTACGTAGCAGTGGAGTGAGCCCAGGAACCTGAAGCTGTGACAGTTACCTGGTGGTTACAGAACAATGGCATCGGCCTCACATGAGTCCTAGAAATGGCACATGTGTTCCAGGTGACCCCAGAGTCCCAGATGGACTAGAAGCTGGCCCGAGAGAGGCTTCCAGATGATTCAGACCCCCAACACCCACTCTTAGCCAAGAGCCACTGCAGAAGCCCCCCGGCCTCAATACTGGCAGCCAGGGTGACGCTTCCAGAAAGAAGGGGGAGTCCGCCGTGGCTCTGCACAGCTACTCCAGGCCTCCCATCTCATTCAGGTCCCCAGTAGGATTTACAAGCCCAGTAGGACCACTCAGGCCTCCTCTCCCATACTTTCCCCACCTCACTCCGGCCCCCGCCACCCTGCCCTCCTTGCTGCTCATCCTGAACCCCCTCAAGCTTTCTGGGGCTTCAAGGACTTTGTCTCTTGTTTTTCTCTCTACCCTGCTTGCTCCTCCCTCAGATATCTGCATGGTCCTCTCTCCCACTCCTGCAGATCTCTGCTCAGGTGTCTTTTTATCAGTGAGACGTCCCTGACTTCTGTATTTAAAACAGAAAATCTGCCTCCACACCCAAACCTCCATCCCTGCTTTGTTTTTCTCCATAAGACTTTTCACCCTCTCTCATACTTTATTTTTACTTGTCATCTATAAGCCTACACACACTAGAATATGAGCCTCATGAAGGTAAGATTTTTGTTTGTTTCCCAGGGCCTAAGATAGTGCCTGGCACATAGCAGGCACTCAAATACTTATTCTAGGAATGAACACATCAGAAACGCCAATCTCAAAACATAACTTGTACCAAAAGATCACAGAGAAGCTGATGATACCAAAATCACTCCTCCACTGATCTCATCTTGGCAAAAGCCTTTTTAAAAACAGGCTAGAGGCCTAATGAAACAGAAACCATTTAGAAATAAGTATTTCCAGTCAATTAATTCAATCCAAATGGGTTTGTGAGTCAAAGACAATTTGTTTTGAGAAACAGATAAAACTATGGAGACAGAAAATGAACTTGAAAGAAGGTGATCGAACAAATGGATTTCAGATACTCCTCTGGTATGTGTGTAGTTTCGGAAGAAAAGCCAGGAGTACGGACAGCCGCTCTCAGACAGCAGAGCAGGAAGAGAAGAAAGGCTCCAGTCCCGGGTCACAGCCTGTGAGCGCAGGCCCGGTGCAGGATACGACCTCACACCACCAGGCCCATCGACCTCCTGAACCTAAGGAGGACCCTTCCCTTCCCCTTTCTCCTACTTACACCCACCTGCTTCCAAAACTCATCTGAAGCCACGGACAATACTTTGAGCTCTACCAAGTCGGGAGTGCTGGACGCCCTTGTCAGGGCAGCCACACAGAAGCTGGGGAGCATCCTGCCATGGCCACGTCTCCCTGAGGTCATCTGCTCCACATCCTTACCCTTGTCGCCTCTTTCCTCACCCCCTCAGACGCTCCCAACGGTCGTCCCGCGTGTCTCCCGAAGACCAGTCTTCCCCAAACACCACTTTCCTCAGGTCACTCACTTTTCTCAACAGCCTCATGTGGTTTCCTCTAGCCTACCACAGCTCCAGCCTCGGGCCAGGCTTTTGACAACGTTCACGTGCTAGGCCGAGGCCAAGTCGACTGACTTTATATTTCACCAGGTGCTTCTGCACCTGCCTCAAACCACCAAATCACGGCCTTCCCCTTCAACGCAGCAGTAAGAGAGAAGATTGCAGAGACCGATCAACCTGAATCAAGTCTCTAATCAACGTCCCCGCCGAGAGCATCCCCACTCTCCACACCATCCACGCCCGTTCTTTCCCTCCAGCTTCTAGCCACACCGTCCTTTCCCGCTCCGTTTCCACCACACACACACACACACACAGTGCTCACGCACGCACACGTACTCATTCCGTAATAGTAACTGTGCACCTGCTATGTGCCAGGTCCCTGTCCATGAGGTGCTGACATTCCACAGGATGGAGACACACAGACACTGACAGGCAGATGCATGATGTCAAGGAGCCCTACAACCTTCCTCAACAGGAGCTCCTCAACTGAAATCAGAAATCGGAGTAACTGCATTTTCAATTCTGAAAAAAGTGAGAGAGCAAGCCAGGTGAACAGTGGGGAGAAGAGGTTTGGGGCAGACAGAAGAGCAGGTGGAAAGGCCCTGAAGCAGAGAAGTGCCTGGCGCAGGCAAGGAGCCCACACCAGAGTAGAGGGAGCCAGAGGAGACGGGGGGAGGAGGCAGACCACGGAGGGCCCACGGCAAGGGCTGACTCTTGCGCTTAGAAGGAAGGTTTCGGGAGGACGTGGGGAGAGGAAACACACTCTGACTTACACTGGAAAAGAATCACCCCCCCCCCCCCCCCCGCTGCCTCTCATTTCAGCCATCTATCACGAGGAATGAAATTATGGCAGATTTGTTCTCCCCTTGAACGTTCCAAAATTTTCCAGTGAGTATTGTATTGTTTTTTAAATGAAGGAAAAAACAATCTTCCCAACCCTTTAAGACTCGGCCCAAAGTCCACGTCTGCCTCAAGGCCCCCCCTGGCCCAGGGCTAGGACTGTGCCCATGCTGCCCCCTCGGCCCCAGGACGACCGGGGTGACCCCATAGTTAGCGGGACCTACACGCGGCAACTCGTGTGCATGGAAGTTTCCGGTGCTGCCCTCGCTGCTCTCCTGCCATGTGGGAGTCTGTCCCTTCGGACACTCTTGCCCCCAAGTGCCTGCCTGGGTCCCAGTCTTCCTCTCAGTTGACTTAATTAATTCTTGGTAATTAAAGCTACTATTTGGTGATGAACCGCTAAGAGTCTGACCTCTCCCAGGGGGGTGTAAATATTTTAAAAGGGGAGTCCAAGTGGAAATGCAAAAGCCTTAGACTCGGAGGCCTGGGGCTGTAATGATGGGACGACAGCACTGGGTGCATATTTTGTGGGTAGCTGGCTACCTTCTGCTGAAGGGTTCAGGTGCTTGAAGAAGCAGCAAAGGGAGACAAGGGAAGAAATGAAAGATGAGACTACATCATCGCCGCCACCTCCCTCCTCCCAGAGGGCCATCCAATCCATTTTGGGTACCAGAGAATGTTCCCCAGAGGTAACCCCAGCCATCTCAGAGGGGTGGCCTGTGTGAAAGTAACCACCACCCTCAGAAAGAAAAGCCCCCTCAAGACACGTCTGGTCTGGAAGCAAAGTGTTCTCTAATTGCTTTCAGTGGGGGAGCTCCTTGAGGGCAAAGTTCATCTCACATGAGTCTTTTATGTGCCACAGGGCGCCCAGCTCTGGGTTGGACCCAGGGTAGGCCTTTCATAAGCAACTGGAGATTACTGATCGATGATGGCCCAGTTGCAGAAAGACTCCACAGGATTTCAAATACAAGTAAACATTCTAATTAAGAATAATGGTAGAATTCATCACACATCTAATATTTTTAAGGGCCTGAAGATTTATAGCCTTAATGAAGTCGCAGACAGTGAAGTGGTTTTTACAACTCGGCCGGTTCAGCTCAGGTCTGCAGAGTCTGTGTAACAAGGCAGAGAGCAGCCCCTGCCCGTGCAGACGAGAGCCTCGACTGGGCCAAGCCCCAGAAGAATCTGAACAGCTGCTCACTGCCCACCCCTGGGCTCCCTTCTCCTCTGAAAATGCCAAACCTCTGCCTCAGACGTGTTCTCAGGCCCTGGAATAACCCTGAGAGGCCTGCAGTTACAATGGACACCTGCCTTCAAAACCTCTCTCGGGTCTCGCTCTGCCCTCTGGCTTGCCAAGAAACAACTTCAACTTCAGCAGGTGAATTGGCAGGGAGGAGTAGCACGCTGTAAACCGCAAGCCGGGGAACACAGGTGGAGCCAGAACCCACTCCACCAGCTCACGTTCAACTCCAGCCTGCCAAGGGCAGCGTCGGTAAGATGCTCCTATGCCCAAAGGCTGGATGAAAATGAGGAAGCAGCAGCCACCCCTCCCCCGCATCACACCCAGAATGACCTGAACCCCCAGAAGCAGGGAAGTCCTAGGAATGCACGTGAGGCTCACACACGGGAACCCCCGTCTTTACAGTTCCATGACCCCCCCCCCCCCCGCCGCCGGCCTCGGTCGTAACACCAAGGCCTCGAGCACCCCCCCCCCCCCCCAAATAGACATGCGGGAGACTGAGCCTGTGGACCACGGAAGAAGGCCTGGAGGCCGCACCCAGAGGAGTGATTTCTTTAAAAGCATTCCTGAAGAGGGGACTCCCTCCTTTCCTTTCCGAATCTCCTGGACACTCACTCCGTCTGTTAATTGTGCTCTATCTTCAATAAACTCTGCTTTCACCTCCAAAAAAATAAAAAATAAAAATAAGAAAATAAAAGCCCTCCTGAAGAAAACACCCAGCCAAGTCACCCTCCAATCACTCCTCCCAGATGGCTCGGCCCTGGCCCTCAGGGCCCCTCCCAGTCAGAGGTCCCAGCTTCACCTCCCCTCTAACAGAGGCACCTGCCCCGAAGTGAGCGGGGAGGGGGGGCTTGGAGGGACACAGCCCCGGGGAGTGTGAGTTTTTGCTTTAGGGCCTTCAACGTTTATCTCCCAAGTGAAAATAGACTCACTGATTATTTGTTTTTGTAAAGATGATCTGTAAATCTGTAGAAAATTCAAGTGACAGGCAAAACTAGAAACAAAAGTAAAAAACCGCCAGACCCCACACCACTCAGAGGGAAGGAGATCTCACAGTAAACTCTGCTCTGCGGACAGGAGGGGGGTCCATTCTGAGGCAAACTGGAGGGTGGTAGGCCTTGATTCTCTGGAGAAGCCTGGAGATTTAGTTGTGCCCAAGGCCCTTAACGCCACCTCTGGACTTCTCAGAGCATTTTCCGGGGCAGGTGGGGAGGGCGCCCTCCAATCACGGTAGAGCCCTCGCAAATAGAGGTAACAAAGTTATACAGACCTGAACCCCCGCATCCCCACATGCTGACTGGAGGCCTGGAGTTAATCTGTTCAGCAGAGGTACTCCTTTTTCTCACTCAATATTGTGGCAGTCTCTCCACAATCAATCACCAGCATAGACAACATCAGCCTTCTCGTCCCCTGGAATGTGTTAATGAGAAAAGCGGCCACGATTCCTACTTGGTGCAACACCTTCAGAATCTCAAGCGGAGAGTGTAAAGGACTTACCCAAAGTCATACAGTGAACAGAGGACAGCCCAGAAGTGCCGACGGGTTTGAAGAATGACTTTGTGGTGACACCAAACTCGAAAGGTGTTCATTAACTTTTCTTCGAGTCATAAAAAGGATCAGATATGTCATTTCAACACACATACACACTTCCCACTTCAAATAAAAGTCAACGGTTGGCTGAGGCAGCACTCTCGTCTCCTAAAACATTTCTTAAAATTAATTAGCTAATGGATCTCACGCCCAACACTCCTAGAACATGAAGGGGGAGAACACTGGACCAGATGCCCAGAAATGGAAACAGACACAGATTTTCGTGTACATGCAATCACTTCACCTCATGGATGTCAACACTCAGAATTCTCTCCTATTCAGGATGTTCCTAATTTTGTAGCCAAAGAAAAAGTCAAAACCAAGGTACGTAGAAAGACAGAGGTGGAGACAAAGATCTAACACAAACACTAAATTATTCAAATGTTAACCGTGGTTCTAGGTTATAGGATTTATCAGTCAGTTGTGTTTCTTTTGTATACCTGCGGCCCCTAAATTTTCTACAGGAAAGTGCTTGTGTAATTATTTTTAGAGTTTTAAAATAAAAATAATTAGTCCGCAACCTAGGTTGGCCTATTTGGATTTTATTTTTCACTACAGAAAAGCACAAACTCAAAACTCGAGGGGATCCACCACTCTTCCCAGTTTTGCACAAGTGGAGACAAGTGTGAGAATGAAACCCAGACCCCGCGAAGCGAAGACTCACTCCGGTCCAGTAGGAAAGCTCACCATGACCAGGCGGAGTAGAGGGCAGGCATTACCGCTTTCTTTTCCGTCTCCAACGTGTAGGGAAGATGAACATTCGAAACTAATCTCTCCTCAAGTGCAACCAAGAGTTCACAGACCTCTGCCCCCAGAACAATTTCCAACGCATCTGTCCACAACCACCCTTTAGCTCCAAGACTACCCACACCACTTAGAATCTGCATACCGCTTCTAAGGAACCCCCCTTTTCCGGTATTTTATTTCGAAAAGAGTTATTCCTCCTCTTCCTTAAGATTCACAAACATATCATCCAACCCACAGGATACAGAATCATCCATTCTATCAATGAATAATCATGGTCGGCCATGCTGTACGGAGCTTAAGTAAAGATTATGTTAACAAAAAGGATGGGTTTTCATGGGCCTGAGGAAAACAGACAGGAATTGAGGAGCAAGATTTTGTTAAAATGTCTCAGCCCTGGCCAGAGGGGGTGGGGTGCGGTGGGGAGGGAGATGGCCAGAGGACAGAACATCTGTCATTCCGCAGTTTCATTTCTCATGGCCAGTTAATACCCTGAGTTTATGCATCAGTCTCTTCCAAGTTTGGTTAGTGAGTCAGTCTGCCTGGATCCAATCAGCTCCAAGTGCCTTACAAAACTGAATTTCGGGTCTACGAAACTGAGAACCAGATCCTGAAACATAGTGATCCCACCGAAATAAAGCCACCCCCAGGATGACATCTGTCTCCACTCTCTAACTCCAACACCCGTCATGGTGTGTATTTGATGTGTCTAATACTCTCTGATGTATCTAATACTCATCTAATACCCTCCATGGCTTGTAGGATAAAATCCAAACTTGACCCGCCTTTCACAGCTCCAACTCAGCTTTCCAGCCTCCTCCCCAAACAAGCCAAGCCTCTCAAGGCTCCATGCTTTCATATATAGCTCTCTCTGCCTAGAATGTCCTTTGGCCAGTCTTACTTGCCTACAAAACTCCTTTGCTTCCTCCAAAGCCCAGTTCAAAATTCACTTCTGCCCTGAAGCCTTCCCTACTCCCCCAGGCATTTAGTTCTTACAGCTTATAACAGCTAACTACAGGTGCGTTAGAGAACTTAAGTACATTGTGCTTCATCTGTTTCAATATCTGACCTACCTCTGGATACCCTGAACTTCTGCAGAGAAGAAACTCACTTTGTATCCATAAGTCCTAGCACAGTGTCAAGAATGAAAGGTGAGATCAATGTTGAAAGGTTGATCAGGTGGAACACTGGCATTGAGTCGCTTGGAGGAAAAGGGAGGGGAAAAGAGTCTCACAAAATCTGAGAATTAAATTATCCGTATAGTGAATCTCATCCAAAGTGACCGCAATATGGTTAAGAGGCAACATGAAAGTTTTAAAAATTTAAGTAATAATAGCAACTAACATTTGAGGTGAGCGCTATGGCTTTGGTTAATTTGATGCACACAACAGTCCTGTGAGGTAGGTACTTTTATCTGCATTTAAGCTGGGTAAAGCTTGAGGCCTTTCCAAAAAGGAAACTGAGGCACACAAGAGATCAAACTCAAAATCATTCCCTTAGCAAGTGGCAGAAGCAACCGGTAGTCTGGTTCCAGAGCCACTGGGCTCTGGGATCAGGAGGACCTGGGTTTGAATTCAGATTATGTTACAAATGTGGTTTTTGGGTAAGTCATCTAACCCCTCAGGACTTGTTTCCTGTCCCTTCTGCGCTCGTGTCTGTAAAGGGGCAGGACAAGCCCTTTCTCTCAAACTGCAGAGGAGTAAGTCAAATATGATGTTTGCCAAAGTCTCCCAAATTGTTTCTCCCGTCTAGCAGGCGCTCCGTAAATGCTAACTCGTCTTCCTTTCCCTTCCTAAAAGCTGCACAAAGTAGACTCTGAGGGAAAAGCTCTCTCCTAAACTACTCTAAAGGCTTTTCGCTTTTCTGAGGCAGATCAAATAGTTAGGCCCTCAACACAGAAAGCCTCGCCTTACCTGCTTATCTCAAAGTCCATTCCCCAGACAGAGGCCAGAGACCTTTTAGAATGTAAATGTCATCATGTCAATCACTTAAAACCCTCCAAAGGTCCCTAATTTCACTGGAGATACAAACCAGAGTTAGAGGGGGGAGGCAGTCTGTCCGCAGGGCCCCCTGTGATCTCCCTCACCTCTCTACAGACTTACCTCCCCTCTCCTTTTCCCCCTCCAGCCACACAGGCCTCTTTCGCTTCCTCCAACTTGCCAAGCTCCGTGCTGCTCCACACATGGTTAACTCTTAACCCTCCTTCGGGTCTCACCCCAGACGTCACTTCCTCAGGGAAGCCCTCCCTAAGCCCCCAAATCAAATCAAGGCCCATTACTCTTACCACTCTCTTCATCTTTCCTTCCTTGTGCTCATCACGGTTTGAAATGATTAGTTTACCACTTCCTTCAGAGTTGTATTCAAAAGACACCTTCTTAGAAGGCCTTCCCAGGGTACTTGAATGCAAATTCAACCCCCACCCAACATCTCATATCCTCCTTCCCTATTTTCTTTTTATCCTTTAGCATTTAGCCCCTTTTAACAGGCTTTTTTTTGAACTATATCTTTTACTTTCCTGTCCTCCCTCCCCCTCTCCCCTCTCCGCCCTGAAATGAAAGCTCCAGAAGGGCAGTTATTTCTGCTTGCTTTCTTCACAGCATCGAAAACAATGCCCGGCACATGTTTGTTGACAAACATTTGGTGCTGAATGAAATTTCAAGATTACTTATTATTGGGCTTTCTCACTAGGCTACAAGCTCAAGCTACAACATATCTTTCTGCTTTACCACCATCCTCCCAACACCTAGTCCCGTGCCCGGCACGTAATAAGTGCTCAATAAAAATTTACTGACTGAATCAAAGCCACGACCATTGGGGAAAAATGGGCAAAATATGTGTGCTGGCACCATTAGCTTCCTCCTCTCTTTCACTGTGTGATGTACCTGTGAGTTTGAGGAAACAGACCCATGAAATCCCAGCAGGCACCCACCAGGCCAGGCATCTGTCTGTCCACATCCTGTATGCTCAGCCACACTGTACACACAAGCAGATGCACCCTACAGGCCGTACATGAACACAGAGCTGAAGGCAAGGGGGCCAACCCTAGGCCCAGCACCCATCTCACCCCCAAGTCCTATTCTAGGCTAGTCCTGGGTGCCAGACATGCTTCCCTGGGTGGGCCGGTGGATTTTTTCCAATCCAGGACTTTTAATGCCACCTCTGGCCTACTCAAAAAAAAAAGTTAAAAATCCCTGAGCAGCTCCAATAATCCTGGGGTTCTGAGGAACAGACATACCTAAGGTCGTATGGACCCCTCCCCCTCACACACGCTGATCCAAGGCCAGGAGGCCATCTGTCCAGCAGACGCTCCCGTGTCCTCCCTCGGGTCACATTGAGCCTCCCCCCCCCCCCAAACACACACACACACACACACACACACACACACACGCACGCACGCACACACAGGTTGGCAGGAAGAGCCCCTGCAGAGAGATAATTTCCACCCTGATCAACAGGCCTGGTCGCCCCTTGAGGACCCCCAACTCTGGAGCAGAAATACCTGTCTGCTCCCGGAGAAGCCTCCCCCAGGATCAGAACTTGGGCGGAGGTGGGGGGCAGGGACTGCGGGGCGCCCCAGAGGGTCGGTCCCCGAAGTGTCCGCCCCAGGACGGCGCCAGCTCTCGGCGCGGCGGGGACGGAAGGGCTGACAGGGCGTCCCGGCGGGGCCAAGCGGCACCGTTATCCGCGCCCGGGCGGGGGGCCGCGGGCTGTGGCCGAGGGCGGCCGCCCGTCCCGCGCAGGGGAGGGCAGCGGCCGTGCCCGGGGCGGCGGCGGCGCGGCGGCGCGGCGGCGGCGGCGGCGGGTCGCGGCGGCAGGGGGCAGGCGGCCCCGTCGGCCGGGGGCGGGGTGGGGTGGCGGCCGCGGCCCGCCAGGCGGCGGTCGGGGGAAGTGGCTGCCTGCCTCGCCTCGGGCGGCGCGCAGGGTCCGCCCGGCTGCAGGGCCGCGGCGCGGGCGCGGGCTCGGCCCCGGCTCGGCGCGGCCCCGGGCGCGGGCTGGGGCGGCCTCGGCCTCGGCGGCGGCGGCGGCGGCGGCCCCGGCCCGCAGGCTCCCCGCCCGGCCCGGCCCGCGGGGGGCGCTTACCTGGCGGCGGCGGCGGCTGCAGGCCCCGGGCTCGGCCGCGCGCGTCGCCAGCGCCGGCTGCGGGAGCCACAACATGGCGACGGCGGTGGCGGGCGGGGCTGCGGCTCCGGGGGCGGAGCGGGGGCGGGAGCCGGCCTGGCGGCGGGACCCGGCTGGGGCCGCGGGCGGGGAGGGGGGGGGTGGGGTGGGGAGCGGGCGGAAGGCGGCTCGGACCTGGGCGCCGGCCCAGGGCGGCGCGGCTGAGGGGGCTGCCCGGGCCCGGGCCCGGCCTCCGGCCTCCCGCTCCCGCCCCGCGCTCCCGCCCGAGGCGGGCTGCGCGGCGCGGGCCCGACGGCGGCGGCGGCGGCGGCGGGGCGGGCGGGGCGGGGGCGGGGGCGGTGCCAAGCGGGGCCGGACCCCCGACCCCGCGCGCCCCGGCCGGGCCCCCGCCCCCCCCCCCGCCCCGCCCGCCCAGCCGAGCACCGGGGAGGCCGCTCCCTGCGCCCTGGGCCTCTCGGCCTCCGCCGCGCCTCCCGGGCGGGGGCCTTGGGCAGGCGCCGCCGTCTCCCGCTGGAGGGACCCGGGCTGCCTCCGCGGCCGTGTCGCCCCAGCGGACGGCGAGCGCCTCCGGAGCCGGGACGGCGTCCTCGTCACTTGGGTCTGGCACGTAGTGGGGCCTAGCGAGGGGCTGCACATGGAGGGACGCCGCGGTGGCGCGGGCCAGGCGCTCAGCGGGTGCGCCCCAAGGGTCTGCGGGCCTCGGGGACTTGCTGGCGGCGGGCCTCGGGGGGGCGGGGGAGGGGGCAGGCTGACGCGTCGCCTCTGGGAGAACCGGGAGACCCGCGGCGAGCAGAGTTGAGGACCGGCCAGCGGGGCGTCCCGGGGCTAGACCTGGGAGATGTCCGAGTGACTGGGGGAGCCCCGGCCGTGCAAGGTGAGAACTCAGAGACGCGGGCGGAAGGCCAGGCGGGTGACCGGCGGGACCTTCCCAGAGCCCAGCGCACCTGGGAACAGGCGGCGTTGAGGTGGCAGCTAGGTCAGGGTGTCTCCGACCGCGGACACCCACTGCTGAGCACGGAGACATTCCTTCTGAAGAACCAGGAAAGAGGTGCCAGTTTGCGAGAGGGGCGGAACTAACTTCTAGCCGGGGCCCGCTGTGCGCCAGGCACCGAGCTGAGCGCTCGGATAAGGAGTGCGCGGCGGCGAAGCGGTGAAGGCAGTAAAGGGTGATCTTTCCAGACGTTTGGCAGTGAGCCGGAGAGGCCTGTAGCTCAAGAGGTAGTAAGAGTAAAGGAGACAGGTGATTTCTTTCTCTTTCCCCCACCCCAGCCCCCTCACCCAGCATGACGTGGAGCTCTGAAAAGAGCTGGGGGGGGAGGGGGGGATAAGAGATGGGGTCATTAACGGCGCAAGATCTCAGAAAAGGAAAATGAGGAAGGGGTGGTGGAGAGGGAGGAAGAAATCAGAGAAGGGACACACCTCTTCCTACAAGACTTCAAGGATGCATGCATAAACAGAAATATTTTGAGATGGGGAGGAGGCCTCCTGAGCCCTGCATGTTTCCATGCATCAGCTGCCTAGATGACCCTAAAGTCATCCATAGGCCTTCTGAGGTTACTGCCCTTTCAGACTTCAGCGCAACTGGCTCAGATCCCTATTCCTCTTAAAGTGGGAAACCCTGCCTACCTGCCAACATTTCCAATTCTTCTAATTATCCTATTGCTCCAATTATTTCTCCTAATTTACGGTTCTCGTAATTATCCTATTGGCCCCAATTTTCTATTCCCGGTATTCCACTGTGCGCTTTTAGGAAATTTGTCACTATAGCCTGGGTACCACCCCATCTATATTCCCCCCAGATATAGCACCATATGTGAAAACAAAGCACCCAGTGTTATATGACTGTTAAATAAATTATGGTTTATTTGTAACCATTAAAAATCACGTTGAAGAAAAAGATAGACGATATGGAAAATATCAGCAATTGAAAGGCACATCATAAGATAATACTAGCTTGTAATATATACACATACTATGCGTATCACGTATAGATATCATGCTAGATTTAAAAAATGGGATTTTTATTTTCTGTGATGTCTTCTTTTTCTTGTTTTTACAGTACATTACTATTTCTCTTTAAATCAGGAAAGGTGATATTTTAAAGCATTTTTAAGAATTTTTTTTTTTTTTTAAGATCTTTGCGGAGTTGGAAAGAGTTATTAGGAATCAAGAAAGGCGGGGAGCCTGGCTGGCTCAATCAGAAGAGTATGTGACTATCCATCTGAGGGTCATGACTTCAAGCCCTACCTTAGCATGGAGCCTACTTTAAAAAAAATGAAAAGAGGAATCAAGGAGATTGGAAAGGGATCTTTGAAGGATGGAAGGGACTTAGGTCAGCACAAATGGGCTAGTTGAGGAGGCTGCCTTAGGCAGGAGGGACACAAAATGAGAACTGGAGGGAATAGTCCAGTAACAGTAGCAGGTCAGTTTCGTTGAAGCATAGGATTCAAGGGAGAGAAAAGTAGGAGACCCAGTCTGGAAAAATAAGATGGGACCATAGTCCTAAATGCCAAGCTGAACCCTTTGTGATTTGTGGCTGGCAAGAACCACTGGACCTTGAGCTGTGCAGGTGATAAATGTCAAAGTAAATTTTCCTGTAACCTCTTACTTAATGAGGTTCTGGATCTCAGCCCTTCTATCGTAATGATAGTCGGACATGTGATTGACTCAGAGCAGTGAGGCAGGGGCAACCGTATTTTGCATTCCAGCTGCTTACAGAATGAGAATTGGCCCTTGCTTCTCTGCCTGTTAATCACTACAATTTTTATTCACAAGGCACCAGATTTTCAGAGAGAACAGATTAGCAAAGAGCGAAGCTGAAAGGAAGAAATGTGCACCTTAAACCAGAGCTTTTAAAAAAAAAAAAAAAAGTTTTTTAGGGGCGCCTGGATGGCGCAGTCGGTTAAGCGTCCGACTTCAGCCAGGTCACGATCTCGCGGTCCGTGAGTTCGAGCCCCGCGTCAGGCTCTGGGCTGATGGCTCGGAGCCTGGAGCCTGTTTCCGATTCTGTGTCTCCCTCTCTCTCTGCCCCTCCCCCGTTCATGCTCTGTCTCTCTCTGTCCCAAAAATAAATAAAAAACGTTGAAAAAAAAAATTAAAAAAAATTAAAAAAAAAAAGTTTTTTAGAACTTTCTACGAGTTCCACAGATAAATGAGATCACACAGTATTTATCTTTTTCTCTGACTTATTTCACTTAGCATAATGCCCTCAAGGTCCAACCATGTTGCCACAAATGACAGTATTTCCTTCTCATATTGCTGAATAATGTTCTTTGCCAACGTTTTTGACTCTGACCTTCTATACGAAATATACTGCACATCTCAACCCAGAATATACACACACATGTACACACCTCCGAGAAGTTTCATGAAGTATTACTGTTACTTTATGCACTGCTGGCTGAGACTTTCAACTTCATGATTTTTATTTCTTTTGAAATACCGGTCAGAACCTACTACATTGATTTTATAACCCACTACAGGGTTACAAAATGCTTCAAAGGATGTTGAAAAGAGGCTAGACTATTCCCTGCTATGTTTGCAGTTCTCATTTAACTAGCCATACAGACTGTGACCTTAAGTTTGCCATGTTTACATGTCCCAGAAATCAACAGGACAGGTGAGACTCCCGGGATGTGGTGGGGGTGGGGATAGAAGGATTGACACAAGCCATGTTTATATTCCTCTTCCCTTCTTAGCAAATATTTCCTGACACCAGCATCTCTCAGCAGCTGTAAATGTGTTCTTCTTTGTCTAGCCTGAGATACAGATTGAACTTCAGACAAGGCCGGACGACCCTGTAAACCAGAGACAACTTTTCATTTGAATGAACAGAATCACAGACTACAATGAAAGGGGGGAAAAATGTATCTTGACTGTGACAGTACATAGAAGCTGTCTTACTCACCACTGTTGGAATATCATAGAGACAGTAAGTACCACCCCTTTCTTCAAAGTCCAGAACCAATGAGGAGATGAAAATAACTGCATCACCAACAGAGCTGAACTGAAGAATGTGGCTTAGCTGATGACCCGTAGGCTTTTTAAGATTCCCTGAATTAAAATTCTCTCCCCCAAAACTCCAACCTTCACCTTGAGGGGGCCTAGCCACTTTAACTGTGTCTGCTTAGAGAAGATTGCACTCTCTGAGGGCAGGCAGATCCAAATTCACCAATTAGGTAAGTCGCTCCTTCTGGAAGACCCAGGATAAATTCTCTCCTACCTGACCTCCTATGAAAACAAACAAGCAAACAAAGTTGGGGAATAAGGATTTATCCCTGCCCAAACAAACTGGATCTGACTCATTAGTTTGGCAGTTGAATGGGAAAGTGTATTAACGCAGCGAATTATAAAAAAATGGCAAATACATGCCTTAACATTTCATTTTCACTTAAAACCTATAAGGAACACCCATTTGCCAATCTTTTGATGCGAGCCAAACCTTTTCTTTGAGGAACAGTGCTGATTACAGTTTTCTTGAGCCCTATCTCACATAAAACCTATCTGTGGTATATTTTCTATGCTTTCCAATTTGTTTCTTTAAAGTTGACTAAGGACTTGGGACGCCTGGGTGGCTCTATCTGTTAAGCGTCTGACTTCTGCTCGGGTCATGATCTCACAGTTCATGGGTTCGAGCCCTGCCTTGGGCTCTGTACGGACAGCTCAGAATCTGGAGCCTGCTTCAGATTCTGTCTCTCCCCCTCTCTCTCTGTCCCTCCCCTGCCTCTCTCTCTCTCTCTCTCTCTCTCTCTCTCTCAAAAATAGATAAACATTAAGAAATAATTTAAAGTTGGCTAAGGACTTAAAACATCTTGAAAAGCAATATAAGTGGAGGCTTCTTCTTTAAAAAAAAAAAAAATCCTTTGTAATTGTCTCACCCACACCTGGTTTGACAGTTTTCAACTGGTCATTAGCTAAACCTTCAACTGACATTTCATAGAAACAACTCTTTCTCTTTATACACACGCTTCATCAGTTTGTGTCACTTAAATTAATTACACTCTGGCATACAGTTGTCATAAGCAAGTTTGGGACCAAACACAACAGACTCCCGTTAGGCATCTAACTCAACTAGTAGGAAGAAGTGTGTTGGAATTCCACAGATGAACTCATTAATCCAAAGCGTTCAGCAGGTCACAGGTAGTAGTCATTATGTTCAATCAGAGGGAATGGAACGTGTTGATTCCAGAGAGTCCATTAAGGGAGCCATTAATGCTCATAGACCAGTATGACCGACTCTGTATGCGTATATCTTAACATTCTTCTTCCGTCATGGATCCATTTTATAATCCCCTCAAAATCACTGTCCCTCCATTCCCATGTGGCTAAACATGGCTTTAAATGGTTTAAGATTGGAATGGCTATCAAAGAAATTCAAATGGTAACATCACATACTGCATTAGCAAACTATATGTATCTTAAACACTTTCCAGTGCTAATAAGATGGTGTAATTGTATTCAGAAAAAGCTGTGGCAATGTGAATTGGTATAATCCTTTTAAGAAGCAGTTGACGCTACTTCTGAAGAGCCTTAAAAGAGATATGGCTCCCTTTTGATTCATCAGTACCACTCCTAGCAACTTTTCCTTGGGAAGTAATCCTCCCCCAAAGAGAACGTCCACACTCACAATATGTGCTACTGCCTTTTTGTGATAGTGAAAGTTGAAGTAATTTACGGTGTGTAACATTGTGTAACTTACCACTGAGTAAGCAGAAAGGGGTAACTTGGAAAACACTTAATGACATATTATTTGGAAAAAAGATACAATTTGTTCTACCATACCAAGAACCTGAAACGGAATTGTATACTTTAACTGGGTGAATTCTGTGAATCGTATCTCAACTTTTTAAAAAAGATACAATTCTGTATTTTTGCTTTTGTATCAGCCAAGATCAGCAGGAAACAGATGGCCTACTCTGAAATGTGTAACTGAAGAGAGTTAATGAAGGGACAGTGTGCAAAGATGTGGGCACGTTTGAGGGAAGCCAACAAGGGGCAATGAAGCACCCCAGGGCTAACAAAGAGAGGAAACCCAGGGCTAAATGAGAACAATGGCTGATGGAAAGGGAAGGCCAATAGGAACGTACAGGAATACAGCCCTACCCCTGTCTCTCTCTTGCCCTCAGATCTCCTGTGCTGCCTCCCACTGGCTGAACCCAAGAGGAAGCCTAAGGGCAAGTGAGCCCTGATGACATCGTCCTTCAAGGCCAGCCTCCAGAAAATGATGGAGGGTAGATCTGGAAGGACAAAGGCACAATATCTAGCAGGTATGTGATCCTATAACAACGTAAGAACCGTCTAAGCATATGGCCAAGGATCTTAAGGGAACCCAGAAAACCAGGGTTTCCAGAGATTAAAAAGTGAAGGTAGCTAGAGAGCAGGGAGGGTAGGTGGAGGGAAGAGGAAAGGTTGTTAACTGAGGCTGAGACAAGGATGAGAGGCAGAAGCAGGCACATCTTATTTTATTTTATTTATTTATTTTTTTTTTTTGCCAAATACTTGGCTGGAGACTGAGCTCTGGAAGAGATTAAAAGGAGAGACAGGAGCTAAATTAGACTAGAGTGCTGGAAATTCTTCCCCTATTGGCTATTACCCTGTATTTCTCCTTCCTAGCTAAACTCCATGCCTTCGACAAATAATTGTTTAGTACCCATCATGTGCCGGGAACTGTTAGGCCCTGGGGATTGAGGAGGGAACAAAATTAACATCCTTGCTCTCCTGCAGTTTACATCCTGGTGGGGCGGAAAACAGACCATAGATAAGTAAATATGTCAAGAGTGATAAGTGTTATAAAGAAAAACATGGGAGAGCAGGGAAATAAAATTCTGCCCATTCCACATCTTAAAAACCTCTTGGTTTAGACCACACACGCCCCTCCACACACACCAGAGCTCCTGAGTTTATTAAGCCGTGCACATCTCTCACCTGGACAAAGATCGTGACACCTTCCTGCCCCCAGCACCTTCCAAGCAGTCCTCCACTCTGCCGTGAGAATCTTCCTGAAATGAATCACGTCAGTATCCTGCTTAAAACCCTCCAAGGCTCCTGTTTGCTTACAATGTGGAAAACCATCTCACCTCCTTACAACGACGGACCTTTTTGAATCTTCTCGGTCCTTCATGCGCCTCTCCCTCTCCCGCTCTCCTTTTCTACCCACACTAATTATCTGTCACGCCACACTGTCTCTCATTCCCATATCTTTGTTCATGCTGCTCTTTCCACTTACAATGCCCTGCCACGCCCTCCACCTTCTCCCAAATTTGGCAACCCTGTCCTGGTTCTTTTAACCCCATTAGCTGTCACGTCTTTGGTCAAACTTCCCTGCCCTTCCCAGGTGTGAGGGAGCATCTCCTAGCTCCCTCCTTCATGTTATCAGTGTATCTTATAGGTACCTATGAATATATTTATTATACCATATAATCTTATTTCTTAGACTTCAAGATGCTTTGGTTTAAATATAATCCATGGGTCGAACCCCTTCATTGGTTCATGCCTGACCCTCTTTTGTTACTGATCATCCACTGTAAAAGTTAGAATTGACAACTTACACATATCCCCCCCCAAACCCAACGGTTAATCTTATGTTTATTATTTTCTTGCTCCTAAAAATAGTTTTATCTAGAAAATAAATATATTATCAAAAATTAATTTTAAAAATTACCCTGACTCTGATATCATGTCTATGTGAAATCTAAAAAACAATAGATGGGGGCGCCTGGGTGGCGCAGTCGGTTAAGCGTCCGACTTCAGCCAGGTCACGATCTCGCAGTCCGTGAGTTCGAGCCCCGCGTCAGGCTCTGGGCTGATGGCTCGGAGCCTGGAGCCCGTTTCCGATTCTGTGTCTCCCTCTCTCTCTGCCCCTCCCCCGTTCATGCTCTGTCTCTCTCTGTCCCAAAAATAAATAAAAAACATTGAAAAATAAAAAATAAAAAATAAAAAAAAATAAAAAACAATAGATGAACAGGGGCGCCTGGGTACCTCAGTCGGTTAAGCATCCAACTTCGGCTCAGGTCGTGATCTCACAGTTTGTGAGTTCGAGCCCCATGTCGGGCTCTGTGCTGACGGCTCAGAGCCTGGAGCCTGCTTCAGATTCTGTGTCTCCCCCTCTCTCTGCCCTTCCCCTGCTCATGCTCTGTGTCTCTCTGTCTCTCAAGAATAAATAAATGTTAAAAAAATGTATTTAAAAAAATAGATGAACAAACAAAAAGCAGAAACGGACCCCTAAATATAGAGAAGGAACCAGTGGTTGTCAGTAGGGCAGGGGGAGGAAGATGGGCAAAATAGATGAAGGGGAGAGAGAGGGCCAGGCTTTCAGCTGCGGGATGAATAAGTCATGGGGACGAAAGGGACATAGTCAATGGCATTGTAATAGCCCTGTGTGGTGACAGATGGTAGCTACATATTTGTGCCGAGTGGAGTGGAGTGTAGAGTTGTTGAATCACTATGTTGTCCACCTGAAATTAATTTAACACGGTGCACCAGCTACACTTCAATTTTAAAAATTACCCCAGCTTTATAAAAATTTAAAGTTAAAAAGTCTTGCTTTTTACAAAAGCTGAAGGGCGCCTGGATGGCTCAGTCAGTTAAGCATCCAACTTCGGCTCAGGTCATCATCTTACGGCTCTTGCGTTCCAGCCCCTCCTCAGGCTCCCTCTTGTCAACATGGAGCCTGCTTCGGATCCTCTGTCTCCCCCCCTCTCTTTCAAAACTAAATAAACATTAAAAACATTTTTTAAAGTTGAGATTGAATGTGTTTATATATACTTAACAGCTATATATATTTCCTCTTGTGAAATATCTGTTTGTATCTTTCTGCCCATTTTCTTTTTTTTTTTTTTTGTCCTTTTCTCATTAACTTTCCGGATTTCCTTAGTTCTTTTAATAATCCTTTGCAGTTTTTCCCCCCTTAGAATTCATGTACACAGAATAAGTTTAATTTCTAGAAATTTATGTCTATATATTTACATAAACACTTAAGTATATATTTTTGTGTATGCAAACCTGCATGCATATTCCCAAAACATGTATTTTAGTTATTTTCTTTACTTTTTTTAATTTTTTAAAAATATTTATTTTGAGAGAGAGAGACAGAGACAGAGCGCAAGCGGGGGAGGGGCAGAGAGAGGGGGAGACACAGAATCCGAAGCAGGCCCCAGGCTCCAAGCTGTCAGCACAGAGCCCCATGCGGTGCTTGAACCCACAAACCCTGAGATCATGACCTGAGCCACCCTATGCCCCCAGTTGGTTTCTTCATTAAAGAGCATTGTGCCCTACATAATATCCTGGGACTTCTTTTTTACTTTCCGTGTTATTTTGTTAAGATTTATCTGGGCCTGCTGCATGTAACCGAGTTTATTTGCATTGTGGCCGCTGTAGATTGTTCTGGAGTGTGAATATACTAGTATGACTTTGCCTCTCGATGCAGAGGCTCTTGGCACCCTGTGTTCTTCCCCTTGGCCCGTCTCAGGTTTTAGGCAAACATGTGGTGGCCAGTTTCGTGAGCTCCCAACACGGACAATTCCCGATGCGAGCGTTAGGCCTTGGGTGTCTCCAGTTTCTGCTTCAGGCCCTTCTGTGCCACAAGAGCCTTCTCGGCAGCCCTGCAGGCGCAGCCTGAAAGTGAGGAGAGCTAACCCTCGACCAAAGGGGGGATGTGAGCCAAGAGATAAACGCCCCAGGCTCCCATCCTTCGGATGAACAATTCTGGGAGGCATTCTGTACACCTCTCAGAGGCGTCCGTGGAATCTCATGCCCCGTGTCAGCCTCCCTTCCTGCTCTGCCTCACCCTTCTCTCCTTCCCTCCCGAGGCCCGAGATCACTTCCCAGATAAACAACCTGCACCCGAGTCCTCGACCCCATCTTTGCTTTTGGGGAACTCAAACTAATACAACCGATGCTCTGATCATGGACGTTCGCGTTGTTGCAGGTTTTTGCTTTCGCAAAAGTGCTGCCAAGAAGATGTGTGTAAAACCCACGGGTGCACAAGGGCAGGAACTTCTCTTGTGTATTTACATAAAGTAGAAATGCTGGGTCAAAGGCTAAAGTCAACTTTCAACTCTGCAGTTTCAATTCCAAACCGTTTACCAAAGTGCTTTTTACCGATTCACGGTTTCAGCGTCATCTATGGGAGCCCATTGTTCCCCCACATCCTCGCCAACACTTGGGATTGTCAGATTTCTTAATCTTCACCACCCAAGTGGCTATCAAACGGAATCTCACTGCGGTCTCAATTTTTACTTCTTGACGATTCATGAGATTGAACCTGTCTTCATATATTTATCGACCATAAATGTTTCATCTTCCGGGAAATGTCTATTTTGCCCACTTTTCTACTGGTTGATTGTCCTTTCCTCCTTAATTTTACTAATTCTTTTTTTTTGTTTTGTTTGTTTTTATCTGCTGACGTAATCTCTACCCCCAACGTGGGACTCGAACTCACAATCCTGAGATCAAGAGCCACACATACCACAGGCTGAGCCAGCCAGGTGCCCCTAATTTTACTAATTCTTGGACAGTTACAGTCCCCCCCCCCCTTGGCACTCAGGTGCTCCTAATTGAATTAATCATAGTCTTTACCTGATAAGACCTTTTTCCTGGTTACAAAATTAAGGCATGCTTGTTGGAAAAGAAACACGTAAAGAATACAGACACGTTGGGGCGCCTGGGTGGCTCAGTTGGTTAAGCGTCCGACTTCGGCTCAGGTCACGATCTCGCGGTATGTGAGTTCGAGCCCCGCATCGGGCTCTGTGCTGACTGCTCAGAGCCTGGAGCCCGTTTCAGATTCTGTGTCTCCCTCTCTCTCTGACCCTCCCCCGTTCATGCTCTGTCTCTCTCTGTCTCAAAAATAAATAAATGTTAAAAAAAAAAATTTTTTTAAGTAAAAAAAAAAAAAAAGAATACAGACACGTTGAGCTTAGAGAAAGTCTGCTTTGTATTGGCTCCATCCCACCTCTAAGTGGGAATAACTCCCACAAATGTGTCATCCCTTATTTTGGGGACTTTGTTTTCACATATGTCTCCCAAACTAGACAGTTTCCCACAAGTAAGGACTCTGTTGTAGTCATCCCTGTATTCTAAGCCCCAGGCAAAGTCCTGGCTTAGATCAGGAATGTAACATATCCTTGTCAAAGGAGCTGACGAAAGTGTGTTCGAACAGAAGTTTTAAAGGTACAAGACTTCAGCCTGGCTGGACAGATGATTCAAGTCGGAGAAAAATGGAAGACAGGTACTGGTAAAACGTCCTGGGGTTTGATTACTTAAAGTCTCAGCCGTTGGGCCGAAGTGTTTGATTCTTATCTTGGAGGCAGCCAGCTGAGGAAGCACTCGAGCCTTCTTCAGGTGCAGGGAAGTTATTTGTTCTTACGTTTTTATCAGCAGCAGAATTAAAACATTGACAATCGAGTCATCTAACGGCAGTGCACCAGACATAAGGGAGGCGTTTGTGGAAAATAAAACCAAAGACAGAGAAATGAATGAATCAAGAAGTTAGGAACTTTTTTTTTTGGGGGGGGGGACAAAGACTCCTATGAAAAATTCACGAAAACTACACCTTCCTTCAGAAAAATAGACATAGACCTCAGCCCCTGCCCTTTAAGAAAGAAAAATAAGATTTTATTTTTAAGTAATCTCCACATCCAATGTGGGGCTTGAACTCACAACCCCAAGATCAAGAGTCGCACACTCCAACTGAGCCAGCCAGGTGCCCCTGGCCCCTGCACTTTATAAGAACCTTTGATCAGTGGGTGATTTTTTTTTAATGTTTATTTATTTTTGAGGAGGGAGGGGCCAGGGAGTGGGGAGAGAGAATCGGAAGCGGGTTCCACGATGACAGCACCGAGCCCGAAGCGGGACTGAAACTCACGAACTGTGATACCATGACCTGAGCTGAAGTCGGATGCTTCACTGATGGAGCCACCCAGGCGCCTGATGATTAGTTGGTTATTCTCAGAGCGAGAGATTAAGAACCTGAACCATGGCGACAGTACGTGTCCATTCATTCAAGCATGGTGGTCCGTCTCCTACTATATGCGAGGCGCCGTAGTGTGCTGGGCACACGCACCATCCAGTTTGAGGCATGGAGTAGCGTGGCATGGGGGTCAGCAGCACAGACTCTGGGCCCCGCTGGCTGGTTTCAAACCCCTGCCGGGTGACCCTGGCTAATTTGCTAAATCCACCAGCACCCTGCAGGTGTTTCACAGAGATGGCACCATCTTCACCCTCATCATTAAGAGGATCCTACATCCCAATAAAACACTTAGAATTCAAGGCATGGAGGGAGCCCTCGGCAGAGCCTCAAGGCAGAAACCGGAGCGGAGAGCAAAAGGAGGAAGCACAGAGCATGGGCTCAAATACAAGATCTTTGGCCAAAATGGAGGAAGGAAGAGAAAGCAGTAACTAGAGGGGGAAGTGAGGGCAAGGAAGATTTTTTTTTTTTTTTTTAAGATGGGCGAGATCCTAAATGCTGCCGGAAGGAAATAGTGGAGTGGGAGAGGCTGAAGCCAAATCACTGATGATCTGTTCTTTCCCCTAAAGGTGCCCAGGTGGCAGAGAGGAAGGTTCCAGGGCAGAGGTGGAGGGTCTGGCTTTAGCTGGGAAGCCACTTCCGCTCATGTGCTGGAGGGGAGGAGTTTATTGCGGTGTGGCTGCAGGTGCAGGCTCGGCCAGGGAGGAGGAGTGTCACCATACCACCTGTGGTGGGGGGAGGGGGGAGAAGGGGCTGGCAGGAGGTCTGAGGACAGAGGACAAGTCGTGGCTTTATTTTAAAGAGGGGACAGGCAGTGAGCAGAGCAGGTGACAAGATTGCCAGAGATCATTCAGGGCTCATGACTTTATAGGGATTCCGATCTGCCTGGTTGGGAAACTTCGGGAGGTCATCAGAGCTACGGGGCAAGAAATGCATCTAAAGAAGGGGCGGCGAGGGGCGCCTGGGTGGCTCGGTCGGTTAAGCATCCGACTTGGGCTCAGGTCACCATCTCACAGCTCATGAGTTCAAGCCCCACATCAGGCTCAGCGCTGACAGCTCAGAGCTTGGAGCCTGCTTTGGATTCTGCGTCCCCCTTTCTCTTTCTGCCCCTCCCTCGTTCATGCTCTGTCTCTCAAAAATAAACATTAAAAAAAAATATTAGAAAGAAAGAAAGAAAGAAGGGGCGGCGGGTGCTGAGTGAAGTCGGGAAGAACGGGACGGACAGGCGACCGCTGGATTTGCCAACCGGCCGGTCGCTGCTCAAGCAGTGTCTTGAGGGTCACTATAGCGTCAGAGCACATGACACATGACAGAGAAGAAAAGAAAGAAAGAAGAGCAAGGCAGTAAACTACCCGCGATCCAAGAACTGATGCTGAAATGAAGGGGAAAGTAAGACATTAACCAGAGAAAGAGTCAAATGAGGCATATTTTTCTTTCTAAAAGTCAGGAAAGGTACACATATTATATACATATGTATACATATTTTATATACATATACATATATATAATTTTTTAAGGCAGCTATTGTAGGTGCTGACAGGAGAGGGAGGAACAAGGCCCCAGGCCCCAGAGGTATGATCAAGCATAATATGGTAATAAACAGCTCCTCTGGGCCAGGTGTTTTCCGTAAGACCATGTTCCCCCCCCATACAGAGGCTCAGAGAAGTTAAAGGCTCCCCCTGGATCGGGGAGAAACAGAGTCTCGAAGTTATTCACCCCAAATCGCACTGCTAGCGTGTGACAGAGCCAGGATTTAAACCCAGGTCATATGACTCCAAAGTGCCAACGCTTACTGACCCTACACCACAGACAGGAAGAAAAGCTGAGACTCCTGAAGAGGAGGAGTTATTTCTGCCAGCGCCGAGGAAAGGAAAAGACTTGGAAGAGATGTGTGTGCTTGAGATTTGTGTTTATTTAGAATTCTTCTCCTTCCCACTCACATGGAGAAGCAAGCATAGAAGCATATGGACTTTTAAAGTTGGCACGATTGAAAAAGCCTCGCTTTATACATAGAGGAAAACTTGAGCCAGAGAACCGAGCCGACCTTTCTGTAGCGAGAGAATTCATTGGCTGTGGCCAAGAAAGTTACAGTTGAAGACCCAGGACAGTTGTGTGACCAACTGATTCACCCAACCCTCTACCCAGGTGGTTGCTTCGTGGAAGAAGCGATCCTCCCTTAACTCGGGAGAACGGAGGGGAAACAGTTTGCATATGTTGACAAGCTGTTTATTACAGTTACCGACTTGAGGCATTTTGTGGTGTCTTTTTCATCTATCAATATTTTCTGATAGGTGATTTCAAAGTAACTGCCTAAAGGACAGACCTCGTTTCTTTTTGCCAAACTTCCACATGCGGGGAACACGGAGAAAACCAAAAACAAACCAGAGCCCAGAGGGAAATGTGTAGAGTTATGTTCAGGTCGCAAGTCAGGGCCAGAGACAGAAACTGAGAGCTGTGGTAAGTATCTGGGCAAACAGGACCCAAGGTCAGGACACAGGGAGCAGACCTTGCTGCCTCACCACAGTGCTAGCCCCAGAGGTCACACGAAAGGCAGTGGAGAAAACGCCAGGGTTCAAAGGCATCTAGCAAACCAGGAAAGCACTGAAAAAAACAGCTCTGAGCAGAAAGGAGGTAGCCGCCCGACCCCACTTGCAAACTAACCTCTATATGCCCACAAATGCAATTTAAAGAAAAAGGTTTTTTTAATGTTTATTTTTGAGACAGAGACAGAGACAGAGAGCATGAGTGGGAGAGGGTAGAGAAAGAGGGAAATGAGCTCCAGGCTGAAGCAGGCTCCAGGCTCTGAGCTATCAGCACAGAGCCCGACACGGGGCTCGAACCCACAGACTGTGAGATCATGACCTGAGCCCAAGTCGTACGCTTAACCTACTGAGCTACCCAGGCACCCCCACAAATGCAATTTTAAATCATCTAGAAGCCCTATTAAAACCAGTGAAAAGAAACAAGTGAAATCAAATTTAATATATTTTCTTTAACTTAATATACTAGAATTACTATTATTTCAACTTGTAATCAATATGACCAATAGTTTAAATTCCTTTTGTCATGCTAACTCCTCAAGATCCAGAATGTGCCTTGTACTAATACATCTCTATCCAAACTAGCCCCCCTTTGAGTGCTCAGTGACCCATGTGGCTACTGGCCTTTGTGTCAATGAACACAGGGTTAGAGAAAACCATACTTAACATTCTGGCATTGACATATTTTCCTTATATCGTGTTTTTTTTCTTTTACCTTTCTTTCTTTTAAAACATGTTGAATTGGGGAAGGGCTGGGTTTTTTCTAAGTCTATATAATTTGAGAGATAGAGAACATGCACAAGTTGGGGAGGGGCAGAGAGCGAGAGGGAGAGAGCGAGAATCCCAAGTAGGCTCTGCACCATCGGCAAGGAGCTAGATGTAGGGCTTAAACTCACGAACCGTAAGACTGTGACCAGAGCTGAAGTTAGATGCTTAGCCACGTAACCGACTGAGCCACCCAGGCACCCCAGGGCTGGATTTTAAAGGAAGTGGGAGAAAACTTAGATCCTGAGAGTCTCTAGTTTGAAAATTTTTTTTAATGTTTATTTTTGAGAGAGAGCATGCGTGAGCAGGGGAGAGACAGAGAAGGAGGGAGTCACAGAAT
Source organism: Panthera leo (assembly GCF_018350215.1). Taxonomy (NCBI): domain Eukaryota; kingdom Metazoa; phylum Chordata; class Mammalia; order Carnivora; family Felidae; genus Panthera; species Panthera leo. The sequence goes on from NC_056684.1 coordinate 4,713,371, forward strand.
CCGAAGCAGGCTCCAGGCTCTGAGCTGCCAGCACAAAGCTGGACACGGGGCTCAAGCTCACGAACCATGAGATGGTGACCTGAGCTGAAGTCAGACGCTTAACCGCCACCCAGGCACCCCTCTAGTTTGAAATTTTAAAGGTTTCCATTATGGCTCTCCTAATCCATTTCCATCCTATCCTTGAGAGATGACTTTTTTTTTTAAGCCCCATGGTGCAGAGAACTCCTTAGAAAGATAAAAAGACAGGAAATGTCATGCAGGTGGATACCTGCTACCAAGCATTCATTCCTTCTGTTCATTCACTAGTCCATATTCGTTCTTAACAGTTACTACACATCAACTATAGGTCAGGGACTGTGCCTGGGGTTAGTCTTCCAAGCATAGTCCCTGGCTTGTGAGAGAGACAGTTTAGCAGAAAACCCAGAGAAAACATTACAGTAAAATGTACTAAGTGTTGGGGCTCCCGCGTGGCTCAGTCGGTTAAGCATCCGACTTCGGCTCAGGTCACGATCTCGTAGTTTGTGAGTTCGAGCCCCGCGTCGGGCTCTGTGCTGATGGCTTGGAGCCTGGAGCCTGCTTCGGATTCTGTGTCTCCCTTTCTCTCTGCCCCTCCCCCACTCATGCTCTGTCTTTCTGTGTCTCAAAAATAAAGAAACATTAAAAAAAAAAATTTTTTTTTTTTTGACGTAGTGAGCATTGTGATAGGGGAAGTATGAGGAGCTGAGTGGCCGCCTGGGAGAATAATGGACTCCATCTCCGGAGATAAGGGAAGGCTTCAGGGGTGGAGGAAGGAAGGAAGATTGAAGGAACAACAGGTAAGCAACAGGGAGAAGGGAGGGCTGAAAAATGCTCGGGACCGAAAGAGCAGCTGTAGGGAAGGCCCAGAGGCCTTTTGTGGAACCGAAAGCGGTTCCCTGTGGCTGGGGCCTCTGGGGTGAGAGGGGACACTGGCATCAGGCATTACTCCTCGGGGCTGTGCGGTTAATGGTGGGAGCTACGAGGCAGGATGTTGACAAATTGGGAATAGGCCGGCCCAAGACAGGAAGTACTCCTCCCTGAAAATATTCCTTCACCAGTTCAGTTCAAGTTCACTGGTTACACACTCAAATGGGTTAATGAGCTATTCTTTCTTTCTTCTTCTTTTTTTTTTTTTTTTTTTGTTACTCTTTGTGTTTTCGATTCCAGTATAGTTAACATACAGTGTGATATTAATTTCAGGTGTGCAATAGAGTGATTCAATACTTTCATCCATCACTCAGTGCTCATCATGATACGTGTACTCTTTTTTTTTCTTTTAAGTTTATTTATTTACTTAGAGAGAGAGCGAACAGGGTAAGGGCAGAGAGAGGGAGAGAGAGAACCGCAAGCCTGCTCCACATGGACAGTGTGGAGCCCAATGCGAGGCTTGAACTCACGAACTGTGAGATTACAATCTGAGCCAAAACCCAGAGCTGAACGCTTAACCAACTGAGCCATATAAGCACCCCTCTTTTTTTTTAATGTTTATTTATTTTGAGAGAGAGAGAGAGGGAGGGGGGAGGAGCAGAGAGAGAGAGAGAGAAAGAGAATCTTAAGCAGGCTCTGTGCTGACAGTGCAGAGCCCGACACAGGACTCGATCTCACAAACCATGAGATCATGACCTGAACAAAAATCAAGAGTTGGATACCTAACTGAGCCACACGATACACATACTCTTAATCTCCTTAACTATTTCCCCCACCCCTTCCACCCCCCTCCCCTCTGGTGACCACCCGTTTATTCTCTACAGTGAGGAGTCTGTTTTCTGGTGAGCTGTTCTTTTTTTTTTTTTAATTTTTTTTTTTAACGTTTATTTATTTTTGAGACAGAGACAGACCATGAACAGGGGAGGGGCAGAGAGAGAGGGAGACACAGAATCCGAAACAGGCTCCAGGCTCTGAGCTGTCAGCACAGAGCCCGACGCGGGGCTTGAACTCACGGACCGTGAGATCATGACCTGAGCCGAAGTCGGACGCTCAACCGACCAAGCCACCCAGGCGCCCCTGAGCTGTTCTTTATAAAAGCAAGAGTTTCTCGTACAGCGATCACTCTCTTGTCAGATTATGTCAGGCTATGAAGACTTCTTCTTGATTCAGAAAACTGAACGCGGTTGAAGTCCCGTGTAATAGAAGTCATATAAAAGTACATATAAAATACAGGCGTGGAACAGTGAACGGGTGTTAGCTCTGCCCCGGGGAGGTCTGGCTAGGCTTCCCACAACAGATGACACTTAAACAGGGTCTGGAAGAAGAAGAAGCATAGTCAGGCCTCCAAATGGACGGACATTCTGATAATGACAACAGTATTTACTAAGTGTCAGGAACTATTTTTGTGGTTTACATTCTAAGCTTACTCTACCTCCAAAATAATAATAATATAATAATAATAATAATAATAATAAAACACTAGATACCACCATCCCTGTTTACAAGTGAGGAAACTGAGGCACAGAGACGTAAAGACCCTCTAACGTGACTTGTCTAGAGTCACACGGTTTGGAAGGGGTATAGTGTGGCTCCAGAGTTTACCTCATTAACCAACCCCCCCTCCCATCGTATTTGAACATGCCTGGATTATAGGGTGAGGGATTAGCAAGGAACGTCAGATCAAACCGGTGAGGGAAGCAGTGGCCACATCAGGCAGAGTTTCAGCAGCAGCCCCTTGAAGACAGGTTACATAGCAGCCTTTAGGTAAATGGTTTTTTTTATGACTTGAGTGCATATATAAACGATTGCTAATGATCATATTTTTGAATGTGGTTGCATTAAGAGAACATTATATCCAAATCCAGATTTACACAAACCGCATTTCCAGTGGTGATTCACTGCCTCAACAGATTCCCATAGGATCCTTTAAAACATCAAGAGGATGTAGGCAGGCCGGATCGAAGGACGCAGAGTGGGTCCCGCAGGACCAGCCAAGAGGGTCTCTGGCTTTGTGCAGGATAGAAAACAAACACAGGCCGGGAGGAAGTAAAAACAGAGTTTACCGAATAACGTAAATGACAGAGTATAGCAGACGAAGGTCTGGGAGAGGCAGGAAGGAAAGGAGAGGGAGTCTCTTCCTCGCTTGGGTTTAGGGGTTTAGATTGGAAAGGGGTCCGGGGCACATGTTCCTTCAGGAATCCAGGGAAGGGACCGCTCAAAGCCAAGTGCAGGTGGACAATAGGTGTTATTTCATAAATAACTGGAGGTAGGGGGTGTGGATGCCACCATCGGCTGAGGTTTGTTCGAAGCTAATGTCCTGGAACGTGTTTGGGATCCAGGTTTTTAGATGTTATCAGGCGTTTGGGGGCCTAGGACAAAACTCAGAAAATGATTAACTTTCTTGCTTCCCTCTCCGAGTGGGAACGCAGCTTCTTTGGTTGATTCGGACGCAAGGTGAGATATGGAACATGAATAAATAGGGGCTAGCAGAAAAACAGCAGAGGGAGAGCCTTTCTAAACATGGAGTCCCTCTGGTTTCCCCATGATTAACTGTAAAACTGCAGAAGCTCAAAAGGCAGCTCATCAGCGACAGAGGAGGTGTGAGCCCTCCTTAGGGGAGAGGGGCTCAGGTCGTCCCCACACTCTCAAATCTTCACCCGCAGGACCTCCACAGTCACAACACACGCTCTCCTATCTGAGAACCAATAGAACAAACAGCAAGCTCCCTTTGCTCGTTTAGCCAGGGCACAATGGCCAAACAGGAAACTGGTGTCCCCCCCACCCCCGCCCCCACAGCATATACACGCCTACCAACTCAGAAGGCTGGCATTTCCTTCTCCCAGCTGCCCCAGCAGCTGTCCAGGACTTTTTAAAGAGAGCTCTCCAAAAGCCTCCCGGGGAGATGTGACTGACTCTAGTAATCTCTCTGCATAGAAGGCACCTTTAATTCGGGGGAATGAGATTTCTTCCCAACAGCCCATGTTGCACAGAACCACTGCATCTTTTAAAACCAGGCTTTCTGATGTCCAGAGCCACCAAGCAGAAAGTCTCCTCTCGTTAGCCCCTGACTTGACCTAGAAGAGGCTGGCTGGGCGTGTCCTTCCAGCAAACCCAGAGAGATCCTTTCAGGAGGTGGCACCAGGGAAGAGCCAGGCCACACCAAAAAGTGTGGCCTGTGCACTGGTTTGTCTAGATACTCCTGGACCACTTCCTTTCCTGACAGGGCTATACAGGAACCTTCTCCTTCCACCCACCATTTCCTTCTTTGGGAAGGTCGAGGAGAAACTGGTAAGATCATGGTTATTTTGGGTGGTGGCCTCGGAGGGGGGCTCAATCAGTTGAGCGTCCGACCTCGGCTCAGGTCACGATCTCAGTTTGTGGGTCGGAGCCCCACGTCGGGCTCTGTGCTGACAGCTCGGAGCCTGGAGCCTGCTTCGGATTCTGTGTCTCCTGCTCTCTCTGCCCCTCCCCCATTCATGCTGTCTCTCTCTCTCTCTCAAAAATAGATACACATTAAAAAAAGAGAGAGAGTTAACTTGGGGCCCATAGCTGGCTCAGATGGAAGACCATGAGACTCTTGATCTCAGGGTTGTGAGTTCGAGCCCCACTTTTGGTACAGAGATTACTTAAATAAATAAATACAATAAACTTAAACAAACAAACAAAAAAAAAAGACTTAACTCATTGGCCCCAAATCACACAGCTAGTGAGTGGTTGATCTGTGATTTAAAGCCAAGTGGGTCTAACTCAACTTCTATAAGAAGATGTTTCCTTCAGGCAGGCCGGCAGGCTATATATGAAAGAAAATACCGGCCATGCCCTTGTGATTGATGGGGTCTAAAAGACTTTTATGTTGGGAAGATGTGCAGCCCAGTGAGGAGCGAACATAGCATGTCAGAGTCCCTCATTTGGAAAATTTAATGCCTTAGGCTTTATGTCTTCATCTCCTCTGGAATCATCTGTCCTAAATATCTGAATCATTTTCATAAGACACACTGTTTCCACTGTAACACTGCAGGGAAACTTCATGAAGCGTTTCCATACCCACTCAGTTTATATTATTCTGTCTAGGTCCTGTTCCTCCTTACCAGATTCTTTTCATCCCAATTACTTGTTGCTCAGTCTGTCTGAGCAACAGACTCAAGACCGTAAGCTCCCAGGAAGAAAGCACCCCACACCTAACCCCATTTCTGGTTTGTGCTGGACATTATGTTTCCCCTTCCACGTGTGATGCTGGCCCAACTGTGGCCCAGTTGAAAGTCTCCTTTGACCAAAGCAGTGTCTGAAAGATCCCTTCTCCTCTCTGACTTTCTATAGAATGTATAGGCTGACCGTTATGCCTTAACTTTTTGTTTCCTTTCTTCTTTTTTAAATCTTTATTTATTTTTGAGAGAGAGAGAGAGACAGCATGCACACAAACAGGGAAGGGGCAAAAAGACAGGCAGAAAGACACAGAATCCTAAGCAGGCTCCAGGCTCTGAGCTGTCAGCACAGAGCCCGACATGGGGCTCGGACCCACGACCTGTGAGATCATGATCTGAGCCAAAGTCAAACGCTTAACGGACTGAGCCACCCAGGGGCCCCTTGTTTCCTTTCTTAAAGATACCTTTTATTTTTACCTTTTTTTTTATCCTGCTGCAAATGGTACTGAAAGTTCTTCAAGGACTAGGACTATTCTGCTTTTCACTTTGATAAACCCTCTTTCAGCCTTGAGCACACGTTGTGAGCCAACATCCCCATCTATCTGAGGGAAGGTGATCTTATCCTTAGAGTCTGGCTTGATCCATCTGTCTCTGGGTGAGCTGAGCCTCCCAGGCCTTAACATCTCCATTCATCATTTGACAATTCTTTTGTGTGTTTATTTCGCATAATATTCCGGGGGTAAAAAGATAGGTTAGAAGGCCCTTGCCCCCAGGAAACTCATAGTCTGGTGAGAGCGACAGGTACATAATTAGATGATGAGTATGTAGGTAGAAGTGCCATGAAGCCTTCCGGGAGGACATGATGCACGAGCTCAACTTGAAAGGCAAGGAGGAATAAAACGTGTTGGGTGAGATAGAAGACTTTTCAGGTGGAGGAAGCCGAGGACACAAAAGCAAGAGTATGCAGCATTCGGGGAAGTACGTACTCTCAATTGTGAGGAGAGTGAGACCAGAGGGAAAGGTAGGCAGGGGCCAGAACACAAAGTGCCCTTTGTAGCATGCTAAGGAATTTGACCATATCCTGAGAGTCAGGAAGATCTACTGAAAGGTTTTATGTGAGGAAGTAACATCATCGAACTTACGGTTTGAACAAAGGACCCTGGCTGCAGTGTGGAGAAGAGATTGGAGGGAGGCAAGACAGGGGGGCAAGACTTCAGGCTGAAAGACTGGTTAGGGGTTCATGGCAACCGTCAGGACGAGTAGAATGAACCAAGGTAGTGACAGTGGAGTTGAAGAAAGTGGATGAATAAGAGAGATATTCAGAAAGTAGAATTACAAGATTGGTGACTAACTCGATTTGGCAAGTGAGTGAGAAGGAAGAATCAAGGATGACAATTAGATTTCTTACTTTTGTGATTGGGTGGTGCCCAAGAACAGGTCTTTTTTTTTTTTTTTTTAATGTTTATTTATTTTTGAGAGAGAGAGAGACACAGAGCACGAGCTAGGGAGGGGCAGAGAGAGAGAGAGAGAGACAGAATCTGCAGCACGCTTCAGGCTCTGAGCTGTCAGCACAGAGCCCAACGTGGGGCTCGAACTTATAAACTGCGAGATCATGACCTGAGCCGAAGCCGGATGCTTAACCGCCTGAGCCACCCCGGTGCCCCAAGAACAGGTCTTTTGTGGGAGAGTAGTGAGGATGGGAAGCTGTGACATTTGGTACACAGTGAGTTTGAAATGTATGTTGGACACCCAAGTGCAGATGTCCAGAAGCAGTTGACATAAAAAGTTGACATCCAGGAGGAGATCAGAGCTATGGATATGGGAGAAGTGAATGCATAGGGAAGGTAATTGGAGTCATGAGAACAGATAAAATCACCCAGAGGCGTCGTAGGCTGAGAAGTGGTGCAGGATTTCACCGTCGAAGGAGTAAGCTAAAGAGTCCATGAAGGAGACTGAGAACAACAAGCCAGAGGGGCAGGAGGCAAACTGAAAGGGGGACGCAACAGGCCGAAAGGCATTTTAAAAGGTTATTTTATGGCGTTCAGTCACAGGATGGGGGCAGAAACCAGGTTTCAGTGAATTGAAGAATATAGATGATGAAAGGGTATGTGTATCCTTTGAAATTCATCAAGCTGTATGCATACTGTGTCACGTTTTACTATAGGTAAGTTATACCTCCATAAAGCATTTGGCCTAAAAATCTTTTAAGATGTATGTGAACATGATCCTATACTAGGAAAATAGAAAGTTAAGGGGAAGAAATTGAGGGAGAGAAGGAGTGATTAAGGGGGAAAAGTTCTGAGGAGGTGGAAGAGATAAACTCTGGCCGGTGGAAAGATTAGCTTTAGACAGGAGGAGGGATGCCTCTTTCACTGATGGAGAAAAGAGGAGGAAGGGGTGTTTACGGAAGCAGAGAAGTTGGATAGGGAGTATGTTAGGAAGTCGAGTTTCTCTGTAATACTTTCTTTTCCGCATGAAACTGGACTCCAGACGTGATGGTTTAAAAAATACGCCCACAAATTCTTTGATACTCTTCCCTTCAAAAGTAGAACTTAATTCCCCTTCTTTTGGGTCTGTACTGGACTCACTGAAGATGGAAGAAATGATGCTATGTCACTTCAGAGATTAGGCTACAAAAAACACTATGACTTTTGTCTTGATAGAGCAACCAACCATCCTGCTTTACCTGGGACCAAAGATGCAGGAATTTCAATGCAAAATCAGGATGCGTTGGTGATCCTGGTCTTGAGCTGGTTCTTTCTCTCTTAGATCATTCGCTCTGATGGAAGCCAGCTGCCATGTTGCAAGCTGCCCTAAAGAGAGGTCCCCATGGCAAGAAGCTGAGGGAGGTCTCGAGTCAACAGCCAGCTAGGAACTGGGGCTTCAATCCGATAACCCAAGAACAATTGAGACCTACCAACAGCCACAGGAGTGGAGCTTGGAAGCAGAACGTTCTTCAGTCAAGCCTTCAGATGAGACTGCAGTCCCTCTGGACGGTTTGACTATAACTTCATGTGAGACTTTGAGTCCAAACCACCCAACCATGATGGCCCCAAATTTCTGACCCATAGAAATTGTGAGATATTTGTTGTAATTTTCTTTTTTTTTTTTAATTTTTTTTTAACGTTTATTTATTTTTGAGACAGAGAGAGACAGAGCATGAACAGGGGAGGGTCAGAGAGAGGGAGACACAGAATCTGAAACAGGCTCCAGGCTCTGAGCGGTCAGCACAGAGCCCGACGCGGGGCTCGAACCCACGGACCGCGAGATCGTGACCTGGGCCGAAGTCGGCCGCTTCACCAACTGAGCCACCCAGGCGCCCCTGTTGTGTTAATTTTCTAAGTTTGGGGGGTAATTTGTTATGCAGAAATAGGCAACTAATTCATCAGATCACTGAAAATGAGGGGGAAATAATGAGAAAGGTTTCCAGGTCCTAGCATGGTTGGATGACTTTCTCCAGCAGCCCTCGACAACTCCACACAATGTGCTCATCCACTTTCTATACCATCGATATTATGCAATGTCCAACAGTATCTTTTTCCCCCAATGATATCTTTTGATAAAGGAATTTTGCCAAAAGCTTATTTAGCTTTCTTACCAAGCAAATTTATCATTATTAACATTATGACTGACTGTAAAACTTCTTAGCCAGAATGTGACTGTTTTGGCTTTAAAAAATACAACCTTAAAGGATGCCTTTATGGTTTTGACCACTTCTCCTTATGTTTAGGGGTAAATGTTATCAATGTCATTAGGAAGCACTATTCTGTGAGCTCTTCTTCCAGAAAAATTTGTTTTATCAGATTGGCCACTGAGGTTTTCTTAACAATGGCACTACAAGGCACCTGGGTGGCTCAGTTGGTTGAGCGGCCGACTTCAGCTCAGGTCATGATCTCATAGCTTGTGGGTTCGAGTCCCGCCTCGGGCTCTGTGCTGACAGCTCAGAACCTGGAGCCTGCTTCGGATTCTTTGTCTCCCTCTCTCTCTGCCCCTGTCCTGCTCATGCTCTGTCTCTGTCTCTCTGTATCTCAAAAATAAATAAACATTAAGAAAAAATTTTTTAAAAATAAGTAAGTAAATATTTTTAAAAAAAATTTTTAATGGCACTATGACTTCATTGGCTTTGTGCCACTATTTGACCAAGGTTTATAGCATAATATACTGGGAACCAGGGCAAAATAGATTGCCAGTTTAATAAAACATATGTCTTAGAGGTTTATCATATTTCTTATTAGCAATTTTCCCATTCAGCTGCTCATCATAATTCATCATGCTTGTGGATTACCCAATCCCAGCATAGACAGAGTCACCCTGTGTATTTATTTGCACTGGATTCCTGGTTAATGTTTCACTTACAACGTTCTTTTCCACCCCCCTGAGTTTAAAAGTATTCAGCATACTGATTTAATTAACTTTCAGCTAACTAATTGAATTCCTGAATTGCATTACTGATCTACTTTTGCGAATTTAAAAGACAACATAACACAATACATTTCAAATTGAACACATAAACAATAACACATATTGTGAAACAACATGTCCACACCCTACTAATTGCACATTAGCTGAGACAAACTGTAGAGCTAACGCAACCTAAACCTTAAGAGCAAAATGATTATTGAGAGTATAACAGGATTTCTGAGAAAGTCGTACTTAACATGACATCTAAAGTTTGTGAAATAGGTGTGAATAAAGCTTCTCATCCCAATAAAATAGCCTGTAGACAACTTAATGGGTCCCTGGGTCCAGAGACCACATATTGGAAGAAGGCTGATAGATGGGGAAGAAAAAAAATATATATTGCAGAGTCACGTGACCAGAGGACTCACTGAAATACAAAAAATGTAAATGGATGAAGAGGCGAAAAATTGAAAGGAAATGTACAGTGTGATCCCATTTATGTAAAAAAGTGAGTGTAAATTTTAAGCACATAGGAAGAAAGCACTGGAAGGAAAAATTGTTATCAGTGATCAGCCTAGGGAGGGGAGGGGCTAGGAGAGCAAAGGGAACCTTCATGTTCTACTCTATATGCGTATCTTTTTTTTAATGTTTATTATTTATTTTTGAGAGAGAGAGAGAGAGAGGAAGAATGCTCAGCAGGCCCTGCACTGTAGCACAGAGCCTGCCACGGGGCTTGAACCCACGATCCATGAAATCATGACCTGAGCCAAAATCAGGAGTCGCACTTATAACCAGCTGAGCCACCCAGGTGCCCCATGTATGCCTCTTATTAATTTCAAATTGTGGTCAAATACACATAACACAAAATTTACTAAACTACCTTTAAGTATAGAGTTCAACAGTGTTAAGTATATTCACATTGTTGTGCAACCAATCTCTAGAACTCTATCATCTGAAAAAGTTGAAACTCTTTACCCGTTAAATAGCAACTTCCAATTTCCTTCTTCCCCCAACCCCTGGTGACCATTTTTCCACTTTCTGTCTCTATGAATTTGACTATTCTTGCTCCCTCATATAAGTGGTATCATTTCAATATTTGTCCATTTGTATCTGGTTTATTTCACTTAACATAATGTCTTCAAGGTTCATTCATGTTGTAGCCTTTATCAGAAATTCATTTCTTTTTAGGCCTGAATGATATTCCATTGCATGTTTATTCCACATTTTGTTCATTCAGTCATTCATTCATGGACACATAGGTTGCTTCCACCTTTTGGGTGTTGTGAATAGTGCTCCTCTGAACACAGGCGTGCAAATACCTCTTCAAGACCCTTTTAGTTCTTTTCGGTATGTACCCAGAAGTGGGATGGCTGGATTGCCTGTCTTGTTCTGATCTTTTATGATGAGAATGTACTCGTGTATTATTCATATAGGTCAAACATACAGAGAAATGAAAAAGAAGTCACCATCAGAGTGTGAGTTATGGGCATACAAGGTTTCAGAGGTAGAGTAGTACCTGAACGTGGCCCAAGTACAAATTGTGTATATCTAACAAATGACGTCTTAGGCTTGCTCAAATTTCCTCTGTGGTAAGAGAGCACCTACAGAGCCAGCTAACCCAGTTCCTTAAGGTATGGGCAAAGTTGGAAAAACCAAACTGGATTATTCAAATGTATTTTTCAGTTTCCTGCCCCTACACCTTTATTGCCTCAATTCCCTCCACTGGGTATATCCTTCACCTGCCAACTTGACCCAAATGTCCTCTCCCTTCTGAGGCCCCTTTTAACCTCCCCAACGAAATTGACTCTTGCTACATCTGAAGCCCCACAGGGCTTTGTGCCTCTCTTAGGGCTCTTTTCCTCACAACACAAAGATTAAGTGAGGCTCATACCCATTAAAATGGTTATAGAGCCTCATCTTTCGACTTGAATTCAACATTCACAAGCGTAGGCCAAACACTGTATTAGCCAGGATTTAGGTTAGAACCCATAGTCAACATTTATTGACAAATACTTAATAAGTATTTGCTATGAGTTTGGCACTATTATGCAGTCCCTGCCCTCATGGGGTTTATGTGTATTTTCTTCCACAGGCCTTCCTATTTTGGAAAAATCGGGAATTCATTTTCAACTCAATAAGTATGGGTACCTAAGGGCAGCAGTTGGAGATGACACATGTACATATCCATACATTTGAAATTCAACAAATATTTACTGGGTATCTAATACGTGCCAGGTTGTACGTTCGCTACTGGGAATTTAACAATGAACAAATCATCGATGCTTTTTCTTTCTTTTTCTTTCTCATAACAGCTTTATTGTAGTATAACTCAGACACCATACAGTACCCCAATTAAAGTGTACAATTCAGTGGTTTTTAGTGTATTCACAAAGTAGTACAATTATCACCAGTATTTTCAACACCCTTCAAAAGAAACCCCCTAACCAGTAGCAATCACTCCCCGTTTCTCCCAACCCTCAGCAACCATTTCATTCTCTCTCTCTATTTTTGCCTATTCGGACATTTTGTATAAATGGAATCATACAGTTCACGGTCTTTTGTGACTTTTTTCACAAAGCCTGACATTATCAAGGTTCATCTGTGTTGCTGTATTTCTCTTTACTGACAAATAATACTCCATTTTACGGCTAGACCACATTTTGCTTATCCTTTCATTGGTTAACGCATATTTGGGTTATTTGCACTTTTTGGTTTTTATGAATAATGCTGTCACGAGCATTCGCGTACAAGTTTTTGTGTGGACATGTGTTTTCAATTCTCTTGGATATATACCCAGGCGTGGACCTGCTGGTGAGTATGGTTAATGTAATAATTCTATAGTTCCTCCTTTTGAGGAACTACCAGTCTATCTTCCAAAATGGCTGTCCCATTTCACCTTCCCACTAGCAGCCTACGAGGCTTCCATTCTCCCCTAAACTTGCTATTATCTTTTTCATTATAGCCATCCTCCAAAATATTTAACTTTTTATCGTGAGATCATCTTCGATGCATACAATTGCAAAGATAGTGCAAAGTAGATCCTGCACTCAGGTTCCCCTAATGTGAGATCACCAATCTTTTGGAAAAGATAGAAATAATAGTTAAGAGGCCAGCTCTACTCCTTCTCGTCCTAGGTGCATATTAGCAGCTTGGACAAGTCAAGGCAAACTTTGTACAGAGTCAGGGTCAGCGAGAAGAGGGTCACATTCAGGTGCCCATGGTAACAAAAGCCGGAGGCAGAGTTCAAGGAGCCAGCAGATCCTGTTAACGGGGTCACGTTAGGGGCGGGGAGACGGGGAGCAAGGGGCTTCCTGACACCCCGCACCCCTGGTGGTCTCATCACACTGTAGCACGCTTTGGTTGTTGTCTCCTGCACCAAGAGTCTTTTGAACTCCGGAGAGCTTGAGGCCGTGCTTTGAAGGGCTCTCATAACCTCCGCCCTTACCCGTAAAACACTTAACGAAACCACCTCGGCCGCCACCTCCCGTAGCGCGGGAGACCAACCTCGCACCCCCCGCCCCCGAGAAGGCAAAGCCTGGCCACAAGTCCAGTGCCACACCCAGACTCGGGGCCCGGCTGCAGCCGCCGGCCACTCAAGGGCCGCCGCTGCCCCCGGACGCCGGAGCCCGGCTCCCGATTGGCCAGGCGTGCACGAGAGCCCGCCCTCCGGAGGTCGCCGGGAGGCCTCTCGGCTCCCCCGGGTCGCCGCCTCCGCTAGGGGCCGGTAGCTAAGTGCGGGCACGGGGCTCCGGTAGGTTCTGTGCAGGCGAGGTCGGGCGTGGGAGCGCCCTGTTACCGCCACACCAGGCCGGGAGGCTACATTAGGAGAGACGAGAGTCCCTTTGTCTGCTCTCCGCAGCGACGCGCCGGGCGCGGGGAGGGAGCGCCGGTTCCCGCCCCGGAAGCGGAAGTGCGGACGCCGCGGGGTCCTGTCCAGTGCGAGCCCGGCCGGTGCGCCAGCCATTCCGCCCGCCGGTCACATCGCGCCCTCTCCGCTGCCCGTTTCCCCCGCTCGACGGCCTCGCCATGCTGTCTCTAGATTTTTTGGACGATGTGCGGCGAATGAACAAGCGGCAGGTGAGGATGGCCTCCCACTCTTTCCTGGGGCTCCCCTCTTCTCTCTGACGCTGCCACTGCGGGGCCGGGCGGACCTCTGGCCCCCAGTGAGAAGGCCTGAGGAGGGCTGACGCCTGGATCATTCCTTCTCTTGGTGGAGCGTGTGGCCAGAGGTCGCTTTGTCCGCCCCCTATTTTTAGCCCCTGGCTGCGTCTGGGCCTGCTCGGGGCGAAGCGGGAAGCCGGGGGCTTCACGTTCCATTCCTGCTATCGAGGCAGGAGAGCGGGTGGAAACCGCAGGGCGCTAAGTGGGAGTTGGGGTTGCCTGCTATTTTAGACTCGGGAAGGCGGCAGACTCGTGTTTTCTGCGATCGCAGCGACTCCCGGTCACTTCCGGCGACTGGGTTTAGCAGTTCAGTGCTGCTTCTGGCTTCTGGAATGCTCGGGAGGGCGGCTGTAGGCCCCCCAAGAGCCGTTTGGCTGCTCTCAGGCCGAGGCAACCCTCCTGCTGCAGCCGGACCCCAGCGGGCTGCAGGGCCTGTCCCTGGAGCGCCTCTGAGCTCAGAGTTGGAGCAGCAGTACTACTTGCCCTGGAGTCCTCTTAGCAGTAAGGTGGCAGCTCTCAGAATCCTCGGATTTGCTGCCCAGTAGTAGTGGCACAGGGATCTTGAAATTGAGATCTGGTGATGTTTTGTCCCTTAAACCTTACTCCGTCTTGAACTTCTAGACCTTTTGCCAGATGGTCCTGGCAACACTGTTGTAATTATTTAGTCATTAGGAGAGGTCGCTCCTTTTTGTCTTCTGCACGAAGTGTGTTTGTAGAGCCTAGTTTTGCTTGCCTTGGACCTTTTTTTTTTTTTAACGGTGTTTCGCTCTTAAGAATTTAACGTGTCACTATTTTTTTTTTTAACTTTTAAAAAATGTTTATTTATTTATTTATTTTGAAAGAGAGCGGAGTGGGGGTGGGGCAGAGAGAGAGAGGGAGAGAGAGAATCCCAAGCAGGCTCCGGGCCGTCAGCGCAGAGCGGAATGTGGGGCTCGAACCCACAGACGGGGGGAGATCCTGACCCCAGCCGAAATCAAGAGTTGGTCCCTTAACGGACTGAACCACCCAGGCGCCCCTAACGTGTCACTGTTAAAGATGCTCTTTTGGACTTGTATTCTACAGTATTCATAGTTACCGTCTAAGGAAGTGGATATGTACCCTTCGCTTAGTCTGCTTCAGACTTTTCCTAGCTCAGTGTCACCTCTTAAACACGTTTCCTAATTCCCTCAGTCATAATTGATCATTCTTTTCAAGTTGCACGAAGTGCTGGTCTTTATGGTAACACTTCAGTGTCTCACTTGTACAGTGCTGTCTTCTTCATATCTGGATTTCTAGGTGCCATAGACATTTCTCCGGAGAAATACTTAGTTTGGGCCTACTGGTTTTCGTTTTGTTTTGTTTTTGTTTTTGTTTTGACTTATGCCAGGAATCAGACGCAAAGGTCAGTGAGACAGACAATGGCTTTGAGGAACGTAAGTGTGTAGAAAATGACTAAGGCAAATAATAACTATTTTGCACCCTTGCTGTGTGTGATGTGTTTATTTACCTGAGAGGTAGGTAACGTCACTCCCATACTGCAGATGAAGAAAATGAGCAAACTCCCAGAGGTTGTTGGGGGGACGTGGCAAGGACTGAATAGCATGGCAGTGGGGTGAGGGCAAGTAATGAAATGAGGCTTTATCCGTACGTGATATCTGGGGACAAAAATTGACAGTGACTCTAGACACTGAGAGCTAATCGGACGAAAAGGGTAACTCGAAGTTTGGTTCTTCTCTTCTAAAATTGCTGTCATTTGCATAACTTTTCCACTTATCCTTAAATATCATCAAATGTCTGGTTAATTTGTTTGAGTTGTCATTGTTCTTTTTTCTTATCAGGTTCATAGAGGAATACTTAGTGCAATAAATTTCATCCATTTAATTTTTTTTTTTACATTTATTTAAAAATTTTTTTTTTAACGTTTATTTATTTTTGAGGCAGAGAGAGACAGAGCACGAACGGGGGAGGGGCAGAGAGAGAGGGAGACACAGAATCAGAAGCATGCTCCAGGCTCCAAGCCATCAGCCCAGAGCCCGACGCGGGGCTCGAACTCACGGACCGTGAGATCGTGACCTGAGCTGAAGTCGGACGCCCAACCGACTGAGCCACCCAGGCGCCCCACATTTATTTATTTTTGAGAGACAGAGAGAGATAGCATGAGCACGGGAGGGGCAGAGAGAGAGGGAGACACAGAATGAGAAGCAGGCTCCAGGCTCCGAGCTGTCCGCACAGAGCCTGATGCAGGGATTGAACCCACGAACCGTGAGATCATGACCTGAGCCGAAGTCGGACGCTTAGCCAACTGAGCCACCCAGGCACCCCAAATTTCATCCATTTAAAGTGTACCGTTTGATAAACTTCCGGTTAACTACGCCCATCACAGTCAAGATAACTGAACATTTCTATCACCCGCAAGATCCCTTGTGCCCCTTTCTGTTTCGTCTGTTAGCAGCTGGCAACTACTGATTTGCTTTTTGTTAGTATAGATGGACTTGCATTGTATTTTTTTTTTTTTTATTTTTAATTTTGGACTTGTAGTTTATATTCTTTTGAGTTTTGATTTTTTAACACCTTACTCAAGACTTTTGTTTGTTATATGTAATGCAGTTTTTTTGGTCAGCCTCACAGTTGCCAGAAGTAAAGTGTTTACCTTCCCTGACTCCTATACATTGTTGCCAGATTAAAGGCCTCTCTCCTGCCCTCAGACCTTCAGCTCCTCATTGCCTTGTAGGTAGTGGCCTAGACCCTTAGAATGGCATTTGCAGTAAGCCACAGTCGTGTTACAGTCGCCGTTTCTCCCCGCTTCAGTTTACTTTTTCTACCTGTCTCATCATTGTCTCTGAACATTGTTCCATTCAAACCTTATGTACTCTGCTGCCTTAAAACTCATCTTGTATTCTTTCCGAGTCTTTGTGGACTGGCCCAGAACATTCAGTGTTAGCAGTTATATACTATTTTATTTGTCTTCTTCCCTTTGGAGTATGGCTCCTTTCCTGAAGTATCGGATCGCTGTTTTCCTGCAGCTTTTCTTCATCCATGAAGACCTGATCAATAGAGTTTGACTGTTTCTGCGGTGTAAATACACCCAACATGGCTGATTTCATGCTACCAACATGACATCTCTCAATGTGGAATTAAGAAGAGCTGTGGTAGCAGGCACCTGTTATTTCCACTTTACAGATAAAATAGAAAAACATAATCTCAAGAACACAGATAACGAGGGGAAGAACAAACATAGATAACGAAGGGATGCCTGGGTGGTTCAGTAAGTAGGTTGAGCTTCATGCTCTCGGTTTCAGCTCAGGTCATGATCTCACAGTTCATGGGTTCGTCAGGCTCTGTGCTGATAACATGAAGTCTGCTGGGGAATCTCTCTTTCCCTCTCTCTCCGCCCACCCCTGCTTGCTCTCTAGCTCTTTCTCTAAATAAATAAATAAATAAATAAACAAACAAACAAACATTTTAAAAAAGGACATAGATAATGATAAAATGTAGTAAAATAGTCGGGAACTGATGAATTTAGATTATTTCTTTGTGGTTGTTTTTTTAAAATGTAATTTAATTGTACTGATTTTCAATAACACTGTGCTTGACACCCAGCTTGCAAAACTCCTGAAAAGTTAGCAAATTGGCTCCAGCACACTGCTGGTATAGGTTAGGTTTTTTATTTTAGTTTTTAGTTTTTAAATTTTTATTTAGTTTTGAGAGTGTGGGTGAGTGGGGGAGGGGCAGAGAGAAGGGGAGACAGGATCTGAAGGGAGCTCCAGGATGACAGCAGAGAGCCCGATGTGAGGTTTGAACCCACAGACTGTGAGATCATGACCTGAGCTGAAGTCTGCCACTTAACTGACTGAGCCACCCAGGTGCCCCCAGGTTTTTTTTTTTTTGTTTCTTAAATGATTTTATCTTTAATCACACCCATTGTGGGGCTCAGATAAGTTCGAATGCTGTATCAACTGAGCCAGCCAGGTGACCCTGGATATAGGTTCGTTTTTTGATGCCCATTGGGATGGCCTTTATGTCCAGAAAGGCCTCTTTAAAATTATCTTTTAGTTTAAAAAATAATTTTCAGCTTGTAAAAGCTAAAACTTTAAAACTGAGTTCTTAAGCTTCTAGAATGAGTGTACAAATCTTATTTAAAGGCTAGGAAATTAAAAAAAAAAGTCTAGGAAATTTTAACAGACATTTTTAAGGCCCTTTGAATATTTGGGCTAATTTACAAACAAACACCTGAAAAATATTATAAATTTAAAAATTTCTTTTGTAAAGCGTGCCTGAATGGCTCAGTTGGTTGAGCATTCGACTCTTGGTTTCAGCTCAGGCCCTTATCTCATGGGTTGTGGGTTCAAGCCCCACATCGGGCTCTGCGCTGTCAGTGTGGAGCCTTCTTGGGACTCTCTCTCTCCCTCTCTCTCTGCCCCTTACTCTCTTATGCTTCTGCGCACACGCTCTCTCCCAAAATAAGTAAGTAAACTTTAAAATTTTCCTTTTTAAGAACATCATTCAGCAAACATCACTGCATACTTATATCATTTGTATATGTCTGGGACTACTTAAGTTCTCTGAACTGTTTCAACACTGTGTAAATAGTAAACTTTCTGCTTAAAATCATAAATCTACAACAATTGATTATATATTACAAATTGAAACTACAAACCTGACCTATTACTTTAATGGGCCAAGTTCTTTTAAATTTTATAAATACTTAAAATACCAAATATGCACAGAGTTTTTAACATAAAAATATTAACACTATACATAATTTTCTTTAAGAATTTTTGTTCTTAATTATAAATTTTACTGGGGTCAGAAGTTGTTTACCCACGGGGCGCCTGGGTGGCTCAGTCGGTTGAGCGTCCGACTTCGGCTCAGGTCATGATCTCACAGCTCGTGAGTTCGAGCCCCGTGTCAGGCTCTGTGCTGACAGCCCAGAGCCTGGAGCCTGCTTCTGCTTCTGTGTCTCCCTCTCTCTCTGCCCCTAACCCACTCACATTCTGTCTCTCTCTCAAAAATAAATAAACATTTAAAAAAAAAATTAAAAAAAAAAAAAAGTCGTTTACCCACTAAGAAAAGAAGTATGTCATGCCAAGTAGTTTTCATGCTACTTTCACATGTAAAATTTGAGATTGTCCCTGTTTGCCAAGAATTCTTAATGACCAGAGGGTATCGGCCAGGATGTGACTAGATCCATATTTGAGCCCTGATGGGATTGGTCCAACTTCCACAGAATTTGCTTATTAGCTCCTCCTTAGGCCTCTTACATTACTCGGTTTGAGTTTTGCATTTCTTTGGGTTTTAATTATCTGTATGTCTTCTTGCCTAAATCTAAAGATCTTAGGACTTGGCAGAATCCTTCAGTCTTTTTCTTTCTTCTTCTCTCTTAGGATCACTCAGCTCCTAATGGCTGTGGTAATGATATCTGATTGAACCCTAGATACCTGTGATGATTTTTGTTTAAATGAATTGGTCCCCCAGTGAGGCACACAGAAGCCAAGGAGATTTTTCTTAGTCTTCGACCTAATATCAGTAAGTGTGCAGCAAATAGGAGGTACATATAGCAGAGGACAGGTCTATCCAGATTTTTGAAAACTCATATAGTCTTGTTTAGGATGAGGAAAATGTTACTGACAAGGTGTCCACATTCAGTAGTTAGTTGCCAAGTTTCAGTGTAGAAATACTAACATCAGGGGCACCTGGGTGATTTAGTCGGTTAAGCATCCGACTTCGGCTCAGGTTGTAATCTTGTTCATGGGTTTGAGCCCCATGTCGGGCTCTGGGCCGACAGCTCAGAGCCTGGAGCCTGCTTCGGATTCTGTGTCTCCCTCTCTGCCCCTCCCCTGCTTGTGCTCTGTCTCTGTCTCTCTCTCTCTCTCAAAAATAAATACTAAAAAAAAAATTAAAACTGAGACATGGTGAATCAGCGAGATGTCACTAGCCAGCACTGTTATGGGTGGACAAATCCAAGCTTTCCATGGCATCCGCGGCTGGAGTCCACATCTGGTTGATGGATTGGGACCACACCAAAGGAGAGTAGATGCAGTGTGTGGAAAGCTGTTGCTTCTCCAGCTAGGCTCTGTTGGTCAGCCAGAAGAGCTAGACATGGAACAGAAGAGAGCAAGGACAGACTGCATTGAGCCAGGCCCTTGATTTCTCGCCGCCTCTAACCACAGCGACCTCCAGCATAATAGCAGGTCCTTCGTTTTGACCTTCTAGATCTTGGGCACATTTCTGTTTTTGGCCAACTTTAACCCAGAACCCTAGAGAGAGGGGATTTGGGGATGCCTAGTTAGTTGTAGCTTATCCAGGTTGGCAAAGTGCAAAATTACTGTAGTCAACTCGGCAACTATACACACATCTTCTAATCGTATTTAACTTTTTTTAATGTTTATTGATTTTAGGGCGGGGGGGAGGTGGGAGGGGTAGAAAGAGAAAGCGAGACAGAGGATCCAAAGGGGGCTCTGCACTGACAGCAGAGAGTCTGCTGTGGGGCTCTGCCTCATGAGCTGTGAGATCATGACCTGAGCCGAAGTTGGACACTTAACCCACTGAGCCATCCAGGCGCCCTTGTATTTAATTTTTCAAATAAAACAAAATTATGCTTGTGTCTACTATGTAGCTATCCTTTGTTTTTGTAATTGTTCATGTGGTTGTAGCTGTATTCTTTCTTCCATTAGCCATTCCATAGTCCTTCTGCTCTCAGCCAGAACCCAAGTTGGTCATAGTTTCTTGCCTGGTGGAGTGACCCAAACTTCATTACTAAAGGGTTAATGCCAAGAGTAGTCCTGCCTGAATTGGACTGTCGTGGTTTTCACTAACTTTTATCCCAGAGCATAAGAGAACTTAGAGAACTTCTTTGTATAGTCCAGGATTCTATATATAGTCCAATTATACTCACTTCCCTCATTATGTAGAAACAACCCTATCCTCTGAACGTCAGGATCAGTCACCCTTGCCAATAAGTAACCCTCTATTCTTTGCATTTTGGTTCACTGGCATGAGGAGCCCAAAGTGGCCAGGTAGTGCTCTCAACTTCCGGTTTCATGGAATCATCGTGTCCCCTGATGGAAGGATATCTCCTGTGAAAATGAACATGTCTAAGCCAGCAGAATCCAAAGTTGTGAGAATGGAAAGTGGAAATTTCACTAGCAGATTGTTAGGGGTAATAGTGAGAGCTCACTCCCATTCTCATCCTTTTCTTCTGGACGAATGGGTAGTACCTGTAGAAGAAGTAATCTCATATATTGGTTGCTGATTCAGAGCGTGTACCACATACCGGAAGGCAGTAGACACTGTCCCAGCCCCACAGAGTGTTGCTGGTGACTAACTGGTGCACTAAGTAGCCTCCAAAGGCCATCTGTGTCACTCGGAAGATGGAAACCATACCAGTGACTGAACAGGGAAACGTTTAACATGAAGAACTGTTAACTAGTAAAAGATATTCAACTACTAAAAACGGGTAAAAGAGCACTCAAAGTTCAGAAATGTCACGTGCAGAAAAGAGCTACACCCTCTAGGATGAGGGAGTGAACGAGGAAAGAACCGCCCTCCCAAGCCTGAGATTCGAGACCTCTTTTGAGAGCGTGTGGCTCCACAGGAACCACACGGTCTGCCGCATGCAGTCTGCCATGGCAGTGACATTTGCCAGAGCAGTGAGCCGGGGCTGCTCCATAGAACTGGCCTGCTGGGCGGCTGAGAAATTTGCCAGGGATCACGTGGGCAGGAGCCAGCCTGTGATGGCCAGTGACGAACACTACCAGACCTGCACACGGATCCGCTCACTGGAACGGAGGAGAGAAGCCCCTTCCTCCCTCACTTTGCAGTGGCCCTCGCGTGCCTTTTATTAATAAATCCAAACATGACTGAGCCGGTTGGAAAAGGAGACTTTGTGTAGGTAACCCAAGAATGGATTTGGAGCTCGGAGGCAGTACATTGATAACTGGCCTACTGTTCCGCTGTTATTTCCGGCCAGCCACTTCCAGACGATGGGAGACCTAGTAAGACCGGTGAATTCCATGACCTGTATGGCCACCGCTGTACTTTAATTATCCATGAAATAAGTTCCCTCATCACAATGTTGTATGGAATACCATGATGAGGAACTAAGGCATTCTGTAAGTTCACGGATGGTGGTTTTGCCAGAGATACCAAGGAGAGGGAAGACATCCCTATCTAGAATATAGTCTAGTAAGGAGAAGTTGCTGTCCGTCCCATGACAGAAGTAAACCAGAATCAGGAATGGTATCATTGTTGATTTTTTTGCTGTTGGCAGAGTAGACACTCATCATTGGCCAGAAGCAAATTGGTTTTGGTGACTGAAAATCCACATTGCTAACCATCAGCTTGGCTGCTTACAGACAGCCACTTTGACCACCAGCCCGTTGGGCAAGACGAGGGTAGCTGGATGTCTGACTGACATCCAGAGAGTAGGTAATTTTATTTAACTGATTATTTTAGTATGTGCTGCCGAAACGAGCACTGCTTAGCTGATTATTAAGGTAACTCCTCTGCTGGGACACCTGGATGGCTCCGTTGGTTAAGCGTCCAACTCTTGATCTCAGCTCAGGTCATGATCTCACAGTTGGTGAGAGGGAGCGCTGTGTTGGGCTCTGTGCCAACTTGCGGATCATGCTTGGGATTCTCTCTCCCCCTCTCTGCCTACCTCTCTCTCTCTCTCTCTCTCTCTCTCTCCCTCAAAAAAAAAAAAAAAAAAGACTTCTCTGATGATATAATTCTTTGGTGAACATTTATATGGGACACAGACATATCTTCACATTCTAAATACCTGCTTGGAGAGTTCCCTCAACATACCACTGACCCAAATGCCTTGTCTCCGGCTTTTCGATAACGTCCCTTCCAGTCCCCAGCCAGCCAGCCAGCCAGCCAAACCGCCGTTCACTTTTGAATCAGTGTAAATCCACACCTGTGGCCACCTCTCCCTCCAGGCAAAAGGAACCACTTCTGTCACTCAAAGTTCTGCCCAATGGGGAGATTTCCCTTAATCACGGTCCCTCGTGGTCAACCCTGAATGGGCATGCAGTGCCACAGCCGTCTGTTTTCAGCTGGTGCTAGGTGGTTCGTGTAGAACCGTCTAAAAACCAGGCCCGACGTCGTCCTTAGTCAAAGGGAGCTCCCGTGAGGCAGTAGGTATGAGAGAAGTGAAGCAGTTTAACCTGAGTAGAAGCCATGAGTATCTGAGTCACTTGCTCGTACAGCTGTGTCTTCAGACCTGCCCGAGCCCGGTCTTAAGTAGCCCGCTTCTGCTTGATGGTGGAGTACTTCCGCGAGCTGACGCACAGCTTCGTGGCTTGGTGTATCTGGCGGTTCAAGCTGGGGAGTTCAGGTCACGTGGTAATTTGGTGACCCCTCCCTCCCCCCGGTCAAGTGTTTGGTCTCTGCCAGAACCCAATAGACGCCAGAAGCTGTTACTTCAGAGAACAGTTCTCCAAAGTATAGCATAGCTTTGCCCCCAGATCCACAGGTGTGTGCTGTCGTTGACCCCTAGAGAATGGCCAGAGGCTCCCCATCTGTCACAGACACTTCAGTCATCATCTGGGTCTGATGGCCCAGTTGCTAGAACAGCTTTCATGGCAGCTTGGACCTGTTGTGGAGCCTTGCTCAAGACCGGCTCAAAATGGGTTTACTAGATACGGAGATTGGACTAGCTCACCCACATGAGGTATATGTTGCCTCCAAAATCCCAGGAGGCCCGCTAGGCTTCAAGTTTCTTAGTGGTATCGGGAACCAGATGCAGCAACTTCCTCTTCGTCTTGGAGGGGATGTTTTAGCAGGGACCGCTGGACACCCAAGAGTTTTCATCAGGAGGAGGATTTTTGTGGGATTTATTTCCCACACTCTGGCCACTTGTGTATTTTTCTTTTTATGTTTATTCTTGGAGCGAGAGAGAGAGGAAGACACAGAATCCAAAGCAGGCTCTAGGCTCCGAGCTGTCAGCCCAAAGCCCGACACAGGACTTGAATTCACGACCCGTGAGATCATGATCTGAGCCGAAGTCAGACGCTTAACCGACTGAGCCACCCTTGGTATTTTACCAAGGGGTCTAGGTCACAAGGTTCAACTACCAAGTGCAGTCAGCACTATATTGATGTCATCAACGTAGTAAACAAGTTTACTCTGGAATGGAAGGCCAATCAAGGTCCCTGTGGCTAGATTACAATCGAAAGCTCTAGAATTGATGTAGCCCTCAAGTAGACCCTGTCACCAAAAGCATACCTAGTGGTCTTATTTCTCTTGCTGCAGGGGTCCTCAGAGACAGGAAATTGTCAGGAAAACATGCGAGCCTCTTTTAAGTTAATGTTGGCTAGAAACTGATGATTGTCTTGCTAAGACAGGGTACTCAACCCCCGATTTTCATCATTCAGACTCATTAAGGATGTGTACCTTTTAGTTCTGATTATGGCTACGTGTAACATTGTTAAGGGACTGTGACATACAGCATTGTGTTTATGGTTATGGGCCTGGAATATCACTTGTAGCAAGAAATAAGACTGGAGAGGTCAGCAGGGCCCAAATCATGGAAGGCCTTGTATACGGAGGAGTTCAGACGTGGTAAGTCGTGAGAAAAAATTTGGAGCAGACAGTACAGTAATTTCACTTTCACTTTATAAAAGTAATATACAGGCAGATGAGTTACATGGATGCAAATCTAGAGGTAGAACTGTCAGATTATTTTCATAGTCTTGGTGAGAGGAAACGAGACCTGAATTCAGGCAGTAGCCGCAGGAGTAAAGCCAACAGGCTGGATGTTAGAGATGTTGGGGGGGTGAACTCTAGAGGCCCCATGGCGGATGTTGGGACCACACTGGAGAGTGTGGAAAGAGGAAGCAATTTGAGGAAAAGGGTTGAGTTCAGCTTTGGACATGGGTGATTTTCAGAAGGTAACTGAATATATTTACCTAGAGGATATAAATGGTGTGACACAAAGAGATCTCAGTGTCATCAGCGTAGAAGTGATAATTGAAGCCGTGAAGAGACAAGATTGCGTGCAGAATGGGGAAGGACAGGGGCAAAGACGATCCTAGAACACCTGTCTTTCAGGGTCTGGCGTAACAAACCAAGGGATGAGTGGGTTATAAGAAAGTTAATCGAGTGCTAAATGCCTCAGAAAGACAAGGTGGTTGAAATAAGTTTATGGGCTCCCCCTCCCCCCCCCATAATGAAACAATGAATAGTTTAAATAGGTGTTATATTTACATTGCTCAAAAATTTAAAAAGGGAAAGTGACTTTCCTATAGTTTTGCCAGCATTGTATGTTTCCAGACTTTTAGATTTTTGTCATTCTAGTAAGTGAAGACTGGTATCCCAGAATAGTTTTACTTTATATGTCCGTTATTATGAGTTTGGTCGAGCATATTTTCATGTGATTTTGGAGTTGTTTTTACTTCATTTTCCAAGAACTGGCAGTTCATAATCCTTTGCCTGTTTTCTTTTTTGGGTTATTTTCTTATTGATTGCCAGGAGCTGTTTCTAGGAAGATGAGTCTTTTGAATGTATATATGGTAAATACTTTCTCATAGTTTATCATTTGTCTTTTGACTTATAATTTGCCATGCATAGTTGTGGGATTTTTTTAGTTATTGTTTGCTTTTTTGTTTTGTTTTGGTAGTTACCTTTACCTAGATTTGCTTCATAGCTTCTGGATTTCAGGTCAATTAAATAAGACTGTCTTTACTCTGAGGCCTTTCCTACTCTGTTTGCTTCTATTTTGTATCCTTGTCCTTAAAAAAAAAAAACAAAACTTTATTGACATATAATTTATAAAATTCACCCATTTGAAGTGTACAATTCATGTTTTTCAGTAAATTTATCCTTCGCTGGATAGTTTATATAAATGTAATCATCCAAAATGTAGTCTTTTGCAGCTGGCTACTTTCATTTAGCATATAATTTTTTAATTGTAAAATACCCATAAAATTTATTGACTCATCCATTTTTTTTATGTTTATTTATTTTTGAGAGAGAGAGCGCGCGCACATGAGCAAGGGAGGGGCAGAGAGAGGGGGAGAGAGAGAATCCCGAGCAGACTCCACGCTGTCAGCACAGAACCTGACGCGGGGCTCGAACTCAGGAACCATGAGATCTGTGAGAACTGTGAGACCAACCATTTTTTAAGTGTAGAGTTCAGTCAGGGTGCCTGGGTGGCTCAGTTGGTTAAGCAGCTGACTCTTAATCTCACTTCAGGTCTTGATCTTAGGGTTGTGAGTTCAAGCACTGCATTGTAGGTGTGGAGCCTACTTAAAAAAAAAAAAAAAAAAAGTGTAGAGTTCAGTAGTGTTAAGTACATTAACACGAATGTACAACCAATCTCCAGGACTCTTTTCACCTTGTAAAATTAAAATTCTGTGCTCATTAAAAACTCCCCATTCTCCCCTCAGCCCATCCTCTGGCAACCACCCTTCTACTTTCTATCTCTATTTGACTTTTATTGATTTTTTTTTGTTTGTTTATGTATTTTCTGTCTTATTGATTTGTGCTCTAAACTGTATTTCCTTCCTCAGTTGCTTTGTGTTTAGTTTGCTATTTTTGTCTGGTTTCTTGAAGTGGAGTCTCGGGTTATTGATTTAAGATCTTTTCTGCGGCGCCTGGGCGGCTCAGTCAGTTAAGCACTCGACTGTCGATTTCGGCTCAGGTCATGATCCCACAGTTAGTGAGTTCGAGCCCCGTGTTCGGCTCTGCACTGACAGCGTGGAACCTGCTTGGGATTCTCTCACTGCCCCCCTCTCTCTGCCTCTCCCCTGTTTGCACACACGCACTCTCTCTCTCTCCCTTTCTCTGAAAATATTTAAAAAAAATTTTTTTAAATCTTTTCTAATATATGTATTTAAAGCTATAAATTTCCTTCCAAGCAGTGCTTTAGCTACACTCCATAAATTTTGATATATTGTGGTTTTGTTTACACTCAGTTCTCACAATATTTTATGATTTCCTTCTGACCCGTGGGTTATTTATAAAAATGTTTGATTTCCAGATATCTGTGGATTTTCTAAATTTCTTTCAGTGCCGATTTCTAATTGAATTCCATTGTGGTTGGAGAGCATAGTTTGTGTGATTATAATCTTTTAAAACTTGAGGCTCTTTTTTATTTGCCAAGGGCTGGATCTCTGGAGAATGTTTCATGTGTGTTTGAAAAGAATATGTATTCTGCTGTATTGGGTGGAGTGCCCTATAGATGTTTAGTTGGTTGATGGTATTCAGTTTTTTTATACCATTGATGATTGTCTGTGTCATTCTATCAACTATTGAGAAAGGGATATTGAAGTCTCAAACTTTTTATCTTGGAATAAATCCTACGTGGGTATGCAGTGTAAGTATTGTTGGATCTGATTCGCTAAAATGTTGCACATAATTTTTATATCAATATCAATGATCTGTTCAGTGGTTTACTTAAAAACAACAACAACAACAACAATTATTTTTTTTGGAGAGGGGTGGCTGCATGGCTCATTCGGTTGAATATCGTTATTTCTTCTCAGGTCATGATTTCGTGGTTGGTGAGCCTCACATGGGGCTTGATGGCTGCTCTCTACACGAGCCTGCTTCGGATCCTCTGTGGCCCTCTCTCTGGCCCTCCCCATGCACTCTGTCTCTCTTTCAAAATAAATAAATAAACATGAAAAAAAATTTTAAAGCTAGTTTTTTTTAAGTTTATTTATTTTGAGAGAGAGAGAGAGTACGCTTGCATTGGGGAGGGGCTGAGAGAGGGAGAGAGAGAATCCTAAACAGACTCTGTGCTGTCAGTGTGGAGCCCAGTGCAGGGCTTGAGTTCACGAACTGAGAAATCATGACAGCCAAGATCAAGAGTTGGTCTCTTAAGCAACTGAGCCACACAGGCACCCTTGTTAATAGTTTTCTCAAACCGTGTCTGGTCTGGTTTGGTAATGCTGGTCTCAGAATGAATTGGAGAGTATTCCCTTTCCTGCGATTTTCTGGAAGAGTTGGCGTAGAATTGTTAATGATTTTTTCATTAAGTGCTTGGTAGAATTCACCAGTGCATGCCATTTAAGCCTGGAGTTTTTCTTTTTGGAATGTTTTTAAACCATAAATCCAATTTCTTTAATAGATATTGATCCATTCAAGTTATCTTTCTTCAGTGAGCATTGGTAACTGTCTTTCAAGGAATTGGAAATATATTAGCATAAAGGTTTTCATAATACTTATTATCCCTATAATGTTTGTATATAATACAAATGAATAGATATTACTCTAGTGATGTCATCCTTCCTGATACTAGTAATCCATATCCTCCCTCCCTCTCTCTCTCCCTCTCTCTCTTTCTCTCTCTCTTTTTCCTGATTAGTCTGGCTAATCGATCTTCTTGAGGAACCAACTTTTGATTTGATTGATTTTCCTTATTGTTTTCCTGTCTTCTGTTTCATTTCTTTCTCCTCTTATTTTTAGTATTTACTTTCTGTGAGTTACTTTGGGTTTCATTTGCTTTTCCTAGTGTTTTAAGGTAGAAGCTTAATTTAGGAAATTCACAAATATTTGGAAATTAAACAATTTCTAAATAACCCATGGGTCAAAGGAGAATCAGGAGAGAAGTTACGAAATATTTTGAACGTGTAAGCAAAAATACAACATATAATTTGAGACTTTTCTGTTTTATTTTTACTGCTATAAAATTCTTCTGTGTAGTATTTTAAATGCATCCCACAGATTTTGATGTATTTCCATTTTTATCCAGTTCAAAATACTTTCCATTTCTTTTTTGAGTTCTTCTTTTACCATGGGTTATTTAGAAGCCTGTTCTTTGATTTTGAAATATTGGAGGGAGTTTTCAGATACCTTTCTGTTACTGATTTCTATTTTCATAACATTGTGATTGGAGAATGCAATTGGCATAATTCAAATCCTTATCTATTTACTAAGACTTGTTCTGTGGTCCTGAATATGGTCTATCTTGGTAAACTTTCTATGTATACTTAAAAGGAATGTGTATCTGTTGTTGTTGGGCAGAATGTTCTGTAAATATTAAGTCAAAGTGGTTGGAAGTGCTGTTCAAATTTTCTCTAATCTTACTGATTTTCTACTTTCTTCCTGTATCAATTATTGATAGAAGGATTTAAAAATTAGTAACTTAACAGCTTTGGATTTGTCTGTGTCTCTTGTAGTTCTGTCAGTATTTGCTTCCTGTATTTTGAAGCTAAGTTATTAGTTGCATAAATGTTTAGGATTATGTCCTCATAGTGAACTCACTTGTTTATAATTATGAAATGACCCTCATATCCCTTATAATATTATTTGCTATAAAATCTGCTTTGTGTGATACTAACATAGCCACTCCATCCATCCATCCCTCCATCTGTCTTATCTTCAGTTTTCTTTTGAGTACGATTAGCATGATATGTTTTCCTGTCTTTTTACTTTTAACAACATTTGTATCTATATTTAGAGTACATTTTTTGTAGGCAACATATAATTGGGCGTTTTTTTTTTTTCTAATTCAATTGGTATAGTATATAGGTAGTTTACATTTTATGTGATTATTATGGTTGTGTTCAGGAATCTCCATCTTAATTTTTTTATTTCTCCCATTTGTTTATTATTTGTCATTCCTCTTTTTTCATCTTATTTTGGATTAGTTGTGTTTTTTAGGTTTTTTTGGATTTTTTTTAAGTTTCCATTTTATTCCTTTGTTAGCTTGTGAGGCATACCTTATTTGTTTGTTTGCTTTAAGGTTTATCATGTGTTTTTTTTTTTTTAAACTCATCTCAGTCTATCTTCAACTTATATTTTATGACTTCATGTATAGTATGAGAGCATTCCAATAATACATTTCCATTTCGCCTCCTCTGCCTTTGGGTTCTTGTTATATATTTTACTTCTGTATATTTTGCCAAAATACTTTATTGTTACTTTTGCTTTAAATAGTCTATTGTCTTTAAAAATTTTATTTGAAGGGGCACCTGGGTGGCTCAGTCGGTTAAGCATCCAACTCTTGATTTCAGCTCAGGTCATGATCTCACAGTTCGTGAGTTTGAGCCCTGTGTCCAGCTCTGCACTGACAGCTCAGAGCATGCTTGGGATTCTGTCTCTCTCTCTCTCTCTCTCTCTCTCTCTCTCTGACCCTTCCCCCACTTGTGCACACACTCTCTCAAAATAAATGAAGTTTAAAAATATTGAAATAAAAATTGTTTTAAAAAGAAAAGGCGTTTATGTATTTACTGACATCTGCTCTTATTCCTTTGTGTTGATCTAGATTTTATTTGGTACTTTTCCTGGAGGACTTTTTTTTTTCTTTTACTTTTTAATTTACATCCAAGTTAGTTAGCATATAGTGCAATAGTGATTTCAGGAGTAGAATCCAGTGATTCATTCCCTACATGTAACACCCAGTGCTCATCCCAACAAGTGTCCTCCTTAATGCCCCCTGCCCATTTAGCCCATCCCCCCTCCCAGGACCCCTCCAGCAACCCTCAGTTTGTTCTCTATATTTAAGAGTCTCTTGTGATTTGTCCCCCTCCCTATTTTTATATTGTTTTTGTGTCCCTTCCCTTATGTTCATCTGTTTCGTATCTTAACTTCCACAAATGAGTGAAGTCATATGATATTTGTCTTTTTCTGACTAATGTAGCTCAGCATAATACACTCTAGTTCCATCCATGTTGTTGCAAATGGCAAGATTTCATTCTTTTTGATCGCCCAGTAATACTCCCTTGTATATATATACACATCTTCTTTATCCATTCATTTGTCGGTGGACATTTGGGCTCTCTTTCCATACCTTGGCTATTGTTGATAGTGCTGATATAAACATTGGGGTGCATGTGCCCCTTCGAAACAGCGCATCTGTATCCTTTGGATAAATACCTAGCGGTGCATTTGCCGTGTCATAGGGTAGTTCTGTTTTTAATTTTTTGGGGGACTGGTATTTTTGTGTGGAGGACTTTTTTAAAAGATTTTTTGTGGTGTAGGTCTGCTCACGATGAAGAAGTATTTTTTAGGGGTGCTTGGGTGGTTCAGTCGGTTAAGTGCCCAACTCTTGGTTTTGGCTTAGTTCATGATCTCATGGCTTCGTGGGTTCGAGCCCCTCATTGGGCTCTGTGCTGGCAGTGTGGAGGTTGCTTGGGATTTTCTCTCTCTCTCTCTCTCTCTCTCTCTCTCTGCCCTTCCCCCACTCGTGCTGTCTCTCTCTCAAATAAATAAACTTGAAAAAATTTTAAAGAAGAAGTATTTTTTAATTTTTGTATGTTTGAAAGGCTTTATTTTGCCTTCCTTTTTGAAAGAAATTTCTCAGATAGAATTTTAGGTTGATAATTTTCCTTTTAGTACTTTTAAGATGTTGCTTCAGTGACTTCTGGCATGTGTTATTTTTTTTTTTTTTTTTAACGTTTATTTATTTTTGAGACAGAGAGAGACAGAGCATGAACAGGGAAGGGGCAGAGAGAGAGGGAGACACAGAATTCGAAACAGGCTCCAGGCTCTGAGCTGTCAACACAGAGCCCGACTCGGGGCTCGAACTCACGGACCGTGAGATCATGACCTGAGCCGAAGTCGGACACTTAACCGACCAAGCCACCCAGGTGCCCCGGCATGTGTTATTTTCAAAGAGAAGTCTGCTGTGATATTTGTTCCTCTTTACATAATGTCTTTTTTAAATCTGGCTGCTTTTACAGTTTTCTCTTTCTCATTGGTTTTAAGCAGTTTGATGATTATTTTAATTTTGTTGTAGTTTTCTTCAAGTTTCTTTTGCTTGGAGTTTGTTCTGGTTCTTGGATATACAAGTTTATAGATTTAATCAAATTTGGGAAAATTTTGGCCATTATTCAGGTTTTTTCCTGTCTTCCCCTTCCTCCTGACAAATCCCATTACTTGTATGCTAGATTGCTTGATGTTATTCCTCTTCTGCAATTTTTCTAGAAGAGTTGTCATTGAATCGTTATGATTTTTCATTAAATGCTTGGTAAAATTCACCAGTGAATGCCGTTTGAAACTGGAGTTTTTCCTTGTTGGAAGGCTTTAAACTATAAATTCAATTTCTTTAACAGACATCGATCTGTTCACATTATCTGTTTCATGTTCAGTGAGTTTTGGTAGCTTATGTCTTTCAGTGATGAGAAGATATTGTATATCGGTATAAAGGTATGTTTGTAAAGATATGTTTTCTGTGTCAGATTTTTTATCTTTTT
This sequence comes from Panthera leo, assembly GCF_018350215.1. NCBI lineage: Eukaryota > Metazoa > Chordata > Mammalia > Carnivora > Felidae > Panthera > Panthera leo. Next base: position 4,745,145 of record NC_056684.1, read on the forward strand.
TTTTAAGTTGTATTTATTTAAGTAATCTCTACATCCAACATGGGGCTCAAACTCATGACCCCAAGATCAAGAGTCGCTTGCTCTTCTGACTGAGCCAGCCAAGTGTCCCATGTGTCAGATTTTTAAAAGATATAATGGGTTTGTCTTAAATGAAACTTACCTTACTGTTATTAATATTATGCCTGTTTAGACTATTCCAGATCTTTTGTTATCATCATTTAAGGTCATCACTGGGACTGTCAGTGACTTTACTGGACCATAATAACAGCATCTATTCTGAACACGTTCAATTTTTCCGGCACCATCTGTATGACTTCTAGCTGCTGTCAGGATATTTGCCTCTAATACCCCAGCTTCTAAGCACTTCCTCTTTCGTGAGTTAGACAGCAGGAGAATTGTGGTTATGGACTGATGAGTCTCTTAGTTTGAGGTCTTAAGAGGAATTGAAGACTTAGGCCAACTGTCATTTTGTAGCCCTGAGACACATTTTGCTTCCATGGTCGCTTCTGTCTTTGCTGGAGATTGCTAGAAGTGTGACTTCTACGAAAATACCCTATGTGTTGAACTTTCAAATCTCTTTTGGAAGAATAAGAAATACACTGTGTCTTTGATAACTATAACAGATAAACGCACACACTAAACGCACTGTCTATCTTCTAGATAGATTATGGCTGTTAAAAAATTTACCAGCTTTTATTTTGCTGAATTTTCTTGAACTCTTGTTATGTATTACTTACAGTGTATTTTATTTGTTTGTTTATTTAAGTTCATTTCTTTTTGAGAGAGTGCTCATGTGCGTGCCCGCAAGTACACCGTTTACCGACTGAGCCACCCAGGCGCCTCCAAGTGTCTTTTTGTTAATGAAAATCTTTCCATTGTCATCTTTCCATTTTCAGAAGGGCACCAGTGTAGCATTGTCAGAACAGGTGTGGGGGATCTAATAAAGTATTCTTTAAAAGAAACATGAAAGACAAAAATTACAATTTCCTTTGTCCCTGCAAGGTCACTGTTCCACCCATAACCACCCTTCCCTTTTTCCTCAGACTTGTAATACTGCCTTTCACCATAGAGTCATTGTTGGGAAATTTATCTAATCACCAAAGTCACCCCCATCGTTCTTATTAAGGAGGAAAAGGTTAAAAGTCCCCCACTGTGTATAACTGGTATGTCCCTTAAAAGGCTCCTATACAGCTAAGTAAGTGGCTGAAACCTAGGCAGAAGCACACTATCTGAGCAAAAATTTGAAAACTGTCATGTTCTTCTCCCTTTCTTTTCTCGCCTCTTTTTCCTACCAACAGCCTTACTCAAAAGAGTAAAATAAAAGAGCCTCCCTAGCTCCTGCTTGGGATTTGCTGTCTCTCCCTCTCTTTTTCTGCCCTTACGTGTGTGCACTCACGCGCTCTCTCTCAAAATAAGTAAACATTAAAAAAAAAAAAACTCATTAAAAAAGATACTTGAACTGATAGACGTGGCTATTTTTAGATTTTATTTGTTTCAGTGTGAATTGTTTAAGTTTTGCCACAGAAATATTAACATGCTTGATTTGGGGATATTGCCATAGACCCTGCTAGGGGTGTTATATAAATGTATGGTTCTCGCAAGGATTACCTTTTCAAAATTTGGCCGATTTTGAAATATGACACCTTTCTGACTTCTGAATAAGGGATAATGGAACCATATTTTACATTTGGTAGTTTGTGTGGAATCTCACAGAAATTCGGGATTGGGGCGTAGAATCTATTGTTCTAAGCAGTACTGTAGGTGATTTTTTTAGTATCAAAAATTTGGAAAATACAGCCTTTAGCTGGATTCCTGACTGTTTACCCACTGGTCGACGATAATCACTTCTTAGAAACTAGTTTTCCTACTTCTAGCCTCTCCTCCATTTTCTCAATTCTGTTTTCTGAATCAAAGGACCATTTTTTTTGGTCTTCTCAGAAGCTACCCTCTCAAAGAGGTAGAGTTTAGGAGACCTGAGTTGTAGTAGTTACTACTCTGCCTGCCAACAGCTGTACAGCCATGAGCACATCACATAACCTCTCCGTGCCTCAGTTTCCCTACCTGTAAATGGGAGTGTCAAACTGTATGCTCGTATTATGCCAGTACTCAAAGGATAGCAAATATTTGTGTCTGTTAGAAAATGTTCATATTTTCTTCTTTGAGGATGATGTTAATTGTATCCATAGAGCACATCATATTTCATAGGGGTGCCAGAATTTAAGTCATATTTGAGTTTCCCCAATTGATCCCAAAATGCCTTTTCAGAATCGTCTCTACGTCTAATGTGGGGCTCAAAGTCACGACCCCAAGATCAAGGGTCACATGCTATACCGACTAAGCCAGCCAGGCACCCCCCAAAATGTCTTGAATAGTTGGGATTTTTTCCTACGAGCATTTTTTTGTTTTGAACAAAGATCCAGTCAGAATGCATTGAATGCATTTGGTTGTGTCTCCTTAGTCCTTTTTATTTTTTTTTTTCAACGTTTTTTTTTTTTTTTTTTTTTTTTTTTTTTTTTTTATTTATTTTTGGGACAGAGAGAGACAGAGCATGAACGGGGGAGGGGCAGAGAGAGAGGGAGACACAGAATCAGAAACAGGCTCCAGGCTCCGAGCCATCAGCCCAGAGCCTGATGCGGGGCTCGAACTCACGGACCGCGAGATCGTGACCTGGCTGAAGTCGGACGCTTAACCGACTGCGCCACCCAGGCGCCCCTCCTTAGTCCTTTTTAATCTAGAACAGTCTCCCACCTTTATTTTCATGATGTTGAGTTTTGAAGACTAGACCCGTTGTCTTGCAGCATGTCCACGCGCACATATATTTTTTTAAGTAACGAAAATGAGTCGATCATCCTCTCTGCTTTTACCCATTATCCGGTCTCAGTCTGACAGTTAGCTCACATTATTTCCCTCACACAAAATGCCTTTTTGGTGTTGTATCTGCTTCTTCAAGTCCTAGAATTTGACGATTTGTCAAGTAGTGGAAATTCAGCAGGACGGAAAAGGCTGGCCTTCGAGTCCTCTGTGTGACTGACGAGCTGTATGACTTTGGCGAAGTCATTTCCTCCCTCTGAGACTAGGTTTCCTCAACCATAAAATGAGGAGTGCGGTCACAGGCCATCAAATAGCCCACGGTTATCAAGAGATAAGTGTTGTGGGGAAGTACGTCCTGAAGGAGTTCAGGAGCACTGGTATGTTACTATCGGCTGGTGTGTATCATGGATGAAATTGGACTTGAGGGGAACTGTCCTGTAGCCTAAATGAAATAACGTCTGTTGAAAGTTCTGAACATAAGTTTCCTGTAAGGGTAGCGTGTTTAGCAAACGAAAAGGAGACAGGTTGTTGGGTGGTAGGAGGGCTGTTCCGGGATGCTGATGTATAATCGTGACCGTATTTTAAAGAATGTTTCAGAACTTCGGCTGCCCTGATGGTACTGCTTGAAATGTTTTAAATTGACACTACTCTCGGTCGCTTTCTTGAGCGGGGATAATTATGGATCTGATTTTCCTCTCTTTTGTTTTTACAGCTGTATTATCAAGTCCTAAATTTTGGAATGATAGTTTCCTCGGCACTAATGATCTGGAAGGGGTTAATGGTCATAACTGGAAGTGAAAGTCCGATCGTAGTGGTGCTCAGGTAACAACTTCTTTTCACGGCATAGGGTTGCACGGCATTACTTGAGAGAAAAATGGACTAACTGAATAACCGTTGTATTATTGTTCTAGAAACTACATTTTCCCAGAAGAGGGCCTGAAAGAAAGTTAGTTCCTATTTTTCAACTGTGAGAAATGCACAGCCTTGTTAGGCACTTACCATTCAGACCCCAGAGGGCTCATGACTTTTCTATGAAACAATTACTCTGTTGTGAGTTTTCTTTTGGGCACATCTCTTAAGAAAGTGTTTCAATGTACTGTGTTTTCCTGAAATTCTTCTGTCTTGGTACGCTCCTCATTTGGATAAGTCAAGACTGATACTTAGTTGTTAGTTTACTAGATTATGTATCCTCTCCACGAACTAAGAGTTTTTCTGCGGCACTCAGTGTCAGTACAGAAGCATCACTGATTATTTCCGTGTTTCCTGCTGACCTTTAAATATCACTTCTAAATAGACTTCAGGAATTTTGAAGATACCAGTGCTGTCTCTTAAAGTGACAGATAGTACTGATTTTTTTTCCACCGTTCCTCCTTCTCTACCCTCGTATTCATACTCTAGTGCTTAAAAAAAAAAAAAAAAAAAACTAATTTAGTAACTAACTCCTTCTGGGACAATTACCACTTGGTTGTTGAATTGAATCATTATAGTTCTGTCTTATTTGGGGTTTAATTATGTAAGCTGTTTTCAAGTCTTTTCTGGAGATAATGGTGTGTTAATATAAAATAAATCACGAATGTTGTGTAAATTCTAGGTACTAGTACATTACTGTTAACAAGATCAATTTGATTCCTTCATTGTCGTATTAGGATTTATGAATTTCAGGGGCGCCTGGGTGGCTCAGTCAGTTAAGTGTCCGACTTTGGCTCAGGTCACGGTCTTGTGGTCCGTGAGTTTGAGCCCCACATCGGGCTCTGTGCTGACAGCTCAGAACCTGGAGCCTGCTTCAGATTCTGTGCCTCCCTCTCTCCCTGCACTTCCCCCACTTGCTCTCTCTCTCTGTCTCTCTCTCTCCCAAAAATAAACACTAAAGAAAAATTTAAAAGAAAGAAAAGGATGTACACATTTCAGCAACAAGTGGTTCCAGCACCAGGGCACTGGGTCTCCAGTGTCTCACTCTCACCTTACTTGCTCTTACGCATACCTTTGTTCTGTGTTTCTTAACAGTCACACGGAACTGTAATTTTAGAGATCCAAAGGCACGGATTTTATTAGCTGGGAAAGCATTTAATGTCCTAGTCTGGGAGTATAGAGACTTCGCCCCAAGTTCCCAGACGGTTTTAGACTCAGTGGAGAGCTTCAGTTTCAAACACTGACAGGAGAAACCACACTAATTGGCGCTGTGGGGAAAAGGTGTAGAGAGAGAGCCCGGGGAGGCTTCTTTTCGAGAGTCTTCCGGGATTCTTTCATATTGAGTTCCCTTCAGTGGAGCTGCTTCAGGACAGTCTCACGACCCTTAAAATGGAGATGTTGGAGTGAACAGGGGATTCAACTAAGGCCCTGCTCGACACAGTGGTGGTCCTGCAGCTAGAAAATTTGTAATATCATTTGGGGCTTAAAAGTGGCATTGGGATAAGTTATTTTGCAGCAAGAGGTTTATTTATATACTAAGCTTTTCCGATTAGCGGTGTGAAATAAGGAAAGGAAATTAAAAGAGACCAGGTCCTATTGGAAGAGAATTTGATCAAGGCTGGAAGGAGCAGTCATTAGAGAAAGGTCATGTATGTGATTGGGTGGCCAAGTAAAAGCAGGTGGCCCAGGTTTCATGTAACTTCGAGGAATATAATTTTTACGTGGAACCAAATATGCCTCAGAGGACTCAGGCTAACCGAGAACCCGCCTTTAAGACTTTTGTGAAGTCATTGGGGATAAAGACAAATAACTTTTCTTTGTTAATAATTTTTTATTTATTTTTTAAATTCCAATATAATTAACACGCAGTGTTATGTTAGTTTCAGGTGAAGACAAATACTTTCATTAACTGAGTTTCAGGGAACTTTCAAAACTTTTTTTCCCCTTTTATAGAGCTGAAGTCAGTTTAAAAATATTTCAGTGGTTTATATATAACTTTTTATAAAGTTTATGATTGATGTATTAAATTTTTTTTAATGTTTATTTCTGAGACAGAGAGAGACAGAGCAGAAGTGGGGCAGGGGCAGAGAGAGGGGGTGACACAGAATCCGAAGCAGGCTCCAGGCTCTGAGTTGTCAGCACAGAGCCCGACGCGGGGCTCGAACCCACGAGCTGTGAGATCATGACCTGAGCCGAAGTCTAGATTTCTAGATTTTTCTCTCTGAAATCTAGACTCTTGTTTTCACCCTACCCTGGACATCTCCATCTGAATGTTGACCGGGCACTTGAAACTCCATGTAATAAAAGTAAAATTCATCTCCTTTCCCACCCACCTGTTCTTCTTCCCCGTTTCTGTGACCGTCACTGCCATCTGCTCCATTGCCATTGTTGAAAACCCCGGAGTCATCCTTGCTCACCCCTTTCTGTCATATCCGATTGGCCATCAAATTTGTTGTTTTCCCTCTCTCTTCTACTCTTTTAATTGTCTCCCCTGCTGTTGTTCTATTTCAGGCCCTCAGCATTTCCTGCCTGGGCTGTTGTAGTGACCTTTAAAAATATGCTTTTATAATCAGAGAAAGTTAATATATTTTCATTGTATGAAACATGGAAAACACAAAGAATCTAGATGAAGTGAAGTCACCCGTAGTTTGGGATATAATGAATATTACCATTTTAGTCTCTTTTTTCATGTATATTACTTCCTACATAATTGAAGTAATTCTGTATATGCATCCTTTTCTTTATTTGTCCCCTTGTGATTCTCCCGTGTCCATATTTTTAATAACACTTTTAATGGTTGCCAAGTAATAGTTTGGACAACTGGTCTCCCAGTCTACCTTCTGGTCTTTTCTAGTTTACTCATTATTTCAGTAAATATTTGAATGTCCTGGGGCGCCTGGATCTCTCAGTTGGTTAGGCATCCGACTTCGGCTCAGGTTATGATCTCACCATTCGTAGGTTCAAGCCCTGCATCAGGCTCTGTGTTGACAGCTCAGAGCCTGCAGCCTGCTTCCGATTCTGTGTCTCCCTTTCTCTAACCCTCCCCCACTCACATTCTCTTTGTCTCTCTCTCAAAAATAAACATTAAAAAATTAATATTTAAATATCCTTTACTCTGTAGCTTCTGAAGTGATGTTTCTTTTTTTTTTTTTTAATGTTTATTTATTTTTGAGACAGAGAGAGACAGAGCATGAGCAGGGAAGGGGCAGAGAGAGAGGGAGACACAGAATGTGAAGCAGGCTCCAGGCGCCGAGCTGTCAGCACAGAGCCCGACGCGGGGCTCGAACTCACGAACTGTGAGATCATGACCTGAGCTGAAGTCAGATGCTTAACCGACTGAGCCACCCAGGTGCCCCAGAAGTGACGTTTCTTAAATGCAGTATGATTATAATACTCCCTAAAATTCTAGAGTGGTTCAGAGGCAGTTTAGCACAGTGAGAGTAGATTCTGTTGGACTCCCTGTTCAGATCTCCTCTGTATAATTTTTTTGGTTGATAACTTTGTACCTTTCTTAGCCTCAATCTCCTTATCTATAAAGTTGGGGTAATAATAATATCTAAATCAGGGGCGCCTGGGTGGCTCCATCGGTTGAGCATCCAGCTTTGGCTCAGGTCATGATCTCACAGTTCGTGGGTTCAAGACCACATTGGGCTCTGTGCTGACAGCTCAGAGCCTGGAGCCTGCTTCAGATTCTGTGTCTCCCTCTCTCTTTGCCCCTCCCCCACTCATTCTCTCTCTCTCTCTCTCTCTCTCTCTCTCTCTCTCTCAAAAAAAATGTGTTAAAAAATTAATAAAAAATAATATCTACATCATAGAGTTGTTCTGAAGATTATTTAAAAGAAACAGAATAGCACTTTGTATACAGTAAATGCTCAATAAAAATGAACTATTAAACCATAGCAACTCAGCTTTATTCTGTTTTATTTATATAATTTTCAAGCCAGGTTTTATTTGAACAAAGGATGTCACTGATTTTAAAAAGCAATCAGTAAAACCTTGAAAACTACATGTCTAGAATACTTTCTCTAACGTTTTCACCAAACACCTGTCCTGTCTTCTGCCTGAACATCTGAAAAAGGGAACACTCATTGTCCCCTGAGGAACCTTAACAAAAGTGTTGAGAATAAACATGTCCTGGAAAATCCACGTACGTAGCGGTTCCCAGATTTTACTATACGTTGGAATCACCTGGGGTCTTTACAGAATACTGCTGCCTGCCTCCCATTCCCAAGGATTCTGCTTTATATTGGCCAGAGATATGACCTAGCATGTGGAATTTTTTTAAAAGTTCCCCAGGTGATTCTAATATGCAGCAAAGTTTGGGAACCACTGCTATATTCTCTTATGAGGTCCCAGAATCTCCATAAAGACATGTTTGGACTTTGTCATTATTCTTATACTAGATTTTAATCCTTATCTATTTTTCTCTTACTAAATCTATTGTTATGGGGCACTGGAGTTCGAGTTTCAGAAAATAATACTGATGGGCTATTTCTTCATAGCAAGAAAAGGTTCATTAATTAGTACAAATATCATAGGACCTTTGAAGAACTTGGTACAGGGTGGACCAGAGGAGAGGTGAGAAGACACTCTAGAAGTTTGTCTTCACTAATCACCATGGCATTGAATCCTTTACTCGTTTCTGAAATTCTTAGACAAAAATCCCTGCTCTTGTTCTTGGTTTTCTTTCTTGTGTCTCTTTTTAAAATAAGTAAGTGGAAAACAGAAGCATTATCTTTGTAGCTGACTGTTCTTTGACTTGATGGGCTGTTTTTCCTTCTAAATGGGTCGAAACCGTAAGGTCATCTTGGTCTATATCTTTATAAATGGCAGAAGATGACCCAGTTCTCATTTGAATATATTTTGAATAATGTTTAGCGTTTTCAGATGAGGTGGGAATAAGGGCAGTGTTTATAAAGTTCATTCTTTTATATTCCATTTGTCACTTGAAATTTTAAAAGGTTAAGGAATTAGTAACATTGCCCTTTTCAAGATTTAAGCTCCTTTGAATAGCAATGCTTGAAATGGATCTAGTTAGTAAAGGCTAAAAACTAAAGAAAGCTTTGTATAACTCATTAGTCCGTGGAAACCATATTTTGAGAGTATACATTGATGTTGATATATTTGTTAAGGTATCGAGTATATTCCAAGGGTGGTACTTTTGATTGTTTTGTTGAGTATCTAATTTTGAAAGTAATTTTAATCTCACATTTTCTTTTTACTAACTTCTTTCCCTCATAGTGGCAGCATGGAACCTGCATTTCATAGAGGAGATCTTCTCTTTTTAACAAACCGAGTTGAAGATCCCATCCGAGTGGGAGAAATTGTTGTTTTTAGGATAGAAGGAAGAGAGATTCCTATAGTTCATCGAGTCTTGAAGATTCATGAAAAGTATGTGCAAACTATATTTTCTCTGTTTTAAAATGTTTTCATGTTTTAGTGTTTTGAGTATTTAATTTTGATGGCCTGAAGATTAAGAAGTGTGGGGAGCACCTAGGTACTTCTTCCAGTCCATTTTTATGAACACCTGAAGGTTTGGTAGACATTTGGAAAACTAAGTAGTTATTTATTAATTCATTTATCTCTCTGAAGTTTTTTCTGGAAGTTTTTCTTGGTTGCCTTTTACTTCACAATCAGATCCATAGCCCTGTATATCATCCCCCAGAGCACATGACATAACAGATGGTCCCAAATAGAATTTTCTTTTTTTTTTTTTTAATGTTTATTTTCGAGAGAGAGAGAGAGCACGCAAGCACAGGAGGGGCAGAGAGAGAGGACGACACAGAATCCAAAGCAGGCTCCAGACTCAGCTGTCAACACAGAGCCCGACGCGGGACTTGTACTCACAAACCGCGAGATCATGACCTGAGCCAAAGTCGGATGCTTAACCCACTGAGCCACCCAGGCACCCCCCCAAAATAGAATTTTCTAATGTAATTGATGAAGTAGCCCTCCTTAATCTTTTGAAAAAAAATCTTTAAGGCAATCTAATAGATATGTCAAACAAGAATAAATTTATCAACTTTTTCAAATTCCAAAGAAACTTTCTGAAATATAATTACTCTTTTAAACATAGACCCTTCTTGCATTTCAGAATTAGAATGGGGCGGGGCGGGGGGCACCTGGGTGGCTCATTCGGTTAAGCATTGACTTGAGCTCAGGTCATGATCTCACAGTTCGTGAGTTCAAGCCCCGCATCTGTGCTGACAGCTCCGAGCCTGGAGCCCGCTTCAGATTTTGTGTCTTCCTCTCTGTCTGACCCTCCCCCACCCTCACTCTGTCTCTCTCTCTCTCTCAAAAATAAACAAACATTAAATTTTTAAAAAAATTTTTTTAAAGATTTAGAATTAGAAAGGACGTATGTAAAGCCTTTAGAATCACCTGGAGGTAGAGGTGGGGCATAACAATGAGCAAAAAACTTTACCTCTCTTGGTGGGCTTCTTTATCTGTAATATTAAGAGGTTTTGGAAGATGAATTACAAGATCTGTGAGTTCTGAGCCTGTGCTTCCCTGTCCAGCTCTGTATTCCTCACCCCCTCCCTTCTAAATCTATGGTACTTCTAGCTTAGGAATCATTCAGGAGGGAAGGAAAGAAAAAAATGAAGGAAAAAGTAGGTGTCCTGGAGGACAGAGGACAAGTAGAACGGTGAGCAGGTGATTTAGGCTCTTGGGAATGAGGGGGAGCCCTAAATAAATATTATGTTATTCTTACCCCACCCTCTAGGATAATTTTTTTCTCCCCTTAAAGAAGAAGGACCTGTCAACTGTTGCTTTTCGACAATCCCCTAAACATTCTAGTTTAAGAGAATTCCTTCTTCACTGATGAAACAAAGATCTGACTGCTCTTTTTTTTCAAACTTCAGTCTATATTTTGAAAGATTATAATTTTAAAACAGCATTCTGCTATTGACTAGAAAGGAATGACTGAATTTTTTTAGAAATTTAGTTTGGGGGCACCTGGGTGGCTCAGTCACTTAAGCGTCCGACTTCGGCTCAGGTCGTGATCTCACTGCTCATGGGTTCAAGCCCGTGTCAGGTTCACGCTGATAGTGCAGAACCTGCTTGGGATTCTGTCTCTCTCTCTCTCTACTCCTCCCCCTCTTGCGTTTTCTCTCTCTCAAAATAAATTTTAAAAATTAAAAAAATAACTTTAGTGTGGAATTATGAAGGTTTATTCCGTACAGGTAGTGTTTTCCAGAGTCTCAGAGTTAATTTGCAGCGTTTGTTCTTAGCTTTGCCTTTTGTAAGCAAAGCAAAACCAACTGAACTTAGCAGAGAAAATCAAATTAAACTCAGGCCCTGCTTTGGGTGGAACAAAAGTTGTCCATTTTCATATGCAGTCCCTCAAAATTCATTTTTTTATTTTAAACAGTTCATCTTGTTTTAGGACAGGTTCATGACAGATATTACATCAATTACAGTCCTTAAAATTTAAAAATAATTTTAACAGAATGCTGAATATTTTAAGGTTGGTGATTCATTTTGGATTCTGGAGATGCCTCCAAGTTGAAGTCCTGTTTAGATAACAGATCCAGCTAATATTCTGAAGCTTCCAATTTCCTTTTTTCTTTTGGGGAGACTAAAATACTGATTGTGATAATCATATAAATTTTTTTCTTAAATTTTTTTTTTTTTTTTTTTTTTTGAGAGAGAGACAGAGCAGGAGTGACAGAGGGGCAGAGAGAGAGAGGGAGACCAGAATCCAAGGCAGGCCGTAGGCTCTGAGCTGATGGCACAGAGCCCAACGTGGGGCTCAAACTCCCGAACTGGCAGATCATGACCTGAGCCACAGTTGGATGCTCAGCCGATTGAGCCACCTGGGCACCCTGATAATCATTTGATTTAATAGCGTTAATACTGTTATTAAATGTGGGACCAAATGACAACCAGAATGGATTGTTTGTGGTAAATGTGCCCTGAACCTTTTCAGCCTGATTTTTGTACTGTTACTCATTTCTTTCATCCCAACATTATTTTAAGAAATAAAATCCTGGGGCGCCTGGGTGTGGTTCAGTCGGTTAAGCGTCCGACTTCAGCTCAGGTCACGATCTCGCAGTCCGTGAGTTCGAGCCCCGCGTCGGGCTCTGGGCTGATGGCTCAGAGCCTGGAGCCTGCTTCCGATTCTGTGTCTCCCTCTCTCTCTGCCCCTCCCCATTCATGCTCTCTCTCTGTCTCAAAAATAAATAAAAACGTAAAAAAAAAAAAAAAAGAAATAAAATCCTGAGCTTTGAGAACGATAGAGGTGGGAATTGTTCAGCCGACCTCTTTCTTTTATCTCATTCCTCCTTCTCCACCTGCTCCTTGTGTGCTGTGCCTTTGTAAATTTGTAAATATCATATAAAGCTCTTTTTTTTCATATATTGACTCTCCGTCTTGTGAACACTCTTATTACATGTATACACACGATCCTGTATACATTTAGGAAAGACAGCAAACAAAATCACCTGTAACCCTAGCACCCGGAGAAAATGTTAAATTTGGAGTCATCTTCTCTTTGTGTTATAAACACACATTTTCTCCCCCGTACAACACTGGGATCTACTCTACTATCTTTTGTAACGTGATGATCTCATGAACATATGGTGGAATATACTGGTGTTACCCCGTATGCAAAGAATCCCTAAACTAAAAGACCAGCTGGCCAAGTACCGCTTAATATGTTGATATTGGGTCCATGAATTTGAATCTGTTCTTTGTGCCCTGCGTAGTCATTCCCTAGCCCTTCCTGTTCTTGGGATGACACTAACCGCGTGCGCTGAGGTGTGTGACCGGGCAGTGGGAAAGCACACATAATCCAGTGCACCGCTGAGCTCAGGCAGAAGCTCTTGTAAAAAATGTTAAGAAACTTCCAGTATTTATAATAGAAGGTCGTTTGGAAAATAGTGTATTGCGAAAAGGTGGTCGGTGGTGGTCTTTAAAGACTCCTCCACCTCCCGCGTTGACTGTGATTACTGTGTTTTAATTAAGTAAAACGAGGGGAGTTCTCACGCCTCACTCCTGCACGAGAGCTAGGAGATACGCTTGCTGAGGCAAACGGTGCCACAGCTCTTCTTTGACTACTCCTCTCTCCCCCTACTCTTCTCTTGTTTTCCATTTTCTTCCAGGTTAAATGAGTCACAAAAGAGCTAGCTCGTAATGATGGTTGTGTTTCCATGTAAAGAGGTGACATTGCTTTTAATTATCATCAGTCGATTTAATTCTCTTGAACAGTTCCTCATGTTAGCCTGTTAGTCGCTCTGAATGCTTATGTTTTTCTCACATATAAATTCCCACCCTGTCTTATTTCTTAGCGTACTCTCATGCGCATTTATCGAGTGCAGCCTATTACAGAAGGTATAATTTGATGATGTTGAATACCGTGTGGTCAGGTGTTCGGAAGGAGAAATTTTTGCAGTTGGGACGACGGGCTTTGCTTTTTCTGTGCAGAGAGATTGTTTTGCACCCCTTTGGCTTCTGGGGTCTTTTTCTTATCTAGAAAGTGATTCAGTCCCCCGCCCCAGCATCACGGTATTATGCTGGTTGAATTCAGCCGCACACACACCGAGCTCCTCGGAGAGACAGCATGCTAACTATTCGGTCCCTGTGCTAGTGAGGGACAAGCCTACGCGACTGTGTCTCCGGTCAGTGTTTGGGCCCGTGAGCCGTGAGGTGCTGGAGTGAGTCTTGACGGCCAGTGGGTCAGGAGCCGGCCGCCACCACTCCCATCAGGTCGAAGGGGATCCCTGCTTTTCAGGGATATGATATGGCTTTATAGTCTCTTACATTTAACCTGCTTACATTTTCAGCAGTCCCTGCGGACGACACCTTGGACCCGGGAGCTCGGGTCTGTTTGTGTGTTTTGTTGGTAAGTTGGGTCTTTCAGAAGAGCCCGGATCTGCTGTGGCATCCCTTTCCTTTCCTGGGGAGCTTTCCCGTTCCGCCGTTCTCCTTTCCTCGAACTTGACTTTACTCCTCTGCCTCTGTGGGCTTGCTGCTGTTTTCGTGGTTGAGTGGACTCTTCCTTTGTGCGCTCCCGACTTTGACTCTTGCGACGGCCCCTCTCGGCACCTGCCTTCTTTCACTCTCCAGACTGTTTCAGACATTCTTTCGCTCACCGACTTGTCAGCTACACATTATTTTTTTTCTCTGTATATATTTGCATTTTTTCTAACCAGAATCTCATTTTTAGCATGTCTGTTTGCACTTAACTAGTTTTGGTGTTTTGTAGCACCTTCCAATTTAGTTTCATCTGCACATTTAGTGTCTAGTAAGCTAGTTTTTGGCTTAGCATCTAAGTGGCTATCAGTCAATAGGAGGCTGAGGCTAATTTTCTTCTTTCTAATACAGTAGTTAACCCAAACTCACTTGAATTAATTTTAAGATAGTCTTTATCAAACTGTGAAATGTACTTTGCTTTCAATTAAATTTTAAAATTATTGGCAACCTCCTGTTCTTTAGCAGAATTAAACTAATAATTCCCTGATCAAGTAAAATGCTTTTCCTATAAACCCTGACATGTAAAAGCAATGTATGTTTGTTGGAGAAAGAAATAGAAGAAAAAGGTAAGCTAAAGAAAGCCATAGATGGCCACTGCTTTTACCTTGGGTATATCACTTCAGATCTCTTTTATATCGTTTTTTTTTTCTTTTGTTTTATTTTTTAAATGTGGAGCATTTCTGGGGCGCCTGGCTGGCTCAGTCAGTGAATCCAAGGGTCGTGAATCCAAGCCCCACGTTGAGTGTGGAGCCTACTTAAAACTAAAATTAAAATTAATTAATTAATTATGGAGACTGTCTAATGTGCACAGAAGTATACAACACTGTATAATGAACTCCCATGTACCTGTCAGCCAGTCCCAGTAATTACTAATCTGTGGTCAGTTCGGCCCCACCTACACTACCTCTTCCTGTGTCCTGCCTGTGTGACTTAAATCAGATCCTAATGTCATGTCGTGTCATATGTACATATTTTAGCAAGTGTCTATAAAGCATAAGCAATGAGCTTTTAAAAAACGTAACTACAGTCAGCATGGTTATACCCCAAGAAGGAACAACTGTATGTTTGCATCCTTATGTGTCCAGTCTTTGTTCAGATTCCCAATTGTGTCATAACTTTTTTTTTTTTAGCAGTTTGTTTGACTTTTTGATTCAAATAAGGTCCTTGGTTGCAGTTGGCTTATATGATATGGCTTTATAGTCTCTTACATTTAACCTGTAAATTCTTTCTCCTGCTTCCTTTGTCCCTCACAGCTTGTTGAAGAAAGTCGGTTATTCTGTAGTTTCCCCTACTGGTTACTGCCGATTATGTCCCGTGAGGTAGTTTAATGTGTTCCTTTGCTCTTTGTGTTTACAGAAAATTGGTGGCTTGTGTTTATTTTAATATTTTTATGAGACTATACTGTCGATGCTATTACGTAATCTTTTCTTCATGTAATAAAATTTGTATGGTCTTCCAGTGTCATTAACTGTCCTCCTATAACGTCGTTCTCAATGCTTGCTTATTTCAACTCCTGAATGTTAGACTTTAACCTGTTTCCAGTTTTTCCCTCTCATAAACACAGCTGTGAACATCCTTTTAGCTACATAGGTAATTATTTTGATATTAGGCATGATGGTCAAATACCACAGCTCCATTGGAGTTTTAGTTAACAAAAGCAGATTTGGTGCTTGCAAATGGCATGAAGGTATTTGGTAATTTGGGTCTCCCGTACTCTTTTAAGGCAAAATGGACATATCAAGTTTTTGACCAAAGGAGATAATAATGCGGTTGATGACCGAGGCCTCTATAAACAAGGACAACACTGGCTGGAGAAGAAGGATGTCGTGGGGAGAGCAAGGGGGTGAGTACAGGGGGAGGCGTTTATTGAGATACCCGTGTCACATGAGACGCGGCCCTCTTTCCAGTCGTCTGATCGCACACAATTGAGTATAATGTTTTGACGCTGGTTCTACCAAATCACCCTGTGTCCTTTGAAAAAGTATTCTTAGAATACATCTAAAACTTGAGGTACGTTGCTCCAGAGGGGAGGAAATGGGGTCCAGTGAAAGAATATTAGTGAGGAGATGATGATTGGGGTGACAGTTTTAAAAATTCATCTTTTATTTAATTTGTTCAAGAAACATTACTGGACAGCTTCCATGTACTCTGATGTCTACACTGTCTAGTCTCTGGGGGTCCAGAGCAGTGTTCATCCTGCTTCATGAAACGTATTTCTTGAGTAGTTTCTTAAGTCAGCAACTTAAAGTATCCATCTAGATTAATTTTGTCATGTTTATTTCGTGCTGTTTTATTTCCAGTCTTAAAACCATTGAGGTCAACTGAAATTAAAAAGTTATATGAAGCCTGTTTATTTCAGATTTTATCAGGAGAACAGATCAGTGGAGGACAGGAATTGTAAGTTGTTGATGTGAGGACATACGGAATTGTTACTACCCTCATGTTATTAATAGTATTAACGAGAACTCACATTTACCAGGGCTTACTGTGTGCCAGAGACTCATTCTAAAATCTTTACAAGTATTACCTCATTTTAACCTCAGAACAACCCTAATATTTCCATTCTACAGATGAGGAAACACAGACAAGTTAGGCTGCTTATCCAAGGCCACGCTGACGATGGGAGGCGTCTGGCCGACTCTGGAACCCACCCTCTGGACCATCCCACCAAAAGTCCGGGCGTAATGCTTCTGAAGTGGATAGCTGCCGGTTCTCACTATTTAGATGCCCCGTGGGGCTCTGACCCCTGTCAGAACGTGCCCTCCTTATGTAGACACTGGGTTCACAGTGATTCCGCTGGAGATCAGCCACCACACTGAGGAGTTCCCTTCCCACAGAGAGTGCAGCGTGAGAGAGCCGCCTCAGCTGTAGCATGAGAGGCGTCGGTTTGGGGCCAGAGAGATTGGAGCAGCACAAGCACTGGTGTGTTTTGTCTCTCGTAAAGCTGTTTGTGTGCGTGCCTCCAGTTCGAGGGAACTCCTTTTCCTATGTTGGAGCTAAGTATGCCTTTTTTTAGAAAAGATTTTATTTACTTTTAAGTAATCTCTACACCCGGGGCGCCTGGGTGGCTCCGTCGGTGAAGCAGCTGACTTCGGCTCGGGTCACGATCTCACGGTTCGTGGGTTCGAGCCCCGCGTCGGGCTCTGTGCTGACGGCTCGGAGCCTGGAGCCCGCTTCGGATTCTGTGTCTCCCTCTCTCTTTCTCTGCCCCTCCCTCACTCACACACACACACACTCTCTCTCTCTCTCTCTCTCTCTCTCTCTCAAAAAATAAACATTTTAAAAAATGCTTGAATTAATCTCTACACCAACATAGGGCTTGAACTCACAACTCTGAGATCAAGAATCGCCTGCTTCACCGACTGAACCAATCAGGTACCCCTAAACATGCTTAAAGTATGTCTTTCTGAAGAATTTTTTAAAAATCTTTATCTATATACAGTGTTATTTCTAAAATCCCAACATTGAGGGGCACCTGGCTAGCTCAGAGATTACTTAAAAGAGATTAAAGAGATTACTTAAAAAGTAAAATCTTTTTTTAATTTTACTTATTTATTTAAGTAGGCTCTGTGCTCAGCATGAGCCCAACACAAGGCTTGAACTCGTGACACTGAAATCCAGAGCCAGACGCTCAACTGACTGAGCCACCCAGGCACCCCCCAAAAAATACAATCTTTAAAAAAATAAAATAAAATCCCAACATTGAAAATACAGACCTTTTTGTAGCTTTTAATTAAGAAAAGGAATAGCCTGGCAATTTCTGAACTAAATAACTTTCCATCAAGTATAAACATCTGGGAGACAGCAGGCGCACAGACCCTTAGCTGTACAGATTTACTTGGCGTTGATTATACTGACACTTACCTTGACACAGTGGGCAGAGCACCACCTTTTGTGGAAGTTTGTTTATAAAACACTAAACTGATCATTCAAAGTCAGACTGTACCCAAACCTTGAGGATAACTTTTTTTCAGGTCAGTCAGTGACTGGTACAAATGTCTTTGTGCAATAAAAAAAAAAAAAAAAAAAAAAAAATTTTCAAATAGTTGCCCACTAAAAATTTGTACGCTGAGGCCTAAGGCCCTAAATAAAAAGGTAAACCCCTTTTATTGAGATAGAATTCACATATATTAGAAAATAAAGTTCACCCCGTAGAAGTGCGCAGTTCGGTGGGTTTTATTATATCCACAAAGTTACACAGCCGTCACCACTGTCTAATCTCAGAGCACGGCCACACTCCCAAAAGAAAACTCCATACTCCTCGGCAGCCAGTCCCCTGTCCCCTTTCCCCGCAGCCCCTGGCAACCGCTAATCTACTTTGTGTCTCAATGCATCGCCTGTTCTGAATGTTTTATATAAACCGAATCTTACAATATGTGGTCTTCGTTTATGTCTGGCTTCTTTCACCTAGCAGAATGTTTTCAAGCCTTATTCATGTTATAACATGTAATAAAGACAACCCGTAGAAAGTGAAACTAATACTGAACCAACCAAGTATCTAGTAGGAGTGATTTCTGTCTAAATTCAGGATGTTGAAAAACACAAGAGGACCTTAGCCATAAGAGTAGAGAAAGACAAAAGACAGGCAGAAGCTGAGCAGTGGGATGTAGTGACAATGAAGAGAGACATAAACAGAAAGGAGCAGAGTGATTTAGCGCTCTGTTCACTAAAGTCAGTTTTAAGGACGAGGCTTTTCAAGTGTACTTTTTCCTTAACTCGAAACGTCATTCTGGGGTAGAGACAATGACCCTTTTAAAGTCAGCTCCCAGATAGAGGCCTCCCTTTTGACAGCTGACAAAATCATTTTCTCCCGAGTGTGAGCAGCCGGTCTGTCCCTCCCCAGCACCTCTGCTCCCAAGAACCCCAGGGGCATGTGTTATCCGTCCCCTGCCTCCTGGTTGTTAACCTGGCACCAGCACCTCTTGGAGGTGGCTTTCTGGGTGGCACTTGTCTCACTTCTTTTAAACCTTCTTCTGCTTATTATCAACTCCGCTTTAGCAGAGTTTCTCCGAGCAGAGTAGGGAAACGTGCGCCTGATGTGAATTTAAGACGACCGATAATGGTAGCCTTGTGCACTTGATTTGCACCTTTGGTGCCTCTGTCCGTGGAGGGAACCAGTGAGACAGAGAATTAAATCTCTTGTTTGACTTCGGGCTGCCTGACATGTTATTTGCTTCCATTGCTCCTAAAGTCCAAGTTGCTGCCGTTTCACTTGTGTCGGGGCAAGGAAAAAACCACCCTTAGGGGGGCAAGACACTTCCACGGGTAACCCATAAGCAGGCTGTATGATCACTGGGAGCCGAAGGCTCTTGGAGCATGGATAATGCGTGGAGGGAACAGCAAAAGTCTTGTCTGTGAGAATGGCTGCGGATTAATCATCAGACCAGAATAAGCAGCCTGGCCCTGGTTTAGTGGAAATCACAGGTGTTTTTATCGCATTTAGTCTGCATTTGACTGTGAGGCATCTGTCTTTACATCCTTTTTTTTTTTGTAAGCTTATTTATTTATTCTGAGAGATACAGAGACAGTGTGCGTGGAGGAGGGGCAGAGAGAGAGGGAGAGCGAGAATCCCAACCAGGTTTCGTGCTGCCAGCATAGAGCCCAACATGGGGCCCAAGCTCAGGAAAACATGAGATCGTGGCCTGAGCCGAAACCAAGTCAGATGCTTAACCGACTGAGCCACTAGGCACCCCTGTCTTCACATTCTTAAATTAGATGATTCACCCCACAGAAAGCTATTGCTTCTATGAAGATGCTATAAATGAGACAATAACAGTTAAAACATTAAAAAGAAAAAATACGGGGGCGCCTGGGTGGCGCAGTCGGTTAAGCGTCCGACTTCAGCCAGGTCACGATCTCACAGTCCGTGAGTTCGAGCCCCGCGTCAGGCTCTGGGCTGATGGCTCAGAGCCTGGAGCCTGTTTCCGATTCTGTGTCTCCCTCTCTCTCTGTCCCTCCCCCGTTCATGCTCTGTCTCTCTCTGTCCCAAAAATAAATAAACGTTGAAAAAAATTAAAAAAAAAAAAAGAAAAAAAAAAAAAAAATACGTATTAAAACTATAGAAAACCTGAATCTACCCTCCTGGAACTTAGCTCTGCCACCCTGGAGGGACTGTGAATGTTCAGCTCTTAGAGGTCCCAGGGGTTGAAACTAAAGCCTGGGCCCTAGGAGGGGTATTATTTGCCTCCACATGCCAGGTCCAGGCACCTCACTAGCTAGAACTGAGTCTCTGCTACCCGAGAGTGCAGAAGCACTATCTGGGCCCCACCCTCCATAGATGCTCTGACTCCACAAATCTGGGGAAGATCCGCCACGTTTTAACAGGCTATCCACGCGATTCTGACAAAGGAGGCCTAGGTTTTAGGAAACACCAACTTATGGAGTGAGAGTTTGGGAATGGAGAGAGAGAGGGATGGGTCTGGTAATGCTGCCAGGACGGGGTGAGGACCGGAGACAGGAAGTAAGAGGAGTTCTTCAAAGGAAGTGAAGTGCACCAAAGACAAAACTTCTGCTTTTCAAGCTTGCCTTAAGGCTTCGATAGGGAGGGGTGATGTCAGAGGTCGTTGCCCATTGTGCACCTTTGGCATGGCGCACAGCCCTGAATAGTAGAAGCATCTGGGCTGTTTTAAAGTACGCAAAGTTCAGTCTCCACCTCAGTCCAGCCTCCCTTCTCTAGGACAGGCTCTGGGTCAGTATCATGGAGCCCACCCTGAAGTAAAAGTGGAGGCGGTAAAACAGGAGGAGAAAGAAGAAAGTTGTTCATTTGCTAAGTGCCATCTCCTTCCACGTTGACGGCCCCTGCTGACCTTTTCTTTCCCCCCTGAATTCTTAGGAAGTTGAGTATTTTGCATCGAGGGGAGAAGTGGAGTCCTGGAGCAAATGAGGTCTCCAAGGGAAAGGGGAAAAAAGAGGCCTGGACATGCAAACATTCAGTCAGGCAGTTATTTGCTAGATGCCTACGACCGGTGCAAGGTGTTATGTTTGGCCTTGAGGATACACTGGGGAGCAAGACTGGCATCGTTTTTGCGCTTACAGAGCTTAGAGTCTCGTAGGAGAGACAGACGCTACACAGCTAGTTGTGCAGCTAGTTTCATAATAAAAAAAAACTGGGGGGCTCAGTCTGTTAAGCGTTCGACTCTTGATGTCAGCTCAGATCACAATCACGTGGTTCATGGGTTCGAGCCCCATGTTGGGCTCAGCGCTGACAGTGCAGAGCCTGCTTGAGATTCTCTCTCACTCTGCCCGCCCCCCAAATAAATAAATAAACTTTAAAAATATTGTGGTAAAGACTTCAAAGGGGTTTCAGGGAAAGTTTGTGGTCCTCAAAGTCCGCTTCTGCAGACATGTGAAGGAAGATGGTTGGTGAGACTGGTCTGCTGCATATGGTGATTTGAACTGTTCTGGAAAAAGGTTCAGGATTAAGAGAGCCAGAGTACAGGTGGCGAACAAATGAGAGGGTGCTGAAATCTTCAGTACTGTAATGGAGCTCTTTCGCTCTCTTTTTGGACATTTAATATGAAGTACCTTATAACAATCTGGCTGTGTTTGCCTTGTCTCCCCAGAGATATTGACCACTCCCTGAAGGTTATGACCACAAACCCAGCCCCTAGCACTGAGTCCGCATGTGGCCTGAGAGCCACCATGTAGAGGCCTGAGACCTTAGATCTGGTTCTGGTTCTTGGCCACAGAAGCCATGGACCTCAGGCACGAGCATCTGTTTCCTCATCTATAAAATGGTGATATTCCTAACTTCCCTGTCACATGAGTTGTTGAAAGGATCTTCTAGGACAGTCTGTGCGAATGGACTTTGTGAACTGAAAAATTAGTTTTCTGTGGAAGATAATTGAGAATATTTGGTTAATGAGAATGGCTGCTTGGGGAGTTCTGTGATGATCAGTTTTTTGTTTGTTTGTTTAGATTTGTTCCTTATATTGGGATTGTGACGATCCTCATGAATGACTACCCTAAATTTAAGGTAAGAGCCTACACTGTTTGTTTCATTAAAAATGGGATTTTTGGGGGCTCCTGGGTGGCTCAGTTGGTTGAGCGTCTGACTCCTGATTTCGGCTCAGCTCATGATCCCAGAGTAGTGGGATCGAGCCCCGCGTTGGGCTCTGTGCTGAGCATAGAGCCTACTTGAGATTTTCTCTGTCTCTGTCCCTCTGCCCCTCTCCCCAGTCACACTCTCTCTCTTTTTCGCTCTCTAATAAAAAAAAAAAAAAAAATATATATATATATATATGATCTTTTGCTTAATTTTGGAAAACTGTTAAATGGATTACCAGCTAGTTGGATCATTTAGTAATTTATCACGGCCACAAAGACCCGCTTATTCATGAACTCCGAGGACCTGTAAACTTTTAAAAGCTTCCCTGACTTGTGATGTTCTGTGTTTATTTTCCAGTATGCGGTACTCTTTTTGCTGGGTTTATTTGTGCTGGTCCATCGTGAGTAAGAAGTCTGCCTTGCTGTTCCCGGAAGATGCCGTACTTTTCGTTACTGAATGTTCGGAGTAGATACTGATCTGTGATTGGTGGAGTGGAGAATGCTCATGTCGGCGCTTCTTGGTAGCAATGGTTTGCATTAGCTTCTGTTTCCACGCCAGGGTATGTGTGGGCGGGTGCACGGGCACCATGGCGCGCTCTCGAGGGGACTCTCAATCACAGGATTTCATATGTTGTCATTGTCACACTTTCACATTTTTGTACATCAGTGAATTTTTTATATTAAAAGGTTGAGCCAAAGCCCCCAGTGTTTGTATTTGGAAGCCAAGCTTCACTTCTAAAGTGCCTACAGAGTTCTGTAAATTCACGCAGCTCTGCACGAGTCTGAACCCGTCATTCCTCCCTATGAGGTGGGAATGGCGTAGACTGAGGTGGTCGTAAGTCTTAACTTTTCAAATTTTAAATAAAAGACTTTGCATATCGAACCCCTTATCCCTGACTTGTGTTTGTCGGGAAAGCTTTGCCTTCCTCTGCCGGTTCTTAGCACCCTTGGGGAGATACAGACTTTGATGTGAACAGTCCTTCAGCTAAGAAGGTTGTCCTGATACCAACAACTGTTTCTTGTTTGTGCGTGTGTTTTGTTTTTGTTTTTGTGGAGCAGCAATGCCCGTTGACATTCGTAGGAAATCTCTTAGCCATGAAATTGATTCTTCACTGGGGTGTGACCCAGATGGGTAGAGGCGCGGTTTGTGTTGCTGGAAGGTTCAGAAAACCCTCACTGTGCTGTAAAGGCTCCTGCCCTTTTCTTCACTTGAGACTCTCAGCCCTTTCTACACGGTGGCAGTGTGTTTTCGGCATCTGGAGGAAGCCAGAGGAAGGTGCTGGAGGCCAGGCATGCTCCTTGCTTTTTAAAAACTACTTTGCCTGAACCTGTTCTCTTAAGTGCCTGGCTTCGCTCTTCTCTGATGCAGACTTCAGGAAGGCAGGGTTTTAAAGCGGTGAATGCCAGGCCCGGTTGTGTTTTTCTTCTTCTAATATGGAGGCAGTTTGGGAAATGGTAGCGTAGGGTAAGCCAGTGTGTTTTTAAGTACAAAGTACTCTTGATTCTTTTTGTTCTCTCCTTGTATTAATGTGAAACCTGAAAGTAAGCAAATTTTCTGTGTGGGGCTAAATGAGCAGGTTCCATTATTTGCTCAGCTGAAGTAGGAATCAGTCCACACTTTAATGCTGATGGAATTATCATTAAAAAACAGAGACAGTTTAAAAATAAGAACAGTTAATCTTCTGAAGCTCTCCCGTATAGGGAGTAGTGCCATCCTAAGTCCATTAACTAGGCTTTAGCCTTGAGACTTTGGATGTGGGCTCTTAATGATCTCAGCCGAGTATGAAACTTGGCAAATCCCTGCTAACAAGTGCTTCTTTGAATCTGCCCGTGAGGCTTATATTGTACTTAGGTTTTCTCCTGCGCCACGAGAACGTGGCAGCAGTCTCCTGTGTGCAGAATGGTAGAAAATTGCCATTCACTCCATTTCTTCCCTCCTGATCACCCGCAGAGGACGGGGGTTAACTGCTTGGCCTGATTGCCCAGGCTCTGTTTCTGTAGCGTCCTCTGGGGGACTGCCCTGGAGAAGCAGTGTGCTTCGCTGCCCCTGGGGTGCCTTGTGATCCTAGCCTGCCTGAGTGTAAGCATCCTCGTACTTGTATCCTCAGCTGTCCAGATATCTTCTCCGGACACGCTTACGCAGTTAAGACAGTAATATTTCCCTCATTTGCATATTTTCACACCCAGTTTTGTTTTTGCTCCTGTGCTAGATGCTCTTGTTGGAGGCAACAGCTGAATTTGTCTGCGAAGCAATCAAATCATTCAGGAATATTTGAATTACTCTACCAGCCAAAAATAAAGATTATTCTGGGAGAGAGGTTTTATGTTATCCGTTTGTATGTTGTCTAGTTTAGTGCTAACACCTAAGACTGACTTAAAGCTGGGCAATTGTATTATTAGTCAGCATAATGTGTTCTAAAAGCTCTTCGAGAATGGCTGACACACCAGAGATGTTCATTTTGGTGTTTTATGGAATTGTAAGCTCTTTGAGATTTGGCTAGGCTAGCGGGCAGTTCGGAGGGCTTGCCCGTTGTGAGTGTTGGGGATCCAAGAGCCATCAAGATCAGTAAAACTTCAAGTGAGAATTTGATCTTGGGGTTGCCTCTCGGCTGTGACTCACCCAACTGTCACCAGCCCAGCGAGGAATTCTCTACAAGTTATTCTCAAATACCTGTCCTCACTTCTGGCCCATGTCTCTTTGTTCCCTCTGGATGCTTTCACTTGATTGTCCCCTCTTTAAACTTAAGCTCATAGCCATTCCTGCAAACTCCCCCTCCAGATTTCACCTTTTCTTCGCAGGAGTGGTCACATAGATTTTTCATTTTCCCACCATATTTATTAGTCACTTACAAGCCCTACATTTACCCCTGTCATTCCACTTCTCAATGCCATCACCTGAATCCAGAAACACAGTCAGTGGTTCCCTTTGCTTGGTGACTGTATGTCTCAGTTTCCCTGCCACATGCCAGTCTGTGCCTGTTCAAGATCATTTCCGCTTGCTAATTAATTTTAGTGCCCTGTTTAAAAAGCGTCTCTTTTTGGACCATAAATGATGTGTAAGTTTGTGGACATGGCTGCAAGTTCCCCCATCAAATTGCAGGCTCCTGTAATACAGGGGCGCTGTTTTATAGACGCTGTACTGTGCTGTCCCAGTAACATCTAGTAGCTTGTTCTAAATGTTCAGCGTAACCATGCATTGGAGCCAGAGGCGGTAACTTAGGGCAGCATTATTGTTGAGCTGTTATTCTGGGGCAGAGCATATGAATCATTAAAGTGATTTGCACTTTCCTGTTATTTAGTAAGTACATTATCTTGTTCTTGCCAGATTTGAATCTGAAAACTTTCTCTCCCCGTGGTTCCATTTAAACAACATGTTCTCTTTCTAGAATTTTTTATGTTAATCCTGTTTTCTTCCCTTTTGTGTTCGTCCTTGGACTCTTCCTGCATTTTCTTTCTCGGTGGGAGAAGCATTGGTGTTTGTCACCTTTCTTAAGGAGTCCGAGGCTTCTCAGAGAGCCTAGGCTGAGAATAAGGGCTCTGTGACCTTTAAGTGCATATTTTGGTCATTTGCTCTCGTGTGTTACCAAGTCCATACAACCTCTAAGGACAGTGTGTAGGGCTATCTCAGCATCTGAGGGCACCCTTCTTATGACATTTATCGCTGTTGAGCTTCTGGAATGATCCAGCTGATTCTAGCCAGTTAAATGGATTGTCCACCTTCCTCAAGATGCTCCTGTCTGTCAGGACGGCCTATTCAGACTATTTTCTGGCAAAGTATATCTTTGTTAGCATTCTCCCTTACTAGAACTATAAGTAATATCAGATAGACTTTTAGAAATAAACAACAAATATGAGCCTTAACACACAAGTGTTGGGTCTGGGCGTAGAAGGAATTCTCTGTAACTAAGAAATGTTCATTAAAGACTAGAATATGCAGGAATTATTAAAAAAAAAAAATAGTGAAGGGGGTGCCTGGATGGCTCGGTCGGTTAGGCGTCCGTCTTCGGCTCAGGTCGTGATCTCACAGTTCGTGGGTTCGAGCCCCGCCTCCAGCTCTGTGCTAACAGCCTTCTTCGGATTCTGTGTCTCCCTGCTTTGGATTCTGTGTCTCCCTCTCTCTCTGTCCCTCCCCTGCTGGCACTCTGTCTCACTCTGTCTCTCTGTCTCTCTCTCTCAAATAAACACTAAAAAAAAATTTTTTTTAATGGTGAAGACATTGCCTTCCGAGTGTCATATAGGATTTTTTCTCAGCTCTTCTACCCTTGACGTTGGTCTCAGTGGATAGACATCTAGCCTTTGCTTATGCTGGTCGCTCCGCCTGGAGCGCCTGCTCACTTCTCCACCTGCTAACAGCTCTTGCACTCGGCAGACACTTACTGAGCATCTAGTCTGTGCCAGATCTGGCCCTGCCCCTGGGGGTACAAGGTGAGTAAAGCAGGGAACTGCTAGGAACTCCGTGCCTTAACCGGAGCCACATGTGAACACTTTTCCCACAGGGCGCCCGTAAGTGGGGTCACAGACGCGGAGGGAGCTCAGGGGAGGAGTGTGTTTCATTCTCCGCTAGTGCCTCTTGCTCGGTGCCGTCAGGACTTGGTTTGAGCCCTCTTTTTTCCTTTTCTTTGTTTCTTGTTTTCCCAGCCCGCCCCTCCCCGTTGTCCACGTCCTCCTAGACAGCGCGCTCCGAGTGGTGGGTCATGTGTGTGTCCCACATCCCGACGGGTTCCTGAGGGGCGTGGAGACAAGGCCAGCCTCTGGCTCATCCTTGTGTACCCTCTCCTCCCTGTCACGGTGCTTTGCACGTTTTAGATTTATTGGTCGATCAATAAATTGTTCCAGAAGGATTTGTTCCAGGAAGGGCTTGGAACAGCTTATCAAGATACGCGTGGTACCTACCATGGGATTAGATATAACATAACTGAAGAGTCCAGGGTGGGACCAAGTGTGGGAGAGGAAAGGATGAAATGGGAGGTGGGTTAGTGCTCACAAGACACGTCAGACATTCCGCCGTCGGCCGGAGGAGAGCCGTAGACTTGGTTCGCAACTCCTTCCGGCAACACCGGCTGTAGAACGGTGTCCCTTAACCTTTTAAAACTCATGGCCTCTTTTAAGAAACATAAAATCTCTTCCCTCTTCTCCATTCTGGCCAACTCCCCCTCAGGTCTGTTATATGCAACCTCCATCCTCTCCAGCAAAGAATCTTTTCTCTTGCTTTTTCTCGTTTTTGTTGTAAAAACAAGACTGACTTCCTTCTCATATGCTGTTACATTATATTGAATATGACTCTCATATACA
The DNA here is from genome assembly GCF_018350215.1 of Panthera leo. Lineage (NCBI taxonomy): Eukaryota > Metazoa > Chordata > Mammalia > Carnivora > Felidae > Panthera > Panthera leo. The sequence continues at coordinate 4,772,178 of NC_056684.1, forward strand.
GTTACATTATATTGAATATGTATACATATCATATGTGGAGGGAGAGAATATGATTTTTAAACTATAAATCCCTATTCTACAAATCTTGGGAGTTTCTGGAACGGTACCTACTCTTGGTTAAGAGTCGTTTCCCTTTCCTTTAATTGGCCAGTTGATTTAGATTGATAAGCTGGATTCCAGCTTTAAATCAAGGAGTCTAGTTAAGAGAGTTTGTACTCTGGATCTGTGTCAGGCGGGCAACTAGATCCCCGGCATGAGACTTGATCAAAGTGGTCAGCCTGACAACTTATTTAAGCGAAAAAAGAGCAATCGCTCTAGAGCTTGTCTCTTGGAATGGGCCAGAAGCTGAGGTCAATATGCTGGCCTTTTTAGTCTGCCAGACAGCTTGCAGTGTAACGGGCGTTTTGCTGACTGTGGTGTCCGCACACTTTTAGAGGCTACCCGGGGACCCCTCCCTCCCCTGTAATGGGCTTCAGATGTGAGGCAGGCTCTGCTTTTCCCAGGACCCAGCTAATAGGACAGGGTACTTAGACTCTGCCGTGTGCTCTGCTAAGTGCTTTTGAATCTGTGACAGATTTGTATTTTCTCTCATTCAGTCTTCAGAATAAACTTGCATTTTACATAAGAGAAACCAGAAGTTCAGAGACCTGCCTGCTGCTGTTTTCATGTCACGCTGTTAGGGGTCATCACCCTGTCCTTGTACCTCTGTCATATCTGATGAGACCCTTTCATTTCATATCTGATCAGACCCTTTCAATGAAATGGTCTGATGAGACCATTTCATTTAAAAGTTTTAAAAAGGGGAATAGATCCCACGCCCACAGGGCTCTTGGGAATTCTTCAGAGGCTCTAGGCTGTCCCGTGGGCTTGCTCAGATGAGCGAATCGGTTAGAAATAGTGAGGCGCTCTGGACCTCAAGGGGTATTTATTTCAGTTACTGAAATGTCCCCTGAAGTACACGGTGGTTCCAGCCAGGTAACATGAGTGCTGGGCCTGGGGCCGCCCCCTCTCTCGGGTTTTCGGGACGTCCCTGAGCAGCAGCTGCTTTGCCCCCTTAGCCACCGTTGGGATTGCCCTCACTTTGTCAGATGGAGGTATTCTCTCTTTTTCTGAATATCGCCTTTAAAAACCGCTCTGTGTTTTGGCAGTTTCGGTTTCTGCAGTATTTCCTTACTAATGGTTAGTGTTCTGATTGTCTAGCTCATCTTTATGTGCTCCCTCTGGCTGAGAAATTGCATCCTGCATCCCTGAGTCTCCTCTCCTCTCTTAAGGATCCTGCTGTTTTCCTGATGATACACTGCTTTCCTGAGCAAGACCTGAGATATAGCTCAGTGTGCTTCTCTTCAGCCTCCCGGCCTACACGGGCACAGATCTGTGCTCAAGAGTTTGCCACCAGTGCTCCTACAGCGTCCTTTTCTGAGCAGCTCTGGGTTTACTGTCCTTCCTTTTCACCAGACTCGTGTGTGTCTAAGTTTCTGCTTTTCCCTTCCTCTGTTGTCCTCTGCAACTTTCACGTGTGTGAAGTCCACTCTGGTTTTCTCCATTTGTTTATTAGTTTTTGTGTGACTAACTCGCTTTGTCCTTGCGTTAACCCATCTGTAAAATGGGCGTCATACCAGTCTTTACTACGTCAAAATAGTGTTGGTGATCAAAGGAACGTGCGTGTAAGTACTTTTGGAAAACAACAACAGAAAAGATGCAGTTGTGAAAAGATGTAACTTGTAATTGATCCTAATTTAATGAAAATATAGCAAAGAGTAATACATGTGTCCTTTATTCAAAGCCATCTTTGATTAAAAACCATGGTGCAGTTTAAATGCTTCGTCGGCATTGGTTATAACAGGATTTGCCGTGTATCGTTCACCCCTTAATCATCTTTTGGATTGTCCTATGAATCTTCTCTGCGCCTTCGGATATCCTTGAATGTTGTAGAAACCTGGGAAGGGCCAAGTGTGAGCACTGAAGAGCTTCTCCACGAGCCTCCAGATGATTCACTGTCCGTCTTCCCAGTGGGATGGCAGCCCTTAGACTTCCCTTGCCGTCACAGGAGACTCGGGGAACAGGCAGCGGGCACTTGAGGTCCTCGTTCTAAACTCAGAGCCTAGCACACTCACTGGGGCATCGAGCTTGGAATTGTGGTCTTGGGCAAGCCACCCTCTCTGCTTGCCTAGTGCTGCTCATGCCTGGGACAGTGTTTTATGGCTGGCAGTGGGGCTGCTACCCTGCTTCTTTCTGCAGGGTTCTCAGGCCCCCGTGCTTGCTGTGCTAGCCTGACAGATAAAATGATCCCCCTGGGGGCACCTGGGGACAGTCTTGTAGCTGTGGACCCATGCTGTGACAGAGGAGGCTTGTCTGGAGTGTAAACGAACCTGTCAGAGCAGAACCCACGGTCCCAGGGTCACCTTTAGAAGCGAGGGCGAACTCTAAATTCAGTGCCTGCTCCCTTTCTCCCCTGAGAAATCTAAACCAGCTTTGAGATGGTTACACTTTGATGGCAAAATGGGAGTGGGTGTGGTTTAGGGAAATAGCATCTGCCCCGCATGACTTTGGGGGCCTGACAGAGTGATCCAGGCAGACCCGAAGTCTGATTCTGGTGTGACGTCTGGGCGAGTGACTCAACCTCTGAGCCTGTTTCCAGTTATAAAATGAGAGATAAACCTACCAAATAAGGTTCCAAATAAGGTTCCTCGTGTGTGTTCCCACTAATTTCTACATCCGTGGGCCAGAGGAGAGGGAGGGGGTCACAGAGGGAATTGTGATGGGAAGGTGATAAGAGCTATATCTGTACACCGCAGCTAAACAGTGACAAGAATGCAGAGAGGTGTAAATGCCAGGATGGGGGGTGAGAAGCAAGGAGATTGGGGGGAAAAGCCAGGGCCAGAAATGGAGTGTCCCTGTCCTGTATGTCATGCTCCTGGGAATTCAGCATGACAACCAGCCTCTCATATACACTTCCCTGTTTAGGATGGTGATCCATAGAGTTAGCAGCCCGTGCTGCGCTGGATACATTTGAGATTATAATAATACGAAGCAGCATTACTGAGCCACACTGGGGCGTAGGTTCTGTCACAGCCACACTGTGCAGTGTTTCAGGGAAGAGCCCAGAACCCCGGGTTGGTCTGCATTCACTCCTTTGGTGCTCTGTTTCTCCAATGAAACGGTAAACTCCCTTGGCAGCTGGGAATTACCCTCTGTCTCCCTACTGTGCCTACCTTCATGCTCCCGAACATTGGTGTTTAGTGAACCTTTAAGCACAAATAAAAGTATTATTCTGGAGCACAGTGTCTTACTCATTAAGTGATGCCACTGACCCAAAAGTTCTTTCCAAAACAGGTGTGGACTTGGGAGGAGGAGAGTGCTGGCTGTGAGAGGGCCGTCTGCAGGACTGCTGCTTCCTGCCACAACGTGACTGTGCTAAGAAATGTAAAATTATTAAAAACGGGGCAGCGTGGTTATTACTGTTTTACAGCCGAAGAAAGTGAGCTTCAACGAGGTCACACGGTTTTGTATATGAACTCTTGGTCTGGTGCTCTTTCTACTTCCCTGACCCAGAGATCCGCTTTCGGCCGAAGTGAAGGCTGGTCGCCCCCCAAGTAGAGCGTCCGTTCCTGGGGTGAGGGGTGTTCGCTATCCCCCCATCCCTTGCTCTGCATTGCCCACCCCAGCACCTGCTGTGGTTTCGACATCACCTCTGGTGAGCTGGCGGTGAGAGGGCCGAGAGTAGGGTGAACACGGGTCGTATTCCCGAAGAGGGAAGGGCTGGCAGGCATTTTATGGCTCGCCTGGTGCCCGGGACTTTGCTGGGCACCGCAGCGCCAGTGTCCTCGCCCCCACTTGTACCCTTATAAATGAGAGACTCCCAAGAAGTAACCACTCGTGGCCCGAAAACCAGTGGGAGCCGCGAGGGGGCGGCCAGGGGAACGGGCTTCGCCCCGCCCCCCCTCCCCGTAATGGGGGGTCCTCTGCCTGAAGATAGTGGGCTTGGGCGCCCGCCCTGCGGACGCGGTACCCAGGCGGTGGCCCAAGCGGCTGGGCGCGGCGCCTCGCATCTTGCGGGGGCGGGGCGGCCGCGAGCGCGCCGGGGGCGGGTTCCTCGGAGCAGGCTCCGCCCCCCCAGGAGCGCGGGTTTAAAAGGTGGGAAGGCTGGCGCCCCGGCGGTAGCGGCTGCGAAGCGCGCCGGGGCGGAGGCTCGGCGAGGGCTCAGCCATGACCCTGCGGGCGGGGGGCGCTCGGCTGCTAGGCGGCCTCCTGCTCTTCGCTCTGCTCGCTGCGGGCGCCGCGCCGCTCAGCTGGGATTCTCCGGAGCCCCGCAGCAGGGCCAGCAAGATCCGAGTGCACCCGCGGGGCAACCTCTGGGCCACCGGTAAGTCTTCGGGACCCGCGCAAGCGCCCTTTTCCGTGCTCTGATCCCATTTCCCTTCTCAGGCCGTTCCTCAGCCACGGACTCTGGCGTCTGCGCGGATGAGGACCCTGGAGCCCGTCTAATTTAATAGATGGAAAACTTGAGACCCAGACAGTTCAGTGACTTGGCTGAGATCGCTCAGCCAGTTAAAGCAGAACTGGGGCTGGATCCTAGATCTGCCTGCCAGCCGGTGCCCCTGGCCTTAGGCAAGAGTCTACTGAATCCTCTTCTGTCCTCTGGTGTGTCTTCTCTGCCCCTGCACCTGGCAGACACTTCTTCCTTCTCCGCTTTCCTCCTTGTCCTCGCCCGGCCCCTGGAAAGCAGGCAGCACAGCTGGCAGTTTCCCTCCTTCCAGCTGTGCCATTCTCTCCTGTTCAGGAAAAGCGGAGGTGGGCTTTGCTACCAACCCGGGGTGTTTGTGGCTCCTTGGTGAGGAGGAGGAGAGGGAGGAGGAAGGTTGCCCGTGGATCCTCCTGCCATGAGAACTGAAAGTTGGGAGAGATGGGGAACTTTCCCACTGAGATGGGATCCTCTCTCCCCACCTTCCTTGTGCCTTGGCACCTCCTTTCTAGGTCACTTCATGGGCAAGAAGAGTCTGGAAACCCCCAGCCCATTCCTCTCGGGAACAGCTCCCCACATCTCCCTGAGGGACCAGAGACGGCAGCTGAGTCACGATCTGCCTAGGATCCTCCTGCTAAAGAAAGTTCTGGGCATGAGCCTTAGCAGCCCAGCACCTCACCCCCAGGTGAGCCAGGCTCCCACCTCAGGACCAGGAGAGACCCAGCTGCTCCTGGTTCCAGCACGGGGCTTAGGGTGTGACTTCTCCCCCAGGTATGATGGGCCCCAGAAAGCCAGGGATTCCAGGCTCTCCCCATGATCCAGAGTTCAAAGGGAGAAGACTTTGAAGAAAGGAAGCTGACCTTCCCAGTAGGGAAGAAGTTCCCCCTCACCGAGTCCTCAGTGTAAAGTCACAGCCTAGGATTAGCCAGCCTCTTGCAGCAGGACGTGCCCCCCACCCCCAGGCCTGCCCCACCCCAGCTGTCCACGTTTGCTGTGCCTCGGGGATACTTACCGCTACAGTTGGGACCCTGAGGCCCAGAGAGGAGGAGAGTCAGCATCCAAGACGGAGTCCAGACCTTGTTCGCCTTGACCAGTGCTCTTCCCAGTCACTCGTCTGCCTCAGTGACCCTCAGTGCAGGGTTTCTCAACCTCAGGACTCTTGACATCCTGGGCTGCATGATTCTTTGTTGTGGGAGCTGTCCTGTGCATTGTAGGAAGTTTCTGGTATCCCTTGTCTCTATCCACTAGAGCATCCTCCCCCTGCCCAGTTGTGACAACAGAAAAACATGCCTCCAGACGTTGCCAGAGGCCTTCTTGTGAGGGGGTCGGGGGAGGGAGCCAGATTACCTTTGGTCATAAACCACTGACCTATGAGATCCAAGGCCCCAAAGTAGAGCCAAGCCAGCTTTGGTCTCTGGCCTGGTAGAAGGGCAGCTCTTCATTCCCTGCTCCTGAGGCGGCCCCCACCCCACACAACCTTCCCGGTACTTTGTTACTGTGGGCAGAAGGCAGTGTAATGTGGTAGAATGTGGGTTCTGGGGACAGCGTGCTAGGCTCCTAACCTAACTAGTAGCTGTGTGACCTTAAAAATGTCACTTAACCCCTCTAAGCCTCATCTTCCTCATTTATAAAATGGGATTGATAGCGCCCATCTCACATTAAACAAGACCGTTTGTGTCACATGCTCAGCATGACGCCTGGCACATAGAAAGCACTTCGTAAACAGGAGCTATCAGCAGCACCTGTTACAGACTCCCCTTCATACCTCCACTGTGCCCAGCATACAGTGCACACTTTTTGAAGGAAGGGAGGGGGCATTCCCTAGAGAAGGTCTAACTCCAGCCCCAGTCAGCATGCCTGGTCCTCCTCATGCACAGAATTGCCAGCCCCTGGGGACCTCAGATGTAAGGGCCAGGAGCTTGGGCTGGCTGAGTCTGAACGGAGATGATGTCACCTCTGGCTGGGGCTGGTGGTCTTGAAGGCCTAAAGCATGCAGACCCACTAGCAAGTCTCAGAGGAAGCAGTACCTAGCACTAGAGGATGGGGCTTCAGAAGTGAGGTCTGGGGCAGAGCTGAGGGCGGGGGAGGGAAAACGTTGACACTGGCCCAGGGCCAGGCACGCACATGGACTTCACTTCTGTGATCTCCTTGACTGTCATGATCACTCTGAGGTTGGGCTGTCACCCTGGGAAAACCACCACCCCGACCCCTCCCACCTCTTCTTCTGGGAGAAAGGTGCTAGGAGGTTGCCTAGGCTAAGAGCCTGCCCCTGCCTGCCTCTGTGGACGCCTAGCACTTAGGAATGGCAGGATGCCCCTGTCATTTCCCCCCTCCACCCAGGTCAGTTCTTCTGTGTGTTCCCCTTCGGTACAGGAGGCTGCTGGTGCAAGTGGTGCAGAAGTGACACCATTAATGAGGAAGATACGACGACGTGGCTTGGACCGTGCCCTCCCAGGGGAGGAGCTCAACGGGACCCTGGCAGTGGCCCCATCTGGACGTAAAACCTGGCCTCAAATCTCTGTGACTCCATTAGTGTGATTTCTGGTTGTGTCGCCAGGAATATTGCCAATGCAGACACAAATTATGTCCCTGCTGTATTTCTTGCTTCCCTGTTGAAGTTGTGAATAAAACCCAGCTCTTAATGAAGCATATCTGATCCTCTCCTTCCAGCCATGTTTGAGGGCATGGGAGGGAAAGGGGGGCCGGAAGACTGGAGGACAGGATGCTCAGTAAGATGGAGCTGGCTCCAAAAAGCCAAGAAAACTTCACGACACCAGCCTCCTGAGGACTCCTAAGTCAGTCGCTCATTCAGCAAGCAGGTACTCAGGGCCTGTCATATATACCTGGTCCTGTGCCAGGCGCTGGGTTATTACTCACCTCTGCCACCTGCTGGCACAGGCAAGTCTCATGTTTCCTCTCCTGTAAAAAGGAGCTGCCTACACTGCAAGATGGGGTTTTGCTTACCGCATTTCATTTCATTCCCACGCCAAGCTTCGAGGGGAGTGCTCAGAGCATGCAAGAGAGTGAGCCGAGCTAGGATCCAGTCCTCACTGTCTGCTTACTCTCTTCTCTGGCCTTGGGTAGAGTTGCCAGAGGTACCAAATAAAAATAGAGGACACCCAGTTAAATTCTGATTTCATTTAAATAATCAATAGTTTTTTCGTATGAGATGTCCTAAAGACTGCATGGACATACTTATAAGAAAAAAAAACTTGTTTATCTAAAATTCGAATTTAACCGGGCATCCTGTATTTTCTCTGGCCTTGACCCTTTGCTCTACAAATATCCTGTCGTAAAACGGGCGGGTATTAGGTCCCTGAGGCCACGCCCGGAACTGACATCCTGGGAACCCCGGATTTTACGTCATTTTCCCCGGAGCTTTTGCCGGGAGAACCCCGGACCCAGCCGGTCAAGGGCACCGCGCGCTGGTGCCGGCGGTCGGACACCTCTCGGCCCCGCCCCGCTGGCGTGAGCCACGCCCCCAGCCCGAGCCGGCCGCGCCCACTTCTCGCGAGAGGTTCGCGCCAGGAAGGTTCTCAGAGGCGGAAGTGGGGTAGCGGAAGCGGCGTTGCTATGGAGTCAGCGGAGGACTGGCTGGTGGAATCCTTGCGCTTGTAAATCCTGTGGGCCTGGGACGTGGGACCCGGGCCTGCAGCTGGCGGCGCGGGGGGACGGGTGCGGGCTGGAGCGCGTGAGGAACCCTGGGGTGGGCGCGGGGGCCGACACCGAGGACTCCGCCTGGAAGCCGGCTCCCGCGTCTCGGAAGCGGCACCCGCCTATGTGCGCCGTTGTGTGGGGTACTAGGAAGCGCAGTGCTTGCGGAGGAGAATTGATCACACGAGCCACCAATTATTTTGCGCCAGCCGGAGTGGATCTCTGAACAGATGATCTGTCTCTCTGCTTCCTCACATCAACCTTGGGAAGGAAGTCTGGGTACTCTGGGAATCCCATTTTAGAGATGAGGACCGAGGCTCAGGGATATTGTGACTGGCCTGGGCCCAGTCACACGGGGGTTAAAATGTGCAACAAGACCTGCTCCCAGGTCTGCCTCGCTCCAGAGCCTGGGTCCCTTACCCACCGGATCTCACCGGCCTCTGAGTTCTTGAACAGCTGTAGAGTGGTGCGCACCATGTGACATTGTGTCTTTATCATGCAGGTACCAAGATTTCCATGCATTCGACCTTTCCGAAGCCACACGAGTCCTTGAATGGATTGATGACAAAGGTGATGTGCCCTACCTGGCCCTGAAGGAGATGGAATCTTCCTTCTCAGGCTGGGACTCTGAAGCTCAGCCCAGAGGGACCCAACCCACACTTCTGGGAATCTGAGGCCTCTTCTTGGTCTCGTAGCAATGTTCACACTCCGTCAGCGCTTATATTCCTCTTATTAAGGTCTAAGTCTCTTCCATTCCCCAGTACAAGGCTGCATACCAATGGCAGAGGAATTTGTCTTTGCTTTGGGGGATTTGCCGGAATTTCTAGACCCCAGCCGTGGTCCAGAATCTTCCTAGCAGTTTGTCACCGCTCGTTCTTCTTTTTCCAGGAGTCTGTGTTGCTGGCTATGAAAGCCTGAAAAAAAATGAGATTCTTCATCTGTTACTACCTCTCAGACTTTCTGTAAAAGAAAACCAGGTAACTAGAAATATAAATGCTGAGCATGTGTGTCTCCTTTTGTTAAAGCTTTAGGGAGTTCCTGTTGTCTAGTAGGTATTGCCCTGGACACCAGAAAGAGAGAGGGACAAACACTGGTCCTCCCCTTCTAGTCTAATAGAGGGAGGCAAGTACCCACAGAGAGGAGTGCTACAGAATGTCTGAAATTTACGGGGGCTCCCAGAGGAAGAGGGCAGTTTAACGTCATCAAAAAGAGATCCAGGGGCACCTGGGTGGCTCAGTCAGTTGGCAGGGTGACTTCGGCTCGGGTCATGATCTCACAGTTCGTGGGTTTGGGCCCCACATCGGGCTTTGCACTGACAGCATGGAGCCTGCTGCCAATTCTGTCTCCCACTCTCCCTGCCCCTCCCCTGCTCACACATTCAAAAATAAACATGAAAAAAATTTTTCTTTTTTTTTTTTTAAATAGATCTAGAGAGCCATTAGGGTATAGAGGGTGGTGGAAGCCCTTAGAATGGTTGAGATCACCTAGGATGGCTGTAGTGTCTCAGGAATAAAAGCAGAAGATGTCCAAAGATAAAACTTCAGGGAATACATGTAAGGAACGGTTAGAGGAAGATGAACCCACAACACCTACTCAGAAGGAATAATAGTCTTTGAAGTAGGAGGGGTGTCAGAAAAGGTCAATGTTTCAGAAGCAAAGAGAAGAGAACATGTGAAGAAGAAAAGAGGTGATAGCTGCCCAGGGTTGCTGTGGAATCACTCAGACCCATCTCATAGGGCAGCCTGACCTTTGTTTCCCTGGGGGGAAGCTTCCTGCCTAGTGCTCTTGATGCCACCCCCCCCCCCCCCCCCGATCCCCACCACTCAAGCTTGAGCCGGGAGCTCGCTCACCCATCCTGAGCCTTGATGAGAGGCCTTATTTACCTCCTACCTCACCCCTGGCTTCTTTTGCTTGTGGCCACCTCCCTTCCCTCTGCTTCGGGTTGCTCACGTGGAGATAGTGGGGATGGTGGCGTCTGGTGGCCGAGAGCATGAACTTTGGTCAGACAGACGTGGGTGCAGATTCACGGCGTAATCCCTGTGTGACCTTAGAAAAGTTGCTCAAGTGCCCTGTGCCCAAGTGTTGTCACTTTCGAATCGGAGTGATTGTAAGAACCTACGTGACGGGGTGGTTGTAAGAATTCAATGTGATACTGTAGAAAAAGCACTAAACACAGTGCCTGACACAGCGAACACTGGACAATTGGTGGCTGTTGCATTTTTAGCGTTAGAAGAACCGGGGCGCCTGGGTGGCTCTGGTGGCTAAGGTGCCCCACTGGCTCAGGTCACGATCTCAGGGTTTGTGGGTTTGAGCCCTGAGTTGGACTGCCAGCACAGAGCCTGCTTGGGATTCTCTCTCTCTTTATCTCTCTCTCTCTCTCTCTCTCTCTCTTCCCCCCCCCCCCCAAGTTCATCTGAAACGTTCCTTGGGAAAGCAGGTTCTCTGACCAGCCACCCCTTTGCATTTCAGGGCTTATTCCCAGAAAGAGATTTCAAGGTACGCCACGGAGGATTTTCAGACACGTCTGTCTTTGATCTGAAGCACGTGCCGGACACAAGGTATGGTCAGCTCCGTGACCCAGCCCTTCCATTTGGGGTGGAGCGGCTAGAAACGTCCGGGGCGTCCTGCCTCTTGATCGCCACCTCTGCCCCTACCCTTTCAGCACACAGGCGCGCCCACACATCCGGATTCACAATATTAAAAAACCATCGTTCCGGTAGCTTCATGTCCCTCGCAGACCTGGGGACGAATGTTCCCCACAGAGCACCAGAGCTGTTCCAGGGAGTGCAGTTTGTCAAAGAGCTGGTGCTGGGTAGCGGGGACTAATAGCCCCAGTCGGCGGGGGCGGAGAGTCTCTGGGTCAGGGCTGCGTGTCCCGGCTCCGTGCTGGTGTCCTGTGAGGACCCACCAGGCCACGTAGAAGCCTGGGCTCAGTGCCGTGACTCCCGTGAGCTCTGGGGCTGTCCCTCATCTGTTACATGGGGGTGACTGGTCTTGATGACCCCTTCCTGCAGGAAGCTCTCCCGGTGTGGGGAATGTAGGGATCCCGAGCTGAGGGTGCGTGTGGGGGGTGGGGAGGTAGGCGGGGTTGCGCCCCACCGTCTGGACTGATACTTCCTATCTGGTTTGAATAGGTTGCTGGTAACCAGTGGTCTTCCAGGTTGTCACTTGCATGTGTGGCAGGTGACAGAGGACAGTGGTGAGTGAATTTGACGTGGTGGGGGCTGGGCTGTAAGAAGGCCTGATACTCCTACACCCCTGCCCCCAATGTAAGCCAGTTAAGAAGAGCCTCAGGGGAGCCTGGGCGGTTCAGTCGGTTGAGCACCCAACTTGGGCCCGTGATCTCACAGTTCGTGAGTTTGAGCCCCGCGTCAGGCTCTGTGCTGACAGCGCGCCTCAGGTCCTCCATCCGCCTCTCTCTGCCCCTGCCCTGCTTGCGTTCTATCAAAGATAAATAAACGCTAAAAAAGAAAAAAAGCATTCTCGGAGCCAGGCGGGAATGAAAATGCAGTATCTACTTGGTCATGGGCAAAGATGCATTAGCTACCAGAGTCCGGCTTACAGCTCCCAAATGGAGCTTCCTGTAGCCCGCTCCAGGAACTGAGTTTGCCGACCCAGTCGTGAGCAGAGCACCTAGTGAAGCGGTGCCTCTCCCCCCAGCAGGGGCGGCTGCGAGGGCAGAGCTGGGGCCGCTCAGGTGAGCTCGCCTCTTGCAGGAGGTGGCAGCGGGGGCAAAGAGGTCCCCTTTCTTCGTGGCCATGGAAACTTAAGGAGCGAGCAGGAGGCGAGGCGGGGCTGACCAGTCTCCCTCTTAGGTCACTCTGCTCCCTGGCGGGAACAGGAAAAGGAGCTGGAAGTGCTGATCCCGTTCCCTCACGCGGAATAGGGCTCCTTCCGGCAGTGGGTATGCGGGTTCCCATCCGGGAGGCTCCAAGAGCTTGCAGCCCTGATCCAGCCCCTTCCATCCTCCCACCGTCGGCCAGAATGGAGACGTGCCTCGGGGGCTCAGGACCACTGTTGGAACCGGCCCTTTGCTTGTGTGACCCTCTGTCCCCGGTCCCCACGCCGCCTCGCTTAGACGCTTCCCAGAAACTGGCTGGCAGCTGTTGGCTTCTCCCCAAGTTTCACTGGTACAGAACGGCCGCTCTTGTGCTCATTTGCTTTTCGAAGTCGCTGACTCAGAGGGCTTTTCCCTCTTTGTCACTTGTCACTTGTCTAATGTTGTAGCTGCCAGTTTGTATCGTTTCCTTGTACGTATGATGATTTTTTTTACAATTTTATTGAAATTCACACATTGTAAGTGGACGGTTCTGTGATTTGTAGTACATTTAAGAGTTCTGCAGCCATCACTATAAATCAGTTTCAGGACATTTTCATAACCCCAGTAACATCTCTTGTGCCGTTTACTGCTAATCCCCATGCCCACACCTGCCCCAGGCAACCACTAACCTACTTCCTGTCTCTATAGTTGGTTCGCCTTTTCTGAACATGTCCTGTCTGTGGAATCGTACAGTATGCAGTCTGTTGTATGTGGCCTCTTTCGCTTCGCACAGTGCCTTGAGGTCTTCCTTGTCACACCTGGTGTGGCACCTGGTGCCCCAGACACTGTCAGGACGAACGGCAGTGATACATTGTGAATCAGTGGTTCCTTTTTGTGGCCGACTAGTATTCCACTGCGTGGATCTTTTCTATTGGGCCAGCCTTCACCAGTTGATGGATCTGATTTTTGGCTATTATGAAGAATGCCGCCAAGAACATTCATCTACGGGTCTCCGTGTGGACATAAGTTTTCATTTCCCTTGGATAGACAGGAGTGGAATTGCTGGGTCAGGTGGTAAATTTATGTTTGATTTTTTAAAGAAACTTCCAAAGTGTTTTCCACAATGGCTTCTTTGTTTACATTCCCCCCAACAGTGTGTGAGGGTTTCTATTTTTCCATGTCCTCATTAACATTTGTTTTTGTCTTTTTTGTTAAAGCCATCCTATTGAGCGTGAAATTGTTTCTGCTTGTGGCTTTCATTTACATCTTTTTAATGACTAATAATATTGAGCATCTTTTCATGGGCTTATCAGCCATTCATATATCTTCTTTGGTGAAATGCCTATTCAGATCTTCATGAGACAGTTTTGTTGTTTTTTTTCCCCACCCTCAGCAGGCTGAGATGGCATGCTGTGCCAGGCCCTTTGATGTTCTGGTTTCACTGTACGTTTAATAGATACTTGCTCAAATTAACCAATAATCTGTACAAGGTGACAGTAATATTAGTAAGCGTATTATACTCCAGGCACTGTACCAAGTACTTTCCATGCAGATATCATTATATTCTCAGAAGTCTGAGAACAGAGTCTGTCCCAGAGAAGCTAACTTGTTGAAAGTTACGAAGATAGTAACACGGCCTGGTCATGGGTCTAGTCTAACTTCAGGGTCTGCTCAGAACCATGTCAGGGTCTAAGTATAGTTAGATGATAATAATTGATCTCAGTACAGGTGTACGGGCTCTGAAAAAAAGTGGTAGGGTACTTACTGAGCAGCAATGTGGTCCTTGCCTCCATTTTGCTTTGAGCTGGTTCCTGGAGGCAGATTTGTCAATGAAAGGGAACATTTACGGGGGTACCAGCTGCCTCAGTTTGTGGAGTTTGTGACTCTTGATCTTGGGGTGATGAGTTTGAGCCCCACGTTGAGCGTAGAGATCACTTTGAAAAAAAGAAAGAAAGAAAGGGGCACCTGGGTGGCTCAGTCGGTTAAGCGTCCAACTCTTGGTTTCAGCTCAAGTCATGATCTCACGGTTTATGAGTTTGAGCCCCATGTCAAGCTCTGTGCTGGCAGCACAGAGCCTGCTTGGGATTCTCTGTCTCCCTCTCTCTCTCTCTCTGCCCCTATCACATCTCTCACTCTCAGAGTAAATAAACTTTTTATTTTTTTTTTTAATTTTTTTTTTTAATGTTTTTATTTATTTTTGTGACAGAGAGAGACAGAACATGAGCAGGGGAGGGCCAGAGAGAGAGGGAGACACAGAATCGGAAGCAGGCTCCAGGCTCTGAGCTGTCAGCACAGAGCCCGATGCGGGGCTCGAACCCACAGACTGTGAGATCATGACCTGAGCCGAAGTCGAACGCTTAACCGACGAGCCACCCAGGCGCCCCTAAATAAACTTTTTAAAGGGGAACAGTTATGATAATTACTGTTACTATTATTTGTAGCAGTAGCGAACATCTCCTCATTCAGTCAACAGTTCCTCTTTGTGCTCTTTGGATGTGTCCAGCTGGGGATACAACAGCAAAGCAAAAACAGAGATGCTTCTTCTTTTCTTGGTGCTCATATTTGGTCACATATTTTGCCCAGTTTTTGATTTACTTTTTTGTCTTCATTGAGTTGTAAGAGTCCTCTGTACATCCCACATACAAATTATTCGCCCGGTACGTGTTTTGCTAATATTTTCGCCCAGTCTATAGCTTGTTTTTTCACGTTCTTAAGAGTGTTTTGAAGCATAAGAGGTCTCCATTTTAATGAGGTCCAGTTTGTCAGTGTTTTCTCTTAAGGACTGTACTCTTAGGGTCCGATTTAGGAAATCTTTACCTAACCCACAGACTGTCCCCTCTGCTTTGTTTTATTTTTCTCCCAGAGTTTGTTTTAGCACCAGCATTTAAGCCTGTGATCTCTTTCGTGTTCCCTTTTGTGTATGGCTTGAAGTAACAGTCGAAGTTCATCCTTTTGCGTGGAAATATCCAGTTGTCTCTTCCCTGTTTGTCAAAAAGCCTCACCTTTCTCCGCTGATTTGTCTTGATGCCTTTGTTGAAAGTTGCCTAACCATAAATACGAGGATTTATTTCTGGACTCTCAGTTCTGTTCCACTGATCTTTCTGTCTGTCCATAATCATGCCAGGAACTTGTAGTTGTTTCTTTATCTTTGCCTAAAAATAGGCCATGTGGGGTGGCAGTTGTTTAGAGATGAGTGGGAGAGGAGTCTCACCGTGTGGAGGCGCCTGTTTGGTACCAGGTGCCAAATAGGACCTAAAGCCCCAGGCCCAGGAGAGCTACTGGCCGAAGGGGGTTGCTTTGACATTCATGTGGGAATGGGAAATCAGATCAAGACTTACCTTCCCCTAGATATTAGAGCAGAATATTTCAGAGCCTAGGGAAGATTGGCCAGCTGTTTGCCTAGAAGCCCAAAAGCGTAGCATTACCTAGGTGAATGTTCCAAGGTCCAGGTTTTGACCCAAACAAACAGCTTTGTTGTCTCAAAAACTTGATATTGTTACCACGTCCTAAACTAATCTGTTTATAGAGGCAGACGTACTCAGCAGACTCAAAAGACTGCCATGAGTATCCCTAAACGTGGAATATTCCAGGTCCTTATTCTTTGCCTATAGAAGATGGAATGTAATCAAAGACTGCGTGCTAAATGAAACCGTAACAAGAGGAATCAGCTGAGAAGTTTCCAGATTGTGTTTTTGCAAGTTGTCTTAGGCAGAAAGTATAAAACTTGAGAAGGCTCTGCTGGCCGGGCCTCACTGCCGTCCGTGCCCCTGGTGAGCGCCCGAGGCCTCTTCTTTCACTAGGGCTGCGGAAACCATTGAGCTGGATGAATACATTTCGAAAGGTCTCAGCTGAATTTCACCTGCTGTATCCACTCTGAAGTTCAGTATTCAGTCTGGCGTGGCCCCTCCTGTCCTGGACAGACCCCACTGTTTTCTTTGTTCCCATGGCTGGACAGCCCCCTCTCAGGGACACCACCGTCCTTTAGATCACCGTTCATCCATTTGCTCAGTGTTGCAGGTGAGGGCGCCATTCTGACTCCTTAGGAGTGTGCCTGCCTCTGCTCTGACCTACTCTGTGTTGGGTTAATCCTCAGCCACAACCTTCTTTTATTGCCAAGTTCTTGGAGGTGCCTCACTGTGTCTTTTGCTTTGATTTTCTAGTCATTTCTCTTCTGTTTGGAGCTGGCTTGCTAAATGTGGTGTGGATTCCCTAGAGGAGAGCATTTTACCACTGACTAGAGAGAGGAGGAGGAGGAGGCCTGCACTTCTTTCTGAATAACTATAAAGTGATTCTCCGGTCAGGAGGCTCCGAAGCCTTGTTTCCCACCCCATCTTTGAAATAGGTCTCTGACGGCTCTCCCTTGGCCGCCTCCTCTCCCCCATCAGAGGACGGATCACATCTGAGCAGCAGGTCCTGGGGAATCTGTTCCAGGCTCCTCAGAGGGTGTAGAAAGGGAAGAGGAGGGGCTCACACGTGGCCCGGGGGAGTCAGGCAGGCTCTCCTGGGGCCGGTTTGAATCCCCGCCCCGTCGGTGGTCCCCAGAGACCAACGCTGGTCCTGAGGCTCAGCTGTTGTGTCTGCTCCGAGCCTGCTCAGCTCCTGTGGAAGGAGCGATTACGTTCAACAAGTCTGGGGCAAGGCCACCCGGAGCCCGTGGGCTTGAGGAGCAACCCACAAGGGATGTCTGCATTCTAGCCCGGCCGGACACGGCCGTGAACCCCTGGGATGGAAATGCTCTCTTGCTGCCATGTGCTCGCTTGACAAGCCACGTCAGCGTTCCTTCTTACCCGTTCCTTCCTCAGGCTGGCTTTCACCTAGCCTGCGGAATTTAAAGAATAGATAGGTCTCCGTTTTCTTCCGAGAATGCGGAGACCAAATAATGAGTCTGTCTCGGGGCAAGAAAACATAAAGTGGGAAATCTGTGTCCCCCATTAAGTAGCGTGTGCAGCAAACTCATTGTTCTCAGCCGAGTCCAAAATGGCTGCCATTAAGAGAAGCAGCAACCGTAGCAGGTGGCGGTGAGAACCAAGCAGGCTGAGACAAACACAACTGAAATTTCCTTCAACTTGAGGTCCGGCGACTCTTCTGTTCACAACGTCGTGGGCCTTCCCGCCCCGTTTAGGTCTGAAGACGACATCTGTGTTGTAACCATTACTTGTTGGGCTTCAGCAGATCGCTGGAGGTCGTGGAATGTGCGTCTGAAGAAATACTATTAGTTCGTGACCTCTGTACCGTTACTTTCACCTATGATGTAAATGACATCATCGGGGTGCTCTCTGCTTTCTTCTATCCTTATTTGTTCTTTGCAAAACTATAAAAAGCCCCAACTGCTCTTGGGGTTCTGAGGTGGCTACTATGGTTCATTATCTCCCCTCTGCAGAACCGTGTGTAGGACAAATTGGAAAGAGACGAAAGCACTTGTGACCGTTTCAGAAATGGGAGCGGAACACAGTGCTCGTGTCTCACATCCTCCCTTGCCACCTGTCAGCTCCCTTTCTCTTCCTTGACCTCCTAAAGGCACGAGGGAAGACTGCTGGCCGGCCCTCACTTTGTGAGGTCTGGAGACTTCCTCACCGTCCCGGGCTTCAGCCTCTCCTCCTTTCCCCCCAGACGTCATTCAAGCTGTCAGCACCATTGCCGTGCAGGAGGAGGAGGGGAGTCTCTGGCCTAGGGTGGCCATCTTCTCTTCGATGGCCCCCGGAGTCCTGCACGGGGCGAGGCTCCGCGGTCTGAAGGTTGTGGATCTGGAAACTCAGAAGACCACGTACTCCTCAGGTACCGCAGCAGCTCGGCCCTCGCCGGCCTCTCCTGGCGGCCCCCCTCAGCCGTGTGAAGAAGAGAGTTCAGCCGCGTGTGCCAGGTGCTGGGGAGACCAGGTGGAGGCGAGGCGGGCCCGGGACCGGCACCGACCCAGCTGGGCGGAGCGTGGCGAGGTGCCTGGGGCCAGAGGGAAGCTTCCGGAGGAAGGGGCTCGGACCCGGCCGGACTCCTGTGACTCCAGCAGCTTTTCTGTGTCGCCGTGTGTCTTCCAGGGGTCGGCGACAGTGAGGAGCTGAGCAGCCTGCAGGTCCTGGACGCAGATACCTTTGCCTTCTGCTGTGCCTCGGGCCGGCTGGGGCTCGTTGACATCCGCCAGAAGTGGGCGCCGTCAGAGAATGCCGGCCCCGGCCCCGGGGCCGCTGCAAGGAGGTGGTGTGCTGAAGTTGGGGGCCGACGCCGGGGCCCTGGGCCCAGCATTGCCAGCCTTGGCTCAGACGGGCAGCTCTGTCTCCTTGATCCCCGGGATCTCTGCCACCCTGTGAGCTCGGGGCGGTGCCCCGTGTCCGCACCGAGCCCCGCCCCAGAGCTGCTGCGAGTGACCTGGGCTCCAGGCCTGGACGACTGCCTGGCCATTTCAGGTACCGCCGGGCATCCTTTCGTGTCTGTTACTTGATCCCTCTCTTCCAGAGGACTGTATGGTGCTCAGGAAGGAGCCTGCAGCCCCGTAATACATCTGGCCCGGAGCTGAAAGTTTGAGGTCAGCTTTCCAGGTGCTTCTGTGGCAGGCCCTTCCCCATTCTGGCTACTAAACTTCCACATCGGTAGCAGGCCTTTCCTACCTGGGCGGGAGCTCGGAGCCGACGTTGGCCGAGAGGCCTGCAGAGAACGAGGCAGCAGGGTGGCCCCGGGACGGCTCCAGGAAGAGCTGAGGGTATGGCAAAGTGCTTCCCAGCCTGCTTGCTTTTCGAATGATAGCAGGCCACCGGGTCTGTAGGCTCCTGGGTCTGGCCTGGCAGTTTCTAGCCGAATACGGGCGTTAATGAGCATCTCTAAAAGCCAGTGGGAAGGATCCATTGAAGGGAGAGGTTGAGAGAATAGTCGAGAGATTAAGAAAAGATCGTTGATAATGGCAGGATCCAGAAAGAGCAGAAGGAAAGAACCGAGCTTGGTGGAGGAATTGGCTTTTTGGTAGCAAGTAGACAGTGGGCTGGAGTGAGTGTGGGTAGAGCTAAGTCATGGGGGACAGGAGGGTGCTTCTCTCTAAAGCCTCCCATATCCCTACCAAGCAGGAGGCGAGGCCATCTGCTGAGAGGGTTCACATGTGGCAGGACTGGAATTTGAGGCAAGACTCAAAAGACTCTGAGGCCTCAGTTCCCTGGTTCCCCAGAGAATAAGAGTACCGTTTCATACAGTTCTGAGGATTAAAAGAATTCATGTCTAGGATTGGCCTCACACCTGGCACGTAATAGATGAACAACAGAAATACACCATCACATGCCCTGTGGAGCCGACATTGAGGGCAGAGGATATGTGCCCTTCGGTTGGCTTCAGGCATCTTTTCTTTTTTTCAAGTAATTTCCACTCAGTGTGGGACTCAGAGTCATGACCTTGAGATCAAAGAGTTGGATGCCATACCGACTGAGTCAGCCAGGCGCCCCTGGCCTTAAGCATCTTTGTTATTTGACTTTTCATCCTATAGCCTGTTTTAGTACCACAGAGCAAACTATAAAATTACTTTAGGGGTGGGGCGCCTGGGTGGCTCAGTCAGTTAAGCAGCCGGCTCTTGGTTTCTGCTCAGGTCAGATCTCATGGTTCGTGAGTTCGAGCCCCACATTGGAGTCAGCACTGACCGTGTGGAGCCTGCTTGGGATTCTCTCTCTCCCCGTCTCTCTCTGCCCCTCCCACACACTCACGTTCTAAATAAATAAATAAACAAACAAACTTTAAAAATTACTTTAGGGGTGCCTGGCCGATTCAGTCAGTAGAGCATGCGACTCTTGATCTCAGAGTCGTGAGTTCAGGCCCCACGTTGGGCATAGAGATAACTTTTTTCAAAAAAATGAAAAATTACCTTAGAGTTTCAGTGTCAATCCTCTCTTTTCTTGTTCTTCCTCAGGTTTTGATGGGACAGTCCAGGTCTATGATGCCACATCTTGGGACGGAACGGGGGGCCAAGTAGAACCTGTCTTCACTCACAGAGGTCACATCTTCCTGGAAGACAATCAGACAGATACTGCGCCACTGGTCACTACCCACACCTGGCACCCCCACAAGCCGAGGACCTTGTTATCGGCAGCAAGCGACGCCTCTCTGCACGTGTGGGACTGGGTGGACCACCGTGCGGCCTGCTGACTCCAGCCTCTCCCTGCCCAGGCCTCTAAGAAGAGAAGGAGCTACCGGAAAGCCAAGGTACTGCCTTAGGACTCAAGTGACCACAGGTCCCTGTTCCCAGCCCAGTGGCCTCGGGCTAATTAACCAGCTTCTCTTAGCCCCCGTTTTAGTGATAACCGCCTCCCAGGGTTGTTGGGAAAGTTAGAAGTAATGTATTAAAAAATAATTGGCAAGATGCGTGGCGCAATAAACACTTGGCAGCGACCGTTTCGCCCTCACCCCACCCCCCGTGTAGAACGGCAGTGTTTCCTCCCTGTCTGTATTCACAGTATCAGAGTGAGAACCAAAACAACAGAAAATGTTGTAAACCAGTTTTGTGAACTTTTTTACAGAACTCAAATTGTATATGGGCCAGTAAACATGAAAAAAAAAAGAGTCAACCCCAGGGGCGCCTGGGTGGCTCAGTAGGTTGGGCGTCAGGTCAATGATCAGGTCACGATCTCACGGTTCATGGGTTTGAGCCCCATGTTGGACTCTGTACCGACAGCTCAGAGCCTGGAGCCTGCTTCGGATTCTGTGTCTCTCCTCTCTCTGCCCCCCCTCTGCTTGCACTCTTTCTCCCAAAAATAAATAAAACATTTAAAAAATTAAAAAAAAAATTGGGGGGCAAATAGTTCTCAGGATGCTGAGAGCCAGGGTGGGGAGACAGGCCTTGTCCCCGGTACCCCCTGCGGCCCCCGAGTTCGGGCAGAGGCTGGGACTCCACCCCCACCCCCCGGTCCGCCGTGGAACACAGCCTTCACCAGGGTGGCACCTTGCCAGACCAGCCCCCGCCCTCCCAGGGGAGTAGGCCCAAGGGACGTTTCTTTTTGGCAGTCCGGTCCGTAGCAGATACTAAAGTGCCGCTGCATCCCCATCACATAGAATTTCTCACTGTCCCACTTGTTAAAGAATGTTCAGCCATTTTGTTTTTGAAATTAGTTGATTACTAGTCACTGTTTGGACTCTGAGTTCTTAGAAAATAGCTTTATTGACATAGAATTCACACCCTGTATGTACAGTTCACACACCATACAATTCACCCATTGGAAGTGTATGACTCAGTGGTTTGGTATATTGTCAATTCCTAAAGATTGTGGGGAGCATCTGGGTGGCTCAGTTAAGCATATGACTTCAGCTCGGGTCATGATGTCACGGTTCGTGAGTTCGAGCCCCACGTTGGGTAAGCTTGAGCCCTGCTTCGGGTGAGCCTCCTCCTTCTCCCTCAGTCCGCTTCTCCTCTCTGCCCCTTGCTCACTCGGGCCCATTCTCTCTCTCTCTCTCTCTCTCTCTCTCTCTCAAAAAAGAAAAAGAAATGATTGTGGTAAAATACAACAATCTGCGGTCTTTTTTAGTTTGAAGCATACAATTGCACAGAATGAAGTACACCCACAGCACTGCACAAGCATCACCGCATCCAATTCCAGAACTTTCATCACCCCGAACAAACCGTGACCATCACGGCTCTGGTTTTCTGGCTGTGGGGAGGGCATACTTGTATTCCTCAGCTCGGGCCGCCGTAACAGAACCCCACAGACTGGGGGGCTCAAGCAGCAGAAACTCAGTCCTCACAGTCTGGAGGCTGGACGTCCAAGATCCGGGTGGCGGCAACTTTCATCATGAGGCCTCTTCTCTTGGCTTGAGGGAGCCACCATCTCTGTGTGCTCACATGGCCTCTTTGTGTCCCTGCAGAGAGGGCTCTGGTCTCTTTCCTCTTGGAAGGACAAGAGTCCTTCAGTCCTTTCAGATTAGGGCCCCAACATTATGAGCTCATTTAACTTTATTTACCTCTCCTGGTTTTTTCTTGTTTGTTATTTATTTTTGAGACAGCATGCACACAGGAGGGGCAGAGAGGGAGACAAAGAATCCCAAGCAGGCTCTGCACTGTCAGCCCAGAGCCCCACGTGGGGCTCGATCTCACAAACCTTGAGATCATGACCCGAGTCAAAACCAAGGGTCACGTGCTCACCTGATTGAGCCACCCAGGCGCCCCCTCCTTATTTATCTTTTAAAGGCTTCATCTCCAAATACAGTCACATTGGTGGTTAGGATTGTAACGTAGAAATTTGGGTTGAGGGCACAATTCAATTCATAGCACTTAGGAATTATTTTGAAGTGAGAAAAACCTAATTTTCAAATGAAAAATTTTTTTTTTTTTTTTTTTTTTTTTTTTTTTTTTTTTTTTTCAGTTTAACAGTGAAGTCGAGGGAACATTACATTTTGGAGTTTAAACTACACAGTTTCAAGATGTGATCATTTTTACCATTTTCTGAAGTCTTCTACTCATTTCTCCCACGCCCCCTCGAGAGCTGATTCTGTTCTCTTCTCAGCCCTGTTCAGTTATGTCACATCAGTAGTTTGAAAATGGCCAAAATGGAAATATTTAACCCCACAGAAATTGGCAAATACTGCAGCATACCACTGTGTAAGCTATGTTATGTCACCAAGTAAAAGCAGAAATGAGTTATTTTAGAAAATAGTAGAGTTAATGCATGAATTGAGAAGCTGTTTTGCTGAAAAATCCTGATAAAATGCATATCAATCAGTCATCGTCCAGCCAGAGAGCCAAACACACCGAGTAATTCAGTCGTGGGGATTTAGTTACGAGGCATCTGAAAGCGGCTGCGAGGGAAGGTGGGGCCCGTGACGTGAGCCACAGCAGCAAGTTACACGGAGGGTTACAGAGGGGTGGGGGGGACGGGTGACCAGAGCTGAACGGTCGGGCCTCCCAGTGGGGAGGGGAGCGCAGTAATCTTGCTGGGGCGGGGGTGGGGGGGAGGCTGGAGCCACGGAGCAGGAGCGGGGACCGCCGAGGCGACCACGGGAGAGTGCAGGAAGTACAGACAGGCCGAGTCCCCTGGCTTCTCTCCTTCCGCCGCCCAGCATCCTGCCTGTGCCCAGGACCAGAGGACCAGATGTGACAGGAGCTCATCCATAGGGGAGCGCAGAGGGGCAGCCAGCAGGAGTCTGCACCTGCAGCATAAAGCAGAGGGGACGGAACCAGGATGGATCTGAAGACGGAAGGCTGGCACCACATCTAAACCTCTATGAATTAAGGAAGAAAAAGGAAAAAAAGAAAATAGGACAAAGACTGTAAAAGACTACTGTGTACAATTACATGTTAATTTGAAAATCTCAAGATACTGTTAATTTTCTTTTTTTATGTTTATGTTTTGAGAGAGCATAAGTGGGGGAGGGGCATACAGAGGGGGAAAGAGGACCCAAAGTGGGCTCCATGCTAACAGCGGTGAGCCCGATGTGGGGCTCGAACTCACAAATCATGAGATCATGACCTGAGCCGAAGTCAGACTCTCGACCGACTGAGCCACCCAGGTGCCCCGATACTGTTAATTTTCTTAAAAACATAGATACTTATAAACTACTAGTTTAGTAGAAATTTGAAATGACCCAATACTCAAGAAGGAAAAACGGGGATGCCCGGGTGGCTCAGTTGGTTAAGTGTCCAACTCTTGATCTTGGCATAGGTCATGGTCTCACGGCTCATGAGATCAAGCCCCACATAGGACTCTACGCTGACAGCACGGAGCCTGCTTGGGATTCTCTCTGTCCCTTTCCCACTCTGTCTTTCTCTCTCTCAATAAATAATTTTTTTTAAGTTTAAATAAACATTTAAGAAATAAAATGTTTAAAAAAAAAAACACTTCAAGGAGTAGCACCAAAAAGAATGGGGGTAGGGCAATTTTGTGGGTACATTTTTTTAAACTGTATTTTTTTTTAATATTTATTTCTGAGAGAGTGAGCATGAGTGGGAGAGGGGCAGAGAGAGAGGGAGAGAGAATCCGAAGCCAGCTCCAGGCTCCAACCTGTCAGCACAGAGCCTGACGCGGGGCTCAAACCTGTGGACCATGAGATCATGACCTGAGTTGAAGTCCGAGGCTTAACTGACTAAGCCACCCAGGCACCCCCATTATTTTAAGCTTCTAAAGAACAGCAAGTTCCCATGCCGTAGAGACAGTTTCATTAAAAAACAAAAACAAAAAAACTGGAGAACTAGCTGATTTCCTCTTATGAAGGTGCTATAATCATATGATACCATATATAATCGTATAATACCAACACATGGCCCAGAAACCGGGTGTGCTCACAGACATGCGCACACACAGACACCCTTGCTCAAGCTCGATCATTAACACTAGACGGTGGCCCTCAACACTGTCAGCCCCAGCATGCCTTCCGTGAGTACCCCTTTTCTGCCCTGAAATAAAATTTTACAGGGAAAATGGATTACTTACAATTTCAGACCCAGTGTGAATACAAAAGAATATGTGTTTCAATACATAAATGTTCATACGTGTGTACAATCACCGAGAACAGGACCGCTCCGAGTACGGACCAGTACAGGCGTGTGCCGTATCTGTGACTCACGCACCAAGGAGTTGAGGACGTGACTCTTCGGAACTGGCGAAAACCTCCTTGGCAAGTTCTGAACAAAAGAATGTGCCATTTTCCCTAATTTATTTTTTAAGTTTATTTTGAGAGAGAGGGAGTGCGCGCGTACAGGGGAGGAACAGAGCGGGGGGGGGGGGGGGGGGGGGGGGGGGAGGAGAGAATCCCAAGCAGGCTCCGCGCTGTCAGCGCGACGCAGGGCTTGATCCCGCGAGCCGCGAGATCATGATCTGAGCTGCAATCAAGAGTCAGACGCTTAACCAACCGGGCCACCCAGGTGCCCCTATTTTCCCTTGTTTTCTATGGGAGTCGAGTTTCCGGGAAATTCGGATCTATTAAAACCGTGCAAAGCTGTCCTCCCGTAGATGTAAAAAGTTAGGGTCTAGGCCCACGTGAAAAAGGCTCCCCTCCATCACTGGTTCTCCAACTTTCACACATGTCAGAAGCACCTAGAGACCTGGTTCAGGTTGCTGGGCTCCACTCCTGGAGTTTGTGACCAGTAAGAGTATCAGCCAGGGTTTAGTGAGAGAGGCAGGCCAGCCGGGGCTACTTCACACGCACGCGCACGCACACCTGACCTTACGGACCTGGGGGAGCCGGGCCTGGGGCCCGCGGGCAGGCAGCTGGGAGGGAAGGTGGGTGTAGGAGGGCAGAGCCGGGACCACCTGGAGCGGGTCAGTTCTAGCTGTCTCCAGTGTTGACGACGTGGGTCTCCTGCGGGAGGAGCTGGCACCCTTCACCACGGAGCTAAGCCCGCCCGTGGCTGAGGAGTGGGGACGCTGGAGACAGAGCGGCCGCATGCAGACCGGCGCCGGGATGAGCTGCAAAGGCACCGGCCCCACGGCCCAGGCATCAAAACAAAATGGCAGCCACTTAACTTCCTCCACCTCCAGGTCTCATCCCACAGTGACCCCTGTGGCTCGCTCTACCTGGAAACATACGGGGAAGGGAATTCTGGGGGGATGTGGTTCTTCTACCCGGCCGAGTCACCACATTATAAAGCCGCCTCAAGTTTGGGGGTGCGGCTGGAGAATTTGCACTTCTCGGAGGTTCCCAGGTGATGCCCTTGCTGCACGTATGTGAGCCACCCCGAGTCCCTGCACGTCCAGCAGCACGTGCGTTGGTCAGGACTGTCTCAACAATCGCATTTCGTCTGCGTGGCCCCGGCCACCAAATGCCAGTTGAGCTTCCGATTTGTGGGACAACTACACGTCCTCACCTCCAGTTTCCAGAATGCTCCTGTGGGAACCTACACAGTCCCCGGGAAGGAACTCCTGGGGTTCTCTCAGCAATTCTAGGAAGATGCCCGAGAGAATCCCTAGAGGGACCTGCAGATACCCAGTCATTTCACACTGACATCAGCACAGGACCCACTCCAGCTCTGGGCAAGGAGAGCGGAGATTCAGCAGCACGGAAGGGAGAGGATGTTCGGGAACTGTTTTGGCCTCATAAAAATTCAAGAACTAAGAGAAAGACTAAGCAGCAAAGAAATGCAGCAAATGGCACTGCAGCTAAGGTGAGTAATTCAGTTCGGGACCGCTGTGGCTCCTGCGTGGGGCTGGGTCTCGGGGGGACAAGGATGCGAGTCTGTGGAAGGAGCCCTGGCCCGGAGCGTGGACACCTGTGCAGAGAAGAGCAGGGGCGAGAAGGAAACCGCAGCCTGAGACAGATGGACAGGGAGGGCAAGGAAAGGGAGACAGAGACCGGGCACGGTAAGGTTTGCATGAAGGCAGGAGGCATGAACGGTCCCTCCCGTGTGTCGTCGCCGTGACCGGTTATTATGAACGGGTCCGGTCAGCGGGGCTCGCAGGTGCCCGCAGCTGTGGGAGGTGGAGATGACGCCACAGGTTCCGGTCCTCGCCACCGCGTTTACTGAGCATCGCACCGCGCTGGCCGCTGGGATAGGAGATACAGAGATGTGCCAACCTGGCCCCGCTGGCGGGGGACTTGAAGGACCCACGTGTAGGGGGAAGCAGTCGTGTGTTCTGAGGGCACAGGGGGCCGAGTATCCGCCCCGGCTTGGTGAGAGACCAGGTGTGATCAGGAAAGAGGATATTTGAGTTGTATCCTTCCTTCAGGCCAAGGAGACGGTGGGGTGTTCCAGGCCGAGGGAACCACGTGGGAAGAGACAGAAGTGAGAAACGCCACAGGCCCAGCCTGGGAGGCAAAGCAAGTTGGAAATACGACTGAGAAAATGGGCTGTGGCCAGTCAGTAACGGCCCCGCGTGCCGGGCCCGAGAGCCGAGCCCGGAGGCTTTTGAGTGAGCAGATCCGGGCGGGGACTACGCGGCTGTCTGGACGAGGGACGTAGGCCTCCTCCAGGCCAGGAGAGCAAGGATGTGTGACAGGTGTCCACCTGTGCGGCAGCCCGTCTTTATATGCTCGTTCATCGTTTGCGATACGTTTCCTCTGGGAAGTATAACCGGTCAGCGGGCGGTTTAGGTTTCCTCTGCCCCGCACCACCCCGTGGACTCGGGCAGAGTGGGCGCCAGGAGGGAAGCCAGACACGAGGGACGAATGTGTGAATCTGCTTAACATGAGGGACCTGACAGGCCAATTCACGGGGACAGAAAGTAGAACTGTGGTTGCCAGGGCCTGGGGGGAGGGGAAACGGGGAGTTGGTGGTGAACGGATATGCTTTGAGTTTGGGCTGGTGAAAAAGTTTTGGTCTTGGATGGTGGTGATCGTTGCACAGAAATGCAAATGTCTTTGATGCCCTGAATTACCCTTAAACATGAGAAAATGGTAAATTTAATGTTGTGTATGTTCTACTACGGTTTTTTTTTTCAACTTGAGTTTTAAAAATTAATTTATTTTTTGAGAGAGAGAGAGGGCACAAGTGAGCAAGGGGCAGAGAGATAGAGAGAATCCCAGAACGGGCAGAGGGAAAGAGAGAGAAAAGTGGGGCTCACCCAAAACGGGGCTCGAACTCACCCAATGCAGGGCTTGAACTCATGAACTGTGAGATCGCGACCTGAGCCGAAGTCAGGTGCTTGCCACCCAGGCGCCCCCCCCAAAAAGTTTTTTGAATGTTTCTTTATTTATTTTGAGAAAGAGACACAGAGCACGAGTAGGGGAGGGGCAGAGAGGGAGGGAGACAGAGAATCCGAAGCAGCCTCCAGGCTATCAGGGCAGAGCCCCACTTGGGACTCGAGCCCAGGAACCATGAGATCGTGACCTGATCTGAAATAAGAGTTTATTTCAGATCTTAACTGACTTAACTTAACTCACTGAGCCGGCCAGGCACCCCTGTTTTACCACAGTTTTCAAATGTGGGTGCCAGGGCCCAGTGCTTTAGAGGGCCCAGCCCCATCCAGCCCTCCTCTAGCTGCGTCCTTCTCCGTGGCCGGGAAGTCCGCATGGCCAAGGCAGTGCGCCCACAGATCCCACGTTCCTCCTCCAGGCCATCT